>NC_090388.1:6186029-7686029 GCF_036365525.1 Heterodontus francisci
AGCAGGCTCAAGGGGCCGAGTGGCCTACTCCTGCTCCTAATTCATATGTTTGTGTGTAATTCTTTTATTATTTACAAAACACTATTTACACTCTCCTCAAACCTCTTTCGCTAGCACCCTATGTGCTGTGACTCACTTCTTCCAAGCCCAGCACCAAGTGACTGTTGCATCATTACCCTTACAGTGGGAGGGGTTGCTCACCCTTTCTCCGGCATTAACCCTTACATGCCCTTATACTAAATCTCCCCCCCAAGTTTTTATCCAACATTTTCTTAAACATATATACATTCTTGATTTTCTCTACTACCCTTTCTCCCCCCAAGTCTCTGACTTCACAGATTTAGTTTGTTAGGAGGTTTCACGACTCTCCCCGATCTGGTTCTAGTCTGACTGGGATGATCAGTAGCCTTCCTTGTAAATCTGGATTGCTAATTTGGTTGTTCTTTACTAAAGATTGTAGTGTGCTGTTTGATTTGGATTTGTTCATCTTCATCTGGGTCTTCTGAATAAATGATTGACTGTTGCTTCTGGGGGATAGGGATGATGTTTCTCCTATTTCGATGTATGTTTCCTTCAGTTGTGTGTATGACCTATGATCTCTGATAGTTTTCATCTCTGTGGATTACAGTACCTTCCCTTTCTAGGTCATGTAGCCATTATTCAGCTTTGGCAAGTCTCTGGCATGAAATGTTTTGTTGTAATTTCAAGTTTGTTGCCTTCTATAAGAATTTTCCTGGTCTCTTACTCTCTCGTAGTCAAGGACATTCAAGCCTGGAAGCAATTTTTTAGGCAACACCGGAATTTGTGTTCTTATCTTCCTGCCCATCAGTAACTCTGCAGGTGATAGTCCACACATCAACAGTGTAGATCGATAAATTAGAAGTGAGTTTGGAAGATCTTCATTCTTCTTCAAGAAGGACTTTATGATTCTTACACCTCTCTCTACTTCACCATTCCACTGTGGATACCATGGTGAACTTGTGAGATGCTGAAATCCCATTCTTGTCGCAAACTGTGTGAAATATTCATTTGCAAACTGTGGTCTGTTGTCTGACAATACTCGTCAGGGATACCGCGTGTCACGAAGATGCCTTGTACGACTCTTATAACTGCTTCAATTGTAGTTGAATGTAGCCTTCTCACTTCTATCTACCTTGAGATATAATCACTGATGATTATGTAGGATTTCCTGTTGAACATGAATAAATCCATACCGAGACGTTTCCGAGGTCTGGTCAGAAATTGAGTAGTTGCAGAGATCTGAGAGTTTTGGGTCAGATTTTTGACGTCTTTGGATATTCCTGGCCACCACACTGATGATTGTGCCCTTGCTCTTTACTTCCTTATTCCCACATGGCCTTGATGTAGACGTTCGAGTGAAGTATCTTTCTGGGTGTAAATATAAACACTGGCCTGGCATTGTCCTTAAGTGTGATTCTATACTCTGTTTTGAGTCTTCTGAGACCTGTGAAAAGTTTTGGATAGTCTGCTTGAAATCGCCTGTTTACCTGTAGCTGTTTGACTTCCTCAATCTTCTTGATCATCTGCCGGTCTAAGCGCGCTCTTCTGCTTAGGAGGGAAAATTCCTGGTTTTGCAAGAGGTATAAGATTTCGATAATTTGTCTCCCTCTATATTGGAGAGTTGCTTGAAGCTTACCCTTCACTTTCAGTTGAGTTCTGCCTGGACCATGCAACCGTGTGTCCGCTGGTTGTAGGCAATATCTCATCAACCATGGTTTTTGGTCTGACAGAACTGTGACTCTAGCACCTGTGTCCAGTTTAAAATTCATCAGGTGTCCGTTTACGTAGATATCCACCATCCAAAATCCTTGATTTCGGTCATTAATTTCTCCTAGGAACTCTCCTGGTTCCCTTTCTTCTGGAAGTTTATACACTTCATTCACTGCTCTTTGTGCGAAGGTCTTCTGCTTCACGACTTTAAGTGAAGGGGTCTTGCTCTGGCACATTTTTCCATAATGCCCAGTCTTGTTAAAGATGAAGCATTCCGCTTTACTAGCAGGACACTGCTCCCGTCTATGGGTCTTCCTGGCTCCACAGCGCTGGCACAGTTTCCTGGTGTCATGCAGCTTCTCACCTGTCTGTGTGTCTCCTTCTCTACAGAAGTCTTTGGCTTCAAGACCTGTACAGTTATTGGATTTCCTCTAATCCAAGGCTTCTCTTCAGCCCACAGAAAGGCTCTGTTTTGTTTACAGACTTCAGCCTGTCGTACGATCGGAATTGCCTTCTCGAGTGTAAGCTCCTCTTTTGACTGTAAAAGATTTGACAAAGATTTATCAGTTATCCCGACAACTACTCAGTCCCTTATCAGTTCCATCTTTAATTCTCCATAGTCACATCCCTCAGCCAATCTGTACAGATCATTTATAAAAGAATCTTCGGATTCGTCTATCTGCTGGATTCTCGTCAAATTTTGCTCTTTCCAGAATTTTGTTGCTGCGTAAATTGAAATATTTGTCAAAGGCTCGAAGCACATCCTCAAATTTATCCGAAGCCTCATTTATCCCTTGCCTCACAATCAGGTCATCCATGATTGAACCCAAAGAATAAAAGGGTATTTACTTGTTCCGTTTCTGATCTATTATGGAGCTGCAAAGCAATCTGAAATTGTAGGAATCTTTTTCTCCATAAGGACCAATTTTGTATCTGATTGGGTCCTTCCTGATCATAGAAGCTTTCAGGCCTTCCCAATTTCTGATCCATTTTTCTTCCCTAGGCTTTGTTCAGCTTTTATTTTCCTTTATTTTTATTTTAGGGTATTCCCCTGTCTCTTTAAGTGGTTGAGGCTTTGCTGGAGGTGTTTGCCATCTTTCTGGGGATTTCCTATGCTTTCTGACTGTTCCCTTGCTTTCTCTCCATGGTCTGGTTGAGTAATGGCTGCCGACTGCGCCCGACTCCCAAATCGCCTTATCGCCCGATCGACCTCTCTCCCTGCTTTTTTCCTGACCCAGTGTGCCGTTAGTCAAGAATGGCCCCTTTGAAATTCTCTCACCTGATCTTGGACTCGCTGGACCCGGGTGTTTTGTTGCAGAGCACCACATTTCTGTGCTGCAGTTTGAAAGCCTGCACGGCTGACTCACTGGCTGCCTCTTCTTCGGGTGCGGAACAGCTCTGGAGCTTGTTGCAGTCCCCCGACGAGATCTGCTGTTCTCTTGGTGAGGTGCTTTTTCATATTTTCTGGTCATTTTCACCAAAAACTCAAGCAAGTTAGTTAAACACTATTTGCCCTTTACAAATCCATGCTGGCTTTCATTTATTAATCTGCATTTTTCTAAATCATTGTTAATTCTGTTCTGAATTATCATTTCTAAAAGCTTTCCAAACACTGAGGTTAAACTTACGGTCTTTAGTTGCAGGGCTTATCCTTACACACTTTTTTGAACAAGGATGTAACATTTGCAATTCTCCAGTCCTCTGGTACTACTCCTGTATCGAAGGAGGATTGGAAGATTATGACCAGTGTCTCCACAAATTCTACCTTATTTCTCTCAGTATCCCCAGATGCGTCTCATCCGGTCCTGGTGACTTACCAACTTTAAATACAGCCAGCCTATCTAATACCTCCACTTTATCAATTTTCAGCCCATCTTGACTACCTTCTCTTTCATTATATTTTCAGCAGCATCTTCTTCCTTGGTAAAGACAGATGCAAATTACCCATTTAATACCTCAGCCATGCTCCCTTTTTAGTCCCTAATCAGCCCCAGTCCTCCTTTTACCACAATTTTACTAGTTATGTGCCTATAGAAGACTTCTGGATTTCCTTTTAAGTTAGCTGCCAGTCTCTTCTCATACTCTCCCTTCGCGCTGAATTTTCTTCTTCCACCACCAGGAGCGACGTCAGCTGAAAAAAATGGCGGCCTGCACCATGTGGGCTGCGTGCTGCCATGATCTACCACGCAGGGGCTCAAGATAATACGCCAGTCAGGCAGCAACCACTTCCCACCATGTGGTGAGAGCAGGCTCAATGACACTGGCAACGGCATCAGCTGCCTCTGGGCAGGTGCTGGCGCTGGCACCATTTTTAAAGAGCAGCCAGACCTGCTGCTAAATTTAAATATTTAAACCGGTACCCTTCCCAGTACACCACAAAAAAAATCACCCCCTTCCCACCCCGCCCCCCACCACCAATTACACTTACATATAATAGTTGCTCTTTCTGCGCCCCAAAGCACTTACCTGGAAGATTTGACCTTCCAGCCTTCAATGGTTCAAAGTGCAGAGGGCACCCCTTACCCCGCTCCCCTACACTAGAAATGCACATTTCACCCCGTACCCACCCCACCCCCTCACAACAATGAAAATCCTAAGTACACCCATTCCCCTCCTCAGTGGCGGCAGCTTTCCCTGGACGGGAAAGTGAAGGTGCACGAGTGCCGGCCGCCACTCAGAAGATCCCGGGCAGCCAGTAAGGTAGCTGTGAATTTTATTTAAATTTATTCAGGTACTTCATTTAAATATTTAAACTCAGGTCCCGTCGCCGAGTGGTGGGGGGCTACCATGGAGCCTTGCCGCCGCTGGGAAGATCAGGCCCGGCACTCCCGGCATCAGCCTCCGTAGCGGGCCACTGCCGGTACAATCTTCCAGCGTCCCCCCCGGCCACGGATCACACGTCAGGGCCTCAACAAAATCCAGCCCTTTGTTTCTCCTATTTTTTCATCTCTGAACCTTCTATTTACACCCTGGTTCTCAATTGTATCATCCACCTGACATCTGTCATATGCACCCTTTTTCTGCTTCATCTTACTCTCTATCTCTTTCTTCATCCAGGGAGGTCTGGCTTTGTTTGTCCCACCTTTTCCCCTCATGGGAATATACCTCAACTGTGAACAAGCTATCTCTTTTTTAAAGGCAACCCATTATTCTGTTACAGTTTTGCTTGCCAATCTTTGATTCCAATTAACCTGGGCCATATCTGTTCTCCCCACATTGAAGTTGGCCCTCCCCAGTAATTACTGTTACTCTGGATTTTTCCTTATTCAGAAACTGTTCCCCCTCTCTGCCTTTTACACTAGTACTATCCCTGCCTATATGAGGATAATTTGCGTCTCCCTTAATAACTAATTCTTGCACCTCTCTGTAATTGTTTCTTAACTCTAACCAAATAGGTTCTGTCCTTGATCCCTCTAGAACAACCTGTCTCTCCCCAGCACTGCAATGCTCTCCTTAATCAATACTGCTACCCCCTCCTCCTTTCTTTCCTTCCCTATCTTGAAGAGGAGGAGTTTAAAACTAAGGGTTTTGATAAAAAGTTGTCAATCTGAAACACTAACTCTGTTTCTCTCTCCACCGATCTGCCAAACATCTTGACTGTTTACAGCATTTTCTTTGTTTATTTCAAATCTAATCTACAGAAACAATATTTCAGTCAGCAAGTCGTCAATCTATGGAACAGATTCCCTCTGGAGATGGTGAAAGCAGTTAGTATTGACTCATTCAAATGCAAATTAGAGAGATTTCTTCCACAAAATAACATTAAGGGATCCAGTTTAAGAGTAATTTGCGACATGACGTGTGGAGAGTGTAGCGTGTTTGGGAGGAACAGGTGACTTTGAACCTCTGGTTCCCAAAGCTCTCCAGCACTGGGGGTTTTCCTCACCTCATGTCTGAGTCTGTTGTAGACTCATTGATAGAGATTGATCGCTGTGATTGGTCAACAACTCCATTATCATTGTATCATGTGACTACCAGGATGACAGAAGGTGAACGAAATGAACCTTGGTTAATTTTTGTCTAGCAATTCCTATGTTCCAATAAAAGGGGCGGCACAGTGGCACAGCCGTTAGCACCGCAGCCTCACAGCTCCAGCGACCCAGGTTCAGTTTTGGGTACTGCCTGTGTGGAGTTTGCAAGTTCTCCCTGTGACCGCGTGGGTTTTCACCAGGTGCTCCGGTTTCCTCTCACAGCCAAAGACTTGTGGGTTGATAGGTAAATTGGCCATTATAAATTGCCCCTAGTGTAGGTAGGTGGTAGGAGAATTGAGGGGAGGTGGGGATGGGAGAGGGAAATGGGATTAATGTAGGATTAGTATAAATGGGTGGTTGATGGTTGGCATAGACTCGGTGGGCCAAAGGGCCTGTTTCAGTGCTGTATCTCTCTCTATGACTCTAAAAACATGTTGTATGTTGAATAATAATGCATTGCTGTGAGAAGCTGAAAATTAGATGAATTTGGATAAACCTAGTAATAGATTACAGATAGAACATTTTGTTGTTCTTTTGCCAACATTTTTCAAGCGTCATAATGATGCTTTGCAGAATAGGAAAAACACATTCAAATAATTACTCACCTTGTGAGATTCTAATCCGATTCTTCCAATAACTTGATCCTGTGGAGAAACAGGCGCTCCTCAATCTAACTTTTATTAATAAAACAAACCTAACTCTGTCTTTGCTTCAGTGTTTTAGCGTGTGTTCAGAATGGCTCATTAGCTCATTTGATTCACCCAAAATGCAAGATCTTTAAAAGAATTAAATAATCTCCAGTGGGATTGAGGGGCAAAACGTTTGAGGAATTGGTGCTTTTTTTGTTAGTGAAAGTTAATCATTGCTGTCTTATTTTTTCCATCCTCAAGGTAAAAGGACAGAGAGAACTGGTCACAGTATCAAAATAGATTACCAGCATTAGAAAAAGAATCTGATAGAACCACTGCTATTGTATAAGGCACCCATCCAAACATACAATAATTCTATCCGTATTCCTATAATAGTTTCCAGCATTACAACAGTGACTTGCACTGCGATCCTGCACTGCAGTGAGACAATCCATCAGCAATGCTTTCGTCACATCTTCCGGATTCAATGGGAGGATCGTTGAGCAAATGCTAGTTTCCTTCTTGAAGCCAGATTCACAAGCATTCAGGCAAAACTCCTGCAAAAATCAACTCCAATGGACTGGCCACTGTGTCCGCATGGCTGAAAACCGTTTCCCCCCCTAGATCCTGTTTTCACAACTCTCAAATGGTCAATGTTCAAAGGGAGCACAAAGACATTGAAACTTCCTTGAAGTGCAGCTGCATTGACCTTAACAACCGGTAGGAGCTTGCTGCCCGTCGTTCAGAATGGCGACAACGTGTCCACCAAGCTGCATCACACTTCGAGTCCCAACACCTTAATGGTGGGGCAATGTGACAGCAGAGAAGGAAAGAATGGGAAGCAAATCCTGCACCCTGGATCCCACTACCCCATGGGATGTCCTGCCTCAAGTTCCCAAAAATCTGCTGGTCAAAAACCAGCCAGCTCAGTCACAGGAGGATCCATGGCGGAAACTCATGACCTTGATTAGCTATTGTCCTCGAATCAAGGGACAGTAGACGGACAACAGTGATTATACCTCAAATGTATTTACAGCCATTCATTGCCCTTGGGACATCCTGAAGTTGTGGAAGGCACTATATAAATGCAAGTCTTTCTTTCCTTTCTAACAATATTTGTTTTTCTTTGACACACTACAAAGTCACTTCCTCAAATACATAATAGGCACTATTAAAATTGCAACAGCTCTATTGACAGTATTGGGTGTTACATTGTCATGTGACTGAATCTGTCAAAATACCTACACCGAGACATGCAAATTTCAGGATGAACACAACCCTTCAGGATTGGGTGAGGAACAATTTGGGCCCTAACGTCTTTCATCAGCTGTGGTAAAATCCCAGAAACTGATTAAGCTTGTGGTGTGAAAGATGTGTCTGAATTGGTCTCATCCTGGTTCCAAATTCCCTTGGCATGCAACATAAGGAACAGGAGGAGACCATTCAGCCCCCGCAAGCCTGCTCCAACATTCTATAATCATGGCTGACCCCTACTAACCCACCTTTACTCCATGCCATTTGATTCCCTTACCCAACAAAAATCTATTGATCTCCGTCTTGAAAGCTCCAATTGACCCCAGCATCCACAGCCTTTTAGGGGGAGAGAGTTCCAGATTTCCACCACCCTTTCTGTGAAAAAAGTGCTTCCTGATTTCACTCCAGAATAATCTAACTCTAATTTTACAAACATAGAATCTGACAACACAGAAAGAGGCCATTCAGCCCATCGTGCCAGTGACAGGTCTCTGAAAGAGCTATCCAATTAGTCTCACTCATCTGCTCTTTCCCCATAGTCCTGTAAATCTTTCCTTTTCAAGTATTTATCCAGTTCCTTTTTGCAAGTTATTACTGAATCTGCTTCCTCCGCCCTTTCAGGCAGCGCGTTCCAGATCACAACAACAACTTGCTACTTAAGAAAACCTATCTCCTCTCTGAAGTAAAAACAGAAAGTGATGGAAATACTCAGCAGGTCTGGCAGCATCTGTGGAGAGAGAAGCAAAGTTAACATTTCAGGTCCGTGACCTTTTATCAGAACAGTCCACATTAGACCCTGGCTTACCGAGAATACCTGCACCCCTGGAAGGTCACCAACCAGGAACTTCACGGACCTCCACGCCCACCCTCTGGCAGCCTTCACATCCCTTCTTTGAACTGAAATATACAAAATTCTGAAAGGGCTTGACAGGGTAGATGCTGAGAAAATGTTTCCCTTGGTTGGTGAATCTAGAACAATGGGGTCACAGTCTCAGAATAAGGAGTAGCCATTTAGGACTGAGATGAGGAGAAATTTCTTCACTCAAAGGGTGGATCTTTTGAATTCTCTACCCCAGAGGACTGTGGATGATCAGTCATTGAGTATATCAAGACAGAGATCGATAGATTTTTGGGTACCAAGGAAATTAAGGGATATGGGACTAATGTAAGAAAGTGGAATTGAGGTAGAAAATCAGCCAAGACTGTACTGAGTGGTGGAACAAGCTCAAAGATTCAAATGGCCTAATCCTGCTGCTATTTCTTATGTTCCTGTCAAGCTTTGAACACAGTGGCCATTGATACAGCTGCTGCTAAATAGGTAATTACACAAGCAAGCAATTAGGAAGGCTAATGGTATGTTAGCCTTTATCACAAGAGGATTTGAGTACAGGAGTAGTGAGGACTTACTTCAATTGTATGGAACCTTGGTTAGACTGCACCTGGAGTACTGTATGCAGTTTTGGGCCCCTTACCTTAGGAAGGATATTATTGCCATAGAGGGAGTGCAAAGGTTCACCAGACTTGTTCCAGGGATGGCAAGACTGTCCGATGAAGAGAGATTGGGGAAACTGGGCCTGGGCGGCACAGTGGCGCAGTGGTTAGCACCGCAGCCTCACAGCTCCAGGGACCCGGGTTCGATTCCGGGTACTGCCTGTGTGGAGTTTGCAAGTTCTCCCTGTGTCTGCGTGGGTTTTCTCCGGGTGCTCCGGTTTCCTCCCACAAGCCAAAAGACTTGCAGGTTGATAGGTAAATTGGCCATTATAAATTGTCACTAGTATAGGTAGGTGGTAGGGAAATATAGGGACAGGTGGGGATGTTTGGTAGGAATATGGGATTAGTGTAGGATTAGTATAAATGGGTGGTTGATGTTCGGCACAGACTCGGTGGGCCGAAGGGCCTGTTTCAGTGCTGTATCTCTAATCTAATCTTTATGGGGCGGCACAGTGGCGCAGTGGTTAGCACCGCAGCCTCACAGCTCCAGGGACCCGGGTTCGATTCTGGGTACTGCCTGTGCGGAGTTTGCAAGTTCTCCCTGTGTCTGCGTGGGTTTCCTCCGGGTGCTCCGGTTTCCTCCCACATGCCAAAAGACTTGCAGGTTGATAGGTTAATTGACCATTATAAATTGTCACTAGTATAGGTAGATGGTAGGGAAATATATAGAGACAGTTGGGGATGTGACAGGAATATGGGATTAGTGTAGGATTTGTATAAAATGGGTGGTTAATGGTCGGCACAGACTCGGTGGGCCGAAGGGCCTGTTTCAGTGCTGTATCTCTAAAACTAAAAACTATTCTCTAGAGTTTTGAAGAATGAGAGGTGATCTCATTGAAACCTACAAAATACTTAAAGGGATAGACAGGGTAGATGCAGATAAGATGTTTCCCCTGGTTGGGGGGTCTAGAACCAGGGGACACAATTTCAAAACAAGGGGAAAGCCACTTAGGACAGAGATGAGGAGAAATGTCTTGACTCAGAGGGTTGTGAATCTTTGGAATTCTCTACCCCAGAGGGCTGTGGAAGCTCAGTCATTGAGTATGTTTAAAGTACAGATTGACAGATCTCTAAATGCAAATGACATAAGGGGATATGAGGATAGTGTGGGAAAAAGGCATTGAAGTGGTTGATCAGCCATGATCATACTGAGTGGCGGGGCAGGCTTGATGGGCTGAATGGCCTACTCCTGTTCCTTTGTTCCTAAACCCGCCCACAAACCTGAGTTCCAACAAGGAGTTTGCCGGAGTCTTGATTTTGCTGCCCACAGTTGCAGAAACAAAGAAAGCAGAGGTGAAGGAGCATATAGGCTCGTACACGTAGAGAGAGAGCGAGAGGCACATGAAGGGGAAAGGAGGACAGAAGTTGCAGGAGCTTCTGATGCCATGATCCAAAGTTCCAAGTAATGCAAAGATCTTTATAAAACTTGTTAGGCCTCATCTGGAGTATGGTGTTCAATTCTGGGCACCACACTTTAGAAAGGATGTCAAGACCTTAGAGAGGGTGCAGACGAGATTTATTAGAATGGTACCAGGGATAAGGGACTTAAGTTTTGTGGAGAAACAGGAGAAGTTGGGGTTGTTCTCCTTAGAGCAAAGAAGGGTAAGGGGATATTTGATAGAGGCGTTCAAAATTCTGAATGGTGTTGCTAGACTAAATTAGGAGAAGCTGTTTCCAGTGGCAGAAGGGTCGGTCACCAGAGGACACAGATTTAACATCATTAACAAAGGAAACAGAGGGAAGGTGAGGAGACATCTTTTTACACAGTGAGTTGTTGCAATCTGGAATGTGCTGCCTGGAAGGACAATGGAAGCAGATTCAATAGTAACTTTCAAAAGAGAACTGGATAAATATTATGGTGAAAGAGTAGGAGAGTGGGATTAATTCGATAACTCTCAAAGAGAGTATCACAGACACGATGGGCCAAATAGCCTCCTTCTGTCTCTATCAATCTATGATTAAGGAATTTCATGTAGCTTTTAATCTCCTGCACTCAACAACAATTTACTTGCATGTAGTCCACTCATGGCCCAATCCACTTTCTCGAGAAGAATGGACATGTCTGATTTATGTCAGGGAACATTTTGTGTTCGACATTTCCTTGACATCAAAGATTTTGGCATATGTTACATCTTTGATGCTGAAGTTTTAATGTTTGGATATTGTTGTTTCCTCCATTCCTTTCTCTTAACGGTTTCATCAGTGAGAGAGATTAGAATCTCTCCTTTGTTTTATTAATTCTCAGCATACGGGCATCACTGGCAACGCCAGCATTTATTGCCATCCCTAACTGCCCTTGAGAAGATTGTGGTGAGCCCCCTTCTTGAATACAACTGAGTGGCTTCCTTGGCCATGATCTACACAAGTCAACCACATTGCTGTGGCTCTAGAGTCACGTGTAGGACAGCAGATTTCCTTCCCTGAAAGGGATCAGTGAACCAGATGGGTTTTTATGACAATCTGGTAGCTACATGGTCACCACTACTGATACTAACTTTTTATTTCAGATTTGTTTAATTAATTGAATTTAAATTTCCCAGCTGCCACAGTGGGATTTGAACTCATGCCACTGGATCCTCAATCCAGTTCTCAGGATTACTCGTCCTATAACATAACCTCTATGGTACCATCCCTATAGCATGATGGGACAATTATTAACATCTCAAATCAGTGTTTCCAGTAATCAAGCAACTTTTTGATTTAAGGGGAGGCGGTGGCGTAGTGGTAATGTCACTAGACTAGTAACCCAGAGGCCCAGGCTAATGCTCTGGGGACATGGGTTCGAACCCCATGGCAGATGGTGGAATTTGAATTCAATTAATAAATCTGGAATTAAAAGGCGAGTCTAGTGGTGATCATGAAACCATTGTCCGTTAACCCATCTGGCTCATTAATGCCCTTTAGGGAAGGAAATCTGCCGTCCTTACCTGGTCTGGCCTTCATGTGACTCCAGACCCACAACAATGTGGTTGACTCTTAACTGCCCTCTGAAATGGCCTAGCAAGCCACTCAGTTGTATCAAACAGCTACAAAGTCTAAGAAGAGAAATGGAACTGGACGGTCCACCCGGCATCGACCAAGGCACCAGAAACGACAATGGCAAACCTTGCAAAATCCTCCTTAATAACACCTGGGGGTTTGTGCCAAAATTGACTAGTCAAGCAACAGCCTGACATAGTCATACTCATGGAATCATACCTTGCAGACAATGTCCCAGACACCACCATCACCATCCCTGGGTACGTCCTGTCCCACCGGCAGGACTGACCCACCAGAGGTGGCGGCACAGTGGTATACAGTCGGGAGGGAGTTGCCCTGGGAATCCTCAACATTGACTCTGGAACCCATGAAGTCTCATGGCATCAGGTCAAACATGGGCAAGGAAACCTCCTGCTGATTACCATCTACCGTCCCCCACCATCCCGCCCCCTTCCCCCTCCCCCCACAGCTGATGAATCAGTACATCACCAAGAGTGGCTCAGTAGCACCACTACTGACCAAGCTGGCCGAGTCCTAAAGGACATAGCTGCTAGACTGAGTCTGAGGGAACCAACAAGAGGGAAAAACCTACTTGACCTCATCCTTGCCAATCTACCTGTCGTAGATGCATCTGTCCGTGACAGTATTGGTAGGAGTGACCACTGCACAGTCCTCATGGAGACGAAGTCCCATCTTCATGCTGAGGGTACCCACCATCGTGTTGTGTGGCACTACCGCCGTGCTAAATGCGATAAATTTTGAACAGATCTAGCAACTCACAACTGGGCATCCATGAGGCGCTGTGGGCCATCAGCAGCAGCAGAATTGTATTCAACCACAATCTGTAATGTTACAACCGAGGCGGGAGGAGCGAACTGTTTTTCTAGTTTCAGTTCTCCACAGGTCACAACATATATTTACCGTTTCTCCCAGTTACCGATACGGTCAACCATAGTCTCTATTTTAATCCCAACACAGACACTCACACACACACACAGACACACACCCCCACCCCCCCAAAAAAAGAGATTTACTCCTTAGAGCTCTATTACAAAAAAAAGACAAAAAGAATACTTGCTAAATCTTGAAGAAAAAAAGGGAAGATATGGAAAGATGTCAGATGTCCTTTGTTTTGTTTTGGTGTCCCAAATACATGTAAATGGCTGTCACTGGGATCTTTCTAGAACAGTTCATGTCAAGCAATGTTGAAGATCAGTTTGGGCAGGCTTTCCAGGCAAAATGCAGCAACAGTTTCAGTCTGTTTCTTATGCTTGCTTCTTAGCACTTCTTAAAGGGATGGAAAAGTTGGCCAGCATTTTAAAAGACATGGAACAAGCTGAGTTGGGGTTTGCTCCCTTGGCAAGTTTTCTCCAACTGTCTTTTTTAACACTGTCCATGTTCCAACTCACTGTTCAAAGTGAAATCAAAAACAATGTCACAAGAGTCAAGCCTCTGGACCCCTATATATCTTGACCTGTCACTTCTTTGTAAACATCTTGCCTCCAATCAAAAAAATCCCTGCTGAGTAATTATCTGAAGACAGGTGACTTCCATTAGTTGCTTGTTTTTCGCACTCCTTGATTCTTCGAATAACTGTTTGTTTACAAGCTCAGTCCAAAAGACCTGTTGATAATCTCTTTTATAAAAAACACAAAGTTCCAGCATCGATGGAATCCTTTTCAGTTTTAAAACCCAAGTCCTCTAAAAAAAATTAACAAAAAAATGGAAGCAGTCTTAACAGTAACCTCATGGCCCGGCATATCCCGCACTCTACCATTACCATGGGGGGGACCAACCCTGGTTCAATGAAGAGTGCAGGAGGGCATGCCAGGAGGAGGACTAGGCATACCGCAAAATGAGGTGTCAGCCTGGTGAAGCTACAACCCAGGACTACATGCATGCTAAACAGTGGAAGCAGTGTGCAATTGACAGGGCTAAGCAATCCCAAATCAACAGATCAGATCTGAGCTCTGCCGTCCTGTCACGTCCAGTTGTGAATGGTGGTGGACAATTAAACAACTAACAGGAGGAGGAGGCTCCACAAATATCCTCATCCTCAACAATGGGGGAGCCCAGCACATCAATGCAAAAGACAAGGCTGAAGTATTTCCAACCATCTTCAGCCAGACGTGCTGTGTGGATGATTCAATTTGGCCTCCTCCTGAGGTCCCCAGCATCACACATGCCAGTCTTCAACCAATCTGATTCACTCCACGTGATATCAAGAAATGGCCGAATGTACTGGATACTGCAAAGGCTATGGGTCCTGACAACATTCTGGCAACAGCACTAAAGACCTGTGCTCCAGAACTTGCTGCGCCCCTAGCCAAGCTGTTCTAGTGCAACTACAACACTGGCATCTACCCGGCAATGTGGAAAATTGCCCAGGTATGTCCTGTTCACAAAAAGGACAAATCCAACCCGAGCAATTACTGCCCTATCAGTCTACTCCTAATCATGAGCAAAGTGATGGAAGAGGTCGCCGACAGTGCCATCAAGCGGCACTTGCTTAGCAATAACCAGCTCAGTGATGCTCAGTTTGGGTTCCACCAGGGCCATTCAGCTCCTGACCTCATTACAGCCTTGGTTCAAACATGGACAAAAGAGCTGAACTCAGGAGGTGAGATGAGAGTGACTGACCTTGACATCAAGGCAGCATTTGACAGAGTATGGCATCAAGGAACCCTAGCAAAACTGGAGTCAATGGGAATGAGGGGAAAACTCTCTGCCAATTTGAGTCATACCTAGCACAAAGGAAGATGGTTGTGGTTGTTGGAGGTCAATCATCTCAGTCCCAGGATATCACTGCAGGGGTTCCTCACGGTTAGTCGTAGGCCCAATCATCTTCAGCTGCTACATCAATGACCTTCCTTCAATCATAAGGTGAGACGTGGGATGTTCGCTGATGATTGCACAATGTTCAGCACCATTCGCGACTCCTCAGATACTGAAGCACTCCATATCCATATGCAACAAGACCTGGACAATATCCAGGCTTGGGTTGATAAGTGGCAAGTAACATTTGCGCCACACAAGTGCCAGGCAATGACTATCTCAAACAAGAGAGAATCTAACCATCTCCCCTTGATGTTCAATGGCATTACCATTGCTGAATCCCCCAGCATCAACATCCTGGGGGTCACCATGGACAAGAAACTGAACTGGACCAGTCACATAAATGCTGTGGCTACAAGAGCAGGTCAGAGGCTGGGAATTCTGCAGCGAGTAACTCACCTCTTGTCTCTCCAGTGTCTGTCCACCATCTACAAGTTACAGGTCAGGAGTGTGATGGAATACTCTCCACTTGCCTGGATGGGTGCAGCTCCAACAACACTCAAGAAGCTCAACACCATCCAGGACAAAGCAGCCCGCTTGATTGGCACCCCATCCACAAACATTCACTCCCCCCACCACCGACACATAGTGGCAGCAGTGTGTACCATCTATGAGATGCACAGCAGCATTGCACCAAGGCTCCTTCGACAGCACCTTCCAAACCCACGACCTCGATCACCTAGAAGGACAAGGGCAGCAGATGCAAAGGGAACACCACCACCTGCATGTTCCCCTCCAAGCCACACACCATCCTGCTTTGGAACTATATCACTGTTCCTTCACTGTCGCTGGGTCAATATCCTGTAACTCCCTTCCTAACAGCACTATGGGTGTACCTACCCCACATGAACTGCAGCAGTTGAAGAAGGCAGCTCACCACCATCTTCTCAAGCGCAATTAGGGATGGGCAATAAATGCTGGCTTAGCCAGTGACACCCATATCCTCCGAACGAATTTAAAAAAATGGTTTTGAAACAAAACCACTGTAGCAGGAAAGAAAGCCCTTGAGGTCAGAAATTTCTCAATGGCTTGGTCTGATTGCATGCAGCCAATTACGTACCTTAATCATCCTGTACCAACAAAGGGCACCGCCCAGCCACACAGCTGGCTGCAGTCAGTATTAAAATCAGATTTGCCCCATCCAACATCACATCAAACGTACAGAGATCTCAGTTTGTCGCACAGGGAGACTGGTTTAGAGAGTTGTAAGGCTGTGGAATTCACTTCTAGGGTTAGTGGGTGAGGCAGGCTCTATGTCAACATTGAAGATTAGTTTGGACTGGAGGCTGAAGGGAAAGGGGTTGAAGTGATATGGGAACAGAGCAGATAAGTGAGATTATGTGTACTTGCTTATGTGTACTGGTTGGGCCGATAGGCTCGTTTCCCTATTGTAAATTCTGTGTATAAGTTTATAATTCATTCAATTACACAGTGGTTAGCAAATTCTGCTTCCTTGGGTCCACGGTGACGGACAATCTGTCCCTTGATGCACAGCTCGATACATACATAGGGAAAGCAGCTACCACCTTTAGCTGACTTGCGAAACGCACATGGGATAACACCAAGCTGACCCTTAGGACCAAGCTGATGGTTTATAAGGCCTGTGTTCTCAGCACCTTGCTGAATGGCTGTGAAACATGGGCGACTTACAGCTACCAGGAAAAGAAGCTCAATAATTTCCATCTTCACTGTCTCCGCCACATTATGGGTATATTCTGGCAAGAAAAAAAAAATCACAAAATTAGGCAGTCCTCTCAAAGGCAGAGCTCCCAAGTACATTGGCACTAATCAAACAGAGGTGGCTACGGTGGATCAGACATGTCCGCAGAATGGAAAATGGTCACATACCCAGGGACCTTCTGTATGGTGAGGTAGCCAGGGCCAGATGGCCAGTCGGACACCCAAAGCTCCAAGGATATTTGCAAGCTATGACATGAAGGCCCTAAATGTCGGCCATCAGACTTGGGAGTCACTAGCTGGTGAAAGAGGAAAATGACAACACATCTTGTTGACTGGTGTTACGATCGCAGCAGGAGCAACGCACTGTTAATTCAGTCCCGTCACTCCACAGGTCACAGCATATTTATTAATTTTTACCAAAATCAGAAAAACTGCCAAATTAAACACTCCAGTTTCCCCAGAATGAAACAAACCGAACCAGGTATCTTTAGACAACAAGAAGTTAACTATTTATTTAAAAAACTAAATCTTAAACACTATGTCTAAAGATCTTATAACTGCTTAAATTAATCTAACTCCCGCATTCATGCACACACATTTAAAAAGAACAGTGGTCCGGTTTTAAAGGTAGAGTTTTTTAAAATTAGCTGTCTCTTGAGAATAAAATAAATAGGTTTTTTGCGTTTTATGTTCCTGGTGACCGAGGCCTTCTGATGTGAAGATAATCAAAGTTCACTTGAAGTATTCACTTGGATTTAATGAAAAATACTCAGTTCTTGATAGGCAGATAGTTCGGCTGCAGTAGCATTAACAGTTCCTTCCACGATAAGCACAGCAATACAAATAATGTGTTAAGAAAAGCTTTTCTTATTTACTTAGGAATTAATTTGGTTTGTAGCCTTGTAGAATTTTTCTTGAGAGAGAGAACAGAACAACTTCTTTCTCCAGATGGCCACGCTGGAAAAGCTCACAGAACCAACTGCTTCAAACCGGTTTCTACCAGTTCCCCACATAGTCAAAATGGACACACCATAACATGTGACCTCTCTCTCTCTCTGCTGCTGTTGGGCGGTAACCAAAATTCAGCTGTGGTACACTGTTTCTCCAGAATGTTCTCCGCCCTTAAAGGTGCACTCATATTCGCATGCCTTATGCATCTGAACTTTAACCTTTTTGTTTTATTGCTAAGATAAGGCAAAAAGCAGCATGTGTGTGTGTTTGCGAGTGCTTTAATTCCTTGGTTAATTAATGGCAACAGATGTTTGTTAAGTAAATTTACATGGGTGAAGTACATTTACCTGTATTGTGTAAGTGTATATGAAACGTTTCCTACCAAAATTAGTGTATGTGGCTAAAACAGTGTCAGTGCAGTTACACCTGTAGCTAGTCAGAAATTTCTACTAAACAACACTGCTGTAGAGAAGTGTACAGAGGACAAAGGTTTGCTAGACTCGCAGTTTGGTGTTCTTTGTCAGGTTCTTGTTGTTCCACACTCTCTTACTCAGCTTGGACATAACAGCTACAGCTTTTGCAATGTGTGCGTTGATTTCATCATCAAATAACAGATTGCTAGCAATTGTGAAGCCTAGATAGGTGAAGCTAACAACCTTCCAGCACCACATTATTAATAAGAAATAGGAGCAGGAGTTGGCCATTCAGCTCCTCGAGCCTGCTTCACCATTCAATGAGATCAAGGCTGATCTGATTGTGGCCATAACTCCACTTTCCTGCCAACTGCCATACTCCTTGACTCCCTTGGAGATCAAAAATCTGTCTAACTCAGCCTTGAACATATTCAATGACCCAGCCTCCACTGCTCTCTGGGGAAGAGAATTCCAAAGATTAACGACCCTCTAAGAGAAGAAATTCCTCCTCATCTCCATCTTAAACGGGAGACCCCTTATTCTGAAATTGTGGCCCCTAGTTCTAGATTCCCGCAGGAGGGGAAACATCCTCTCAGCATCTACCCTGTCAAGCCCCCTCAGAATCATTTATATTTCATTAAGATCACCTCTCATTCTTCTAAACTCCAGAGTATAGGCCCAACCTGCTCAACCTTTCCTCATTAGACAACCCTTTATTCCAAGAATCAACCTAGTGAACCTTTTATGAACTGCTTCTAATGCAAGTATATCCCTCCTTAAGTAAGGAGACTAAAACTGTATGCAGTACTCTAGGTGCAGTCTCACCAGTGCCCTATGCAGCTTTTTAAAAAATTCATTCATGGGATGTGGGCATCACTAGTTAGGCCAGCATTTAATCCCCATCCCTAATTGCCCCTTGAGAAATTGGTGATGAGCTGCCTTCTTAAACCACCACAGTCCATGTGGGGTAGGTACACCCACAGTGCCGTTAGGAAGGGAGTTCCAGAATTTTGACCCAGCGACAGTGAATGAACGGCGATATAGTTCCAAGTCAGGATGGTGTGTGACTTGGAGGGGAACTTGCAGGCGGTGGTGTTCCCATACATTTTCAGCCCTTGTCCTTTTAGTTGGTAGAGGTCACGGGTTTGGAAGGTGCTGTCTAAAGAGCCTTGGTGCATTGCTGCTGTGCATCTTGCAGATGGTACACACTGCTGCCACTGTGCGTCAGTGGTGGAGGGAGTGAATATTTGTGGATGGGGTGCCAGTCAAGCAGGCTGCTTTGTCCTGGATGGTGTCAAGCTTCTTGAGTGTTGCTGGAGCTGCACCCATCCAGGCAAGTGGAGAGTATTCCATCATACTCGTTACTTGTGCCTTGTAGATGGTGTAGCAAGACTTCTCTACTTTTATACTCCATCCCACTTGCAATAAAGGCCAACATTCCATTTGCCTTCCTAATTACTCACTGTACCTACATGCTAACTTTTTGTGATTCACATAGCAGGATACCCAGATCCCTCCATACCGCAGCCAAAGTTTTGCCCACTCACTTAACCTATCTATATCCCTTTGCAGACACTTTGTGTCCTCCTCGTAACTTGCTTTCTTACCTATCTTTATAACATCAGCAAACTTGGCTACAATACACTCGGTCCCTTTATCCAATTCATTAATATAGATTGTAAATAGTTAAGGACACAGCACTGATTCCTGTGGCATTCCACTCGTTACAGTTTGCCAACCTAAAAATGCCCCACTTATCCCAACTCTCTGTTTCCCGTTAGTTAGCCAATCCTCTATCAATGCTAATATATTACCTATGAACTCTTATCTTGTGTGATAACCTTTTATGTGGTGCCTTATTGAATGCCTTTTGGAAATCCAAATACACTACATCTACTGGTTCCCCTTTATCCACCCTGTTTGTTACATCCTCAAAGAAATCTAATAAATTTGCCAAACACGATTTCCCTTTCATAAAACCACGTTGACTCTGTCTGATTGTATTATGATTTTTTAAATGTCCTGCTACTACTTCCTTAATAATGGATTCTAGCATTTTTCCAATGCCAGAATGGTAGGCTAACGGGCCTACAGTTTTCTGCTTTCTATCTCCCTCCTTTCTTGAACAGAGGTGTTACGTTTGCAGTTTTGCAACCGTTGGCACCTTTCCAGAATCTAGGGAATTTTTGAAGATTACAACCAATGCATCCATTATCTCTATAGCTACTTCTTTTAAGAGCCAGGGGTGTAGGCCATCAGGTCCAAGGGACTTGTCAGCCTTCAGTCCCTTTAGTTTTCTGGGTATCTAGTATCCTAATGCCGATTGATGTACGATATGGCAACGTCCTGGACCATCTTCCTGATCCTGATAGTCAAACCAAACTCTTTACAGGTGTCAGAGAGCCTCTGAAGGTGTTCCTCTGTATGGAATGCTAGTACGCCATGATTTGCACATTTATCTTGGATCTCAGGCAGGCAAGGCTGAACAGCTTTCTGTCAGTTCTGGTATGTAAGTAGACACCCTTTGTAGATGAATTGAAGGCATATGACAGATCTTTATGTCGTCATTGTTGACAGGAATAGTGCCGGAAGACTGGAGGATAGCAAATGTTGTCCCCTTGTTCAAGAAGGGGAGTAGAGACAGCCCTGGTAATTATAGACCTGTGAGCCTTACTTCGGTTGTGGGTAAAATGTTGGAAAAGGTTATAAGAGACAGGATTTATAATCATCTTGAAAAGAATAAGTTCATTAGTGATAGTCAGCACGGTTTTGTGAAGGGTAGGTCGTGCCTCACAAACCTTATTGAGTTTTTCGAGAAGGTGACCAAACAGGTGGATGAGGGTAAAGCAGTGGATGTGGTGTATATGGATTTCAGTAAGGCGTTTGATAAGGTTCCCCATGGTAGGCTATTGCAGAAAATACGGAAGTATGGGGTTGAAGGTGATTTAGAGCTTTGGATCAGAAATTGGCTAGCTGAAAGAAGACAGAGGGTGGTGGTTGATGGCAAATGTTCATCCTGGAGTTTAGTTTCTAGTGGTGTACCGCAAGGATCTGTTTTGGGGCCACTGCTGTTTGTCATTTTTATAAATGACCTGGATGAAGGTGTAGAAGGGTGGGTTAGTAAATTTGCGGATGACACTAAGGTCGGTGGAGTTGTGGATAGTGCCGAAGGATGTTGTAGGGTACAGAGGGACATAGATAGGCTGCAGAGCTGGGCTGAGAGATGGCAAATGGAGTTTAATGCGGAAAAGTGTGAGGTGATTCACTTTGGAAGGAGTAACAGGAATGCAGAGTACTGGGCTAATGGGAAGATTCTTGGTAGTGTAGATGAACAGAGAGATCTTGGTGTCCAGGTACATAAATCCCTGAAAGTTGCTACCCAGGTTAATAGGGCTGTTAAGAAGGCATATGGTGTGTTAGCTTTTATTAGTAGGGGGATCGAGTTTCGGAGCCACGAGGTCATGCTGCAGCTGTACAAAACTCTGGTGAGACCGCACCTGGAGTATTGCGTGCAGTTCTGGTCATCGCATTATAGGAAGGATGTGGAAGCTTTGGAAAGGGTGCAGAGGAGATTTACTAGGATGTTGCCTGGTATGGAGGGAAGGTCTTACGAGGAAAGGCTGAGGGACTTGAGGTTGTTTTCGTTGGAGAGAAGGAGGAGGAGAGGTGACTTAATAGAGACATATAAGATAATCAGTAGGGTGGATAGTGAGAGTCTTTTTCCTCGGATGGTGATGGCAAACACGAGGGGACATAGCTTTAAGTTGAGGGGTGATAGATATAGGACAGATGTTAGAGGTAGTTTCTTTACTCAGAGAGTAGTAGGGGCGTGGAACGCCCTGCCTGCAACAGTAGTAGACTCGCCAACTTTAAGGGCATTTAAGTGGTCATTGGATAGACATATGGATGAAAATGGAATAGTGTAGGTCAGATGGTTTCACAGGTCGGCGCAACATCGAGGGCCGAAGGGCCTGTACTGCGCTGTAATGTTCTAATTCTAATTCTAATATGTCAAACGATATCGGTGCCAGAACGCAATCCTGTTTGACCCCAAAGGGTTCCGAAGTTGCCCCATCATTGCTTACTTCACCCCTCATGCTGTCATGGAAAGAGGAGATCACCTTGAGCAGCTTCAGTGGACAGCCAAGTTTCCTCAGCAGTTTAAATAGATCACCTCTGCTCATATGGTCAGATGCCTTGGTGAGGTCAATGAAGGCAATATATAATGGTCTCCTTTGTGCATGGTGTTTCTCTTGCAGCTGCCAGACTGAGAAAATCATGTCGATTGTGGACCCCCTGATTCTGAAACCACACTGGGATTAGGGACAGATACCTTCAGCTAAGATCTGCTGGCAAATACCTTTCCCACAATGCTCAGCAGGGAGATGCCTCGATAGATGTTGCAATTGCTGTGGTCACCCTTGTTCTTGAACAGGATCATGATCACGCATATCCTGGGCACTGTCCCCTCCCTCCAGCAGAGACAGAGATATTTGTGCATATCCTGTCAGAGTGATAGCATCATCAGCTGGAGCTTTGCCAATGGCAAACGAGTCAATAGCTTTGTTAACCTCCTCCACTGTGGGTTCAATATCCAGCTCTTCCATGCCAAGCTGGCTGTCTATGGTGTCCAGAGTTTAGAGTCATAGAGAGATACAGCATTGAAACAGGCCCTTCGGCCAACTGAGTCTGTGCCGACCAACAACCACCCATTTATACTACTTCTACATTAATCCCATATTCCCTACCACATCCCCATCATTCTCCTACCATCTACCTACACTAGGGGCAATTTACAATGGCCAATTTGCCTATCAACCTGCAAGTCTTTGGCTGTGGGAGGAAACCACAGCACCTGGCATACACCCACACGGTCACAGGGAGAACTTGCAAACTCCACACAGGCAGTACCCAGAACCAAACCCGGGTTGCTGGTGCTGTGAGGCTGTGGTGCTAACCACTGCACCACTTTGCCGCCCTCGATGATGCTTTCCCTGGTACAACTCAAGGTGGTGTTCCACCCATCTCTCCAACTGTTTATTGAACTCTCCTGCCTTTGGTTTCAAAGGAACTGTCTTCTTTGCTGACGGACCTGTTGCCTTTTTTGATCCTATCATACAAGCCTCTAGCGTTCCCTGTGTCGTAAGATGGCTGGATATTCTGGCAAAGTTGTAACCCAGCAGTCATTGTTTCAGTGTCTACCAGTCCGCTGGACTTTACTTTGAGCAGCCCTTAGTGCATTCAGATCTTCTTGCTCAGATTTATCTTGTAATTAATGAGAACGGATTGCTTGACTTCAACAACATTCTATTACAGCAATGTTAGCCTTGAAACAGTCAGTGTTTCTCTGATATTTTGCTTCCCATATGTTGAGAATGCAGTATGGTAAATGGTGTCTTGAAGTATGTTCCATTTTGCTTCTCCACTCTGTGCAGCGCATGTTCAATGGAGTCGAGGAACTGTTGGTTCTTATCTGAGTAGTCAGAATGGCTGACATTGATACAATTCTGCTTTGAATGGAAAAGCTTCAAGAGTTGCAGCCTGACCCTAGTGCACACCAGAGAGTGATGTGTCACAGTCAGTGCTATGGTAACGACGTTTGTTGAGGATGCTGTTTGGCACTGGCCAGGCTGCAGGGGTTTAGGCATCAGTCTGCCTTTGGGCTCCACTGCAGATTCGTTTTGTCAGGATTTACTTCCTTAATTTTCATCACCCCTAAAATCAACGCTGGCTCAGTTGGTAGCACTCTTGCCTTTCAGTCAGAAGGTTGTGGATTCAAGTCTCACTCTAGGACTCGAGCACAAAAATCAGTGCTGCCTGTTTAATTATAGTAAGTACAATTGTTGAGATTTCTTTACTCTTATACTCAAATCCCTTTGTAGCAAAAGCTAACATACCATTTACCTCAACTTGATTAATTTACAGGTTCGGCATTAGTGTGCATAAACACGAGTAGAACTACTTGCTTGAATAGAGTAAATACCAACATGGTCTGTTTCCATGTTGTAACTTCCTGGCCAATATTTATCCCTCAACCAAAATCACAAACAGATTATCTGTTCATTATCTCATTGCTGTTTGTGGACCTTTCTCTGTGCAAATTGACTACCAGGTTTCCAACATTATAACAGTGACTACATCTCAAAAAGTTCTTCAATAACTGTGACAGGTGCTGGTCTTTCTTTCTCAGTATCAATTGAAAGACAATTATTGTATTGTTCATTGGCCAAAATGAATACACACCCAAATTTAATGGTTTCATGTGTTAATAAGTAGCTCATAAGTCCAGGCACACAAAGCTGAGGTTTAAGTGTACTGTATTTCCTACTCAATGATTTGCCCATGTGGCTCAGGAGCTTTGCAAAGAGCTTTCAGCAGTGCTGCCTCATTGGTGCATAAATCCTAAACCAAAACTCCCAGTGCCTGTTAGCATAAATCTGAAAATTAATGAGAATGTTGATTGCCTATCAATTAGATGGTCCACAGTGTTGGAGGCAAAGACAAAAAGCTTGGGCACTAAGGAAATAGAGCTGTGCAGATTCTATTCCATATAAACCTACTGGCAGATAAATAATTAAACTGCAAACTCAAAAGCAGCATGAGCAAATCTTTATAGATGTGAAAAGTACAGAATTCAGCATCCATTTTAAGTGCCTTTAAATGGACTTAAACCTCATTAGTACAGTTCCAGAAGCTGGCAAAAAAGTATCATTTGCAGTTTAGGTTAATAGATATGAGTAGCTTAAAGAATAAACTTTAAAAAGATCTTGGAGAAATTAGTCAAATGAAACAAAAGGTTTAGTTGCTCACAGCTCCAGCGACGCAGCGATTCTGGGTACTGCCTGTGTGGAGTTTGCAAGTTCTCCCTGTGACCGCATGGGTTTCCGCCGGGTGCTCTGGTTTCCTCCCACAGCCAAAGACTTGCAGGTTGATAGGTAAATTTCCCCTTATAAATTGCCCCTAGTATAGGTAGGTGGTAGGGAAATATAGGGACAGGTGGGGATGTGGTAGGAATATGGGATTAGTGTAGGATTAGTATAAAATGGGTGGTTGATGGTCAGCACAGACTCGGTGGGCCGAAGGGCCTGTTTCAGTGCTGTATCTCTAAATAAAATAAATAAATAGAATGTATTCTGTTGCGCAAAATGCGCAAATAACAGCAATTCATTTTTTAAAAATTCTCAATGTTTGTTCCCAACACAGACATGATGGGCCAAATGCCCTCCTTCTGTGTTGCAACATTCCATGGCCAGCATTTATTGCCCATTCCTAAATGCCCTGAGGTGCTAGTCGACCTTTATCTTGAACCCCCATGTGGTGCTGGTGCTCCCACAGGTAAGGAATTCTAGGATTACAACCCAGCAATGGTGAAGGAATGGCAATAATTGGCCAAGTCAGGAGGTGATGATGTTCCCACACTGTTGCTGCTCTGGTTCTCTTTGACAACAGAGGTCACAGGGAGGGAGGTGCTGTTGAAATAAACTTAGTGAGTGGCTGTAGCTTTATAGATAGACACACTACAGCCACGCTGCACTGCTGGTGGGCTGGTGCATAGAGAGTCCAGTAACTCAGGGACTGATCGAGTGAACGGCTTTGTTCCTGGATGACATTGAGCTTCTTGTGAGGTAGTATAGCTGCCTCCAGACAAGGTGATGATTATTCCATTGCACTCTGACTTGAGCCTGGTAGCTGCTGGAGCAGCATTAATTGGTCAAAGGGTAAATCACTCCTCCCAACTGTGGTAGAATTCAACCACGTGGTTGTGGTGCTGGAATCACATGGACACCAGACTGCATAGGGCAGCAGGTTCTTGTCTTTACAAAGGGCACCTTAAACCAGTTGGGCGTTTATGACAATTTAGCAGCTTTCGGAGGTACAGGCCACAGGTTACTCAATTCCTTCTTCTTAACGTCATATCTTACCATCGTGGGATTGGAACGCTATCTGGATTTGCTAGTTTAGCTCCATAATCCCTAGGCTACTGTGTGCATTATTAAACCCCATCTCAGATTTGCAATCAAATTTAACTAGACTACACAATGGAAATAAAACTGAGTGTTTCATATGTGGCGAGACTAGAGAAGCTGGGATTTGATAAAGGTGTTCAAAATCATGAATGCTTTTGATAGAGCAGATAGGGAGAAACTGTTTCCAGTGGCAGAAGTATGACACAGAGTTAAGGTGATTGGCAAAAAAAAGTGGTAATATAAAAAAAGATTTTTTTTTAAAAAACAGCAAGTTATGATAATCTGGAACTCACTGCCTAAAGGATGGTGAAAGCAGATTCAATGGCAAATTTCAATAGGGAATTGAATAAGAACTTAGAGAAAAAATTCTGTAACTATGGGGAAAGAGCAGAGGAGTAGGAGTAATTATATAGGTCTTTCAAAGATGCTATGATTCCAAAACCAAGACTGGCAGATTCATCTCAACAACAGTTTGCACTTATATAGCATCCTTAATGTAGTAATGTAATGCAGCGAAGTATTTTACAATTCTTACAGGATAAATTTTCAGGATGGAAACATCTTTCTTCATTTCAAGGAGTGCCTGAAGAAAAAGCCCATAAATATCCCAAAGATCTGGGGTCGTTTTTTGATGAAACCCTTACACAGATGTTGCATTGGCAAATACCATAGACAGCTTGCACAGAACAAAACAATAGACAGGAAATGGCCATTAAATTCAACATCCCACCCACAGAAATACTCCCCTTGCTGTATTTCATTCTCTCTTTCGACAAATGCATCCGTTTCTCTCAGGAACCAATTTATACTGTCCATTGCACCGATAACTTGTGCAAACTCCGGTATCTTGCAGATGAGAAACTGTCACTAACTTTCCTTGTAGGATCTCCCTAATGTTTTTAAAACATGTGCACCATGGTAATTGTACGCATTAATATTGTGTCAATTCCCTTCGGAATACTGAAAACTTCAATTAGATCATCACTTCCCCGAAGAAAATTTCCTTAACCTTTCCTCATTCTTTAAAGTTTTTTACCCCCTTAAAAAAAAAACCCTGCTCCCTTCTGTACCCTCTCAGGGATAATTATAGACATGGCTAATAGGTTTATATTTTCATTTGCGCATTATACCTTCATCATGCAGTTAAAACTTTTATTCCTTCAAGGCAATACAAAATTGGCACATGAAATCCTATTAGAAGGCGACTCTAAACTAGAAGATAGGATGTAAATTATCCAGTTACATCCATCATCACACTGCTGTCTACGCCAACTCAAGCTAATGCTTAAAGTCCAGTGAATTCCCACACTATTACAGCTCACTTAGCTCCTAACTGCTA
This sequence comes from Heterodontus francisci, assembly GCF_036365525.1. Classification (NCBI taxonomy): domain Eukaryota; kingdom Metazoa; phylum Chordata; class Chondrichthyes; order Heterodontiformes; family Heterodontidae; genus Heterodontus; species Heterodontus francisci. The sequence continues at coordinate 6,213,270 of NC_090388.1, forward strand.
AGCTGTTTCTTTTTCTCCTGAATGGAAAGATTGACAGACAAATCCCAGCATTATTTACATAAAAGGAACTGCTGTTAGGAAGCTGACATTGTGATTAAATCCAATTAACCTTTTCAAAAGAACTGTGATGAAATCACTTTTCTATTCATGGCTGAGATATTACTGTACAAATAAAATCCATAAAATAAGTCTGCAGATTTCATGGAGTGCTATTTGCGTATGAACAATCCAGCAGCATTTATGCTGATCAGTGAACTTCTCAAATAAAAACAAAAAGTTCTAGAAATACTCAGCAGGTCTGGCAACATCTGTGGAGATAGAAGCAGAGTTAACATTTCAGGTCAGTGATCTTTCATCAGAACTTATTCTACTCCTCTCTCCACAGATGCTGCCAGACCTTCTGAGTATTTCCAGCACTTTTTGTTTTTATTTCAGATTTCCAGCATCTGCAATATTTTGCTTTTAGCGAACTTCTCAAACTGCTCGACAATAAACTTACCAGTCCATCACCCACAAAGTGGCAAGGTTTTGGGAGAAATTAAATTTTTCCTGCAACCATCACTGTTCATCTCCTGAGGCTTTGGTTTAACATTTCACCTGAAGGATGGGAGCTTTGGCACCGTAACAGCCCCTTGGCATTGCGCTGAAGTATCCACCTAGATTATGTCAAGTGTGTCAGCTGTGATTCATTGGGTAGCACTCTTGTCTCTAATTCACAAGGTTATGAGGTCAAGTCCCACTCCAGCATTTGAGCACAAAAACAAGACTGGCACTACAGCACAGTACTGAGGGGACTCCTTTCAGATGAGACGTTAAACTGAGTCTCCATCTGCTCTCTCGGGTGAATGTAAAAGACCCCCATGGCAATATTTCAAAGAGGAGCAGGGCTGCTGTCCTTGCCACTATTTATCCCTCAATTATCAACGAAAATTATCTGGTCATGATCACATTGCTGTGTGCAAATTGGCTGTCGTGTTCCCTCCATTACAACAGTGGCTATATTTCTAAAGTGTTTCATTGACCGTAAAAGCACTTTGGGACAGCTGGCTGTTATGAAAGGTGCTATATAAATGCAAGTCTTTCTTTTCAGTATTAGTAGTAGGGTTTGAACACTTGACCTTCTGCCTCTGAGAAGAGTGTGCTACCAACTGAGCTACTTTTAAAGTCATAAACCAACTCCTGTATTAAACTAGTAAGGGTTCACAGAATAATACAGTGCAGAAGAGGCCCTTCGGCCCATCGAGTCTGCACCGATGCATTAAAGACACCTGACCTGTCTACCTAATCCCATTTGCCAGCACTTGGCCCATAGCCTTGAATGTTATGACTTGCCAAGTGCTCATCCAGGTACTTTTTAAAGGATGTGAGGCAACCTGCCTCAACCACCCTCCCAGGCAGGGCATTCCAGACCATCACCACCCTCTGGGTAAAAAAGTTCTCCCTCAAATCCCCCTTAAACCTCCTGCCCCTCACCTTAAACTTGTGTCCCCTCGTAACTGACCCTTCAACTAAGGGGAACAGCTGCTCCCTATCCACCCTGTCCATGCTCCTCATAATCTTGTACACCTCGATCAGGTCACCCCTCAGTCTTCTCTGCTCCAGTGAAAACAACCCAAGCCTATCCAACCTCTCTTCATAGCTTAAATGTTCAATCCCAGGCAACATCCTGGTGAATCACCTCTGCACCCCCTCCAATCCAGCTGTGGCCTTACTAAAGTTCTATACAACTCCAACATGACCTCCCTGCTTTTGTAATCTATGCCTCGATTGATAAAGGCAAGTGTCCCATATGCCTTTTTCACCACCCTATTAACCTGCCCTTCTGCCTTCAGAGATCTATGGACAAACACGCCAAGGTCCCTTTGTTCCTCGGAACTTCCCAGTGTCAGGCCATTCATTGAATACTTCCGCGTCACATTACTCCTTCCAAAGTATATCACCTCACACTTTTCAGGGTTAAATTCCATCTGCCACTTTTCTGCCCATTTGACCATCCCGTCTATATCTTCCTGTAACCCAAGACACTCAACCTCACTGTTAACCACTCGGCCAAGCTTTGTGTCATCCGCGAACTTACTGATCCTACCCCCCACATAGTCATCTGTCGTTTATATAAATGACGAACAATAAGGGACACATCACAGATCCCTGTGGTACGCCACTGGACACTGGCTTCCAGTCACTAAAACAGCCGTCTATCATCACACTCTGTCTCCTACAGCTAAGCCAATTTTGAATCCACCTTATCAAGTTACCCTGTATCCCATGTGCATTTGCTTTCTTGATAAGTCTCCCATGTGGGACCTTGTCAAAGGTTTTGCTGAAATCCATGGAAACTACATCAACTGCACTACCCTCATCTACACACCTGTCACATGCTCATAAAATTCAATCAAATGTGTTGGGCATAACCTCCCTCTGACAAAGCTATGCTGACTATTCCTAATCAAATTTTGCCTCTCCAAGTGGAGATAGATTCTCTCCTTCAGAATTTTCTCCAATAGTTTCCCAACCACTGAAGTGAGACTCACTGGTCTGTAGTTCCCTGGCTTATCTCTACAACCTTTCTTAAATAGTGGGACCATATTAGCTGTTCTCCAGTCCTCTGGCACCTCCCCCGTGGCCAGAGAGGAATTAAAAATTTGGGCCAGAGCCCCTGCAATCTCCCACCCTCACCTCCCACAGCATCCTGGGACACAAAACATCCAGACCTGGAGATTTGTCCACTTTTAAGCCTTCCAACACCTCAATACCTTGTCACTCCCTATGACAATTTGCTCAAGAACCTCACAATCTCTGTCTGAGTTCCATATCTACATCCTCATTCCCTTGGGTGAAGACAGATGTGAAGTATTCGTTCAACACCCTACCAATGTCCTCTGGCTCCACCCACAGATTTCCCCCTTGGTCCCTAATGGGTCCTACTCTTTCCCTGGTTATCCTCTTCCCATTGATATACTTATAGAATATCTTGGGATTTTCCCTACTTTTACCAGCCAGAGCTTTCTCATATCCCCTCTTTGCTCTCCTAATTGCTTTTTTGAGCTCCATCCTACACTTTCTGAACTCAACTAATGCTGTTCTTTGCAACATAGCTGACACTGGTACAGTAGCGTTTATCCATCACTAGTTGCCATAGGACATTAACTCAACCCTGTAGTATGAACTGAAAAGAAACTCATTTATATAGCACCTTTCACAATCTCAGGATATCCCAAAGCACTTCACAGCCAAAAATTACTTGAAGTGTAGTCACTATTGTGACATAGGAAACATGGCAGCCAATTTGCGCACAGCAAGCTCCCACAAATAGCAATGTGATAACCAATATTAACAAACATTGCTTAAGTGTTAGTGGAGACAGTGTCGCAGTGGCAAGGTCACTGAACTAGTAATCCAGAGGCCCAGGCTAATACCCTGGGGACAGGTTCAAATCCTAAGGCAGGTGGTGGAATTTAAGTTCAATTAATTAAAAAAAAAATCAATCGATGACTCAAATATCTGGAATTGAAAGCTAGTGCCAGTAATGGTGCCATGAAATCATTGATTGTCTGAAAAACCCATCTGCTTCATTAATTTCCTTTTGAGAAGGAAATGTGCCTCTTTACCCGGTCTGGCCTATATGTGACACCATATATAGTCAGTCGTCAAAGGCAGTTAGGGATGGGCAACAAATGCAGTCCTTGCTAGCATTGTCACATCCCATGAAAGAATACAATTAAAATTGGGCAGGACATCAGAGAGAACGCTCCTTTGAAATCTTGTACATCCACCCAAGATGGCGTGCGCACACACACACACACAGAGACACAGAGTTGGCAAAAAAAAGAGGGGGAATGGGGAGAAACTTTTTCAGAGGGTTGTTAACATCTGGAATGCACTGCCTTAAAGGGTGGTGGAATCAGATTCCATAGAAACCTTCAAAAGACAGTTGGACATGCACTTGAGGAGAATGGTTGTGGGGAATAAGCTGGGACATAGGACTAAACTGGACAGCTCTTTCAAAGAGCTGGCACAGGCTCGACAGGCCAAATGGCCTCTTCCTGTACTGTAAGAGTTTATGACTCCAACTAGCAATGACAGAGAGAACATTAAAATAAAAGCAAAATACTGCAGATGCTGGAAATCTGAAATAAAAACAAAGTGCTGGAAAATACTCAGCAGGTCTGGCAGCATCTGTGGAGAGAGAAGCAAAGTTAACATTTCAGATCAGTGACCCTTCATCAGAACGATCAGGATATCATGGTTCTGATGAAAGGTCACTGACCTGAAACGTTAACTCTGCTTCTCTCTCCACAGATGCTGCCGGACCTGCTGAGTATTTCCAGCACTTTCTGTTTTTATTGCAGAGAGAACAGTAGTCCACTTCACTCTGGACCAGACACTAAACTTGGGAGCTTAAAGCAGTCAGGTGCAGTTTTAAGATTACACTGGATCTAACTATTTGCAGGCCCAAAAGTTCCACAGACACTGCTCAAATGTGCAAGATTTCCCTGTTTCAAACTTGTACTGCAGGAATCTTCACACAAATTCAAATCAGCACACATATCAAAATATCCTGCAGGCATGAAAGAGTCCTTTGTTCTTTCTGAATAATTACTCAGATAATTGTGCAAACACCCACACATTAGAAACAGGTGTTCTCTGCTTAAAGTGAAACTGTGAATGGGAGAGGGAGCCTGTAAGTTTAGCAAGACATATCCTAGTACGTACCTTAGAGAAAAGTCAGTAAGTCAGATACAGCTTAAATAAAGGCAGCTCTCCATACAGCAGCAAACAAAGACACCACCTGTTAATGCAACTAAGAGACCAGAATGATTCCAGGTTCAATCCCTGGTGTAGGCAGAGTTAGCTGCTCGCAATTATAACACCATTGGTCTCCATCATGAATAAAGAAGCAAGCACTCAATCCAGAATAGCATCTGTACACAACTGTACTGCATTACACCTTATCCTTACTTAACAAAAATATATCAACCCCAGTTTTGGGATTTTCAATTGACTCCCAGCCTCAGTAGAGGGGCAAAGGGTTCCAGATTTCCACTACCCTGAACGGCCTGGCGCTAATTTTAAGGTTATGCCCCCTTGGTCTGGACTTCCCCCTCCAGAGAAAATAGTTTCTATCTACCCCATGAACCCCTTTAATCGTCTTAAACACCTCAATTAGATTACCACTGAATCTTATATATTCAAGGAAATACAAGCCTAATCCACACAACCCGTCCTCATAATTTAACCCTTTTAGCCCCAGGACCATTCTAGTGAAACTCTGCTGCAAATTCAAACCACTTCATAATGTGACAAACCTCTATCAAGTCTAGAGCAAAAAGCCTCAGCCTGCTCAATCTTTCCTGATAGGGGAACCCTCTTGGGTCAGGTATTATGCTTACGATTTTTTTTTTTTTTTTGCACTTTTTCCAGTGGCTCGAAACCCTTTTCATAATATGGCAACCAGAAATGTGCACAGCGCTCCAAGTGTGGTCTAACCATGGTGCTATACAGGTTTAACATAACTTCTCTGCTTTTGAATTATTTTCCTCTAGAATATCTCTTGACGCATGAAAGTAGAAAGGTTGGGTTCAAAACAAGACTATTTATAGCAGTGGAGAAGAAAAGAATCTGTTCAATCTTTCACATGGACAATGCTTCCCATTTCCTCCCCATTTATTGCCAGATTATTTGCATCTGGAAGTTGAACAAATAAACGTGGGCACATATAGTATTGAGAGCCATGCACAACGACTTCTATATTGTGGAGCTGAACCTATCTGGTCGTGTGAATGCAGGAAAGAACAAACATTTTTGTGCCATCAATGGCCATCCTATAAAACCCACGTGTCAAGTGTAATTGATTGTGTTGCGCAATTTCTTTAATCTTTAACTTGTATTCTCTTCAACAAAATGTCAACGTGCCACAAATGCTTAACCATGTATAACCATGGAATATAGAACATTATTCATGTGTGCAGTGTAACCTAACTGGAACTAGTCCATGAGCTAACCCTGTGGGAAGGGAGGAGGAGTAAGATTCAAAGCAGCTGCATAGTCACATCAACTGCGAGTGTAACTCCTCCCTCCCACTGCACATTCACAACTTTATTAAACTAAAAAACTCAACCACTAAATCAGCAAGACCATTTCAAACAAAATACAAAGCGTGCAAATGGAAGAGTGGACTGGTAGTGGAGATACAATCTGGGTTCTGCTGGTGGAGAAGACTTACAGCACTGTTTATGGCACTCGGGTCACCAGCTCCTGTAGCGCGTGGGCCTCTATCAGCCCGAGGGAGACCCATTTTTGCCAGCAGTGGGAACAGGTTTCACGGAGGACGTGGGGATGCAGGGGTTGCACTGTTATCTCCTCGTTGACGCACTATATTGCCCATAGTGTCACTGGAGGCTTCATATATGATCGATAGCCCCCCACCTACAGCACAGCTGGTATTCAGGAAAACCATTAGACAACAGAACATGGGACAGTCAGTTAGCTGCAAATTTAAAGCCGTTTATAACGACATGGTCACAGCCACTTTTAGCATTGGATTCCTATACAGTGCTTTACAGAACACAGGGATAAATGTTACCCATTGAGCGGCATCCAGTTTCAAAACTGAGAATGCAACATCTGGAAGGACACCTTTCAGGATGAAATTAGAGAAGACCACACAGTATGGAAGCACTGAATTTATTCATTAACACAGATCCCAAAGCAGTGGAGACACCTTCAACCCAACATGCATCTTTGAATTTAAAAAACTGAGCACAGAGGAAAACTGGTGGGGGGAGGGGCTGGGAGAAGGGTAAGAATACTCCAGATTTACTCCGACATTAAATTGCATCACCAGATTATGTCACACAACCAAAGTGTTTACTCTTTTCAAGCTCCTTGGAAAACACCAATAAATGTTAAACATCAGCACTGAGGTTAAAAATTTTACGAAAACCCTTTTCTCTCCTTTTCCCCTCCTTCCGCTCCACAGAAAAAAAGCTGCAGTTGTTTTTGCATAAGAGTGTGGTTTGCACCACCAGTTTTTGAGCAGCACACTGCCTCCTGCTGCTAGGAATCGGGGGCATGCTGACTCCGACTATTGCTTCTTGTCCCAAGCTGTGACTGGGCAATGTCCGCTAATGCACTCTGTATCTTCTCCAACAGCACGTCTCCCCGGTAAACAACTTCTTCCAGCCGAGCTGCAGCCTCATGGTTCTCCTCTTCCAGTTGACGCAAGCTCGCAGCCTAGATGTTGGGAGACACAGGGTTATCCCAGTATGGCAGGAATGTATACTGAATGCATTTACTCTATGAAAATATTTTAAAACCAGATGACTACACTCAAGCAGACACAAATTCAGGCTCCTCTATTAAACATAGCAAGTCAAGCTGGCATGGACTCGATGGGCTGAATGACCTCCTTCTGTGCTGTGAATGACTCTAAATAAGTGACTAAGTAGCACTCAGGGAGTGCTGCATTGTGGTGGTGCCGTTAGTTGAATGAGAGGTTAAACCAAGGCTCCTTCTGCCCTCTTAGGTGGTGATAAAATGATTCCACGGGACAAAGTAGGGAAGCTCTCAGTGTCCTGACCAATACTTATCCCTTAACCAACAAACTGCTGTTTGTGGGATCTTGATGCGTGCAAAACGGTTGCTGTATTTTCCACATTACAACAGTGACTACACTTCAAAAGTTCAATGGTGACATCCTGAAGTTGTGAAAGATGCTTTATAAATAGAAGTTCTTGCCTTCTGCGTTTCTTATTGTATTAACCTTTCTCCTGCAAGTGAAGTGGTTCGTTTCTGACATAATACAGCAATGGAAGTTGCATAATTTTAACTTTCACAACTTTTCTGCTTGGTTCCTTTTATGCAAAAATATTTCATTTATTGCATTTATATAATATTTAATGAAATATTTAATTTATTTATGGCAGTAGAGCTTGCAATTTATATAACATTATTTCTTGCATACTTACAATCCTCCTTGATCAATCTACAACCAGCTTATGGAAGTGCCTGGAACTTGCTGCCGGGGGAGGTGGTGGAAGCAGGAACGATAGAGACGTTTAAGAGGCATCTTGACAAATACATGAATAGGATGGGAATAGAGGGATACGGTCCCCGGAAATGCAGAAGGTTTTAGTTTAGGCAGGCATCAAGATTGGCGCAGGCTTGGAGGGCCGAATGACCTGTTCCTGTACTGTTCTTTGTTCTATACTGAACACATGCAGAACTGCCATAGCATTGCTAATATTCAGTCTGCTGTCCTTGTTGGTCCCACATTTAAACTTCAGCTTATCTGAAACGCTGCTGCCCATAGCATAATTTGCAACAAGTCCTGTTCACCCTTTACCTATGTTAGCGCCCAGTCCAGGAAAACCTCAATTTTAAAATACTCTTCCTAGTTTTCAAAACCTTCCATGGCTTCAATGAAAATTTTTTTTTAAAAACTTGTAAAAAATGCCATGATTTTTCACCTGATTTTCTTGCAGCAGTGCCCTGGAGATTAATCTTTAACTCTTGGAGACTTAAGGGCAGTCCCACAAAATTGACAATGATTTTTTTGTCATTCTTTCATGGGTTGTGGGCATCGCCAGCAAGGACAGCATTTATTACCCATCCCCAATTGCCCTTGAGAAGGTGGTGGTGAGCTGCCTTCTTGAACAGCTGCAGTCCATGTGGGGTAGGTACACCCACAGTGCTGTTAGGAAGGGAGTTCCAGGATTTTGACCCAGCAACAGCGAAGGAACGGCAATATAGTGTCATCAGGATGGTGAGAGACTTACAGGGGGAACTGCAGGTTGTGGTGTTCCCATGCATCTGCTGCCCTTGTCCTTCTAATTACCTAGAGTAGATTCTCTGTGCAAACAGGAGTTCAAGACTATTCAAAACACGACTTCCTGAATCATGGACCAGAATAGGGTTAATTTCTACAAGCTATGACAAAACTGTTTTCTTTTAAAGGCATAGTTACCAAGTTTCTGTAAAAAACTAAAATTTAGACAGCCGTTTTAATTGCCTCAAATAAAAGAGCACTCTGCAGGCTGTGAAGGGTGCGAAATAGATTTCGGTCTCCCATGCTGTCATACATTTTCCTAACTGACACCTCAGTAACAGCACAGATTGCTCTGTAATCCAAACTATTTAACAGGAAAATAATTTACAGTTTCCATGGCAAATAAGTAAATATTTGTGGTACTGAGACTCTAAACTGATCATCAGTTTACAAGTGATAATCAATTACAATCTAGCACATTAATAAAAGGCACTTGTAAGTGTTTTATTGGGTGATTCAAGGAAGAACCTATTTATATATAGCACCTTGAATCAGGTCTAAAAAGTCACAGAGCACTTTTGAAGTGCAGTAACAATTACCATGTAGGTACGGGTCAGTGATTTTGCTCACACCAAGGTCCCACAATCAGGTAATTTACTTTTTTTGGTGGCAGTCGGATAGAACAAATTGAGCACTTGATGCAATGAATTACTTTTGGGGCACAGTGACTGCTATCAGCAATGACAGGAGCCATTCCATAACAACAAAACTCCAGTCCCTGCACAGAGAGCCAACAGGAGCTAGTACTTTTGTTTCATTCTTTTTCTCAAGAACCACACAGAATCAGGCTAGAGAGCATCCTGTTTCTCTTCAGTTACTGGCACAAGATCTTTGAACATCCACTGAACAAGTGGACAGAAGCTTGGTTTATACAACTTAGCTGAAGAGACTGTCATGGTACAAATACTTTTTTGTAAAATTTGTGCCTTTTCCCAAAATAAATCACCATCTTACAAAATCATTCTTAATTTTACACAATGTTATGTCGATAACGGTAGTAAGTGGAGGCATGGGGCCTATTAGGGATAGAGAGGACAATATCTGCTTAGAGGTGCAGGGCAAGGCTAATACACTTAATGAGTACTTTGTATCAGTGCTCATTAAGGAAATGGAGGCTGACAAAGTATCAGTAGAAGCTGGGAGAGTAGAGGCAATGGATAGGATAAAAAGGAGGGGGTTGGGGGGAGGGGTAGGTAGTAAAATGGCTGGCTATGCTTAGGGTAGATATGTTACCTGCCTGGATCGTTTGCATCCCAGCTTGCTAAAGGAAGTGCAGATGGAGATAGCAGAAGGGCTTGCCATAATCTTCCAATCTTCCCTGGATACAGGGGAGGTACCAGAGGATTGGAGAGCAGCAAGTAGAGTTATAAAGCACAGAAACAGGCTCTTCGACCCACAGTGTCCATGCCGGCCATCAAGCACCTATCTATTCTAATCCCATTTTCTAGCACTTGGCCCATTGCCTTGTATGCTATGGCGTTTCAAGTGCTCATCTAAATGCTACTCAAATGTTGTGAGGGTTGCTACCTCTACCATCCCTTCAGGCAGTGTGTTCCAGATTCCAGCCATCCACTAGGTGAAATTTTTTTTCCTCAAATCCCCTCTAAACCTCCTGCCCCTTACCTTAAATCGATGCCCCCTGGTTAATGACCCCTCTGCTAAGGGAAAAAGTTTCTTCCTATCTATCCTATCAATGCCCTTCATAATTTTGTATACGTCAATCAGGTCTCCCCTCAGCCTTTACTGCTCTAAGGAAAACAACCCCAGCCAATCCAGTCTCAACTGAGATGCTCAAGCCCAGGCAACATCCTGGTGAATATCCTCTGCACCCTCTCCAGTGCAATCACATCCTTCCTATAGTGTGACAACCAGAACTGTACCCAGTACTCCAGCTGTGGCCTAACTAGCGTTTTATACAGCTCCATCATAACCTCTAAAATAAAAGCAAAATACTGCGGATGCTGGAAATCTGAAACAAAAACAAGAAATGCTGGAATCACTCAGCAGGTCTGGCAGCATCTGTGGAAAGAGAAGCAGAGTTAACGTTTCGGGTCAGTGACCCTTCCCAGAGTTCCGAAGAAGGGTCACTGACCCGAAACGTTAACTCTGCTTCTCTTTCCACAGATGCTGCCAGACCTGCTGAGTGATTCCAGCATTTTGTGTTTTGGTCCATCATAACCTCCCTGCTCTTATATTCTATGCCTCAGCTAATAAAGGCAAATATCCCACATGCCTTCCTAACCACCTTATCTACTTGTGCTGCTGCCTTCAGTGATCTATGGACAAGTAAACCAAGGTCCCTCTGAACTTCCTAGGGTCCTACCATCCATTGTATATTCCCTTGCCTTGTTAATCCTCCCAAAATGCATCACCTCACACTTCTCAGGATTAAATTCCATTTGTCACTGCTCTGCTCATCTTACCAGACCATCCATATCGCCCTGTAATCTAAGGCTTTCCTCCTCACTATCTGCGACACCACCAATTTTCGTGTCATCTGCGAACTTACTGATCATACCTCCTATATTCACGTCTAAATCATTAATGTACACTACAAACAGCAGGGGTCCCAGCACCAATCCCTGCGGTCCACCACTGGTCACAGGCTTCCACTCGCAAAAACAACTCTCGACCATCACCCTTTGCCTCCTACCACTAAGCCAATTTTGGATCCAATTTGCCAAATTGCCCTGAATCCCATGGGCTCTTACCTTCTTAACCAATCTCCCATGCGGGACCTTATCAAAAGCCATACTGAAGTCCATGTAGACTACATCAACTGATTTACCCTCATCTACACACCTAGTCACCTCCTCAAAAAATTCAATCATCAAGTTAGTTAGACATGATCTCCCCCTGACAAAGCCATGCTGACTGTCCCTGATTAATCCCTGCCTCTCCAAGTGGAGATTAATCCTGTCCCTCAGAAATTTTTCCAATAGTTTCCCTACCACTAATGTTAGACTCATTGGCCTGTAATTACCTGCTTTATCCCTGCTACCCTTCTTGAATAATGGTACCACATTCGTTGTCCTGCAGTCCTCTGGCACTTCTCCTGTGGCCAGAGAGGATTTGAAAATTTGTGTCAGAGCCCCTGCTATAATTTATCCACTTTTAAACCTGCTAAAACCACTAATACCTCCTCCCTTTCAATACCAATTTGTTCAAGTACATCACAATCCCCCTCCCTGACCTCTACACCTACATCGTCCTTCTCTATAGGGAACACAGATGAAAAACAATCATTTAAAACCTCACCTGCACCCTCCAGCTCCACATACAGATTGACACTTTGGTCCTTAATGGGTCCTACTCTTTCCCTTAATATACTTATAAAACGCCTTGGGATTTTCCTTTATCTTGCCCACCAGAGTTTTTCATGCCCCCTCTTCGCTTTCCTAATTACTTTAAGTACCCCCCTAAACTTTCGAAACTCTTCAAAGGCCTTTGCTGTTTTCAGCACTCTGAATCTGCCAGCAGGTTCCTTTTTTTTCCTTTCTGCTCCTCTCTATCCCTTGACATCCAGGGTTCCCTGGACTTGTTGGTCCTACCCTTCACCTTTACGGGAACATGTTGGCCCTGAACTCCATTTCCTGACTCCCACTGGTCTGATATAGACTGTCCTACAAGTAGCTGCTCGCAGTCCACTTTGGCCAGATCCTGTTTTATCATATTGAAATCTTTATTTCCAGTCCATCTTTGTCCTTTTCCATAACTACCTTAAATCTTAGTTATGGTCACTATCCCCAAAATGCTCCCCTACTGACATTTCTACCACTTGTCTGGCTTCATTTCCTAAGATTAAGTCCAGTACTGCCCCTTCTCTTGTAGGACTTTCTCCGTACTGGCTCAAAAAGCTCTCACGGATGCACTTGAAGAATTCCGCCCCCTTTAAGCCTTTTGCATTAAGACTATCCCAGTTAATATTGGGGAAGTTGAAGTGCCCAACTATCATTACCCAATTATTTTTACACCTTTCAGATTTGCCTACATATCTGCACCTCTATCTCTCCCAGACTGGAGGCCTGCAGTACACTCCCAAAGTTTTACCCATATATCCTTATTTGAGGAACCCAAGATATCATCCCTCCTTACTGCAGTAATTGACTCCTTGATCAATAGTGCAAAGCCACATCCTCTTTTACACAGCACCCCCCATCACGCCTGAAGATTCTATACCCTGGATTAAGCTGCTAGTCCTGCCCTTCCCTCAACCATGTCTCTGACAGCAATATTATTATATTCCCATGTATTAATGCCCTCAATTCATCTGCCTTACCTGCAAGACTCTTTGCGTCAAAATAGAGGCAGTCCAGACTTGTATTATTCGCTTGTGCTTCAACAGGTCTACATTTGCTCTGCCTTCCAGACTGACTTGGTTTCTCTTCTATACTTGGCTGAGCATCACCCCCTATTGTACCTCCACTCTGTATCCCAACCCCCTGCCAAATTAGTTTAAATCCCCCCCCCCCCCACTCCCCCCCAACAGAACAAGCAAGCCTCCCTGTAAGGATGTTGGTCCAGTTCTGGTTCAGGTGCAACTCATCTGACTTGTACAGGTCCCACCTTCGCAAGAAACAGAACCAGTGATCCAGGAAACTAAAGCCTTTCCTCCTGCACCATCTCTTCAGCCACACATTCATCTGCTCTATCCTCCTATTCCTATATTCACTCACACATGGCACCAGGAGTAATTCAGAGATTACAACCTTTGAGGTCCTGCTTTTTAATCTGCTACCTAGCTCCCCAAATTCTTGTTGTAGGCCCTCATCCCTCTTTCTACCCATGTCATTGGTACCAATGTGAACCACGACCTCTGACTGTTCACCCTCCCCCTTCAGAATGTCCTGCAGCCACTCAGTGACATCCTTGACCCTAGCACCAGGGAGGCAACATACCATCCTGGAGTTACATCTGCAGCCACAGAAACGCCTATCTGTACCCCTTACGATAGAATCCCCTATCACTATAGTTCTCCCATTCTTTTTCCTCCCTTCCTGTGCAGCTGAGCCACCCTTGGTGCCACAGACTTGGCTCTTGCTGCATTCCCGAGAAGCTGCCTCCCCCAAAGGTATTCAAAGCAGAAAATCTGTTAGAAAGGGAGATGGACCCAGGGGACTCCTGCACTACCTGCCTAGTTCTTTTACTCTGCCTCGTGGTCATCCATTCCCTTTCTGCCTGAGCAGTCTTTACCTGCAGTGTGACCACCTCCCTGTACATGCTATCTACGATGATCTCAGCCTCGCGATACTCCAGCATCCCCAGCCACTGCTCCAGATCTGAAATGCGGATTTTGAGTAGCTGCAGCTGGAGACACTTCCTGCACACTTGTTCGCCCTGGACACTGGAAGTATCCCCGATTTCCCACAAATATGACACCCTTATCCAAGAAATAGTGTAAGGACAGTCACAAGAACACAAGAAATAGAAGTAGACCACATGGCCCATTGAACATGCTCTACCATTCAATACAATCATGGTTGATCTTGGGCTTCAATTCCACTTTCCTGCCCGCTCCCCATATCCTTTAATTCCCTGTGAGACAAAAAAAAATCTATCCCAGTCTTAAATGTATTCAATGATGGAGCATTCACAACCCTCTGGGATAGAGAATTACAAAGATTCACTACCCTCTGAGTGTAGTAATTTCTCCTCATCTCAGTCCTGAATGATTGGCCCCTTATCCTGAGACTGTGCCCTCCTGTTCTAGAGTTCCTGACCAGTGGGAACAATCTCTCAGCTTCTACCCTATCAAGCCCTTTCAGAATCTTGCATGTCTCAATTAGATCGCCTCTCATTCTTCAAAACTCCAGAGAATATTGGCCCAATTTACTCAGCCTCTCATCACAGGACAATCCCCTCATCCCAGGGACCAATTTAGTAAATCTTCACTGCACCACCTCCAGTGCAAATATATCCTTTCTTAAATGTGGAGACTAAAACTGCACACAGTATTTTAGGCGTGGTATCACCAATGCCCTGTACAATTTTAGTAAGACTTCTTTATTCCTGTACTCCAATCCCCTTGCAATAAAGGCCAACATGCCATTTGCCTTCCTAATAACCTGCTGCACCTGCAGGTTAACTTTCTGCATTCCTTGTAAGAGTACCCCCAAATCTCTCTGATCAACACTTACCAGTCTCACACCTTTAAAATATTCTGCTTTTCTATTTTTACAATCAAATTGAACAAATTCAAACACATGGGATCCAGGGTGAGCTAGCAAACTGGATATAAAATTGGCTTGGTGATAGGAGGCGGAGGGTGGTAGCAGAGGGTTGTTTTTCAGATTGGAGGCCGGTGACCAGCGGTGTGCCGCAGGGATCGGTGCTGGGCTCTCTGTTGTTTGTCATATATACTAATGACTTGGATGTGAATGTAGGGGGCATGATTAGTAAGCTTGCAGATGAACACCAAAACTGGTGGTATACTGGACAGTGAAGAAGGTTGTCTAAGGTTACAACAGGATATAGATAAACTGGGAAAGTGGGCAAGGGATTGGCAAATGGAATTTAATGTAGACAAGTGTGAAGTGATGCATTTTGGGAAGTTAAACCAGGGCAGGACATATACAGTGAATGGCAGGGCACTGGGGAGTGTTGTTGAGCAGAGAGACCTTGGGGTGCAAGTACATAGTTCCCTGAAAGTGGCAACACAGGTAGACAGGGTGGTGAAGAAGGCATATGGCATGCTTGCCTTCATCGGCCGAGGCATTGAGTACAAGAGTTGGGACGTCATGTTACAGTTGTGCATAACGTTGGTTAGGCCGCATTTGGGGTACTGTGTGCAGTTCTGGTCGCCGCACCACAGCAAAGATGTGATTAAGCTAGAGAGGGTGCAGAAACGATTCACAAGGATGTTGCCTGGTTTGGAGGGCTTGAGTTATAAAGAGAGATTGGATCGGCTGGGTCTGTTTTCCCTGGAGCGAAGGAGGCCGAGAGGAGACATGATAGAGATATATAAAATTATGAGAGGCATAGATAGGGTAGATAGCCAGAGTCTGTTTCCCATGGTAGGAGTGACTAAAACTAGAGGGCATAGATTTAAAGTGAGAGGGAGGAGGTTTAAAGGGGATCAAAGGGGTACATTTTTCACACAAAGAATGGTGGTATCTGGAATGAGCTGCCTGACGAGGTGGTGGAGGCAGGAACAGTAGCAACATTTAAGAGGCATCTGGACAGGTACTTGAATGAGCAAGGCATAGAGGGATATAGAATTAATGCAGGTAGGTGGGATTAATATAGATAGGCATTATGCTCGGCATGAATGCGGTGGGCCGAAGGGCCTGTTTCTCTGCTGTATGACTAACTTCACACTTCCCTGCATCATACTCCATTTGCCGTCTTGTTGCCCACTCACTTAACCGGTCTATATCTTTGCATCCTCCCCACAGCTCACCTTTCCACTGAAGTTTGTATCTAAGTTTGCTGATGATACATTGCTTTCTGTCTCTCTTCCTCCAAGTCATTAATATGGAATGTAAATAGCTGAGACCCCACCACTGATCCTTGCAGCACCCCACTATACACTGCCTGCCAACTTAAAAATGCCCCATTTATGCCCACTCTCTGCTTCCTGTCTGTTAATCAATCCTCTATCCACGCGATATATTATCCCCAACACCTTATCTTGCCCATTAATCTTTCGTGCAGCACCTTGCCGAATGCCTTTTGAAAATCCAGGTATACTACATTGTTACGACCGACCGCTCAAGACAAAACCTCCAATCAAAATATGTGATTCTGATAGTGCATTTCTCCTACTAGTCAATTCAGTCTCGTCCTTCCACAGATCGCCTAACATATCACTTTAAACTTTCCAAATTAAAAGAAAACCACAGACAAATTGAACCATCTATTAACTCCTGAATGAGCCTAACCAAACCAGGTGTCTTTAGATCAACAAATTAACTGTTTAATTAGAAAGACTAAATTCTTAAACACTACTAAGATATAAATAACATTTAAAAAAAAAGTTCTTGCAGATTTTCACTCCTGAAGTGGAATCTTCCAACGTGGAACAGTCCAAGGTTGCTTGTCGTCCTCGCAGCCCCATCCGATGGGGAAAAAAAGGTTCTCCAACTGGAGGACAGTTCAACGACGAACACAGCAATTACAGTTCAGTAGTTAAAGTAATTGGTTATTTTCCTTTCAAGAAATTAATCTGGCTTGACTTGTCAGAATTCTGAGAGTATAATAAATAGGGTTTAAAACAGACAGAAGGAGAGCTCTCTCTTATTTCCTTCAGTATATGCTGGCAGACAATCTGTGTGTCTCTGTCTGTTAGACAGTCTGTTTCCACTAAAAGCCAGTTCAAAAATGTAATGGCAACATTGTATATTTTATCCTTGATCTCCAAATGACTGTTGCCGGGTAACCAGGATGTATTCTTTGAAGCTGGTTGGTTCCCTCTCCGTATGGATGTATCCAACAGCAACCAAAATGCATCATCTTAATAATTCCTGAGGCTTGCTAGCTAGTTCTTAAAACAGTACTGATCCTTTAACAGCCTTAAAGGCACACCGGATACTTCCCAGAAAAGAAAAAAAAACTACAGGATCATAACATCTACTAGTTCCCCTTTATCTACCGTACTAGTTACATCCTCAAAATACTCTAATACATTTGTCAAACAGGGTCTCCCTTTAGTAAAACCATGCTGACTTGTTCTAATAATACCAAGCTTTTCCAAGTGCAATGTTAAGACCTCTTTGATCATAGTTGCCAACATCTTCCTAACGACTGACGTTAGGCTAACTAGCCTACAGTTCACAGTTTTCTCTCTACTTTTTTTTTAGTTTCGGTGACTGCAGCTTTGATAGCAACGGAGGTGCGTGAACGGGCTTACAGCTGTGAAGTCAATTTCAGTGTAAGTTTAAAAGTGAATTCCCTTTTGTTTTCGGAGGACCAGGGGACTGCTGGGCAAGGAAAAAGGTATATATTTGCGTGGTTCAAAATCTCTTTCTTTTAGTTTTGGTGACTGCAGCTTTGATAGCAACGGAGGTGCGTGAACGGGCTTACAGCTGT
Source organism: Heterodontus francisci (assembly GCF_036365525.1). Classification (NCBI taxonomy): domain Eukaryota; kingdom Metazoa; phylum Chordata; class Chondrichthyes; order Heterodontiformes; family Heterodontidae; genus Heterodontus; species Heterodontus francisci. Next base: position 6,231,124 of record NC_090388.1, read on the forward strand.
GAAGTCAATTTCAGTTTTCGGTGACTGCAGCTTTGATAGCAACGGAGGTGCATGAACGGGCTTACAGCTGTGAAGTCAATTTCAGTTTTCGGTGACTGCAGCTTTGATAGCAACGGAGGTGCATGAACGGGCTTACAGCTGTGAAGTCAATTTCAGTTTTCGGTGACTGCAGCTTTGATAGCAACGGAGGTGCGTGAACGGGCTTACTGCTGTGAAGTCAATTTCAGTGTAAGTTTAAAAGTGAATTCCCTTTTGTTTTCGGAGGATCAGGGGACTGCTGGGTAAGGAAAAAGGTATATATTTGTGTGGTGGCTGTACCCGAGACACTACACGTGTAGTGTCTCCCACCCACCCTCCTCCTCTAACCAAAAAAAAGGATTCTGGTGTGTTGATAAGGTAAGCTTTTTATTTAGGAAGTTCTGTCCGTTGGATTGCTAACCTAACAAGTTTTGACTTTTTGTTTTTTTGGTTTTTCAGTAGATTTGTTGGGAATTTGGAATAGTGGGAATGGAGGTTAAGGCAGTTGTATGTTCCTCCTGCAGAATGTGGGAGGTAAGGGTCGCCAAGAGTGTCCCTGCTGACTGCATCTGTGGGAAGTGCACCCAACTCCAGCTCCTCGAGAACCGCGTTAGGGAACTGGAGCTGGAGCTGGATGAACTTCGGATCATTCGGGAGGCGGAGGAGGTTATTGAGAGGAGTTATGGGGAGGTAGTCACACCTCAGGTAAAAGAAGTAGGTAGATGGGTTACCGTCAGGGGAAGGAGAGGGAACCAGCAGGCAGTGCAGGGATCCCCTGTGGCCGTTTCCCTCAACAACAGGTATACCGTTTTGGATACTGTTGCGGGGGACGGCTTACCAGGGGTAAGCAATGGGGTACAGGTATCTGGCACAGATTCTGTCCCTGTTGCTCAGAAGGGAAGGGGGAAGAGGAGCAGAACATTAGTCATTGGGGACTCCATAGTTAGGGGAACTAACTGTTCTGTGGGAACGAGAGAGACTCACGGTTGGTATGTTGCCTCCCAGGTGCCAGGGTTCGTGATGTCTCGGATCGTGTTTTTGGGATCCTTAATGGGGAGGGGGAGCAGCCCCAAGTCGTGGTCCACATAGGCACCAACGACATAGGTAGGAAGAGAGATGGGGATTTAAGACAGAAATTCAGGGAGCTAGGGTGGAAGCTTAGAGCGAGAACAATCAGAGTTGTTATCTCTGGGTTGTTGCCCGTGCCACGTGATAGCGAAGCGAGGAATAGGGAGAGAGAGGAGTTGAACACGTGGCTGCAGGGATGGTGCAGGAGGGAGGGTTTTGGTTTCCTGGATAATTGGGGCTCTTTCTGGGGTAGGTGGGACCTCTACAAACAGGATAGTCTTCACCTGAACCAGAGGGGTACCAATATCTTGGGGGGGAGGTTTGCTAGTGCTCTTCGGGGGGGTTTAAACTAATTCAGCAGGGGAATGGGAACCTAAATTGTAGTGCCAGTGTACAGGATGTTGAGAGTAGTGAGGTCAGGGATATGGTTACAAGGACGCAAGAGGGCACTGGCAAGCAAGAACCTGGTTTAAAGTGTGTCTATTTCAACGCCAGGAGCATTCGGAATAAGGTGGGTGAGCTTGCAGCATGGGTTGGTACCTGGGATCTCGATGTTGTGGCCACTTCGGAGACATGGGTAGAGCAGGGGCAGGAATGGATGTTGCAGATTCCGGGATTTAGATGTTTCAGTAAGAACAGAGAAGATGGTAAAAGAGGGGGGGGTGTGGCATTGTTAATCAAGGAGAGTATTACAGCGACAGAAAGGACGTTTGAGGACTCGTCTACTGAGGTAGTATGGGCCGAGGTTAGAAACAGGAGAGGTGAGGTCACCCTGTTGGGAGTCTTTTATAGACCTCCGAATAGTTCCAGAGATGTAGAGGAAAGGATAGCGAAGATGATTCTCGACAGGGGCGAGAGTAACAGGGTAGTTGTTATGGGGGACTTTAACTTTCCAAATATCGACTGGAAATACAAAAGTTCGAGTACTTTAGATGGGTCAGTTTTTGTCCAGTGTGTGCAGGAGGGTTTTCTGACACAGTATGTAGACAGGCCAACCAGGGGCGATGCCACATTGGATTTGGTACTGGGAAATGAACCCGGCCAGGTGTTAGATTTAGATGTAGGTGAGCACTTTGGTGATAGTGATCACAATTCGGTTAGGTTTACCTTAGCGATGGGCAGGGACAGGTATATACCGCAGGGCAAGAATTATAACTGGGGGAAAGGAAATTATGATGCGATTAGGCAAGATTTAGGATGCGTAGGATGGGGAAGGAAACTGCAGGGGATGGGAACAATCGAAATGTGGAGCTTATTCAAGGAGCAGCTACTGCGTGTCCTTGATAAGTATGTACCTGTGAGGCAAGGAGGAAGTTGTCGTGCGAGGGAGCCGTGGTTTACTAAAGAAGTTGAAGCGCTTGTCAAGAGGAAGAAGGCGGCTTATGTTAGGATGAGACGTGAAGGCTCAGTTAGGGCGCTTGAGAGCTACAAGCTAGCCAGGAAGGATCTAAAGGGAGAGCTAAGAAGAGCAAGGAGAGGACACGAGAAGTCATTGGTGGATAGGATCAGGGAAAACCCTAAGGCTTTCTATAGGTATATCAGGAATAAAAGAATGACTAGAGTTAGATTAGGGCCAATCAAGGATAGTAGTGGGAAGTTGTGTGTGGAATCAGAGGAGATAGGGGAAGTGTTAAATGAATATTTTGCATCAGTATTTACAGTAGAGAAAGAAAATGTTGTTGAGAAGACCGAGATTCAGGCTACGAGGCTAGATGGGATTGAGGTTCAAAAGGAGGAGGTGTTAGCAATTTTGGAAAGTGTGAAAATAGATAAGTCCCCTGGGCCAGATGGGATTTATCCTAGGATTCTCTGGGAAGCTAGGGAGGAGATTGCAGAGCCTTTGTCCTTGATCTTTATGTCGTCATTGTCGACAGGAATAGTGCCGGAAGACTGGAGGATCGCAAATGTTGTCCCCTTGTTCAAGAAGGAGAGTAGAGACAGCCCTGGTAATTATAGACCGGTGAGCCTTACTTCGGTTGTGGGTAAAATGTTGGAAAAGGTTATAAGAGATAGGATTTATAATCATCTTGAAAAGAATAAGTTCATTAGAGATAGTCAGCACGGTTTTGTGACGGGTAGGTCGTGCCTCACAAACCTTATTGAGTTTTTCGAGAAGGTGACCAAACAGGTGGATGAGGGTAAAGCAGTGGATGAGGGTAAAGCAGTGGATGTGGTGTATATGGATTTCAGTAAGGCGTTTGATAAGGTTCCCCACGGTAGGCTATTGCAGAAAATACGGAAGTATGGGGTTGAAGGTGATTTAGAGCTTTGGATCAGAAATTGGCTAGCTGAAAGAAGACAGAGGGTGGTGGTTGATGGCAAATGTTCATCCTGGAGTTTAGTTACTAGTGGTGTACCGCAAGGATCTGTTTTGGGGCCACTGCTGTTTGTCATTTTTATAAATGACCTGGAAGAGGGTGTAGAAGGGTGGGTTAGTAAATTTGCAGATGACACTAAGGTCGGTGGAGTTGTGGATAGTGCCGAAGGATGTTGTAGGGTACAGAGGGACATAGATAGGCTGCAGAGCTGGGCTGAGAGATGGCAAATGGAGTTTAATGCGGAAAAGTGTGAGGTGATTCACTTTGGAAGGAGTAACAGGAATGCAGAGTACTGGGCTAATGGGAAGATTCTTGGTAGTGTAGATGAACAGAGAGATCTTGGTGTCTATGTGCATAAATCCCTGAAGGTTGCTACCCAGGTTAATAGGGCTGTTAAGAAGGCATATGGTGTGTTAGCTTTTATTAGTAGGGGGGTCGAGTTTCGGAGCCACGAGGTCATGCTGCAGCTGTACAAAACTCTGGTGAGACTGCACCTGGAGTATTGCGTGCAGTTCTGGTCACCGCATTATAGGAAGGATGTGGAAGCTATGGAAAGGGTGCAGAGGAGATTTACTAGGATGTTGCCTGGTATGGAGGGAAGGTCTTACGAGGAAAGGCTGAGGGACTTGAGGTTGTTTTCGTTGGAGAGAAGGAGGAGGAGAGGTGACTTAATAGAGACATATAAGATAATCAGAGGGTTAGATAGGGTGGATAGTGAGCGTCTTTTTCCTCGGATGGTGATGGCAAACACGAGGGGACATAGCTTCAAGTTGAGGGGTGATAGATATAGGACAGATGTGAGAGGTGGTTTCTTTACTCAGAGAGTAGTAAGGGCGTGGAACGCCCTGCCTGCAACAGTAGTAGACTCGCCAACTTTAAGGGCATTTAAGTGGACATTGGATAGACATATGGATGAAAATGGAATAGTGTAGGTCAGATGGTTTCACAGGTCGGCGCAACATCGAGGGCCGAAGGGCCTGTACTGCGCTGTAATGTTCTAATTCTAATTCTCTACCTCCTTTCTTGAAAAGTGGCGTAACATTTACCAACTTCCAATTTGACGGGACCATTCCTGAATCTAAGAAATTCTGGAAAATCATAGCCAGTGCATCCACTGTCTCTGCAGCTATCTCTTTTAGAACTCTTGGATGTAGGCCATCTGGTCCTGGGAACTTGTCAGATTTTAGTCCCTCAAGTTTCTCCAATACTTTTTCTCAGCTGATATCAATATCCTTAATTTCCTCACTGTTTCTAGCCCCTAGGTTACTGCCCATTTCTGGTATGGACAGTCCTAGCAACTACAGGCCAGTTAGTTTATCATTGGTGGGTAAGATTTTAGAAAATATAATCAGGGAAAATATTAATGGACACTTAGAGAGGTTTGAGTTAAAGATAGTCAGCATGGATTTGTAAAAGACAGATCATGTTTGACTAATATCATTGAATTTTTTTGATGAAGTAACAGCGAAGGTTGATGAAGGGAATGCAGTGGATGTTGTTTATGTGGATTTTAAGAAAGCGTTTGATAAGGTATTATATAAAAGGCTGGTTAACAAAACTGAGGCTCATGGAATAGGAGGATCAGTGTCAAATTGGATAAAAGAAATTGGCTTATGGACAGAAAACAGTGAGTCATAGTAAATGGTTGCTTTTCAGACTGGGGGATAGTAGACAGTGGTGTTCCCAAGGCGGAGTGCTGGGACCATTGCTTTTTCTGCTATATATAAATGATTTGGATCTTGGAATACAGAGTAGAATCTCAAATTTTTCTGACAACACCAAACTTGAAGGTGCAGCAAACAGTGAGGACGATATGAACTGCCTGCAACAGGACACAGATAGTCTAGCAGAATGGGCAGAGAGGTGGCAGATGGAATTGAATACCGAGAAGTGTGAGGTAATGCATTTTAGCAGAAGGGATAGGGAAAGGTAATTTACAACTGTGCCATTAAGTAAATTAGAGTGTACAGGAACAAAGGGACCTGGGGATGTATGTGCATTGATCTTTGAAGGTGGCAGGACATATTGAGAGAGTAGTTAACAAAGCATATGGGATCTTGGGCTTCATAAATAAAGGCATAGAGTATAAAAGCAGGGAAGTTATGCTGAACCTTTATAAAGCTCTGGTTAGGCTCCAACTGGAGTACTGCGTCCAGTTATGGTCAGCAAACTTCAGTAAGGATGCGAGGGCCTTTGAGAGGCTGCAGAGGAGGTTTACCAGTGTTTCCAGGGATGGAGGATCTTAGTTACAAAGTTAGATTGAAAAAGCTGGGTTTGTTCTCCTTAGAACAAAGATTGAGGGGAGATTTAATAGAAGTGTACAGGCTTATGGCAGGCTTAGATAAGTTAGACAAGGAAAAGCTGTTTCCATTAACAAATGGTACAAGATCTAGGGGCACAGATTGAAGATTTTGGTCAAAAGATACAGGGGGAATAATGAGGAAGCACTTTTTTTTTTTAAGCAGTGGATAGTAATGACCTGGAACTTGATGCCCACGGTGGAGCAGAAACAATCAATGACTTCAAGAGGAGGTTGGATGGCCACCTTTGAGAAAGAGACTTGCCGGGGTACAGGGATCGAGTGGGGGTACATGACTGACTGCATAGCTCCAAGAGCAGCCGGCATGGACTCGGTGGACTGAAAGTCATTTATGGCACAGAAGAAAGCCAATGACTCTATATTGAGTTAGAATTTTCAGCACAGAAGTCAGCCATTTGGCCAGTGTTTATACTCCACGTGAGCCTCCTCTCAGCCCATCAGCATAACCTTCTATTCATTTCTCCCTTTTGTGTTTATCTAGCTTCCCCTTAAATGCATCTATACTATTCACCTCAACCACCCACTGTGGCAGTGAGTTCCACATTCTCACCACCCTCTGGGTAAAGAAATTTCCCCTGAATTCCCTATTGATTATCAGTGACTGTCTTATATTTATGACCTCTAATGTTGGTCTCCCCTACAAGTGGAAACATCTTCTCTACGTCTATCCTATCAAATCCTTTCATAACTCTAATGCCCAACAGGCCACCCCCAGCCTTCTTTATTTAAAAAAAAAAATTTTATAAAGCAAAAAATGCCCCAGCCTGTTCAGTCTTTCCTGATAAGGTGTGACCCTGAGCTTCTTGCAACTTTAATTCCCTCTGCTATTCACACTCTGATATGTTCTGCAACCATTTTACTTTCTCTTCACACCTTTAGCCAAGGGAGGATGAATGGTTTGCAGGGAAGCAGTGCCATGCAGTGGTTTAGTCAGGATGTGGCAAGACTTCACACTCTCGCTATTTCAGACAACCTCTGATGGGATAAAAATCCATTCAGGCAGACGTAAATGCAATCATCTCTTGACCATGAATTATTTGAATTTGATTTTAAAAGCAGGGCTAATAAGAGTGAGGTGACTGTTAGAAACCAGGAGAAAAATCATGCAAAGTTGAGACATCTCCTTCTGCTGTTCTCATTTGGGTTCAAATTTCATGCTGTTTTTACAATTCTTACCGCCCCGATCTGCTGAGTTTTCAATCTCCCACCACGCAAAAACAGAATTCTACTCTTTCAGCCCCCTCCCAAACATGGTCACTTGCTTTCCTTCTCTCCTTTCCACATAACACAACTGTACATGTACCCCACTCTCCCATTATAAAATTAAAGTTACCTGCATACTTCCTGCTGCCTCATGTTCTCCTTTCCTCCCCCATTTAGGTTTTAAAAAAAAAAAAGAACTGCAAAATGAGCGATGCGTTTTTGAATATTTTAAGAATGGGTAGAGGAGGAAAAAGCATTAGAATCCTACAAGAAACACCTAGATTCTGTGAAGGAACTTTCCTCTCCAATTGACAAATAGGCTTTCCTCATCCATATTCATTTTTTTGGATGGCTTAATATAAAAATACACCTACCTGCCACATATGCATACATTTTTAAAAATGTAGATGACTGTTAAAAGATCAATACAATTGTTCACTTATATGCAAGTGATGGAAAAAAAGGCTTGCATTTATATAGCACCTTTAACAACCACAGGATTCCCCCAAGCATTTTACAGCCAATGAAGTACTTCTGAGATGCAGTCACTGTTGTTGGAAATGTGGGCAGCCAATTTTTACACAGCAAGGCCCCACTAACAAATATAACAAGACAATCTGTTTTTAGTGATGCTGCTGAAGGGATAAATATTGGCCAGGCAGGGAGAACTCCCCTGCTCTTCTTTGAAATACTGGCGTGGGATCTTTTATGCCCACTTCAGAGGACAGATGGGGCCTCGGACAGTGCAGCGTTCCTTCAGTACTGCACTGGAGTATCAGTCTAGATTACATGCTCAGGTCTCTGGAGTGGGACTTGAACCCATGACCTTCTGCCTTAGACGAACGTGCTGCCCACCGACAAGATGTGCTGCAGACTGCCAGCTCAGTAACAGGTCATGGAAGGACCACAGCAAGATGTCAGGCAAGCATCAATACAGGTAGAAACTGAAGCGGATATTTTTTTTTTTTTATAAACGGCATGGTTGGGTGTGAGGACAGTGAGAGTGCTAAACGGATGGGCGCAGGATGTTCCTACTCAGGAAGTGAGCAAGAGCGAAACAGAGATCTAAACAACCAGAGTACGACAAAGCCAACACTAAACTTTTTTTTTGCAGAAAGTATCCTTACTCGGAAATTGTTTCTGCTCTCTCAGGTGGAAATAAAAGATCACTATTTTGAAGAGATGCCATCTCCCCTTTGTCCTGGGTCCAATGTTTATCCCTGAACCAATATCAGATTATTTGGCCAATATCTCATTTGTGTTTGTGGGAGCTTGCTGTGCACAAATTGGCTGCTGTGTTTCCTACATTACAACAGGTGAGGCGAGAGTGACTGCCCTTGACATCAACGCAGCATTTGAGAGAGTATGGCATCAAGGAGCCCTACCAAAACTGGAGTCAATGGGAATAAGGGGGAAAACTCTCCGCTGGTTGGAGTCACATCCAGCACAAAGGAAGATGGTTGTGGTTGTTGGAGGTCAATCATCTCAGTCCCAAGACATCACTGCAGGAGCTCCTCAGGGTAGTGTCCTAGGCCCAATCATCTTCAGTTGCTTCATCAATGACCTTCCTTCAATCATAAGGTCAGAAGTGGGGATGTTCGCTGATGATTGCACAATGTTCAGCACCATTCGCGACTCTTGAAATACTGAAGCAGCCCATATCCAGATGCAGCAAGACCTGGACAACATCCAGGCTTAGGCTGATAAGTGGCAAATAACATTCATGCCACAGAAGTGCCTGGCAATGGCCATCTCAAACAAGAGAGAATCTAACCATCTCTCCTTGACATTCAACGGCATTACCATTGCTGAACCCCCCACTATTAATATCCAGGGGGTCACCATTGATCAGAAACTGAACTGGACCAGCCACATAAATGCTGTGGCTACAAGAACAGGTCAGAGGCTGGGACTTCTGCAGAGAGTAGCTCACCTCCTGTCTCCCCAGTGCCTGTCCTCCATCTACAAGACACAAGTAAGGAGTGTGATGGAATACTCTCCACTTGCCTGGATGGGTGCAGCTCCAACGACACTCAAGAAGCTCGACGTCATCCAGGATATAGCAATCCAGGACAGTCACCCCATCCACCACGTTCAACATTCAATCCCTTCACTACCGATGCACAATGGCAGCAGTGTGTACCATCTACAAGATGCACTGCAGCAACTCACCAAGGCTACTTCAACAGCACTTTCCAAACCCACGACCTCTACCACCTCGAAGGACAAGGGCAGCAGATGCATGGGAACACCACCACCTGCAAGTTCCCCTCCAAGCCACACACCATTCTGACTTGGAACTATATCACCGTTCCTTCACTGTCACTGGGTCAAAATTCTGGATCTCCCTTCCTAACAGCACTGTGGGTGCACCTACCCCACATGGACTGCAGCGGTTCAAGAAGGCAGCTCACCACCACCTTCTCAAGGGCAATCAGGGATTGGCAATAAATGCTGGCCTAGGCAGCAACACCAACATCCCACGAACGAATAAAACAAAACTTCAAAAATAATCATTGGCTGTAAAGCACTTTGGGACATTGACAGATCATGAAAGGCTCTATATAAATGCAAGTTCTTTCTTTTAGTACAGGGAGGCAGAGAAAGATACTGTTCATACTTTTGTTGTTACTGACCTGGCCACTTGGTGGTGCACTGAGACAGAACACAAAATAGCAGCAAAAGCTGCATCACAATGCAGAAACTGGTGACAACTAGGTTACAGTGAAGAGCTCACCCTGAAGTCTGGCAAGGTCTGCAAACATCACTACCTTAAGTGACCTTTAGGGGTGGGGGGGGGGGGGGGGGGGGGGAAAGCACAAAAAAAACAAACATATATGCTGCCACGTTATAGCACAGCAGGAGCCACACACAAAAAACAAATCAAAATACTGCAGATACGGGGTTTTGGGGGTGGTGGGGAGGGGGGGGGGAGGGAGTAGAAAACGTTAGTAACACTGAGTCAGACATCTGTGCAGAAAGAAGAACAGTTTCAAGTAGAATTTCTAATGAGAGATTAATGTATAATCCACTTCATTAAGTGATATGAATATCATTCTTGTATTTTTTTTTTTTAATTCCTATATAGGATTATCACAGAAACAGTCCATTCAGTCCAACCAGTCTATACTGGGGTATATGCATCACACGAGCCTCCCCTCACTCTATATACTTATAACCTCAGTAACATATCCTTCTATTCCTTTCTCCAGTCATGTTGTTTATCAGGCTTCCCCTTAAAGATATCTATGCCATTCGCCTCGACTATTCCCTGTGGTAGCGAGTTCCACATTCTCACCACTCACTGGGTAAAGAAGTTTCCCTGAATTCTATCTTCTATTTATGGCCCCTAATTTTGGTCTCCCACACCAGCAGAAACATCTTTGCAGGGTTACAGAGCCAAGGTGAGGGAATGGCACTAGGTGAATTGTGCATTCGGAGAGCCGGTGCAGACTCGATGGGCAGAATGGCCTCCCTCTGTGCTGCAATAATTCTGTGATTCTGTGACCTCTATGTCTACCCTATCGAACCCTTTCATAATTTTCAAGTTCTCCATCAGGTCTCCCCCTCAGTCTGCTATTTTCGAGAGAAGAGTGCCCCAGCCCATTCTGTTTTTTTCTGATTGCAGAAAACAGAAGTTATAACCTATGTTTCTACTCTATAGAAAGACTGCACAACCTTATTAGTGGGAATAAAGCTGGGGTCCAGTCCTCCAACAAAACTGACTTGAACAATGCACAATGTACTTCTGGCTCTTTAATTCACTGGCACTTGCCATCACAATATCATTTTAACACTGCATATAAATTGAAATGTACTAACTGGCTTCAGTTCCTTGGTTGACCCAGTGATGCTAACCATAGTCAGCGACATCCAGCACCAGGTAGTCACCCTGTTTGTCACAGACAGCTGCTGATCATGAACTGGGCAGTTTCTTCAAGCAAAGAAAGTAACTAATCCCACAGAGGAAATGGTCACCAGACTGCTTGTGTAGCTCCTAAGCAGGAGACTCAGGTCAGCACTGGCACAGACGTACAAACACCAGGCTTTTCTGTGCTGGGTGAGAAGTGAGAACACAAGCAGCAGCAAACAGTTGGGCTGAATGGCTGATTTCTGTACTGTAGACTTGATGCTATTCTATGTAAAAGAATGGGATGGGAACGTTCAAAAAATGTCAATAATATATACATAGGCACATGGATCATATCATGTCGGCAATTGGCATGTGCATAGGGCCGATAACAATTAAAATGACATGGTGCATCTGACGTACAAAGGGCGGTGAGCAGTAGCAACAGCTTGCAGAAGTCACCAAAGCAGGAATTAAGCGAGGCTTTGAGGTGTTTTTTTTTAAGGCTGCAGAGAGGTACAAAGGTGGATGGGGAAGGGGGTTCCAGACTGCAGATCTCAGATGGCTAATTGTTCGGGCACTGATAGCAGGATGGGTGGAGGAGGATTTAAAGAGATATGAAGACTCCGAGAAGAGCACAGGGATGAATGAATCTGCAGAGATAGGATGGGGCAAGAGATTAGTACATAAGAAATCCGAATACAATGTGCTATGGGTCTAGGAAACAATGCAAGTTGGCAGCGACAAGAGCAATGGGGGAGCGAGACATAGTGCAGGCAGGATGTGGAGTGAAGGCTGCAACAAAAGCTATATATATCTAACATGATGTTCTTTGCTTGAGATAGGATGTGGCTTGGTATCTATTAAGCCAAAGCTTCTTTGGCAGCACCTCCCAAACCCCACATCTCCACCACCTAGAAGGGCAAGCACTGGTACAGTCAAAAATCTTGGAACACCTGAGCCGTAGAATTGTGGCAGTAACTTCACCACATGGACTGCAGAAGCTCACCACAATCTTCAAGGGCAATGAGGGATGGGTAATAAATGTCAGCCTTGACAACACCACCCACATCCAGAGAATAAAAACCCCCAAGAGCATTCCTGCTCTTGATTTTGTTTGACCAGGCCAAGGATCTGAGGGGTTTTTCAGGCTGCTCCTTACTTACCATCACATAGTAAAAGCACACATGCACCCTAGCTTTAAAACAAAAACTATATTTATATTGTACCTTTCATGACATCAGGATGCCCCAAAGAGCTTTACAGCCAATTAAGTACTTATTTTTAAAAAAGCATAGTGACTGCTCTAATGCTGGAAACACAGCAAGCTCCCACAAACAGCAATATGTTAATGACCAGATAATCTGTTTTAATGTTGGTTCAGCGTTAAAGATTGACCAGGACACCAGGGAGAATCCCCCTCTACTCTTCTTCCAAACAAATCTTTTACAACCACCCAAGAGGGCAGACGGAGCCTTGGTTTAGCCTCCTATCTGAAAGACGGCACCTACGACAGTGCAGCACTCCCTCGATACTGCATTGGAAGTGTCAGCTGAGCTTTTGTGCTCAAGTTTCTGGACTAGGACTTGAAGCTACAACCTCCTGACTCAGAGACAAGAGGGCTGCACAATGAGCCAAGGCTGACACCTCTATGTACAATCACATTTAAAGTTCTGGGTTTACAAGGCAAACCAGTAATGTGCGCACAAGGGTGACAAGAGCGTGTCATTTATATGGTGCCTCTAGTCAAATAGAATAATGGTAGCTCCATTAACCAGATAAAAAGAGCTTCCCTACTCAACTATAAAACAAGAGAAGGCGTAAGAATTATTGGGAGGCTGTGCCACACTAGTGCAGTAACATGCATTAGGCTGCAATAGAAAGAGACACAAACACACACAAGCTCTTTGATAAGTTTCTTTTCATAAAGAGAAAAATATTTCTTCCCCGCACCACACACCCCCACCCCCCATCAGCCGAGAGTTAATTCTGTTAACACTGCATTGCACATGTCAACCACAGTGTTGAACTGTTATGCAACAGGATGCACTTTTTCAACTGTTTTTTTTTAACAGCCACGACTAAAGGAAGCTCACATGGGGGGGGGGGGGGGGGGGTCATGCATTTGACATTTTCTATTTACCTATCTGCCACACTGCTGTATTTTTCCCCGATCATAATTCACCCTTTGGTATCTAACATTTCACATCAAAAGTGCCCAAAAACTAAAAATTCACATTTTGCATATGGCATTTTAAGTTTTGCCACATCCAGCACAAAATATTCAACATATATTACAAAGATAATGTAAAGATAGTGTAAAGACAAATTATGCAATGAAACAAAATGTATTCTCTCCTCACATTTTACTGATGTAATCATCCTCTAAGTCAGCGTCACCAATCTGAAAGTTGCCATTACAAGGCACACAAGTGACCCAGATCCGCGTGATCCAGACACAACTGCCTGTCCAGCTGCCTCCACCCACAACCAAGAGTCTGGTTGCTGCTCCATGCCTACCCACAAAGGTACTGCTGAGACTCATAGCACACATGGTGGAAGCTGGGGCAATGAATATCATGGACCCTGATTCTACACAGTATCATTTTCTTTTCAGAGCTGTGGAAGAGTTCACCTACCTAGGCTCAACTATCACCAGTAACCTGTCTCTAGATGCAGAAATCAACAAGCGCATGGGAAAGGCTTCCACTGCTATGTCCAGACTGGCCAAGAGAGTGTGGGAAAATGGCGCACTGACATGGAACACAAAAGTCCGAGTGCATCAGGCCTGTGTCCTCCGTACCTTGCTCTATGGCAGCGAGGCCTGGACAATGTATGTCAGCCAAGAGCGACGTCTCAATTCATTCCATCTTCGCTGCCTCCGGAGAATCCTTGGCATCAGGTGGCAGGACCGTATCTCCAACACAGAAGTCCTCGAGGCGGCCAACATCCCCAGCTTATACACACTACTGAGTCAGCGGCGCTTGAGATGGCTTGGCCATGTGAGCCGCATGGAAGATGGCAGGATCCCCAAAGACACATTGTACAGCGAGCTCGCCACTGGTATCAGACCCACCGGCCGTCCATGTCTCCACTTTAAAGACATCTGCAAACGCGACGTGATATCCTGTGACATTGATCACAAGTCGTGGGAGTCAGTTGCCAGCATTCGCCAGAGTTGGCGGGCAGCCATAAAGACGGGGCTAAAGTGCGGCGAGTCGAAGAGACTTAGTAGTTGGCAGGAAAAAAGACAGAGGCGCAAGGGGAGAGCCAACTGTGTAACAGCCCCGACAAACAAATTTCTCTGCAGCACCTGTGGAAGAGCCTGTCACTCTAGAATTGGCCTTTATAGCCACTCCAGGTGCTGCTTCACAAACCACTGACCACCTCCAGGCACTTATCCATTGTCTCTCGAGATAAGGAGGCCAAAGAGGAGAAGATTCTACACAGAGCTTCTTTTCAGAGCTGTGCTGTCACCCAGGGAAGGTGCCTCCGACAAAAAGAATCAACTAAGGGCAATACAGAAAGACTTGAAAGTCTTGAAATGGGTTCATGCACAAGATAAGAGCCCACGGTATAGGGAGGAAATATATTAGCATGGATAGAGGATTTGATAACGAATAGGAAGCAGAGAGTAGGGATAAATGGGGCATTTTCAGGTTGGCAAGCTGTAATTAATGGAGTGCCACAGGGATCAGTGCTGGGGCCTCAACTATTTACAATCCATATCAATGTTTTGGATGAAGGGACATGATGTATGGTAGCTAAATTTGCTGATGACACTAAGATAGGTAGGAGGGCAAGTTGTGAACAGGACATAAATAGTCTGCAAAAGGAATATAGCTAGCTTAAGTGAGTGAGCAGAAATTTGATGCAGTATAATGTGAGAAAGTGTGAACTTGTCCACTTTGGCATAAAGAATAGAAAAGCAGTATATTATTTAAATGGACAGAGATTGCAGAACTCAGATGCAGCAGGATCTGGGTGTCCTGGTACATGATTCTCCATCAGTTAGTATACAGGTACTGCAAGTGATTAGGAAGGGAAAATGGAATGTTGTCATTTATGGCAAGGGGAATGGAATTTAAAATTCAGGACATTTTGTTACAGTTGTTCAGGGCGTTGGTGAGATCACATCTGGAGTACTACGTACAGTTTTGGTCCCCTTATTTAAAGGATATAATTACATTAGCAGTTCACAGAAGGTTCACTCAACTGATTCCTGGGATGAGAGGGTTATCTTATGGAGGAAAAGTTGGACAGGTTGGGCCTGTATCCACTGAAGTTTAGAAGAATGTGAGGTGATCTTATTGAAACATACAAGATCCTGAGGGGCCTTGACACAGTGGATACTGAGAGGATGTTTTCCTTATGGGAGAGACTAAAACTAGGGGACAGAGTTTAAAAATTAGGGGTCGCTCATTTAAGATAGAGATGAGGAGGAATTTCTTCTGAGGGTTGTTAGTCTGAGGAATTCTCTTCCCCAGAGTGCAGTGGAGGCAGGGTCATTGAATATTTTTAAGGCTGAGTTAGATAAATTCTTGATTGACAAGGAAGTCAAAGGTTATGGCAGGTAGACAGGAAAGTACAGTTGATGCCGCAATCAGATTGGTCATGATGTTACTGACTGGCAGAGCAGGCTCAAGGAGCCAAATGGCCTACTCCTACTCTTATGTTCATTGGTACAGCACCTTTCATGACCTTCAGGACATAGCATAGGCAGCTTGTATTTTATATAGCACCTTTAACATAATAAAATGCCCCAAAGCGCTTCACAGGAGCATTATCAAACAGAGTTTGACACTGGGCCACAAAATGAGATCTTACGACAGGTGACCAACAACTTGGTCAAAGAGATAGGTTTTAAGGAGTTAGCAGTAGAGAGGGAATTCCAAAGTTTAGAGCCTTGGCAGATGAAGGCACAGGCACCAATGGTGGAGTGATTAAAATTAGGAAATGCTGAAAAGACAGAATTCGAAAGACACATAACTCAAAAGACTTTAGGGCTAGAGGAGGTTTGAGATAGGGAGCGGCAAGGCCATGGAGGGATTTGAAAACAAGGATGAGAATTTTGAAAGCGAGGCATTGCTTAACCTGGAGGCAATATAGGTCAGAAAGTACAGGGGTGATGAGCAAACAGGACTTGGCGTGAGTAAGGATATGCACAGCAGAGTTTTGGATGAGCACAAGTTCATGTAAGGTGGAAGATGGGAGGCTGGCCAGGAGTGCATTGGAATAGTCAAGCCTAGAGGCAACAAAGGCATAAACGAGGGTTTCAGCAGATGAGCTGAGACAGGGTTGGAGTCGGGTGATATGACGGAGGTGGAAGTAGGCGGTCTTGGTGACGGAGTGGATATGTGGTCAGAAATTCATCTTGGGATCAAACACAACCCGAGTCTATGAATGGCCTGGCTCATCTTCAGACAGTTGGCAGCGAAAGGGATGGAAACGCTGGCTAGGGAGCAGATTTTGTAGCAGGGTCAGAAAACAATGGCAGTCTTCTGAACGCTTAGCTGGAGGAAATTGCTGCTCACCCAATACTAGATGTCAGACAAGCAACGAGACAAATCAAATGGTGAGGGGTCAATAGAGATGGTGGTGAGATAGAGCTGAGTGCAGTCAGCAAACACATGGAACTTGTGTTTTTGAATGATGTCACCAAGGGGCAGCACGTAGACAAGAAATACAAAGGGCTATGGCTACATCATTGGGGGACGTCAGAGGCAATGGTGCAGGAATGAGAAGAGAAGCTATTGCAGGTGATCCTCTGGCTACAATTCAATCGATAATAATGGAACCAGGTGAGTGCAGTTCCACCCAGCTGGACAACAGAGGACAAGCGCCAGGGGAGGATGGTGCAGTCAACTGCGTGGAAGGCTCCAGATAGGTCAAGGAGGTTGATGAGGGACTGGTTACCACAGTCAGTGATATGTCACTTATGACTTTGATGAGGGCAAAAACTCAGTCACAAATATAAGACAGTCACTAATAAATCCAATAGGGAAATCAGGAGGAACTTCTTTATCCAGAGTGGTGAAAATATGGAACTTGCTACCACAGGGAGACGTGGAAGTGAATAGTAGATGCATTAAAGAGGAAGCTGAATAAACATGAGGAAGAGAGGAATCGATGGATATGATGATATGGTGAGATGAAGAGGGGTGGGAAGAGGCTTCTGTGGAGCATAAACATAAGCATGGACTTGTTGGGCCCAATGGCCTGTTTCTATGCCATAAATACTTTGTAACTTTGTCAAACAATCATCTATCTCAGTACCTACAATTCAAGATGGGCATTCGCAAATCCATTGTACAACCTGTTGCCGAAAACTTGCCAGAATGTGCTAAATAGGTCATTCCCACAAACACCACCCCTGCCAAGGGGAGGCAGTGGCATACTGGTACTGTCACTGGACTAGTAACCCAGAGCCCCAGGTATTGGTCTGGGGACATGGGTTCAAATCCCACCACAGCAGAAGGTGCAATTTGAATTCAATTAATAAAAATCTGGAATTTAAAGCTAGTCTAATGATGGCCATGAACCATTGTCGATTGTTGTAAAAACCCATCTGGTTCACTAATGTCCTTTAGGGAAGGAAATCTGCCGTCCTTACCTGGTCTGGCCTACATGTGACTCCACAGCAATGTGGTTGACTCTTACATGCCCTCGAAATGGCCTAGCAAGCCACTCAGTTCAAGGGCAATTAGGGATGGGCAATAAATGCTGGCCTGGCCTGCGACGCCCACATCCCATGAAAGAATAAATTGCCTCATCACTTACCTGCTTTCAATGACAGAATTTCACAGGTAGCCCTTCACTCTTACCTGCAACACTGCTGTTGATTCTTCACTTGGCAGTGAGTCAACTAACACGTCGATGTCTTTAGCAGTCCGTGCGATCAGCGCAGCAAAAAGCTGTGCATACTCTGTGGGAAAAATATGGGGCCAGGTGAGAACAGGAGAAAGTATTTCAAAAACAGCCTGACATGAAAGGACCAATAAAGGGAAAAGAAAACTTGCATTAACAAAATGCCCCATCATGTCATCCCAAAGCTCTTAACAAGCAATGGGTTACTTATTGGGTAAATGTGACAACCAACTATGTAGAATCTTACAGCACAGAAGGCAGCCATTTGGCCCACTGTGCCTGTGCTGGCTCTTTGAAACACTATCCAATTAGTTCAACTACACTGCGCTTTCCCCATGACCCTATAATTGTTTTCCCTTCAAGTATTTATCCATCACGCTTTCCGGCAGTGCATTCCAGATCATAGTAACTCCCTGTATTAAGAAAGAAAGAATCATCTTCCCTCTCGTTCTTTTACCAATTACTCTTACTGACCAAACCTGCAATCTTCTACATCTGACTTTGACAGATGGGCCTCGATTTATCGTCTCCTCTGACCTGACCATACAACCCTTTGACTTGGAGGCAAACGCATCTACCATGACATTAATGTTCTTATCTTTAGCATTTACACAGAAGACAATTCAGCAATATTCAGCAATGTAATAACTTGTATTTTTATGGAGTAAACATCTCAGGTGCTACAGAAGAGTAACAAGAGTTATGGTAGGCAAGCAAAAGGTTGAGAAAGTAAGTTTTAGGAAGGCAAATTGTATGTTGGCCTTCATTTCAGGAGAATTTGAGTACAGAAACAAGGATGTCTTACTGCAGTTATACAGGGCCTTGGTGAGACCACATCTGGAGTATTGTGTGCCGTTTTGGTCTCCTTATCTGAGGATGGATGTTCTCGCCATGGAGGGAGTGCAAAGAAGATTTACTAGACCGATTCCTGGGATGGCAGGATTAACGTATGAGGAGAGACTGGGTCGACTGGGCCTATATTCACAAGTTTAGAAGAATGAGAGGGGAACTCATAGAAACCTATAAAATTCTAACAGGACTAGACAGGCTAGATGCAGGAAGAATGTTCCCGATGGCTGGGGAGTCCAGAACCAGGGGTCACAGACTCAGGATACTGGGGAGGCCATTTAAAACCGAGATGAGGAGAAATTTCTTCACTCAGAGGGTGGTGAACCTGTAGAAACCTCTACCACAGAAGGCAATGGAGGCCAAGTCATTAAATATATTCAAGTAGGAGATAGATATATTTCTTAATGCCAAAGGGATATGGGGAGAAAGCAGGAACAGGGTACTGAATTAGATGATCAGCCATGAACTTTTTTGAATGGTGGAGCAGGTTCGAAGGGCTGAATGGCCAACTCCAGCTATTTTCAAAGTTTCAATGTTTAAAGGGAGGTCATTGGGATGGGATCAACGAGAAGGGTCAAAGGGAGACTGCTTTGGGCACTAGGACTGTTACTGAGAGTTCTCCAACAACTTGCATTTATATAGTGCCTTTAACATAAAGCATCCCAAGGCACTTTAAAGGAGCCTAACCAAAGTTTGGCACCAAGTCACGTAAGGAGATATTACGATAGGTGAGCCAACGTAGGTCAGCAAGCACAGCTTGAACCAGACTTCATTGGGCCGTGTCGATTATAGAGGCTTGATTTCAAAACAATTCTAATAACGTTTTTGAAAAAAGCAGACTCCAGACATCCAAACACAGTAGCGCTTACCTTCAGTTGGATTAGATGGCTGGTCTTTGTTTATGGCAGTTTGGATGTTTGTAAATGACGCAGGAGGAGCACACTGCTGTAAGACACCGATGGCGTTACAGAACTGATCTGCTAGCTAGAGAAGAAAACAAGAAGATTAAATTAAAATCAAACGGCTATTTTTGTTAGACTAGGGTCTATAGTTACAAAACCAAGGCAGGTAAATGGAGTTAAGCTATAGATCAGTCATATTCCTTCACTTGTCCCATTACTACCCCCTTTTGGCTTACCCCATCATCACTCCTGCCTTCCAGCCTATCACAGACTTTTTGTTTTATTCCTCCCCTCTCCCCACCTCTATAACTGCTTAAAACCCATTACATCGCGAACGTTTGATAGTTCTGACAAAAGATCATCGTTTCAATCGTGGCTTTCAAAAGGGAACTGGATGATTAACTGAAGAGAAAAAATATACAGGTCTGTAAGAAAAAGGCAGGGGTGTGGGGCTAGGTGAATTGCTCTGGGAGAAAGCCACCATGGACATGACGAATTGTGCCTTCTGTGCTGTAACCATTCTACAATAAAGGCACTATATAAATGCAAATTGTTGTTATAAACATATCCCACTGAGGTGGTCAGCCATGGCTCAGTTGGGAGCACTCGCCACTCTGAGGCAGAAGATTGTGGGTTCAAGTCCCAGTCCAGAGACTCGAGCACAAAACCAAGGCTGATATTTCACTGCTGCGCTGAAGCAGTGCCGCCCTGCCCAAGGTACTGCCTTTCAGACGAGACATAAAAGAGCCCTCAGCCACTATTTCAAACAAGAGGTGGGGGGGGGGGGGGAAAGAGTTCTCCCTGGTCTCCTGCCCAATATTTAATCCTCGACCAACATCACCAAAACACATTAGCGGATTATCACATTGCTGTTTGTGGGATCTTGCTGTGTATAAATTTGCTGCCACGTTTCCTGCAACAGTAACTACATTTCCAAAGTACTTAATTGGCTGTAAAGCCCTTTGGGATGTCCTGGGGATGTGAAAGGCGCTATATAAATGCAAATTCCATCTTGCAACAATTGGGATTCCGCCTGCAGCCGACGTCAGGTCGGGACGGGGAGGCGGTTAGCGGAGCCACTACAAACACCAGACCGGGGCTGGAGCTGCCCCCGGTTAGAGCTGGAGTTCTAGCCTCTCAGACCCACCGAGTTCACCGCATCCTGCAGCTGTGTGAGTCGGTCCGCCATCTTCCAGCAGCAACAAGCCACGCCACCATTGGAGGAAGCACATAGCAACGACCAACCTATCAGCGCTCGCGTTAGTTCAATGTGATGGCGTCGGCCAGTCGCAGGCACCCAATCAGAATTACATCCAGCCATCCAATCAGAAATATATCCAACCAACCAATCAGAATTACAGCCAGCCATCCAATCAGAATTATATCCATCCAATTAGAGTGAGAAGGAGAGACCTTACCCAATCATACGGAGAGAATGCAAAAGAGTTACCCAATCAATCACCCAAGAGGAATCATCCAATCAGAGTTGCATTAAAATAACCAATTAGAAACAGCCAAAACAAGCAATCACCCAATCAGAACCACAATCAGTCACAGCCTCAGATTGTGACCTCTTCACTGACCTCCTATTTAAATCTTTTGGTTAATCAATAAGGATAATAGGGAACAATTGGGAACATTCAAAGCAAAAGTGCCCCTTTTTAAAGGGGAGTAAACAATAAATTCCAAATTACGATAAAGCTAACATAAAAACTTTTCAAATTATAATTTTGTTCACTGTATCCACTATGCACTCCACTCCCTCCTGTCACAGAGAGCCTCAAATGTTCCAGGAGACACTTCACGCTCCCTCTCCAGAGATATCTGACCTTTCCTCTGTCCCCATGCGAAGCCCCTGAGCTACCAGCTGGTTTCCACTTCAATCCCCACTCTGACTCCGATCCCCAGCCACCAACTCTATCTCTTGCCCTGGCCGCTGTCTGAGGCTGCATCAGACTGTTCGCAGTCTTACTGTCCTACTATCCCTGAGCTGAGGTTCCGTCCCCATATCCTCTCCATCACCAAGATCGTCTACTTTCACCTCCATAACGTCTCTGCCCGACCCCAGCTCATCTGCTGCTGAAACACGCATCCATGCCTTTGTTACCTCTAGACTTGACTATTCTAATGCTCTCCTGCCCAACCTCGCATCTTCCACCCACCGTAAACTTCATCTCATCCAAAACGCTGCTGCCCTAATTCGCAGCAATCTCTGTTCACCCATCACCCCCCTGTTCGATGACTTACATTGGCTCCTGGTCCAGCAACACCTCAAACTTTCATCCTTGTGTTCAAATCCCTCCATACACCTGCTTGTCTAATTCTATAACCTCCTCCAACCCTACAAACCCCTGATAACACACCTGTGAATCATTTTGGAACCTTTCACTATGTTAAAGTTGCCACAAAAATGCAAGTCGATGTTGGAATCTGGAACACACTTCCTGAAGGGGTGATAGAAGCAGGAGCCCTCACAACATTTAAGAAGTATTTAGATGAGCGCTTGAAACGCCATAGCATATGAGGCTACGGGCCAAGTGCTGGAAAATGGGATTAGAATAAATAGGCTTGATGGCTGATGCAGATATGATGGGCCAGATGGCCTGTTTCTGTGCTGTATAACTCTGACTCCATGACCCTATGGTCATGGAAAAAAGGAAAGAAGGTACCAGCCCTTCGCTTTGCAAGCTGGAACGTCAGAACTATGTGTCCTGGCCTGTCGGAAGACCTTACACAAATCAACGATTCTCGGAAGACCGCCATCATTAACAACGAGCTCAGTAGATTCAATGTGGACATTGCAGCACTTCAGGAGACTCGCCTCCCCGCGAGTGGCTCTCTAGCAGAGCAAGACTACACCTTCTTCTGGCAGGGTAGGGATCCTGAAGAACCAAGACAGCATGGAGTGGGCTTCGCCATCAGAAACTCCTTGCTCAGCATGATAGAGCCTCCCTCAAATGGCTCGGAACGCATACTGTCCATCCGACTGCTCACCACCTCTGGTCCAGTACACCTACTCAGCATCTATGCTCCAACACTCTGCTCCCCACCTGAAGCTAAAGACCAGTTCTATGAACAACTCCATGACATCATTAGCAGCATCCCCAACACCGAACACCTATTCCTGCTGGGGGACTTTAATGCCAGGGTTGGGGCCGACCATGACTCATGGCCCTCCTGCCTTGGGCGCTATGGCATTGGAAGGATGAATGAGAATGGACAGAGACTGCTTGAGTTGTGTACCTATCATAACCTCTGCATCACCAACTCGTTCTTTCACACTAAACCCTGTCACCAGGTTTCATGGAGGCACCCAAGATCACGTCGTTGGCACCAGCTAGACCTCATTGTCACAAGGCGAGCCTCTTTAAACAGTGTTCAAATCACACGCAGCTTCCACAGTGCGGACTGCGACACCGACCACTCCCTGGTGTGCAGCAAGGTTAGACTCAGACCAAAGAAGTTGCATCATTCCAAGCAGAAGGGCCACCCGCGCATCAACACGAGCAGAATTTCTCACCCACAGCTGTTACAAAAATTTCTAAATTCACTTGTAACAGCCCTTCAAAACACTCCCACAGGGGATGCTGAGACCAAGTGGGCCCACATCAGAGACGCCATCTAAGAGTCAGCTTTGACCACCTACGGCAAAAGTGCGAAGAGAAATGCAGACTGGTTTCAATCTCATAATGAAGAGCTGGAACCTGTCATAGCCGCTAAGCGCATTGCACTTTTGAACTACAAGAAAGCCTCCAGCGATTTAACATCCGCAGCACTTAAAGCAGCCAGAAGTACTGCACAAAGAACAGCTAGGCGTTGCGCAAACGACTACTGGCAACACCTATGCAGTCATATTCAGCTGGCCTCAGACACCGGAAACATCAGAGGAATGTATGATGGCATGAAGAGAGCTCTTGGGCCAACCATCAAGAAGATCGCCCCCCTCAAATCTAAATCGGGGGACATAATCACTGACCAACGCAAACAGATGGACCGCTGGGTTGAGCACTACCTAGAATGCTGTCACTGAGACTGCCCTCAATGCAGCCCAGCCTCTACCAGTCATGGATGAGCTGGGACATACAGCCAACCAAATCGGAACTCAGTGATGCCATTGATTCCCTAGCCAGCGGAAAAGCCCCTGGGAAGGACAGCATTACCCCTGAAATAATCAAGAGTGCCAAGCCTGCTATACTCTCAGCACTACATGAACTGCTATGCCTGTGCTGGGACGAGGGAGCAGTACCCCAGGACATGCGCGATGCCAACATCATCACCCTCTATAAAAACAAAGGTGACCGCGGTGACTGCAACAACTACCGTGGAATCTCCCTGCTCAGCATAGTGGGGAAAGTCTTTGCTCGAGTCGCTCTGAACAGGCTCCAGAAGCTGGCCGAGCGCGTCTACCCTGAGGCACAGTGTGGCTTTCGTGCAGAGAGATCGACTATTGACATGCTGTTCTCCCTTCGTCAGATACAGGAGAAATGCCGTGAACAACAGATGCCCCTCTACATTGCTTTCATTGATCTCACCAAAGCCTTTGACCTCGTCAGCAGACGTGGTCTCTTCAGACTACTAGAAAAGATCGGATGTCCACCAAAGCTACTAAGTATCATCACCTCATTCCATGACAATATGAAAGGCACAATTCAACATGGTGGCTCCTCATCAGAGCCCTTTCCTATCCTGAGTGGTGTGAAACAGGGCTGTGTTCTCGCACCCACACTTTTTGGGATTTTCTTCTCCCTGCTGCTTTCACATGCGTTCAAATCCTCTGAAGAAGGAATTTTCCTCCACACAAGATCAGGGGGCAGGTTGTTCAACCTTGCCCGTCTAAGAGCGAAGTCCAAAGTACGGAAAGTCCTCATCAGAGAACTCCTCTTTGCTGACGATGCTGCTTTAACATCTCACACTGAAGAATGCCTGCAGAGTCTCATCGACAGGTTTGCGTCTGCCTGCAATGAATTTGGCCTAACCATCAGCCTCAAGAAAACGAACATCATGGGGCAGGATGTCAGAAATGCTCCATCCATCAATATTGGCGACCACGCTCTGGAAGTGGTTCAAGAGTTCACCTACCTAGGCTCAACTATCACCAGTAACCTGTCTCTAGATGCAGAAATCAACAAGCGCATGGGTAAGGCTTCCACTGTTATGTCCAGACTGGCCAAGAGAGTGTGGGAAAATGGCGCACTGACACGGAACACAAAAGTCCGAGTGTATCAGGCCTGTGTCCTCAGTACCTTGCTCTACGGCAGCGAGGCCTGGACAACGTATGCCAGCCAAGAGCGACGTCTCAATTCATTCCATCTTCGCTGCCTTCGGAGAATACTTGGCATCAGGTGGCAGGACTATATCTCCAACACAGAAGTCCTTGAAGCGGCCAACACCCCCAGCTTATACACACTACTGAGTCAGCGGCGCTTGAGATGGCTTGGCCATGTGAGCCGCATGGAAGATAGCAGGATCCCCAAAGACACATTGTACAGCGAGCTCGCCACTGGTATCAGTTGTTGCAGCCACCGGCCGTCCAAGTCTCCGTTATAAAGACGTCTGCAAACGCGACATGAAATCGTGTGACATTGATCACAAGTCGTGGGAGTCAGTTGCCAGCATTCGCCAGAGCTGGCGGGCAGCCATAAAGACAGGGCTAAATTGTGGCGAGTCGAAGAGACTTAGTAGTTGGCAGGAAAAAAGACAGAGGCGCAAGGGGAGAGCCAACTGTGCAACAGCCCCAACAAACAAATTTCTCTGCAGCACCTGTGGAAGAGCCTGTCACTCTAGAATTGGCCTTTATAGCCACTCCAGGCGCTGCTTCACAAACCACTGACCACCTCCAGGCGCGTATCCATTGTCTCTCGAGATAAGGAGGCCCAAAAGAAATAACTCTGACTCCATGACCCTATGGTTAAAGAAAGAATTTGTATTTATATAGCACCTTTCACATTTTCAGGACATCCCAAAGTGTTTTACAGTCAATGAAGTACTTTTGAGAAGTTCTACTGTAATGTAAGAAACACGGCAGCCAATTTACACACAGCAAGCTCCTACGAACAGCAATGAAATAAACAATCAGATCATCTGTCTTTTAGGGGTTGGTTGGCCAGAACACCAGGGAGAACTTCTTTGCTCTTCTTCAAAATAGTGCTATGAAATCTTCTACATCCTCCTAAGAGGTCAGGTGGGGCCTTGGTTTGACAAAGATGACACCTCTGGCAGTGCAGCACTCCCTCAGTGCTACACTGGGATTGTCAGCCTAAATCATGTGCTCAAGTCTCTGGAGTAGTACTTGAACCTACAGTCCGATTGAGAGGCGAGAGTACTACCCACTGAAGGATGACGAACAGGGAAATGGGACATCAGCAGACTGCTCCAGTTAAGGAGATGAAGCCCACACAAACACAAAGGGCTGAATGGCCTCTTACAGTAATATCCTATGATAACCAGGTTGCATTTTAAATATTACGCTGTGACGGTAAAATAAACAAAAGCTGCAGCTTGTTTTGGGATTAGAAGTTCATGGACAGTCCAGAGTGGATGCAAGGAATACTGAGGAGTTTGCAAGGGCAGATGGGAAATGCGACATTGTCAGCAAATCAAACCAAACATAATTAAAGTTATAAAAGTTACATAACAGGGAGAGTGGAGAGGAGGAGATTGATGGGGTGAGTGATTAAGACAGGCTGCTGGTTAAACTGTGGCTAGTTAAGTCTACTGATTAAATTTAATCCAGCAGAGATTGTTTAAACCAGGAGGAGACTGGCTCCTTAAACAGAAAGATAGAAAAATGACCTCTTTTCAGAGGGACACAACTGATTAACGCTGCCATAAAAATATTTACATACACTTAGATAGCACCTTCAATGTAATAAAATGCCCCAAAGTGTTGCCTTGGTTAAAGATAATTTGGCTGGAGCTGGTTAAGGGTTAATCCAGCTGGAGCTGATTAAAGTTAGTCACACTGAGGCTGGTTAAGAGTTTACATCACCAGTAACTGCAATCAGGAGATAGTAGACACCGGATATTCGGGTGCTGTTAGTTTAGGGAGTCAGTACTCAGCCTGGGGAGTAGTGAGTTTCTGTTTGTCTGCGAAGAGTGAGGGTCTGGAGCCGGGGGTAAAGTTTCAGCTGCATCTGTGACTGTGCTCGGACAGCGAGAATTAGAGCCGCGGACCAGCAGTATTCCGAACCTGGGAGAGCAGCGTAGGATGAGCCAATAACCCCGAGAGAGAGAGAAGCTGCACTGGGACATGTCCTCCCCTGGGGTGAAGTGTGTGTGTTGGGTCGCTCCCTTCCTCCTGTTCCTACATCTCGCTCTGTCCCAGTCCCCTGCAGGTGAGTCTCTTATATTTACCCAGGTGGGTTCTGCAGGGTTTATTCTTTGCATTCTAATGTTCTGAGCTGTTTTTTTTTAATGTGACCACTGATTTTGAATAAAGATAAGTTGCGCTACATTTTATATTGAAAGGTTGTTGTATTGTTTAACGTGATGTTTTTAAAATAAACTTCACATTCCTGAACCTTGTCTCTCGCTCCTCTTATTGATAGCTTAGTTTTATAGTCAATAAATCCAATAAAGAATTCAGGAGAGACTCCTTTACCCAGAGAATAGAGCTTGTCACAAGTAGTAACCTTTTGTCATTCGCATAATTACAGATGTTGGCGTTCCTGTTCAACTTGGCAAAGGAGGTTGGATATAAGAAACACTTTATCTTCTGTTCTAATCTGTTTTTGAAATTAAAAGGCCTGAAGTATGTAAGCTAGCAAAACGTATGATGTCTAATAAAAGATCTCCTCCTAAATAGGATGCTACAGCAGAGGGACCTGGGGGTTATATATGCACAAATAGTTGAAGTTGGCAGGGCAGATTGAGAAAGTAGCTGATAAAACACACAAGATGCTGGACTTTATAAATAGAGGCATAGAGTATCAAAGCAAGGAAGGTATGGTTTGGCCTCAACTGGAGTATTATGTTCCATTCTGGGCACTGCACTTTAGGAAGGATGTGAAGACTTCAGAAAGGGTGCAGAAAAGATTTACAAGAATGGTTCCAGGGAGGAGCCTTCAGTTACAGGGATAGATTGGAGAAGTTGGGGCTGCTCTTAGAGTAGAGAAGGTTGAGAGGAGATTTGTTAGAGGTGCTCAAAGTTATAAGGTGTCTGGACAGAGCAGATAGAGAAACTCTTCCCATTGGCAGAAGAGCCAAGAACCCAGCGGATGCTGATTTAAGGTGATTGGCAAAAGAAACAATGGTGACATGAGGCAAATCCTTTTTTTTTTAAAGTAGTGAGTGGTTAGGATCTGTGTGCATGCTGGTCTTGAGTTCAGTATTGAGGGCATATTGTACTATTGGAAGTGTTCTTTAGGTCCGATTACAAACCAAGATCCTGCCTGTTTGGACATAAATCGCACGAGGCCATTCAGCCCATTGTCTGTGCTAACTCTTTACAAGAACTATCAGATAGTCCTGCTCCTTTCCCTACAGCCCTGACAATTTTCTTTTTCAATTATTTATCTAATTTCCCCTTTGAAAGTCACCATTGAATCTGTTTCCCTGATGCTTTCAAACAGTGCATTCCAGATCACAATTTGCAATTTCCCATTTTAAAAGAAATAAAAATTGTTTTTTTCTGCAGCTAGAACAAAAAACAGTGCAGCACAGGAACAGGCCATTTGGCCCTCTAAGCCTGCGCCGATCTTGATGCCTGTCTAAACTAAAACCTTCTGCACTTCCGGGGACCGTATCCCTCTATTCCCATCCTATTCATGTATTTGTCAAGATGCCTCTTAAACGACGCTATCGTACCTGCTTCCACCACCTCCCCCAGCAACAAGTTCCAGGCACTCACCACCCTCTGTGTAAAGAACTTGCCTCGCGCATCTCCTCAACTTTGCCCCTCCCACCTTAAACCTATGTCCCCTAGTAACTGACTCTTCCACCCTGGGGAAAAAGCTTCTGACTATCCACTCTGTCCATGCCGTTCATAACTTTGTAAACCTCTATCATGTCGCCCCTCCACCTCCGTCGTTCCAGTGAAAACAATCTGAGTTTTTCCAACCTCTCCTCATAGCCAATGCCCTCCAGACCAGGCAACATCCTGGTAATCCCCTTCTGTACTCTCTCCAAAGCCTCCACGTCCTTCTGGTAGTGTGGCGACCAGAATTGCACGCAATATTCTAAGTGTGGCCTAACTAAGGTTCTGTACAGCTGCAGCATAACTTGCCAATTTTTATACTCTATGCCCCGACCGATGAAGGCAAGCATGCCGTATGCCTTCTTGACTACATTATCCACCTGCGTTGCCACTTTCAGTGACCTGTGGACCTGTACGCCCAGATCTCTACCTGTCAATACTCCTAAGGGTTCTGCCATTTACTGTATACTTCCCACCTGTATTAGATCTTCCAAAATGCATTACCTCACATTTGTCTGGATGAAACTTCATCTGCCATTTCTCCGCCCAAGTCTCCAACTGATCTATATCCTGTTGTATCCTCTGACAATTCTCATCACTATCTGCAACTCCAGCAACCTTTGTCGTCCGCAAACTTACTAATCAGACCAGCTACATTTTCCTCCAAATCATTTATATATACTACAAAGAGCAAAGGTCCCAGCACTGATCCCTGCGGAACACCACTAGTCACATCCCTCCATTCAGAAAAGCACCCATCCACTACTACCCTCTGTCTTCTATGACAGAGCCAGTTCTGTATCCATCTTGCCAGCTCACCTCTGATCCCGTGTGACTTCACCTTTTGTACCAGTCTGCCATGAGGGAGCTTGTGAAAGACTTTACTGAAGTCCATATAAATAACATCCACTGCCCTTCCTTCATCAATCATCTTCGTCACTTCCTCAAAAAACTCAATCAAATTAGTGAGACACGACCTCCCCTTCACAAAACCATGCTGCCTCTTGCTGATAAGTTTTTAGTTTCCAAGTGGGAGTAAATCCTGTCCCGAAGCCAGTGATGTTTTTGAAGGGTCACTGTATGATTTCTGGTCTGGATGCAAAGAACCAAGTCCTATTGAAAAAGGTTGTGATGTCTGCACTAAGTTAAGTGTGTTTGGAGAATGCAAGACTAGGTTCAGGCATTTGAGGTATCACTAGAACTCCTGTCGTCTGTGTGTGTGTGTGTGTGTGTGTGTATATATATATATTTTTTTAAATCAATTCAGGGGTGAAGTGGGGAGGGAGGGGGAAAGAGAATATAAATCCATATAGTTGGTGTCACCAATTCAAATGATGCCTTTCCTTTCACCTCTTGTCCTGTTCTTGGTAAGAGTTCTTGGTATCTTGATCAGGTTGAAGCCATTGCATGTTGGCTTTTTTGATTTTTAAATCTTCTAGTTTATTTCCATTTAGTGAAATGGTACCTGGGTGATGGATTTGTTTTTATGTGGAGAATTTGGTGTTATCCTTGGAGCAGAGAAGATGAGAGACGATTTGTCAGATAAATGAGAAACTGTTTCCAGTGGCAGGGTTGGTAACCAGAGGAGACAAATTTCAGCTGATTAGGCACATGCTGTTAGTTGTTTTCCTATAGTTCTTTTTAGCATGGGAAATATCCCAAGGTATTTCAGAGCAATTATCATGGACACTGAGTGACCAATGGGGATATTGGGGGCGATGACCAAAAGCTTGGTGAAATGGGTTTTGAGGATGTCTTAAAGAAGGGTAATGAGGTGAAGTTCAGGGAGAGAATTCCAGAGCTTCGAGTCCAGGCATCTGAAGGTAACTTGAGAAAACATTTCGCAACTCTGAATTGTGATCTAGAATGCACTGTCTGAGGGGGCTGGAAGAATCACTTTCAAAATTGTATCATATTAGAATTAGAACATTACAGCGCAGTACAGGCCCTTCGGCCCTCGATGTTGCACCGACCTGTGAAACCATCTGACTTATACTATTCCATTTTCATCCATATGTCTATCCAATGACCACTTAAATGCCCTTAAAGTTGGCGAGTCTACTACTGTTGCAGGCAGGGCGTTCCACGCCTCTACTACTGAGTAAAGAAACTACCTCTGACATCTGTCCTATATCTATCACCCCTCAACTTAAAGCTATGTCCCCTCATGTTTGCCATCACCATCCGAGGAAAAGGACTCTCACTATCCACCCTATCTAACCCTCTGATTATCTTGTATGTCTCTATTAAGTCACCTCTCCTCCTCCTTCTCTCCAACGAAAACAACCTCAAGTCCCTCAGCCTTTCCTCATAAGACCTTCCCTCCATACCAGGCAACATCCTAGTAAATCTCCTCTGCACCCTTTCCATAGCTTCCACGTCCTTCCTATAATGCGGTGACCAGAACTGCACGCAATACTCCAGGTGCGGTCTCACCAGAGTTTTGTACAGCTGCAGCACAACTTCATGGCTCCGAAACTCGATCCCCCTACTAATAAAAGCTAACACACCATATGCCTTCTTAACAGCCCTATTAACCTGGGTAGCAACCTTCAGGGATTTATGCACCTGGACACCAAGATCTGTTCATCTACACTACCAAGAATCTTCCCATTAGCCCAGTAATCTGCATTCCTGTTACTCCTTCCAAAGTGAATCACCTCACACTTTTCCGCATTAAACTCCATTTGCCATCTCAGCCCAGCTCTGCAGCCTATCTATGTCCCTCTGTACCCTACAACATCCTTCGGCACTATCCACAACTCCACCGACCTTAGTGTCATCCGCAAATTTACGAACCCACCCTTCTACACCCTCTTCCAGGTCATTTATAAAAATGACAAACAGCAGTGGCCCCAAAACAGATCCTTGTGGTACACCACTAGTAACTAAACTCCAGGATGAACATTTGCCATCAACCACCACCCTCTGTCTTCTTTCAGCTAGCCAATTTCTGATCCAAAGCTCTAAATCACCTTCAACCCCATACTTCTGTATTTTCTGCAATAGCCTACCGTGGGGAACCTTATCAAACGCCTTACTGAAATCCATATACACCACATCCACTGCTTTACCCTCATCCACCTGTTTGGTCACCTTCTCAAAAAACTCTAAGGTTTGTGAGGCATGATCTACCCGTCACAAAACCGTGCTGACTATCGCTAATGAACTTATTCTTTTCAAGATGATTATAAATCCTATCTCTTATAACCTTTTCCAACATTTTACCCACAACCGAAGTAAGGCTCACAGGTCAATAATTACCAGGGCTGTCTCTACTCCCCTTCTTGAACAAGGGGACAACATTTGCTATCCTCCAGTCTTCCGGCACTATTCCTGTCGACAATGATGACATAAAGATCAAGGACAAAGGCTCTGCAATCTCCTCCCTAGCTTCCCAGAGAATCCTAGGATAAATCCCATCTGGCCCAGGGGACTTATCTATTTTCACACTTTCCAAAATTGATAACACCTCCTCCTTGTGAACCTCAATCCCATCTAGCCTAGTAGTCTGAATCTCAGTATTCTCCTCGACAACATTTTCTTTACTGTAAATACTGACACAAAATATTCATTTAACACTTCCCCTATCTCCTCTGATTCCACACACAACTTCTCACTACTATCTTTGATTGGCCCTAATCTAACTCTAGTCATTCTTTTATTCCTGATATACCTATAGAAAGCCTTAGGGTTTTCCCTGATCCTATCCGCCAATGACTTCTCGTGTCCTCTCCTTGCTCTTAGCTCTCCCTTTAGATCCTTCCTGGCTAGCTTGTAACTCTCAAGCGCCCTAACTGAGCCTTCACGTCTCATCCTAACATAAGCCGCCTTCTTCCTCTTGACAAGCGCTTCAACTTCTTTAGTAAACCACGGCTCCCTCGCCTGACAACTTCCTCCCTGCCTCACAGGTACATACTTATCAAGGAAACGCAGTAGCTGCTCCTTGAATAAGCTCCACATTTCGATTGTTTCCTTCCCCATCCTACGCATCCTAAATCTTGCCTAATCGCATCATAATTTCCTTTCCCTCATTCTTTTATAATTGTAATTTAACAGAAGTGTGAAGTGATATCAGCTTTCTGTCTGCACATTTCACCAGCCTGTCTGTCACTGTTCTCATTGTTTTGTCATCTGTTCACTTTGAAATTGTGTCCTGTATATCCAAGTCCAAGTCATTAACATATAATCACAATCACAGAATTGTTACAGTACAGAAGGAGGCCATCCGGCCCATGTCCACACTGGTGCTCAAAGAGCAACCCTCTCAGCTCCATTCCCCTGCCTTCTCCCCGTAACCCTGCACATTCTTCCTTTTCATTTAACTGTAATTCCCTTTTGAATGCCTCAATTGAACCTGCCTCCACCACGTTCTCAGGCAGCGCATTCCAGACCTTAAACTTTTTCACGCAGCGAGTGGTTTTCATATCACTTTTGCTTAACAAAAATATTTAAGTCTGTGCCCCCTCATTCTTGATCCTTTTGTGTGGGAACAGTTTCTGTCTACTCTGTCCAGACCCCTCATGATTTTGTATACCTCTATCAAATCAACCCTCAGCCTTCTCCAAGGACAACAGTCCTAACTTCTCCAATCTATCTTCATAACTGAAATTCCTCTTCCCTGGAGCCATTCTTGTGAATCTTTTCTGCACTTTCTCCAATGCCCTCATGTCTTTCCTTAAGTGCAGCACCTAGAATTGGACACAGTGCTCCAGCTGAGGCCAAACTAGTGTCTCATACAAGTTCACCAAAACTTCCTTGCTCTTGTATTCTATGCCCCTATTAATAAAGCCCAGGCTACTGTATGCTTTATTAACCGTGCTCTCAATCTGTTCTGCCACTTTCAGTGACTTATGCACATATACACCCAGGTCCCTTTGCTCCTGCACCTACTTTGGAATTGTGCCCTTTATTTCATGTTGTCTGTCCGTGCTTTCAAAATGAATCCCTTCACATTTCTCTGCATTGAACTTCATCTGCCACTTGTCTGTCCATTCCACAAATTTGTCTGTCCTCTTGATGTTCTACACTATTCTCACAGTTCACAATGCTTCCAAATTTTGCTTCACCTGCAAACTTTGAAATTGTTCCCTGTACACCAAGGTCTAGGTCATTAATATATATCGGGAAAAGCAAGGGTCCCAATGCTGACTCCTGGGGAGCTCCACTACAAGCCTTCCTCCAGCCCAAAAAACATGCATTAACCACAACTTTTGTTTCCTGTCTCACAGCCAATTTCGTATCCAAGTTGCTACTTTTATTCCATGAGCTACAAGTTTGCTCACAAGTCTGTTGTGTGGCACTGTATCAAACGCCTTTTGAAAGTTCATGTACACCTCATCAACCTTCTTCTCTTACCACCTCAAAATAAAAAAGTTAAACATGATTTTCTCAAGAAATCCATGTTGGTTTTCCTTAATTAACTCAAATTTGTCCATGTGACTATATTGATCTTGTCCCAAACTATTTTTTCTATAAGTTTTCCCATCACTGAAGTTAAACTGGCCTGTAGTTGCTGGGCTTATCTTTACTCCCTTTTTTGAACAGGGATGTGACACTTACAATTCTCCAGTCCTCTGGCACCACCCCCGAGTCTAAGGAAGACTGAAAAATGATGGTCATAAGCATGTTTAAAGATGTACATTTTTGGCTGCAAATGTGGAGTTGGTCACTCTACATCAAAGTGAAGGCTGGAAATGGATGGGAGGGTTACCAGATTCTCCTCTAACCCTTCAATTAAATTTTAATCCATTAAAGGTCACTTCCCTTTTTTTTGGTATAATTAGCATTTTTTTTCCTCCTTCCACACTGGAGAAAGTTAATCTCAGTGCAATGTGATCTAGCGGAGCCACCAGGAAAGACTGAACAGGCTCTGGCTCTTCTCAAAGAGAGGGCGACCTGATAGAGGTCTTTAAGATTATGAAAGGGTTTGAGAGGTAGATGCAGAGATGTTTTCACTTGTGGAGGTGACTAGAATGACATGCCATGAGATATGATGGTCATTAAATCCAGTAGGGAATTCAAGAGAAACTTCTTTGAGCAGAGAGTGGTGGGAATGTGGAACTCGCTATCACATGCAGTGGTTGAAGTGAATAGCAGAGGCATTTTGAGGGGCAGCTAGATAAATGCTGAATTAGAGAGGATGCTCATGTGGAATCTAGACTTGCTGGGCTGAGTGGTCTTTTTCTCTGCAGTAAAATTCTATAACCATGTAACTGATGTCTGGCGTTAAGCTGCAACTTTATCCAGTATAACCAGTTCCTATCCATTTGTACTTTAACACTTTGTAACTTGGTGATTTTTATATCTAGCTGAACACTGAACAAGCCTCAAGTATCAAGATTTTGATCACTTGAAGCAATGGCCTTGGTCATGGATTTTTGAGATTGTCCTTTTTTTTAGTTTTTTTTTTTGAAACCAGCTTTTGAATTTGGGGTATGCATGTACTTTGATCAATGACGGTTGAGAGAACTTTGAACATTTTGCTGTTTACAGGATCTTGCTGTGCACAGCTGACTGCATTTACACAGGCCTCTGTTTGATCTGGAAGACAGCTCCTCTGACAGTGCAGCACTCCCTCAATTCTAGACTGGAAGTCAGTTAAGATTTTGTACAGGAGTCTGTGCAGTCAGACTTAAACCCACAACCTTCTGACTTGGACGAGAGCGCTACCCGTGACTGACACTTGATGCTGCAATTACACTTAAAATGGAGTTTGAACCTGGAGGCTGAGTCTCGTTTGACTAGGAGGTGCCAATAACTTCTGGAGATGGTTAAGACATATTTTGTTTACTGTAAATGTAAAACTACTTCACACCAATGCTAAATTTGTAAAAGCACTGTGACCTGTATATAATGCATCCCATTGTGTAGGTTTCCCCAAACTGCATATGACATGGCATCATACGACTTGTGATATTTTGGCTGTAATTGGTCTAGATTACAAACAGCATTCCACAATCCTGAGACAAGGGTGTTTGCTTTGTATAAATCAAATTGAGATGTGAAGATGCCGTGAAGTTTGATCATGTGTAAATTTATCATGAGTTGATTACCTTAGTTTAGAATTCTCTCTCCTCGTGAATTCTGCCTCGAGGGCATGTCGATATGGCATTGATACTGAGCTGCTGTTCGTTGCTACCTGTTTATAAAGAAAATTCTGTACTCCTGGACTGACTATTCAAAATTTAACTTGAGGTTCAAGGATCACATTCTCTTCCCTCCCCCAACCAAAACATTAATTATTTGGCTATTTAAAAACCCAATACCTGGTCTAAATTTATGAATTCCATTGGCAAAATTGAACTTTTCCTTTTGGAACCAGGTCGATGCCCATTAAATGAACTTCTGTTCAACCTAGTTGGATAACTGGGTCAGTTTCTTTGGCCGTTTGACTGTTGAAATTGTGTAAAGTTACTTAACCAAATGTCAGACCTGATAACTCTGCTAATAACCTAACTGGGAGTGCCACAAGCTTACTGATGCAAAAGTGAAATACTGCAGATACTGGAAATCTGAAATCTATATACACAATGCTGGAAATACTTAGCAGGTCAGGCAGCATCTGTGGAGAGAGAAACTATTGACATTTCAGCTCTGACCTTTCATCAGTTCTGAAAGTTTATTAATGCTCTTGTTGAATGGGAGTGAAGGGAGGGTTTAACAATCTGGTAGCA
Organism: Heterodontus francisci; assembly: GCF_036365525.1. Lineage (NCBI taxonomy): Eukaryota > Metazoa > Chordata > Chondrichthyes > Heterodontiformes > Heterodontidae > Heterodontus > Heterodontus francisci. Next base: position 6,267,109 of record NC_090388.1, read on the forward strand.
TCTGCAAATGCTCACTTTATCCCCCCACTTCATGTAATTTGTACCCTGATATAAAATCACTTTGAGATTTTAAAATCTCAAATTGGTGAGAGCTGCATTTACTGAGTGTCACCAGCTCAAGAATATTCAGTCAAAATAACAAAAGCAATACTAGAAATTGCTACAAGGTGCTAACTCCCATCAAGAGCCTCCTGAATGTCCAGTTAACAACTCTTGTGTGTGTTCTAATACTGCGAGGATGTCTGCAAGTTGTGAAGTAGTGATATGTCTACTGCAAATCACTATTTTAAGACATTATTGGACACTGTCCTCTTAGTAAACTCTTCAGGAGTGTTGCCATGTTGGATGTTGTAGGATATTTACATATCAAATATACTGCAATTTACTGGGGGGTGGGGAACAGCATTGTGGTAATGTTCCTGGACCAGTAATCCAGAGGTCCAACCTAATGCTTCAGACATGAGTTCGAATCCCACCATGGCAGTTAGGGGAATTTTAAATTCAGTTAAATCTGGATTAAAGATCTAATCTCAGTAATGGTGATCATGAAACTACTGGATTTGGTAAAACCCATCTGTTTCATTAATGTCCTTCAGGGAAAGAAATCTGCTGTCCTTACCTGGTCTGGCCTACATGTGACTCTTGATCCGTAGCAATGTGGTTGATTCTTAACTGCCCTCAGAAATGGCCTAGCAAGCCACTCCATTCTAGGTCAATTGGGGATGGGCAATAAATGTTGGCCTTGTCAGCAACACTCATCCCAAGCGCACAAAAATTGTAATTTTTTTTTTAAAACTCAGTGGTTCCTTTTGCGTTATTCAGGATTTGTTTTCAAAATGTAACCATTAAATGGGCCCAAAATTTTACCAAGCTTTAGCAAGGAGTTTTATGCTTCCATCTCCCTATACTGCTATTCTTGGATGACACCATGGGAGAGTAGACAGGGCTTCTAGAAGGACAGACTTACACTTGTATAGCACCTCTCAATGACTGGGCATCTCAAAATGCTTTACAGCCAATGAAGCACTTTTTGAAGTGTCACTAATGCAGGAAATGTGACAGCCAATTGTGCTTAGCAAGCTCCCACAAAGTGATAATGACCAGATAAGCTGTTTTTGAGAGGTTGGGTTGAGGGATAAATATTGGCCAGGACACACAACTCTCCTGCTCTTTGAAATAGTGCATGGTATCTTTTATGTCCACCTGAGGACTGACAGGGCCATGGTTTAACATCTCGTCCAAAAGATAGCACCTCTGACAATGCAGCACTTCCTCAGTACTGCACTCGAGTGTCAGCCTAGATTGTTGTGCTCAAGTCCTGGAGTGGGAGTTGAGCCCACAAACTTGTGATTCAGAGGCAAGAGTGCTACCCACTGAGTCACTGCTGACACTTTCTGTTTAATGTCACATCCAAAAAACTGCACCTCTGAAGTATCTGCCCTGGTTGTGCTCAATTCTCTAAACGTGGCTCTGAAACCACAGCTGCCTTTCCCCACCTACAGTGAGACTGTTAGCTTGAGCCAAGCCTAACGCTATCTCTGGTTTTTGAAATTCAAATAATTGAGTCCAGTAAACACTGCTTAAACTTCACCTTTTTTTTGTTTTATAATGAATGTGATAATTTAATAAAGATGATTGTGTCTAGGTGTATCAATGAGTGGACTATTTAATGAAGAATTTGGATCCTGCAATGTCTACCAAGGACTCTGTATAATCATTGATCTCCTGTGTTGTAAGAGTGTTTCAGCCCATTGTGTACTGGTTCTTTGAAAGCTGTCCAAGTAGTCCCACTCCTCTGCTCTTTCCCCATGGCTCTGCAAATGTTTCTTTTTTTCAAGTATTTATCCAATTACTTTCTGAAAGTTTCTATCGAATCTGCTTCTACTGTCCTTTTAGGCAGCACATTCCAATTTTTGTACTGCCACTGGTTCTTTTCACCAATTACTGAAAGTACCTGATGGTAAAACACACAGGAAATATTGACCCTGAAGTGCCAAGATTTGTGAAGTATGCTCTGAGCAAGATTTTTTTTTTTTTTTTTAGATGCACCACTTGCACCTTCAGAATCCAAAACAAGTGGGTATAACCTTTTATAATTTAGACCTAGGCTGTACATTGGGTGACGTCCAAACCCTGCCCCCAGTAAAAAGGAGCATGGATATTAAGGTCATGAAATTTCAAACTGGAATTAGTGGGTTTTTTTTGGTTGGGAAAGGGTATTGGAACAAAGGCAGGTAAATGGAATTGAGATAGAGCAGCCATGATCTAATTAAATAGCAGACCAGTCAAGGCTGAATGGCCTCCTTCTATTCCTACATTCATGCTAGTTACTGAATTTTTGAAATTCATTGTAACTTTCAGTACTAGTGATTTTTTTTTTCTGATTGACATTTAGTGTTTGCAACCTAATAGTTTCAAAATTGCTGTGTATTTGTGGTGCAGAACTTTTTTTTTTAAAGTGACATTCAGGTCTTCAATCTCCATAGTCTTGCAGGGGAATCTTGTAGGTAATGGGAAGGAGAAAAAGTGTGCATTTATATAGCACCTTCAATATCCACAAGATATACCAGAGTGCATTGCAACCAATGAAGCACTTTGGAAGTAGTCATTTAATAGTACAGAAATTGAGAATTGCTGAAAATAGAGACATTGTCTAAGCTTTTTGTCTTGCACTCATCAGGACAATCTGCAAGAATAACCAATGTAAGGGAAAACATCTTGAACTGCATGACAAGAGTGCTGATTGGTTGGCAACTGAACTCTAGTAGAGGCGTTGCCATGTAGAATGCACCAGCTTACGGTGATGGACTGCTGTTAACCTGTTAAGTGTGATTGAAGGATAAATGATGGCCAGGACACAGACCCATCCTGCTGATCTTGTAGTGTGAAGGGAACCAACTGAGAAGGGTAGATGTGACCTTGGTGCAAGTTCAACCCTCGTTAACTGTAAAGTTAGATTGGCTTTCGATGGATTCTTTATCTCAATAAAATTACACAGCTCTTACTGTTAAAGCACCTGATCTAATTTACCAATATCTGATTTGCACAATGCATTAATCTTTCAAACTTTGTTTTTATTTGAGCTTGTAGAATTTATGGATAGATTGTTGCAGTGTGAGCCTTAATATTGAGATTGGAAATTGAAAAAGTTTAAAATCCATTTCAGTAGTGAATTTTAGACAAACAGCACTCATACTTATCCCAAATTGAATTAAGGGCCAGGTTTGTGATCCATTGCTTCACTCATGGTTGTTTCACTGTTCCATATTACAACTAATCACAAGTCACTGGTCTACAATGCAAATTATTTTGCAGCTTGAAACCTAAACTCGACCAGGTTGAACTTTTGGTTCCTCACCGGTAATTGGTGAAGCTAGTCTGTTTCAAGGAGATGGTTCCACTATGCAGAGCAATCCATAATTTCCACTTGGGGAAAGTGGAAAATTTAAAACTTTTTTTTAACCTTTTTCAGATTGAAGATGCAGTGAAGTAGGAAGTTATGCTGTTTTGTTGTACATTCTGGGAGTGATTCATGTGATACTGATTCAAAAAAGTACTTCCATTTTAAACTTCAGGGAAAGGGCGGCACAGTGGCGCAGTGGTTAGCACCGCAGCCTCACAGCTCCAGGGACCCAGGTTCGATTCTGGGTCCTGCCTGTGTGGAGTTTGCAAGTTCTCCCTGTGTCTGTGTGGGTTTTCTCCGGGTGCTCCAGTTTCCTCCCACATACCAAAGACTTGCAGGTTGATAGGTGAATTGGCCATTATAAATTGCCCCTAGTATAGGTAGGTGGTAGGGAAATATAGGGACAGGTGGGGATGTGGTAGGAATATGGGATTAGTGTAGGATTAGTATAAATGGGTGGTTGATGGTTGGCACAGACTCAGTGGGCCGAAGGGCCTGTTTCAGTGCTGTATCTCTAATCTACTACAGTTTTACAGTAGGCATTAAGAGGCAAAACACCAGTGATATAATCTGATCATGATTTCACTTATTTGGACACTTTCTATTCCTGATTCCATACTTTGATAACTTCTGAAAACAGAATTAAAATTTGTTCTTGCAATTCCTGCTCTTCCAATAGTTTCTCTTGGCACCAACCTGCTGAATCCTTCTTTTTAAAAAGGATTATAGCCCTAGAATCTCCAGGAATGGAAGCTTTATTTACTGGACACTGCAAGTAGGTGAAAAGCATAAGGATAACTTTTGAATGTTTTCACAAATATTGGAGCTGGTTAGATGATTCTGCAGAAGACAATGAATCTGTTTTCCAATTGTCCTTGAAGACAGAGCCACAATGGTGTGTGGGGGCAGGGCAATTAGAGGCAGGAGATGATGGGGCGAAACTTCTAGGAATACATTCAACTAGAGTTGGCAACCCTAGCCCCTTATCTCAAATTGAAGTTGCTTTCTTTGTTTTTTTACAAATGTCTTCAAGTATGATTGCTCATTATACAGAGCAACACTTGACATTTCGAGGCATCTTTTATAAATCTGACAGGATAGTCACCATGCAGAAGGAAACTTGTGCTTGGTGGGGGGTGGGGGGAGGGGGGCGGTGTGCAGGGAAAGCTGGTAGCAGTATCACTGAACAAGTGAAGCATTCAAAGATTTTTGACTTGTACTGTGCCTTTTGCAACCTCTGCCTGTAAAGCACTGCCTTTCAAAAGTACTTCATTGTTCCAGTCATTGTTGTGATGTAGGAAACATGGTCAATTAGCACACAGCAATGTGACCATTTAATCTAATCTTGTGATAGTGATTAAAAAGTAAGTGTTGACCAGACCATCTGCCATAATTAAATTGTGAAATTCTAGTGTTGGTTGAAGTACAGAATCAAGGCTGAGACTCTAGTTTGGTCAAGCCCTGTCTTGCCCTTTCAAATGGTTAAAATATCATACCACTTGCACAAGTTCTCCCTGGTGTCCTGGCCAATATTTATCCCTCAGCCAACACCATTAAAACAGATTATCTAATTAATTATCTCATCTGTGGGAGCTTGTATTTCTACGTTTACTATGACTTCAATTCAAAAGGATTTCATTGGCTGTGGCTGTAAAGTAATGGTATGTCCTGAGGTGGCGAAAGATGCGAACTAAATATCTGTCTGTATCGCAAGTTATAGCTATAGTGTAATTCTCCCCCCTTGTGCAGGTCGAATTGAATTTAAACTTGGAAGATTTCAAGAAATAGTATTATTCGCGAACAAGTCACTTGATGCCTTTTTGTGGAACATTCCTGCGAACGTAACATTCATCATCATTCAAGTGCACACCAAATATGTTAATGCAACTCTATCTTTTAAGGTATGTGATCAGTTTAGATAACCACTGAAAATGCAACTTTCAATTGCATTCAAACTTGTTCTGTAGCTTGGATTACTAGTTTAATATGTCTTAATCGCCACCTCTTTTCTATACCTTCTCCCTGCACGTTCTGGTTGCCATTTCAACGCCCCCCACCCCCTGCCACTGGGCTCTGATGTGCACATCTGTCCAGGGCCTGCTGCACATTTCAAGTGAACATCAATGTAAGCTCAAGGAACTGCACCTCATTTTCTGATTAGGCACTCTACAGCCTTCTGGACTAAATATTGAATTCAATAATTTCAGAGCATGACTGGCCCTTATTTGATTCTGTTGTTTTTTTTTAAACCATGTGCCTGTCTACTTTTTTCATGTGTGCTTTTGGCCACAGGTGTTTGTTGTTCTGTCATTAACACTCCCTCTGCACTAATGCTTTGTATTTCATAACACCATTAGCACACTCTTTGCCTTTGTCCCATGACCTTGTCAGTTAATCTCTCCAGCCCTCTGTCCTATCACACCTTCCCTTTTTGTTCATTCTCCTCACCCCCCACCCAAACCTTGACTTGTTTAAAATCTATTGCATTGCTAACCTTTTCAGTTCTGATGAAAGGTCACAGACCTGAAACGTTAACTCTGCTTCTCTCCACAGATGCTGCTGGATCTGCAGTTTTTCCAGCACTTTTTTTTGTTATACATTTTACTGGTTGCTCACTAGTTTGTTTTTATTCAAAACTGTGCCTGTATCCTAACTTGTAGTCCCATTCACCTGTTACCCCTGTGCTCTTTGACCTACATTTGTCTCCTGATCCAGTAACACAATTTATCTTTTTTTTAAAAACTCATCGTTTTTCATATTCACTCCATAGCCTCTCCCCTTCCCTTCCCTATCACTATCACTAATCTCCAATTCTGGCCTATCGTGCACTCCTGATTTACATCACTCCATTGTTGGCAGTGATTGCCTTCTGCAGCCGAAGCCCCAGGTTCTCTAATTTCCTCCCTAAATCTTTTTTTTTTTTCCTTCACCTTTTTAAGATGCTCCTTATCTCTTTTGTGGGTCTTGGTCAAATTTTATCTCTGCTCCTGTGAAGTGTCTTGGGGATACTTTGTTAAAGGCCCTATATAAGTGAGAAGTTAATGTCAATAACTGGCTAATTGTGGGTGGAAGGGACATGCACTAGGAAGCACTGATCAGTTGAAGCATGTTGCTTCAGTTAGTGACTTTGTTTAAAACCTGTTAAATGTCAACTGGAGTTGAGATGTTCAATTCTCCAAATTTGCTTCTGTATCTAGATCACTATTGAGGTGTGAAGTCACACTATTCTGGTACGTTTGGCCACATAACTTAAAACTGAGCTTGCTCAAGTGGGAATGAAACCACATGTGCCTTTCTATAGCGCTTTTTACCACCTCTAATGTCCCAAAGCACTTTATAGCCAATGACTTACTCTTGAATTGTCACTTATGTAGGTAGTGTGAATCGGTAAATGGTGTTTGTTTTTGTGCATAATGTTCTTTTCTATCAAGGAAAACAAAACTACTTCTGTAACACTTCTGCTTTACTCTTTCCTTATCTATCTACAGTGGCTGATTTGATCTTGGCACATATTCTTTCTACAAGTAAATCAACTGCAATGTTAACACCAGTTTGGTCTGGTGTTCAGCTAAGTCATGCAACTTGAAATTTTAGCTGGACATAAGGGGAACAAGCTTGCAAAAGTAAAGTGCAATTTGATTCAAAAAAAACTTCCACAATCTTTTTAAGTCTGTGGATAATAAAGAAGTCATTGCTTTATTGTTGGACTATGGATTGGTGCTTGAAACTGCCCCTTGGGTTCTAGTCCTGCCAGATGCATCTGGTACAGTGGGTGACCTTTGGCCCCTCTGAGGTCCTTTAGTTTGTCGATCAGGTTTCCTGATTCCCACTTGCAGCTTGTACAGTTTTTAAAAGGTATTTGTTGTATTTAATGACCACGTAACCAGTTGGACTGTTGGGAAAATTGAAAGCAACAAATTGGAAGAAATCTTTCTACAACCAAAGGCTAAAAGAATATGAACACCTACATTGATCCTTATGTCAACTCAGTTGGGATAATTTCCTAACTTGCCAATTTTAAGTCAAAACAGACTAGTATTCATTCAGGCTTTTTCTTGTCAAGTTGCAATCCTACTATTTGTTTTTTCCATTGCTTTCAAAACTTTACTTGCTTTCCATGTCAGATTCCAACAGGAAAAATATCAACAGCTGGTCAAGATCCTGGCTTGTTGCGAAGTCTAAAGCCAAAGGAAAATGCATCAATGTGGCATCTACAATCACTGACTGAAGACACCTCTGCAACGTCTGTCATTCTCTCGTACAATGCAAGAGGTTGGGGTGCCTTGTTCTTGTGTAGTTCTAGTGATATTTTGAATGTATTTTAAAATGAGCAGTTTATGCCCACAAACACCTTTCCCATTACTTTATATTCTTGATGTGATCGGCTAATGAATCTTTCTCTAATTCCCACAAACTAATCTGCTTTCTGCATCACTAAGCTCTGATGTTTTGGACTTTTTAAAACTATTTTTGACCAAGGTGGGAGTAATGCACTGTTAATTCAGTCCCACTACTCCACAGGTCATGGCATATTAAAGTTTCCCACCTACTGAAAAATAGCCAAATTAAATACTTTGTCCCCCAGAATAAAACTAAGTCTTAAACAATGTGAACTCTATTGAAAGGATTATTTTCAAACTTATTCTTCCTAACCCTCATGCACACATTCAAAAAACAGTTAACTGGGGGTTGAAAAGATGTTTTCGATTACAACTGTTTTATTCCTTAAGAATAATGAAACAATTAGGTTGTAATATTCTGGTAGGATATTTATGGGTCAGTGAAGTGTCCCAGAGTCAAATAGTTGGATGCCACTTGAAGTGTCTCTAGGTGTGGTTGAACGGTCTGATAGGTAGGCATTCATGGCACTTCATCTGCAGCAGGCATAACATCTTTCAGCGTGTGTAGCAATAGGCCTACTTCAATTATGAAATAGCAGTCCAGCAATGGAAGCTTTCTTGAGATTTCAGGTTGTCTCCAAACAAGAGGCAACAGGAATCACTTGAGGCTTTTTCAGAGACTGGAGGCAATAGGAATTTGCTACCTTGAAAAATGCAGGGCTTCTTGGCAAAGCAGCCAACCTCCACAGAAGTCGTTTTTTTTTTTCTCTCTCCAGTCAGACCACGGCCACTACTGCAAAGGTAGAATTTCTGTTTACGAGAGGCGCAGGCCTTTTCAGAAGAGGTCTTTTTCTCTGGTCTACAAAAATAGGTCCCAGTCAGTTTGTTCTGCCTCTGTCCAGTTTACTGGTCTCCACAATGCAAAGGTGAAACAATCCAGTCATGTGACCTGTCATTTCCCTTGCTGTTTTGGAACAGGTGTCTCGCAGTCTGTCCAACTCAGTCCAAACATCAAGTTTCAGCATTCAATGTTCGGAATCCTTTTTCTCAGTCTTGTAAAAGCACACACAATTCTAAATTTTCAATAAAAAAAGACAAATCTTGTGATAACTTGAATACTTTGAACTGCTGGGGTCTAGTAGTGCCTGTTAATGTCTGAAATGGAGCTTTGAAGGAATAATCTGTGCATGAAGGATAGCAATATGAGCTATTAAACAGTTCCAAAAATCAGTGCAATTCTTATACATGATTGCAGATCTGTGACATCTTTAGCTTGAAAACTAGTCTTACAAATTTATAACTGACATGCACTAATTTCTTGGCTATGTTTCCCTGACTACATTCAACATCAATTTGCATTTATCTAGTACCTATTAATGTAGAAAAATGCCCCAAAATAATTGAGTCATTGTTATACAGCACAGCAACAGGCCCTTTGGCCCATCATGTCTGTGTTGTCCATCAAGCACCCATTTATACTAATCCTGCATTAAACCCATATTCCTACCACATCCCCAGCTGTCCCTATATTTCCCTACCACCTACCTATACTAGGGGCAATTTATAATGGCCAATTAACCTATCAACCAGCAAGCCTTTGGCATGTGGGAGGAAACCGGAGCACCCGGAGGAAACCCACGCAGACACGGGGAGAACTTGCAAACTCCACGCAGGCAGTACCCAGGATTGAACCCGGGTCGCTGGAGCTGTGAGGCTGCGGTGCTAACCACTGCGCCACTGTGCCGCCCATATGTAATCAGACACATGATGGATGCTGAGCTAAAGGTGATTGTTTTTTCTGTTATTAAAAAAAAAAAGTTTTCAGTTCTGAAACTGTTTCTCTCCACAGATGCTGGCAGACCTGAGTATTTCCACCACTTTCTGTCTTATTTCAGATTTCCTGCATCTGTAGTATTTTTTGCTTTTGCAATATTAGTGATGCCCAAAAGCCTGGCTTAAGCATTTTAAGTTTTTAAGGAGAGTTTCTAACCAGAGGTTGAGGGAGGAATTTCCCAAATTTCAAGCCAAAATGACTGAAGGTATGGGATTGTGGGCTAAAGGAAGTGGGAATGCAGAGAGTTGTAAAGCTGGCAAAGATTTGAGATGGGGAAGGTGAGGCCATGACTTTACCAGGATGAGAATTTTAAGTGTGTGGGACCTGATTTAAGATATGGACAGCTGGACTTTGGGTGGGTTAGTTTGTGAAGGATAGGAGGCTGGCCAGGAGAACACTGGAGTAACTGTCTGGAGCTGACCAGTATATGAAATAACTACCCCCGCTTCAATGATACAGTGGAAGTGGGTGATCATGGGATATGAGGCAAGAACCTTAGCACAGGGTCAAATAGGACAGCAAGGTTATGAACAGTCTGGTTCAAGTCCTAATGGCCAATAACTTCAGTCTTTCCGGTGTGGAGGAAATTGGTGCTCGGTCAAGATTGAATGTTGGACATGCAGTGTGATGACTGAGTGAGAGTGTAGAGGATCTGAGCAGTGAAACTGTATTGGCATCTATGCAGAAGCTGAACCCTGGTCTGTGGATGATGCCAAGGGCCAACAGTTGGATGAAAAAGGGAGTGAAAGTAGAGTACCCCCTCCCCAAGAATCTATCCATGCAAAGTGGAGAAACCATTACCAGAAATGTTCTATCAAAAGGCATTTATACACCTTTTTTTCAGGGTGGCCTGACCACAGCTAACAAAGTACTTTTGAACTGTACTCACTATTGTAAGGTAGGAAACACTGCAATCAATTTGTTCAAGATCTCAAATGACAATGTGCTAATGACCTGATCTGTCAGTTGAGGAATAGATATTGGCCAGGAAACTGAAGAGAACTGCTGTTTCTCTTTTAAAATAGTGCTGTAGGATCTTAACATCCACCTCCGAGCAGATGGGGCCTTTGTTTAACAGCTCATCTGAAAGACCTTTGATAGTGTAATACTCACTCTCTCAATGCTGTGCTGGAGTGTCAACCTGGATTTTGTGCTCTAGTCTTGAGTGGGGCTTAAACCCCGAACCTGCTGACTGAAGGAGAGAGTACTGTCAACTCTGGGGACCAAGCTTACTTGACAATGGTGGAGGGTGGTGTGTTTAACTACATCAAAAGCTACGGACAGGTATAAACGATAAGGATGCCAGTCATATGTCACTTGTAACTTTGATTTAGGATCATTTCAGTGCTTTGGCAGGGTTGGAGAGATTAAAACATGAAATGGTGGGACAGATGGGCACAGATGTGTATGGCTTACATAGACAGTGACTGGGTGGATGATTTTTTTTGGGGGGGGAAAGGGGTCACTATTTGAGAAAAAGACCGTTTGCCATGGGACTTGGAAGGGAAGCTGAGCAGCAATCTAGTTCAAATAAGTTCGAGATTAAGAGGTGAGTCTTGCAAGGGCAAAAAGGAAGTTGGAGGTGGGCTTGAGACTAGAACAGGGGGAGAACTTTGAGGGGTTTGGCTTGGTGGGAGGAGGCAGATGCAGCAGAGATACTCTAAGCTGCTTCCTGCCAAAATTGGGTCTATAATGCACAAAACTTGTAGCAGTGGTGTTGGGATACGTGTATACTGACATCCCTGATGTCTATTTACCTTTCATGGCACAGAATTGTAATGGTTTCTCTCTTTGGGAGGAAGTGATTGTTAACCAATTGGTCATATGCCCAAAGATCTGGGTCTGAGTGACCAGTTTTAAAAATTGATCATCAACAGCCACTATTTCCCTCAACTTTTATAGTTTATTCACTTTAAACTGGGGCTTGCCTATGTAAAATAGATATAACAGCATAGAAATAGGAGGAAGCCATTCAGCCCCTTGAACCTGTTTGGCCATTTAATGAGATCATGTCTATTCTGATCAAACTCCATATACCAACCTTCACTCCATAATCCCATAATTATTTTTTTGACCAAATCTATCCATCTCTGATTTTAAAATTAACAATTGATCCAGCATCAATTGCCATTTCAGGAGACTTCAAACTCCCACCCTTGTGTAGAATTCCTGAAAGGTCGGGCTCTAATCTTTTGACTCTGCCCCCAGTCCTAGACTCCAACTAGAGAAAATAAGGTAGATCAGGGAGAAACTCTGTTCCAACCCCTAGTTGATGTAATTACTATTTAATTACAAATTCAATCTATTATGTAAATTACTAAATTGCTTATTTGATAAACTGTTGATTAAGCCTAAAATGCTCCGTTATCTGGTGCAATCTTAATACTAATTTATAATATCAGGAGCTCGACATGTTTCTGGCATGCTTTCGGTTTTTTGAAATTGTTGATCAATAGTAATCCTCAAATACTCCAGTCAGACAGGACCTGTGGCAAGTGTTTCAGGTCTCTGACCTCAATTGGGTCATCAGAATAGTAATCCTTTCCCTTTCCCCAGATGCTGCCTAACTGAGTTTCTCCAGCATTTTTTGTTTTTATCGCAGATTTCCAACATCTACAGTATTTTGCATCTGTAGTAATCCAGTGATGTATAGCCCAGTGATCACTTCAAGTGGCTACATGTCTGGCAAGATGTGTCTAATGTGGATCAACCTGTTTCTGCCCATCATCCCTGTTCCCTAAAAAAAAAAGGCAGTCACATGACTAACTGAAAACCATTAGATGCTGGCAACCATCTGTCAGGAAAGACTGAACTAGCTGGGGCTCAAGTAGAAAAGTGACCTGATAAACCCTTTCATTAAAAAGAACTCTAATAAACCGTGAAGATGTTTCTACTTGACAAAAACTAGGGTTCATAAATGAGTCATTAACAAATCCAGTAGGGAAGTCGGGAGAAACCTTTCCGTGGTGAGAAAGTGGAACTCTCTCCCACAAGGAGTGGGTGAGGTGAATAGTAGAGATCCATTTAAGGGGAAGCTGGATAAGCATGAGGGAAAAAGAACATATCCTACTCTTCCTATGAAGGAGGTTGGGAGGAGATTTGTGTGGAGCATAAATACTAGCATGAGTTAGCTGAGCTGAATGACCTGTCGTTCTATGTAAGTACTTAGACCTGTACTTTTTCCTGACCTGGAGTCTCCTTGCCATCAGACACACTACCTGGGGGAATTGCATTGACCTTGGACTATAATCACTTGCTACTGTCTAGAGTCTGACCTTTTCATATTCAGGACTTCCTTTTAAATAGGTTTTATTGGATTATTTGTGTAATGCCACAAACTGTCACTTTTTTGTGATTTGGGTTCTGGACCTCCTGGCCGTTTAAACTGAAGTTTGTTCCCATTTCAAAGCTTTCAGTATTTTACTGGTGTCTTGGATTGCATTTAATAATTCTTGGCAGATTTTAAATCTATTTTCATAACTTTCCAACACTGGCTTGCGTCAGAACGTTATAGGTACAAGTCTCTCTCTGACTTGAGCCCATAATCCAGGCTTCTAAAGCTTTACAAGGTTATAATAACTGCTCTACAATCTAATGGGCAATACCTAACTGTATATAACATTGAACCTTACAAATTCAAGTGCCTTAGATTTGACCCCCCCCCCCCCCCCCCCCCCCAAAATGTATTGATGCTGTTCTTGACTGTGCAGGGATGTCAACAATACTGGTTTGTTAATACAGAAATGTCAGGTGTTAACTCTTGCACTAACTACATTCCTCTCTGGCAGATCCTGTACCAGGTGGATGCAATCTGGAGTCTGATTTGACTGATGCGAATATATACTTGCAGTACAACCTGTATGAAGCCACAATAAGTTTTGCACCAGCCAATGTTGGATATGCAAGGTACAGTAAAAAGCAACTATTCTCCATTCAGTTTTTGCTTACCTTTTTTTAAATTTGAGTTTAGGATCAATGCTGCTCTTTTGTGAAGGAACTTGCATTTATATAGTGCCTTTCATGACCTCAAGATGTCCTAAAGCACTTCAGCCAATTTGCATACAGCAACATCCCACAAACAGATGAGATGACGAATTTGATGTTGGTTGAAGGATAAACATTTGCCAGGCCACCAGGCATAACTCACCTGCTCCTCAAAATAGTGCAATAGGATCTTTTTAATCTGCCCATCAGAGAGGGGGCAGACAGGTCCTCCGTTTAATGTCTCTTCTGAAAGACAGCGCCTCTGAAGTGTGGCACTTTCTCAGTACTACACTTGTGCTCAGGTCTCGGGAGTGGGGCCTGAACCCACAACCTCCTGTCTGAGGTGAGTGTGCTACCCACTGAGTTGTGGGTGACGCCCTTTCTGTTGGTTCTGGATCCAAAAGGTGTTGGTTTTTCTTTTAAACAAAGAATCTGATTAAACCAAAACCAGTCTCTTGGTTTTAAACTCCAGTTCCTCTCTGATCCCTTGCCTGATGGTGCAAGTGTTAAAATCCAGTGCTTCCACCACTGCAAGAGGGAAACACTTAGAAGGACAGGGAGTGGAAATGAATACATTTTTTTAAAGTTTCCTTTCTCCATGAGTTGTAAAGGAAGGCATTGATGAGACTACATCTGGAGCACTGTGTACAGTATTGGTCTCCATATTTAAGGAAGGATGTAAATGCATTGGAAGCAGTTTAGAGGTTTACTAGACTATGTGGAATGTGTGGGTTGTCTTTGAGGTAAGGTTGTACAAGCTAGGTTTGTATCTGTTGGAGTTTAGATGAGAGGTGACTTGATTGTAACAAGATCCTGAGGGGTCTTGATAGGGTGGATGTGGAAAGGATGTTTCCTCTTGTAGGAGAATCTAGAACTAGGGGCCACTGTTTAAAAATAAGTTGTTGCCTATTTAAGACAGATGAGAAATTTTCTGAGGGTCGTGAGTCTTTGGAACTCTGTCCCTCAAAAGGTGGTGGAAGCTAAGCCTTTGAATATTTTTAAGGCTGAAGTAGATAGATTCTTGATAACCTTTCATCCCCTTTCTTATCGGGTAAACAGGAATGTGGAGTTGCAGTTGCAATCAGATCCGCCATGATGATGATTAGTGGAGTGGGGCCGAGTGGCCCACTCATTTTTCATACTCTCATATTAAATAAGAGACCTACGGGCCTGGGGCTCATGATTGACGAGTTTAAATTGTGATCTGAACACCAGGAAACTAGCTTTCTCAACCTTGAATATTTTCAGATAATTAAGGAGCATTGTGAGTGAGAGCAAATATTATACCAGTGTTTAAATATTGATGGAAATGTGGGTGGCAGCAAGGTCCGATGTTCTGAAATGATTCATCTCTTGGGAATGCAACTTTCATTATTTCCTAGGCTTCAACACTAATCCTGGAGGTGTAAAAAGTTTTATTTTTAAAGAAACACTTGGCACTCCAGATGACTTTATTGAATGTTTCAGTTTACCTGTAGCCAGCTTCCCTAGTGACTTGCAGCATGGGCTCAGAATAGCTCCTTGGTATGTGTTAATGAACTTTGGTATTGCCATTGGCCTCACCTCCTGGAGGTTATCAAGAGGATAAGATGGCTTTGATCCAAGCAGTGGTAACTGTAACCTTCTGGAATTGTGTTGTTCATACTACAATGGGCTTAACCTGTGATGTCTTTTGCAGTTAAATAGCCAGCTGAGGTTTGGAAAGGGACAATGTATGTGTAGAGGCTGGTAGGGGTATACTTGAGGCTATGGCAGGCTTGCAATGAAAGCCAGCAGAGTTGAGAATTTGCCAATCTTGAAGCTGTTTATCATCAACCATCTCTGGACCAGTCTCTGACTTTTTTTGAAATCATCTGATCAGATTATCCACTGAACATTCAGCTGTGGCACAGCGAATGCATCTCCCTTAAGCCAGAAGGTTGAGTTCAAATCTCAAGACTTGAGTACAAAATCCATGCTGAAGTACCCAGTGCAATACTGAGGGAGTGCTGCATTCAGAGGTGCTGTTTTTTGGATGAGATATTAAACCGGAGGTCCTGTCCACTCCTGCAGGTGGATACAAAAGGTCCAAGGTACTATTGAGCAGGGGGAGTTCTCTCCTGGTTTCTTGACCAATATTTATCCCTCAACCAACATCACTTTTATATAAACAAAAAAAAAAAAAACTGGTCATTCCCACGTGTCTGCTTGTGGGACATTGCTGTGTGCTATTGGCTGCTGCTTCCTATATTACGATAGTGTCTATACTTCAAAGGTACACAATTGTAAACTGCTTGGGATGTGAAAGGTGCTATATAAATGCAAATGTCTTACTCCAGCCTTCATTTAGTAATGTTTGGGATTACCCTTTGATCCCTCATGCTGACACTGAACTTCAAGGCAAAGAAAACTGCTTCACTCTACTGCCAGAGGAAGTCTCCACTGTCCAAACATACCCTGATCCCACCTTCCCTCAATGGCAATCGCTGTCTATATTGGTGGAAACATAACTTCAAACAGGCTGTAATTGGCTTGTTATCTTGTGTTCATGGAATGTGAGCATCACTGGCAAAACTACCATTTATTGCCCAACCCTAATTGTCTGAAGGTGGCATTGTGCTGCCTTCTTGAACTGCTGCAGTCCAAATATCCACAGTGCTGTTAGGAAGGGAGTTCCAGGATTTTGACCCAGTGACAAGTGAAGGAACGGCGATATAGTTCCAAGTCTGGATGGTGTGTGACTTGGAGGGAAACTTGCAGGTGGTGTTGCCATGTGTCTGCTGCCTATATCCTCCTAAGTGGTAGAGGTTGAGAGTTTGGAAGGTGCTGTTGAAGGAGGTGTTGAGTTAGTTTAGTTTAGAGATACAGCACTGAAACAGGCCCTTCGGCCCACTGAGTCTGTGCCGACCATCAACCACCCATCTATACTAATCCTACACTAATCCCATATTCCTACCACATCCCCACCTGTCCCTATATTTCCCTACCTATACTAGGGGCAATTTATAATGGCCAATTAACCTAGCAACCTGCAAGTCTTTGGCATATGGGAGGAAACCGGAGCACCCGGAGGAAACCCACGCAGACACAGGGAGAACTTGCAAACTCCACACAGGCAGTACCCAGAATTGAACCCGGGTCGCTGGAGCTGAGAGGCTGCGGTGCTACCCACTGCGCCACTGTGCTGCCCTTTTGCTGCAGTGCATCTTGTATATGGTACACACTGTAGCTACTATGTGCCAGTGGTGGAGGGAGTGAATGTTTGTAGATGGGCTGCTAATCAAGTGGGCTGCTTTGTCCTGGATGGTGTCTAGCTTCTTGAGTGTTGGAGCTGGACCCATCCAGGCAAGTGGTGAGTATTCCATCACACACCTACATCTACAAGGTGAAGTTAGGACAGGCTTTGTGCAGTCAGAAGGTGTTACTGGCCAACAATTCCCAGCCTCTGACCTCCTTCCAGCCACAGTTTATAAGGCTAGTCCAGTGAACTTTCTGGTCAGTGGTGACCCCAGGTTGATTTTTGATTAGCACATTGCCATGTAACTTTCATCATGGAGTGCAATGAAAACTGAATTCAAATACCAAAGTCATTGTCTATCTGGTTAATTTCGATCTCAAACTGGCTTCCCTGTTCTGTCATTTATCAGTTACTCCCAAATGTATCTTTAAAGATGAATGGAAGAGTAGTAAAGACATTGTGGCCTAATCCTGGTCTTAAATAATTTGTAACTCTTAGCTTAAGTAAATACAGGAATATCACATCAAACAAAACCTGGCTCTGCAACTTGTTGCAAATGACAACTGGTGGGTCAATGGCCTAATGTTGTATTGTCTGGAGTGGATCCTCATTTAGCCTGAAGTTTTGTGCTTCAGAGCAGTGACCCACATTTTTTTAAATGAGACAATAAAATGGTTGAAGTTTTTTGGATTGGAGGCAAGGCAATGAATTCAGTGGCTGTCTTTGTATTGCAGGGAAACAGTTCCACCCTCATGTGACTTTGATGCTGGTGAACAGCCCAGATGGCGACTTAGATATGACATCTATCAGTATTTTTTACCGGAGAGTGACCTGACTGAAAAGGTCCTCTTTGTCTCTCTCCAGAAGATGGCTGAGGTACAGCAAGTGGAAGCAAATGGAATCAAGGTATGAAAAGTGTAACTTGTGTCTTTCCCTCCCCTCCCTTTTGTGAAGTGAATGGATTTTTGTCACTGATATTGAAGATTTGGTGAATAATTCAACAGTTTTGGTGTGTATTTGGATGATTTAGCATGTGTAACCATTGACCTGCCTATGGACCAGCCCAAGGTTTATAATTCTCTGGATAGAAAGTTCATGAACTTTTGGTACAAAATACATATTGGATGTTTATGAAGTTGACTTGGTGTATCCTGCACAGATTTCTCCAGCAGCCTTTCAACCATAGGAGCAAGGACATAACTTTCGTGATCCAATTTTAAACTGAGATTTTAAAAACTGATGTATGTAGAATTTATAGTTCATAAACTGGCCATTTAGCCCAACAGGTCTATGCTAGTACTTATACTGCAAGGTTCCTCCTACCCTACTTCATCTAACCCCCCCATCAGGATATCATTCTATTCCATAAGGTTGTATATATTGCTTTGGATTCTAGTTTTGGATTCTCCCACAAGTGGGGACATTAGGATGTACAGTAGGAATGATCCAAATTACTGATTTTGGGATAGTCCAAAGACCGATTTTAAAGCCTGTAATTCTCCAGAGGGAGTTTCCAAACATTTTGGTACCAAATGACTGACTAATGCTTTGCTTTAAAAGCATGCACAAACTTGTCTGGTCACCATCTTCCCCATCTCCAACCTTGCGCGCGCACAAAACTTCAGGCTTGTAATTCTGATCAGAGTGGAGTTACTGTGTCGGGATTGGCATGCCTGAGGGTGGGAGTGAGGCTTGTCAATGTTCACTGTGGGGGGGTGGGAAAATGTTGTGGGAGGAAGGCCAATGTAATTTTTCTTTTGCTGAGTCAGTCTGTCCCATGACTCCCAATGTTAGCATCACATTGAAAGGCTTGTTTCTGTACAGGATGCATGAGGAAAAACTGCCCAGTAATCCCTGCCCCATTTCTCATGACTCAAATCTGCTATCTTGCACCCACTTCATCCTTCACTTCCTTGAAATTAAAGGATCCTTTGTATATCTAACAGAACTCATGGCTTCCCAGGGCCTCAAGTCCAATTCCGTTTCTAAAACTTACAGTAAGTTTTCATCCACAGCTACCCTGTTGTGGAAAGAAATAACCAGATGAATAGTCCCAGAATTAGGGTTAGACCCACCCTAGAGTACTACCAGTCCAGCCAAGCTAACTGAATTTTAGAATAATTTGGGCAGTTTAATAGAGTAAAAACAAATGTATTTTTTCTGAATATTTTAAGTGCTTTTAAATTGAGTTTTTTTTTAAAATTGAGTTAACCATCTGCTTTACTCAACAGTTGAAGTTTTTGTGTAGGAGAGTCTTATCTTCCTGATGGGGAAATGAGGTTTACTTGTGGTTGGAGTCTGTACTGTGACCTATTTTAACAGAATTCTATTTTGTTTTCAGCTTTTCAGCCTGGGTGCACAAGATAAGGCCAGTGTAGCTGTATCCTCCATACCTGGTCAAGGGGTGATTTATAATGTTATTGTTAAGGATCCAGAGAGGAACACATCAGCAGCTTATACTCCTGCTCATACATATGGCTGTAGCTTCACTGACAAACTGGACAATTGCTACACACCCAGTAAGTATCCGATTCTTTACCTCCCCAAAATTGGTTTGAACAGCTTTTCAATGTTCAATTGAATCTCTAGCTGGCTGTAACCAACTATCTCTCTCTAGTTGAGAGAGAAGATGATCTAGATTCCTGTCCTCTCCTTTCCCACTTTTCCTTCTTGCTGGAGTTCTGAAAGGCTTGTACGTATAGAATCCCTTTCAGCACCCCTTGTCCTGAAGTACTTTTTTGAACTGTACTTTGTGTTGCAATGTAGGAAATGTTGCAGCCAATTTTCATACAACAAGGTCCTAAACTACACTCTTCCTTTTCATCCCTGTCCTCTGCCCCCTTTCCTTTTCTTGTTTGTGGATACTGGTCTCCCTGCAGACTAGCTCAGTTTAGGGATCTCAACAGCTGCTTTGCCTGTTAACTTCCTGTAAGCATTTCTGGGCTGGCATCTTTCCACATTGAGGTGAAGTGAGCTGAGCTTCAAAAACCCTTTCGGCTTGAAAAGGATGAAATCTACAAGATAATTTGCACCTTGTTGATATGCACTTTTACTCACTGAACATCTGAGTGGTGAATTGTATTGATAGTGGTCCTGGGAATTGGTTTTACCCAGTTTAAAACATGGGCAGTTCAAGTGAACCACACACTGAAAATAAAATCCATGTGAATATTGACATTTTCAGGAGTCCCATGTCCTAATTTCCAAAAACGTTCCATGTTCTTAAAACCCTGTCCATGGCCCTTGTTTGCTTAAGGTTTTGCCAGTGTTAATGCTGTAGTTATTGATACTATGGCATGTTTGTAGAGATTATGGGTTTGGAAGGTGCCTTGCTGAGTTACTGGATGGTACAGTGGCCACTGCCAGTGTTGGAGGAAGTTAATGGTTGGGTTGCCGATCAACCTCTTTAGCTTGTCCTACCATTCATCTGCCTGTGCTCCATCAATCCCTAATATCCTTGCCTAACAACCTAGCATATACTTTCATAATTAAGCCAAGATGAAACTTGCAACTTTTTAAACAGAGTCTTACTGAAACATGCAGATTACAGTGTTGATTCAACTCAGGATTTGGATTGCAAACTACTAGTTAATATAGCAAGTTGATCAACACTTGAATAACTCCAGAGCTAATCTGTAGTTTTAAAATGTGTCCAGTATGCTGTCTGATCTGTTACGGTTCAGTGCTCAACATAACCATTCTTTTTTTGATTTGATGTGTGATTTGTCTTGCACTGAGCAGCAGCTTGGAAATCAGACAATTTCATTTGCCAGAAGGGCCATTGGTGGACTAAGTGGTAAGATAACTGTTCTGTTTTTGGTTTGTTTCTGCGAAGGTTTTAAGTGTTCAGCTTTGTTCTACCTGCCAGCACTGCCTCTTGAGGTTGAAGGTCCTGATATTTGAGTATTGTACTAGACTAACTCTCAGTGCTGAATTACAAAGAAATGCAAGTAAAAATATTTGCCTGTCCTGTTGGTTCGGTTGAATGTTTGATACTGTGGTGTTTGAAAAGCGCTGAGTTCTTGGTGCCTTGATGAATGTTCTCGATCAATGTTCCCAAAACTAATAATCTGCTCATTGATTCCTTGCTGTTTGTGGGACATTATATGCAAAATGACCACTATATATATTTACTTGTTTGTGGGATGAGTATTGCTGGCAAGATCAGCATTTATTGCCCTCGAGCAGTTGGTGAACTGCCTTTTTGAACTTAGTCTGTCAGGTGTAGGTACACCCAGTGCTGTTGAGTAGGGAGTTCCAGGATTTTGACCAGTTAGGAAGGAATGGCAATAGACCTCCAAGTCAAGATGGTGTGTGGCTTGGAGGGAATTTTTTTTTAATTTGCTCATGGGATGTGCCTATCCCTAACTGCTCTTGAAGGTGCTAGTGAACTGCCTTAAACCACTGCAGTCCATGTGGGGTAGGTACACTTAGTGCTATCAACCTTGTAGCAGTTTGATGCAACTGAGTGGCTTTCTAGGGCATGTAAGAGTCAACCACATTTCTGTGGGTCTTGAATCACATGTAGGCCAGACCAGGTAAGGACAGCAGATTTCTTTCCCTAAAGTACATTAGTAAACCAGATGGGTTTTTACAACAATTGACAATGGTTTCATGGTTGCCATTAGACAAGCTTTTAATTCCAGATTTATTAATTGAATTCAAATTCCACCAACTGCTGTGGTGGGATTTTAACCCATGTCCCCAGAGCAATACCCTGGGACTCTGCATTACTAGTCCAGTGACAATACCATGATGCCACTGCCTTCCCAACATGCAGGTGGTATTCCCATGCATCTGCTGCCCTTGCTGTTCTAGGTGGTAGAGGTTGTGTTTGGAAGGTGCTGTTGAAGGAGCCTTGGTGTTACTGCTACTGTGCATTTGTGGTGAAGGGAGTGAATGATGATGGATGGGGTGCCAATCAAATGGGCTGCTTTGTCCAGGATGGTGTTGAGCTTGAGTGTTGTTGTAGCTGCACCCGTCCAGGCAAGTGGAAGGTATTGCATCACACTCCTGACTTGTGCCTTGTAGATGATGGTTAGGCTTTAGGGAGTCAGGTGAGTTACTCACTACAGAATTCCCAGCCCTAACCTGCTGTTGTAACCACTATTTTTTATATGGCTTCTCCAGTTCAGTTTCTGGTCAATGGTAGCCCCTAGGATTCAGTGATGTCCACCTGTAGTAATTTGAATCAAATTGCCTTGTCATGAAGTCACCAGTGCTCACCAGAAGGTAACTTGCATCAAATCAGCTGCTGACTAAATTTTATATTTCCAATTGGGGGGGAAAAGTAGCCACAAAAGATGTGATCATCCCTGGAAATGATTTGATTTATTGACTAAATATATTTTGTGGAATTGAATCACTCTTGGCACAGTTCGATTCCCCTTGTTATGGTCTGCAGATGAGGCTCATTAGATTGTCAGTTTTGAAGATTGCTTCATTTTCCAATGCTCCGTAGTGCTAGATTCTTTTAACTGCTATGAAACTTTTCCAAAAAATGGAAGTGCTTTACATGGTGTAATGGTTCAAAGGCTCCTTCAGCATTGTAGCAGAGGCTGGCTGGCCACAGATTATATTACTGCACATAAGACTGATTCCTTGGTCCTGCTCCCTATTTAAACTCTACCCCAAGGAACAAGACTTGTACTGCTGCCAGTAGGGTTATGATTCCAGTTAATTACAATCTGTGCATTTAGCATTAGTGGAATATTAAATTTGCAAATGCACAAGCTCTACAAAATAGAAATTTAAATAAGTCAATTATAATAGCCAAAAATGTTAAGGGACCTAGTAGGTATCTTGCGTTCTTTCACCATTTGTTAGCTTCAGTTAGCATGGTGGAGTCTGGAAGGTTCTCCTGGAAGTCCAGTGTGAAATGAGCAGCTGTTGGTGGTTGGCTGGTGTCTGCCAGGTCAGTAAGAACTGTTAATTGGCACATATCTTGCTATCGCATATCTGAAACTGTTGAGCTTGCACTAGAGATGGTGTGGCAATTCTAAACTGGACAGTATGGGGGAAGCTCAACGAGAGCTTGCATTTATATAGTGCCTTTCAACATGTCCCATGATGCTTCACAGAAGCATTGTCAAATATTAGTCACCTGTGCTAATATCCTTTTTGTAGATCAATGTCTAACAGCTTGGGTCAGAGGTAGGTTTTAAGGAGGGAGAGATTTAGGGAATGAATGCCAGAGCTTGGGGCATAGACAGCTGAAGGCATGGCCACCAATGGCAGAGCAATTAAAATCTGATGTGTAAGAATCCAGAATTGGAGAATACAGATGAGGATTGTAGAATGTTGGGGGAAGGGCAAAGCCATGGAGTGATTTGTCGGCAAATTGAGAATTTTAAAATGAATAAGGGGCTTCTGGTCCAGCATATGTAGCTGAGTTTGGGGTGAATAGGAATTGGTGCAATTAGGATACAGGCAGCAGATTTTTAAATGAGCTCCAGTTTATGTAGTGTGAAAAATGGGAGGCCCGCCAGGAGAGTTGGAATGGTTGGGTATGGAGGTAATAAAGACATGATTGAGGGTTTTGCCATGCGATGGACTCGACCCTGTTCAGTTCACTCTGGTTAGTAGCAGCATCCAGTTTGGTTTGAACTGGAGACCAGGTGCCTCATCTATCTGAGGCTGGCATTATAACCAACGAGTGGTTAGCATGGGGCGGAGAGTGCTGCTGTGTGTTAATCCTCATTAGGATTTTTGGTTTTTTTTTTCAGAAAGAATTTCAACAAGAATATTTTTTGTTTCTGTCGGGCTCGTTGGATTATTTATTTGCTTCTTTGGGCATAGATACCTAAAAACAGGTGAGTTTTCATTCTGTAAAAAGTGGAGTCCATTCCAGTGGTTCTGTAAGGGTTGACACGTGCAGTACTGTTACTATAAAAGTTTGCTGATTGAAGTTATGATGCAAACATTCTCCTGTAGAAGCAAATGAGGTAACTAATCTAGAGTGCCCTTCACTTCTAGTTTTATTTTACTCATAGTAATCAGTTTTGGGCACTGCATCCTGGGAAGGAGATATTGGTCTTGAAGGAGGTGCAGTGCAGATTCATCAATGACACTGGGGCTAAAAGAACTGGTGGCATAGATGAGGCTTGTATTCCCTGAATATAAAAGATTAACAAGGTGATCTAACTGAAATGTTTGATTTAAAGCAGTTGATTAAGTAGAGAGAAATTGTTTCATCTGGTGGGGCATAGCTTTAAAATTAGAGCTCGACCCTTCAAGGATGATGTCAGCAAACACTTCTGTCATGGAAATCTGGAATTCTATCCCCCAGAAAGCTGTTAACACTCTTGTGTTTGTTCCTGTATGGGGGCAGGATAGGAGAAGGTTACATTCCACACAAACCACTATACATGGCTATTTCTCTCCTGCAAATACGAATTCTACCAACTGCAAGACCATAAACTTTAAACAGATTAAATGCAGATTTATTTTTTTAGAGCATTGTATACAAGTCACATTACCAACTTTTCACCAGACAATATTGAGCAGAAAAGGCACTGTTCACAACAGGCAGCAGTGACCATAATCTTGGGTCTCTTGGTAAATACCTTTTTTGTGTATTGCAGAATTGTTCTTCATAGGATTCATTTTCCTGGGATTTCTGTTCTTCATTCTGATTGTACGAACAACAGTGCTGGATTATGATGGTAAGTGGGTTGGTAAATGAGTGGACTTCTGTTTTGCCTGCAACACGGCTGGTTTATACAAAACTGAATATGGATGGGCAAACCACACTTTTGGTAGGTGGAAGATAATATAAACTAAATGGTACAGCTCTAAAGAGGATACAGGAACAGAGCTAGATGTATTTACACAAACCTTTGAAAGTGGCAGGACCAGTTGAAAGGCTTTTTTTTTTTTTAAAAGAGCATACAATTCTTCCTTTTTTTTTTATTAAAGTAAAAAAGTAAGTTGTTGCCAAACCTTTATGAAACTGGTTAGACCTCAGCTGGAGTATTGTCTCCAATTTTGGATACCACACGTTGGGAAGCCTTAGAGGGCGCAGAAGAGATTTACTAGAATGGTACCAGGATGAGGGACTTGAGTTATGTGGAGAAACTGGGGTTATTCTTAGAGCAGAGAAGGTTGAGATTATGAAGGATTTTGATGAGAGTAAATAAGGGGAAACTTTTTCCACTAACAGAAGGGTCATTAACCAGAGGACACAAGCTTAAGGTGGTTGACAAAAGGAATCAGAGGTGAGGTGGAGAAACATTTTTGTTTTATACCATGAGTTCTGATCTGGGATGCACTGACTGAATGGGCAGTGGAAGCAGATTCAATAGTAACTTTCAAAAGAGAATGGGATAAATACTTGAAGGGGATTTACAAAAAAAAGACAGGGCTCTGAGTGGGCAAGCTGGATTAATGGCTAGCTCTAAGAGCTGGCACAATGGGCCGAATGGCCACCTTTTGAAGACCCAATCTTCAAAATGTTTTAATGGTGGTATCTCTAAAGTGCACATAAGTTAGTTGAAAAGCTTTTCAACCTGTTGTGCAGTAGTTTAAAGTGGCTGCAAGCTAAAATGAAACCTTGTGTTCAATGTTGGTCATTTATGGCACAGAAGGAGACCATAGTCCATGCAGCAATCCAGTAACCCAATCAGTCCCACTTTTCTACCCCGCACACCCCCACCCCCAAAAGAAACACAATCCCTGTAGCCTGAAGAACAGCTAGTTAATCTGGGGTGAGTTGGTGGTTTTATTTGAAGCTGACATTCAGTTTATGCCGGCAGATTTTGATTTTCAAACCGGATCAGGCTGCATTTGCTGTCTGGCTGGAACACAATTTAGAAATGCTTGAATGGTCTTTGTGGGCCACTTTGCCTATATGGATTCCTGTCTGAAGAATTAAATTGCCAAATTGAAGGAATTTGTATTTCTGTAAAACTTTCCATTGTACTTCCTGGCCCCTTCATTTCTCAAATTCAGACAATGTGGGAGAAATCTTTCAGCCCCTTGAGCCTGCTGTCCCATTCAATTAGATCATGGCTGATCTTTATCTTAATCCAATTTACCCGATTTAAAAATGCACATTAGTGTTCAAAAGAGCATGAGTGATTCATTTTGTTTTGTCCTTTTTTTATATCTAAGACTCCTTGATCTCGTCCATGAGGAAACTTGAGCTTGCCTGTTTCATTGTAGCCTTGTATGAAGAGGGTGCTGTAATTTGCAGAATTCTGTCTTGCAGAGAGCAAAAACCTTTTTTTTTGAGTGCATCAGTCTAGAATGGGTTCCTGAAGTTAAACTGAAGCCCAAACTATTTACTTCCCCCAACTTCTTCCCTGCAGCCTCCCACCCCACCCCCCCCAAACAAAAACATCATTTGAACCTGATGTTTTATTTCACAATAAAAACACTGTTAACAGCTGCATAATTAGCTAAGTTATGAAATTGGTGTGTAGTCTTCTAAGGACCCTTTTTTCTTGTCTCCTCAGTGGTTTTGAGTCTAGTGGCAATCGTGGGCTGTGTTGGTGGCAGCTTGCTCGTGATCTGCTGGTGGCGATTTGGCACTGTTGCATTCTGCATGCTAATTGTTGGGCTGGTGCTGGGATTTTTGTTGTCCTCTTTGATCATCTTCACACCATTGGGTGAGTAATTGAATCATCTAGTAACCAGTCCACAAAAGCTTGATCTTCATTTGATTCAAAATTTGATGTTGGATCTTGCTAAACATTTTGAAGTGCAAATTTGGAAAATCTTTTTTGCTTCTGACTTCTATATTAAAATTTACATTAATATTGGAACTTCCACAGCAGTTTTCATTAAAATATATAATTTATTCACTGGGGCTTGATGCTGATTTTTTTTTTGTCTTTCAGGAAACCTTAAAGTCTTCAATGATGATGTTGTTTTCTGGGTGTCATTTACAAGTGTGACTTTACTTGTACCTCTGATATTTTTCAGCTGTCCAAGAGCAGT
Organism: Heterodontus francisci; assembly: GCF_036365525.1. NCBI lineage: Eukaryota > Metazoa > Chordata > Chondrichthyes > Heterodontiformes > Heterodontidae > Heterodontus > Heterodontus francisci. The sequence goes on from NC_090388.1 coordinate 6,293,826, forward strand.
GAGTTCCCCATGTTCTACTAGGCAGTGACTTTAGCATCCCATGTTGACTTAACAATGCCCAGTTTTGTTAAAAGAAAATTTACCAATTATGGCCAACAAACTTGAGTTGCAACTTTCATTAAGTGGGAGGGAGGGTGAAGAGAAGTAGTTATAAAGTCTTCAGTTTCTCCTGATTTTATAGACTAAATAACAGATCAATGGTCTCTGACCTGCTGACCAATGTTCTGTCTGGTGTCTCAAAGTGGCTATTCTGAAATACTTGAATCTTGGCAAGATATCATAAAGACATTCTCTCCCCTATTCCCTCTCCTTCTCTTCCCTTTTTCTCCTCCTCTCTTTCTCCCCCCCCCCCCCCCCACCACCACCCACAACCCCTGGCCCAGAGTTGTCAGTCTACAACAGACCCAGACATGAGGTGAAAAAAACTCCAGTGCTGGAGAGCTTTGGGAACCATAGGTCCAAAGTTACCTGTTCCTCCCAAACATGCTACACTTTCCACACATGGTCTCAAATTGTTCATACAATACCCCAGTAGATTTTCTAAAGGAATTGTACCAGCATGTGTTGTCATATCACATTGGTGGAAATTAAGTTTTTAAATGCTTTGCACATTTTGGTGTTTAATTGTCTTTTCCTGTTTTTTTTAGTTGAATATAACGACCTGTGGATTTGTTGGTTCTTACGCAGTGATTCTAGCAGTCCATAACTTTGTGTACACCAGCCTCGCCTACATCACACTAAATATTCTCAAACGAGCACTCAACGACAACCTCAACACTGCCTACACTAATGTTCCCTTCCAAATGAATGGTAAGTCCACAAAAACATTATGGAGATCCTACTTACATGGAGAACTGCTGTTGTAAGGTCATACAGTTGCAAAAACCTTTTTTACCGGTTGGTCACATTCTGATGGAACAGAAGAATTACCAAGGTCTGTCCAGTTTGTTGTCTATATATCTTGGTAGTCTTGTGATTTGGCTTTTCAGTCTGTTCTGAATACTGTAATTTCCTACTGGTGCCCCAGTGAATAAATAGCATTTATGTTTAAGTTCCATTTTATATAACATTTTTAAACTTGATGCAAAAAACATTCCAAGGAGCTTGAGAGGGTAAGAAACAGTGGATTTTGAGCTTTTGTTTCAGTTGGAGCAGGTAACAAAGCTTGGTTGAAGCAATAGGCTTTGAGAAGGCTTATAAAGGTGTGATCATGGTATATTTGGGGGGAGGGATTCAGAAGGGAGTTTGTTGGGCTAAGGTGGATGAAGACTTGACCATCAAAAGTAAGGGTGGGTGGGGGTTGGAAAGTGCAGAGAAGTTTTAGGCCAGCAATCCAATATACTTCTGGTGGTAATTCAATCAATGCGTAGCACTGAGTCAGAAGGTTGTGATCAAGTCCCACTGTAGAGACCTGAACATATAACCTGGGCTGACACTGCAATATAGTACTGGGGAGTGCTATATTGGTGCCGTCTTACAGATATGAAATCAAGACCCCATCTGCCCTTGGATGGACATGCGAGGAGGCTCTGGTGCTTGGGTACAAACTAGACACATTCCCAGGAGTTCTGAGTACAATCTTCATTGGCCTCCTTGTCTCGAGAGACAATGGGTAAGCACCTAGAGGTGGTCATACCATTTCCAAAGCAAGTATATCCTTCCTTTTAAATATGGAGACCAAAACTGCACACAGCACTCCTGGTGTGTCTTAATAAAAGCAGATACAATTGTAGCAAGGTGGCTTTGGAAAGATAAGTGAGACTAGGTTCCCAGATGTAAGATTTCCTTTAATAAAGGAAATGTACATTATTGGTAGGCTTGAGGGACAGTTGAGTATGAATCTCTTTTGGGGGGGAAAGGGGTAGGAAGAGAATAGGATTTAAATGGAGGCTTTGATAGAAGGATTATTAAAATTAAATTTGGTGGCAGTCCAATTTTGGGCTTCCAGAAAGGATGTTGAGAATAATAGCAATTGGCATTTTCTTTAATTTTGCTCCTTTTTTATTTAAAAAAAAAATTGAAAACTTGGGGCAGGAGAATGAGAAATCCTTGGGAGTAGCACAGGTGTGAAGGGTTGAATGACTACCTGAATGAAACAACTGGTTTTCCTCGTTGATGGTGCTGTGGAACCTGAGGTGAGCCACCCTCTGACAAGAGTGTGGGTTTATAATAAAAACAAGAAATGCTGGAACCACTCAGCAGGTCTGGCAGCATCTGTGAAAAGAGAAGCAGAGTTAACGTTTCGGGTCAGTGACCCTTCTTTGGAACTGACAAATATTAGAAAAGTCAAAGATTATAAGCAAGTGAGGTGGGGGTGGGGCAAGAGATAACAAAGGAGAATTGGACAAGGCCACATAGCTGACCAAAAGGTCATGGAGCAAAGGCAAACAATATGTTAATGGTGTGTTGAAAGACAAAGCATTATTACAGAAAGGGTGTTAACAGACTGAAGATTGAACAGCAAGTGCAAACCTGAAAAAAAAACAGTGGCTAAGCAAACTGAACAAACTAAGATGAAATGAAATAAATGCAAAAAAAAAATTGTAAGAAAGAAAAAAAAAAATAGCTAAAAATGAAAGTAAAATGGGGGGCTGTCATGCTCTGAAATTATTGAACTCAATGTTCAGTCCGGCAGGCTGTAGTGTGCCTAATCGGTAAATGAGATGCTGTTCCTCGAGCTTGCATTGATGTTCACTGGAACACTGCAGCAATCCCAGGACAGATGTGAGCATGAGAGCAGGGGGGAGTGTTGAAATGGCAAGCAACTGGAAGCTCAGGGTCCTGCTTGCGGACTGAGCGGAGGTGTTCCGCAAAGCAGTCACCCAGTCTGCGCTTGGTCGCCCCAATGTAGAGGAGACCACATTGTGAACAGCGAATACAGTATACTACATTGAAAGAAGTACAAGTAAATCGCTGCTTCACCTGAAAGGAGTGTTTGGGGCCTGGGATAGTGAGGAGAGAGGAGGTAAATGGGCAGGTATTACACCACCTGCAATTCCAGGGGAAGGTGCCCCGGGACAGGGATTGCCTGGTCAGTATGTTTCTCACGTTAACTGTTCCTTGGGAATGTGTCATGTCTGGGTGATGAGTGTTGTTGAAGCATAATGTCTCTTTGTTATTGCACTGTACCAGCTGCAAGGCCAATGGTGAGTTAGATATGTAAACAAAGGATTGAAAATTACTATCTTATTCGTTTAGAGCAAAAACTGAATTGTAATATTGGTGCTTTAGAATGCAGATTAAGGATTGAACTATTGTAAGATTATTGGTTGCAGAATAGTATAATTGCCATTGTTTTACTGAAATTCTTCAGAACATCGCACTGAGTCTCAATGTGAGCTCTACTGTTTATTCTCGTGCACAAGTTAATAAAAGTCGGTTGCGAGTGCTCCCCGTGCCAAGTCTGATCCACAACAGTGCCACCTATTGTTCAGACACTCAGTGCATGATATTGGAAGCTCATCCCTCCTGCAATGGAATTGGATAATTTCTAACTATAGATGGAGTTCAACCAAGTGCTAGTACTGTCTGAATGCAGAATTAAACTGCAGATGTACAGATTTAATGTAATTGGTAAAAGACAGAAGTGAGAATTTTTTTACTGAATTGTGGTTTGGAATTCACTGTCTGAAAGGCCAGTTGAAACAGATTCAATAATAATTGAGGTGGGAGGTGTGCACTGTTTTTCTGGTTCCACTTCTCCACAGGTCACAACATATATTTTTAAATAATACAACAATCAGGCTTCTTTAAACCAACAGTTTTCAGTATTGTGAAACAACTTATCCAGTAATTATGCAAAGCATAAACAAATTGAAGTATAAAAATTCCCTTTTTTAACCTTGGCCACACATGCATCAGTTAACAAGAGATTTACTCTTAGAGTTCTCTTACAAAAAAAAGCAAAAAGAACCTTTAGTCAAATACTTGCTAATTCTTGAAGGAAAGATGTCAAATGTCCTTTTTTGTTTTGGTTTGGCATCCCAAATAAGCATAGACAGCTGTCAGTGGGATCTTCCCAGAACTGTTCTTGTCGGGCAATGTTGAAGATCAGTTTGGGCAGGCTTTCCAGGAAAAGTGCAGCAATGGGTTTCGGGGACTTTCTTGCACTTGCTGCTTTATAGATGAAGAGATGGCAGGCTTTTTGAGATGAATGAGCTGAGTTGGGGTTTCCTTCTCAATTTTTCTCCTGTTTTTTTTTTCAACACTGGCCATATCCCAACTGCCTGTCCAAAGCAACACAATAAACAATGTCCAGAGTCAAGCCCCCTGATGTCTATAAATTTTGACCTGTCATCACTACTTTGAAAATGTCTTGTCCCAAGTCAAAAAAAACCCTGCTGGATAATTATCTGAAGACTTTCAGTAAGGGCTTGTTTTTAGCACTCCTTGACTTTTTTCCAGTAACTGTTTACAAGCTCAGTCCAAAAGACCTTCTGATTATTTTTAAAGTCCCAGCATCTATGGAATCCTTCAGTTTTAAAACCCAAGTCCTAAAAAAAAATAAAAATAAAATGGAAGGACTCAACACTTTCAAAAGGGAATTAAATATTTGAAGGGGATAAAATTTGTAGGGCTATGGGTAAAGAGCTGGCACAGGCAGGAGAGGCCAAATGGATTTTGTGCTGTTGATGTGTATAGTAAATATCTGTTCTAATTCACAGACTATATTTTGATATCTGTATGGGTGGTCTTGCTGGTAAGTGGAATGGTTTTCCAGTTTCATCGTGAGAAAGACCAGCCCACCTTCCCATCTAATCCATATCACACCTGGAAACGAGATAGGGAGCGCCGTCAGACCAACATCTTGGACCCCAGTCACCATGTTCCACCCATCAAGGATCGGATGAAGAGTGTACTAACTGATGTCAAACAGCTCTTCACAAAACAGCAGCCAGCAGGTGAACAGACCCCATTGCTCCTCTAAGCTGCAGACCACTTCTAGTGAGGAAGGACATGGCTCTTTTCTGTTTTATATATGACCAATCAGGATTGTTTGTACTCTGACCTGCCAGTTCACTTTTCGCATTGGGTATCCAAATGGCAGACTGCTAATATTGCAAGAAGTTTATTTTGAGTCTTTACAATGTGCTAAAATCTATTGGAATGCCAAACGATTGATGTCCTGTCTAGTAACCTGATATTAGTCTAAACTGGCTGGTTAGTGGGCATGAAACCTGTACTAATTCTGTTTGAATGGACTGTCAACAAGTTCTTGGGAAATGGGGGACCAATTATTGTGGTGTAGGCATATATGGAACTTGTACTAGATGATTCTCTTTGGTTATTTGCACATAGGTATGGTTACTATTTTAAAAAAAAAGTACCTAGTATATCGAGGAAAAGTTGGTCCTTCTAAGGATTCACATTTGGCAGTTCCAAAAACCAGAGATTTCCAAACACTTTCGAACTATTTTTATGTAGTCAAAAAAAATTCAAGACTTGCACAGTGCATTGCACATTTAAACACCTCTTGTATTCTAGAACAATATGTCTGATCTAGAAATTAAACATTGTTTACAACATTCAGTTTTTTGAAGTTTAAAAGCTATTTTCTAAATTATAAACTTCCACAATATTCACCTTCAGTGCTAATGGGTTGTATTTTCTGGAAGACTATCAACATGTGACTTGTATGAAACATTTTGGTACAAGAGTTTTCATAATTTACTGCAGCCAAAATTAGCTCAATCATGCAATAGTTTTATTCAACTCAAGATTACTGTGCCACAGAACTGAGCAAGTGATCCACTTGTAGCCTGCTACTTATCCAGTGTTTTAACTTGTCAAGTATAAGGTCACAACTAAATAGTTTTGTTTTCCTCCCCTCTAGTAGCTTGGCTTGGCACTATCCAAGATTAATTGCATGGGGAAGGAGATAATTTTACAAATGATGCATCTTAACTTTAATCTCCACTGAAATGATTGAAAAGGTTTCTGTTCTCAATGATTGAGTCCCAGCTGGAGAGGGATCCTGAAATAAAGGGCATTCATTATGCTCTGTGAATCTGGGCTATAATCAAGCAAGGCTGTGGTACTGATCTAGAATTACGGAATGGACACATTGGTGTACAGTGAATGTTACAGGAGGATTTTTTTTATTTGTAACATTTAACACTTGAAATAACGGCTTGTATTTTGTATACATTTTATACTGCACAGATGTGATAAAATATTTGATACAATTTTGTGGTTTCTTTGTCTCCTTTACAAAGAAATAACTTGCACTTTGCATCTTTCATAACCATATCCCAAGTACTTTTAAGTAATTCATTGTAATGTCAGAAAATGTAGCAGCCAATTTGTGCACAGTAAGGTCCTGCAAGCAGTAGTGATACAATGACCAGCTAATTTAATGGCTGGTTCAAGAAATAATGCTTGGGACATGATCCCTTTTATCCTTGTTGAAATAGCATCATGGGATCTTGTGTGCCCACCAGCCGGGTCTGAATTATGGGTTCCAGTTTCTGGGGTGCTTGACATCCCATAATCATTCTGGGATCATATTCATTAGTTGCCAGGTCTTTATGTTGGAGCCTGTGAAAGGATGGCCCAGGTGGCATCAAGTGGCTGATTTTTGAGCAATATTGGAATTCTTGGGAATGAGGCCTTTTTTGTTCAAATTTCCTCCATGTCTCAAACTTCCTGAAACCCATTGAAATCTCTGCACTAGTTTAAAATTGCTCTGCTATTGATGGCTGTGTCTTCAGCTGCCTGGGCCCCAGCTCTGGAATTGCCTTCTGAAGGCACTGAAAACTGACCTTTGATCTGTGCTAATCCCTTACCAATGTTTAGACTTGAGTTTTTTTTTTCTGTTAACTTGCCTTTACATTGCTCGTTTGTTGCCAAACGAGCAAAGTTCAGGATTCAAGCTGCCTTTACTGAACACTAGCTGTTGTCACTGGGTTCCTTGGTTTGTTTAAGGAAATATTTAGTGTCTCTTGCCTAATTATCCTCAACTCTCCCTGGATTAGTTGCACAACTTTTATGGACTTCCCTAGTGAACTAACCTAATTTGATGAAGGGAGACTCTTGCTGCAGCACGAGTTCACGTTGGTATGGGAGTTGGCTGTGTAACCTAACTGTGGAAGTGCTGGGGTAAGTAATGGAATATGTAAAGGAAAGAGAAGGTGTACTTTGAAACTACTTAAGTAAAACGCAACTGAATGGTAGTGGGAACATTTTATAATTAAAGAAAAATACAATTAGGATCTTGAGGGGGAAAAATGACTTGGTTACATAGCACCTTTCATGTCCTCTAGCTGTCCCAAATCACTTAAGTGGTTGTTGCATTTCCCACATCACAATTTGTGCAGAGCAATTTTTCACAAATGGCAGATAGATGAGCAGTAATCTTTTGATGACTGAGGGATAAGTGTGGGGGCAGAACACTGGGTGAACTCTCTCGAATATCAAGCATAGAATCTTTTAAAGCAGGGTAGATGGGACCTTGATTTAATCTCAGTTGCAAGGTGGTACATCATGCCTTTAGCACTGCAGTGAGCAGAGCTTAAACCCACAATCTTGTCACTTGGCTCAAAGTACTACCACAGAGCCAAGGCTGATGAATGTGTAGAAGTGGGTTTATAAGAATACAAATCCACAGCAGTGGTGGAAGACAAAGCCCCCAGTGAGATCACAGATTATATGCAGTTCTGATCACACTATGTGCAACAGTAAGGACTCCATGGAAAGAAAGGGGTCACAAGTTTAAGGTGAGGGGTGGGAGGTTTGAGGGGGATTTGAGGAAGAACCTTTTTACCCAGAGGGTGGTGACGGTCTGGAATGCAGGCAGGTTGCCTCACATCCTTTTTAAAAAGTACCTGGATGAGCACTTGGCACATAACATTCAAGGCTATGGGCCAAATGCTGGCAAATGGGATTAGGTAGACAGGTCAGATGTTTTAATGCATCGGTGCAGACTCGATGGGCAGAAGGGCCTCTTCTGCACTGTATTATTCTGTGATTCTGTATGGTCCGGTCCTAATTTTTAGACTATGCCTCTTAGTTTTAGAATCTCCAACCAGTGGAATTAGTTTATCTTTAACTAGCCTGTCTTTTCCTGCTAATATCTTGAAGACTTCAATCAGATCACCCCTTAACCTTCTAAATTCTAGCGAAAAAGGGCCTAATTTGTGTAATCTCTCCTCGTAACTTAACCCCTGTAGTCCAGGTATCATTCTTTTAAATCTACATTGCACTCCCTCCAAGGCCAATATATCCTTCCTAAGGTGTGGTGCCCAGAACTGCCCACAGTACTCCAAGTGGGGTCTAACCAGGGTTTTGTACAGCTGCAGCATAACCTCTGTCTTTATACTCAAATCCTCTGGATATAAAGGCTAGCATTCCATTAGCCTTTTGATGATTTTCTGCACTTGCTCGTGGCATTTTAAAGATCTATGCACCTGAACCCCAAGTCTCTTTGGACATCCACTGTACTTAACCTCTTCCCATTTAGAAAGTACCCTGCTCTATCCTTTCTTTGGTCTAAAATGGATAATCTCACGCTTGCCCGCATTGAAATTCATCTGCCACAGTTTTGCCCACTCACCTAGTCTGTCAATATCTCTCTGCAATTTTATGCTATCATCTAGACTGTCTACAATGCCGCCTAACTTTTATCAGCAAATTTGGATATATGACTTACTATGCCATCATCCAAGTCGTTGATGAATAATGTGAATAATTGAGGCTCCAACACAGATCCCTGCGGGACACCACTAGTTACATCCTGCCAATCGGAGTACTTACCATTATCCCCACTCTCTGTCGCCTACCACTCAACCAACTTCATAATCATGTCAATAATTTGTCCTCAACTCCATGGGCTTCTACCTTAGTTAAGTCTCTTATGTGGGACTTTACCAAATGCATTCTGGAAGTCCATATAAATAACATCCATAGAAACTCCTCTGTCCACTACCTTAGTCACCTCTTCAAAACATTCAATGAGATTTGTCAGGCATGACCTTCCACTCACGGATCCATGCTGGCTGTCCGATTAACTGAAATTTTTCTAGGTGTCCTTGATTATAGACTCCAGCAACTTGCCTACCACAGATGTCAAGCTAACTGGTCTGTAATTTCCTTGGTTTCCCCCTTTCACCCTTCTTAAAAAGTGGTGACATATACAACTTTCCAACCCAGAGGGACCACTCCTGCATCTAGGGAACTCTGAAAGACATCTACAATGTGGACATCTACATCTAGGGCATCTATAATGTGCTCCCCTACTTCCTTTAACACCCTCGGATGGAAACAGTCAGGTCCTGAGGATTTCTCTCTTTAGTTCCATTAATTTCCTTGTTGCTGATGATTTACTTACGTTAATTGTATTAAATCCCTGTCCCCTATCGGCTATTAATTTTTTTTTTGGGACTTCCAGCAAGTTATCCTCCTTTTCAACTGAGGCAAAGTAATTGTTCAGCATGTCTGCCATTTCCCCGTTATCAATGACAATATCTCCAGTTTCAGCTTTTAGTGGGCCTACATTGCTCTTGACCACCCGTTTTCCCTTTATGTAACAAAAACTTTCTTATTGATTTGGATGTCTTACAAGTTTCCTTTCATAATCTCTTTCAGTAGTTGTAAGCTGCATTGTGATCCTTTGCTGGTCTTTGTATTGATCCCATTCGGCTGGATCTGTGCCAGGTTTTGCATTTTTGTAAGCCATTTCTTTTTGTTTTATGCTATCCCTGATCTCTTTAGTTGTCCATGGCTGTTTTTTCTGTGAAGTGGAGCTTTTTCTTCTCGGGTATATACTCGCTCTGTATTTCATTAAATGTTTCTTTAAATATTCTCCACTGTTCTTCAGTCGTTTGACCCATTAACCGATCTACCCAGTTTACTGTGGACAGTCTCTCTCATCCCAGTAAAGTCAGCCTTACCCAAGTATAAAATTCTAGTAGCTGATTCGTGCTTTTCCCTTTCAAACGCTACCTTGAATTTGATCATGTGATCACTATTTGATAAATGTTCACGCACAGTTAGGCTACTAATTAAATTTGGCTCATTACTCATAACTCAATATTGCCTATCCTCTTGTTACAGCTAGGACATATTGATGTAGGAAACTATCCCGGACACATTCCAGAAATTCACTACCTTTCTCACAGGTGCTAGTCTGCGCCTCCCAATCTGTGTAAGTTAAAATCCCCCATTAATACTACTCTGCCTTTGTTACACACTTTCCTAATTTGTGCGTGTATACAATCTAACACCTTAGAACTGCTATCAGGGAGTCTATACACAACATCCATTACAGTTTTAGATCCTTTTCTGTTCCTCAATTCCACCCAGAAGGTCTCCACTGGATGCTTTCCCCTCATTATATCCTCCCTCACCAATGAGGTGATATTTCTAATCAGTAAGGCTACTCCACCCCCTCTGCCATTTTCCCTGTCCCTCCTGTAAACTTTATAACCAGGTATATTTAGTTCCCTGTGCCAACCATCCTGCAGCCACGTCTCCGCAATGGCCACATCATAATCTTCCATTTGAATTTGCGCCTGCAGTTCATCTAGTTTATTTCTTACACTCTACATTTGTATATAGAACTCTTATTTGGGCTATACCCCCTAGCCCCTCAGCACTGATGCTTTATTCGCCTGTTTATTACTTCTCTCTCCTGGTTTAACCAGTATACTTCTTGCAGTTTGGTAACAATCAGCTTCACCACTAACCTGCACTCCTACCTTCTCCTGTAACCTCCTGTTTTTCCATGTAACTAAACCCCCCCCCCAACTATTTAGTTCAAAGCCCTATCTACAGCCCTAGTTATACAATTCGCCAGGACTCTGGTCCCAGCATGATTCAGGTGGAGCCCATCTCATCGGAACAGTTCCCTCCTTCCCCAGTATTGGTGCCAATGTCCCATGAATTCGAACCCATTTCTCCCACACCAATCTTTGAGCCACGCATTTACCTCTTTAATCTTATTGACCCTTTGCCAATTTGCTTGTGGCTCAGGTAGTAATCTGGAGATTATTACCTTTTTGGTTCTGCTTTTTAATTTAGCCCCTGGCTGCTCATATTCCCTCAGCAGAACCTCTAACCTCACTCTACCTATATCGTTGGTATCTGCGTGGACCACGACAACTGGATCTTTCCCCTCCCACTCCAAGTTGCTCTGCAGCCCAGATGTGATATCCCGAACCCTGGCACCAGGTAGGCACCAGAACCTTTGGGACTCTCGATCCTGGCCACAGAGAACAGTGTCTATGCCCTTAACTATACTATCCCTGTTTACGACTACATTTCTCTTTTCTCCTCCCACTTGAATGGTTCCCTGTACCACGATGCTGTGGTCAGTTTGCTCATCCTCCCTACAGTCTCTGCTTTTGTCCACACGGAGCAAGAATCTTGAATATGTTAGACAAGGACAATGGCTGAGGCTCCTGCAGCACTACCTCCTGGATCCCTCTACCTGCCTCACTGATAGTCACACCCTTCTGTCCCTGACCACTGGCCGAATTCACAGTAGTTAATCTAAGAGGTGTGACTGTCTCTTGAAACACAGCGTCCAGGTAACTCTTCCCCCTCCCTGATGTGTTGCAGTGTCCGAAGCTCAGTCTCCAGCTCATCAACTCTGAGCCGGAGTTCCTCGAGCAGCCAACACTTGCTATAGATGTGTTCGCCAGGAACCACAATGAGGTCCACCAGCTCCCACATCATGCAGGTACAACACATCGCCTGGCCCTGCATCTCTTTTATTTAATTAGATTTTTATTTGTTTTTTAAATTTCCAACTGGTCTTTAGTTTTTAATCTGTAAAATATTTCTCCTATTCACCTTTAATCTTTCTTTTGGGCCTCCTTATCTCGAGAGACAATGGATACGCGCCTGGAGGTGGTCAGTGGAGTGACCTCTCCATGGCGCATGCCTGGGCAAATTTATGGAGGTCAACAGAATAGCTAATTCAAATTAGCAGTTACTTACCAACCAATGAACTTGAGGTTTTCCTGTGATGTCACTCTGTTTTTTTTCACTGTTTTTACTCCCTTAAATTACCCAAAAATTAGATTTATACTAGGAACCTTGATTCCCCCCCAAAAAACACTACCTACTATATTAAAAAGAACTGTAGACCTTTCTCTTTACTTAAGTTGCTTACTGAGCTATTTAGTTATTCCCTAACAGCTGTTACTCACCAACCAATCACCTTGCAGCTTTCCTGTGATGTCACTGACTTTTTTTTCAGAACCCCGGCGCGCCTGGACTGCTCTGGGAAGGAAAGCCGGCTCACAGTGATGTGGCACAAATGTTACTTGTCACTTAAGTGCCAGGCAATGACCATCTCCAACAGGAGAAAATTTAACCATCTCCCCTTGGCATTCAATGGCGTTATGAGTGCTGAATCCCCACTATCAACAGCCTGCGGGTTATTATTGACCAGAAGCTGAACTGCAGTCGCCATATAAATACTGCAGCTGTAAGAGCAGGTCAGCGGCTAGAAATCCTGCAGCGAGTAACTCCCCACCTGACTTCCCAAAGCCTGACCACCATTTACAAGGCACAAGTCAAGAGTGTGATGGAATACTTGCTGCTTGCCTAGCTCTAGCAACACTCCAGAAGCTCAACACCATGGACAAAGCAGCCCACTTGATTGGCATTCCATTCACAAGCACCCACGCACAGTGGCAGCAGTGTATGCCATCTACAAGATGCACTACCGCGATGCACCAAGGCTTCTTAGACAGCACCTTTAAACCTGCAACCTCTACCGCCTAGAAGCATAAGAGCAGTAGCTGCGTAGCAAAACCACCTGCAAGTTCCCCTGCCAAACTACACGCCGTCCTGCCTTAGACCTATATCGCTGTTCCTTCACTGTTGCTGGGTCAAAATCCTGGAACTCCCTTCCTAACAGCAGTCCGTGTGGGGTAGTTACACCCACACTGCAACAGTTCAAGAAGGCAGCTCGCCACCACCTTCTCAAGGGCAATTAGGGATCGGCAATAAATGCTGGCCTTGCCAGTGCTGCCTACGTTCCATGAATGGAAAAAAATTAATTCCAGCTTGGACTTGTAAATGTACACACAGGCACAGGAAGCTGTGATTAAGATTGTTAAGTAGTGTGCATAGTTGTATATATGTAGAACTCCCCATATCCAGGCTAGTAAAACTATGCAATTACCTTAAACTTTGAAACAAAACTACCTGGAGTTTTTTTTTTGTTGTTGATTCAATGAGGGAGTTGAACCAAATCCTGTTTGAATTTGGGGGTAGAAGAATTAACTCTTCAAAGGCTGGTTAGCATGAGAACTTGATGACATTGTATTTGTGAAGTTTTAAAATTTAACAGCATCAACCTGATGTAGTTAAATCTCTTTTGTGCTGAAATTAGGCTTTAAAAATTCAGTACTAATTACAGGAAATTTAACGACAGGACTATAAATTTACTTTTTGGGGGGGGGGGCGGGAAACAAAGCAAAACAGTTTGACATCATTCCACAGCTGCCAAAACTGGTACTTAAAACTTTGAACAGCCCAAAGCCCCTCCCATACAATGACATTTACTTCCTCTACACTATTCATTGCTTACAATGCAGTCTCCTCTAGAGGGCAAACAGATTGGTCAGTTCTGCTATAAGTGAAGATGGTCACAGCCCATCAGCCTGACAACTAGTCTATAACTCTTTCCATTACTTCAGTTTCCCAAGAGAAGAACATGAAGATACAAAGCATTAGGGCATTAACCAGCCTTGAATCTTTCCAACCACCCTTATCCCTGGGAACATACACAAACAATAGTCCAGCACTTACTCCACGTCAGCCCTGCAGATTTTCAGCATCCACTGATTCAGTGGTAAAACACATTAAGGATGGCAAGACAGGTGAAGTGTCATGGCTGCAGCATACTGGAGCTCCTGGATGCCAGCGTGATCCAGGGCAAACACGTCTGCAGTAAGTGTTTGCAGCTCAAGGAGCTTCGGCTCAGAGTCATTGAACTGGAGGCCGAGCTACAGATGCTGCAACACATCAGAGAGAGGGAAAGTTACCTGGACAATTTGTACCAGGAGACAGTCACACCCCTTATGTAGGGTCTTCTGATTTGGTCAGGGACCCGAGACTGTGGCTGCAGCTGAGGCAGGTAAGGGGACCCAGAGGGCAGGAATGCAGGAGCTTCAGCCTTTGTGATTATCCAATGGGTTTGAGGTTCTTTCAGCTTGTTTGGATGAGAGTGGGGGCTGCAGGGTGGATGAGCTAACTGACAATGGCACCGTGGTACAGGAAGCCATTCAAGTGGGGGGAGCAATAAGGAATGTAGTGGTATTAGGAGAAAGTATAGTGAGGGGGATTGACACTGTTCTCTGCAGCAAAGAGCGAGAGTCCAGAAAGCTGTGTTGCCTGTCTGGTGCCAAGGTTCAAGACATATGCTCAGGGCTGGAAAGGAACTTATAGTGGGAGTGGGAGGATCTAGTCATCATGGTCCATGTAGGTACCAATGACATAGGCAGGACAAGGAAAGAGATTCTGCATAGTCAGTATGTGGAGCTAGGCACCCAATTAAGAAGCAGAACCTCAAAGGTAATAATCTCTATTATTATCTGAGCCACGTGCAAATTGGCATAGAGCAAAGAAGATTAGAGAAATGAATGCGTGGCTCAAAGACTGGTGCGGTAGAAGTGGGTTCTGGTTTGTGGGGCACTGGCACCAGTACTGGGGAAAATGGGGGCTGTACCATTGGGATGTCTACACCTGAACTGTGCTGGGACTGGTGTTCTACCGAGCCACATAACTAGGGAAGTAGTGAGGGTTTTAAACTAAATAGTGGAGGCAAGAGATCAAATTTGGGAAGATGTGGTAAACTGAAGAGTAGAGACAAGGCAAGACAGAAAGGTATTAATATGGGAAATGATAAACAAGCTGTGACAGGAAGGGACAGAGTGTACAAATCTAAGAGTGAATCAACAGATAAGGATAGAGGTTATAAAAACAATAAAAGGACAAAACTAAAGGTTCTGTATCTGAATGCACATAGCATTTGAAACATAACAGATGAACTGACAGCACAAATAGAAATAAATAAGTACGATCTGATAGCCATTACATGGCTGCAGGATGACATAGATTGAGACCTGAATATTGAAGGGTACATGACATTTAGGAAGGACAGGAAGCTTGGAAAAGGTGAAGGGCTGGCTCTGTTAATTGATGATGGTATTAGCACAATAGATAGGGATGACCTAAGTTCAGGAAACCGGGATGTGGAAGCGGTTTGGGTTGAGATGAGATATGATAAAAACAAGAAGTCATTTGTGGAAGTGGTGTACAAGCCCCTTAACAGTAACCACATGGTAGGACGGGGTATAAAGGAAGAAATAATGGGAGCTTGTAAGAAAGATACGGTGATAATCATGGGGGATTTTAATCTACATATAGACTGAAAAAAAATTGATGGGCAAAGGTAGCCTAGATGAGGAGCTCATGGAATGTTTTTGGGATAGTTTCTTAGAACAGCATGTGCTGGAGCCAACCAGCGAGCAGGCTATACTAGACCTGCTATTGTGCAACGAGATGGGATTAATTAATAACCTCATAGTGGAAGCGCCCTGAGGTAGCAGCAATCATAATATGATTCAATTTTACATTCAGTTTGAGGGAGAAGCGTGGGTCCAAGACCAGTATTTTAAACTTAAATATGGGCAATTATGAGGGCATGAAAGCAGAGCTTTCATTAAATTAAAGTGAACTGGCAAATTAGATTAAGGGATAGGTTAATAGAATTGCAGTGGCAGACATTTAAGGGGATATTTCTGAATACACAGGATACATTCCAACAGGAAAGAAAAATTCCAAGGCCACCGTGTTAGCTAGCCAATATTCTATCCTTGCCAATATGTTACACCCACCATCCGCGGTTAACCAAAAAAGTCAACGATAGTATTAAACATAAAGAAAAAGCATATAATTACACAAAGATGGGTGGCAAGTCAGAAGATTGGACAGATATAAAAAAAAGCAAAAAATGACTAAAAGATTACTAAGGAGGGAAAAATTAGAGTACGAGAGAAAGCTAGTTAGAAATGTAAAGACAGATAGTAAAAGTTTCTATAAATCTTTTTAAAAATTAATAAAGTGAGCATTGGTCCCATAGAAAATGAGCCTGGGGAATTAATAATGGATAATAAGGAGATGATAGATGAATTAGACAGGTATTTTGCATTGGTCTTCACTATAGAGGATACAAGTAACATCTCAGAATTAGTTGTGTCAAGAAATGGAAGGGAGGGAGGAACTCAAGAACTTTGCAATCACCAGGGAAGTGGTATTGAGCAAATTGTTGGAGCTGACAAGTCCCCAGGTCCTGATATTCTTCATCCTAGGGTCTTAAAAGTGGCTAGAGATAGTTGATGTGTTAGTTTTAATTTTCCAATATTCCATAGATTCACAGATGGTTCCATTAGATTGGAAAAGAGCAAATGTAACTCCTTTATTCAAAAAGACAGATAGAAAGCAGGAAACTACAGGCCTGTTAGATTAACATCTGTCATAGGGAAGATGTTAGAAGCTATTATTAAAGACATTGTACAGGACACTTAGAAAAGTTTAAGGTAATCAGGCAGTGTCAACATGGTTTTGTCAAAGGGAAATCGGGTTTACCAATTTATTGGAGTTATTTGAGGAAGTAACATGTGCTGTGGATAAAGGGGAACCAGTGGATGTACTGTACTTAGATTTCCAGAAAGCATTTGATAAGGTTATTGCAGAACATAAAAGCTCATGGTGTGGGGTAACATATTGGCAAGGATAGAATATTGGCTAGCTAACAGGAAACAGAGTAGGCATAAATTGGTCATTTTCTGGTTGGCAAGATGTAATGAGTGGTGTGCCACAAAGATCTGTACTGGGGCCTCAACTTTTTACAATTTATATAAATGACTTAGATGAAGGGACCGAAGGTATGGTTGCTAAATTTGCAGATGACACAAAGATAGGTAGGAAAGTAGGTTGTGAAGAGGACATATGGAAGCTAATGTGGGAAAATGTGAAATTGTCCATTTTGGCAGGAAGAATAAAAAAACATTATCTAAATGGTGAGATTGCAGAGCTCTGAGATGCAGAGGGATCTAGGTGTTCTCATGCATGAATCGCATAAGGTACAGCACGTAATTCGGAAAGCTAATAGAATGTTATTGTTTATTGTGAGGGGAATTGAATACAAAAGTAGGGAGGTTTTGTTTCAGTTATAAAGGGCATTGGTGAGACTACATCTGGAGTAGTGTATAGTATTGGTCTCATTATTTAAAGAAGGATGTAAATACGTTGGAAGCAGTTTAAAGAAGGTTTACTAAACTAATATCTGGAATGGGCGGGTTGTCTTATGAGGAAAAGTTGGACAGGCTCGGCTTGTATCCACTGGAGTTTAGAAGAGTAAGAGACGACTTGATTGAAACATATGGTCCTGAGAGGTCTTGACAGGGTGGATGTGGAAAGGATGTTTCCTCTTGTGGGAGAATCTAGAACTAGGGGTCACTCATTTAAGGAAGAGACGAAGAGAAATTTTTTCTCACAGAGGGTCATGAGTCTTTGGAACTCTCTTCCTCAAAAGGTGGTGGAAGCAGAGACTGAATATTTTTAAGGCAGAGGTAGATAGATTCTTGATAAGCAAGGGGGGGAAAGATTATCCAGGGTAGGCAAGAATGTGGAGTATTCAGTTCAGCCATGAACTTATTGAATGGCAGGGCAAGCTCGAGGGGCTGAGTGGCCTACTCCTGCTCCTAATTCGTATATTGTACGTAGTGATTCACTGGTTCAATGCTTGAATGTGCATGTGACAGCAGATTTTAATCAATATCTCTTTATTAAAACAGAAAAATACACACATCCACAGACATTATATTGTACAGAAATTGCAGGATTAACAACCCAATCCGAGTTACTGATCTCACATTGTGAATAAACATGGTAAAAAATAGAACTTATTCTATAGGCTTGACCAGGAGCACATTTAGCACAAACCTCACTTCTCCCACCCTGCTCTTTTGCTGGATTACACTTGCTAGTCCTGGTCAGTTAAACTTCTAAAGAATAAATATTTATCCAATTCCAACTTTGAGATAGTAATGTTTAGCTGTATGGCACAATCTGTTCCTCTTCTCCCTTGCCCTCCCCAACCCCCAACTATCAACATTATAAATTACACTGAATTTCATTTTCTTTATATACACACAGGGGTTTCATAGTTAAATAGTTGCAAAGGGTAATTCATGAACTAGTGATTGCTTTATTTTCCCTGAGGCCTGTTCTGGTGACAGCAGCAACAATGTATGTTGATTGTTAATCGTACTTTCCAGCAGACAACCAGATAGGAATGAGGCTGGACCCTGAACTGGACATAAAATGCCAGCCACAATAAACAAAACAAACAAGTGTACAGATTAGTTTCTTTAAAAAAACTTAACAACCATGCAATGAAAAATAGTAAGCTACTTCTGTCAGTTTATTTAGTTAGTCATGAAACCCTTATTTAGCTTCAAAAATTGACGGTAATCTGTACCTATTTGATGCACTGGCTCAGTCAACTTGGATAGAACGTTAACACGTGCTGACACAGAGACTAATAAGTGGAAGCTCGAGGATTTGAGCATCTTTCAGCTCTTCCGCATGCTGAGATTGGCATTCGTCACTAAGTCAGACAATGACGTATTTTCTGATCTGTCTTCTTTCAGGTAGAGAAACGATTCTTTGTTTATCTGCAGCACTTCCCTCAAGCCTTTGTTTTCGAACTGCAAAAAAACAATTGCAGCTCTTACACAACCTCGGTAATGCCATCCAAACTGAGGGATGAATTCAAACAGGTCAGCTGGAACTTTAGCATTGCATTAACAGCCATTTTCCCATAGCTCCCTTGTGCTTCAGTGCCAGCAACATTCCACATTAAACATTATACGTACTAGTGCATTGAGTTCCTATGCTGATCATACATCCTGAAAATGACTATTCAAAACAATTGTTTAACCTCTGAAAACAGGCTGGTGTAATACAACAGAACAAAAAATGGAAACCAGACTTGAAACAGAAAACGACAGAAATATATCTCTCCGCATCTGTAAGGGTAAAGATTGAGCCTGTCAGGTGTTAAAAGTTCTGTAAAAAGGCCCCACACCTGAAACATTAATCTGTCTTTTCTCTTTAGAGATGTTGCCTGGAGCTGTTATGTACTTTCAGTATTCTCTGCTTCCATTTCATTGAGAATGATTGCTATGTCTTTCAAATAGCTTCAAGACTGCAAACAGGCCTGTAAAAGCAGAAGCTATGGTACAGCAGGCATTAAAGACACCTTTCAGATGTGTAAACTCTTACAGTCTCCTCCTGACAATCGTCATTCTCAACATTAAAAAACTGAACTATCCAATCATTTGAATTAAGCAATGAAAACACCAGGATAAAGCAGAACTTTAATGACAAAAGATGAGAGAAGCAACTTTCAATGACGAGGGGACCGATTATATTTTCATATTTGCATTCTACTCACTCACTTCTAACTGGATAATTCTCTCTTGTTCCTTGAACAGGCGTTGTTCATCTATCTCAATCGCTTTTCTCATCACTGTGGCCATTTCATTGATTTTATCCACATGGACCTGGAGTTCCTGCAGGGAACAATACCAACAAATAAATTCTGCACAGTAAAGCAGCCACTGCTGCTCAACTTACTTTGAAGGATCACAATTCACTCCTAACCAAGCACAGAATTCCAATGTACCAGTCCACTTCCTCTTGTACACATTTACAGATGCAGGGACATGCATGGGCCGGATTTTGCAGTCAGCAAATGGTGCCAGCCATCAGTTACATTTGCCCACGGATTTTGCACTGGAGGTTGTTGTCAGCCAATCATTGAGTAAGCAGCATCTCCTATAGGGATCTGGCGGCATGAACAGAGAAAGTGACAACATGTCTCCTTAACCAATCAAACTGAAGAATTGCTAATAAGCAGAGTCTGAATCTGAAGCATTAGGTAGAATATTTAATTCACTGTAAAATCAGGCACAGAAAGCGAAATTAAGGGAAAGGGAAAGAAAGATGGGATTAACAGAGGTAAAAGAGACGGAAAGAAAAAGGAAAATAATTGGTAATTTCGAACAATTAATTAAGATCTGATGGAATGAGACTCCAATTTGCTAAAGTTAATTTTCAGTGCCAGGAAGGTTGTTTATCAATAATTAAGACTTCGCTCATCACTAAAAAATTACTTACACTGGCATCAACAAACCCAAACCTTTTCTGGAGAGTTTAGTGGGTACCTATCACACAAGTACCAAAACTTCACACTGTTCCATGTGTTTCAATGCTGAGTTCCTGAGAAATACTGGTATAGTGCACTTTCTAAAGGAGATCAACTTGGACAGCAACTTCCAGGTTTCCATGTTGAACTGCACATGTGCAATCGCTGGAAGCTGCTGCCTGATTTACACTTTAAGAACGGTAAGCGCTGATAGCATCTCCATTACGTCTATCGCAAAATCCAGCACAAATTATGTTCATGAATCATTTGTTGTTTAAAAAAAATTCCCAAAGTCAAACTGCTTTGTGCACTGCACTGAAAATATAGTTAAGTGTTCTCTTCTTTGTTTAAAAATATGTTTTATGAATTATTAAATGAGTGACCTATGAATGACCTTGGCCTTTTTGGTCTGAAATTGGGACCGTGTGCAAGTCAAAACAGACAAGCTCCAAGGATATGGACTGTCTGCACTAAATATTGAAGATCTCAGATCCAGCACAACAGAGACAAAACATTCTTATTCAAAATATTTCAGATCAAGAGTCTGAAACTTACCAAGTTACAACTGACTTCCTATTAACCTCAGCAGTTTATAAGTAGCTATAATTTTCTGGATCTTCCTGTTTAAACCAGTAATCTTAAAGTGTGCATGTGTTAAACAGCGCAACTGTGCTCCAGACCCAAGATAACCAGTGGGATATCCTCTAATGAAGACCTCTATCTCAACAACAGGCCGTAGCCTCTAACAAGCACCTGGAGTGCACCAGTGAACTTTTCCTGGTTCACACTAGGAATCCTTGCAATTTGCAAGCAAATTTGCCAATTTAGGGTCAGTTTTGTGCTGTGGGCTCATTCACTGGGAAGAATGCGTAAAACTTATTTACTATGGGGCCTTTACAGCCACAAGAGAGAGGTGGTCATCATCAGGCTGGAGTCAATCACAAACTCCAGAAAATATAGGTGTATATTATAGGTTGGATCAAATTCCACTGCAGTAGAGGCCTACTTTAGGTCGGGAAAACGAAACCGACCCGAACCCGACTGAACCACTGCGGACCCGAGCCCGACTGAACAACCATGGACCCCAGCCCGACCCGTCCCCAGTCCCTCTGCTTTTGCCCCAAGCCCGACCCGACCCCAGCCTGCCCCGACTCGACCATTCACTTACCTCCCGACTCGGAACCTCCACGAAGCTGCCACACATGCGTGATGATGTCACAGTGACGTCACTCGCCCACTGTGCAGACTCAGTTTCGTCCCGGACTCCCAGCTCAGGTAAGTTTTTAATTTTTAATACTTACCAGCACAGCACTGACCCTGCGAATCCGGCCCGACCTGACTCGACTTGGACTCGGCCTGACCCGAGCCCGAAAGCCGGAGCCTGAAGATGGGCCCGAACTGAACCCGACACATGTTGTTGGGTCCCGTCGGGTTCGGGTCAGGTAGCAGGCCTCTACACTGCAGTACATTAATTGAATGGAGCGCTCAGTTTGAAAACAAACCTGACGCATTACAAAAAAACTATTCCGACAATAATATTGCATTTTTTAAGTTAAGCACTTCAATGCCCTTTCCATAGGGCCTAGGTGGCACCACATTATATCTCATACTTGAAAGGATAGAATCTTATAGCACAGGAGGAGGCCACTTGGCCCATTATGCCTGTGCTAGCTCTTTCAAATAGTTACCCAATTGGTCCCACTCCCCCAGCAAATTTTTCCAATTGCCTTTTGAAATTTATTATTGAATTTGTTGCCACCCACCTTCAGGCAGTGTATTCCAGATCATAATTGCCTGCGTAAAATAATTGAGGTTCTCTAGTAATTAGCTTATTTTTGCCGTCATAAGAATTAAGCTGGATATTTTAAACTTTGAATTGAAACAGAAAATTTTTAGTACAAGATGCAACAATTCTATTTTGGTGCAGTTGAAGAGTGAATCATGTTCATTATGCAAGGCAGCTGACACACAAAACAAAGGAAATCTTGCCACTAACCTTGGAATGCTGTTCCTTTAATTTTGTAATCATCATAGGGTCATCTTTTTTGCTGGCCATCAGCAGGCGGAACATCTGCTCCCTGTACTTGCTCATGATGAGCTCCAACGCAGATTGGTGTTCTTCCAGTGATGTCCGTAGTTCTAGGAACATGAAGAGATTCCAATGACAACTCATGGCCTATGTTTCCCAGTAATGCTGCGCACTATCCTATTAAAAGCATCTTGCTTTTACCAAGCTTCTTGTAATGCTAAAACTAAGAGCAGAGTCCACCAAACAGATTCAAAGCCTGAAAAGAACCACTGAACATGTGAGCAACACAAAAAGTGCAATGGCAGAGACAGGCTTCTGAACATGCAGCTACAAAGGACTCCCAATACTCTCAGACTTACAGGTGTTACTGTATGGAGAAAGTGCAGGTTATAAGCTTTGTTGAAGACAAGTTTTCCTAACTCATGACACATGAAAAGACTTGTGTTTAGTAAGTGCTTTGAGAACCCTCAGAAATGTTCCAAAGTATTTCACAATGGATTATTTTGAAGTGCAAGGACTGTTGTGATGTAGACAATCATGGCAGCCACTTTGTGGATCCCAAAAACAGAACAGAAATGAAAGGCCAGCTAACTTGCTTTTAGTGATGTTGGCTGAGAAGGGGAAAATCGGCTGCAACAACAGGAGAACTAGCCACTGCTCTTCAAATAGATGTGGGACCTTGAATGTCAAACCGAATAGGCACACATGGTCTCAGCTTAACACCTCATTTGAAGTATAATAGTTCCGGGAATACAGTACTCCATCGGTACTGTCAACATAGATTACTGGAATACACTGAAACATGTAACTTAATGATTAGAATGCATAATGCACGATGTTGATAAATTTAACACTATATTCAGGCAAAATACTGCAAAGCAATTCAGCACCAACTGGCTGGATTGTTGGAGTTGACAGATTGAAGAAAGGCTGACGCAAGTTCCCAGCTGCCTGCTTTGATGAATGGCGAGCAAAAATCCAATAAAACATTCCTGTGTAATTAATTTGCTGTGGTGGTTAGGAGTGCAAATAGATAAACAGGAAAACGGCAAAATCTTTAGGCAGTGTACTTTCATTCATAGATCAGCAATCAAAGCAAATTTAGTGTGCACGTGCACTACAAGTTTAATATCAGGGCAAGGTGGCCTCGGCTTCACTCCGATTCTAAGCCTAGACAGTGTAAATTGATCATTAAGGCCCAAACGATTCCTTTACATTGTAACTGCTGCATGGGGCTTGAAGTGAAATCATTTCCAACCGATGCTACAGCTGGAGTGTAAATACTCCTCACTGATCCTTCACGTGTTTTTTTTTTTACTGTTGAGAGAAATGTTGTTGCGGTTTTGAGCAGCTTAATAATGATAGAACTCGGATATTAAAGCATTTCAAATAGATCCTGTACATTGCAGATCACTCCCTTTTATATTAAAAAGCTCTGTATTTGGAAACAGTGCAGCAAGCCACTGTCCACAACTGTGGGAAAGCTCTGGAAAGTCAGATTTTATTTTATTATTGCTATCAGTGAAAGATTTAACAGACTAAACTGAATATTTAGGCATCCTAGCTTCCGTTATCAAGTTTTTCAGATAAGACCAAAGGAGAGACAAAGAAACAGGAGGCGATTCAGCCCTTCAAGCCTGTTTCACCATTCTATTTGATCATGACTGATCTCTACCTCAACTCATTTACCCGTCTTTGATCCATGTTTTTTGACATCTTTACCTGACAAAAATCTATCAATCTCGCACTTGAAAATTTCAACCAACCCCCAGTATCAGTAGTCTTTTTAGGGGGTTGGTGGGGTGGGGGGGCAGAGTTCCAGATTTACACTGCAGTTTGTGTAAAAAAATGCTTCCTCATTATACTCCTACATGGTGTAGCTTTAATTTTAAGATTGTGGCCTTGTTCCCCACTGAATGAAATAAATTTCTCTCTAAATACAGTAACAAATTGCTTCATTTTAGTTACCTTGATTAGATCATTGAGAGTTCTGATGCACAGAATTCAAGTATATTCTATTAAATTGCCTAATAATGATGAATGGTTTGAAGGGAGATATCTGCACAGAGTGGTGTCTCTCAATCAATTTTGTGAATAGACACAATGTAAGTTCACCTTTATTTTCCTGCTGTAGGTCTCTGATTTGCCTGTTCTCCTGTTGGATTCCCATCACAAGGGTGGAGCGGGGTCGATGCCTGGCCACTTCATTTAATTCCTGAATGTCTTCCTGGTACTGAACAACAAACCAAGAACAGAATAGGGACTGCAATTCTTCTCAGGCATAATGAACAAAACAAAAACATCAAATCCACAGTATTTTGTTCAAATTACCCTGTGCACAGAAATAGGTTATCATGCAATGCTAGCAGCTCAGTGCGAGTCTGAAACTACAAGTTAAAAGTTGCAGCATCTGCCCGACACACAAATCTGCTTTTCTCAGTTCGGGGTGGGGCAGTGGGGGATAGGTTAATGAGAGAAAGAGAAGTGATAAATGTTATATCTCGCAAGAGGGATCAACTGGCATTATCTACTTTATCAAGGTCGTCGCTCCTGCTGATTGATGAGCGAGGAGCTAACAATGGTCTTGGAGATGTCTGGCGACAGACCACCTCGTCCTTCTCCTGAACAGTTAGTGATTGGAAATAATATTGCAATAAAGAAAAAGTAGTGATAATTGTAACTAAAACACAAACTGTTTACAGATAGTAGTGATCTTTATATGCAATACCACAGGTGTCTACTGTACAACTATGAGGCTCAGTAACAAATGAACTTTAGTGCTCTACCACCTTACTGCTACATTAAGAGCATGAAGATATGCTCATCTATCACCCGATGAGCCCTGGACATTTGACTGGACACAACTCTAAATGGCAGGCTTTTTACTGTCAGGTCTCCTTTAAGAACTACATAGAATACACAGCACAGAAACAGGCCATTCAGCGGGACTAATCCATGCTACATTTAAGTGTCCTCCCATTCCATCGGCCTTTCAGCATATCTTTCTATTCCCTCTTTTTTTACTCACCAAGTTTCATTTTGAAAACATCTAAGCTATTTGTCTCAACCACTTCCTGTGAGAGTTCCACATGCTAACCACTCTCTTGGTAAAGAAGTTTCATATTTCCCTATTGGATTCCTAAGTAACTATCTTATATTTATGGTCTCTGATTTTGGATTCTCCCACAAGTGGAAACATTCTCTCCACATCTACCCTGTCCAACCCATTCATAGTTTTAAAGACCTCTATCAGGTCACCTCTAAGTTAACAAGTTTCAAAGTATAGATTTTTGACAGACAAATTTCCAACTACAACAATTTACATCAGCAACTTCGCACTGCCTTTAACACTTCTTAATGAGGGTGGATCTACTTTCTAACTCAGTCAATCCTGAACCCTCTCTATCCCTCCTCCAATTATTTGCTCCCTCACAAATTCGCTCCTCCATAGAGCCTGGGAGATCACAGAAACTTGTTACCATCTCCAGGCATTGCACAACCAACAAGGGGAACACTTGCTGAGGGACATGGGGCACAGCTAGTGTCTCTAAATAAACACAAAACATATGTAAGGATATTTCCTTTTTTCAAGAAAACAGTATGATCCACTTAAGACAGCTAAACAAACATTCTATCCCAGATTCAGCTTTTTTGAAGCAAAGTCAAAGTTTGAAAGCCAAAGACACGCGATAAATCAGGAAGTAAATTGCTAACTGTATATTAATTGGGTGTTAATTGTACTCTGGCGGTGGGCATTAAGTGAAATGCACGTGCTCATATGCATATATATATGAAACTGTGGCTATTGGGTTGGAGGAACACGATATGCAATGTGCGTCTCTGTAAATAAAAGCTTCTAAGTGTATAAAGACTAGGCTCCAGCTCTATTCTTCACCACCTGGCTGAGGTCTAACAAATTTAAAGTGATGATTTAGCCCTCCATATCGTGGGGAGACCAAGGTCCAGTATAGGATCCGCATCACCTGCCCCGACTAAGACCATCCAACGCTGCACAGGCTGGGTGTGGAACCTGACATCTTCACAGTCTGTACAGCTCAGTACGACATTAGGCCTCTGCTTATATTGAGGGAAGGGGCCTATATACTCTGGAGTTTCGATGAAAGGTGATCTCATTGGAACATATAAAATTATTAGATAGCTTCACAGGGTAGATGCTGACAGGCTGTTTCCCCTGGCTGGAGAATCCAGAACTAGGAGTCAGTCGCAGAATAAGGAGTCGGCCATTTAGGACTGAGATGAGGATTGACTCAGCGGGTTGTGAATCTTTGGAATTCTCTACCTCAGAGGGCTGTGGCTGCTCTGTCACTGAGTATATTCAAGACTGAGAATGATATGTTGTTGGACACTAAGGGAGGTAAGGGATATGGAGATAAGATGGGAAAGTGGAGTTGAGGTAGATGATCAGTCATGATCTTATTGAATGGTGGAGCAGGCTCGAGGGGCCACATGGTCTACTCCTTCTCCAATTTATGTTCTTATCTTTTGTGGAAAGTGTGTGTAAACATCGACTTATGATAATCATGTGCAATGCTGACAGTGAGCTTGCCGTATTGGTACTAATACAAATTAACAAGCCAGTCCTCTCATTACTGATTGTGGGATCTTGCCACGTACAAAATGGCTGCTGTTTTTGCCTACATAACAGAAGTGATTGCATTTGAAAATAAATCACAGATAATGAAGTGCTTTGGGGTATTTCTGAGAGGTATAAGACAAGACACTGTGTATATTATTTCTTCCCATTTACTCTCTTATCTCATATTGCTCCCACTATGAGACTTCTTTCCATCAGTACTTTACCCTGTTATACAGCTCAAAATGCACTCAAGTGTGAAGAGTTAAATGTATATGCAAACTGAGTGTCTTTCACTGCGAAAAACAGTTTGAACATTTCAAACTCAGCTCAGCACTGCTCTTTGTTGATATCCTAGCAACAGCTTCCGAACTTGATCTGTCATTTTGAATGCAGTAATGACAGTGAACGGGGGCAGATTTGTAGAAGCAATTCCACATTAAGACTGTTTTATATAACAAGACTCTATTCTAGGATCATATTATACGTCCCATCCAACTCACCATTTGCACTGGAGCCGTCAAGCAATTTCTAAATATTCATTATTTTCAGGTACTGCATACGCATACTAAAACATAATAAACTTTTGCCATTACTTACAGGGATGCATCGATGTGTGGATTAAGAATTTACACCAGAGGTTCTTTCCCTTTTGTGTCTCATAATGGCAGCTGTTAAATGATTAAGTTTCTCCAGAGGTCCTTACGTTAATCTGCTTCATATCATGCTACTTATCCCTTTACTAAACTTCCTTTATGGATGCTTATCAGTACATATTTTCAAACCAGGCATGTTTAGTAAATTAGGCAAGTGCAGTTTCTGAAAGAAAGCCACACTCCAAATTAAATTCAGGAAGTGGAGAGACTAATGGTGCCAGCTTAGAACTAAAATACCTATATCGTAAAACTTCCAGTAACACACACTCTGCTACCCAAAACACATCACCTACAATACACCAGACATAATGTAATTTATTAATTGAGAAACTGAAGTGAAGAGCAAAGCCTAAGGTGCAGGACACCACAACATTAAGAACCAGAGTGCAAACAAGCTAAATAAATAGGTACTGATTAGGATAAGCTTTTGAAGCCAGTAGATTGTACATGACAGTATTTATATTTAAAGTAAGAATTCTGACAGCCCCATAATATTGCCAGGATTAGCAGACACAATCTCCATCCCTGTCACTGTCAGCTGATTGTGGCTGCAGTATGTTATCTACAGGATGTGCTACAGAAATTTACTAAACCTACAGCAACAGCATCTTCCAGTCCCTGTAACGTCCAGCAGAGACAAATAGTTGCAGTATCAACACCTCCAAGTTCTCCCAACTGCCCTCCCCCACAACCCCCTCCAAAGTGGTACATGACTTCAGCTTGAACATAACATCAGCATTCTTTGGTCACTGCTGCCTCAAAATCCTGGAGCTGCCCATCCTAACTCTATTGACGGGGCACTAGCACATGGACTGCAGCAATTCAAGAAGGCCCACCTCTGAGAATGGCCAATAAATGGGGTCTCAGCTGCATTGCCTGCCTCCCGTTAA
Source organism: Heterodontus francisci (assembly GCF_036365525.1). Lineage (NCBI taxonomy): Eukaryota > Metazoa > Chordata > Chondrichthyes > Heterodontiformes > Heterodontidae > Heterodontus > Heterodontus francisci. Next base: position 6,322,225 of record NC_090388.1, read on the forward strand.
AATTTCACATGAAGGGATTACCATTATATGAAACAGTCTTATTGAACAAGTCACAGTTACACTGCTGAGCTGGCTTCTTGATACATGGCAGTGTGGAATTGCATGATTCAATAAAGGCATTACCAGAATTCTTGACCTGCAAATCCAGACAATTTTCTAATTCCTATCAGCAGCGTGAGCAAGTAACTTTGTCAATTATGTATCTTATGTATTTAAGGTTTTTGAAGATGGTGCTTTTAATTTTGCCTTTTCAATTTAATAAACTTTTAAAAGGAGAAAACACAGCTGGGAAGCTGAATATGATTGCAGAGTAACTGCTGTACTTCACTCACCTGCTTCATGGCCTCCACCCGCTTATTAAGGGCAGTGGTCTGCTCAATGAGAGCTTCTGCCGCACTATCATGTTCTTTCAGCCGTTCTACCAGTGCTTTCGCATCAGCCAGAACCTTTTCTATAGTACAACTCATTTCTGTAAAAGAAAAGATGGCGTTACTTGGCACCTTATTGTGTGATTCAGAAAACATCCCAAACACTTCACATACAATAGATTGCTTTGGTGTGTAGAATCGTACAGCATAGAGGGAATCAACTCAGCCCATTGTGCCTGTTCCAGCTCATTGAAAGAGCTATCCAATTAGTCCTATTCCCTCCCCATATCCTGCAAACTTTCCTTTTCAAGTATAAAGACGACACTGGACTCAGTGCAGTTGTGTTGTGCAGACAAACATGGGAGCCAATTTTGTGCGATGCAAGGTCCAATAAAAAACATCTGGGTAAACTGGTCTATTTATGGTAGAATAAAGCAAAATACTGCAGATGCTGGAAATCTGAAATAAAAACAAGAAATTCTGGAAATACTCAGCAGGTCTGGCAGCATCTGTGGAGAGACAAGCAGAGTTCATGTTTCAGGTCAGTGACCCTTCATCAGAAGGGTAGAACTGGTAGAGTTGGTCAAGTAAGAAATGTCAGTCGGAAGACAGGGGCTGGAATTTACGCCCAACGAGCAGGCTGGTGGTAGGGGTAGGCCATAAAATTGAGTGGGTGGCGGGGGGTGCCATTCCTGATGCCTTCCCGCCCCCTCTGCAATTTTACGCAGGGCGGCGAGAAACAGTCTACCCATCCTGTGCCAATCAAGGCCCTTAAGTGGCCAATTAACTGCCACTTAAGGGCCTTCTCCTGCCGCCACTGGTATTTTACCTACCGCAGCTGGGCGGCAAAAGCCCCTTCTTGTGGGCTGCCCATATGATCGGGCACCCTGTGCCCCATGGAGGGCCTCACCCCACGGCCTAACCACCCCAACTGGACAATATTTTCACCTCCCCCCACTCCCACTTCCTAAGCAACCCCCTTGCCTCGCCGGGGCCCAGCTGATTGTCCCTGGCGAGGCCCCAAAAACTTACCTCAGTTCCGGGGCTGTCTTCTTGCTTCCATTGGCTGGGTGTAGTCCTAGCAGAGCCCACCGCTCCCGGTGGCGCTTCTGGGACTGAGAACCGCCGGCCCTCTGATTGGCTGGCAGCTCCGTTAAGTGCTACTTCCTGCCTCAAGGAGGTAAAAGTCCCGCACAAGGCCAGTTAAGGGCCTGGGGAGCAAAAACTCCTGGAATGGATCCGCACAGACGCAGGCCCAGCTGAGGCGGGTTCGCACCTGACATTTAGGCCAGTGGGCAGGGCCCCCCGCTCAACACAAAATTCCATCCGCGATCTTTAAAGACTACCATAACCATAGAACCGACAGATGGCTTTATAATAAGAGCAAAATACTGCGGATGCTGGAACTCTGAAATGGGATCTTTGCTTATTTCAATGAAGAGCACCTCCGATGATGCAGCACTCTCCCAGTACTGCACCAGAGAGTCAGTTTAGGCTACATGCTCAAGTCTTGGAGTGACACTTGAACCCACCAGACTTGTAGGCGAGGGTCCAAACAATTGCGCCCTGCTGACAGTTGCAAAAATAGAAAAATTGATGGAAGAAAATCCTTCTTGCTCCAGAGAATGATTTAACCAAATGAAGTTAAAAAAAACACTTTGGGAATTATAGAAAACCTCTTGTGTTTTAATCACCGCAGCACTACACTACATTACCAGCCTACTTATCAATGTTCCAATTAACTGGATTTATATTTAGATAGCTAAGCAGCTGCTGTATTTTACCAGGTCTGAGGACTGCAGCAACAATCGTTCACAACCCACATCACATCTGAACAAAGAGCAGTGGCTGGGGGGGTAAAGAGCGCGGGGGGGGGCAAAGAACTCAAGAACTGGTGCATTCTCCATGGCAACGTCTCTACCAATCAGAGTTCACTTGCCAACCAATCAGCACTCTCTTCTCATACAGTATAAAGTTGTTGTTTTCCCTTACATTGGTATTCTTGAAGATTGTCCTGATGAGTGCAAGACAAAAAGCTTTGACAGCATGTCTCTATTTTCAGCAATACTCAAGTTCTGTCCTACCAAACGACTAAATCCAGGTATACTACGTCTCCTTTTGTTGCCCTTTATCTACCCTACTAGTTATATCCTAAAAAAACTAGTTTTCTACCTCCTTTCTTGAAAAGCAGTGTAACATTTGCCAACTTCCAATCTGACAGGATCATTCCTGAATCCAAGGAATTCTGGAAAATCATAGCCAGCGCACCCACTATCTCATTTAGAACCCTAGGATATAGGCCATCTGGTCCTGGGACTTGTCAGATTTTAGTGCCCCAAGTTTCTCCAATACTTTTTCTCAGCTGATATCAATATCCTAAGTTTCCTCACTCTTTTTAGCCTCTAGATTACAGCCTATTTCTGGGACGGAACTAGTGCCTTCTACTGTGAAGACAGACACAAAATATTTGTTCAATGCCTCTGCCATTTCCTATGATGATTTCTCTTGTCTCTGCCTCTAAGGGACCAGCATCTATCTTAGCTACTCCCTTCCTTTTTCTGTACTTATAAAAGATCTTACAATCTGTTGTAAGAGTTGGCTAGTTTACCCACATATTCTATTTCTTCCTTTATCATCTTTTTGGTGGCCCTTTACTGGTTTCTAAAACACTCCCAATCCTCAGACTTGCTACTATTTTTTGCAACATTGTAAGCCTCTGCTTTTAGTCTAATATTCTCCTTAACTTCCTGAGTGAGCCAAGGATGGGTCTTTCTTGACGAATTTTTGTTTTTGAACAGAATGCACTTTTGTTGAACCCTTTGAATTGTTTCTTTAAATGTTTCCCACTGTTCATTTACCACCATATCTTCCAGTCTATTTACCCAATAAACCTTAGCCAGTTCTCCCCTCATACCTTAGTAATTGGATTTGTTTAAGATTCTTGTTTGTGATTGGAATGTATCACTTTCAAACTTAACAAGAAGTTAATGGTATTATGATCACTATTTCCCAGTGGATCTTTTATAAGTACATTGCTTCATTACAAAGTACGAGATCTAAGATGGGTAAAGAGCGGCGGACGGGGGAGGGGGGTAAAGAGCGGCGGACGGGGGAGGGGGGTAAAGAGCGGTGGGGGGAGGGGGTAAAGAGCGGTGGGGGGAGGGGGTAAAGGGCGGCGGGGGGTAAAGAGCGGTGGGGGGAGGGGGTAAAGGGCGGCGGGGGGTAAAGGGCAGCGGGGGGAGGGGGGTAAAGGGCGGCTGGGGGGAGGGGGTAAAGAGCGGTGGGGGGGAGGGGGTAAAGGGCAGCGGGGGGAGGGGGGTAAAGGGCGGCTGGGGGGAGGGGGTAAAGAGCGGTGGGGGGGAGGGGGTAAAGGGCAGCGGGGGGAGGGGGGTAAAGGGCGGCTGGGGGGAGGGGGCAAAGTGCAGCGCGGGGAGGGGGCAAACATCGGGGGGGAGGGGGCAAGGATCGCGCGGGGGGGAGGGGAGGGAGCAAGGATCACGGGGGGGGAGGGGAAGTGCATCAAGATGACCGTTGGCCCCGCGCTGACTTCCGACGCCGCAGCTCCGGAGACCCCGTGTGGCACCATCTTAACCCGCGGCTTCCCCTTGCTACGCCATCGCCCTCTCCCTGCCCTCTTCCCTCTCCCTGTCCTCCTCCCGCCGCTCTCACCTCATCTGGCAGCCGCTTCCATGAACTTCCCGGCATTCGCTGCGCGGACCCGGAAGCCCCACGAGCCTCCTCCAGGCTCAGACGGCTCTGCGCCAGCGCAGATCGTCCGCATCGCGCGGGGCATGTCGGGAGTTGTAGTTGTTTCCATTACGCATGTGCGAAAACCGGGAGAATTCAGCCTCCAAGCCACAGGTGGCGCTGTGACTACTAATAGTGCAATAGTGATAGTTAAGGGGAGATTTACATAGAATTTATGGATTTAGCTTGCAGATCAGTCATGATGTCATTGAATGGCAGAACAGGCTCAAGGGGTTAGATCGCTTCCTCCTATTCCAATGTTCCTAATTTTACAAAGGAGACCATTCGGGCCAACTGATCTACAGGGGTACTCCACCTGAGTCCCATTCCACCCTTCTTCCTTTAACCTCATTAACATAACTTTCTAATGCTTTCTTCCTTGTGCATTTATCTAGCTTCCCTTTAAAGGCATCTATGCTAATAAGGAATTAACAAATAGGAGCAGGAGTATAGACCATATGACCCCTCAATCCTGCTCCGCCATTCAATATGATCAAGGCTGATCTTCTGCCTCAACTTCACTTTCTCGCCCACTCCCTATATCCCTTGATTCCATGAGAGATCAAAAATCTCTCTCAGCCTTAAATATATTCAACAATGGAGCATCCGCAACTCTCTGAAGAAGACAATTGCAAAGATTCACAACCCTCTGAGTGAAGAAATTTCCCCTCATCTCAGTTCTAAATGATCAAACCAATGTTAGAGTCATAGAGTTATACAGCACAGAAACAGGCCCATCGTGTCTGTGCTGGCCATTAAGCACCTCTCTATTCTAATCCCATTTTCCAGCACTTGGCCCATAGCCTTGTATGCTATGGCATTTCAATTGCTCATCCAAATACTTCTTAAATGTTGTGAGGGTCCCTGCTTCTACCACCTCTTCAGGCAGTGCGTTCCAGATTCCAACCACCCTCTGGGTGAAATTTTTTTTCCTCAAATCCCCTCTAAACCTCCTGCCCCTTAACTTAAATCTATGCCCCTTGGTTATTGATCCCTCTGCTAGGGGAAAAAGTTTCTTCCTATCTATCCTATCAATGCCCCTCATAATTTTGTATACCTCAATCAGGTCCCCCCTTAGCCTTCTCTGCTCTAAGGGAAACAACGCTTGCCTATCCAGTCTCTCTTCATAGCTGAAATGCTCCAGCCCAGGCAACATCCTGTTGAGTTTCCTCTGCACCCTCTCCAGTGCAATCACATCCTTCCTATAGTTCGGTGACCAGAACTGTACACAGTACTCCAGCTGTTCTCCAGCCAGTGGAAACAACCTCTCAGTGTCTACCCTGTCATGCCCCTTCTTGTATGTTTCAGAGGTCTCCTCTCATTCTTCTAAACTTCAGAGGGTATAGACCCAATTTACTCAGCCTATCATAGGACAACCCTCTCATCCCAGGATCCAATCTCGTGAATGTTCACTGTATCGCCTCCAGACAAGTATATCCTTCCTTAGATATGGAGACTAAAACTGCACACAGTACTTCATGTGTGGTGTCACCAAAACCCTGTATAATTGTAGCAAGACTACTTTATTCTTGTACTTCAATCCCTTTGCAATAAAGCTTTCTATTCCCCTCAACTGTTCCTTGTGGTACTGAATTCCACATTCTCACCACCCTCTGGGTAAAGAGTTTTAATAGAGCTGTTCAAAATTATGAAGGGTTTTGCTGGAGTAAATAAGGAGAACTGTTTTACTGGAAGGTGGGACAGTACCCTGAGGACACAGATATATGGTAATTATGGCAAAAATTCCTTTTTTAATGCAGTGAGTTGTTATGAAAGAGAGATAGTGGTGGAACAGTGCTGATCTGATCAAAGACACCAGCTGTGACGGCAGAGAATAAAAGAAAGAGAGAGAGAGTGCGGAGGAACAGCGCGAACCTGATTGGTGTATTTCCAAAAAAGCAAGGAGTGATGTCAGAGGACAGCAGGTTGGTGACTGTTAGTTTTCAAAAAGAAAATAGGGCAGTGGTTTAAATTCGTAGTGGGAAACTATAAAGTAGTGTATTAAATTTATAGCTTATCTAGTTTAAACTAATGAATAAAATTTCAATTGGGGTGGGTATAACAATATGTGAATTAATAAGAATATTAGCAGAGAGCGGATCTGGAGGCATTAATTAAAATTAATAGTTTAAATAAGGTATTAACTAGATTCTAAATGAGGGAATAGAGATTTTTTTAGAGTATGGACGGGCAGCTGAAACCTGTTGCTTGCAATTCCTGAGCCATGTGGGAACTTCAGGACACTTCATGTGTCTTGGGGGACCCCGTGAATAGGAAGTGTCTCCAGCTGCTTGAACTCATGCTCAGAATTTCCGAGCTCGAGGGGCAGCTGCAGTCACTACGAAGGATAAGGGAGGATAAGAGTTTCCTGGATCGTACATTCCGGGAGGTGACCATCCCACAGGCAGTCAGAAATCAGGATAATACGTGGGTGGCCATCCGGAAGAGTAGGGAGAGGCAGGAGGTGCAGGAGTCGTCAGGGTGTGTGCCACTGTCAAACAGGTATTCTTTGAGGAAGTGACAAAGTTGATTGATGAGGGAAGGGCTGTAGATGTCATATACATGGACTTCAGTAAGGCGTTTGATAAGGTTCCCCATGGTAGGTTGATGGAGAAAGTGAAGTCGCATGGGGTCCAGGGTGTACTAGCTAGATGGATAAAGAACTGGCTGGGCAACAGGAGACAGAGAGTAGCAGTGGAAGGGAGTTTCTCAAAATGGAGACGTGTGACCAGTGGTGTTCCACAGGGATCCGTGCTGGGACCACTGTTGTTTGTGATATACATAAATGATTTGGAGGAAAGTATAGGTGGTCTGATTAGCAAGTTTGCAGACGACACTAAGATTGGTGGAGTAGCAGATAGTGAAGGGGACTGTCAGAGAATACAGCAGAATATAGATAGATTGGAGAGTTGGGCAGAGAAATGGCAGATGGAGTTCAATCAAGGCAAATGCGAGGTGATGCATTTTGGAAGATCCAATTCAAGAGTGAACTATACAATAAATGGAAAAGTCCTGGGGAAAATTGATGTACAGAGAGATTTGGGTGTTCAGGTCCATTGTTCCCTGAAGGTGGCAAAGCAGGTCAATAGAGTGGTCAAGAAGGCATACGGCATGCTTTCCTTCATCGGATGGGGTATTGAGTACAAGAGTTGGCAGGTCATGTTACAGTTGTATAAGACTTTGGTTCGGCCACATTTGGAATACTGCGTGCAGTTCTGGTCGCCACATTACCAAAAGGATGTAGATGCTTTGGAGAGGGTGCAGAGGAGGTTCACCAGGATGTTGCCTGGTATGGAGGGCGCTAGCTATGAAGAGAGGTTGAGTAGATTAGGATTATTTTCATTAGAAAGACGGAGGTTGAGGGGGGACCTGATTGAGGTGTACAAAATCATGAGAGGTATAGACAGGGTGGATAGCAAGAAGCTTTTTCCCAGAGTGGGGGGATTCAATTACTCGGGGTCACGAGTTCAAAGTGAGAGGGGAAAAGTTTAGTGGGGATATGCATGGAAAGTTCTTTACGCAAAGGGTGGTGGGTGCCTGGAACGCGTTGCCAGCGGAGGTGGTAGACGCGGGCACGATAGCGTCTTTTAAGATGTATCTAGACAGATACATGAATGGGCAGGAAGCAAAGAGATACAGACCCTTAGAAAATAGGCGACAGGTTTAGATAGAGGATCTGGATCGGCACAGGCTTGGAGGGCCGAAGGGCCTGTTCCTGTGCTGTAATTTTCTTTGTTCTTTGTTCTTTGGAAACTGCTGGGAGTGACGACACTGAAAACCACAAGAAAACCTGTACTGAAGTTTTTAAATTATTGCTGGGGATCAATTTGGTTTCCTGCTTCCAATTTCCCTTTTGTTTTTGGGTTTGATCCCAGATGTATGCTCCTGAATTTCTGTTATGATCAAGTGAGGAGGGGTTGAAGGGCTTCCCTCTTTTCCTTCTGCTTGTTTGACCACAACAGGTTTAATTCTTTCTTAAAGTGGATATACTGGTCAATTCCATAGGTATTTGATTACTTACCTGCTATGATCATAACAAGAACTATTGGACAGGTTTTCTTGAGTTAAGAAAGAAAGAGGTTAACTTCATTGTACCTAAACTGAACTAATAAGAATAATAAACAATGTGCCAACTTTCACTCTCACACGCACACAGGTGGTTTACACACACACAGAAAGGTTATAGAGTGGGGAAAGGTAGATTGGTTGAGTTAGAGTCCATAAAAACGTATGCAATCTGTGACGTTTGGTGGTTCAGCTGGATTCTAGCTGAATTCAGTGGTCCTGAGGCTTTTAGTTGAAGAGGTAGATGACTGGTCCAATGAGTCTCTTGGAGACAGCGATGCGGATGATTTCCTCCAACAGGGTTTCTGATTGTAGCTGGCGTATGCAAAGGTAGTCGGTCAACAAGCAGGATTTGAAAGCTTTCAAGCTGGAATGGAGAGGGAGAGAGAAAGGGATCCCACTTTGGATCTGCTCATGTCAGAGTCCAAAAGCCTCTCCTCTGCTGCAGAGAAAAACATCAGCTTAAAAAATACAAATGGGGAGGGGATTGTCACATGACAATCACTCAGTCATTCAAACTTAGCAGTTAGCGGTATCTCTCTGCTTGTTGAGAGAACAGGTAGTTCCTTTAAACTTCCTGGGTCTTGGTTCTTGCTGGGAAATTAACAGACATTTTGTCTCTCTCCTAACAGGCATTGCAGTGTAGGTAACTGTGTTGCAAATTAGGTGAGCATCTTAAGCTGAAAGGATGACTTTGTTGGCAGATTGTCTTTTAAAAATTTCTTTAAAAAATACAAATTCAGATTTCCGGCCAGATTTCCAAAAAAATGATCATTCAACAAAACACATTAGCATAACAGCAGCCCAGACAATGGCGCCAATGGGCAAAGAACTGCACAGGAGAGAACAGCAAAGATTAGAAACGCAGTCTTTCGGAGATTCCATAGTTTGGGGGCATTATGAGTGCTTCCTTTTTTTTGGTTAAATTATAAGGATTTGTGTGCTAAAAGTGAAAAAAGATTCCATCGATGCTGGAAGTTTGTTTTTTGTAAAACGAGGTCATCAGAAGGTGTTTTGGACTGAGCTTGTAAATAGCAGTTATTGGAAAAATCAAGGAGTACTTACTGGAAGGCACCTGTATTCAGATAATTGCCCAGTAGGGGTTTTTTTGACTTGGGGAAATATGTTTACAAAGAAGTGACAGATCAAGATTTATAGGGGTCAAGAGGCTTTCCAGTTTTCCATCTCTTTAAGAAGCAATGAGAAGCAAGTGTAAGAAACTGCCTGAAACCCCTGCTGCTGCATTTTCCTGGAAAGCCTACCCAAACTGATCTCCAACATCGCCAAACAAGAACTGTTCTCGGAAGATCCCAGTGACAGCCTTCTATGCATACCTGGGATGCTAAACCAAAACAAAGGACATCTGACATCTTTCCATATCTCCTCTTTTTTCTTCAACAATTAGCAAAAGTATTCCCAAGTATTCTTTTTGTCTTTTTTTGTAATAGAGCTCTAAAGAGTAAATCTCTTTATTTTTTCAGTTAACCGGTGTATCTGTATGTGAGGGGCTAAGGTAAAAAGGAAACTTTTATATTTTGATCTGTGTGTTACTGCTTTGCTTCATTACTGGTTATGTCTTGTTTTCTAATAAACTGATAATTTTATTGTTTATTAAAGAAACCTCGTTGGTGTATCTTATTCTGGGATAAAAATAGAGTCTATGATTGACCATATCAGTAACTGGGAAAAAATTTTAATAGATGTTGTGACCTGTGTAGAAGTGGAACTAGTAAAACAGTGCACTCCTTCCACCTCAGTCATAATATATCACTGGGGGCTCTTTACGGGATAACCCAACACCGACAACGTACAATTGTAAGTGGGGTAATAGTAATTGAAAAGAGGAAATTCTTTGAAAAAAAGGTTTCTTGTGCAGTAGATTAAAGGTTACTCTACCGGAATGTCTTTATCAGTTGCTGCGACCTTTCTGGGGAAGGAGGATGTATCCCTGAGTGATTTAAGAAACTTAACCAAGGTTAAACTAAAGGATTTGGCAGAATTGTTGGTGTTAGAGTTAAAACCAGGAGCTAAGAAAGCAGACATAATTGAAGTAATAGCACAACATTTGCAATTGGAAGAAGAAGGCAAACCAGAGGGTAGTGCAGTTGAATTAGCTAAAATTCAGTTGCAGATGAAGCAGCTCGAGCAGGAACAGGAAATGGAAAAAACCTAAGCTTCAAGAGGAAAAAGAAAAAGCAATAGCATTGAAAAAACTTGAGCTTGAAAGAGAATTGACAACAAAATAGCTTGAATTTGAAAAAGAGGAAAGGGAAAAAGAGAAAACATTTCATAGAGAAAGAGAAGGAAGGGAATTCAAAGTGAAAAAGATGGAACTAAGACAAAGGGGTTGTCTTGACTCCAGTGAAAATTCTGGTGAGGAAAGATCTGGCTCCAGCCCAGGACCCAGTGGAGAGCTGTTTAAATTTGTGCAAGCCCTCCCTAAGTTTGAGTAAAGGGACATAGAGGCATTTTTAATTTCTTTTGAGAAGATAGCCTGTTACGACCAGGTGAGGAAAGGGTCTCAAGCTCCCCTCTCGTCCCTTTCCTGGTTTGGCCGTAACAGGGAGTTTATCTTCGAAAACATAGTGATTTTAGCTTACCACCTCAGTGAGCCCTTGCTCAATGCACTCTCATTACAATTGTAAATGAACCAATCAGACAGGTTTTCTTAGGTTTAAACAAGAAAGATGTAAATTTATTAGCCTTATCACTCTAACCCGGTTAAAATTACTAAAATACATGACACATCCATGCTCACAAGCATATGAGAGACACACACACACACACACAAATAGATACAGAAGAGGGCGGCACAGTGGTGCAGTGGTTAGCACCGCAGCCTCACAGCTCCAGGGACCCGGGTTCGATTCTGGGTACTGCCTGTGTGGAGTTTGCAAGTTCTCCCTGTGTCTGCGTGGGTTTTCTCCGGGTGCTCCGGTTTCCTCCCACAAGCCAAAAGACTTGCAGGTTGGTAGGTAAATTGGCCATTATAAATTGTCACTGGAATAGGTAGGTGGTAGGGAAATACAGGGGCAGGTGGGGATGTTTGGTAGGAATATGGGATTAGTGTAGGATTAGTATAAATGGGTGGTTGATGGTCGGCACAGACTCGGTGGGCCGAAGGGCCTGTTTCAGTGCTGTATCTCTAATCTAATCTAATCTAATCTAAGGGAAGAAAGAATTAGGGAGAGGATTGAAGTTTGTAATAAATGAAATACAGGTATGGTTCTTAGTGTTCTTGCGGTAGTGCCCCTGATTGAAATGAAGTTCTTGGAGTCCTAGCTGGGGCAAGATGCACAATTCCAGTCTTCCTTCTCTGGTACCAGAAGGCTGAGGAGGGGCTTTGTCTGTAGTCCTGAAGCTTAAGCTGCCACCATAGGTTCCTTGGGACTTTGCTGGAGAGAGAGACAGAAACAGAGAAAGACTTCTCTTCTGCCAGTCCAGTTGCAGTCTCTTTCCTTTCTGTGAGGCACAATTTAAAAAAAACAATCTGCCCAGCAGGTAGGTCATATGACCACTCTTTGTTTGAAATAGCATCTTCTTGGAGGGTTGTTGGATTTCAAGACTTTCAGATCTATTCGGTGGGGGGTGGAGTTTGGCTCTTACAAAGTCAAAAGCTTTTGATGTCTCTTGATCATCACTATTGACAAAACCCATCTCGCTAATTGAATAAGTGAGCACTCCCATTGTCTCTGTATTCAACTGTCTCTCAGCTAGTCCTTGTCTCCTCAGAATGTAAATCTGCAACCATGTTTTCAGCTGGTCAATTCTGGTTTTTTTTAACAAGTTATTTGCAATGTCCAGTAAAAAAAGTTTCAAGCAGTGTCCCATATGACGAAATTAATATGTTTCCCTTTGGCAGGTGTGATTTCCGTCACATAGCCAAACAGATGAAGTGGCTGAAGGAAAGCTGGGCACTGCTTATGCAAAGCAGGTTGATGGGCAGAGCTCATGAAGTTGATGCCATGCTTTCTGAGGAGGCTTTTGCAGATTATGAGATGGCAAAAAAGGCTATTCTTGCTGCTTATGAGTTGGTCCCTGAAGCCTATCGACAGAAATTTCAGAACCTTTGAAGATTGTTTGGGCAGACTTATATAGAATTTGAGAGGGTAAAGCAAATTAATTTTGATCATTGGAAACGGGCACTAAAGGTAGAGACCATGTATGAGGCTTTGAGGGAAATAATTCTCCTGGAAGAATTTAAAAATTCACTCCCTCCATTAGTAAGAACCCAGGTAGAGAACCAGAAAGTTTCAATGTCCAGACAGGCAGCGGACATTGGAGCTTGTTAATAAGCCCAAACCCTTCCATCCATCACCCCCACAAACCCAAGAAGAATAAAAGGTGGAAGGGTGAAAGGAAGGCAAGTAGCTGGGGACAAGAAGGAACAGCTGGGAACACCCCGGGATCTCCTTCTCAGGCCAGGAAGGAAGATGCAGAGGATGGAAGTGAGGTCCGCAAGCCTAAGTGTTTCCATTGTCACAAGGTGGGACACCTTTGTACAGAATGCTGAAAGTTGCGGGGTAAACCCATGGGACTTATTGGGGTACACAAAGTCAATGTAGAGAAAGGGGCCCTGACCGAGAGTACGAAAGATCAGGCTGTAGCACTGACTGCAGTTGTACGGCCAAGTAGAACAACCACTGTGAGTGCAGGGGTTATGAATAAGATACCTGAGAGTTACAGGGAATTCTTTTCAAAAGGAAAAGTAACTCCTTATCCCTATAGTGAGGCAGGTAAACCTATATTATGCTTAGGGACACAGGAGCCACCCAAACTTTTTTGCTGGGAAAAGACATAACTTTCCACCAGTGAGCGCACTGAATGCCACGGTGTTAGTGAATGGTATTGGCGGGGAGTATATACCTAGAGTGCAACCTAATGTCTGGAACGGTAATTGTAGCAGTTGTCCATAGTTTGCCAGTAGACGGAGTTGACCTACTCCTGGGGAATAATTTGGCCGAAGTGATGGTAGTAGCTTCTCCAGTAGTCACAGAAAAATCTAGTGAAGTTAAAGAGACAGAACAGTTGCAGGAAAAGGTTCCAGGAAATTTTCCTTCATGTTTAGTGACCCGAGCAATGGCTAAACAAGTTCCATTGTTGGAGGTAAAATTGACACCACAGACAGATAGCCGAATATATGAAACTTTCTTTGGGGATTTGGATAATCCAAAGGAAATGTTTAATAAATCTTCTCTGATCAAGGCTCAACAAGCTGATCCAGAGTTAAATAAAGTGGCGTAATCACTTGTAACAGAGGTTGAGGCACAGGGAGCTCTGCAAGGCTACTATATTAAAGATTGGATTCTGATGAGGAAGTGGAGACCTCCTCACAGACCTACGAACGAAGAATGGACGGTTCTTCATCCGATAGTGGTACCGCACAAGTATCACCGGGAACGACTAAGGATAGCCCATCGGGACATGTGGGGATCCGGAAGACCCAATCACGTATAGGTTGACATTTTTACTGACCAAGTCTTTCCAAGGATGTGGTTCAGTTTTGGAAAATATTCCATACGTGCCGGATTATGGGAAAACCGCAACCTGCCATAAAGCTAGCACCTCTAATTCCCAAACCAGTTATTGGGGAACCATTTAGTAGCATGTTGATAGACTATGGAACTTTTCTGAAAACAAAAGCACTATCATGGATATGGCTACTCGGTTCCCAGAGGCCATTCCCTCGAGAACAATTTCTGCTAAGGTAGTGGAAGAGAAGTTAACCCAGTTCTTCACTCGATATGGATTACCGATTGAGATTCAGTCAGGTCAAGTTTCCAATTTTATGTCTAAAATTTGTCAGCAAGTTATGGGTAATTTGGGTATAACACAGTTAAAGTCTTAAGCAAACCACCCACAGACACAAGGGGCTTTAGAAAGGTACCATCAGACCTTCAAACCACTGTTCAGGGCATACTGTCATAAATGTCCCCATGATTGGGATAAAGGACTAGAATTCCTTTTGTTTGCCACTAGGGATTCACCTAATGAATCTACTAGTTTTAGTCCTTTTGAATTAGTTTATGGACATGAGATAAGAGGTCCTCTAAAGCTAATTAAAGAAATGTTTTTAGAACAGAGAGACTAATCCTCTGTGCTAGATTATGTATCCGTGTTCCGGGAAAGGCTCATGAGAACTTGCAAAGTGACTCAGGAACACCTTAAAGCTTCCCAAACAACCATAAAGAAATGGAAAGATGAGCATGACAAGACCCAAACATTTCAACGAGGGGATGATTTGTTAGTTTTACTGCCTTTACAGGGTAAATTGTTAAAAGCACAGTTCAGTGGACCATATAAAGTGGTCAAGAGAATTGGTAAAGTAAATTATTTGATTAACACCCCAGATTGCCGGGAAAAGAATCGGCTGTGTCATATCAATATGTTGAAACAATATCAGAGCCGGGAGGAGGATAAGAGGTAGTAGGGACAGTGAAGGATAAAAGGGATAGTGAGGATGAGGCAGAAAGGAGGCCTAGACAATTCTCAAATTGAACCTGTTACTATGCGGTTGGCTAATATTGAATTGTTAGGGAGCTTGGTCACTATGGGCTGGATTTTATAGGGACCGCGACGTCAGGATCCGTGGCAGGGGGGCATGAAGATTGCCCGAGATGAGGCCCGCCACAGACCTCGACGCCGGCAGAGCCTGTCCCAATTTTGCTGGCGGTGATAAGGCCTCGTGGCAGCCCCCCACATCGCTCGGTGATAGGACCTCAATTTAAATATGTAAAATAATTAACTTACCTGCATTAATGAAGTTCCCATCGGCTCCTGATGTGCCGCCGCGATCTTCATCCTGGCAGCCAGCACTGACGCTCCTTCGGATCCCCGTCCGGGGAAGCGGGGCATGACACCTGTGGGGAGGGGGGAGGAACTACATTTATCAGTGAGGGAGAGGGGGAACGGGGTCAAAATTACTTGATTGATCTAAGGGGTGATGGGAAGTGGTAAAGTTAAAAGTTTCCGACCTTTGGTGGGGGGGAAAGGTCAGGTACAGAAGGTGAGTATTTTGGGGTGGGGGAGAGGACAAGGGATGAAATGTAAATTTATTGGGGAGGTGGGAGAGGGGCTGGGAATATTTATTTCATTATTTGTAATACATTTTAAAGTAATATCCCTTTAAAAATGTAAAGTAAATGTACGGGCTGAAAGCCCTTTAAAAATGGTGCCGGCACCTGCGCAGTGGTGCTGGACACCGTTGCTGGGGACAGCTCGCCCGCCCCCTCTACATCATCGGGGGATGGGCTGCCCCGGCCATGTTAATGAGCTGCCGCATATAAGATTACGGCGGCTCCACGGAATAAAATGTGGGCTGCCATCTTTTACGGCCACCACCACACTCGGCTGCAAAAACATAAAATCCAGCCCTATGCTTTCATATTTAGATGCAGAACAATGAGAAGACCAAACAAGGCTACTCACAGCATTTAAAAAAGTCTGTAGGGACAAGCCAGGATGAACAACCTGAGCCACACATGATGTGGATGTAGGGAAATCCTTTCCTATAAAACAGCGTCCTTATCAGATACGTCCAGAGAAACAGGCCCAGGTAAAAGCAGAAATCCAATACATGCTGGAAAACCACCTAATTGAACCCAGTCAAAGCAGCTGGAGTTCCGCTGTGCTGTTAGTGCCTAAACCTGACGGTTCAACTAGATTCGGCATAGAGTACAGAAAGGTTAATGCAGTAACAATGACAGACACCTACACAATTTCTCGCTTGAAAGACTGTATTGACAGAGTGGGCAGTACCACGTTTCTTACAAAAATAGATTTGTTAAAGGGATACTGGTAGGTTCCTTGAACACCCCAAGCTAAAGAAATATCAGCATTTGTCACACCAGATGGTCTTTTCCAATGCCGAGTGATGCCACTTGGGCTCAAAAATGCCCCGCCACTTTTCAGAGATTAATGGACCTAGTGGTATCCAGTGTTCCTAACTGTGTGGTTTACCTTGATGATGTGCTGGTATACAGTGACACTTGGAAGGACCACTTGAAACAACTAGACGCTCTGTTTAGAAAATTACAATCAGCTGATTCCGTAATAAATTTTGCCAAAAGTAAATTTGCAACAGCAGGAGTAACCTACCTCAGGCATACAGTAGGGCAAGGACACAGTGGGCAGCACAGTGGCGCAGTGGTTAGCACTGCAGCCTCACAGCTCCAGCGACCCAGGTTCAATTCTGGGAACTGCCTGTGTGGAGTTTGCAAGTTCTCCCTGTGTCTGCGTGGGTTTTCTCCGGGTGCTCCGGTTTCCTCCCACAAGCCAAAAGACTTGCAGGTTGGTAGGTAAATTGGCCATTATAAATTGCCCCTAGTATAGGTAGGTGGTAGGGAAATATAGGGACAGGTGGGGATGTGGTAGGAATATGGGATTAGTGTAGGATTAGTATAAATGGGTGGTTGATGGTCGGCACAGACTCGGTAGGCTGAAGGGCCTGTTTCAGTGCTGTATCTCTAGACAAGTGTTGCCAAGAACAGCAAAGGTACATGCATTGGTGGAGTTCCATACCCCTAAGACTAAATGAGAAATCATGAGGTTTTTGCAGATGTGTGGTTTATACCATAAGTTTGTACTAAACTTATAGCTGCTCCACTGACAGATTTGCTACAGAAAAGGAAAACCAAGGCAGTGTGGTCAGGAGAGTGCCAAACATCATTTGAGAGGCTTTTGAAAGCCATTTTGATTAATGAACCAGTGTTGGCTGCTGCAAATTTCACTAAGCCCTTCAAGGTAGCAGTTGATTCTGGGGCTGGGGCAGTCCTGTTACAAGACGATGAATCAGGCATACAAAGGCCAGTGGGATACTTTTGCAAAAAGCTAAATTGACAGCAAAAAAGATATTCAACAGTGGAAAAATATCAAGCTATATACGGGTCAGGAGGCTTGACTCCTGAGATATTTTTGGTTTCACTTGGAACAATGAGTTAGGATATGGACGATGATTTGATAAAACAGTTGGAAAAACCTTGCCAAAGGAGCAAACCCTAACTCAGTCAGTTCCAGCTCTTTGAAAAGCCTGCCAGTTTTCCATCTCTTTAAGAAGCACTGAGAAGCACACGTAAGAAACTGCCTGAAATCCCTGTTGCTGCATTTTCCTGGAAAGCCTACCCAAACTGATACTCATGTTGCCAGACCAGAACTGTTCTAGGAAGATCCTAGTGTCAGCCGTCCACGCGTACTTGGTATGCCAAACCAAAACAAAGGACATCTAACATCTTTCCATATCTTCTCTTTTTTTCTTCAAGAATTAGCAAATATCTGGCCAAAGTATTCCTTTTGTCATTTTTTTTGTAATGGAGCTCTAAACAGTAAATCTCTTTATTTTTTCGGTTAACTGGTGTATATGTGTGTGTGTACGTGTGTGTGTGTGTGTGTGTGTGGCTAGGGTAAAAACTGAACTTTTATATTTCAATCTGTGTGTTACTGCTTTGCTTCATTACTGGTTAAGATTCGTTTTATAATAAACTGATAATTTTGCTGTTTATTAAAGAACGCTGGTTAGTGTATTTTGTTCTGGGATAAAAATAGATTCTATGGCCGGAATTTTATGCCGCCCCACTGGGTCGGATGGTGGCTTGGGGGCAGCCTAACTGCCCCGATTCCGCCTCTGACCAAGTTTACGGAGGTCCGGCGGGGGGGGGGGGGGGGTGGGTGAGAAGCAGCCCGCCCTCCCAAGGCCAATCAAGACCCTTAAGTGGCCACTTAACGGCCACTTAAGGGCCCTCATCCGCCTCCACAGGTATTTTACCCGTGGCAAGGGGATGTGCCGGGGACGTGAAAAGCCACCCAGCTATAACTGTCGGCCTTTCCGCACCCCGGGGGGCACAGGGTGCCCGATTGAGGGCCGCCCCCGCCTCCCAACCCAGCCCTGGGATCCAAGACGCCCCCCTCCCCCCAAACGACTACCCTAGCCTCACCAGGGCACGATAAATCCCCTGGTGAGGCTGCCTGAACTTACCTTCTGTCCCGGTTCCATTGCGTCCTCCTGCGTTGACTGGGCTGCAGTCTCAGCAGTGGCCACGGCTCCTGGTGGCGCTGATGAGACTAAGAGCTGCCGGACCGCTGATTGGCCGGCAGCTCACTGAGGCGGGACCTCCTCCCTCAAGTGGGTGGAAGTCCCGCGTCGGGCCAATTAAAGCCTGGGGATCCGTAAAATACGGGACGGATCCCCAGGCTGGGCGGGAGTGGGATCGGCACCAACATTTACGTCAGAGTCTGGCTCCCGTCCGCCTGGCATAAAATTCCGGCCTATGTTGTGACCTTATCGGTAACTGGGAAACATTTTTAATATATGTTGTGACCTATGGAGAAGTGGAACTAGAAAAACAGTGCACTCCTCCCGCCTCGGTCCTAACAAGCGTCATGGAAACATTTTTTTTTCTCTCTGTTTTAAAAACTAAGGGGAGGTAGGTTTGTGTGCCTTTAAGACTGAGAGAAATTTTATATTCTATGGGAATAGAGTATGTGAGCTGCAAGCCTGTTCCTAAGCAACAGCAAGAGAGATGCAGTCACATGCCGCATTGTATCAGTTTGACTGTGTGTAAAGACTGGCTAGAACCAGTTTGATCTGGCAGACCAGCGAAGTGTGTTTTCCCGGAAGGAAGGATTTGTTTCTCTCAGCAGAAAATCTACAGTGGCCTACAGGTTGTGTTTCGCCTAAAGAGGAAACGACCCCTGGAAAGGAATCTTTGCATTATTGGAGGTAGAAAATCGCTTTTTACTCCCGTCACTGTGAAGTCTCTGCCTCAGGAGTGACTTTCTGTTGCTTTTTGTGTTTCTGGGAGCTCTGGAAACTCAGTAAAGTTTCTACTGATAGACTGCTAATTCAAAATATAAGTAGATCTGTTCTTATACTCCTTGTTGAAAGATCCCTGTGATGCCTACTGCAGCCGAAGTGCCTTCAACATCTATCCATTACAGACTGTTCAGCAACTCGCCTGGAGACTTCGAGTAACATCCAACTATTTGACTCTGGGACACCTCACTGATCTGGGAAAGTAACCAACCAGGACTTACAACCCAGTTGTTTTATTATTCCTAAGAAACAGCTCTAATTTAAGACATCATTTTTAAAACCAGTTACTGTTGGTTTTTGAATGTATATGTATGTGCATGAGGGTTAGGAGGAATAAGAAGTTATAACGTCTTTTCAGACATAGATTTATCTCAATATTGTTTAAGATTTGGTCTATTAATAAATAGTTAATTTGTTTTTGTTTAAAGATACCTGGTTTGGTGTGTTTTATTCTGGGGGTTAATAAAGTAATTAATTTGGCTAATTTCCAGTAGGTGGGAAACTTTAATAATATGCTGTGACCTGTGGAGTAATGGGACTGAATTGACAGTGCATTACTGCAGCCTCGGTTGTAACACAAGGGACAGACAGGCATTTCTGTAACTGTCATTGTGAGTCCCTCATAAGTGTGTTACCTGCCTGGTACCAAGGTAGAGGACAGCTGGTGGAATTTAAATACAATTAATTAATTATTCAATTGATTAATAAAAATCTGGAACTGAAAGCTCGTCTCAGTAATGGTGCCATGAACTATCAATTGATGTAAAAATCCATCTGGTTCACTAATGTCCTTTAAGGGAAGGAAATCCTTACCTAGTCTGGCCTACATGTGACTCCAGACCCACAGCAATGTGGTTGACTCTTAACTGCCCTCTGAAATGGCCTAGCAAGTTACTCAGTTGTCACAGGCAATTAGGAATGGGCAACCAATGCTGGCCTGGCCAGCGACACCCACATCCAATGAAAATAAAAAACAAGGTCTCTCTGTACTTGCACTCCTTTAATATTAAGATGGGGCCAGCCTCCAATTGTACACTGACACATGGCTTTACCTCTCCAACACCTCTTCTACCCCTACATAGCCTCCGTTTGTTCGACTGTTTGCCTGATATCCAGTCTTGGAAGAACTACAACTACTTGGAAACAGCATTAGGAAGGCTGAAGCTATCATCTTTAGACCCTGCCAAAGGATAGGTCCCTGGGAATGTGTCAATATTTGAAGAGGGTCACTGGGAATATGTTAATACGTCTGAGGCTGAATCAGACTGCTCACAACCTTGGCATCCTATTTATTCTGGAGATGAGCTTCCAAATACCTATGCTCTGATACCCCAGACTGCTCACTTCCAACTCCATAACATGGACCATCTAGGCCCCTGCCTCAGCTCATCTGCTGCTGAAATCCTGATTCATGCTTTTGTTACCTCCAGACATGACTATTCCGATGCTCCCCTGACCACTTTCCCCATCTTCCAGCTGATTCAAAATTCTGCTACCTGTGTCCTAACTCGCACCAAGTCCTGTTCACCTATCACCCCTGCACTCATTGACTTATATTAGCTCCCAGTCAGGCAATGCCTCAATTCTAAAACTCTCATCCTCATTTTCAACTCCCTCCATTGCCTCTCCTCCTTAACTCTGCAACCTTCTCCAGCCCTACAACCCTCCACGATCTCTCCAATTCTGGCCTTTTATGCATCCTTGATTTTAATCACATTCCCATTGACAGCTATCTCTTCAGTTACCTGGGCCCTAAGTTCTGCAATACCCTCCTTAAACCTCTGCACCTCTCTCTCTCCTCCTTTAAGACTCTCCTTAAAAGACCAAGCTTTTGGCCACCTGTTCTAATATCTCCTTATGTGGCTGGGTGTTTAATGTTGTTTGTTAATGCTCCTGTGATGAGCCTTTGGAGGTTTTATTGTGTTAAATGTGCTTTTAAATGCAAGGTATTGTTATTTTAGGATTCCCTGGGAGTGTGTCAATATTTTAAGGGAAAATATATTAAAGAAAAATATTGCAGTGCTATGGAAAAGAGTGAGTGAGTTGAACTAACTGGATAGCTCTTTCAAAGTTCCAGCACTGCACCGATGTGCCAATGGTCTCCTTCAGAGCTGTAAAATTGTTTTATTTGCGAGGGGTCAGAAAAGTTTGAAAGCCTCCGGTGTAGGGCACCTCATTTACCACAAGGGGGCAGCAAACAGGAGCAGGTGACAAATTGGTCCAAACCCCCACTGAGACAAAATGACCATCAGAGATTGGATGGGAAAATCACAAATGAACAATCTCATCACTGCATTAATCTTCGATATTACCTTTTACCAACACATTGTGCCAGTTCATGACTACGGAATTGCTGTTGGCTATATTGTATGGGGAAGATTGACAGCCAAAGACTTGCAGGTTGGTAGGTAAATCGACCATTGTAAATTGCCCCTAGTGTAGGTAGGTGGTAGGAGAATGGTGGGGATGTGGAAGGGAATATGGGATTAATGTAGGATTAGTATAAATGGGTGGTTGTTGGTCGGCACAGACTCGGTGGGCCGAAGGGCCTGTTTCAGTGCTGTATCTCTAAATATAAATTTAAAAAAAATAAAAATATAAATATAAGACATTGTAAGCTACTTTGTATGGCCTAGTCCTTCCCTATCCCCGTAACCTCCTCCAGCCCCACAACCATCCGAGCTCTCTGTGCTGCTCTAATTCTGGCCTCTTGAGCACCCCTGATTTTAATAACGCCATCATTGGTGACCATGCCTTCAGCTACCTGGGCCCCAAGCTCTGGAATACCCTCCCTAAACCTCTCCACCTCTCTGTCTCTCTTTCCTCCTTTAAGACACTCCTTGAAATGTACCTCTTTGTCCAAGCTTTTGGTCATCTGCCCGAATATCTCCTTATGTGGCTCAGTGTCAAATTTTGCTTTATAATGTGAGGCGCCTTAGAATGTTTTATTATGTTAAAGGAGCTATTTAAAAGCAAGTTGTTGTTGAAAGGTTTCCAATTTTTGACCATATATTCAGAAAAAAAAAATCTGCCAGGTTAGATGTCGGTAAACTAGACAAAACTGAAAATCCTTGTATTTATATTGTATTTCGTTTCCTAACTTCGGAACTTTCGAGAATCATAGAACATCCGCCCAGAAATATTAAATTCGCATTATCAAATTAACCAGCAATTTTTAAATTCCAGTAAATTGCAGTCTGGTTAAAATGTAAAAAAAAAAATCTTGGCAAATGACAACTTCGATGAATTTCTCGTATATTGAGAAACGTTTTGTTTCATATGCTTTTAAAATGTATCACACAGATGTAACATATATTTTCAATTCATGTTCACGCCACATTACCACATTCGTAACACAATAAATGCATAAAGCAAGGCGGATGAAATGTCTCTGAAACAGCACCGTGAAATAATTAACTGTTTGGGAAGCTTTGGGAAGTGGCAGAAATTGGCAAGTGCCAAAAGGTTCATGCATGTTTTACTGAAAGGGGTGTGAGGTTTTAATAATGAGTTTCTATCCTCACTATCAGTTACAGTTACAATAAGGCAAGGTTGCTGGCATTAGACGACAGAGCTGTCAATTTTTAATAAACTATTTTCCACCTTCTCTATCTCCGCTGCCTCTTGTGTTGTGACAAGGAGTTGCGAACCATTTGTAAGAGGCTGAACAGGTAGCAGGAGCACCTCGTGAACAGCTCAGTGGACACCAGATGATGTGATGCAAAAGTTTCACAGATGCCTTGATATTTTGGGGTTTATTTTTGGAGGGGGGCAGGGGGCGGGGGGAAGTCTATTGACCCTCCACGTGTGAGAACAGGAACACATCTCCAAGGAACACCAGGGATTTTGTTATGGATGATAAAATGTTCACCTGCTCTCATTTCTAGATCAAGCCGGTCGCCAGAAAGTCTCTCGGGATTCTTGATCCAAACTTCCCGAACTGGTTGGGAGCAGAGGGAGAGGTGGAGGCAAAAAAAAAAAGCTATCTCAATAAAGAGAGGGAATCGCAGCCTTCGCTCAGAGTGACCATGGAACACAAAGCGAGGACACCGATGTCCCTGGTTTGATGGACACTGAGAGGATATAACCAGCAGCTGGGAAGAAGACAAAGGGGGGAAACTCCCTCCTCAGCCCATCAAAGATGCCTTTCAAAGGATTTGCCACTCTGAAGGATACATTCTTCAAACCAGTCAAAGAGGAAGCCAAGTACACGATGGGAGATTCACTAGGTCAGATTCGAAGGTACAGAGAGAGAAAGATTTTTTTTAAATACAAACTTCCTCAATGTTGGAAGTTTTTGAAGAGGCGCTGTATAAAGGTAGCTACCGCCCAGTGTTTAATTCGCGCCAAGAGCTCAGTATTCCTGAATGATTGAAGGCTGTGTGTTCATTATAGAGATTGCAGTAAAGGAGATGATGGAAGTTTGTGTTTGTAGAACAGGACCCGGGAGGGTAACAGTCTGTGAATATTCATCATAAACATTCTTTCAAGCAAAACATTGAGATAAAAATACTGTAATTACTGCAGGTCAACCTTTAGCTGTCTGACCCACGCTTTGTGGGGTTTTAAAGATTTATATACAGCAATTTCTACCTCCCAAAAAACCCCGAAAACCTTCCAGTACATTTCTGTACATTTTTTATTTTAACAAGTAATCTAATCTAATCTGGAAATGGCCCCGAGGTCATTTGTTTAGATCTCTTTCTAATTAGGAGAAATAGTTAAAATTCACCAGTCTGTCTGTTTAGACAGTGATATCTTGGTATCTATTCCGCTGAATCATATTCCACACAAGATGCAGAGACTGATGAATCCGTTTATACATCAACAATAGATAGATTTGCAAGATTTCCGGAGTCATGACACGCCCATTCTTGTAGCATAAACTAGAGCAATGATTCAACAGGTACCTCAATTTCAGAAAGCACCTTCTTATAAAAAAAAAATCTCCTAAGTAATAAGAGATGAGAGTATCATTAAGATGCTGCAAAGAATATTTATTATCACTATTATGACCGGTCGTGTCTGTACAATGTTCATTATTATGCATTAGTGCCGATGATATATTGTCTAACTGAAAGAATTCAATAGTAGTAATTGTCCTGGCTATATTTGGGGGGGGGGGGGGGGCGAGGAATGTCATTAGCTTGAAACACAGTCTCATTCAGTGTCAGTGATCAGAAATCATACCTCAGAAAAGTCACTCAGTCCAAGACACTGACTGTAAATCAATCACTGTTGCCTTGTTAATGCATATAAACGGAAAAAATAAATGCAACTTCAGTGCAGTTTATAAGGGAGCAGCTATCACGCTTTTAAATAGAAAGAGGAGCCTTAATTTGCAATGATTTATCGGGGATTTGTTTTCTGACAATGGCACTAAACTCTAGTTTTTTAGCCATGATTATCCACTATCAGTTTCTCCCGAGAGTTTATTAGTTAGAGAATCCATCACAATTAATGTTGCCTTTCCGCATTTATTTATCTTAGAGCACAGCTTGATGCAATGAGAACTGGATTCTATGTGCTGTACAAGGCGATCATTTACAGAAGTATGGTTTATGAATTAATAATAAACACATTCATAAAATTGAGGTGATTGCTCATGTAAAAATGTTCTCTGTTATTTAAATGTTTTGGCTGTTGTAACTAACTGTACTGTTGTTGTATTATCCTCCATTGCAGCCCAGAAATGCTGCCCTTGGCCTAACTTGCACCAAGTACCGTTCAGCCATCACCTCCTGTGCTCCCTGATCCAGTCCCTCAGTGCCTGGAATTTCAAACCCCTTCATGGCCTTCTCACCCCCTTCCTATCTCTGTAACCTCCGCCATCCCCACAATCCTCCAACATCTTCGCCCTCCTCCAAATCTGGCTTCTTGAACATCCCCAGTTTTAATCACTTTACCATTGTCGGCCGTGCCTTCAGCTGCCCAAGCCCTAAGCTCTGGAATTCTCTTCCTGAATTCTCTCCACCTCACTACCTCTCTCTCCTCCTTTAAGACATTCCTTAAAATGTCTTTGACCAGCTTGGCCACACATCCTAATATTTCCCTGTGTGGCTCGGTGTCAAATTTTGTTTGACCATGTTCCTTTGAAATACCTTGGGATGCTTTTACTATGTTAAAGGTGCTATATAAATCCAGGTTGTTGTTGATAAAATATAGGCTGGAATGTTTTATGAGAAACTGATACATCAAGTGACTGAGACATGTTGGGTAAATCTGGAGCAATTGCTCAATGCTATCCAAACCTGAGAATGTGTTACATTCTTGAAACCTACTTCTCCCAGTCATGGCTCAGTGAGTAGCACTCTGGTCTCTGGGTCAGAAGATCTTGTGTTCATAGTCCCACTCCAGCGGTACTGAACAGATAATCCAGGCTGATGCTCCCAGTGCAGTACTGAGGGAGTGCTGCACTGTTGGAGGTGCTTTTTTGGATGAAACATTAAACTGAGGCCCCATCTGCCCTCTCTAGTGGCCATAAAAGATCCCATGACACTATTTTGAAGAAGAGCAGGGGAGTTCTCCCCGGTGTCCTGGTCAATATTTATCCCTCAATCAACATCATAAAAACAGATTATCTGGTCATTATCACATTGCTGTTTGTGGGAGCTTGCTGTGTGCAATGTGGCTGCATGTTTCCTATATGGTAACGTGACTACACTACAAAAGTACTTCATTGGCTGTAAAGCACTTTGGAATGTCCTGGGGTTGTGTATGGTGCTATATAAACGCAAGTTCATTTGTTCATTGTAATTCAATTTTGAAAACTTTCAAAAATATTGACACTAAGTGATCACTCGTGTGATTTGAACTAAAGTTTTTAAACAGAGGGGGATACAATCCTTTCACCTCTGGGTTCTGAGTTTCAATACAATACATCCCATTGCAGCCAACGATCCCTCATTCTACTGGCTGACTAGTTCCTGAACATCTCGAAATAGGTCCTAGTAGTTATAGAGCCAGGGCACAGAAACAGTAATTATTCAACACAATCACTAGACAATTAGGAGAAACTGTTTCCACTGCCAACTGGGTAGGTAACTAGAGAACACAGAGTAGGGTAATTGACAAAAGAACCAGAGAGGAGATGAGGAGGATTATTTTAATGCAGCAAGTTATTGTGATCTGGAACACGCTGCCTGAAAGGGCGGTGGAAGCAGATTCAATAGTAACTTTCAAAAGGGAACAGGATAAATACATGAAAAAGAGAAATTTACAGGGCTATGAGGAAAGAACAGGGGGAGTGGGGTGAACTGGATTGCTCTTCAAAAGAACTGGCACATACTCAATGGGTCAAATGGCCTTTCGCTGGGTGGTAAGATTCTACAATTCTGTTCTATGAATTGCCGTTAAAATGTCAGTAAGTGAGACGACAGAATCACTGCACAGAAAGAGGCCATTCACTCAATTAAGCTGGTGCTGGTGCAAATTTATCAGCTTCTTTAATTCCATTTCCATGTATCCTGTTATGTTCTTTCTTTTCAAATACTTATCCAATTCCCTTATAAATGATATTCTGGTCTCTGCCTCAATAGCCCCTTCAGGTAAAACATTCTTGTTCTAATAACCATCCGAGTGAAAACATTTCTTCGAATATCCTGCTTCATTTTCCAGTCTACGCCTCCTTGTAACTGATTCCCTGATTAGCGGTAACAGTCATTTACTAATTACCCTCTCAAAACTGTGCAGAATTTTGAAGTTGTCCATTATATACCCCTTTAACACTCTTTGTTCCTGTTTCAAAAAAGCCATGATTTTTTAAAAATGAAAACATGAAATTCTGGAATCACGTTGTAGGTCAGGCTATGGAGAGAAATAATGCATCAGAGCTGAAAGGTCATCGACCTGAAACGTTAACTCTGTTTTGCTCTCCACAAATGCTGCCAGAAGCATCCGCAGTATTTTGCCCTCATTTTTGAGCAAATTCATCATAATTAAAATCTCCCATTTCTGATGTCATTCTGGTGAATAGCTTTACTTTCCCTTCTACACTGGGGATCCCAGAGAACTTTGCAATATTTTAAGTGTAGCTTAGCCAATGTCTTGTGCAAATTCAGCATCACTTCTCTGCTCTGCTAGTCAATGCTTCAGTATATGAAACCCTGAATCTCATCTGTGTTTCTGCTCCTCAAGCCTCTTCTGGGGCTGTTTGTGGACAAATCTTTGAAGGCGGCAAGATAGGTTAACAAAGCAGTTAATAAAGCCGACGAGATCCTGGGCTTTAGAAATAGAAGTGTAGAGAACAAAAGCCGGGAAGTTATGCTGAACTAATATAAAACATTCGTTCAGCCCCAGCTGGAGTACCGTGTCCAGTTCTGGGTACCACACATTAGGAAGGATGTGAAGGTTTAGGAGAAGGTACAGAAGAAATTCTCTTGAATGATTCCAGGGATGAGGGATTACAGTTGTCTGGATAGGGTGGAGAAGCTGTGGTTGTTCTTCTTAGTGCGGAGAAGGCTAGGAGGAGATTTGACAGCAGCACTTAAAATCATGAAAGGTTTAGATAGAGTAAATAAGGAGAAAGTGTTTCCAATGGCTGAAGGGTTGATACTCAGAGGCACAGATTTAAGTGATTGACAAAAGAACCGGAGACGACACGAGGTAAAATCTTTTTATGCTTCGCTTGTGGCTGGGATAATTTCATCTGCACACTGTGTGCCATGGAATTGTGAACCTACTCCTCTTGTGACACATGCTTCTCAGCAGAAATCTCCCCTCCGCCCCCTCCCCCAATACACCCTCACTATGTATTTCCAGATCAGACCACAAGACCATTACAGATAAGGGAGGCCATTCAACCCTTTTTAGGACCATCCACAGGGATCCTACAGTCTGTTTTCAGCCCATTCTGTCATCTTATCGTAGTCTTCCAAAGAGTAGATAGAGTGCCCCATAATTATCCTGAAGACAGCTGCTGAAGGGGCGGTGGATGCAGATTCAACAGCAGCCTTCAAAAGGGAACTGGATAAATACTTGAGGAGAAAAAATTGCAGGACTATGGGGAAAAAGTGAGTGAGTAGAACTAACTGGATTGCTCTTTGAAAGAGCCAGCACAGACTCAATGGCTGAATGTCCTCCTTCTGTGCTATACTGTTCTTTGATTTTATGATTCACTCTGTTCTTCCTCTCTGTTAAGAGACTTATCATTTTTGTACTTCTCCCATCAGCTGTCTTCAGGAGGGTTTCTGTGGTAATAGAGGTATAATTATGGGGCACTCTATCTACTCTTTGGTAAACTACGATAAGATGACAGATTGGGCTGAAAACAGAATTCATCAAAGATGGTTTTCTTAATCAGTATGTTGTATATTATCTGGGCAGATTTGTCGAGCACAAATTCTGGAGTTATTTAAGAAACTGTTCAGAACTTTCAACAGGCCATGTACTAGAAGAGGACTAATTTGTGGGATTATGGAGACAAAGCTGGGGTGCGGGACTAAATAGGACAGCTCTTTCCCAGAGCCAGCAAAGGCATGGCGGCCTGAATGGCCTCCTTCTGTGCCGTAAGGTTCCAACTGAATGCAGCAACAACTGAACTGTAGGATCCCTGTGCTTGGCCCTAAAAAGGGCTGAATGGCCTCCCTTATCTGTAATGGTCTTGTGGTCTGACCTGGAAATAAAGAGTGAGGGTGTATTGGGGGAGGGGGCAGAGGGGAGATTTCTGCTGAGAACTATGTGTCACAAGAGGAGTAGGTTCACAATTCCATTTACACGCAGTGCGCAGATGAAATTATTCCCCCAGCCCAAACACAATGGAAAGTAGTGATATTACTGTGGTGAAAAATCTACTAAAATGTATTAAAGAGCAGGTGTTTATACAGGACCTTCAATGGCCTCAGGACATCCCAAAGTGCCTCAAAACCAATGAATAAGGTTTTTCTTTGAAATGTAGTCACCGTTGTAATGGCACACAGCTGCCGATGTTCATTCAGTGAGGTCCCACAAACATCAATGAGATAAATAGCCAGATAACTTGTTTTTGCTGGAGGGATAAATATTGGCCAGCACATTGGGAGAACTCCCATGCACTTCTTCAAAATAGTCCCTGGGATCTTTTACAGTCACCAGAACAGGCAGGTGGGATCTCAGTTTAGCATCTCAACTGAAACGTGGCACCTCCAACAGTGCAGCAGTCCCTCAGTGCTAGGCTCAAGTGCCAGCCTAGATGTTGTGCTCTGTTGTCGTATAAAGTATATTAAGAGTTATGTAGATATAACAAGGAAGCATTTGAAAAAATTGGCTCAACCAGTCTGTGGTGGTGTTTATCCTCCACGTGAGCAGCATCCTAATCCTATGTACCCCTCAATTCCCACATCACTTTATCCCTCTTGCAATTAACCACCTATCTTACCTATTCTTAAATATTGATATGAACTTTGCTTCAGTCACTAACTCTGCTTGAGAATTCCATAGCCTCACCACCGGGAGTAAAAAGTTTCTTCTGCTCTCTGTCTTCAATCTTTTACATTTAATCTTATTCCTTTGTCTCCTTGTTCTTGATCCCAATGGAAATAATCATTTCCTTCCTATTCTGTTCCATCCCTATATAATGTTAAACACCTCTATCAAATCACCCCATAATAACCTCTGTTCTAATGAAAGAAAACCAAATTTTCTCCCCCCTAAAAGGCTGTAGATGCTGGAGGTCAATTGGCGTTTTCAAAACTGAGATCGATAGACTTTTGTTGGGTAAGAGTAGCAAGCGTTACAGAGCAAAGGCAGAAGAGTGGAGTTATGGCACAGAGCAGCCCTGATCTAATTGAATGGCGGAACAGGCTTGAGGGGTTGAATGGCCTCGTCCTGTTCCTATGTCTCTCCTTTGGTCCTATCTGCAAAACCTGGTAACAGAAAGTGGGGTGCCTTCCTATAAGCACTTCAATTAATTACAGCCATGTGTAAAACGTGCTGAGAACTTGCCTGGTCATGTTGTACACCTGTAGGGAAACTATGCAGGAGCTCCACTCCATGGATGTCCTGGACACAGCTTCTCTCTGGAGCCTTGTTGGGTCCTGCCCTAGATTTTCCCTCCAGTTTCAGCACTGGTGTGAAACTTCAGCATCACTAACAGTGCTGGAGCTGATTTTCCAAGCAAGCTTTGGCAGGTTTGGAACCCCTCTCACCAACAGCGCCAAACGATAACTTGGGGGCAATCTCTGATTTGTGCTGTTGGGAGGTGAGGTTAGCAGCCTGAACCCCTAGGGTTTAAATACACCCAGAATGAAACCTCGGGACCATTCCCTCAGATCATATGGGGATTTGTCAGTGGGCAGATTGTAAACCTTCTTTGGAGGAGGCCATCAGCCCCTTGATCCTATGAGATTATGGCTGATCTGTACCTCGACTCCATCTACTTTATGGGCTGTACAGAATTTACTTGCTCTGTGCTTTGTTGTACTCTTCTATCTTATCTCATGATGCTTCAGTAGATGTCATCAAAGAGCTTGGTGATATGATTTCTCTTAGTGAAGAGTATTAGAGCATCTCTGGAAGGAGCTAGAGGTAGAAATGGATTTGGATAGAGAATGAGTTAGATAGAGTTATAGATAGAGAGATAGAGATAGGTAGAGAGAAATAGAGAGACAGAGAGATAGATAGAGAAGAGGGAATGAGGGAGCTAAAGGCCAAAATAGATTCAGAGAGGAGATAAAGAGAGGGAGATAGTGTTGGGTTCGTATCTTACCAATTATCTTACACCAATTGTAAGTGGTTCCAGGACAGTCTACTGTGAGAACCATAAAACTAAAAGCATAACTGGCTCCAATAGACACTTGCACATAGAACCCCCAGAGAAAGAATAGTGCTCTATTAACTGTTGCAATGTAGGGAACGGTTAACCACTTGACATTGATTTTTAAAGTGATATCTGCATGTACAACAGATAGAGAGGATGGTAAAGACAGAGATGTAGATGTAAATGGAGAGCGATGGAGCTGGTGGTACAGATGTGTAGTTTCCAACTACTGCTGCTCCGTGCCAACCATTTAAAACATTCATAGAAAATCCCACTTTGTGCTTTGGCGATACCAATGTTAACCGGATTATATTAAAAAAGTTCATCCTTGCATTAAGAATAACAGGGCAGCGGGAGTTAGCGTGAGTGCATTTGTCGTGTGACCAATAACTCTCCCCTCAGAAACTCTGCAGCTGATATTATAAGCCCGCTTTAGTTCTGTCTGTCATTCCATAGGCACACCCTAAGGGCTTCTACCACATACTGTATTGGGCAATTAAATGATGAAATAAATTAGAAATAATGGAAAGACCAGCTTAAGAAACCTATGGTACCAAATGTAGAAATTCCTTTGCAAATTATGTCCTATTGCTTCATACACTGAATGATCCTGATTTTGTGCATAGTTCCCATTGTGACAATGTGAAGCTTTCCATGATTTGCTGCTACATTTGATCCTCTGTGATTGCTGTCACTCCCCCAGAGCTGTAGATGGCACGAATGTGGAAGAGGAGGAAGAAATTGAGTTGAATGAAGATGGTCAGCCAGTGAAGTCTGCCGTACTGAAGCAGCCATTGTGTGACTGTCACTGCTTTGGCATGCCCAAGCGTTATATTATTGCCATCATGAGTGCTCTTGGATTCTGCATCTCCTTTGGCATCAGATGCAACTTGGGCGTGGCAATAGTTGAAATGGTCAACAACAGCACCGTCTATGTGAATGGCAAGGCAGAGATTGAGGTAGGTTCCGCGCACACAGGCTGAACCTATAGATGGGCGTCTAACAAAGGGAGCAGGGCGTAAAAATAGGAAAAACGTGGAGTGCTATTCTGTGGGTGTGACGTTAGATCATGTTTTCATGTAAAGAAGCCTAGAAATTCAATTGGTTCAAATGGGACACCGGAAGGATGCAGGACAGGAGCTCTATCTGTCATTGAACAAGCTGTGCTGCCTCATAGAGTTATAAAACACAGAAACAGGCCCTTCGGCCCATCGTGTCTGTGCTGGCCATCAAGCACCTAACTATTCTAATCCCATTTTCCAGCACTTGGCCCATAGCCTTGTATGCTATGGTGTTTCAAGTGCTCATCTAAATACTTCTTAAATATTGTGAGGGTTCCTGCCTCTACCACCTCTTCAGGCAGTGCGTTCCAGATTCCAACCACCCTCTAGGTGAAATTTTTTTTCCCCAAATCTCCTCTAAACCTCCTGCCCCTTACCTTAATTCTATCCCCCCTGGTTATTGGCCCCTCCGCTAAGGGAACAAGTTTCTTCCTATCTAACCTATCAATGCCCTCATAATTTTGTATACCTCAATCTTACCTCCCTCAGCCTTCTCTGCTCTAAGGAAAACAACTCTAGCCTTTTCAGTCTCTCTTCATAGCTGAAATGCTCCAGCCCCCCAGGCAACATCCTGGTGAATCTCCTCTGCACTGACTCTCTCCAGTGCAATCACATCCTTCCTATAGTGTGGTGCCCAGAACTGTACACAGTACTCCAGCTGTGGCCTAACTAGCATTTTATACAGCTCCATCATAACCTCCCTGCTCTTATATTCTATGCCTCGGCTAATAAAGGCAAGTATCCCATATGCCTTCCTTATCTATCTGTGCTGCTGCCTTCAGTGATCTATGGACAAATACACCAAGGTCCCTCTGACCCTCTGTGCTTCCTAGGGTGCTACCATCCATTGTATATTCCCTTGCCTTGTTAGTCCTCCCAAAATGCATCACCTCACACTTCTCAGGATTAAATTCCATTTGTCACAGCTCTGCCCATTTTACCAGCCCATCTATATTATCCTGTAATCTAAGGCTTTCCTCCTCACTATTTACAACACAATGCCTCTTCCATATCCCACTGATGGGTGTCAGTTAACAACTCCCAAGACAGGATGCTGCCCTGAATGAGGAGCAAGAGGTTTCCTGAGTCAAAGAGGTCAAAGAATTGTTTAACATTCGGCCCCAAAGTGGGTCCACAGCTGAACTGGCCCCTTCTCTCAGCAGGACTGAGGTTCCACTGGTTGTGATCATCACAGATGCATTTAAGAGGAAGCTAGATAAGTACATGGCAAAGAAAGGAAAAGAAGGATATGCTGATAGGTGAAATGAAGTAAGATTGCAGGAGGCTTGTATGAAGCATATATACTGGATTAGACCAGTTAGGCTGAGTGGCCTGTTTCCAAGCTGTAAATGCTATGTAATCCATGTAATATGTCTCTCCAAGTTTCTTGGCTCGTCCAGGAACAGCCCACAGATTCAAACCAAAAGTGCTACCATGACATAAGATGGAGCGAGGGGTGAGTGAACAGAATTAGCTCCCAGTCTCCCAGAGTACAATATGCTGGGTAGACATAAAGTGGTGGGACACCCTGGGTGGGTCTGAGTTTCTACCCTCCACCCCTCCATTTCCCATCCCCATTTCCACCCCTCCTGCTGAAATTGCCTGTTCATGCACTCTCCTTCCGTCAATTCCACCAGATGGGCTCCATGTTAGGCTGATATTTGGTCAATTCGAATCCCAGCTTTTCCCATCAGTTTCTATGGAAACTTTGGGGGAATGGAGCCTCCACATGTCCCAATCAAGGTTGTTGTTGTAGGAGGTGCTGTGACAGGGATGTTGGGCACCCTAAGTTAAATCTTAAACCAATTAAAAAATGGGCGGCACAGTGGCGCAGTGGTTAGCACCACAGCTCCAGGGACCCGGGTTCAGTTCTGGGTACTGCCTGTGCGGAGTTTGCAAGTTCTCCCTGTGACCGCGTGGGTTTTCGCCGGGTGCTCCGGTTTCCTCCCACAGCCAAAGACTTGCAGGTTGATAGGTAAATTGGCCATTGTAAATTTCCCCTAGTGTAGGTAGGTGGTAGGGAATATGGGATTACTGTAGGGTTAGTATAAATGGGTGGTTGTTGGTCGGCACAGACTCGGTGGGCTGAAAGGCCTGTTTCAGTGCTGTATCTCTAAAATAAAAAAAAAACAAAGGATAATTTCCATTAAATATCACTACTGAGGTATGTTTAAGAGACAGTTTTCCACTCCATTTGAGCGTACATGTAGTGAACAATCAAACCATCCAATATTAACCGAAGCTTCTCCTTTATCAACTATTTTCTGATAATATAGAGAAAGGGCTTTCCAAGCTTTTTGCCTTGATGGGCCACTAATAATGTTTATATCTCTGCATCTATGTCAGGTTTTTTAATACTCATTCATGGGATGTGAGTGTCGCTGGCAAGGTCAGCATTTATTACCCTTGAGAAGGAGGCAGTGAGTTGCCTTATATGTAAATGAATGGTTTGCTTGGCCGTTTCAGAGCCAACCACATTGCTGTGGATCTGGAGTCACATATAAACCTCAGATTAGTGAACCAGTTGGGTTTAACAACAATCCACCATTTTTATGGTCACCATTACTGATAGTAGCTTTTTTTATTTCAGATTGATTTCGTCAATTGAATTTAAATTCCCCAGCAACAACAGTGGGACTTAAACATATTATTAGCCCAGGCCTCTGGATTACTAGGCCAGCAACATAACCACGATGCTACCATACCAATTTCTTATTGATCACTGAGGCAACAGCATTCAGAGCTGCCCTGTCCAAAACCTTCAGTGAGTGAGAAATAGAAGCAAAATTGAGCTGAGTGGCCTGGACTTCAAGGGCTGGACTGGCTGTAACCAAGGGTCTCATTCTAGACACCCCTTTGCTAGAGGGAGGCACCCACTATTTCACATTCTCCAACAGTAACTCTCAAACCCGCAATCTCTACCACCTAGAAGAATAAGGGCAACAGACACATGGCAACACCACAAAAACACACTGCAAAACATACACCATCCTGACCTGGAACTATATCACCGTTCCTTCACTGTCAAAATCCTGGAACTGCCTTCCTAACAGCATTGTGGGTGTACCTACACCCCAAGGACCGCAGCTGTTCAAGAAGGCAGCTCACCACCACCTTCTCAAGGGGTAACTAGGGATGGGCAATAAATGTCGGTCTTGCCAGCAGCACCTAGATCCCCAGAATGGATCAAATATGTATTAAATAGCTTTGACAGATTGTTCCTGGAGGATATCCAAACTCATTTCGAATGTAACTTGTGTAGGAAGTGATTCACGCAATCTAATTTGGGCAATATTATAGTGATTTGGAAAAGGAGACTCTGTCATCTGCTAAATATGAAACAAGGCAATAATATGTCACAGCAAGTTACCAGCCAGTTAGAAGCGTTAATGAAAAAACCCGGAGTATCTCGATCATTAATGCAGGTAAGTATGCAGATGTGGGTTTGTAAAAAATGAAAGAGCAGGAACTGGGCAGCATCTCTCAGTTTCACTGAATCTTTAATTCATTTACTTTAGCTTTAATGAGATTTGCTGAAATGTTAGAGGAATTAAAGGATGCCTGTTGGGAATTGCTGTGTTTTAACTGGAGGAGGCTGTGGGTGAGCAGCTGTTTGATGGGTAGATGGAGCTCTTTGGTAATGCTGTATATCAACAACAGGCTGCTTCAAACAATGATCTAATTAAATGGAAGAACAATGTCAGCATATATAACAAAGGCCACAGCATTTCTGCTCCTTTCTTTCTCTCTTTCTCCAGAAACCTCAATTCAACTGGAACCCTGAGACTGTGGGGCTGATCCACGGGTCTTTTTTCTGGGGTTATATTCTAACTCAAATCCCCGGGGGATTTATCTCCAACAAGTTTGCTGCAAACAGGTAAGGACTTTAAGATCATAAGAACATAAGAAATAGGAGCTGGAGGAGCCCCTTGAACGTGCTCCACCATTCAATATGATCATGGCTGATCATCCACCTCATCCCCACCTTCCCGTACAATCCCCAAATCCCTTGATTCCCTTTTAATGCCCAAAAATCTACTGATCTCTGACTTGAATATACTCATCGACTGAGCATCCACAGCTGTCTGGGGGAGAGAATTCCAAAGATTCACAACCCTCTGAGTGAAGAAATTCCTCCTCATCTAATAGCCAACCCCTTATCCTGTGATGTACTTTGTGACGTAAGTGAAATTCAATGCATAGGACTAATTGGATCATTCTTTCAAAAAGATGGCAGAGGCAAGAGGGGTTATATGGCCTCTTTTTGTGCTGTAAGATTCTATCTCAATGGCTGGTTGAAGCTGGGCTGATATTAAAGTGACAATACCCATATTTCAGCATGGCAAATCACAGTAGAAAGAAAGTCTTGCATTTATACAGCGCCTGTCATGACCTCATGATGTCCCAAAGCACCGTACAGCCAAGGAAGTGCTTTTGAAGTGTTGACACTGTTGTAATGTAGGAAATGCAGCAGCCAATTTGCACACAGCAAGCTCCCACAAACAGCAATGTGATAATTGACCGGATAATCTGTTGTAATGATGTTGGGTGAGGGATAAATATTGGCCCAGGACACCAGGTAGCACTCCCAGCTCTTTGAAATAGTTCCATGGGATATTTTACACCCACCTGAGAGGACTGATGGGGCCTTGATCTCATGTCTCATCCAAAAGATGGCACATCTGACAGTTCAGGGCTCCCTCAACACTGCACTGGAGTGCCAGTTTCAATCAAACTGTGCTCTTTTGATGTGGACACTTGCCACAGAGCAACATCTCAGGAAACCACGGACTGGGAGAGTGCGATTTTGGGGTGTGTGCCCCACTACTGGCAAAACTTCTTGGCAGGAGCTTTTACCCAAATTTTACCCAAAGATATGATATCTCATCGCTCAGAAACATCTCAAAATATTTTATGTGTGATGAATTGAAGTGCCGTGATGCAGGTCAACGCACCAGTAATATTGTGCACAGCACCATCTCACATACAGCAATCAGATGAATGACCATCAGATTGTTTTTTGGTGTATTTGTTGAGGCTGGAATCTTGGCCAGGACACTGGGAAAACACCCTGCTGTTCAAAATGGTAGTTAAGATTTAGAGACTGTTCAACGGAATGACCCATCATCAATTAGAATTAATGAGAATGTACTGGTTAACAGACTGAAATTTCTTGAAGTAACTAGAGAAATGAAACTACATTTCAACATGAGCTTCGAATTATTATTTCTGGGAGCTATTACATTTGAAAGTGGAACATTTTCATTTAGACCTTTAGTTATCCTAAAATAGACTCCTTTTTCCATTGATACTGTTATGACCAGGTGAGATAGGGGTCTAGGGGTTCCCTTTCAGCCTTTGCCTGGTTTAACCGTAACAGGGTTTAATTTTAAAAACACTGTGTTTTAGCTCCCCTTCAGTGAATCCTTGTTCACCACTTTCCAATTGTAAGGCAAAGAAATCAGACAGGTTTTCTTAGATTTAAACAAGAAAGCTGGAAGTTTATTAATCTTAAACTCTAATTCGGGTAACGGCTAAGAATACGCGACGTGACCACGCTAACATGCACACACGATAAATACACAGGCAGATAGAGACAGAAAAAGTAGAAGAGAATAAAGAGGAAAGGTTTGAGGCAATAGATGGGTTTTTGTTTACTGTCCCTTGAGTTTGATGTTGAGCCTAAGAAACTGAACTGGAGTAGCCATATAAATACTGTGGCTACAAGAGCAGGTCAGAGGCTGGGAATCCTGAGGTGAGTAACTCACCTTCTGACTCCCCAAAGCCTGTCCACCATCTACAAGGCACAAGTCAGGAGTGTGATGGAATACTCTCCACTTGCCTGGATGGGTGCAGCTCCAACAACACTCAAGAAGCTCGACACCATCCAGGCCAGAGCAGCCCGCTCGATTGGCACCCCATCCACAAACATTCACTCCCTTCACCACCAACACACAGTGGCAGCAGTATGTACCATATTCAAGATGCACTGCAGCAATGCACCAAGGCTCCTTAGACAGCACCTTCCAAACCCGCGACCTCTACCAACTAGAAGCACAAGGGCAGCATATGCATGGGAACACCACCACCTGCAAGTTCCCCTCCAAGTCACACACCATCCTGACTTGGAACTGTATCGCCGTTCCTTCACTGTTGCTGGATCAAAATCCTGGAACTCCCTTCCTAACAGCACTGTGGGTGTACCTACCCCACATGGACTGCAGCGGTTCAAGAAGGCAGCTCACCACTGCCTTCTCAAGGGCAATTAGGGATGGGCAATAAATGCTGGCCTAGCCAGAGACGCCCACATCCCATGAACGAATTTAAAAAAAAGTCTTCGGTTGCCGATAAGTCTTGCCGTTCGTTGGGGCCCAGTGCACACTTTAACTTGTTTCGATGTAGGAGTCTTTTCTCTCTTGAGGATTGCGCGACTTCAGTGGGTCCGGAGACTTGTGAGAAAGCGAGAGAGAGCCAGCCAGCAGATAGGCTGAATTCTTCCAGCTTCAGTTGCAAACAGCAGTCTGACCAAACTGTCCTGTGAGCACAATTCAAAATTCCAAGTTGGCCTGCAGGTTAGTCATGTGACTAAGTTTTTTTCAACAAAATCTCCTGCATCTTTTGTGGATTCCAAAGCTCTTATTGCGGGGGGGTGGGGGTCTGGTGGTTGGAGGGGGGTGCGATGTAGTGTTGTCTCCCACCATGACAAGATGTGGATCACCATTGCCCAGCCCAATCTCTGTTAATTGAATCAGTGAGCAAATCTTTTGTCTCTCCAAGCACTGTCTCTTAGTATACAAGTGTTCTTCCAGCCGCTGCTGGTCTCTTCAAACAAGTTATCTCTTTGCTCCAGCAACAGTTTAAAATTGATGTTCATATGACAAAATTAATATGCCTCATTCTTGGCAGGTGGGGGTCTTCATGACAATATTTTATACTGTTATTCCAATGTTGTTTTGAATTGGTGGGATTAAGCTCACCGGAGAAGGGGAGTTCTCCCCGGTGTCCTGGCAAACACCAAACCCATCACCAAATCAGATTATCCAGTCACTCATTTCACTGCAGCCTGTGGAATCTTGCTGTGCACAAATTGGCTTCTGCACTTGCCTAGGTAACAGGGACCACACTTCAAACATACTTCATTGGCTGTGAAGTGCTTTGGGATATTCCGAGGATGTGATAAGGTGCTATATAAATGGAAGATCTCTCTTTCCAGTAATTACACACTATCAATCGAGTGTTTATTATCAAGATGTCCCAACACATACATTTGAAAGTAGCCTTTTGACTTGCCAAACCATCTAAAATATTAATAGTGCAAGTCAGTTGACATTTGTGAATGAATGGGTGGAGATTACATATTTGGCATCATAATAGATAACATAAGGTCAGACGGAAACTCTACAATATATCAAGGCTGAAAGAGAAGACAAAAACACATCTCGTCCTGATCAGAGAACTCCTCTACACTGATGATGCTGCGCTAGTCGCTCACAGGGAAATTCAGCTACAAAGACTCATGGACTGTCTCTCCTGTGCCTGTAACTTGTTCTCCTTGACTATAAGCTTCAAGAAAACTATGGTCATGGGACAAGGTGTTGCATCTTTGCCCCTGATCACACTAAATAACATCTCACTGGAGTTGGTTAGCATATTCTGCTTCCTTGGGACCATGGTGACAGATAATCTGTCCCTTGATGCAGAGCTCGATACACACATAGGGAAAGCAGCTACCACCTTTGGCTGACTTGCAAAATGCTCATGGGACAACACCAAGCTGACCCTTAGGTCTAAGCTGATGGTTTATAAGGCCTGTGTTCTCAGCACCTTGCTGAATGGCTGTGAAACATGGGCAACTTACAGCTACCAGGAAAAGAAGCTCAATAATTTCCATCTTCACTGTCTGTGGCACATTATGAGTATATCCTGGCAGGATAAAATCACAAATGTGACAGTTCTCTCAAAGGCAGAGCTGTGTTGGCTCTA
Organism: Heterodontus francisci; assembly: GCF_036365525.1. Taxonomy (NCBI): domain Eukaryota; kingdom Metazoa; phylum Chordata; class Chondrichthyes; order Heterodontiformes; family Heterodontidae; genus Heterodontus; species Heterodontus francisci. The sequence continues at coordinate 6,361,990 of NC_090388.1, forward strand.
ATCAAACAGAGGCGACTTCGGTGGATCAGACACGTTCGCAGGATTGAAACGGTCGCATATCCAAGGACCTTCTGTATGGTGAGGTAGACGGGGCCAGACGACCAGAGGGGAAACCAAAGCTCTGTTTCAAGGATGCTTGCAAGTGTGACATGAAGGCCCTAAATGTTGACTATCGCACTTGGGAATCACTAGCTGGTGAAAGAGGGAAATGGCGACACATCCTGTGGACTGGTGTGCACTACCGCAATGACCAGTTGCCACAGCAGCTTGGCAACAGGCGCTAATGTCAAAAACAACAACTCACAGTGTCGCTTGGCAGCTTCACGTGCGGCACTTGTGGCAGAACCTGCCTCTCAAGGATTGGCCTTCACAGCCATCAGCAAAGGTGCACCAGGAGAGGACACCCCATCTAAATGGATTGTTTGCTGTGTGTCCATCATCTTTCATAGATGGAAGGATGTCAACCAGATAACATAAGCATGGACTGTGGGATCTCCTGTGCAGTTTTGACCACCTGAGGGGGTCTGAGGAGGATTTTCTCGAGTTCTTTCCTCCTTCTTGTCCCAGTGATTTTGCCTCTCCTAGTGGATTACATGGCTGCTGGGCTGGGGAAGGGGTTAGGCCAGTAGGATATGTCTCGTCAGGATGCTCCAGCCATCATGAGTATGGTACTGGATTAGTGGACCAGCTAGTTTTTTCCTGTTCTGTTATTTTCATATGAATTAAGTCCTGCTACACTCATTGTTATGCATCAAATGACAGGCAAACACCTGATCTGGAGCTAAGGGTTCAGCTCCGACACTCCAATGTGTACAAAATCTACCTTTATCACACAGAGACCAGAATAGACATTCGCTGTCACTGGGAGGATCTTGGCATGGTTCAAACATGGTAACCAACTGAATGTCCAGCATAATGGAATCAATGACCTGATTCAGGGAACTCTGCAATGCCAGATAAGTGTGATTCTGACCCTGGTAAAATTACTTGTGTTAGAGAGAGAAAGAGAGAGACAGCCAGGATTTAATTAAACATTATATCGTGTTTCACAGAAACATTTAAAAACACTTCACATGCAATGAATTATCTCGAAGTGCTATGCCCATTGTTTTGCAGGCCAACGCACCAGTAATTTTGTGCATAGCATGATCACATAAATCCCATGAATGAGCAATTCATCTGTCTTTTGGTGATGTTGGTCAAGGGATAAATATTGGCCAGGACACCAAGGGACCCTTTCCTGCTTTTCTTCAGAATAGTTCCGCAGGATCTTCCAAATTCACCTGAGATGGCAGACAGGTTTAACCGATAAGACAGCAGCTCCAATAGTGCAGCACTCCCTCAGTTGTGTACTGAAGTGTCAGCCTGTATTATTAGTTCAAGTCTCTGGAGTGGAGCTTTTGTAATGAAAATGTCATCTATTTTGACACACTTCAGTTTTATAAAAATAAATAATAACCACCGCCCCGTGAATTTAAATGAGCTTGTGCTCAATCTCACTCCTGCTGATAATATAGCTGAGAAAATATCCATACATTCATTGTCTGAGAAAGGCATCATTTTTTCCAATGTAATTAAAGGATCTATGAAGACATGAAAGCTTTTTTGCATTTGATCTAATTTGTTGCAGTAAAATATATCACATTACTTGTTTTAGATCCTGAGATGTATCTGGACTGGAAAGCACTGTTACATCTCTTAAGGTTTACAGCGAATAAGCTATTGTTGGTAAATAGATTAAATTTTAATGGCATGTTCTTCTGCACACACAGGAAGAGGACAGGAAATATCTGCACGCGTGCACAGGGATCATTTATTAGCAATGGCTTTCTTTGTCAAATGATAAGTCTATTGTAACAGGATCTCAAAGAGAGCAAGGGCTGCAACCAGTGCAGTTAATTATTAATACTGCTTCATCTGTGCTCACAATATCAGATCAGTGAATATTCAGACGCCATTTAAGGTCGTTTGTAAAAGAAAGAACTCGGGGATAAATTTCACACTTTATTACAACAGCTTTTGGGATGTCCCAATGCTTTACGCAATTGGTGTGTGGGTGGGGGACGAGGTGGTAGATCTTCCGATTGTTGCTGATAAAGCTTTAATATTCCTGTTCAAAAAAAATAAGAGCAGTGAGAAATTTAATAGGAGCACATTACACTTTGGTAAGGAACGGGTGTCGGAAAATCTACCTCCGACTAATGAACAATCACTGGAACGGAGAAATGTGCTGAATGATATGGTTGTTTTTTGTGGATTAGTTGCAAATACTTTCCGGATTTGTGCAGCTCATAATGCTTGCGTTTATTTCACTTCTGAGGAAGTTCAGATGTGCGGACGGTCAAATCACAGCTGTCCTTAACGGAAGCATTAGGAACGGGAGGAGGCTATTCAATCCATCGAACCTGTTCCACCATTCAATTGGATTATGGCTGGCCTGCATCTTAATTCCATTTATCTGTCTTTCCTCCATTTCCCTTGATACCCCGTACTCAACAAAAATCTATCGATCTCAGACTTGAAAACACCAACTGTCCCTCAGCATCTACAGCCTTTCAGGAGAGTTCTAGATTTCCACTATCCTTTGTGTGAAGACATCCTTCCTGATTTCAATCCTGAATGCTCTGGCTCTAATTTTAAGAATAATAGCCCTTGTTCTGGATTCCCCACCATAGAACCATAGAAAAATTATGGCACAGAAGGAGGCCATTCAGCCCATAGTGTCTGTGCTGGCCGAAAAAACTAGCCACCCAATCACATCCCTGCTTTTGTATTCTATACCATGGCCAATAAAGGAAAGCATTCCATATGCCTTTTTCACCACTCTATCTACCTGTCCTGCCACCATCAGGGACCTGTGCACATGCATTCCAAGGTCTCGCACCCCTCTCAATATCCTCCAGTTTATTATGTATTCCCTCGCTTTATTTGCACTCCCCAAATGCATTACCTCACCCTTCTCCAGATTGAATTCCATTTGCCACTTTTCCACCCTCTCAACCAAACCATTGACATCATTCTAGAGTCTACAGCTATCCTCTTCATTATCAACTACACAGAAAATTTTTGCGTCATCTGCAAATTTCCCAATCATGCCTCCCACATTTAAGTCCAAATCATTAATATATACCACAAACAGCAAGGGACCCAACACTGAGCCCTGTGGAACGTCATTGGAAACAGCTTTCCATTCACAAAAACATCTGTCGACCACTACCCTTTGTTTCCTGGTCCTGAGCCAATTCTGGATCCAACCTGCCGCATTGCCCTGTATCCCATGGGCTTTCATTTTACTGACCAGTCTGCCATGTGGGACCTTGTCAAATGCCTTACTAAAGTCCATGTAGACCACATCCACTGCACTACCCTCATCAATCCTTCTTGTTACTTCCTCAAAAAACTCAATTAAGTTAGTAAGACATGACCTTCCCTTAACAGATCCATGCTGACTATCCCTTTAAGATTTGCCTTCCCCCAATTTAGAACCAAAGGAAATAGTTTCTCTTTGTCTATCCTATTAAATCCTGTTAACGTTTTAAAGACTGCGATTAGGTCACCAGTTAATCTTTGATATCCAAGGGAATACAAGCCAGGTCTCTGCAACCTGCTCCTCATATTTAACCCTATAGCCCCGGTATCATTCTGGTGAATCTGTGTTGCACCCTTTCCAACAATAATATATCCTTCCTGTGGGATGGTGCCCAGAACTGAACACAGTTACTCTAGATGGGGTCTGACCAAGGTTCTATACAACCGAAGCATCACTTCCCCCTCTTCATTATCTAGACCCCTTAAGACAAAGGCCAACATTCCATTAGTCTTTTTAATTACTTTTTCTACCTGTCCACTGGATTTTAATAATTTGTGGGCTTGGACAGCCAATAATTTTAAAACTGATTCCTCTTTTGCTCTGGAGGAATGGTCAGCAGCTTTCAACTTTCCATTCCTTAGTTCTGATGTTATTCTGTCTATGTCTCCATATACTATCTCACTGGGTATTTGGCCATTCCAACTGACATAGAATCATAGAATAATATAGTATAGAACAGAAAAAGAAGCAACAGCGACATGAAGAAAAAGCTTTTTACGCAGCGAGTGGTTAGGATCAGGAATGCACTGCCTGAGAGTGTAGTGGAGGCAGGTTCAGTGTGTGTTTAGGATCAGGAATGCACTCTCTGAGTGTGTAGTGGAGGCAGGTTCAGTGTGTGTTTAGGATCAGGAATGCACTCTCTGAGTGTGTAGTGGAGGCAGGTTCAAACAAGGCCTTCAAAAAAGAACTGGATAATTATCTGAAGAGAAAAAAATTGCAGGGCTACGGGGAAAAGGCAGGGAAGCGGGACTAAGTGAGTTGCTCTTGCAGGAGGCCGGCATGGACGCGATGGGCCGAATGGCCTCCTTCTGTGCTGGAACAATTCTATCATTCTCTGAGAAGGAGGCCATTTGGCTGAGTGAGTTCACATTGGCTCTTTTGAAGAGCAATCCAGTTCGTGCCATTCCCCTCCTCTTTTCCCATATCCCTGCAACGTTTTTCTCTATCAGGTATTTATCCAATTCCCTTTTGAAAGCTACTATTGAATCTGTATCCACTACTCTATCAGTGCATTCCAAATCCTAACCACTCATTACATAAATAAGCTTATCCTCTTGATGCCTCCAGCTCTTTTGCCAATCACCTTAAATCTGTGCCCTCGAGTTATCGACCATTCAGCAATTGGAAACAGTTCTGTTTATTCACTCTATCTGAACCCTTCATGATATCAAACACCTCTATCAAATCTCCTTTTAATCTTCTCTGCTGTAAGGAGAAAAACCCTTGTTTCTCCAGTCTATCCACACAACTGTAATCCCTTATCCCTAGAACCATTCCAGTAAATCTCTTCTGCAAAACCTTCACATCATTCCTAAAATCTGGTGCCCAGAATTGGACACAATACCCCAGCCGGGGCTGTTTTATATATGTTGAGCATAACTTTTTTGCTTTTATACTCTATGCCTCTATTTATAAAGCCCAGGATCACATATGGCTTATTAACTGCTAAGTTCACCTTCAAAGACAACTTGTATAGATGCGTCTAGTTTCTTTTGCAGTTTCTTGGTCAATGCTCAAGTACCAGTCCCTCATATCGACACTGACTGCATTGTGCAACCGAATAATGAGATGGCCGATTATCCTTTGTTTGAACAAAGCCCAGTCACCCGTCACTTCTGTGCTCGCTGATTTACATTGGCTCCCAGTTAAATAATATCTTGATTTTAAAACTCTTATCTATGTTTTCAAATCCCTCCAGTGTCTCGCCATGCCTATCTCTATAACTTCGTCCAGGCTTACGGCTCTCCGAGATCTCTGCACTCCTCCAATTCTGGCCTCTTGTGCATCCCTGGTTTAATCACTCCACCATTGGTGGCCATGCCTTCAGCTGCCAAGGTCCTAAGCTCTGCGATTTCCTCCCAAAACCTATCCTTCCATCTCCTCCTTTAAGATGCTCCTTTAAACCTACCTATGACCAAACTTTTGGTCACCTGTTCTAATATTTCCTTATGTTGCTCAGTGTCAAATTTTGTTTGATAATGCTCCTGCGAAGCACCTTGGGATGTTATATTACATTAAAGGTGCTATATAAATGCAATTTTGTTGTTATTCCATTAACACTGAACTTACAAAATTCAGCAACAGTGTACCTGTGCTCTGGCATTTTTCGACCAACTCAGTCACACTGGCCGTTTAAACTTACATAGGCCAATTATTCTTGCTAGCAATAAGCCCTGTAACATAGTGAATCATATCGTATTATACCCACTAGATGGTACTGTTAACAGGGAAAGCCTAAAGAGTGCACAGTAAGTGAAGTCACATTAATCGAGAACAGTGTTAAACAGCCCAAACCCTGAGAGAAACAGTGCATGGACTTCCAATACAACCACAGGAATATTTTTTGATTAGTTAGATTTGTGCTTTTGTTGCTGGGTTGGTTTGATTTAATAGTAATGAGGGTCAACCTGGACTGAGACCAGAACAGGTTGGGTTTGTTCAATAAGTACACAATTTTAGTCCAATTCAAGGCACTTTCAAGAGCAGTACTGAGGGAGTGTTGCTCTGTCAGAGGTGTCATCTTTCAGATGAAATGCTAATCCAAGTTGCAGTCTACATGTTCTGGTGCACATGAAAGATCTCATGGCACTATTTGGAGAGCAGGAATGCTCTCCCATTCAGCCCAACTGGTCCATGCCAGTGTTTATGCTCCACACGAGCCTCCTCCCACCCCTCTTCATCTCACCCGATCAACATATCCTTCTATTCCTTTCTCCCTCATGTGTTTATCTCTCTTCTCTTTAAATGTCTCTATGCTATTTGCCTCAACCACTCCCTGTGGTAGCAAGTTCCACATTCTCACCACTCTCTGGGTAAAGAAGTTTCTCCTGAATTCCCTGCTGAATTTATCGATATTTATGGCACCTTAGCTTTGGTCTCCCCCACAAGTGGAATTTTTTCTCTACGTTTAACCTATCAAACCCTTTCAATACTTTAAAGACCTCTATCGGATCACTGCTCAGCCCTCTCTTTTCCAGAGAAAAGAGCCCCAGGCTGTGTAATTCTTCCTGATAGTTATAACCTCTCAGTTCTGCTATCATGTCTGATGCCATTTCTCTCACTGGCAATCAATTATGTCATTCAATGATCTTTCCTAGCATGTACTTTGAATTTGTATTGTTCTGAGGTCCAGTTGTCAGCAGGATTATTTGTTGACCAAGAAACCAAGATGGGGCGGCACAGTGGTGCAGTGGTTAGCACTGCAGCCTCACAGCTCCAGGGACCCAGGTTCGATTCCGGGTACTGCCTGTGTGGAGTTTGCAAGTTCTCCCTGTGTCTGCGTGGGTTTTCTCCGGGTGCTCCGGTTTCCTCCCACAAGCCAAAAGACTTGCAGGTTGGTAGGTAAATTGGCCATTATAAATTGTCACTAGTATAGGTAGGTGGTAGGGAAATATAGGGACAGGTGGGGATGTTTGGTAGGAATATGGGATTAGTGTAGGATTAGTATAAATGGGTGGTTGCTGGTCGGCACAGACTCGGTGGGCCGAAGGGCCTGTTTCAGTGCTGTATCTCTAATCTAATCTAATCTAAATCCTTTACTGGTTATGTGCAAAGAGGGAACATGTTCAGAACAATGTACGAGTCCCTTATGCCTTGAGTAACCGAAGAAGCGGACATAAATATATCACCATTTAATAGCAAGTGCGAAATAGACAGACACATAATATTTTCTGTCGGGGTGTTTGAACAATATAGGAAATGACCCAATGCCAGAGTGTGCCAGCTGGTGTAACTGAGGATCCGAAACTTGCAGTGATTGATATGGGCTAGAGGGTTGGTAAATATCATTCTCTTTCCTTTCACCTCACCAAAAGTCAACTTTTGAAAGCTGCTGAAAATGAAAGGTGCAATCCATTCATTTCAAAACTTTATTAAGAGGCTCTTTCCATTCTCCGCCAGATGCTTAAGATGCACGTATTGAATTCCCCCCTGCTATTTACTGCAGGTGTTTAAAAACTGTTAATCCTGTGATAATTTAGCGTTGATGGTAATTTGGTGCGTGCTTGTTCAGTGGCTGTACAAGAACAACAGTGAGCAGAAATTAACCCTGTAATTATCCCCAAATTAAGCTTGCCACAAACTCCATTCCCTAGCCACTGCTGACACATCCCTCTCCCTAGCAATTGTCTGAGCTGAACCAGACCATTCACAACCTTGGTGTCATAATTTGACTCCGAAATGAACTTCTGACCACATAGCCATGCCATCACTTAGACCGCCTATTTCCACCTCCGTGACCATACCCGACTTTGCTCCTGTCTCAGCTCAACTGCTGCTGAAAACCTCATCCATGCCTTTGTTACCTCTAGATTCAGATTCAGAGATACAGCACTGAAACAGGCCCTTCGGCCCACCGAGTCTGTGCCGACCATTAACCACCCATTTACACTAATCCTACACTAATCCCATATTCTTACCACATCCTCACCTGTCCCTATATTCCCCTACCACCTACCTATACTGGGAGCAATTTTTATAATGGCCAATTTACCTATCAACCTGCAAGTCTTTTGGCTTGTGGGAGGAAACCGGAGCACCCGGAGGAAACCCACGCAGACACAGGGAGAACTTGCAAACTCCACACAGGCAGTACCCAGAATTGAACCCGGGTCGCTAGAGCTGTGAAGCTGCGGTGCTAACCACTGCGCCACTGTGCCGCCCTAATAGACTGGACTATTCTAACATACATTTGTTTGTTTACTTGTCTTTAATTACTTTGCTTAAGCCTGCCATAGAGAATGCCTGCAGTGACTTACAGATTCCAGTGTTGTGAAGGAAAGAACTGCATCTAGGAACATTGGAACAGGAGGAGGCCGTTTAACCCCTCAAGCCTGTTTCAACATTCAATGAGATCATGACGGATCCGTGACTTAACTCCATATACCCATCTTTTCCTCATATTCCTTAATACCTTTGGATAACAGAAATCTACAGATTAACAACTGACCTAACATCAATTGCCATTTGCGATGAGAGTTTCAAACTTCTTCCACCCTTTGCGTGAAGACTAATTCCACTCCTGAAAGGTCTGGCTCTAATTTTTAAACGATGCCCCCTAATTCTAGACTCCCTAAACAGCGGAAATAGTTTCTCTCTATCGACCTCTCAATAATTTGAAAACTTTGATTAAACCATCCTTAGCCTTTTAAATTCCAGGGAATATAACCCTAGTTTGTGTAAACTCATCTCGTAATTTAACCCTTGGAGTCCAGGTATCATTCTGGTAAATTACTCTGCACTCTGTCCAAGGCCAATATATCCTTCCTAAGGTGTTGTGCCCAGAACTGCTCACAGTAACTGCAGGTGTGGTCTAACCAGAGTTTTGTATAGCTGAAACATGACTTCTACCCCCTTGTATTCTAGTCCTCTGGATATAAACGCCAGCATTCCATTAGCCTTTCTGATTGAATATTTTCTGTACCTGTTCATGACATTTTAATGATCTGTGTACTTGGACCTCAGGTCTTTTTGGAGCTCCACTGTTTCTAGCTTTTCAGCATTTAGAGAGTATCCTGTTTCATCCTTTTTAGGTCCAAAGTGGATGACCTCACTTTTGTCTACATTGAAATTCATTTGTCACATTTTTTCCCATTCACTTAATCTATTAATATCTCGTTTATAACTTTATGCTTCCACCTACACTGCTTACAATGCCGCCAATCTTTGTGTCATCAGCAAATTTGGATATGTGGCTTTCTATCCCATTATCTAAGTCACTAATAAATGCGGTGAATAGTTGAGGCCTCATTGCAGGACACACTAGTCACATCCGGCCAATTAGAGTACCTGCCCATTATCCCTACTCTCTGTCTTCTGTCACTAAGCTAATTTCCTAACCAGCTCAATAACTTGTCTTCAGTTCCATGAGCTTCAACTTTAGCCAACAGTCCTTTCTGAGGGTCTTTATCAAATGCCTTCAGGAAGTCCATATAAATAACATTAATAGACATTCGCCTGTTCACGACTTTAGATGCCTCTTCAAAAAATTCAATCAGATTTGGCAGGTATGAATTACCCTTTACAAATCCATGCTGACTCTCTGATCAGCTGAAAATTTTCAAGATGTTTAGTGACGCACGCTATCAGGATTGTGTCCTAGTCCCCACTCTGTTTGGCATCTTCTTCTCCATGCCCCTGACCTTCGCCTTCCCTGCAGATATGGAAGTCGTCTACTTGCATACTAGGTCAGATGGCAAGTTCTACAATCTATCAAGGCTGAAATCGAAGACAAAAACACATCACGTCCTGATCAGAGAGCTCCTCTACACTGATGATGCTGCGCTAGTCGCTCACACGGAATCTCAGCTACAGAGACTCCGGGACTGTCTCTCCCGTGCCTGTAACTTGTTCTCCTTCTCTATCAGCGTCAAGAAAACTGTGGTCATGGGACAAGGTGTTGCATCTCTGCCCCCGATCACACTAAATAACACCCCACTGGAAGTGGTTAGCAAATTCTGCTATCTTGGGTCCATGATGACAGACAATCTGTCCCTTGATGCAGAGCTCAATACACACATAGGGAAAGCAGATGCCACCTTTAGCTGACTTGAAAACTGTGCATGGGATAACACCAAGCTGACTCTTAGGACCAAGCTGATGGTTTATAAGGCCTGTGTTCTCAGCACCTTGCTGAATGGCTGTGAAACATGGGCGACTTACAGCTACCGGGAAAAGAAGCTCAATAATTTCCATCTTCACTGTCTCCGCCACATTATGGGTGTATCCTGGCAGGATAATATCACAAATGTGGCAGTTCTCTCAAAAGCAGAGCTCCCAAGGGCGTTAGCACTAGTCAAACAGAGGCAGCTTCGGTGGATCAGACATGTCCTCAGGATGGAAGACAGTTGCATACCCAAGGACCTTCTGTATGGTGAGGTAGCTGGGGCAGACAACCAGTGGGGCGCCCAAAACTCCACGTCAAGGATGCTTGCAAGTGTGACATGAAGGCCCTAAATGTTGACTATTGTGCACTTGGGAGTCACTAGCTGGTGAAAGAGGGAAATGGCGACACATCCTGTGGACTGGTGTGCACTACCACGATGACCAGTGGCTACAGCAGCTTGGCAACAGGCACCAACATCAAAAACAACAATTCACAGCGTCACTTGGCAGCTTCACGTGAGGCACTTGTGGCAGAACCTGCCTCTCAAGGATTGGCCTTCACAGCCATCAGCAAAGGTGCACCAAGAGAAGACACCCCACCGACATGGATTGTTTGCTGCGTGTCCATCATCTTTCGTAGACGGAAGGATTCCAACCCAACCCAGTCACACTATCCTTAATTATTTTGTTCGTTCATTGGTGTCATCTTCTTCCCTGAAGGTTGACTGTTAGGGATCTCCACCTCTGTCTGTCCTGTGCTGTCCTTACACATTCTGAATAGGTCAACTGCATCCAGTCCATTATAACCATCATCCATTTTCTCCTCTGCTTCCCTCTCCTACATTTCCCGTCGAACTTTCCATCCAATAATTGTCTCTGTCTACCTTCTGCTCTAATGATGTGACTGAAATATTGTATCTTTCTCTCTTTGATGTTATGCACTAATTTCCTCTTTACTCCAGCCATTTCCAGCACTTCCACATTAGTCTTTCAGTCTGTGTAGGATATGTTGAACATCCTCCTGTATTTCCACATCGCAAATGCAGACAGATGGTAGATGGAATTTAATACTGACAAATGTGAGGTGATGCATTTTGGCAGAAGGAATAGGGAGAGGCAATATATACTTAATGGCACAGTTCCAAAGAGAGTGCAGGAACAGAGGGTCCTGGGGGTGCATGTACATCGATCTTTGAAGGTGGCAGGACATATTGAGAGAGTGGTTAGTAAAGCATATGGGATCTTGAGCTCCATAAATAGAGGCATTGAGTATAAAAGCAGGGAAGTTATGCTGATCCTTTATAAAGCTCTGGTTACATTCCAACATGAGTATTGCATCCAGTTCTGGTCACGAAAACTTTGTAAGGATGTGAGGGTCCTTGAGAGGGTTCAGAGACGATTTACCAGAATGGTTCCAGGGATGGAGAATTTTAACTACCAGGTTTAGTTGGAAAAGCTGGGGTTTGTTCTCATTAGAAGGAAGAACAAAGAACAGTACAGCACAGGAACAGGCCATTCGGCCCTCCAAGCCTGCGCCGATCTTGATGCCTGCCTAAACTAAAACCTTCTGCACTTCCAGGGACCGTATCCCTCTATTCCCATCCTATTCATGTATTTGTCAAGATGCCTCTTAAACGTCGCTATCGTACCTGCTTCCACCACCTCCCCCGGCAGCATGTTCCAGGTACTCACCACCCTCTGTGTAAAGAACTTGCCTCGCACATCCCCTCTAAACTTTGCCCCTCTCACCTTAAACCTATGTCCCCTAGTAACTGACTCTTCCACCCTGGGAAAAAGCTTCTGACTATCCACTCTGTCCATGCCGCTCATAACTTTGTAAACCTCTATCATGTCGCCCCTCCACCTCCGTCGTTCCAGTGAAAACAATCCGAGTTTATCCAACCTCTCCTCATAGCTAATGCCCTCCAGACCAGGCAACATCCTGGTAAACCTCTTCTGTACCCTCTCCAAAGCCTCCACGTCCTTCTGGTAGTGTGGCGACCAGAATTGCACGCAATATTCTAAGTGTGGCCTAACTAAAGTTCTGTACAGCTGCAGCATGACTTGCCAATTTTTATATTCTATGCCCCGACCGATGAAAGCAAGCATGCCGTATGCCTTCTTGACTACCTTATCCACCTGTGTTGCCATTTTCAGTGACCTGTGGACCTGTACGCCCAGATCTCTCTGCCTGTCAATACTCCTAAGAGTTCTGCCATTTACTGTATACTTCCCACCTGCATTAGATCTTCCAAAATGCATTACCTCACATTTGTCCGGATTAAACTCCATCTGCCATTTCTCTGACCAAGTCTCCAACCGATCTATATCCTGCTGTATCCTTTGACAATCCTCATCACTATCCGCAACTCCACCAACCTTTGTGTCGTCCGCAAACTTACTAATCAGACCAGCTACATTTTCCTCAAAATCATTTATATATACTACAAAGAGCAAAGGTCCCAGCACTGATCCCTGCGGAACACCACTAGTCACATCCCTCCATTCAGAAAAGCACCCTTCCACTGCTACCCTCTGTCTTCTATGACAGAGCCAGTTCTGTATCCATCTTGCCAGCTCACCTCTGATCCCTTCACCTTTTGTACCAGTCTGCCATGAGGGACCTTGTCAAATCCATATAGATAACATCCACTGCCCTTCCTTCATCAATCATCTTTGTCACTTCCTCAAAAAACTCAATCAAAATTAGTGAGACACGACCTCCCCTTCACAAAACCATGCTGCCTCTCGCTAATAAGTTTGTTTGTTTCCAAATTGGAGTAAATCCTGTCCCGAAGAATCCTCTCCAATAATTTCCCTACACTGATGTAAGGCTCACCAGCCTATAATTTCCTGGATTATCCTTGCTACCCTTCTTAAACAAAGGAACAACATTGGCTATTCTCCAGTCCTCCTTAGAGAAAAGGAGATTGATGGGAGATTTAATAGAGAGGTTCAAGATTATAACAGGTTTAGATAAGTTAGACAAGGAAAAACTGTTCCCATTAATTGATGGTACAAGGATTAGGGGACACAGATTGGAGATTTGGAGCAAGAGATACAGGGGGAATGTGAGGAGGAACATTTTACGCAGCGAGTGGTAATGAACTGGAACTCGCTGCCCACGAGGGTGTTGGAAGTGGAGACAATCAATGATTTCAACAGGAAATTGGATGGGCACTTGAAGGAAATAAACTTGCAGAGCTATGGAGACCGAGCGGTCGAGTGTGACTGACTGGATAGCTTCATGGAGAGCCAGCATGGACCCAGTGGGTCAAATGACCTCCTTCTGTGCCATAAATGAGTCAGCTTATGAATAGTCTCTGTTTGTTGTCCATGTCTCTCAGGCATATAACATAGATGACAAAATGTAGCACCTCAGCATTCTTTTCCTACGATTCAGGCTCAGTTTCTTTGATGTTACCATGTCCTTCATTCTGACAAATACGGTCTTGGCTATCTCAATTCTCCTTCGGATCTTAATTATATCCTTAATTATAGATTGTAGTAATTTATCAACAACAGATGTTAGACTAAGTGGTCTATAGTTCTCTGGTTTCCACCTCTCACCTTTCTTAAATAGCAGAGCGGCAGGTGCAATTTTACAATCTGAAGGAATCGTCCCAAATCGAGAGAACTTTGGAAGATTATAGTTACAGCATCTGCAATGTTCTCACCTACTTCCTTTATACATCTTTCTGCATCTATACAACACCTCATCGTGGCCTCATATCTATACATTATTTGAACATGAATGCTCCAGGTTAATTTGAAGTTTGAAGATTGCGATCTTTTATTGGGTATCAAGGGATATGGAGCAAAAGTGAGTGAATGGAGTTGAGCTAGAGATCAGTCATGATCTGATTAAATGGTGGAACAGGCTTGGGGGACTATTCCTCCTGTTCCTGTTTCCTCCAGTTGATGGCACTCCAAGGCTGGACTGAGCGCTGGAGCACTAGAATGCCAACTTTCTGCAATCCCTCCCCCGGTCATGCAGCAGGACTCAAGCCCATCCACTTCCAGTTTTAACAGAGTGGTTGGGGTGGGGTGGTGGAGTGGGGAGGGGGGGGGGCTGCGGGGAGCAGGTGGTGGGGGGTGGGGGGGTGGTGGGCGACCAACCCTCTCTCAGGAGGTGGATTGGAAATTTGAATATTCTAATGAGGCTGCATGCCTCAGATTTAACCTATCTTCCAACTTGAACGTTGGCCAGCATTTTCCCAGGTCTTGGGAAACTTAGCCGTTAAAGGGAGGTGAGGATTGCTGCATGGAAAAGGGAACCGGTGCCTTTACAGCACTGCTTGTGGACCAAGAGAAGCAGGAATGCTTCCATACCCTTGGCCCCACAACCTTACCTTCTTCTCTGCCTCCCACCGGATAACCCCTACCTCAAGATCCAACGACACTCTTCCCAAAATTCCCTCAGCATCGGGTATCGGACCATCGCTGGGATCGGTAGGAACTCCCCCCAAGATCTGGACCACCCTCACATACCTCAATGCCACCACTAACCCAGCTGCAGGCTCCCTACCTGCTTCCGGCCTGCAGCCGCCTTGGAGCATTCCCCCTCCTCCAACCTACAGCGGGGGAACGTGTTGGAAAAGAAGGACACATGCTGTGACATTAAAACAGCGAGCAGGGTGACCAAATCGCCCTCCCCCACACGGACAAAACCCACCCCTGTAAATATCAGACCCATCGAGCGTTCTGATTTACACCATTAGGGCACCAGTTTGCAAAGAATTACTGAACCTGAGCACGAGGAAGCTGAATTAACATAAAGAGATAAAATGGCAAGATCATTCCTCTCCCTCAATCTAATCTAATGGCAGTGATAATGTCATCAGTTTCAACTGTTTAAACAGCAGTCCAAGTAATGAAGTGAAAAAGTCAATGAACAAGAAAATATTAAAATTATCATTTGTAAAGGGGGTTTGGTTGTTGTTAAAGCTCATTCTCATTATGAACAAATTTAATGACACTCTGCCTACCTTTGTGCTTTTTAACCTTAGAGTTTTTGGAGCAGCTATATTTTTGACCTCAACACTGAACATGCTCATCCCATCAGCAGCAAGAGTGCATTTTGGCTGTGTTTTGTTTGTAAGGATACTTCAAGGTCTTGTGGAGGTATGTTTTTAAATCTACTGAAAAGGGCAGGGGACTGAGACTAAAGGGATTGATCTTTCTGAGAGATAGTACAGGGGCAATGGGCCAAATGGGTAAAGGGCAGGGAAATTGGAATAAACATAGAATAATGGGTCTATCAGAGAGCTGGCACAATGCATTGGGACAAATGACCTCCTTCTGCACTGTAACCACGACCACTGCGGAGATTAAAGGCCTGCTCGGATCTGAAAAAAAAACCCGAGCCCGACAGAACCACACCTGACCCGAGCCCAACACGGCCTGAGTCCTTTCACTTTATCCTGCGTCCGACCGGACCTGACCCGACCTGACCATCAGTTAACTTACCTTCCGTTTTTCACTTTGTTGCTGATCTGCACAAGCTTAAAATAACTGTAACAAAACCACCTTTCTAGTACAATAATTAAATTAACATTGGAGCCACTTACCTGTGATAGAGAGTGTCGTCAGGTCCCATCAGGTTTTGTTTCAGATTTCCAGCATCCGCAGTATTTTGCTTTTATCCCATCAGGTTCAAGTCGGGTAACAGGCCTTTAGCGGAAACCCTGTAGTTGGACCTTGTGTTTTCACAGGTCTTCTGGTGAAGAGGCCAAGTGAGAGAATTGTACATGCACCCTTGTACACCCTTGTACACACACCCTTGTACACACACCCTTGTACACACACCCTGTGGGTTGGGAAATACATCCGAATGTGACCGAATGACCACAGAAGTTGCTGTGTTTCTCCTTGCAGTGTAATCAACATTACAGTTTCCAGGAGTCAGGAGTGTGATGGAATACTCTCCACGTGCCTGGATGAGTGCGGCTCCATCAACACACAAAACGCTCAACACCATCCAGGACAAAGCAGCCCACTTGATCAGCACCCCATCCACCTCCTTCAACATTCTCTCCCTCCACCACCGATGCACATTGTGTACCATCTACAAGATGCACTGCAGCAACTCACCAAGGCTCCTTCGACAGCACCTTCCAAATCCATGATCTCTCCCACCTAGAAGGACAAGGGCTGCAGATGCATGGGAACATCACCACCTGCAAGTTCCCCTCCAAGCCACACACCATCCTGACTTGGAACTATATCGCCGTTCCTTCACTGTCACTGGGTCAAAATCCTGGAACTCCCTTCCTAACAGTACTATGGGTGTAACTACGCCACATGGACTACAGCGGTTTAAGAAGGCAGCTCACCACCACCTTCTCAAGGCAATTAGGAATGGGCAATAAATGCTGACCTAGCCAGCAACGCCCCCATTTCATGAAAGAATAAAAAAAATTGAACAACTCACACTTTGTCAATAGAAATGAACTAAACCCTCATTTATAGGAAAGAACCTACATTAAATAGTCTTTCCCGACTGCTTTAGAACCAGTAAAATACTTTTGAAGCTTGATCATTGTTGTAATGTTGGAAACATGACAGTCAATTTGTGCACAGCAAGATGCCACAAACAGCAATATGATAGTGCCCAAGTTTCATCATGATAATGTGCAATCTGGAACACAGTGTGGTTAATCTCCCTATGTACTGTTTTATAGAGCACTTGTTAACCAGTTACATTCCTCTCTGGCATATTTCAACATCTTTGTTAAATTATTTAAAATTTGGGGGTGTTAAACAGAGTTTGAAGTGACTGCAGCACCAAGAAATGAAAAAAGCAAATGTTATTCTTGCCAAGTGTACTAAAATGCTGATGCTGATATGGTAACATTCACTATCTTCTCAGTCTTGTTATCAGTTGTTGCTGTAAATCCTGGGGTAATCTGATTCAGATATTGCATGTAATAATATCATTCATTTAATGGCAGGAATTTTTTTTATTTGTTCTTGAGATGTGGGCGTTGCTGGCAAGGCCAACATTTATTGCCCATTCCTAATTGCCCGTGAGAAGATGGTGGTGAGTCGTCGCTTTGTACTGCTGCAGTCCGTCTGGTGTAGGTACTCCCACAGTGCTTTTAGGAAGGGAGATGGTACACACTGCTGCCATTGTGCGTTGGTGGTGGAGGGAGTGAGTGTTTGTAGATGGTGTGCCAATCAAGCGGGCTGCTTTGTCCTGGATGGTGTCGAGCTTCTTGAGTGTTGTTGGAGCTGCACTTATCCAGGCAAGTGGAGAGTATTTCATCACACTTCTGACATGTGCCATTTTAGATGGTGGACAGGCTTTGGGGAGTCAGAAGGTGAGTTACTCACTGCAGAATTACCAACCTCTGACCTGCTCTTGTAGCCACAGTATTTATATGGCTAGTCCAGTTAAGTTTCTGGTCAATGGTAACCCCCAGGATGTTGCTGGTGGGGGATTCAACGATGGTAATGTCTTTGAATGTCAAACCTCCAGATAGGGTAGTGGGGGTGAAATCCCTGGAATCATTTAAGAAGCAATTCAATGCAGCAATCGGGTCGGATGGGGAGAACTACTGATCGCTTCTGGATGGATGAATTCAGATGGGCTGAAAGGCCTTTTTTATCTGTGATTACCTAGAGCAGTTTTTAGGAAGGATCTATTCTATGCAAGGTTTGAAATTCACACTGTATACAATCGTCAGAAAGCAAACCCTCGATTACTTCTACTTCGCTCATTCATAGATTTTTGTGTAAGTTCACTAACATTCCCATCCCGGAGGGGAGCATGTGTGAACTGATAAAGCTGTTATTTCTTAGTGCCAGTTCTCTGAACTTGGTATCACTTTGAGCGAGTGCAGGATCAGCCAAATTTACCCATGTTACCTTAAGTGCCAATTCAGTGGAAAGCTGCAATTTGTGCATATTTCATTAGCCCTTTCTACAAATGATCTTCAGTCTTTAAAAAAATCATTCATTCATGGGACGTGGGGGTTGCTGGCTAGGTCAACGTTTATTGCCCATCCTTAATTGCCCTTAGTAGAACATAGAACATAGAAAAATACAGCACAGAACAGGCCCTTCGGCCCACGATGTTGTGCCGATCCTTTGTCCTCTGTCAAGGACAATTTAATCTATACCCCATCATTCTCCTTTATCCATATACCTATCTAAAAGCCGTTTGAAAGTCCCTAAAGTTTCTGACTCAACAACTTCCCCAGGCAAGGCATTCCATGCCCCGACCACTCTCTGGGTAAAGAACCTTCCCCTGACATCCCCCTTATATCTCCCACCCTTCACCTTAAATTTATGACCCCTTGTAACGCTTTGCTCCACCCGGGGAAAAAGTTTCTGACTGTCTACCCTATCTATTCCCCTGATCATCTTATAAACCTCTATCATGTCACCCCTCATCCTTCTCCGTTCTAATGAGAAGAGGCCTAGAATGTTCAGCCTTTCCTCGTAAGACTTATTCTCCATTCCAGGCAACATCCTGGTAAATCTCCTCTGCACCCTCTCCAAGGCTTCCACATCCTTCCTAAAATGAGGCGACCAGAACTGCACACAGTACTCCAAATGAGGCCTTACCAAGGTCCTGTACAGCTGCATCATCACCTCACGGCTCTTAAATTCAATCCCTCTGCTAATGAACGCTAACACCCCATATGCCTTCTTCACAGCCCTATCCACTTGAGTTGCAACTTTCAACGATCTATGCACATAGACCCCAAGGTCTCTCTGCTCCTCCACATGCCCAAGAACCCTACCGTTAACCCAGTATTTTGCATTCGTGTTGGTCCTTCCAAAATGGACGACCTCACACTTTTCAGGGTTAAACTCCATCTGCCACTTTTCAGCCCAGCACTGCAACCTATCCAAGTCCCTTTGCAGACGACAATAGCCCTCCTCGGTATCCACAACTCCACCAACCTTTGTATCATCTGCAAATTTACTGACCCACCCTTCGACTTCCTCATCCAAGTCGTTAATAAAAATCACAAACAGGAGAGGACCCAGAACTGATCCCTGTGGCACGCCACTGGTAACTGGGCTCCAGGCTGAATATTTACCATCTAAGACCACTCTCTGCCTTCTATCAGTTAGCCAATTCTTAATCCAACTGGCCACATTCCCCACTATCCCATGCCTCCTGACTTTCTCCATAAGTCTACCATGGGGGACCTTATCAAATGCCTTACTAAAATCCATGTACACCACATCCACTGGTTTACCCTCATCCACTTGCTTGGTCACCTGCTCAAAGAATTCAATCAGGCTTGTGAGGCAAGACCTACCCCTCACAAAACCGTGCTGACTGTCCCGAATCAAGCAGTGTCTTTCCAGATGCTCAGAAATCCTATCCCTCAGCACCTTTTCCATCAACTTGCCTACCACCGAAGTAAGACTAACTGGCCTGTAATTCCCAGGGTTGTTCCTATTCCCTTTCTTGAACAGGGGCACAACATTTGCCACCCTCCAATCACCTGGTACCACCCCCGTCAACAGAGAAGATGAAAAGATCATTGCCAGCGGCTCTGCAATTTCATCCCTTGCTTCCCATAACATCCTTGGATATACCCCGTCAGGCCCGGGAGACTTGTCTATCTTCAAGTTATTCAAAAACCCCAACACATCTTCCCTCCTAACGAGCACTTCCTCGAGCTTACCAGTCTGTTTCACACCGTCCTCTTCAGTAATACACCCCTTCTCATTCGTAAATACCGAAGAGAAGTATTCATTCAAAACCTCACTTATCTCTTCCGGCTCAACACACAGTCTCCCGCTATTGTCCTTGACCGGACCTACGGTCCCCCTAGTCATCCTCATATTTCTGACATACGCGTAAAAGGCCTTGGGGTTTTCTTTTATCCTACCCGCCAAGCATTTTTCATGCCCTCTCTTAGCTCTCCTAATCCCTTTCTTCAGATCCTTCCTGGCCATCTTGTATCCCTCCAGAGCTATGCCTGTGCCCTTTTTCCTCAACCTTATATACGCATCCTTCTTCTTCCTAACAAGACTCTCAACCTCTCTTGTCAACCACGGTTCCCTCACATGACCATCCCTTCCCTGTCTGACAGGGACATGCTTATCAATGGCCCCTACTATCTGCTCCTTGAAAAAGTTCCACATTTCGACCGTGCCCTTCCCTGCCAGCATATGCTCCCAACTTATGCTCCTCAGTTCCTGCCTGACAGCATCATATCTACCCTTCCCCCAATTGTAAACCTTGCCCTGTTGCACATACCTATCCCTCTCCATTACCACAGTGAATGCTACAGAATTGTGATCACTATCTCCAAAGTGCTCGCCCACCAACAGCTCTATCACTTGCCCTGGTTCATTACATAGTACCAAATCCAATATTGCCTCCCCACTGGTCGGGCAGTCTACATACTGAGTCAGAAAAGCTTCCTGGACATACTGCACAAACACTACCCCATCCAAACTATTCGATCTAAAGAGTTGCCAATCAATATTTGGGAAGTTGAAATCCCCCATAATTACTACCCTGTGACTTCTGCTCCTTTCCAAAATCTGTTTCCCAATCTGCTCTTCCACCTCCCTGCTGCTATTGGGGGGCCGATAGAAAACTCCCATCAAGGTGACTGCTCCTTTCCTGTTCCTGACCTCAACCCACAGTGCCTCAGTCGGCAGATCCTCCTCGAAAATTCTTTCAGCAGTTGTTACACTATTTCTAACTAACAATGCCACCCCCCCACCTCTTTTACCACCATTCCTAATCTTATGAAAACATCTATAACCAGGTACCTCCAAGAACCTGGTAAGGTGGTGGTGAGCCTCCTTCTTGAACCACTGCAGTCCGTGTGGTGTAGGTACAGGCACAGTGCTGTTAGGGAGGGAGTTTCTGGGTTTTGACCCAGTGACAATGAATGAGCGGCCAAGTTACGTCCAAGTCAGGATGGTGTGAGGTTTCTCTTTGTTATTGGTGAATTCTAATTGTTACTGTGCTCCATTTCCAAAGGAAATAAAAATGGCCATTGCTTTCTCACAGGGAGTCACCTACCCAGCATGCCATGGGCTATGGAGTATGTGGGCCCCACCATTAGAAAGGAGTCGATTGGCTACTACGTCTTTCTGTGGTCAGTGTCTGCATTCTTGCTTTCTTTTTGTACGAAGCCCAGCCATTAACTCCTTGTCAAACAATGAATGTAGCATGTCGTAACCAATGGTAGAGGTATTCAGTAGATAGGTTGCAAGAAGGATATCGGCATTCAAAGAATTTCCATTAGTTTTAAACGGTACGCTGTTGGTTCCTAATAGGGAAAACAGTGAAGAATGTAAAACTCAGATTGTGAGATTTTACTCTGGGTGTGGAGTCTTGCTGGGGTTGCCAAAAAGAGTAGACCAGACAACCCATTGAGCCTGCTCCACCACTCAATGAGATCATGGTTGATCATTTATCACAACTCCACTTTCATGTCAATTCACATGTCCCTTTATTCCCTTAATGACTAAAAATCTATTCATCTCTATCTTGAATATACTCAACAACTGAGCATCCACAACTCTCTGGGGTGGCGAATTCCAAAGATTCACAGCCCGCTGCGTGAAGAAATTTCTCCCCTTCTCAGTCCTAAGTGGCCGACCCCTTAGCCTGAGATTATATCGCCTAGTGCTCGACTCTCCAGCCAGGGCAAACAGTCTCTACCCTGTCAAGCTCTCTGATATTTTATATGTTTCAATTAGATCACATCTAAAATACTGAGAACATAGGTCTATTCTACTCAATTAATCTCCAGGACACTGCTGGGATCAAAACCTAGAAGGAAAGCCATAGGCGGATATACAAATAACATATTTTTTCAATTTCTTTGAATACTTCTGTCTATCAGTTGTAAAAATATTGAAGATGGGAAAATAAGCTGATTGGCTGAGAGCCGAGAATCATCTGATTAGGTCATGAAGAGTTTTTTCCCTTTACACTAGGCGCAGGGAGGGCAGGGAGTCACAAGGATGGATATGCTGGGCAACCAATGGGGAGGTGTGGTGCCGGGGCAGTTGGAGGTAGAAGTTTCCTGTGATGAAACCTCGAGGAATACGTCCAGCCAGAGTTTGTGACTCTATATCTCGGGTATGAGCACAAAGTGCTCACAATGCTTCGAGATCACTCAGCTGTTGAATTTAATATCAGGTGAGATTCCCCATTGGGAATAGAAACATAAGAATTAATATTGGGAAAAGTTAACATAAACGTGTGGCAAATACATGGAAACAGGAATCAAGTTTTTATGAAGTGTGTACACATTTCTGATATATTGGCTCAGAAATTGTTTGGGAAATAATGGTGAGTTTAATGGCGCTCGCCATTATTAATGTGTTAAGAAAAGCAGCAACTTGTGGTGAGGGAGAGATTCCCTGTGAGTTGTGAGTCGCTGCAAGTTGTTGGATGATTTGTGCTGCTGCACCATTAGCCTCACGAAAACGACAGCAAGCCCTCAACCTCGCCGTATCAAGAAATTGTTGCATTTGCTCATTAATTACCAATGTGCATAGACTAACTGCACTTCAAAAAGAATTCGGTGGTTATGAAGTGCTTTGGGTCTTTCTGAGGTTTTGGAAGGTGCTATATACATTTTTTTCTTCTTATTTGTTAGCTTGAATATTGTGGGCCTGGATATTTGGAAAGAGCTGGTTTTACCACTGTTGCCTTATTGCCGGATAAATCCTAAGATGGAATGAAAGACTTGCCTCTATATAGCACATCTCATGACCTCAGGATGTCCCAAATTGCACTGAAGTACTTTTGAAGTGCAGTTAATGTTGCCATTTAGGAAGCGCGGCAGTCAATTTGTGCACAGCAAGCTCCCACAAATAGCAATGAGATAATCTGGGGAGAGCTCCCCTGCTCTTCTTCAAAATAGTGCTGAGGGATCTTTTACACCCATCTGAGAGGTTTAACATCTCAACAATAACAACAACAACTTACATTTATATAGCACTTTTAACAGAATAAAACTTTCACAGGAGCATTATTAAACAAAGTATGATACCGAGCCACAAAAAGATATTAGGATAGATGACCAAAAGCTTGATCAGAGGTAAATTTTAAGGAGTGTCTTAAAGGAGGAAAGTGAGGTGGAGAGGTGAGGAGGTGTAGAGAGAGTATTTCAGAGCTTGGGACCTAGGCAACTGAAGGAGCAGCCACCAATGGTGGAGTGATTAAAAGCAGGGATGCACAAGAGGCCAGAATTAGAGGAGCACAGATATCTTGATGCTGGAGGAGATTACAGAGGTACGGAGGGGAAAGGCCATAGAGAGATTTAGAAACAAGGATGAGAATTTTAAAATCAAGACATTGCTTGACTGGGAGCCAATGTAGGTCAGCGAGCACAGGGGTGATCGGGGAACAGGACTTGGTACAAATTAAGACATGGGCAGCAGAGTTCTGGATGACCTCAAATTTAAGGACTCATCCAAAGACAGCACCTCCGACAGTGCAGCACTCCTTCAGTACTGCAATGGGTGTACCAGTCTAGATTTTGTGCTTGTCTCTTGAGTGCAGCTCAAACCCACAACCTTCTGACTCAGAGGTGAGAGAGTGTGCAACCTACTGAGCCATGGTAACACGTAAATGCTGAACCAGAACACCAAGATCTGTTTGTATCAACAGCTTGAGGTAATTATGGAAATTAATTAGAATGGGCACTCAAACTTTACATAAGGCCCACAGTATGAACCCATGTGACCCATGAGGAAAACAGCTCAGACTCTGAGCTGTGAGGCAAACTAATGATGTTATCAGCTCAGCCATTTCAATGCAGAAATCTTTGCCGATATAGTGAGGCTGCACGATTAATTTCCAGCCCTGTGTTCAGTAGACAATGCAGGGACATGTGGTAAATGTACACTTAGTAACTGATATCTGATGGGAAGAAACGCCTGTTACTATGGTGACATATTAATATTGCTTCATAACGGAAGTTTTAATACAGGCCTTGCACATCCAACAAAGAGCAACTTCCAAAATAATCAACTTGGTCAGATTAGCAAACAATGGAAGTATTCTGACATTATGAAGCTGCCAAATTTAAAGATTTAATATTTTCCAGTGCAATTTTGAAAGAACTCGTTTGGAGATGTAGGCTGTTACCATCAGAGGCAAAGATACACATTTTCACCAACAACATTGGGGTTCCAGGGATGAGGGACTTCAGTTATGTGGAGAGACTGGTGAAGCTGGGGTTGTTCTCCTTAGAGCAGAGAAGGTTAAAGGAGATTTGATAGAGGTGTTCAAAATCATGAAGGGTACAGAATGAATACAGTTTAAAGTGGCAAAAGGGTCAGTATCAAGAGGACACAGATTTAAGGTGATTGGCAAAAGAACCAGAGACGACATAGAAACATAGACATAGAAAATAGGAGCAGGAGTAGGCCATTCGGCCCTTCAAGCCTGCTCCGCCATTCATTATGATCATGGCTGATCATCCAACTCAGTAACCTTTTCCTGCTTTCCCCCCATATCCTTTGATCCCTTTAGACCCAAGAGCTATATCTAACTCCTTCTTGAAAACATACAATGTTTTGGCCTCAACTGCTTTCTGTGGTAGCGAATTCCACAGGTTCACCACTTTCTGGGAGAAGAAATCTCTTCTCATCTCAGTCCTGAAAGGTTTATCCTGGCAACCCCTGAAAGGTAACCCCTGGTTCTGGACTCCCCCACCATCAGGAACATCCTTCCTGCATCTACCCTGTCAAGTCCTGTTAGAATTTTATTGGTTTCTATGAGATTCCCCCCTCACTCTTCTGAACTCCAGCGAATATAATCCTAACCGACTCAATCCCTCCTCATACGTCAGTCCCACCATCCCCGGACATGAGTTAACATTATTTTACGCAGTGAGTTGTTGTGATCTGGAATGCGCTGCCTGAAAGGGTGACAGAAGCAGATTCAATCATAACTTTCAAAAGGGAATTGGATAAATACTCGCAGGGAAGTGATCTGCAGGGCTATGGGAAAAGAGCAGGGGAGTGGGACTAATTGGGCAGCTCTATCAAGGAGACAGCACAGGCATGATGGGCCGAATGGCCTCCTTCCACGTTGTACCATCCAATGATTCTAAAAGGACAACATTTCATTTTATGCTGAATAGAGTTGGATAATAAGGGGTAATTTTAGCAACTTACACTGTCAGGTTGGAGATTTCCTCAGCTACTCTATCAGATGGAGCGTGTGAAAAAATGGGTACTATAGTGTAGTGGTTGTGTTACTGGACTAGTTATACAGAGAATGGGAGTTCAAATCCCAATTCTGCAAATAAAAAGCTGAGATCAGTAAAAGTGACAATGAAACTGTCAGATTGTTGTAAAAACCCAACTGGTTCACTAATGTCCTTGAGGGAATGAAGGAAACCTGCTGTCTTTACCTGGTCTGGGTCTATAAGTGACTCCAGTCTCACACCACCATGATTGACTCTTAGCTGTCCTCTGACGTGGCCATTCTGTTCTATCAAAACTACGACTAGCAGTTCAAGAAGGCCCACCATTGTCATCTCCTCAAGGGCAACGGGGGATGGGCAATAAATGCTGGCATTGCCATTGACTCCCACATCCTGAGACTCTCTGCACACCAGAGTACACACAGTTTCATCACACGCCATTGCACAGTTACCCTGTGAAGCTTACAAGTCAGTGAACATGTCATAGGTACTGGATGTGGGGCTAGAAAGTAGAGCTGGCATACAAGAAATAATTGCAGCAGTAGTCCATACAGCCCCTCGAGCCTGCTCACCAATTAATCATGGCTGATCTTCTACCTCAATTCCACGTTCCCACCTGATCCTCATATCCCTTAATTTCCTTAGAGACTAAAAATCTATCAATCTCTATCTGGAATATTCTTAACAACTGAGCATCTACAGCTTTCTGGGCGAGAGAATTCCAAAGATTCACAATCCTGTTAGTGAAGAAATTTCCTCTCATCTCAGTCCTAAGTGACCATTCCTTTACTCTGAGACTATGATCCCCTTGTTCTAGACTCTCCAGACGGGGGAAACAGCCTCCCAGCATCTACTCTTTGAACCCTCTCGTAACCTTACATGTTTCAATGGGATCAGTTCTCATTCTTTTAAATAGTAGAGATTATAGGCCCATTCTACTCAATTGTGCATCATTGGACAACCTTCTCATCACAGAATTGTTACAGTGCAGAAGGAGGCCATTCAGTCCATCATGTCTGCACTGACTCTCCAAAAGAGCAACTCCCTCAGTCCCATTCCCCTGCCTTCTCCCCATAACCCTGCACATTCTTCCTTTTCATATGACTGTCTAATTCCCTTTTGAATGCTTCAATTGAACCTGCCTCCACCACGTTCTCAGGCAGCACATTCCAGACCTTAACCACTCGCTGCGTGAAAAAGTTTCTCCTCATGTCACTTTTGCTTCTGTTACCAAATACTTTAAATCTGTGCCCTCTCGTTCTCGATCCTTTCACGAGTGGGAACAGTTTCTCTCTATCTACTCTGTCCAGGCCCCTCATGATTTTGAATACCTCTATCAAATCACCTTTCAGCCTTCTCTTCTCCAAGGAAAACAATACTAACTTCTTCAATCTACCTTCCTAATTGAAATTCATCATCCCTGGAACAATTCTTGTGAATCTTTTCTGTACTCTCTCCAATGCTTTCACATCTTTCCTCAAGTGCAGTGCCCAGAATTGGATGCAATATTCCAGCTGAGGCCGAACTAGTGTCTTATACAAGTTCACCATAACTTCCTTGTGCTTGTATTCTATGCCCCTATTAATAAAGCCCAGGATACTGTATGCTTTATTAACAACTCTCTCAACCTGTCCTGCCACCTTCAATGACTTATGCACATATACACCCAGCTCCCTCTGCCCCTGCACCCCCTTTAGAATTGTACCCTTTATTCTATATTGTCTCTCCATGTTCTTCCTACCAAAATGAATCACTTCACATTTCTCTGCATTGAACTTCATCTGCCACCTGTCTGCCCATTCCACCAACTTGTCAATGTCCTTTTGAAGTTCTACATTACCCTCCTCACAGTTCACAATGCTTCCAAGTCTTGTATCATCTACAAACTTTGAAATTGTGCCCTGTACACCAAGGTCTAGGTCATTAATATATATCAGGAAAAGCAAGGGTCCCAACACTGATCCCTGGGGAACTCCGCTACAAACTTTCCTCCAGCCTGAAAAACATCCATTAACCACTACTCTTTGTTTCCTGTCACTCAATTTCACATCCATGTTGCTATCGTCCCTTTTATTCCATGAGCTACAGGTTTGCTCACAAGTCTGTTGTGTGTCACTGTATCAAACGCCTTTTGAAAGTCCATGTACACCACATCAACAGCATTGCCCTCATCAACCCTCTCTGTTACCTCATCAAAAATCTCCAGCAAGTTAGTTAAACATGATTTTCCCTTAAGAAATCTATGCTGGCTTTCCTTAATGAACTGACATTTGTCCATGTTGTTGTTGATTTTGTCCCTAACTATTTTTTCCAAAAGTTTTCCCACCACCGAAGTTAAACTGACTGGTCTGTAGTTGCTGGGCTTATCTTTACACCCTTTTTTGAACAAAGGTGTAACATTTACAATTTTCCAGTCCTCTGGCACCACCCCTGAGTCTAAGGAAGACTGAAAAATTATGGCCAGTGCCTCTGCAATTTCCACCCTCACTTCCCTCAGTATCCTTGGATGCATCTTATCCAGGCCCTGGTGCTTGATCCACTTTAAGTTCAGACAGCCTATCTAATACTTCTTCTTTATCAGTTTTAAACCCCTCTAGTGTCTGACTTACCTCTTCCTTCATCATTGTCTGGGTTGCATCTTCTTCCTTGGTAAAGACAGATGCAAAGTATTCATTTACTACCTCAGCTATGCCCTCTGCCTCCATGTATAAATCCCCTTTCTGGTCCCTAATCAGCCCCACTCCTCCTTTTATCACCCTTTTACTATTTATATGCCTATGGAAAACTTTGGGATTCCCTTTAATGTTAGCTGCCAGTCTCTTTTCATGCTCTCTCTTTGCTTCTCTTATTTGCTTTTTCACTTCCCCTCTGGACCTTCTATATTCAGCCTAGTTCTCAATACTATTTTCTCCCTGGCATCTGTCATAAGCACACTTTTTCTTCTTTATCTTAATCTCTACCTCTTTTCTCATCCAGGGAGCTTTGGATTTGTTTGCCCTACTTTCCCTCTTCGAGGGAACATACCTTGACTGTGCCCAAACTATCTCTTCTTTGAAGGTAGCCCATTGTTCATCTACCAATTTTACTGCCAATTGACTCCAATTTATTCTCCCCAGCTCCATTCTTACCCCATTGAAGTTGGCCTTCCCCCAGTTAATTATTCTTACCCTGGATTGCTCTTTGTCCTTTTTCAGTCAGCCTAAACCTTATGATACAATGATCACTATCCCCTAAATGCTCTCCTACTGATACTTGATCCACTTGGCCAACCTCATTTCCAAGAACCAGGTCCAGCAGTGCCTCCTTTCTTGTTTGACTAGCAACATACTGTTGTAGAAAATGTTCCTGAACACACTGTAGGATCTCTTGCCCCTCACTGCCCTTTACACTATTATCCCAATCTATGTTTGGATAATTAAAGTCCCCCATTATAACTACCCTATAATTTTTGTACCTCTCTGTAATTTCCTTGCAAATTTGTTCCTCCACGTCCTTTCCACTAACTGGTGGCCTATAGACAACACTGAGCAATGTAACTGCACCTTTTTTGTTCCTTAGCTCTAGCCAAATTGATTCTGTCCTCGACCCCTCTGAGACATCCTTTTTCTCCAGCACTGCAATGCTCTCCTTAATCAATGCTGCCACCCGTCCCCATTTTTTTCCTTTCCTATTTTTCCTGAACACCTTGTATCCAGGAATATTTAACACCCAGTCCTGCCCTTCTTCGAGCCAGGTCTCTGTTATAGCCACAACATCATATTTCTACATGGCAATCTGCACCTGTACCTCACCAGTCTTATTAACCACATTCCGTGCATTCACATACATGCACATTAACCCTGATTCAGACTTTATTACTTTCTCCCTTACTCTGACCCCACCTAATAACGTACTATTCCCTAATCTTGTGCTATCTATCTCCCCCAGTATTCTGTGCATCTTGGTATTCGTCTCTAATACTTGCTCCTGGCTCCCACACCCCAGACAAGTTACCAGTTTTGCTTCCCTCCAATCTGAGCTCCCTCTCTGGTTCCCATCCCCCGGACAATTTAGTTTAAGCCCTCGCACTCTGCTCTAAGGCAAGCATATCTTTCCTTAGATATGGAGACCAAAACTGCGCACAGTACTCCAAGTGTGGTCTCACCAATTCCCTGTACAATTGCAGCAAGACTTCCTTACTCTTGTATTCCAGGCCTCTTGGAATAAAGACTAACATACAATTAACATTTTCATTACTTGCTGTACCTGCAATGTTTACCTTTTGTGTTTTTGGGACAAGGATACCCAAATTCCTCTGAACATCAACATTTAATAGTTTCTCACCTTTTAAAAAATATTCAATTTTTCTATTCATACTACCAAAGTGATTAACACCACTCCCCCTCATTGTGCTCCATCTGTCACCTTGCACGTTCACTTAACCTGTCTATATCACTTTGCAGATTCTTTGTGTCCTCTTCACAGCCTGCTTTCCCACCTAGCTTTGTATCTTGGATACAATACATTCAGTCCCTTCTTCTAAGTATTCATCTATGGATTAAAAATAGCAGGGACCCCAGCACTCATCCTTGTGGCACGCCACTGTAAAATCTGCCAACCTGAAAATGCCTCTTTTCTTCCTACTCCGTGTTTTCTGTCTGTTAACCAATCCTCTATCTGTGCTAATACATTACCCAGTGCCACGAGTCCTTATCCTGTGCAACAATCTTTCGTGTGGACCTTATCAATGCCTTTTGAAAATCCAAATATACTACACTTACTGGTTCCCCTTTATCTATCCTGCTGGTTATATACTCAAAAAATTCAGATAGTTTTGTCAAATACAATTTCATAAAACCTTGTTGTCTCTGCCTAATCATGTTATGATTCTCTTGCAACCCTGTTACCACTTCCTTGATAATGGATTCCAGCATTTTCCAGATGAACAATGTCAGGCTAACTGGCCTGTAGTTCCTCGTTTTCTCTCTCCCTCCTTCCTTGAATAGCAGTGTTACATTTGCTGCTTTGAATATTTAATGCAGTCTTACAAGCTTCCTCTGTCTGCTATGTTAACACAGCGCCTTGTCCAGACCCCATCTAGAGTATCTGTGTTCAGTTCTGGGCACTGCATCTCAGGAAGGATATTTGGCCTTGGAGAGAGTGCAGCACAGATTCAGCAGGATGACATCCTTTCAGGCAGAGCATTCCATATCATAACAACATGCTGAATTTATAAAAAAGAATTTTCCTTATCTCTCCCTCTGGTTCTTTTGCCAATTATCTTAAATCTGTGTGCACTGGTTACTGACCCTCCCATCAGTGGAAACAGTTTCCCCTCTGGTAATCGGGCACACTGTACAAAGCTCTTCCCACCAATTTCTGGATTACTGGTGAAGTATGAATCAGATTGAAGCGCTGACTCTGATCGTCCAGTTGTGTGTTCTCCTCAGGTTCCTACGCAGGGGCTGTCGTGGCAATGCCACTCGCAGGATTGTTGGTCCAGTACAAAGGATGGTCTTCGGTTTTCTATGTTTACGGTGAGTCCCTTTCAAAAGGGCCCAGGTAACCCAAAATGTTCTAATATTATTCAAGGTGCGATGGCTGAGGTATTTGTCCACAGTGGACAGCGAGACATAGTATAAAAGTGGCTTGATGTTAACTGAGTGGTTGTGCAGGTGAGGATGCTATCCTTGGGTTCAAAGGGGTAACTGCAAGACTTACCCTCCGGCACTGAGCTTCACTAGATGAGAGCTTGTGTTATATTGGGTGATAACACAATAGGGCCCATTGTGTGACCCACACTGGGCTTGGGAGTAGGATAAACTGCAGCAAGACTTCTTCAGCAGCACCTCCCAAATCCGTCTGTTCCATCATCTCGATCCACCATGGGTCTGGAGTCACCACTAGGCCAGACTGGGTAGGGATGCCATGTTTCTTACTTAGAGGGACATTAGTGAGCCTGTTGAGCTTTTATAATCAGCTGTCACCAGTTACCCAGAGGTGAGTTCAAATCTTACCAGCTTCCTTCGTAGGGTTTGAATGCACAACCTCTGCATCATTAGTCCAGTATCCATGAGCTCTATACTTGTACAATATCTTTTATTTATTTTGTTCATGCGATGTTAGTGTCACTGGCAAGGCTAGCATTTGTTAGGCCTCAGTTTAAAAAATACACAAGTTTTGCCGTCCTGATATACTGCGGGATATTGGGTCTTTGGGACTGCTGCAGAGGAAAGCCACTGGACTAATTCCCAGTTTAAAACACCTTAGTTACCCAGAGAGGCTTAACCAGTTGGGTCACTGCACTTCAAAGAAGTGTAGAGTTAAGAAAGAATGATCAACATTTCAAAAATAACAAAAGGATTAGATTGTGTTTGTGTGGACGGGTTATTTCACCTGGGCAGATTAAGGAGGATCAGGGATCATGCTTTCAAGTTGTAAGAGCAAAGCTGGGTTGGATGTTGGGTGTGCCTTCTTTTCCCAGAGATTTGGGGCGGCACAGTGGCGCAGTGGTTAGCACCGCAGCCTCACAGCTCCAGGGACCTGGGTTCGATTCTGGGTACTGCCTGTGCGGAGTTTGCAAGTTCTCCCTGTGTCAGCGTGGGTTTTCTCCGGGTGCTCCGGTTTCCTCCCACATGCCAAAGACTTGCAGGTTGATAGGTTAATTGGCCATTATAAATTGCCCCTAGTATAGGTAGGTGGTAGGGAAATATATAGGAACAGGTGGGGATGTGGTAGGAATATGGGATTAGTGTAGGATTAGTATAAATGGGTGGTTGATGGTCGGCACAGACTTGGTGGGCCGAAGGGCCTGTTTCAGTGCTGTATCTCTAAACTAAAATAGTGAACCTCTGGGAATTGCTGATTCATGCAGTGAACACTGATTCATTGAATTCCGTGAAGCAAGAGCTGGCCCTGTTTCTGGCTGGGGAGGACATCAATATACAGGAGGTAACATCTCTAGGTATGCTTAAAAGGGATAGAAAGGAATTTTTCAGTTTTCCCCCTGAATTGGCTGGGATATTTAGCTGATTTTTTGCTTCTCCCAGGAGCTCACACGGAGTCTGGGTCAGTAGGGAGCGTCAGCATTGTGATGCGTAAGGCAGGTCCTTCAAATGCCCCTGTGACCATCTTACAATATCAGCTACCTGAAAGCTTGAATAAAAATGGCAGATAGGTCCAGCCACACACCCCCACCCTGCCCCCCACATTGCCCTGGACTCCCAGGTGGGGCACTCATTCACCATGGTGCTGTCTGCTACACCTGCTTGCAACAGATGACCCTCTGACATGGATACACCAGATCCCCTTGACGGCCAAAGTCACAGGAGCTCCCAACAATTTCCCCCCTCCCCCTAACCATGATGACCTTGTGGAACAAAGGTGAACGATCTATTTAGCAGACAATATGTGCAAAGGAAGATCTCACAAACAAACAGCAATGACCAGGTATTCTATGTTTAGTGATGTTGGTTGCAGGACAAATGTTGGTCAGGACAGAGTCTTCGTCTTCCAGTAATGCCACAGAATCCTTTACATCCACCCATGAGGGCAGAAAGGACCTCAGTTCATCGGACAGCAGTACCTCTGACAGTGCAGCACTTCCTCAGTACCGCATTGGCATGTCAGCCTGGATTTTGTGCTCAAATTACTGGAGCGGGACCTAAACCCACAACCATCTGACTGAGAGGCAAGAGTGCTACCCACTGAGCCACAGCTGATACCTGGCTGGGTGGATACCTGTGCTTAGTTTTGAACATTAAACCATGACAGAAATATAACCTCATGGGCTGTTGACCAACTGTAATGCAGTCACTTCTCCTTTCCAATTTTGCAGGTATGCTTGGAATGATATGGTACATATTTTGGCTGCTCTTTGCCTATGAAAGTCCAGCAAAGCACCCAACAATAACAAGCGAGGAGAGAATATACATCGAGAGCAGTATCGGGGAAAGGGCCACTCTAATAAATGCAAGCCAGGTAAGCTGGCACTTCCGATACAGGCTCAGTACTGACCATCCAGGGACGATGACTGAACACACCAACAACAACTTGGTATATATATATAGCACCTTTAATGTAGTTAAAACGTCTCAAGACACTTCACAAGAATGTAAATCAAATACAATTTGACACAGAGCCACATAAAGAGATATTAGGGCATGTGACCAAAAGCTTGGTCAAAGAGGTAGGTTTTAAGGACCGTATTAAAATCAGACAGAGAGATTTGGGGAGAGAATTTCAGAGCTTAGTGTCCAGACAGCTGAAGGCACGGCCACCAATGGTGGAGCGATTGAAGTCAAGGAAGCTCGAGGCCAGAATTGGAGGCGTGCAGAGATCTCAGAGGGCTACCGGGATGGAGGAGGTTACAGAGATAGGGATGAATAACGAGAGGCCTAAGTGACAGCATTGCTCAATTTTAACACACTGGCCTCTGGGCCAGAAGGTCATGAGGGTAATTTTAACTTTGTGCAAAGGTGTCAAAATGGAAGTCAATGAAAGGGGAAATTAGACGAGGTGTGTGAGGGGCCCCCAATTCAATCTCTACCATTGGGACCATCGCCCATGGTTAGATGACCCCTTGTGTGTTTAAGGCCCAATTAAGTAAGTTTGGATTGATTCTACAATATTCCCAGTGTGGAGAGCTTTGTGTTTTGGCTATTCAATGCCAAAGCCGTGAATCCCATGTGAATTTCCATCAATTAATGTTAATGGACCGATAATATATAATGCAGATAATAATATTTCAAAATTAGGGACAATAAAATGAAGATGGTCACCGATAATTCCAATTCAAGACAAACCCAGAGAGTGGTTATAATCTGAAATTCACTATCACACGGAGTGGTTTAGGCAAATAATAGAGAAACATTTAAGGGGAAGCACGATAAACACGGGAGAGAGAAAGGAATAGAAAGATATGCTGATATGGGTGAGATGAATAGGATGGGAGGAGGCTCATGTGGAACATGAACACCAGTATAGACCAGTTGGGCCGAATGGCCTGTTCCTGAACTTACATTCTATGTAAGAACGCTACAAAAGCCAATGACTTCTAGGCCTGAATTCCCAACATGTGCTCCAAGCATTTGAAATTTGCACTGAGTGCAGAGCCATGAGATCTCCCCCATATCTGTGCCTTGCTAATAACGCTGGCATCCTGACACATGTGTTTTGTGTAGCTGGTGTTGCCCCCAAGATAAGTAAGTGCTCCCAGAGCTCTGTATGATTGCAGTGGAGAGCGGGAATATAGGTGTGGATGGCCAACATCGCAGTCCATTAAAATGAATCGTGTTGGGAGAGTAACCTCAGCGCCTCAACTCTCAATGCACACTCCAACTGGGCGGCACTCACAGCGGGAGGGTTCACTTGTAAAATCAATGCATTATGTCTTCAGTTTGTAGCCATTAGTTTTCTTTGTTTTCTGGTGTTATTCCTGTTAAATCCTGTCTCACCTGGGAGTTACTCCTGTTATACTGACCCCCCCCCCCACCACCGCCACCCCATGTGTGAGTTGGTTCCTTGGCATTTCCTGATGTATTGAGACTGACTGCACCTGCTCTCTGATTTTCTTCCAGAAATTCAGGACCCCCTGGTTGAAGTTCTTCACCTCCATGCCTGTTTATGCCATCATTGTGGCCAATTTCTGCAGAAGCTGGACCTTCTACTTGCTGCTCATCAGCCAGCCCGCCTACTTTGAGGAGGTTTTTGGTTTCCCAATCAGCAAGGTAAGTGACAGCAGGTTACCAGAGGCATTCTCAGTTCTTGCTGCATTTATACTGCATGTAGCGGCCTCAGACTGGGAACTGCCAGTTCCAACAAGGCACTACTCTGTTCACATTGCCTGATGGCATATCTGGCTCTCCAACCCAGGAGAGAGCTCTGGTTACATGGTTGGCACTGAGCAACTGTTAAAATGTTGTGGGGGGGGGGGGGGCGGGCGGGGGTGGAAATACCATTTGGGCCGAGGGGAATCAATGGGGTGTATCCTGATTCCGCCCTGTGGATACAAGGCTGGGAAATTCCAGTTCAGGATGAGCTGTTGTCAGGGATTCTACCTCCTAAAGTAGAAAGAAAGAAAAAAGCTTGAATTTCCAAAACAACTTTCACAACCTCAGGACATCCCAAAGCACTTTACAACCAATGGAGTATTCTCTTTCTCTCTTGTTCCCTTTTGCTGTCTTTCTCTTTCATCTCTCCCTCTCCTTCTCTCTCTCTCATTTCTCTCTCTTTGTCTCTCTCACTTTCTGTCTCTCTTTTTATCTTTCTTTCATCTTTTTCTCACTCTCTCTTTCTCTCCCTTCCTTCCTTTCCTGCCTATCCTCCCTTTCCCCCCCTTTCCTTTCTTTTACTTCCTATCTTTTCATTTCCTTTTCTTTCCCTTCTTACCTTCCTTCCTTCTTCTGTCCCCATTAAATACCCAGCCTCCTCTTTGGGTCTTATGGTGGAGGACTCGCTGCAGTATGATGAGGATTCTCGTCTCACACTCTCGCTCTTGGTGTTGGGAACTGGTCAGAAGACCTCACTATACTGGTGATAATCTCAGTAATTGGTTAGGGTCACAGCAGGGTCACAGCGGGGGTGGGGTGGGGAATGTCCTGTCACTCCCCTATCCCACTTGTCGCTATCCTAGCATTGCTAACTCTGGTCAGATATATTCCAGGAGGTTCCACCTCCAACTGTTCCGTCCCATCATTGGTCACCAGAAATTTCTATTATCATGGTGCTCACCTTCCCATGGCCAATTTAAAATGAACAGTCTCATTGTTACCAAATTGGATGCTACTTGACTGTCAGTCAACCAGAAATCTTTTCCCCATCTCCAATATTTTTTAACTAACAAATTAAACTGTTCAGAGAAGTTTTTTAATGTCCCTGTGATTTTTCTCCCAGAGATGCTAGTCTGGCACCCCTTCACCCTACTACCTTCAACATTCATTGCCTTCACTGCCAACGCACAGTGGCAGCAGTGTGTACCATCTACAAGATGCACTGCAGCAACTCACCAAGCCTCCTTCGACAGCACCTTCCAAACCCACGACCTCTACCACCTAGAAGGATAAGGGTAGCAGATGTATGGGAACACCACTAAGATCCCCTCCAAGCCACACACCATCCTGACTTGGGACTATATTGCCGTTTCTTCACTGTCGCTGAGTCAAAATCCTGGAACTCCCTTCCTAACAGCACTGTGGGTGTACCGACTCCACCACAAGGACTTGCAGCAGTTCAAGAAGGCAGCTGACCACTAGCAATAAATGGGCAATAAATGCTGCCCTTGCCAGCGATGCTCACATCCCACAAACAAATAAAAACAAAATTATCTTTAATTGCTGGATACTCCAGGGCAATCCTGTAGCTTTGGCAACTCTATGTCATCCTCCCATGAAGAGGGTAATCCAGCCCTTAGGATCCAACCCAGGATAATTTTGCACAGCAGAATCCAGGTGAATAGCAGACAGCGAGTAAAGAAAATCTCTCTGCTGGTGAAAATTTAGAAGATGCACAAACCAGGAACCCTGAGTTTTTGAGGGGATGATTTACCAATTGGAAATTCACCGTGAGACCAGTTTGAGAACCGATGAGACTTTTGAGTTATAATCAACATTTGCCATGAGCATGGAGCCTGCTCATTACATCTCCCACTCACTGAGGCCATGATGATAAATGCAGGAGTGAGTTACAGCCAGCGGCAAAAAAGTGGGTTAGAATTCAGGTCCCGTACGTCGTCCTTGAGTATTCTGTTCGGGTCTGGTAAGTAACTGAAATTAAAATATTGGAAGCAGTGAACTCGTCTGGTATCTGATTGAAGATCGGTCCAATTGTGTTACAGTGAACTATTTCATTAAAGCACTGTCCATTATTAGAACATCACCTCATGCTTGTCTGACTGCAATATGGAGATGATGTTATCATGCACAAGGTGACTGGTTACTTGGTAGAAATGTAATTAGACCGGGGTGGGGGGGGGGGGGGGGGGCGGGGGCGCGGCATAGAATATGTAATGAAGGCCCTTAAGGGGTCCCTTAATAAATATTTGATACACTGTGAAAAATCAATGATAAAAAAAGAGACCCTAACTGAAGCCCCATTGTAGCAGGTAAATTAATTAACACAGGAAAATGTGAATAATTGAAAGGCAAATTGCTTAAAGTGAAAGCAAAAAGTTAAGAGTATATCTCCTGAAATAAAAACAGAAAATGCTGCAAATGCTCAGCAGGTCAGGCAGCATCTGTGGAGAAAGAAACAGAGTTAAGTGATTTTGTGCTGACTGCGGGGCTCCCAGAGCTGAAAAGGCGGGGGGGGGGGGGGGGGTGCCTGCCTCGGCCATTTGGAGCCCACCCACCCCCGTTGCAATTGTACGGTACCAGGCCAATTAACAGTCTGGCGCTGGGATCCTCGTCATTTTAAAGGTGGGGATCCCGCCTCCAAGAGCTGCTGGCCAATCACAGGGCTGGTAGCTCAGTGGAATCGGCAGCACCACTGGGAGCAGTGGCCACTGCCAGTACTGCAGAGGCCTTGGGCCCAGGCCCAGCGCTGGAGACCCGTACCTCAGGTAAATGAGGTGGGGTCGACGGGGCCAGTCTGACAGGCCTAAGCGAGGGGGGAGGGGAAAGGGTTGGTGTTTAGTACAGGGGTAGGGGGTCTATGGAGTTGGTTTGTTTGCCGGTGGGGACCCTCCGTGCGCCACAGATTGCCCATGGAGGATGGCACCATCCCAACCCAAGCCTACAGGGAGGTCTCCTCGTTTTACTGGAGAACCTTCCCACATGGCGGTGGCCTGGATGAAGAGACCCTTAATTGGCTGGTTATAGGCCTCTTTATGGTCTCAAGTGGGCTCTGGGTGGGAAGGCCGTCTATGGCCTCTCCCTCACTGACAAAATTGCGTGGCAAAGGGACAGCAATGGGCCCTCTGCCCCATTCCCCCCGCCTCTCATCGCAATTCTATGCCCCCCCCCCCTCCACGCGCCTCAAATCCTGTCTTTGGTGGGGGGGCTCATAAAATTCAGCACAATGTTTCAGGTTGACATTTCATCAGAACTGGAAAAGTTTGAGATGTAATAGGTTTAAAGCAAGTGTACAGGCAGGGAAAGGGGGGAGGGGGGAAAGAACAAAAGGGAAGGTCTGTGATAGGGTGGATGACAGGAGAGATGAAACAACAAAAGAGATGATGGTGCAAGGCAAAAGCAAGGTAGTACGGGTGGTAAATTTTAGCTCTGGTTGTTGAAGTTCAGGAGCAGGCTGACACTCTTTGTTCTAAGAGAACCAACCAAGGTCTTTAAAATTATGAGCAGGTTCAATAAAATAGATTTAATTGAAATGATCAGGTAAATAGAGGGGAATTGTTTCCAATAGCAGGAGGATTGGTAACCAAAGGGCACAGATTTAAATTAATTGGCAGAAGTACCAGAGAGGGGGGACGAGGGGTATTTTATTTTACAGTGAGTTGTGATCTGGATTGCACTGCCTGAAAGGATGGTGGAAGCAGCTTACACAACTTTCAAAAGGAACTGGATAAATACTTGGAGGAAAAAAAGTTTGAAGAGTTATGAAGGAAAGAGTAGGGCAGTGGGACTAATTGGATATCTCTTTCAAAGAGCTGGCAAAGATGTGATGGGCCAAATGGCC
Source organism: Heterodontus francisci (assembly GCF_036365525.1). Taxonomy (NCBI): domain Eukaryota; kingdom Metazoa; phylum Chordata; class Chondrichthyes; order Heterodontiformes; family Heterodontidae; genus Heterodontus; species Heterodontus francisci. Next base: position 6,400,951 of record NC_090388.1, read on the forward strand.
TCCTTCTGTACTGTATGATGCTCTGATGGGGTCAATGTGGAGATACTCTTTCCACTTGTGGGTGTGTCCAGAACGGGGTTGGGGGGGGGGGGGGGGTCAAAATAAAGATTAAAAGGCTCCATGCAGGATGATAAATTGGGGCTATTGGGTTTTAGATGGAACAGTGATATCCATGCAGGATAAGTAACAAGGGCTAGTGTTACAGTTGCTGTTATCAAACCCAGTGATTCAGTAGCTACCAGTTTTATTAAATATATACACTTTTTAAAATTATCTTTTTTTTTTATTCATTCATGGGGTGTGGGTGTCACTGGCCAGGCCAGCATTTATTGCCCATCCCTAATTGCCCTTGAGAAGGTGGTGGTGAGCTGCCTTCTTGAACCGCTGCAGTCCATGTGGGGCAGGTACACCCACAGTGCTGTTAGGAAGGGAGTTCCAGGATTTTGACCCAGTGACAGTGAAGGAACGGCGATATAGTTCTAAGTCAGGATGGTGTGTGACTTGGAAGGTAACTTGCAGGTCGTGAAGTTCCCATGTATTTGCTGCTCTTGTCCTTCTAGTTGGTAGAGGTCACAGATTTGGAAGGTGCTGTCTAAGGGGCCTTGGTGCGTTACTGCAGAGTATCTTGTAGATGGTACACACTGCTGCCACTGTGCGTCGGTGGTGGAGGGAGTGAATGTTTGTGGATGGGGTGCCAATCAAGCGGGCTGCTTTGTCCTGGATGGTGTCGAGCTTCTTGAGTGTTGTTGGAGCTGCACCCATCCAGGCAAGTGGAGAGTATTCCATCACACTCCTGACTTGTGCCTTGTAGATGGTGGACAGGCTTTGGGGAGTCAGGAGGTGAGTTACTCGCCTCAGGATTGCTAGCCTCTGACCTGCTCTTGTAGCCACGGTATTTATATGGCTACTCCAGTTCAGTGTCTGATCAATGGTAGCCCCTAGGATGTTGATAGTGGGGGATTCAGCGATGGTAATGCCATTGAATGTCAAGGGGAGATGGTTAGATTCTCTCTTGTTGGAGATGGTCATTACATGGCACTTGTGTGGCGCAAATGTTACTTGCCACTTATCAGCCCAAGCCTGGATATTGTCCAGGTCTTGCTGCATTTCTACACGGACCGCTTCAGTATTTGAGGAGTCACGAATGGTGCTGAACATTGTGCAATCATCAGCGAACATCCCCACTTCTGACCTTATGATTGAAGGAAGGTCATTGATGAAGCAGCTGAAGATGGTTGGGCCTAGGACACTACCCTGAGGAACTCCTGCAGTGATGTCCTGGAGCTCAGATGATTGACTTCCAACAATCACAGCCATCTTCCTTTGCGCTCGGTATGACTCTAACCAGCAGAGAGTTTTCCCCCTGATTCCCATTGACTCCAGTTTTGCCAAGGCTCCTTGATGCCATACTCGGTCAAATGTTGCCTTGATGCCAAGGGCAGTCACTTTCACCTCACCTCTTGAGTTCAGCTCTTTTGTCCATGTTTGAACCAAGGCTGTAATGAGGTCAGGTGCTGAGTGGCCCTGTCGGAACCCAAAATGGGTATCACTGAGCAGGTTGTTGCTAAGCAAGTGCTGCAATGTTATCTAAATGCAATGTTAAACCTTCTTCCCGGCAGGTGGGTATACTGTCGGCTGTGCCTCACATGGTGATGACCATAGTTGTGCCAATTGGAGGACAGATTGCCGATTTCCTGAGGAGCAGAAATATTCTATCCACAACAACCGTCCGAAAAATCATGAATTGCGGAGGTAAATTGAACATCAAACTCTCAGTCAACACTTTTACAGGCTGTCAGCCAATTGTTTGTTTCAATATGGAGACAGATGTTTTGTATTTGTTCAGTGTGTGGTTTCAATGATGATGTTGTAAAAACTGTTTAGAAAATAAAGAACTAGCGGAATCTTAGGTTTATCACAAGAGATATATTGAACATAACATTCATAAACCTTAATAGGAACTCAGTTAGAGACAGGTGTGCAATATTGGGCTCCATACGATAGGAAGGATATTGAGACTGTAGAAAGGGAACGGCACAGATTCACTAGGATGCTGTTCTGATGAAAGGTCATTGACCTGAAACGTTAACTTTTGTTTCTCTCTCTACAGATGCTGCCAGACCTGCTGATTATTTCCAGCATTTTCTGTTTATATTTCACTAGGGCGCTGTCTGGTTGGAAGAAAGACAAGTACAAAAGAGAGACTTGGAAATTTGAGGGCTTTTCTTGTTCGAAGAGACATCATGGGGTCATTTGATAGAGGTGTTTCAGATTATCAAAGCGTGGGAAGGATGTTTACAGTGGTTGAGGGATCAAGAATGAAGGGCCAAAGTTACAAGATTAAATGAGAAACTTCTTCACATAGTGAGTTGCGAGACTGTGGGATTCACTGCCAGGATTAGTAGTTAAGGCAGAAAACATCAGTCCTCCAGATTAGATTTGCTAATCCTCCCGGATTGGAGGGGAATGGAAATGGGACAATCTGGTGGAGAAAGAGCCAGGAGTCTGCAGTTGTTGGGGGTGGGGTGCAGGGCAGTGCTGGGTGGAGAGAGACGGGTGTTTCTGTGACGGGTTGCCTTTTTTTTCTTTCATGGGATGTGGGCTTCACTGGCAAGGCCAGTATTTGATGCCCCTCCCTAATTAACAACTGAGTGGCTTGCTAGGCCATTTCAGAGAGCAGTTAAGAGTCAACCACATTGCTGTGGATCTGGAGTCACATGTAGGCCAGACCAGGTAAGGACGGCCGATTTCCTTCCCTTAAGGACGTTAGTGAACCAGAAGGGTTTTTTAACAACAATTGGTGATAGTTTCATGGCACCATTACCGAGACTAGCTTTCAATTCCATCAGCTGCGTGATGGGATTTGAACCCATGTCCCCAGGGCATTAGCCTGGGCCTCTGGTTTACTAGTTCAGTACATTACCAATGCCATCTCCCCATGTTGATGTCAATGAGCCACAGAGGACAATTTTAATTTGAGGACAGGAATGGTGTGTGGCATGTGGTTTGGAGGGAGGGAGGTGAGAGTGATTTGAAGCAGGCAGGGCATCCAGAAATCATGAAGGAAATGGAGCCTGGAGATTATAACTGCTGGGCCTTGGTTAAATGATTTAGATCTGATTCCACTCAAAACCGAAGTCAGGACTGGCAGGCGAGAGCTGGAATTGGGATAGAAAGGGGTGGGGGGAGTGATGGGGGGGGGAGGGGGGAGGGTGTATGTGAGACTAGGAATTGCAGCAGGAATTGGAACAGGAGATGGACTCTCCTGGGCCTATGTTTGGAACTGGTGGAGTGGGTTGATAAACAGTGCCGGGGGTCGGGCAAGGGTCAGAGGGAAAGTGGGGTCGGGGGTCTCCAAGGATTTCCTCCAGGACTCGGAACAAGGAGCACTTTCGCTCCTCCTGCCGCATCAGTAATCCGCCTGAACAGCAGAAGACAAGTCTTAGCTAGGCTATTGGCCATTCCGGTGTGCCCCCCACCCTGCGTCTCTTTGCTAGGTTTGACACCAGCTAGTCCCCCTGCCACACCCCCCGCCCCCATCTCCCCCTCACACCCCCCCACCACAGAGTTCCAGGGCCGTGGTTTCCATTTGAATCAGGTCCACACTGGCCTGTGAGTCTCGCAACATTGGAAAAGCAGCGAAGGTGAACACTCTGCCAATATGGAGGGAGCAGAGCAATCCCAGGTCAGTGAGAGGGTTTTCACCTTTCCCTCTGTTGCTGCCCAGTGATTCATGGGGAGGGGTGGGGGAATTAAATTCAAATTACATAGTATTTACAGGACAGAAAGAGGTGAATTATCCCAACTATTACATGCTGATGCTTGTACTCCACAGGAGCCTCCTCCCACCCCTCTCCATCTCACACTATCAACATTTCCTCCTGTTCCTTTCTCCTTCATGTGCTTATCTAACTTCCTCTTCAATACATCTACGCTATACACCTCAACCATTCCATGTGGTAGTGAGTTCCACATTCTCACCACTCTCTGGATACCACTCTCTCGGCCAGCACAGACACGATGGGCTGAGTGATCTCTTTCTGTGCTGTAAACTTTCGAAGATCCTATGATATTAAAGAAGTTTCTCCTGAATCCCCTATTGGATTTATTAGTGACTATCTTATATTTATGGCCCCCTAGTTCTGGACACCCTACAAGTGGAAACATTTTCTCCATGTTATCTGACTGAATCCATAGAATCGTACGGCAGAAATTTGTCTGGAGTGGGGGAGGGGTGTGTGATTTCTCCCTCTATAACCCATAACCTTGATTGATCAGCTCCAAATTCTCCCAGCCACTCGCCTCCTGAGTCAACCTCTGCACTGGGGGTGAAGCTTTGTAAAATGCATCCTCTGATGTGTTGCCTTTCAGGTCTCTGAGTGAGCTACTCTCAGCAATGGCTTCTAGGTATTTCTGAGACACAATGTAATGTCTAGAGTCTTTTGACAAGACAATGACCATGTTATCTTTCTCCATGACAACTACTGACAATCTGATGTTGAGAGAACTGACCTTTACAACTTGCTGCAATCAACGCCATTCTATTTTCAACTTTGTCAAATGTTGCAGAATCATAGAATCTTATAGAACAGATGGAGGCCATTCGGCCCATCGTGCATGTGCTGGCTCTTTGAAAGAGCTATTCAATTAGTCCCACTGCCCTGCTCTTTCCTCATAGCCCTGCAAATTTTTTCCTTTCAAGTTTTTATCCAATTCCTTTTTGGAAGTTATTATTGAACCTGCTTCTACCGCTCTTTCAGGCAGAACAGTGGGGGCGGCACAGTGGCGCAGTGGTGCAGTGGTTAGCATCGCAGCCTCACAGCTCCAGCGACCCGGGTTCAATTCCGGGTACTGCCTGTGTGGAGTTTGCAAGTTCTCCCTGTGTCTGTGTGGGTTTTCGCCAGGTGCTCCGGTTTCCTCCCACCACCAAAGACTTGCAGGTTGATAGGTAAATTGGCCATTATAAATTGCCCCTAGTATAGGTAGGTGGTAAGGGAATATAGGGACAGGTGAGGATATGGTAGGAATATGGGATTAGTGTAGGATTAGTATAAAATGGGTTGTTGATGGTCAGCACAGACTCGGTGGGCCGAAAGGCCTGTTTCAGTGCTGTATCTCTAAATAAACATTCCAGATCACAACAATTCGCTGTTTAAAAAAACTCTCCTTATCACCCCTCTGGTTCCTTTGCTAATTACTTTAAATCTGTGAGTGTTGGTTATTATCCCCACTGCCGGTGGAGACAGTTTCTCCTTATTTATTCTTTCAAAATTCTTCATAATGTTGAAAAACTCTATTAAATCTCTCCTTATCTTTCTCTGCTGCAAGGAGAATAATACCAGCATCTCCAGTCTCTCCACATAACTGAAGTCCCTCATGCTTGGTACCATTCTAATAAATCTCCTCTGCATCCTCTCAAAAGCCTTGATGTCCTTCCTAAAGTGCGGTGCCCAGAGAAAGTGATGAACAAAGCTTAAGCATCAAGCTTTACCGCGGTGCTATTTCTGATCAGACTATCATCTTTATTTGGCTGCTCCCAATGGTGCCAGGAACAGATTTTTTGTCACTTCCCCATCCTTATCTTCAACTCTCTCCTGCATGGATTAACAATATGGCCCCGCAGAGGAGATAGACAAGTGAACACTAAACATTTTCAGGGAAAGCTGCACCCCTCTGATCTGTTGCCCAGTGATTTGGGCACACTTACACATTATGCCAGCGGCCACTCAAAGAGAAACCCCTTAGTTTGTAACCTTGAGGCTGTTAATGTGACTATAAGTATTCCTTCCTAACACCAGTGACAATTTACAACAGCAACTTGCATTTATATAGCACCTTTACCATAATATAATCTTCCCAAGGAACATAAATCAGAAAACATTTGACACCGAACTACATAAGGAAATATTAGGATGGGTGACCAAAAGCTTGATCAAAGAGGTAAGTGTCTTGAAGGATGAAAGAGAGGTAGAGAGGTTCAGGGAGGGAATTCCAGAGCTTAGGGCCCAGGTAGCTGAAGGCACGGCTACCAATGGTGGAGCGATTAAAATCAGGGATGCTCAAGAGGGCCGAATTGGAGGAGCTCAGATAGCTCAGAGGGTTGTAGGTCTGAAGGAGGTTACAGAGGTAGGGAGGGGTGAGACCATGGATGGGTTTGAAAACAAGGATGAGAATTTTTAAATTGAGGCAGTGTTGGACTGGGAGCCAATGTAGATCAGTGAGCACAGGGACGATGGGTGAACAGGATTATGGAGTTAGGGTACAGACAGCAGGGTTATGGATATAGGATGAATTGATGACTTCAGTCACTAATGTAAAGTTTTATTTTCCAAAGGTTTCGGCATGGAGGCTACCTTGTTGCTGATTGTTGGTTATTCCCACACCAGAGAGGTTGCAATCTCTTTCCTGGTGCTTGCTGTTGGATTTAGTGGATTTGCGATTTCAGGTGGGTTATCCTTTATTCTGATCACCTGTGTCCAATCAAATCATTTATCTTCCATTATTTGATGCATACCTTCCTTTCCAAACCTCTCCCATGTATTCTCTTTGCGGGCTTGTCCTATCACTTTGCCACCAGCCCCATTGGAGAGTAGAGTTGGTTGGTTCAGAAACATCGGAACAGGAGAATTTGCAGTGTGATGGGGCAAGAGGGGTGGGGTGGGGGGGGGTGTGGTTGAGCGGGGGTGGGGGGGGCGGGGGGGGAGAGGGACTAATTTGATAGATTTCACAAAGAGATGGTACAGACACAATGGGTCGAATTGTTTGCTTCTGTGCTCTATGGTTCATTAACCAAATTGCTTGCCATGCTGTAGCAGTGCTGGGATCAGTAGTGGAAGATTTCACACCTGTAATAACAGGTTGTGGCCTCCCCCTCAATTGTGCATGAATCACAGTGTAATTTTAAGGCTGCCAGTGGGAAAGCCATGCTCAAATGATGGAGATAAGACAAGCACTGCAGGCCAGGTGCTTCCACCTGTGCTCCTTGTGATTGCAACTCTTCACCTGGAGTGCAGGATAGAAAACTAGTCTTCACACACACACACAGTCAGACAATATTAATGCTGCAAACAAGCAAACGCTTGTCATAAACTCAGTCAAATATTAATGTTGTTGCTGTCTGAGGAGATCACAGACAGCCAACACATACAAATAAGGAGAAACTGTTTCCACTGGCAGGAGGTAACCAGACGACACAGATTAAAGTTAAATGGCAAAAGAACCAGAGGGGGAGATGAGAAGAATTATTTTTACTCAATGAGTTGTTGTGATCTGGAACGTGCTGCCTGAAAGGGCGGTGGAAGCAGATTCAATAGTTTTTTTCGAAAGGGAATTGGATAAATACTTGAAAAGATAAAATTTGCAGGGTTTTGGGGAAAGAGCAGGGGGAGTGGGACTAATTGGATAGCTCTTTCAAAGAGCTAGCACAGACACAATGGGCCAAATGGCCTCCTTCTGTGCTGCATCAATCTATGATTCCAGGGAATAAATGAAATGCAAGAAATAACTGGTATGGGAGGAGGCGGAGGATGAACAAGAATCATACAGATCTTGCAACATCTTCCCCGGACATGTGGAATTGAGGACATCCTGCTCACCATCCCAGGAACGCAGGCCACGTTCTGCAACACAGGTGTCAGGATTCTGGGGCCGGGGCGTTGGCCAAGAAAAGCACAGGGCATTCCGCAGTCGTGTGCTTCCAGGGAGAGCTCCCCCGTCCATGAGCAATAGAAAATCATTGGCTGCACGACTGAGATTTCCCTGCAAGATCTGCACTGGACCGAATGGCCTCCTCTGTGCTGTATGACTTGTCTGGGAGTGCCAGATCTCTCCACTTTGATCTCAATGTCCAGGCAGATACTGTCAACACCGCAGCTCAGCCCAGTGATTGCGTAGCAAGACAACAGCATCTCATCCAAGCTGCCTAGGCCTTAAGCTCTGGAATTCCTTCTCTAAACCCCTCGATCCCTCTCTCATCTCCTTTAAGACCCGCCTTAAAAACCTTTTCTTTGACCAAGCTTTTTGTTCACCTGTCCTAACATCTCCTTATGTGGATTGTTGTCAAATTCTATTTGATAACACTCCAGTGAAGCTCACTGGGTGTTTTACCACATTGAATTCGCCATTTAAAGGTGAGTTCTTGTTAATGCAGGTTCAGTTCCAGGGAAAAATTCCTAGCTTTCGCTTCCAATAAGATTCACAAGTGATGGATCTTCAGAACCTCAAACTGTTGTCATGTGTTTGCAGGTGTCCTTGGATGTAAATGGAAGCCCATTCAACTGTTGAGCACCATTTATATGTTACAATGAAATGCCTCTACAGTCCATTCTGATCTGATTAAGATTATGTGCTATTGTTGTTGAATTCAGGGTTCAATGTAAATCACTTGGACATCGCCCCTCGCTATGCCAGCATTCTGATGGGGATCTCCAATGGTGTGGGAACACTGTCAGGAATGATTTGCCCATTAATCGTTGGAGCAATGACAATACACAAGGTATGACTAAACTTCCCGTCTGTTTCTGAATGATAATTGTCTTCAATTCCTCAGCGGTGGTATTGTGTCACATTCTGGGCACTGCCCTTTAGGAAGAACGTCAAGGCCTTAGAGAGGGTGCAGAGAAGATTTACAAGAAAGACTTCAGTTACTGGAGAAACTGGGAACTGGGGCTGCTCTTCTTTGAACAGAGAATGTTAAGGGGAGATTTAATAGAAGTGTTCAAAACTATAAGGGATTTTGAGAGGGTAGATAGAGAGAAACTATTCCCACTGATCAGCAACCAGAAGGGAGATGAGCAGAAATTGCATTAATTTCTGAGTTGTTGTGATTTGGAATGCACTGCCTGAAAGGGCAGTGGAAGCAGATTCAATAGTAAGTTTCAAAGGGAATTGGATAAATACTTGAAAAGGAGACATTTGCAGGGTTATAGGGAAGGAGCAGAGGGCGTGGCACTAATTAGACAACTCGTTCTAAGAGTCGGCACAGGCACGATGGGCTGAATGGCCTCCTCCTGTGCTGTACGATTCTATGAACTCATTAGGCCAGTGTGTGGTGCCTCTGCAGAAGGTGACTCTTGATTCGGTTACTGTTTGGTTAAAGGAGCTGAAGTGTCAGACACCTCACAAAGTTTGTATGTGGAGGAAGGTGCAAGTGACAACATGACAGCAACCTACTGGATTCAATTTCATCTTGTGCTATTGGTGTATTATTTTAATCTTAATTTAAAAATATGAAATGAACAGTGGATTCAAATTGGTGGACACGATTGTGTCCTTTTCTGTATCTCTTGTTTTACACACTTACCTGTCCTTATTCTGTCAGCCTTGCCTCAAGCAGCTAGCACTCTTGCCTCTATGTCAGAAGGCTATGGGTTCAAGTCCCACTCCAGAGTTTTACAAATTCCAGACTGACACACCCAGTGTAGTACTGAGGGAGTGCTGCACTGTCAGAGGTGCTGCCTTTCGGATGAGATGATAAACTGAGACCCCACCTGCCCACCCAGCTGAATGTAAAAGATCCCATGGCATTATTCAAAGAAGAGCTGTGGAGTTCTCCCTGAGTGTCCTGGCCAATAATTAACCCTCGACTTAACAACTATAAACAACTGATTTGGTCATTGCTGTTGGTGAGAGCTTGTTGTATTTGAATTGATGGCTGCGTTTCCTACATTATAACAGTGCCTTCACTTTGGAAAATATTTCATTGGCTGTAAAACGCTTTGGGACATCCTGAGGTTGTGAAACCTCTTCCTTTCTTTCTTTCTAAATTCATTGAAAGCCATATCATTTTTCTTACTTTTTTAATTGCCTACAGACACGTGAAGAATGGCAAAACGTATTTGTGATTGCCTCGGTGGTCCATTACAGCGGGGTCATATTCTACGGAATCTTTGCTTCGGGTGAGAAGCAGGACTGGGCTGACCCTGAGGAGACAAGTGAGGACAAATGTGGCATCATTGACCAGGATGAACTGGCAGAGGAGACGGAACTTAACGACGACAGCTACATCAGTCCAAAGAAAAAGATGTCCTATGGTGCTACAAGCCAAATCAATGGAGCCCGGAAGGAGAGCTGGAGAAGGAAAAGGGGTCAAGCACATGAGGAACTGATAGAAAATCAGAACAGTTATCACTGTGAAAATGGTGACTACCGGGATATGTCACAATGAGATCACATGATCTGGACTACATGTTGTGACTAAATATCAAGGTTCAAGGCAGAATCTGTTTTATTGGCTTATAAACATTATATTTAACAACTTCATAAAAATTGTTGGCCTTTTTTAAGATTGCAGTGGTAGAAACGGCAGTCCCTCAAATTGTACAAATGGTAATTATAAACATTCTAAAAGAAATTGGCCCTGGGAGAAAGTTATATTACATTGAATTTACAGCACTGAAAGAGGCCATTCAGCCCAACCAGTTGATGCCATTGTTTATGCTCCACATGAGCCTCCTCCCAGCCCTACTTCATCTCACCCATCAGCATACCGTTCAAATCCTTTCTTCCTCGGATGCATCTATACTACTCATCTCAACCACTCCCTGTGGTAGCGAGTTCTACATTCTCACCACTCTCTGGGTAGAGAAATTTCTCCAGAATTCCCGATTGGATTTATTAGTGACTATCTTATATTTATGGCCCCTGGTTTTGGTCTCTGCCACAAGTGGGGACATTTTCTCCATGACTAACTTATCAAACCACTTCATGATTTTACAGATGTCTATGAGGTCATCCCCTCAGTCTTGAATTACAGAAAACATGCAGGTCAATGAAAATATTGTGTTAAAAAGCTGTCATTTATGACCCAGATTAGGCGAAAAAAATGGACGATCTTCGCCCCTGTGAAAACCTTTTCCCAAAACTTACTGTTCCTGTACCAGCAAGTAAAACAGTGTGGGGAAAGTGGGTTCTTCAGAATGGCAACAGGTAATTGCTGCAATTCACCAATGAATTCTGTAATGTTAAAGTTGATAGCACATTAAACCATCTCACAATTTGTGTTGATTGGCATACAGTACCACTGGTGTGCTGTAAATCCCATGCATTCCATTATTGATGTTAAGCAGATTGAACTTTGATGTGAGCAAATATGGATTTATTGATCTTGGTGTGATTATAACAGTAATAAACAAGCGATGTGTCATGCACTCGGACAGTTCTGAAACTATATGATGTGGAGAAAGATGAATTATTAGTAATTCTGTTCTATTAATATGCCTGCAAATACTGGATGTATTCTCAGCATCAGCTGGCTACCATCCTGTCCTATATGGTATTTCGCACTGCACGGCTAAAGATACCAGAACATCGAAGAACCAAAACCCTGTGGATGAGATCAGATGTCCCGTACCAGCACTGGGGTCAATTTTATTCAATGTTGACAACAACAACAGCTTGCATTTATATAGTGCCTTTAATGTAGTAAAGCATCCCAAGGTGCTTCACAGTGGCGTTATTGAACAAAATTTGATACCGAGCTGCATAAGGAGATATTAGCACCTGTGACCAAAAGCTTGGTCATAGAGGTAGGTTTTAAGTTGCATCTTAAAGTAAGAGAGAGAGGCGAAGAGGTTTAGGGAGGGAATTCCAGAGCCTATGGCCTCAGTCGCTGAAGGAACAGCCCCCAGTGGTGGGGCAAAGAAAATTGAGGATGCGCAAGAAGCCAGAATTGGAGGAGCCCAGAGATCTTGGAGGGTTGTAGGTCTGGAACATAAGAACATACAAAATCGGAGCAGGAATAGGTCATTAGGTCCCTCGAGCCTCCTATGTATTCAATAAGATCATGGCTGAACTTTTACCTCCACTCCACTTTCCCACCCGATCCCCATATCCTTTGATTCCCTTTGTGACCAAAAATCTGTTGATCTCAGTCTTGAATATACTCAATGACTGAGCATTCACAGCTCTCTGGGGGAGAGAATTCCAAAGATTCACAACCCTCTGAGTGAAGGAATTCCTCCTCAATGTGTCCAAAATGGCTGACCCCTTATCCGAGACTATGCCCCCTGGTTCTGGACTCTCCAGAAGGCGAAGTCTCTCAGCATCAACCCTGTCAAGACCTCTAAGAATTTTATACATTTCAATGAGATCACCTCTCATTCTTCTAAACTCCAGAGAATATAGGCCCCTTCTACTCAACCTGTCCTCATGCATCAACCCTTTCACCCCAGGAATCAATCTAGTTTCTGGAGTGGGGCTGCTGACTTAGGAGAGTGCTACCACTGAGCATAGGCAGATGCTTGACAAAGAGACAGAGAGATCTGTACACTGGTTTTATTGCTTATTTCATTAACATTTACTGTGGTGCAGTGCAAGAAAGAGAAGAAGATGAAATCTTACGTGCAAAATGAAAAACAGTGCCACATAAATACAACAGTAGCTGTATTAGACGGACAATGTGGAGTGGAAGGCACACTTGGGGTAATATAAGCAGGAGATAAGAAATTCTCTTCATTGCTTATCTCCAGTTAATTAGTGCGAAGCTTCTGTTTCCTTTAATAGGGTCAGAGTACCCTAGTCATTTATTTAGGTTAATTCTGTTGCCATGACATCTGGTCTCCTGTTGCATGGTTAATGATGTCACTTCAGCTCTAGAGCCTGTGCGTGAAGCCTCCTTCTTTGACGCTCCTGTTTAGGAAATTCAATTACATCCGTGGGCGACAGACACCAACACTCTTCCTGTACGTACAAAGGCTTAACACAATCTTGCTAAATTTCCCCCGCACTTAATGCAAGTGTTATGCATATGGGGATAGCGTGGGAAGGTGGAGTTGATGTAGAAGATCAGGCCTAATCTTATCGAATGGTGGTGCAGGTGCGGAGAGGCAAATTTTTAAAAATTCATTCAGGGATGTGGGCGTCGCTGGCCAGGCCAGCATTTATTGCCTATCCCTAATTGCCCTTGAGAAGGTGATGGTGAGCTGCCTTCTTGAACCACTAAAGTCCATTTGGGGTAGGTATACCCACAGTGTTGTTAGGAAGGGAGTTCCAGGATTTTGATCCAGAGACAGTGAAGGAACGGCGATATAGTTCCAAGTCAGGATGGTGTGTGACTTGGAGGAGAACTTGCTGGTGGTGGTGTTCCCATGCATCTGCTGCCCTTGTCCTTCTAGGTGGTGGAGGTCGCGTGTTTGGAAGGTGCTGTCTAAGGAGCATTGGTGCATTGGCAGAATGGTTGAATTCAGCTCTTATTTCTTATGTTCGAACTCAAAATGGGTTATTGCCTACCTTGGATATTCAGAAAGAGAAATTGATTAGAATGGCTGCATTTAAACTGCACCTTTCACAACCTCAGGGTGTCCCAAAGCGCTTTATAGCCAATGACGTACTTCTGAAGTACAGTCACTGTTGTAATGTAGGAAACATAGCAGACAATTTGTGCACAGCAAGCTCCCACTAACAAGAATGAGATAATAACCAGATAATCTGTCTATAGTGATGTTGGTTGAGGAATAAACATAGGCTAGACACTAGGGAAAACACCCCTGCTCTGCATCGAAATAAATGCTATGGGGTCTTACATTCACCTGAGAGGGCAGACAGGGCCTTGGTTTAACGTCTCATCCTAAAGACAGTGCCTCCAACAGTGCAGCACTCACTCAGTACTGCACTGGGATGTCAGCTCAGATTTTGTGCTCACGTCACAGGAGTTTAATTTTGAGGCTAATAAACCCTAAATGTCAGATGGATAATAACCTATATGCAGCTGTTTGGGACCCTGCATGGATATTAGGCTGTTGACCAACACCAATCAGCAAGTGCTGGTCAAGCCTTCAATCTCCATACCAACTACATAAGGAACATGGAAATAGGAGCAGGAATAGGCCATTCAGCCCCTTGAGCTTGCTCTGCCATTCAATAAGATCATGGTTGATCTGATTGTGGCCTTAACTCCACTTTCATGTCTGCCCCCCATAACCATTGACTCCCCCTTATGGATCAAACATTTGTCTGACTCAGCCTTGAACACAGTCAATGATCCAGCCTCTACTGTTCTCAGGGGAAGAGAATTCCAAAGATTAATGACCCTCTGAGAGAGAAAATTCCTCCTCATCTCCATCGTAAACGGGAGACCTCTTACTTTGAAACTGTTCCCCCTAGTTCTAGATTCCCCCACGAGGAAAACATCCTCTCAGCATCTACTCTGTCAAGTCTCCTCAGAATCTTATATGTTGTCTCCTTGTTCAAGAAGGGGAGTAGAGACAGCCCTGGTAATTATAGACCTGTGAGCCTTACTTCGGTTGTGGGTAAAATGTTGGAAAAGGTTATAAGAGACAGGATTTATAATCATCTTGAAAAGAATAAGTTCATTAGCGATAGTCAGCACGGTTTTGTGAAGGGTAGGTCGTGCCTCACAAACCTTATTGAGTTTTTTGAGAAGGTGACCAAATAGGTGGATGAGGGTAAAGCAGTGGATGTGGTGTATATGGATTTCAGTAAGGCGTTTGATAAGGTTCCCCACGGTAGGCTATTGCAGAAAATACGGAAGTATGGGGTTGAAGGTGATTTAGAGCTTTGGATCAGAAATTGGCTAGCTGAAAGAAGACAGAGGGTGGTGGTTGATGGCAAATGTTCATCCTGGAGTTTAGTTACTAGTGGTGTACCGCAAGGATCTGTTTTGAGGCCACTGCTGTTTGTCATTTTTATAAATGACCTGGAAGAGGGTGTAGAAGGGTGGGTTAGTAAATTTGCGGATGACACTAAGGTCGGTGGAGTTGTGGATAGTGCCGAAGGATGTTGTAGGGTACAGAGGGACATAGATAGGCTGCAGAGCTGGGCTGAGAGATGGCAAATGGAGTTTAATGCGGAAAAGTGTGAGGTGATTCACTTTGGAAGGAGTAACAGGAATGCAGAATACTGGGCTAATGGGAAGATTCTTGGTAGTGTAGATGAACAGAGAGATCTTGGTGTCCAGGTACATAAATCCCTGAAAGTTGCTACCCAGGTTAATAGGGCTGTTAAGAAGGCATATGGTGTGTTAGCTTTTATTAGTAGGGGGGATCACGTTTCGGAGCCACGAAGTCATGCCGCACCTGGAGTATTGCGTGCAGTTCTGGTCACCGCATTATAGGAAGGATGTGGAAGCTTTGGAAAGGGTGCAGAGGAGATTTACTAGGATGTTGCCTGGTATGGAGGGAAGGTCTTACGAGGAAAGGCTGAGGGACTTGAGGTTGTTTTCGTTGGAGAGAAGGAGGAGGAGAGGTGACTTAATAGAGACATATAAGATAATCAGAGGGTTAGATAGGGTGGATAGTGAGAGTCTTTTTCCTCGGATGGTGATGGCAAACACGAGGGGACATAGCTTTAAGTTGAGGGGTGATAGATATAGGACAGATGTCAGAGGTAGTTTCTTTACTCAGAGAGTAGTAGGGGCGTGGAACACCCTGCCTGCAACAGTAGTAGACTCACCAACTTTAAGGGCATTTAAATGGTCATTGGATAGACATATGGATGAAAATGGAATAGTGTAGGTCAGATGGTTTCACAGGTCGGCGCAACATCGAGGCTGAAGGGCCTGTGTTGCGCTGTAATGTTATAATTCTAATTCTAATTCTAATGTTTCAATAACATCACCTCTCTTTCTTCTAAACTCCAATGAGTATAGGCCCAACCTGCTCAACCTTTCCCCATAAACCCCTTCATTCCAGGAATCAGCCTAGTGAACCTTCTCTGAATTGCTTCCAATGCAAGTTTGTCCCTCCTTAAGTAAGGAGACCAAAACTGTACGTGATACTCTAAGTGCAGTCGCACCTATACCCTGTACCATTGTAGCAAGACTTCCATACTTTTATACTCCATTCTCCTTGCAATAAATGCCAACATTCCATTTGCCTTCCTAATTGCTTGCTGTACCTGCATGCTAACCTTTTGTGATTCATGTACAAGGACACCCAGCTCCCTCTGTAATGCACTAAATGATACTTAAAATGGGCACTGTTTCTTTGGTGATTCCAATCAACCCAAACAGCAGAACATTAAACAAAGGCACCACTGAAAAGGTTTTCTAATTGCAGTGCATCCCAATTAACAGAAGTTGATGTTAAATCAAACTTTATTTTAATTCATTCATCAGATGTGGGTATTGCCAGCAAGTCCAGCATTTATTGCCCATCCCTAATTGCCCCTTAAGAAGGTGGTGGTGAGCTGTCCTCCTGAACTGTTGCAATCCATGTGGTATACCTATAGTGCTGTTAGGAAGGGAGAACCAGGAATTTGACCCAGCAACTGTGAAGGAATGGTGATATAGTTCCACGTCAGGATGATGTGTGACTTGGAGGGGAACTTGCAGGTGGTGGTGCTTCCATGCATCTGCTGCCCTTGTCCTTCTAGGTGGTAGAGGTCGCGGGTTTGGAAGGTGCTGTCGAACGAGCCTTGGAGAGTTGCTGCAGTGCATCTTGTAGATGGTACACACTGCTGCCACTGTGCATTGGTGGTGGAGGGAGTGAATATTTGTGGATGGGGTGCCAATCAAGCGGGCTGCTTTGTTCTGGATGGGTCGAGCTTCTTGAGTATTGTTGGAGCTGCACCCATCCAGGCAAGTGGAGAGTATTCCATCACACTCCTGACTTGCGCTTGGTATATGTTGGACAGGCATTGGGGAGTCAGGAGGTGAGTTAATTACCATAGAATTCCAGCCTCTGACCTGCTCTTTTGGCCGCGGTATTTATGTGGCTGTTCCAGTTCAGATTTTGGTCAATGGCGACCCCCAGGATATTGATATTGGGGGTTTCAGCAATGGTAATGTGCTTGATAATCAAGGGAAGGTGGTTAGATTCTCTCTTGTTTCAGATGGCCATTGCCTGGCATTTGTGTACTGCAAATGTTACTTGCCACTTATCATCCCAAACCAAGAAGCTGTCCAGGTCTTGCTGCATCTGGGAACGGGCTGCTTCAGTACCTGAGGAGTTGTGAATGGTGCTGAACATTGTGCAAATCATCAGCGAACATCCCCACTTCTGACATGATGATGGCAAGATCATTGATGAAGCAGCTGAAGATGGTGGGGCCTAAGACACTACCCTGAGGAACTTCTGCAGTGATGTCCTGGGACTGAGATGATTGACCTCCAACAACCACAACCATCTTCCTTTGTGCTAGGTATGACTCCAACTAGTGGAGAATTTTCCCCTGATTCCCATTACCTCCAGTTTTGCTAGGGCTCTTTGATGCCATACTCAGTCAAATGCTGCCTTGATGCCAAGGGCAGTCACTCTCATCTCACCTCTTGAGTTTAGCTCTTTTGTCCATGTTTGGACCAAGGCTGTAATGAGGTCAGAAGCTGAGTGGCCCTGACAGAACCCAAACTGAGCGTCAGTGAGCAGTTTATTGCCGAGCAAGTGCCGCTTGATAGGACTGTTGATGACACCTTCCATCATTTTGCTGATGATTGAGAGTAGACTGATAGGGCGGTAATTGGCTGGGTTGGATTTGTTGTGCTTTTTGTGTACAGGTCATACCTGGGCAATTTTTCACATTGCTGGGTAGATGCCAGTGTTGTAGCTGTACTGGAACAGCTTGGCTAGGGGCACGGCTAGTTCTGGAGCACGTCTTCAGTACTTTTGTCAGAATGTTGTCAGAGCCTATGGCCTTTGCAGTACCTGGCGCCTTCAGCTGTTTCTTGAAATCACGTGGAGTGAATCGATTTGGCAGAAGACTGGCACCTGTGATGCTGGGGACCTCGGGAGCAGGCTGAGATGGATCATCCATTTGGCACTTCTGGCTGAAGATGGATGCAAATGGTTCAACCTTATCTTTTGCACTGATGTGCTGGGCTCCCCCATCATTGAGGATGGGGATATTTGTGGAGCCTCCTCCTCCTGTTAGTTGTTTAATTGTCCACCACCATTCTCGGCTGGATGTGGCAGGACTGCAGAGCTTAGATCTGATCCGTTGGTTGTGGGATTTCTAAGCCCTGTCTATTTTGTAGATGGTACACACTGCTGCCACTGTGCGTTGGTGGTGGAGGCAATGAATGTTTAAGGATGAGGTGCCAATCAAGCGTGTTGATTTGTCATGAATGGTGTTGAGTTTCTTGAGTGTTGTTGGAGCTGCACCCATCCAGGCAAGTGGAGAGTATTCCATCACACTCCTGACTTGTGCCTTGTAGATGGTGGACAGGCTTTGGGGAGCCAGGAGGTGAATTACTTGCCGCAGGATTCCCAGCCTCTGACCTGCTCTTGTAGCTGCATTACTTATATGGCTGGTCCAGCTATATTTCTGGTCAATGGTGTAGTGGATTATAATTGTAGCCCCTTTTTGAGACTATCCCTCTCAACTTAAGGTTGAGAAAAACAGATCCCAAAGACACTTGAAATGGGTCTGAAGGACTGATCTAACTCTCCCCAAAGGAAAGGAACCACCTGAGAATATTACCATCCTCCAGATAGTCTTTTCAACAAGTTTCAGACAGATTATAATAACTTGGAATATTGGGAATCTCCTCTCAGAGATGTACCTCCCCACCAAAGAGTGTACAGAGACAGTTTCATGAATTAGCGACACAGAAGACTTTGTGAGATTAAATAAATTCTAAAAGTTTATTAAATAACTGAACATGCGATTCACAGTTGGTGAGACAGTCAATTGCAACCTTACTAGTTCTGGAAAAAAATAGAAAGTACAATCTGGTTTCTAGTAGAGAAGCCACTGTTTCAATCTAAATATTGTTGCAGTAAAATATTTAAGTAGGCTAGCCATCAATTATTAAAGTAACAATGATCTTAAATCAATGAGTAGAAGACTCTAGAGTTAGCAAGATACTTCTGTCCCAGTTTAGGGAAGAACTATCATCACCCTACTCCAATAGTCGTACCTTTACCCTGAGAGACGCTGGGGTGTGTCTAACAAATCTAAAAATCCAAAGGAGCTTCCAATATTTATCCTGTTTTTCAAGGTGCATAATTAACTTCTTACCTATAGGGTTGTTACCTCAACTGCAGTTAAGTTAGTCTTTATTGCAAAGGGGATAGAGTATAAAAGTAGGGAAGTCTTGCGACAGCTGTACAGGGCATTGATGATACTGCACCTATAGTACTGTGTATACTTTTGGTCACCTTATTTTATAAAGGACATACTTGCATTGGAAGCAGTTCAAAGAAGTTTCACTAGGCTGATTCCTTAGATGAGGGGTTTGTCTTATGAGGAAATGTTGAGCAGGTTGGACCGATACTCATTGGAGTTTAGGAGATTGAGAGGTGATCTTATTGAAACATATAAGATGCTGAGGGGGCTTAACAGGGTAGATTCTGAGAGGATGTTTTCCCTAGTGGGGGAATCTAGAACTTGGGGACACAGTTTCAAAATAAGGGATTTCCTTTTTAAGATGGAGATGAGAAGAAGTTTCTTCTCTCATAGGGTCATTAACCTTTGGAATTCTCTTCCCCAGAGAGGAGTGGAGGCTGGGTCATTGAATATATTGTTACGACCAGGTGAGAAAGGTGTCTCAGGATCTGTTACTGTCTTCACCTGGTCTTGTTGTAACAGGATTTAATTTTAAACACACTGTGTTTTAAGCTTCCCCCTTGAGAATCCTTGTTCACAGCTTTCCAATTATAAGGCGAAGAAATGAGCGCACCAGGTTTTTCTTAGGTTTAAAGAAGAAAAGTGAAATTTATTAAACTTACTTAAACTATAATACGGTTCACGCCTATGAATATACGACGCGCCCACGCTAGTATGCACACGTGATACACACATGCAAATAGGGACAGAAAAGAGAAGAAAAATAAAATGGAGAGGTTTGAGGAAATTTCAGAAGAGTTTCTTGTTTACTGTGCTGTGTTTCCAGCTCGCGGTAGAGTCCTTGATTGTAGACAGCTCTTACTTTTCATTGGGGCCCAGTATTCTTCTTAAACCCTGTTGACTGTAGGAGACTTTTCTCTCTTAGTGTTCCTATGTCTTCAATGGTTTCTGATGCTGGTGTGAGCGAGATGAGAGCAGACAGGAGAGAGATGTTCTCAAACCAGGAGCCAGGAGCTTTCTGACTTCAAACACTGTTTTCTCCAATTTAAAACTCTCAGTTCAAACCTCTGTAACAGCCAGTTAGTCCTGTGACTAAACTGGTCTGACCACTTTTTCTGTGTATTGGGGAAGGAATGACTGGGTCCTCATTGTTTCAACACTGTCTGTTACTATGAAAATGTCTTTCCAGTCAGGGGCTTGCAATTTTAAGTTTTAATGTTCATGTGGCGAAATAATGTGTGCCTCAGTCTTGGTTGGTGGGGGGGGGGTTTGCCTGACACTTCCACACCCAGGGGAATGAAATGCCACTTGAAGAAAAACGGCACATTTCATTACAGGGTTTGAGAGAAATATAAGATACAGAAAGGAAAACCATGCATTTCTCTAATTCATTTCCATTCATTCACCAATCTTAAAGCTGATTAAAAATGTTCTGTTCTGGGTGCCAGAGCTGCTTTAATTTTCTCAGGAGAGTTAGTAGGGGGCAGGTCTATCCTGAACTCTCTGAGTCATGCAAAGACTTTTGGCTTCGGGGGATGGGTGGTTCCCTTTTCCTTGGACTGTGGGGGAGGAAACTTTGTTACTCTCCCTTTTGTTTTCCTACCTGCAAGTATTTGTGTAGATTTAACCACTCTCCTGTGACACTTCGACTTGGTGAGATATCACCCTCATGGTTTCTGTGCCTCCTAGAGGTCTCTCTTTGTCTCTGCAGGTTCCTGTAAATGCTGTTTGCAACTCTGGTGGGGTGCTTCCAGAGTCTGCCTTTACATAGGAGGATGTGGGGTCTAACTTTTCACATTTTCCGGGGTTGGTTGACTGGACAGTAGGGATTTTCATCTGGGATTCCTCCCGGAATTCCTTTAACCTGCCCTGTTGGTCACTTTTTCCCCTCTCTTTCTAAACTTTTGCCAGCTGTGTGCTTGCCTGTCCCCTTTTGTCCTCGGCAGGGGTCCCTTTCAGTTCACCAGCCTTCGGCTGAAGGATCCTCCTAACGCCGGTACAGGACTTAGAGATGCCGGTTTCACTATAGTTTGGGGTTTCCCCTCAACCTGGCACATGTGACAACTCCTGTAGTACTCCACCACATCTCTGTGGAGTTTTGGCCAGTCAAACTGCTGTCTTATGCAGGCTTTGGTCTTTCGTATATCGGCATCTACAGCCACTGTAGTCTTGTGGGCCCTTCTTAATATTTCTCACCGGTTCCTCCGTGGCACCACTAACTGGTGAACTACTGTCCACTCCTTGCCCTCAGGTCTGTGAGAATAATTCCATTTCCTCATCAATACCTCATTCTTTAAATAATAGCAATCAGGGACTCCCTCTGCTTCACTTTCAGATTGGGCAGCCTGTGCTAACTCTTGCAATACTGGGTCAGCTCGCTGACCCTCAGCTGGGGAAGATCCATTTAATTCATTCCCTGGGTCTCCTAACTTTCCAAAGAAAGTCTTGGACAGGCAGACCACATGGTCATCTGCCTGCAGTGCCAATGCAGTCTCCTCTGGGGGAGCTGGTTTGATCATGGCCTGATCCATTACATATTCAGAGATTCTGCAGGGGACCGTCTCCCGCCACTGCCCTGTCTCTCTGACCTCCTGCAGTCTTTCTTTCACTACTGTGAAGGGCTACCACCTTCACCCCTGCTAGATCATTACATAGGAGCAGGTCAACCCCATCCACAGGTAAACTAGGGACAATCCCTGTGGTCACCGGTCCCGAAATTAGGTCGCACTCTAGGTGCACCCAGTGTACAGGTACAGGCATACACTGCCCTCCAATACCATTCACCACCATTCTGGTGTTCACTGCACTCTCTGGGGGAAAGGTCAGGCCTTTTCCCAGTAAAAGGGATCTGGTGGCCCCTGAGAATCACTATGGGCTTGCTTGCCTCACTCGAGGGATATGGGGTTACTTTCCCTTCAAATACAAAACCCAGATAACATTCAGGAATTCTATTAACTTTTCCTGCACTGGCTGGAGTAAGCTTCCTGGGTTGCACCCTTACTGCAGTCCAATCCACAGCCCATTCCGTGTTTTCCATCAGGCCCTCGTCTTCACTGAGCGAGTGTGCCCTGATTAACCTTACCGATTTCCCCTTTAGTTTCCAGCAGTCAGCTGTTAAATGCTCTGTCTTATTACAATGGAAGCACAGAGGTCTCCGGGTCTCACTTTTGGTCACAGCACCTTCCTTTTTGGCTGGAGGAGGGCACCCTGTGTCTCCTGCTTTCCTTTCTCTCCCAGGACTGCCTGGGCGGATATCACCTCCCCAGTTCCGAAGAAGGGTCACTGACCCGAAACGTTAACTCTGCTTCTCTTTCCACAGATGCTGCCAGACCTGCTGAGTGAATCCAGCATTTCTTGTTTTTGTATCACCTCCCCACCCTTTGTCCTTTTCGGATTTGTGGCGGTGATTAAGAAAGGTTCTCCCCTGGGAACCCAACTTATAAATTAAAGCAAACCCATTGGCCAGAACGGCCGCTTGCCGGGCTCTCTGGACCCGCTGCTCCTCTACATGGGTCTTTATTGAGAATGAGAGAGAGTTTTTAAATTCCTCGAATGGGATTACTTCTCTGAGACTCTCGTAGCTGAGCTGTATTTTTGAAGCTCTCAGCCACTGGTCAAAGGTCAGCTGCTTACTTCTTTCAAACGCCAAACGGGAGGATATTAAGAGGGGTAGAAGAAGTGAGAGACCTTGGAGTGCATGTCCACAGGTTCCTAAAGGTGGCAGGACAGGTAGATAGAGTGGCGAAGAAGGCATATGGAATGCTTTCCTTTATTGGCCGAGGTATAGAATACAAAAGCAGGGATGTAATGCTGGAACTGTATAAAACGCTGGTTTGGCCACAGTTGGAGTATTGCGAACAGTTCTGGTCGCCACATTATAGGAAGGACATAGTTGCTCTGGAGAGAGTACAGAGGAGATTTACAAGAATGTTGCTAAGGCTCGAAAGTTGCAGCTATGAGAAAAGATTGGATAGGCTAGGGCCATTTTCCTTAGAACAGAGGAGGCTGAGGGGTGACTTAATAGAGGTATACAAAATTATGGGGGGCCTAGATAGAGTCGACAGGAAGGACCTGTTTCCCCTAGCGGAGAGGTCAATTATCAGGGGGCACAGATTTAAGGTGATTGGTAGAAGGATTAGAGGAGACATGTGGAAAAACTTTTTCACCCAGAGGGTGTTGGGTGTCTGGAATTCACTGCCAGGAATGGTGGTGGAGGCAGAAACCCTCAACTCTTCTAAAAGGTACCTGGACATGCACCTGAAGTGCTGTAACCTGCAAGGTTATGGACCAGGTGCTGGAAGGTGGAATTAGATTGAGCGGCTAGTTTTTCAACCGGCATGGACACAATGGACTGAATGGCCTCTTTCTGTGCTGTAATTTTTCTATGGTCCTATAAATTTGATTGGCTTGCTTTTTGAGGGTTCTAAACTTTTGGCGATAGGCTTTGGGTACTAATTCATATGCCCCGAGGATAGCATTTTTGGTCAGTTCATAATTGGATGAACTCTCATCCGGCAACAAGGAATATACCTCATGGGCTTTTCCAGTTAGTTTGCTTTGCATCAAAAGAGACCAGGTCTCAGCTGGCCATTTTAGCTGCCTTGCCAGTTTCTCAAAAGACACGAAAAACACTTCCACATCTTTCGCATTGAATTTTGGAATTAGTTGGGCAAGTTTTATCAATTTTGTACCCAGTCCTGAATTGTGCTCCTCCATATTGACCATGCTTTCACTGGGGTTACTCTGTCACCCTCTAGTTAACTCAAGCCACTTCAACTTTCTCTCTTCGCATTCCTTCCGGAATATTCTTTCTCTCTCCTCTCTCTCTCCTCTCTCTCTCATTCTTTCTGTTCCTTCTGGAAGGATCTTTCTTTCTCCCTCTCCTCTCTCTCTCTCTTTCTCTGTCTTATAACTCAAGTTTCCTTTGTTCCAATTGTATCTTTGCTAGCAGTACCCTGTTGGAGTCTACTTCTAACACTGCTTCTGCTTCTTCAGATTGAAGGGAGTAATGGTTGGCCACTACCCTTAGGAGTTCAGACTTCCTAGCCTTGCCCCGTACAGTGATCCCACACTGCTCAGCCATTTTTCTCAACACTTCCATAGACAGTGCTTTTAACTTATCCCAAGTTACTTCACCCCGACTTGAAGAGCTATTAGTTTCAGTCGTAGACTTGTCAGTATTCAATCACACACAACCACGAGAAAACCTGTATTGAAAACTTGCTCATTTTGGTTGGGAACAATTTGGCTTCCCACTTCCAATTTCACTCGTCCGTCTGTGGGTAAAATTCTGGACACTAGCACCCAAATTTCTGTTGCGACCAGGTGAGAAAGGTGTCTAGGGACCTGTTACTGTCTTCACCTGGTCTTATTGTAACAGGATTTAATTTTAAACACACTGTGTTTTGAGCTTCCCCTTTGAGAATCCTTGTTCACAGCTTTCCAATTATAAGGCAAAGAAATGAGTACATCAGGTTTTTCTTAGGTTTAAAGAAGAAAAATGAAATTTATTAAACTTACTTAAACTCTAATACGGTTCACGCCTATGGATATACGATGCACCCACACTAGCATGCACACGTGATACACACATGCAAATAGGGCCAGAAAAAGAAGAAAAATAAAATGGAGAGGTTTGAGGAAATTTCAGAAGTTTCTTGTTTACTGCGCTGTGTTTCCAGCTCACTGTAGAGTCCTTGATTGTAGACAGCTCTTACTTTTCATTGGGGCCCAGTATTCTTCTTAAACCCTGTTGACTGTAGGAGACTTTTCTCTCTTAGTGTTCCTATGTCTTCAATGGTTTCTGATGCTGGTGTGAGCAAGATGAGAGCAGACAGGAGAGAGATGTTCTCAAACCAGGAGCCAGGAGCTTTCTGACTTCAAACACTGTTTTCTCCAATTTAAAACTCTCAGTTCAAACCTCTGCAATAGCCAGTTAGTCCTGTGACTAAACTGGTCTGACCACTTTTTCTGTGTATTGGGGAAGGAATGACTGGGTCCTCATTGTTCCAACACTGTCTATTACTATGAAAATGTCTTTCCAGTCAGGGGCTTGCAATTTTAAGTTTAAATGTTCATGTGGCGAAATAGTGTGTGCCTCAGTCTTGGCAGGTGGGGAGTTTGCCTGACAATATTCAAGGTTAAATTAGACAGATTTTTGATCTACAAGGGAGTTAAGGATTATGGGGTATAGGCAGGAAAGTGGAGTTGAGTCCACAATCAGATCAGCCATGATCTTATTAAATGGCAGAGCAGGCTCGAGGGGCCAAATAGCCAACTCCTGCTTCTATTTCTTATGTTCTTATTTCCCAAATAAGGCTGTAGGCCTCCTAATTTCGAGGTTAGGTCTGTCCTCTTTGATTCCTAAGAAAGCCAAGTTTCGTGATGGTCAATGTTTCATTAGTCATCTGACTTTATTTCAAGATTATAATTCAATTTTTGGGTTTGGTTATGTTTTCAAAACTTAATTTGACTGTGGTTTAGGGCTATCAGCATAAAATCATCTCATCAACCATTACACTGTGGTAGCTTTTGTGACAGTTTGCAAAACTATGTTATTAATGTTTTACCATGTGATAAGGTTCGTGACTGTTGGAAGCGAATCCTCCTTATCAGAAGATGCCTTTATGGTTGTAAAATGAGGCAAGTTTTTTTCACTGTGCCTCTTAGTATTAAAGAGATGAACTTTTTTAACCTTTTAGGAAGATAAACCCTTTTTAAAAAATGTTTAATCCCTTATTCATAGGAAAATAATTCTTTTAAACTAATAACCCCTCCTTCACACGGTAGCCCCCAGGATGTTAGTGATGGGGATTCAACAGTGGTAATTCCAAGGGGAGATGGTTAGAATCTCTCTTGTTGGAGATGGTGATTGCTTGGCACTTATGTTGTGCTCAATTACTTACTCCCGCTCTGTGTTGCCTTCTTCACAAACGTTTGAAACTTCCAGAGTTAAGAGAATTACTTTAAATGGTTTTCACCACACAAGTATGTGCTGTTTGCAAGATATTTGAACTTTCAATTTCCTGTTAATCAATATTGTTTCTTTCTGTATTATCTTAAAGGAGATATCAACCTGTTTAAAATTGGGTGCTTATTGAATTGTTTGATTGCTGTGTTAATGAGACATTTATGCAAATATCTTACACTTGTGCAACCTGAAGACATTAAATCCTTTGGTGATTGGACCTAAAATACCAATCAGGGGTGCCCAATCTTATCTTATCTGTTCATGAGCCATATAGACATTTGAAATCCCTATTCCCATTAGTTTACACAAATCTCATTCTACAGATACGCACTGATTTTATTGGTCTGTCCACGAAAGGCCGGCGTGGGTCTGCAAATGAAACGCGACCCGAACCCAACAGAACCACATCCAACCCTGAGCCTGACCCGGCCCGAGTCCTTTCATTTTTTCCCGCGCCTGACCCGACCCGACTATCAATTAACCTACCTTCCGTTTTTCACTTTGTTGCATATCTGCAAGCTTAAAATAACAGTAACAAAACCACCTTTCAAGTCCAAAAAATATATTAACATTGGAGCCCCTTACTGGAGGTGGTGATAGAGTGTGTCCGACCCAGTCTGACCCGACCTGAGCCCGAATGCTGGACCCGGAAGTGCGACCCAACCCGACCCGAACCCGACACATGTCGTTGGGTCCCGTCGGGTCAGGGTCGCGCATGCTTGATGGCATTATGATCCCATTACATAATAGGGGATTCGAGTCCGACGTAAACTAGACCACGTAAAGTTGGAAGGTGTCAGCCATGGGTAGCATTCTTACTGCAGAGCAATGATTGAGTGGGAAATAACTGAAGGAACCATTTACACATTGCTGTCAGTATCAATAGCACTGAATTTAACTGACGAAATTAAAAGTCAACTCTGAATAAAATGGAATTCAATGAGCTTCTATGGAAAAAAACAAACTCTGATTTGGAGAATTGGGAAATGTTTTGCCGTACCAAATGTCAGAAAAACTGATAAACTTCAAAAGACCTTTTGATTACGTCACGGATTCTTGGCTGTCACAAGGCTGTGTTGGCAGAATTTCAACAAAGTTGATATTGCAGTCTATGACAAAGGTTTTATTTACTACAACTCCGATTTGTCAACTTTCAGCGACTGCTTAAACTCGATGTGAGGGATGAAGCAACAACCTGTTAATCATTAAGCAGGCGCTCAGACCAATTTCTCTTTCAAAATCATTTTGGCAAAATATTTATTTTGCTGGCTAGTTTTCTCCCTTCTCCTGAAAACACTCACCCCTCTTGCAACAGTTGTTCCCTCAGTGGTTCCAGTGTTTCCATCTGCTCCGCTCCACCTAAAAGTCTGTTGATGACCTCACCTTCAGCCAAAAATAGATGATCTGGTCAATTGCTGGGATCTTGCTGTGTGCAATTTGGCTGCCGTGTTTCCTACATTACAACAGTGGCTGCTCTTCAAAAAATACTTCATTGGCTGTAAAGAGCTTTGGGACGTTCTGATGAAAGGCGCTACAGAAATGCAAGTTCTTTCTTTTCTCTCTTTACTGTTTTGTGTCACTGCTGTGATGATACAACAAAATTGCGTGCATGATTAAACTCACTGGTGTCCAGTCTCACCTCAATACGTTCCCAGTTCACTGGTTGCCAAACATACCACAACGTGATATTTTGCAATCTTTCAATCAAACCAAAGCCCCGTCTGCCCTCTCAGGTGGGCATAAAAAGATCCCAAAGCACTATTTCAAAGAAGGGTATGGATGTTCTCCACATTGTCCTGGGCCAACATTTATCCCTCAACCAACATTACTGAAACAGATTATCCAGTCATTATCACACTGCTCTTTGTGGGATCTTGCTATGCCCAGCTTGGCTACCGTGTTGCTACATTGCAACAGTGACTACACTTCAAAAGAACTTCATAGGTTTACCTGTGGCTCAGTGGTTAGCTCTTTTGCTTCTGGTTCAGAACATCATGGCTTCATATCCTGCGGTTTAACACATAGGGGGACAAATCTGTTAAGGCCCATCTTCAGGTGCCGGGGGCGTGGTGGTTTGTGATTTGCAATCTGCCCGTGCCCTTTCCTGTTGAGGCAGGCAGCACACAAACTTTGTGCTGCCTCCTTGTTTCCATGATTTGGCTGCACACACAAGGGGCCTAATAACGTGCAAGGCTAGCATGTACTGCAGCCAGTTTCCAGCTCTTAAAGGCAGTCTGTCCCTCTTAAAAGGGCAGTGCAGTGAAGCTGCTGCTGACTGTCACTGCTACAAGTAAAAAGAATGGAGATTGAGCAGCAGGGTAAAGGCAGGGCTCTGCAGTTCACAGATGCAGTGCTGGGGGCCTTAGTCATGGAAATCCACAAGAGGAGAGAGGCCGTGTTTCCTCAAGGCCCAGGAGGCCATCAAGGACAGCCCTCCAAAGGCAGTGGGAGCAGGTGGCCAGAGAGGTCAACTCCCGGAGTCTGGACCTGAGGGCCTGGCAGCAGTGCCACAGGAAGTGTAATGATCTCACGTGGGTGTCAAGGTGAGTGAACACATCTTCACGTAACATCTCCTACCCACCAGTCCACCAGCAGCAATCCCTGCCACTCAGGACCCGGCCAAACATTCAGATACCTCACCCTCATACACCTACCATGCTGCCATCATCACATCTACTTCTCACTGCTTCCATATACCTCCAGCAATTCAGCTAGAGCAGGCACATCACCCAAACACAGTGCTTCACCAACACTGACAAACTGCCTTAGCATGATGGAAGAGATGGTTCTCAGCATCATGGGGCAGCCTGTCACAAAGCCCCATAGCATCCGGCGTTGCCGAGAGCATTCAACGTGATGATATGTTACTTCCCAGTCTCAATCCTCACCTCACCCTCATCCTGCTCTCTGCCATGAAGTGATGATGTGACCATGGAGTTCCTGCTGTACATCCAACCCCTGACTCACCCCAACCCTCCACTTGTGATATTCTACTTTCTGACACCCAGGATCTGCCACCTGGCAAACTTCAGCAGTGCCGAGAGACAGAGAGAGAGAGAGAGAGAGAGAGAAAGAGAGAGAGAGAGAGAGCTACACCAGATCTCCGAAGAAGAAGCACCATCACTTGATCTGGCAGCTCAAATACTGACACTGCCCAATCATTAGAAGCCAGTATAGAGTTAGGATAACAGGCAGTGAGTCATCTGGGCACCAATTGGCTGAAGCCAAGCCAGCGGGAAACGATAGCTCATCAGTCAGCTCCTTGGAGGGCAAGGCCACAGATGAGTTCTGCCACAGGGGACTCAGACGAGGACATCAATGAGGCAGTGTACAGGAGAATGCTGGTCAACATGCACACCCAGATGCTTGGTGTATTGGTGTGTACTGGAGGGTCGACCCCGAGGGGTCCAGGCATTGAAAGCGTTGCTTCATCATGCAGGTGCTTTGTTCCACAATGTTCCTGGTGACTCCATGGCTGTTCTTATACATGCGTTGTCCTCATGTGGTCAGGTGACAGGGGGGAGTCAAGAGCCACGTGTACAGGGGGGCAGCCTTTGTCACAGTGCAGCCAGCCTCTGATCTCCGTAGAAATGCAAAGATGGCGGTAATGGCAGACTGCTTCATTGGCTGCTACCAGGATAGCGGGCATTCAACATCATGATGTACTAAGCATTGTCACACATCACTCACACATAGGCAGAGTGTGGTTCCTGTGCCTTCCCTCATTGACGTGGGGTCCAGCAGAGCCATGTGCATGTAGTTGATGGTACCATAGGGAATCCCACTATGTTAAGCCACATGCTCTCTCATCCTGCTTCTCCCTGCTGATCTACTCGCCTCTCCTGGCATTGATGGCCTCTCTGACCTCCTGGATGCAGTGATAGACAACATAATGGGAGATGTTCGATTACATTACATAGGATGACCTAAGAAATACAGCACAGAAACAGGCCATTCGGCCCAATTAATCCATGTCAGCGTTTACACTCTACTCAAGCCTCCTCCCATCCTTCCTCATCTAAATCTATCATTGTAACCCTCTATTCCCTTCTCCCTCTTATATTGTCCGCTCTCACCCGGAAAGATCCGGACTCAGAAAAGTTCAAAGCCACTGTGACCTTTATGGCCTTGGCAGCGATATCCTCGCCATGGTGCGAGTCTCCAGGTCACAGTGAGGAACATGGCATAGTGCTGTCATTTCCTCCATGTTGAACGTGAGTCACATCAGGCATTGCTCCTGAGTAAGGTGGAAGTAGAAATGCTTTTGAGAAACTCGTGGTGGGTAGATCCTCCTGCGGAGAGCCCTCCTCCACCTCCCTCTTCGCAGAGCCTCCCCTCTCTCTCTGCGCCCTTTGCTGCATTTCCTGCTCATGTTGCAGACCGAATGACACAGCCTCCATACCCCATGCGTCATTAGGCCACCAGATCCTGTTGGCTCCCTGAATGTATTCAGCAGCTCTCCAAAATTCCTCCAAACACAATTCACAGCACTTCCACTGACACTGCTTATGCAGAAGTAAGTCAAAAGTACCTCACTTGTAAGTTGGCGGCTGGCCCTTTAAATAACGTGAGTGGAGGATTCCTCGTGCTGCTGAACGCGTGTTCAGTTCAGAGTGATTAACAAAGGCATTCAGGTGACATGCGCAGAACAAGTTAGGGAAACGAGTGTCAAATAAGCCGGAATGGCTTCACAGCATGGCTGCCGTGCTGGCTGTCCTACTTTTAGGCCTTTGGGGTTTCCATACTGCCGGTACCAGCAGTGCTACAGAACCAGATTTCACGGCCATAATCTCAGCTGACAGTCCAGTGCAGTACTGAGGGACTGCTGCACTGTCAGAGGTGCCGTCTTTCAGGCGAGATGTTAAATCGAGCCCTGCCCTTTCAAGTAGGCATAAAAAGCATGATGCTTTTTTGTAATTTTCTTTTTAAATTCTTTTAAAATGTGTGGGCAAGTCCAGCATATATTTCCCATCCCTAATTGCCCTTGAGAAGGAGATGGTGAGCTGCCTTCTTGAACCGTTGTAGTCCATGTGGTGTAGCTACACAGTGCTGTTAGGGAGTTCTAGGATTTTGACCCAGTGACTGTGAAGGAACGGTGAGATAGTTCCAAGTCATGATAATGTGTGGCTTGGAGGGGAACTTGCAGGTGGCGGTGTTCCCAGGCATCTGCTGCCCTTGTCCGTCTAGGTGGTAGAGGTCGCGGGTTTGGAAGGTGCTGTTGAAGGAGCCTTGGTGAGTTCCTGCAGTGCATCTTGTAGATGGTACACACTGCTGCCACTGTGCATCAGTGGTGGGGGGAGTGAACGTTGAAGGTGGTGAATGGGATGCCAATCAAGCGGGCTGCTTTGTCTTGCATGATGTCGAGCTTCTTGAGTGTTGTTGGAGCTGCACCCATCCAGGCCAGTGGAGAGTATTCCATCACACTCCTGACTTGTGCCTTGCAGATGGTGGACAGGCTTTGGGGAGTTGAGAGTTGAGTCACTCACTGCAGAATTCCCAGCCTCTGAACTGCTTTTGCAGTATTTAAGTGGCTGGTCCAGTTAGGTTTCTGGTCTCGATGCTATTGCAAGAAGAACAGGGGAGTTCACCTGGTAGCTTATCGGCTGCCCTGTTTCCAACATTACAACAATGTCTGCACTTCAGAAGTCATTCATTGTCTGTAAGGCATTCTGGGGGCACCTTAAAGGCATGAGAGCTGATATATCTTTCTTACACGCTCAGAACAGAAGGCTGTCCAACGACCTTCCAGTGTGTGCAACGACATCCCTTTAAATGCAACAGCTTTATCAGTTTTCTAACGTGTTGTAAGATATTGACTGACTTTGTACTTGACCTGAGTGAGCAAAAAAATTAAAGTGAATTTGCAATGGGCAGCAAACTGATCTTGACCCTGCACTAAATACACATTGTACAACTTGATATTTATTTAACATCCACAGCTTTGCT
This sequence comes from Heterodontus francisci, assembly GCF_036365525.1. Taxonomy (NCBI): domain Eukaryota; kingdom Metazoa; phylum Chordata; class Chondrichthyes; order Heterodontiformes; family Heterodontidae; genus Heterodontus; species Heterodontus francisci. Next base: position 6,432,827 of record NC_090388.1, read on the forward strand.
TTCTGATGTTTCTGCTGATAATGGTTAAGCCGGAGTCTTGAACTTTGTTTCGGGTGCCGGTTTTTGATTGGAATAGTAATTATGGATGCCCCATCGAAATTATAACACTGTATAATACTCATAATATGAATATGTTGCATGTAAAGAGTATTTGACAACACTTTAGAGAAAGGGTATTTACTTACAGGTATCAGTAAGATGGGGGTGCCTGCTTCTCACAACAGAGTCCTTGGCAGGAGCCCAGAGAGAACAGGAGCCAGAGAGAACAGGAGCCCAGGGAAAACAGGAGCCCGGGGAGAACAGGAGCCCAGAGAGAACAGGAGCCCAGGGAGAACAGGAGCCCAGGGAGAACAGGAGCCCAGGGAAAACAGGAGCCCAGGGAGAACAGGAGCCCAGAGAGAACAGCAGCCCAGTGAGAACAGGAGCCCAGAGAGAACAGCAGCCCAGTGAGAACAGGAGCCCAGGGGGAACAGGAGCCAGAGAGAACAGGAGCCCAGAGAGAACAGGAGCCAGAGAGAACAGGAGCCCAGGGGGAACAGGAGACCAGAGAGAACAGGAGCCAGAGAGAACAGGAGCCAGAGGGAACAGGAGCCCAGGCGGAACAGGAGCCAGAGAGAATAGGAGCCCAGAGAGAACAGGAGCCCAAGGGGAAGAGGAGCCAGAGAGAACAGGAGCCCAGAAGGAACAGGAGACCAGAGAGAACAGGAGACCAGAGAGAACAGGAGCCCAGGGGGAACAGGAGCCCAGAGAGAACAGGAGACAGAGAGAACAGGAGCCCAGGGGGAACAGGAGACCAGAGAGAACAGGAGCACAGAGTGAACAGGAGCCCAGAGAGAACAGGAGACCAGAGAGAACAGGAGCCCAGAGAGAACAGGAGCCAGAGAGAATAGGAGCCCAGAGGGAACAGGAGCCAGAGAGAACAGGAGCCCAGAGAGAACAGGAGCCCAGAGAGAACAGGAGCCCAGGGGGAACAGGAGCCAGAGAGAACAGGAGCCCAGGGGGAACAGGAGCCAGAGAGAACAGGAGCCAGAGAGAACAGGAGCCCAGGCGGAACAGGAGCCCAGAGAGAACAGGAGCCCAGGGAGAACAGTAGACAGAGAGAACAGGAGCCCAGGGAGAACAGGAGCCCAGAGAGAACAGGAGCCCAGAGAGCACAGGAGCCCAGGGAGAACAGGAGCCCAGAGAGAACAGGAGCCAGAGAGAACAGGAGCCCAGGGGGAACAGGAGACCAGGGAGAACAGGAGCCCAGAGAGAACAGGAGCCCAGGGAGAACAGGAGCCCAGAGAGAACAGGAGACCAGAGAGAACAGGAGCCCAGGGGGAACAGGAGCCAGAGAGAACAGGAGCCAGAGTGAACAGGAGCCCAGGGGGAACAGGAGCCAGAGAGAACAGGAGCCCAGAGAGAACAGGAGCCCAGAGAGAACAGGAGCCCAGGGGGAACAGGAGCCAGAGAGAACAGGAGCCCAGGGGGAACAGGAGCCAGAGAGAACAGGAACCCAGAGGGAACAGGAGCCCAGAGAGAACAGGCGCCCAGGGGGAACAGGAGCCAGAGAGAATAGGAGCCAGAGAGAACAGGAGCCCAGGGGGAACAGGAGACCAGAGAGAACAGGAGCCAGAGAGAACAGGAGCCAGAGAGAACAGGAGCCCAAGGGGAACAGGAGCCAGAGAGAACAGGAGCCCAGGGAGAACAGGAGTCAGAGAGAACAGGAGTCAGAGAGAACAGGAGCCAGAGAGAACAGGAGCCCAGGGAGAACTGGAACCCAGGGGGAACAGGAGCCCAGAGAGAACAGGAGCGGCACAGTGGTGCAGTGGTTAGCACCGCAGCCTCACAGCTCCAGGGACCCGGGTTCAATTCTGGGTACTGCCTGTGTGGAGTTTGCAAGTTCTCCCTGTGACCATGTGGGTTTTCGCCGGGTGCTCCGGTTTCCTCCCACTGCCAAAGGCTTGCAGGTGATAGGTAAATTGGCCGTTGTAAATTGCCCCTAGTGTAGGTAGGTGGTAGGGAATATGGGATTACTGTAGGGTTAGTATAAATGGGTGGTTCTTGGTCGGCACAGACTCGGTGGGCCGAAGGGCCTGTTTCAGTGCTGTATCTCTAAAATAATAAAAATAAAGAACAGGAGCCCAGAGGGAACAGGATCCCAGAGAAATCTGGAGCACAAGGGAAGCAGAACATGGAGAGAGCACTAGGAAAACATGGGATTGGCAGGAGCAAGGTGGGAACAGAGCACACCTTCAGTTGCTGGTCATTCAATTCCTCTTGACCATGATATCCTGGGCCAATGCCCACCGCTCACTCACCCCTAAGACCAGTGTCACAGATCCCGTGGAAAGTCTCTGCAAACTCCCAGGAGTCCATAGATCCAGTGAGAACCATTGGTTCAGACAGAATATAATACATAGTAAAATTTCTCCCAAAACTGAATGCAACATTTATTAGTGTTTAATGTAGCAAAATGTTTGTAAACTATATGTACTGTGCTTGAGGTTTTAAGGATTTTGGAAGGAATGATTTGGGTAAATAGAGAGAAACTTTTCCTGCTGGTGGGGTCTAAGGGGGCGTAACCTTAAAATTGGAGCCAGGCCTTTCAGGACAGAACTGTCTCCCAGAAAAAAACAGTAGACGCTAGCTCAATTAATAATTCGAAATCTGAGATTGATCGATTTTTCCTAGCGAAGGATATTAAGGAACATGGAGCCAAAACTGGGCAGATAGAATTAGGATACAGATCAGCCATGATCTTATTGAATGGTGGAACAGGCTGGAGGGGCTGAATGGCCTCCTCCTGTAACTATGCTCATCCCTCTTATGTTCCAATTAATTCATAGGACTCTGTGAACTTACCCAGCGAGCAGTCAATTTGACAAATTGCTTGAAATGAGGAAGTCTAATGCAAAGCAGTCATTGAGCAGACCTTTCCATGTCTCAATGACAAAGTGCCCTTTAAAAATATCGGAATTTACATTCCTAGGCAATGTGATGTGATCATTTTTCATGGTGTTATCCATCTGGTACCCAAATCTGGAATGTTTCCTATGTAAATTACAGAAAACATTACATTTTGATCTTGCTGTGTACTGAAGGACATTGGTTATTTTTTATTCATTCATGGGATGTGGGCATTGCTGGCATTGATTACCCATCCCTAATTTCCCTTATGAAGGTGGTCGTGAGCCACCTTCTTGAACAGATGCAATCCGTATGGTATAGATACATCTACAGTGCTGTTAGGAAGGGAGTTCCAGGACTTTGATCCAGTGACAGTGAAGGAACAGCGATATAGTTCCAAGTCAGGATGATTGGAGGGGAACTTGCATGTGGTGGTGTTCCCATACAGCAGCTGTCCTTCTAGGTGGTAAAGGTCGCAGGTTTGGAAGGTGCTGTCTAAGGAGCTTTGGTGAGTTGTTGCAGTAGAATGCTGAGCACAGTTTTCCTGCTGCACTAAAGTCCCTGCTTTGGATGTACACATGGCTGAATTAGCACAATTCACATCTGGGGATGCATTTTAAGAGTCCGCCGCCAAAATAGGCAGCAGACAGTAAAAAATCCGTCCAGCCCGCAATTTCAAATGCGGGGACTCATTTGCACGGTCGCGTGCTGGCCCCCCCCACGATGACGTGGAAGGGGCGGGAGAGTTGCCGCAGGCAACGGCATCCAGCGCCGATGCCCCGGTGCCATTTTTAAAGGGCTTGCAGCCCTCAATCGACATTTTAAAATTAAAGGGACAGGTAAGTAGAATTTCCAGAAAACAGACTTTAATGAAATTTAAATGTATTCCCCCGCCACGCTCACTACTATGGCATTTCCAGACATTCGTCACCTTTTCCTCCCCGGAATTCAAATATTGACAATTTGACTTTTCCTCCACAAAATGTTTGGCAACTTTGCCCTTTACCCCTTCCCATCAACGCCCCCCCCCTCCAACGACCAATCCGCATCGATGTTACTCCGCTCCCCACCCTCCCCACAGGTGTTGCGCCACGTTTCCCCGAATGGGAATTCGAAGGCTCGGCTTTGTCGGCTACCCGAAAGACGATTGGTGCGGTGATTAAGGAGGCGGTGGAGCCCTCATTAAATCAAGTCTGTAAATTAGTTTACATAATTAAATGGGGGGTCCCGTCGCCAAGCGGCAGGGCGGCTGCCACAGGGCCTCGCCGCGGCGGCGATCGCAACAGGGCCTGCCGTCGTCAGGGCCGGTGGGGGGTCTCCGCCGGTGGGGGGTCTCCTTCATTGCCCCCCAGCCACCCTTCCTGACAGCAGAGGGGCTTTAAAATGCAGCCCCTGATCTCTATACACCTCACTGAACAAAATATAAAATACTGGGCATGTATTAAACCTACACTTTCTCACACAACTCGATGACTACACCACCACCAACTCACAGTTAAATAGTACTTTTAATGTAGCAAAACATCCCAAGGTACTTGAAAGGAGCATTATCAAACAGAATTTGACACTGAGCCAAATAAGGAGATTTGCATGCTTGGTCAAAGAGGTAGGTTTTAAAGAGCATTTTAAAGGAAGAGCGAGGTAGAGAGGCAGAGAGGTTTAGGGAGGGAATTTCAGAGCTTAGGGCCTCGACAACTGGAGGCACGGGCGCCAATGGTGGGGTGATGAAAATCCGGAAATGCTGGAAATACTCAGCAGATCTAGCAGCATCTCTGGAGAGAGAAACAGAGTTTATGTTTCAGGCTGATGGCATTTCAAATTTCAGATTTCCAGCGTCCACAGTATTTTGCCTTTGTGTTGTGATAAAAACATTCAGTCTGTGTCCCCAAGTCCTTGTTACATCCATTAATGGGAACAGCTTTTTCTTGTCTAACTTATCTAAGCCTGTTATAATCTGGTACACTTCTATTAACTCCTCTCAATCTCCTTTACACAAAGGAGAACAAACCCCAGCTTTTCTAACCTAACCTTGTAATTAAAATCCTCCATCCCTGGAACCATTCTGGTAAACCTCCTCTGCAGCTTCTCAATGACCCTCACATTCTTCCTGAAGTGTGGTGACCAGAACTGGATGCAATACTCTAGTTGGGGCCTAAGTAGAATTTTATAAAGGTTTCAGCATAACTTCCCTGCTTTTGTACTCAATGCCTCTATTTAGGAAGCCCAGTATCCCATATGCTTTACTAACCTTTCTCTCAATATGTCCTGCCACCTTCAAAGATCGATGCACATGCACCCCTAGGTCCCTCTGTCCCTGCACACTCTTTAGAACTGTGTCATTAAGTCTATATTGCCTCACCTTATCCCTGCTGCCAAAATGCATCACCTTACACTTGTCAGTATTAAATTCCATCTGCCACCTGTCTGCCCATTCTGCTAGTCTATCTAGGTCCTGTTGCAGGCAGTTCACATCATCCTCACTGTTTGCCACTCCTCCAAGTTTAGTATCATTGGCAAATAGTATCTTCTTCAAATAGTGCCATGGGATCTTTTATATCCGCATGAAAGGACAGACAGGGCCTCACTTTAACACTTTATCTGGATTACAGTACCCTTAACAGTGCAGCACTCCCTCAGTACTGCAGTGAGAGGGTCAGCCAAGAGGGTGTGCTCAAGTCTCTAGTGTGGGACACGAACCCCGACCTTCAGAGGCGAGAGAGTGTTACCCACCGAGACATGTCTGATACCTCGATGGAGGGAGGAGGTAATGCTTAGGCAGCCAGTATTGAATAACCAAAGGGAATAGGCAGGGCTGTTTTGAAGTGTAGTAACAGTTGCTATCAAAGCAACTTCAACAACCACTTTGAGCATGGCAAGATCCCAGAAATAGCAATGGGAAGAATGGCCAGTTTTTATGGCGCTGTTGTTTAAAGGATGAATATTAACAAGGGCACTAGGGAGAACTCCCTACTCTTCTTCCAATAGTGCCATGGGATCTTTGACAACCCCATGAACAAACTATGATATATTTCACAAAACCCTCAAATGAAAACAAAATTGGTGACAATTGATGGTGTCAATCATAGTCGTGAATGTGTAATGCATCTTCAGTAACAGTCAAATCGAGAAGTCAAAGTTAGTCATTCAGTACCAATAGAAGCTATTGTTATTGTCGATTCATCCTTTGCACTGCAGTTCCTTTATAACACAAATCTTAATTCATAAATTGCATGAACCTATTCAAAACTGATAGTGCTGTTACTTCACTCCCGAGGTCACTCAGTCATCACAAACCTGATGGCCAGCCTGAAAGAAAAAGAACTTCTGAGGTGGGTAGAAATCAGTTTAAGTGGCCAAAAGAGTCTTTATTTCACTAACTGATCTCCTGTGGCATTGCTCACAATGAGTCCAGAGATCTGACACCTGAAGTGCTAAGGCTTGGCTCAGTAGTGGCACTCTCACATTTGACCTACAGCTGGTTACATGTCACGATTCCATGCACACAGATCACCAGAAGCTAGTGCACAGGTTAATGGAAGATTGGTCTTTATTTCAAGGGGATTGGAATCCAAAAGTGAGGAAGTGATGCTTCAGTTGTATAGAACTTGGAGGAGGGGTTGGAGTGGGTAAAGCATCTATAAATCTTCTGGGCTGGGATGAGGCTAGCATGGTGGGGTGAGGTGTGTGGTGGGGGTCAGGGGGTGAGATGAATTTTGGAGTCATGGATTGGAGGGCTCGGAACCTGATGTGTGTTTGGAGGTATCTGAACAGGGGAGTTTTGGAGATCAATTGCCTGAACCTGCCAATGGTTATACGGGGTAAGTTATGTGCGATCCCCAGGCTTTCATGTAGTAATCAAGCAGACTTCGCAAATCACGCCACTCAGTCAGAACTCCATGAGTTGGAAAAATGTGCAGGACATGCAAACCTCCACAGACCTGCATTTCTGTTCTTCAATTGGCAAAATCACTAATTTGTAGGGTGTTAGAATGAAAGAACTTGCATTTACATTGCAACTTTTTATGACCTTAGGGCATCCGAAAACACTGCACAGCCAATAAAGTACTTTTGAATATTGCGTGCAATTCTGGCCGCCACACTACCAGAAGGACGTGGAGGCTTTGGAGAAGGTACAGAGGAGGTTTACCAGGATGTTGCCTGGTCTGGAGGGCATTAGCTATGAGGAGAGGTTGGAAAAACTCGGATTGTTTTCACCGGAACGACGGAGGTGGAGGGGCGACATGATAGAGGTTTACAAAGTTATGAGTGGCATGGACAGAGTGGATAGTCAGAAGCTTTTTCCCAGGGTGGAAGAGTCAGTTACTAGGGGACATAGGTTTAAGGTGCGAGGGGCAAAGTTCAGAGGGGATGTGTGAGGCAAGTTTTTTACACAGAGGGTGGTGAGTGCCTGGAACTTGCTGCCAGGGGAGGTGGTGGAAGCAGATACGATAGCGACGTTTAAGAGACATCTTGACAAATACATGAATAGGAAGGGAATAGAGGGATATGGGCCCCGGAAGTGCAGAAGGTGTTAGTTTCGGCAGGCATCAATATCAGCGCAGGCTTGGAGGGCCGAATGGCCTGTTCCTGTGCTGTACTGTTTTTTGTTCTTTGTTCTTTGAAGTGTAGTCACTGTTGTAATGTAAGAAACCTGGCAGCCAATTTACACACAGCAAGATCCCACAAACAGCAATGTGATAATGACCAGATAATCTAGTTTTGTGATGTTAGTTTAAGAATAAATATTGCTCAGAACACTGGGGAGAACTCCCCTGCTCTTTGTGGAAATAATGCCTTGGGATCTTTTACCTCCACTGGAGGGGACATAAAGAGCCTTGGTTTAATATCTCATCTGAGAGATGGTACCTCCAGCAGTGCAGCACTCCCTCAGTACTGCACTGGAGTGTCAGCCTAGAGTTTGTACTCAAGTCTCTGGAGTGGAACTTGAAACTATAATCTTTTGGCACAGAGTGCTATCCACTGAACCCTGGTGAAATCTCTTCCAGAAACAAGTCCAAGTGATCAATTGGCAGCTGCTCAGGATATCTTATCCACAGCTTATTCTTGTACATTTCTCCTATGGTGCTTTAAATTAATATTGCAAACAGCTCCAACTGTAGCATTCCCTCTCCAAAGCCAGTACAAATCTAAGCATGGAAATCACTAGACTTCCAAGATACTGAAATTATTCTTTACTCATCCTTTTTGTGCTTTCTGTTATGGTTAAGGTTTTTTTTTTCAACATCGAGTCTAGATGGGAGCATCCAATGTTTCCAACATTCTTACCGATAATTTACGTGGAAGGTGTTTAATCTGTCACAAGTTCCATTGATTTATTATCAAATAAATAGTCGACTACATGGTTAATCATTTAATTTCCACGGCTATTTCTGTCTGATCTTGTTGTTTTAATTGTGTATCCCACATCAATCACTCATTTCTATTGATTTAATTTTATGTTCTATTTCCTGTTTCTTTCTTTTAATACTTCACTCCCTTCCCACCCAAGTCATAACCCATTTAATATTGCCAGTCTGGCTGGCCAGTTTTGAGTACAGCTCCACTTTATTATGTTGCTGCAATGTCACAAGATGGTCACAGGCAAGACATGTTTTGGAGAGCATTAGCCAAACTGTTTAATGAATAATCCTCATGTTTGCACTTTCACCTTGACCCACGAGTACTTTGCAGAAGAGGTTTTGGTGAGTCCAGGGATGAGGGGCTGGGTAGAATGTCAATGTGAAACCATTCGAGGTACAGAGTCAACAAGAGTCATCATTTAGACTTGAGCTTCCCCTGAACAACAACATTTTATCAAAGAAGTGAATTTACAGTCTAGTTAGTGACAGTAGGTTCATATTTGTAAGTATGCATTTCTTAAAAATGTTTATCAACCTGTAGCTTTGCTGTTGGCAAGTTTATAGGAGGCCATTCTTTCTGGGTGGACAGTCTGTAAGGAATACTTCTGTTGAAAGTGCAGCCAGCTACCATCACACAATTAATTTAGCAGCATAAATGCCAATCAATGGAAAAGCCATGAAAAGTCTCTTTTAACATCATGCCACGTCTAAGATCCCTGCTGATCACTAAATTGAGAAGTGTCTGATGGAGAATGCTTGTAATTTGTGTGGATTTTTTTAAAGCAATACTATTTGATGTTTGTGAAATATTCTCCAGTATAAGGAATGCTTGAATGATTTCCTAATGGAGAATGAGAGATTAGTAAATGTTTTACTATTTTGAACTTTTTTTTTTACAAGTTGACAAAGCAGCAATAGACTTAGCTCTGCAAACTAATTATCTGAAATAAATGTTTTTGCATGTTACTTTTACAATGAGCTGGTGTAGCATTGAAATGCATTTTGAGGGCAGGGTTAGAAACTTTTGCATTAGTTAACTGTTCTTTCTCACTGCTAATGTAATGTTATTTCTCTTGAAATTGTTTGGCAGTGTGAAATCTGTACAATGTGCTCTGCTTCTGGTTATTGTCCCTGTGATTTTGTCCCTCAATTTTGGAAGATCTAATGCAGGTGGGAAGTATACAGTAAATGGCAGAACCCTTAGGAGTATTGACAGGCAGAGAGATCTGGGCGTACAGGTCCACAGGTCACTGAAAGTGGCAACGCAGGTGGATAAGGTAGTCAAGAAGGCATACGGCATGCTTGCCTTCATCAGTCGGGGCATAGAGTATAAAAATTGGCAAGTCATGCTGCAGCTGTATAGAACCTTAGTTAGGCCACACTTAGAATATTGCGTGCAATTCTGGTCGCCACACTACCAGAAGGACGTGGAGGCTTTGGAGAGGGTACAAAAGAGGTTTACCAGGATGTTGCCTGGTCTGGAGGGCATTAGCTATGAGGAGAGGTTGGAAAAACTCGGATTGTTTTCACCGGAACAACGGAGGTGGAGGGGCGACATGATAGAGGTTTACAAAGTTATGAGTGGCATGGACAGAGTGGATAGTCAGAAGCTTTTTCCCAGGGTGGAAGAGTCAGTTACTAGGGGACATAGGTTTAAGGTGCTAGGGGCAAAGTTTAGAGGGGATGTGCGAGGCATGTTCTTTACACAGAGGGTGGTGAGTGCCTGGAACTTGCTGCCAGGGGAGGTGGTGGAAGCAGATACAATAGCAACATTTAAGATGCATCTTGACAAATACATGAATAGGATCGGAATAGAGAGATACAGTCCCCGGAAGTGCAGAAGGTTTTAGTTTAGACAGGCATCAAAATCGGAGCAGGCTTGGAGGGCCGAATGGCCTGTTCCTGTGCTGTACTGTTCTTTGTTCTTTGTGATACCAAATATCAAGGTAGATACTGTAATAAGAGGCCACTGGACTATAAGTAATCATCAAAAGAATTAAAGGAGAGCTCAGAATAATCTCTACACCAAGGGTGATGAGAATGTGGAATTCTCAGCTACAAACCATTGCTGAGGGACAGTGCAGTGGTTAGCACCGCAGCCTCACAGCTCCAGCGACCCGGGTTCAGTTCTGGGTACTTACTGCCTGTGCTGAGTTTGCAAGTTCTCCCTGTGACTGCGTGGGTTTCCATCCGGTGCTCCAGGTTTCCTCCCACAGCCAAAGACTTGCAGGTTGATAGGTAAATTGGCCTTGTAAATTGCCCCTAGTGTAGGTCGGTGGTAGGAGAATGGTGGGGATGTGGTAGGGAATATGGGATTAATGTAGGATTAGTATAAATGGGTGGTTGTTGGTCAGCACAGACTCGGTGGGCTGAAGGGCCTGTTTCAGTTCTGTATCTCTAAATAAAAAAAATAAATACTGATGCGAATTAGATTGCTGATTCTAAAAGAGGAATATTAAAAGAAAGACTTGCATTCCTATAGCACCTTTCACAACCTCAAGATGTCCCAAAGGCTTCATAGCCAATGAAGTACTTTTGTAACATAGCTAACATGGCAGCCAATTTGCACACAGCAAGTGCCCACAAACAGCAATGTGATAATTCTCAGATATTCTGAATTAGTGATGTTGATTGAAGGATAAATGTTGGCCCAGGAGGAAAACTCCCCTGCTCTTCTTTGAAATAGTGCAATAGGATCATTTATGTCCACCTGAGAGGGTATTTGGGGCCTCAGTTTAACATCTCCTCGGAATTTTTTTTTTTATTCATTCACGGGATGTGGGCGTCGCTGGCCAGGTCAGCATTTATTGCCCATCCCTAATTGCCCTTGAGAAGGTGGTGATGAGCTGCCTTCTTGAACCGCTGCAGTCCATATGGGGTAGGTACACCCATAGTGCTGTTAGGGAGGGAGTTCCAGGATTTTGACCCAGCGACAGTGAAGGAACGGCGATACAGTTCCAAGTCAGGATGGTCTGTGACTTGGAGGGGAACTTGCAGGTGGTGGTGTTCCCATGTATTTGCTGCCCTTGTCCTTCTAATTGGTAGAGGTCGCGGGTTTGGAAGGTGCTGTCGAAGGAGCCTTGGTGCATTGTTGCAGTGCATCTTGTAGATGGTACACACTGCTGCCACTGTGCGTCGGTGGTGGAGGGAGTGAATGTTTGTAGATGGGGTGCCAATCAAGCGGGCCGCTTTGTCCTGGATGGTGTCGAGCTTCTTGAGTGTTGTTGGAGCTGCACCCATCCAGGCAAGTGGAGAGTATTCCATCACAGTACCTCCAAAAATGCAGCACTCCCTAAGCACTGCACTGAAAGGTCAGGTAGATTTTGTGCTCTAGTCACTGGAACAGGGCTTAAACTCTTTCCATTCTGACTCACAGGTGAGAATACCACTCACTGAGCCACTGGGCTGAAATCTAAGGGTTCAGGGAGCGAGTGAGATTAGACTGGATAGGATATTAAATGTTATGGGGAGTGAGCCAGAGAGTGGGTTTAGACTAGGTGGGATATTAAAGGGTACGGTGAGTGACAGAGAATGGGTTTAGACTGGGCGGGATATTAAAGGCAGAAAGTGCTGGAAATACTCAGCAGGTCTGGCAGCATCTGTGGAGAGAAAAGTAGAGTTAACATTTCAGGTCAGTGACCTTTCATCAGAACTGTTCTGATGAAAGGTCACAGAACCGAAATGTTAACTTTAAATGTTAAATTTCAGAGGACATGCGGGATCTGGTCATCCCATTGCCACAGCTTCTTATTAAGCCAGAATACGAGGGAGAAACTAACACAAACTGCACGAGGCTTTAAAGGAGCTTTTTACTTACTTGTTGCCCCACCCTCACTGTTAAACTGAAGGGAAAAATAAAGAAAATAGGCTTCACTCTGATGGAATTTCCACACGTTTAACTTGTAGATAATAAGAATCAAAATCCATGCCCATATGGCAATTTGTAATATATTCTGTTTTAATCTGTGGTTGTGCCTGTCTGCCTCTCCTAGTGGGTCAATTCATAAGTGTCTATGACCTTACAACACAGAAGGAGGCCATTCAGCCCATCGTCCCTGCATTAGCCCTTTGAAGAAATTGACCAATTTAGTCCCACACCCCAGCTTTCTCCTCGTAACCCTGGAAATTATTCCTCTTTAAGTACATGTCCAATTGCCTTTTGAAAGTTCTGATGGAATCTGATTCCACCACCCTTTCAGGTAGTGCGTTCTACATCTTAACAACCTTCTAGGTAAAGAAATTTCTCCTCATTTCCCCTCTCATTCTTTTGTCAATTATTTTAAATCTGTACAGCTACTGCTACTTCCGTATGAGGGGAAAAGATTATGATGGAATGTCTAGTTTGGATATCCATCCAATGGCCGCCTGAGATGTTGAGTGGAGAAATGAGGTGCCTCCCACAACACATTTTAGTGGGCAGGTTGATGTGATGTGTACCATGGTCTGGGACTTATGGTCACAATCGCACTTCAGCTCGTCCGTCATCTTCCACTTATGGAACAGGATGGAAGTATTGTCTGTGTCCTGTGTGGATTCGGTTGAGCGCTGTCCTCTGTCTTCAAGGGAGGTTGAAGCAGGGACCTGTGCTGTTGGGTCACTGATGAGGTGTTGGTTCTTTATGCTGCTTACTCCTTCCTATTCTGTCCATCTGAATAGTGGGCTGATATCAGCTGCGTGAATATTAGCTGCTGTTTCCCAGAAGTGCCCACAAGATTTGGAGCAATTTGATGCTGCGTTTTTCAAGTCTTTGTAAATAGGAATTCAATTTGTGACGTTTGGTTACACTTGTCAGAGGAAACAGTTTCTCCCTACTTGCTCTGCCAAAGCTCTTCATAATTCTGAATACCTCTATTAAATCTCCCTCTACTCTCAGGAGAATAATCTCATAAAACTGAAGTCTCTCATCCTTAGTATCATCCCTGTAAATCTTCTCTGTACTTTCTCCAAGGCCTTGCCATTCGTCCTAAAGTGTGGTGCCCGGAATTGTACACAATGCTCCAGCTGAGGCCTAAACAGTGACTTGTAAAGGTCGAGCACAGCTTCCTTGTTTTTGTATTCAATGCCTCTATTTACAAAATCAAGTATCCCATTTGCTTACTTAACCACCTTCTTAACTTGCCCTGGATTTGTTAATCACCAAAGATCTCATGGCACTATTAATGAAGTTTGCCTGGTGTCCTGGGCAATATTTCTCCCCAGCTCAACGCCACCGAAGCTAATTAACTGATCATTCATCTTATTATTGTTTGTGAGGACTCAGCACCTGGATAATCGATGACAGGTTTCCCTACATAACAGTTACTGTATTTTAAAAGTAAGTAATTGGATGTGAAGCAGTTTGGTTCATTTCTGGGACATGATATAGTGCTCAATAAATGCAAGTTCCTTCTTTATAAATACAACATTGCTATTTCTAAATACAAGTTCCTTTCTCTCATTCTCTCTCTTTATGTTTCTTTCTTTCTCACTATCTCCCCAGTCTCTTCCTCTTTCTTTTTCTCTCTCCCTATTACATTAATGGAAAACTACCTGCCACTCTCCCCTCTCTATGGCTGGATATGAATCACAAATGTGCACTGACAGCTACTTATCTGTGGCACTAACACCATACACTGCATTGACAGTTTCCTTTATCAGTGATAGAGAAGGGAATCTAATCTTTCTCTCTTGTTAAATGGCTTCCTTTTTGTGATAAATATGATAATCCTTATTGCTTTGGCTTTTCCCTATGCCATACATGGCTGTATAAGAACGGCAGGTGCAATATAATCCATTTGTCGATATGGGGAATAGACTCCCAGATAAAGCTGATAATTTACCTTATTGATTAATGTCTTTTAACAAGGGCTGAGTGAAAATCCCTGGTTAGCAGCAGAATTATAAAGATAAGCAGCGATAGAGATAATTGAATGCTTAGATCATGATGGTCCTCAGCCAATTAAATTCTGGCCATGATGTCAATAGGTAAATTAGCTGTTGTGGAATGTGAGTGTGTTGGGGAGGTGGTTTGGTACAGGATTGCTTTCCTCAGGAGATTAAATGGTTTGACGCAAGTCCACAGTAGGACTGTTTCTCTCCAAGCTGGTCCAACATCTAATCCTCCTCTGACTCCGACCCTCCATAAAACAGGCAAGTAAATGGAATTAAGATCAGTCATAATCTAATTGAATGACGGAATAGGTTAGAGAGGCTGAATGACCTCCCCCTGTTCCTGTGGTCCAAACTCCAAATGGTAGCACAGTTTTCAGCCCCTGGGACTCCTGTCCTAAAACAATCTGCCTCTGTCTCTACCTTTAAAAACGTACTCCATAACCATCTCTTCAAAGCTTTTGGCCATTACTCCTTTTAGTCTCACCATCTGTTTACACATGCCAATTTTCGAAGCATGTTTTAACACTAAAGTTTTCTATACAAGTTCAAGAATTTATTTGCATAGGTAACTTTTAAATACTGGAATTAGTGTTAAAATTCTACAGATTCAGAAAACGTCGCAATATATTACCAACACACGACCAAGAACAAAATTAAAATTTGGAGTGAACAATCACAATGGAAAAATGTCATTTATCAGCAGTAACTTTCTAATCCCCTTAATTATACTGCCAGTAAAACATTATTTGATGTTTTCAAGTTCTCAGAGAAACAGCTTATTTTATAAATAATTTACAGCTTTGAGTTGCTGTGCACCATTATATTAAACTTATGGATGCGCAGACCACTCGAAACAAAATCAAGCTATTTCTAGGAAGCTTTGTTGATATTGGCCGAATATGCCAGTAAAATATTTATTCGTTAATTAATTCATTGCTAATCCATCCGCTGAAATATGGGTTAAAATTAAAATAATACCATTTAGCTTCAAAATTGCAACATTGGTGGTCAGAGAATCAGTCATAACTTGAAGTCTATTTCTGTATCAATTCTGTGTTCATCCAAAACTGCTGTCCCTGTCCACACGCACCAAGACCCATCCACCCATTCATCACCCACGTGCTCGTTGATCTACATTGGCTCTCAGTTAAACAACATCTTGATTTTAAAATTTTCATCCTTGTTTTCAAATCCTTCAACGGCCTCACCTCTCCCTATCTCTGTAACCTCCTCCAGCCCCTCACCTCTCCCTATCTCTGTAACCTCCTCCAGCCCCTCACCTCTCCCTATCTCTGTAACCTCCTCCAGCCCCTCACCTCTCCCTATCTCTGTAACCTCCTCCAGCCCCTCACCTCTCCCTATCTCTGTAACCTCCTCCAGCCCCTCACCTCTCCCTATCTCTGTAACCTCCTCCAGCCCTCATCTCTCCCTATCTCTGTAACCTCCTCCAGCCCCTCGCCCCTCCCTATCTCTGTAACCTCCTCCAGCCCCTCACCTCTCCCTATCTCTGTAACCTCCTCCAGCCCCTCACCTCTCCCTATCTCTGTAACCTCCTCCAGCACCTCACTTCTCCCTATCTCTGTAACCTCCTCCAGCCCCTCACCTCTCCCTATCTCTGTAACCTCCTCCAGCCCCTCGCCCCTCCCTATCTCTGCAACCTCCTCCAGCCCCTCGCCCCTCCCTATCTCTGCAACCTCCTCCAGCCCCTCGCCTCTCCGTATCTCTGTAACCTCCTCCAGCCCCTCACCTCTCTATCTCTGTAACCTCCTCCAGCCCCTCACCTCTCCCTATCTCTGTAACCTCCTCCCGCCCCTCACCTCTCCCTATCTCTGTAACCTCCTCCAGCCCCTCACCTCTCCCTATCTCTGTAACCTCCTCCAGCCCCTCGCCCCTCCCTATCTCTGTAACCTCCTCCAGCCCCTCGCCCTTCCCTATCTCTGTAACCTCCTCCAGCCCCTCACCTCTCCCTATCTCTGTAACCTCCTCCAGCCCCTCACCTCTCCCTATCTCTGTAACCTCCTCCAGCCCCTCACCTCTCACTATCTCTGTAACCTCCTCCAGCCCCTCGCCCCTCTTTATCTCTGTAACCTCCTCCAGCCCCTCGCCCTTCCCTATCTCTGTAACCTCCTCCAGCCCCTCACCTCACCCTATCTCTGTAACCTCCTCCAGCCCCTCACCTCTCCCTATCTCTGTAACCTCCTCCAGCCCCTCACCTCTCCCTATCTCTGTAACCTCCTCCAGCCCCTCACCTCTCCCTATCTCTGTAACCTCCTCCAGCCCCTCGCCCCTCCCTATCTCTGTAACCTCCTCCAGCCCCTCGGCCTTCCCTATCTCTGTAACCTCCTCCAGCCCCTCACCTCTCCCTATCTCTGTAACCTCCTCCAGCCCCTCACCTCTCCCTATCTCTGTAACCTCCTCCAGCCCCTCACCTCTCCCTATCTCTGTAACCTCCTCCAGCCCCTCTCCCCTCCCTATCTCTGTAACCTCCTCCAGCCCCTCGCCCTTCCCTATCTCTGTAACCTCCTCCAGCCCCTCGCCCCTCCCTATCTCTGTAACCTCCTCCAGCCCCTCGCCCCTCCCTATCTCTGTAACCTCCTCCAGCCCCTCACCTCTCCCTATCTCCGTAACCTCCTCCAGCCCCTCACCTCTCCCTATCTCTGTAACCTCCTCCAGCCCCTCGCCCCTCCCTATCTCTGTAACCTCCTCCAGCCCCTCGCCCTTCCCTATCTCTGTAACCTCCTCCAGCCCCTCACCTCTCCCTATCTCTGTAACCTCCTCCAGCCCCTCACCTCTCCCTATCTCTGTAACCTCCTCCAGCACCTCACCTCTCCCTATCTCTGTAACCTCCTCCAGCCCCTCACCTCTCCCTATCTCTGTAACCTCCTCCAGCCCCTCACCTCTCCCTATCTCTGTAACCTCCTCCAGCACCTCACCTCTCCCTATCTCTGTAACCTCCTCCAGCCCCTCACCTCTCCCTATCTCTGTAACCTCCTCCAGCCCCTCGCCCCTCCCTATCTCTGCAACCTCCTCCAGCCCCTCGCCCCTCCCTATCTCTGTAACCTCCTCCAGCCCCTCACCTCTCCCTATCTCTGTAACCTCCTCCAGCCCCTCACCTCTCCCTATCTCTGTAACCTCCTCCAGCCCCTCACCTCTCCCTATCTCTGTAACCTCCTCCCGCCCCTCACCTCTCCCTATCTCTGTAACCTCCTCCAGCCCCTCACCTCTCCCGATCTCTGTAACCTCCTCCAGCCCCTCGCCCCTCCCTATCTCTGTAACCTCCTCCAGCCCCTCGCCCTTCCCTATCTCTGTAACCTCCTCCAGCCCCTCACCTCTCCCTATCTCTGTAACCTCCTCCAGCCCCTCACCTCTCCCTATCTCTGTAACCTCCTCCAGCCCCTCACCTCTCCCTATCTCTGTAACCTCCTCCAGCCCCTCGCCCCTCCCTATCTCTGTAACCTCCTCCAGCCCCTCGCCCTTCCCTATCTCTGTAACCTCCTCCAGCCCCTCGCCCCTCCCTATCTCTGTAACCTCCTCCAGCCCCTCACCTCTCCCTATCTCTGTAACCTCCTCCAGCCCCTCACCTCTCCCTATCTCTGTAACCTCCTCAAGCCCCTCACCTATCCCTATCTCTGTAACCTCCTCCAGCCCCTCACCTCTCCCTATCTCTGTAACCTCCTCCAGCCCCTCGCCCCCCCTATCTCTGTAACCTCCTCCAGCCCCTCGCCCTTCCCTATCTCTGTAACCTCCTCCAGCCCCTCACCTCTCCCTATCTCTGTAACCTCCTCCAGCCCCTCACCTCTCCCTATCTCTGTAACCTCCTCCAGCCCCTCACCTCTCCATATCTCTGTAACCTCCTCCAGCCCCTCGCCCCTCCCTATCTCTGTAACCTCCTCCAGCCCCTCGCCCTTCCCTATCTCTGTAACCTCCTCCAGCCCCTCGCCCCTCCCTATCTCTGTAACCTCCTCCAGCCCCTCACCTCTCCCTATCTCTGTAACCTCCTCCAGCCCCACACCTCTCCCTATCTCCGTAACCTCCTCCAGCCCCTCACCTCTCCCTATCTCTGTAACCTCCTCCAGCCCCTCGCCCCTCCCTATCTCTGTAACCTCCTCCAGCCCCTCGCCCTTCCCTATCTCTGTAACCTCCTCCAGCCCCTCACCTCTCCCTATCTCTGTAACCTCCTCCAGCCCCTCACCTCTCCCTATCTCTGTAACCTCCTCCAGCCCCTCACCTCTCCCTATCTCTGTAACCTCCTCCAGCCCCTCACCTCCCTACCTCTGTAACCTCCTCCAGCCCCTCACCTCTCCCTATCTCTGTAACCTCCTCCAGCACCTCACCTCTCCCTATCTCTGTAACCTCCTCCAGCCCCTCACCTCTCCCTATCTCTGTAACCTCCTCCAGCCCCTCGCCCCTCCCTATCTCTGCAACCTCCTCCAGCCCCTCGCCCCTCCCTATCTCTGTAACCTCCTCCAGCCCCTCACCTCTCCCTATCTCTGTAACCTCCTCCAGCCCCTCACCTCTCCCTATCTCTGTAACCTCCTCCAGCCCCTCACCTCTCCCTATCTCTGTAACCTCCTCCCGCCCCTCACCTCTCCCTATCTCTGTAACCTCCTCCAGCCCCTCACCTCTCCCTATCTCTGTAACCTCCTCCAGCCCCTCGCCCCTCCCTATCTCTGTAACCTCCTCCAGCCCCTCGCCCTTCCCTATCTCTGTAACCTCCTCCAGCCCCTCACCTCTCCCTATCTCTGTAACCTCCTCCAGCCCCTCACCTCTCCCTATCTCTGTAACCTCCTCCAGCCCCTCACCTCTCCCTATCTCTGTAACCTCCTCCAGCCCCTCGCCCCTCCCTATCTCTGTAACCTCCTCCAGCCCCTCGCCCTTCCCTATCTCTGTAACCTCCTCCAGCCCCTCGCCCCTCCCTATCTCTGTAACCTCCTCCAGCCCCTCACCTCTCCCTATCTCTGTAACCTCCTCCAGCCCCTCACCTCTCCCTATCTCTGTAACCTCCTCCAGCCCCTCACCTCTCCCTATCTCTGTAACCTCCTCCAGCCCCTCGCCCCTCCCTATCTCTGTAACCTCCTCCAGCCCCTCGCCCTTCCCTATCTCTGTAACCTCCTCCAGCCCCTCACCTCTCCCTATCTCTGTAACCTCCTCCAGCCCCTCACCTCTCCCTATCTCTGTAACCTCCTCCAGCCCCTCACCTCTCCCTATCTCTGTAACCTCCTCCAGCCCCTCACCTCTCCCTATCTCTGTCACCTCCTCCAGCCCCACACCTCTCCCTATCTCTGTAACCTCCTCCAGCCCCTCACCTCTCCCTATCTCTGTAACCTCCTCCAGCCCCTCACCTCCCTATCTCTGTAACCTCCTCCAGCCCCTCACCTCTCCCTATCTCTGTAACCTCCTCCAGCCCCTTGCCCCTCCCTATCTCTGTAACCTCCTCCAGCCCCTCACCTCTCCCTATCTCTGTAACCTCCTCCAGCCCCACAACCCTCCCTATCTCTGCACCCTCCTCCAGCCCCTCGCCCCTCCCTATCTCTGTAACCTCCTCCAGCCCCTCGCCCCTCCCTATCTCTGTAACCTCCTCCAGCCCCTCACCGCTCCCTATCTCTGTAACCTCCTCCAGCCCCTCACCTCTCCCTATCTCTGTAACCTCCTCCAGCCCCTCACCTCCCTATCTCTGTAACCTCCTCCAGCCCCTCGCCCCTCCCTATCTCTGTAACCTCCTCCAGCCCCTCACCTCTCCCTATCTCTGTAACCTCCTCCAGCCCCTCACCTCTCCCTATCTCTGTAATCTCCTCCAGCCCCTCACCTCTCCCTATCTCTGTAACCTCCTCCAGCCCCTCGCCCCTCCCTATCTCTGTAACCTCCTCCAGCCCCTCGCCCTTCCCTATCTCTGTAACCTCCTCCAGCCCCTCACCTCTCCCTATCTCTGTAACCTCCTCCAGCCCCTCACCTCTCCCTATCTCTGTAACCTCCTCCAGCCCCTCACCTCTCCCTATCTCTGTAACCTCCTCCAGCCCCTCACCTCTCCCTATCTCTGTCACCTCCTCCAGCCCCACACCGCTCCCTATCTCTGTAACCTCCTCCAGCCCCTCACCTCTCCCTATCTCTGTAACCTCCTCCAGCCCCTCACCTCCCTATCTCTGTAACCTCCTCCAGCCCCTCACCTCTCCCTATCTCTGTAACCTCCTCCAGCCCCTTGCCCCTCCCTATCTCTGTAACCTCCTCCAGCCCCTCACCTCTCCCTATCTCTGTAACCTCCTCCAGCCCCACAACCCTCCCTATCTCTGCACCCTCCTCCAGCCCCTCGCCCCTCCCTATCTCTGTAACCTCCTCCAGCCCCTCGCCCCTCCCTATCTCTGTAACCTCCTCCAGCCCCTCACCGCTCCCTATCTCTGTAACCTCCTCCAGCCCCTCACCTCTCCCTATCTCTGTAACCTCCTCCAGCCCCTCACCTCCCTATCTCTGTAACCTCCTCCAGCCCCTCGCCCCTCCCTATCTCTGTAACCTCCTCCAGCCCCTCACCTCTCCCTATCTCTGTAACCTCCTCCAGCCCCTCACCTCTCCCTATCTCTGTAATCTCCTCCAGCCCCTCACCTCTCCCTATCTCTGTAACCTCCTCCAGCCCCTCACCTCTCCCTATCTCTGTAACCTCCTCCAGCCCCTCACCTCTCCCTATCTCTGAAACCTCCTCCAGCCCCTCACCTCTCCCTATCTCTGTAACCTCCTCCAGCCCCTCACCTCTCCCTATCTCTGTAACCTCCTCCAGCCCCTCACCCCTCCCTATCTCTGTAACCTCCTCCAGCCCCTCACCTCTCCCTATCTCTGTAACCTCCTCCAGTCCCTCACCTCTCCCTAATTCTGTAACCTCCTCCAGCCCCTCACCTCTCCCTATCTCTGTAACCTCCTCCAGCCCCTCACCTCTCCCTATCTCTGTAACCTCCTCCAGCCCCTACACCCTCCCTATCTCTGTAACCTCCTCCAGCCCCTCACCTCTCCCTATCTCTGTAACCTCCTCCAGCTCCTCACCTCTCCCTATCTCTGTAACCTCCTCCAGCCCCTCACCTCTCTTTATCTCTGTAACCTCCTCCAGCCCCTACACCCTCCCTATCTCTGTAACCTCCTCCAGCCCCTACACCCTGCCTATCTCTGTAACCTCCTCCAGCCCCTCACCTCTCCCTATCTCTGTAACCTCCTCCAGCCCCTCACCTCTCCCTATCTCTGTAACCTCCTCCAGCCCCTCGCCCCTCCCTATCTCTGTAACCTCCTCCAGCCCCTCACATCTCCGTATCTCTGTAACCTCCTCCAGCCCCTCACCTCTCCCTATCTCTGTAATCTCCTCCAGCCCCTCACCTCTCCCTATCTCTGTAACCTCCTCCAGCCCCTCACCTCTCCCTATCTCTGTAACCTCCTCCAGCCCCTCACCTCTCCCTATCTCTGTAACCTCCTCCAGCCCCTCACCTCTCCCTATCTCTGTAACCTCCTCCAGCCCCTCACCTCTCTTTATCTCTGTAACCTCCTCCAGCCCCTACACCCTCCCTATCTCTGTAACCTCCTCCAGCCCCTACACCGTGTCTATCTCTGTAACCTCCTCCAGCCCCTCACCTCTCCCTATCTCTGTAACCTCCTCCAGCCCCTCACCTCTCCCTATCTCTGTAACCTCCTCCAGCCCCTCGCCCCTCCCTATCTCTGTAACCTCCTCCAGCCCCTCACATCTCCGTATCTCTGTAACCTCCTCCAGCCCCTCACCTCTCCCTATCTCTGTAACCTCCTCCAGCCCCTCACATCTCCCTATCTCTGTAACCTCCTCCAGCCCCTCACCTCTCCCTATCTCTGTAACCTCCTCCAGCCCCTCACCTCTCCCTATCTCTGTAACTTCGT
Source organism: Heterodontus francisci (assembly GCF_036365525.1). Taxonomy (NCBI): domain Eukaryota; kingdom Metazoa; phylum Chordata; class Chondrichthyes; order Heterodontiformes; family Heterodontidae; genus Heterodontus; species Heterodontus francisci. Next base: position 6,454,825 of record NC_090388.1, read on the forward strand.
CCAGCCCCACAACCCTCCAAGATATCTGCATTTCTCTAATTCTTGCTTCTTGGACATTCCTGATTTTAATCGCTCCATCATTGGTGGCCGTCCCTTCATTTGCCAAGACCCTAAGCTCTGGAATTCCCTCCCTTCACCTCTCCGCCCCTCTAACTCTCTTTCTTCCTTTAAGATGCTCCTTAAAACCTATCTCTTCAACCAAACTCTTGGCCGCTTGTCCTAATATCTCTTTATGTAGCTTGGTGTCAAACTTTGCTGTATAAAGCTCCTGTGAAGCCTGTGATGTTTTATTATGTTAAAGGCACTACACAATTACATGTTATTGTTGTATTGCATTTGTGAAATGAGCTACAAGATTGCAAAGGCTAGCTGGGCATATGAATATTGTGAAGCAGGATTTTGACTCATTGATGATGAAGGAATGGCCGATATATGTCCAAATCAGGATGATGTGTGTGACCTGGAGGGGAACTGGTGATGTTCCCATACACCTGCTGCCCTTGTCCTCCGAGGGGATAAAAGCCACGGTTTTGGAATTAACTCCATTTGAGCAGGCATGCGATTTTCTATCTGGTTATTTTAATTTCCACTGGCAGAAAATCACAGTACATTTCTCTGAATGCAATTTAAAAAAGAATAATGTTACCAATTTCAAAGCCTTTTGATTACAGGTTGAGATTTCAATGCACAAAATGTTGTTTAAATTTAAAGATAAATGCCTAGAATTAAAAAATGACCAATCAACATTATCTGCAGAATAACTTATTAGAGAGAACGTTGTCAATTTTTGTCTTTACTGCCTGAGTGTGATGTTTCACTTGAACACATGACAGAAAGGAAGAACCTTTACTGACCTCAGGATGTCACAAAGCACTTTAAAGCCAATGAAGTATTTTTGATATATTGGCCAGAACACTGGGGATGACTCCCCTACACTTCTTTGAATTGTGTCAAGGGATCGTTTGCTTGAGAGAGCAGACAGAGCCTCAGTTTAATGTCTCATCAGAAAGACGAGACCTGCAATGTCAGAGTCAGAATGACAAACACAAGACTATAGTCTCAGATTTGAACCTAATGTAATTCCCACTGAGCCACAGCTGATGTCCAAAGCTTGGGAAATTGTGCGTCCCCTTACAACGTGTGACCCTCCACAACTGAATTTCCTCTCCCCTTGCTTCAACATTTGATGCTTTAATGAGAAGGCAATTAAAATGTAAAGCTGCCTTGTTACGTTCTAACAGTAAATTTGTTTAGAAATCACCACCTTTTAAATAAATTTGCTGCATGATACAAATAGCAGAACAAGGATTTAAATAAGGCCTCAATTGATCTTATGGCAAAAGCTATTAAATCTGGTCTTGCAGTTTAATATATTAATGATTTAATACCCTGCCTTAACTTTAAAAATGATCAAGAGCACAGTTGGCAAATATGTGCAGACAGGCCATTAGCAATGATGTAATGCTTGTTAAATGACTATTTGTGGGACAAGAGACATATAATTTTATAAGGAATGAAAGGCCAGTGACATTTTTTTTTGCTTGTTTGAGATTTATCCTTTTTTTTTCACAAAGTATGGGCCTGTTACATGTCTGTTAGTGAAATTTGCAGGGCTATGGGGAAAGAACAGAGGGAGTGGGATTAATTGGATAGCTCTTTCAGCGCAGACAGGATGGGCTGAATGGCCTCCTTTTGTGCTGCATGAACCTATTGGGCAACACAACTCCCATTCAACAGTTTTTGATTTGGTGAATCTATTGTGCACACCAAAGTTGGAAGCTATGTCCGACAGTATAACAGCTGATCATCTTTCCAGATTGATGAGCTAGCATTGAGCCACACAGAATCAATTCCAAATTCCCAGACTCTGCTGACGCTGTTAATTAACAGCCATGTGTTGTGGATTGAGTGAGTGACGGTGAGCAAAGTGAATTTTTATTGGAAGAAGTGCTCCAATCTGCTTACCCCATGGGCCCTACTACACAATCTTTGAACTCACCCTTGTAATCCCTGACAATTTAGTTTAATGAATAACGTTCAACAAAGAAAAGTTTCTGTCTTTAGTGATCCTGGTGGTGAGGCTCATACGGCAACAGAGAATGATGGAGTGTTTAGACTTGTACTCCCTTCCAAGAATTACTGTGCTGTAATTATACAGGGCATTGGTGTGACCACATCCGGAGGACTGTGTGCTGTTTTGATCTCCTTACCTAAGGAAGGACATATTTGCCCGAGAGGGAGTGCAACAAAAGTTTACGAGACTGGTCCCTGGGATGAGGGGATTGTCCTATGAAGAGAGATTTGAGTAGACTGGGCCTATATTCCCTGGGGTTTAGAAGAACGAGAGGTGATCTCGTTGAAACATATAAAATTCTTAAGGAGGAGGACCAGGGTAGATGTCGATAATATGTTTCCCTTGGCTGATGAAACAAGAACAAAGGATCTCAGTCTCAGAATAAAGTGTTGGCTATTTAAGGACCGAAATGAGAAGAAATTTCTTTACTCAAAGGGTTGTGAATCTTTGGAATTCACTACACCAGAGAGCTGTGGATGCTCAGTCATTGAGTATATTCAAGATATGGAGATATTGTGGGAAGATGTAGCTGAGGTAGAAAATCAGCCACGATCTTGTTGAATGGCGGAGCAGGCTCGAAGGGCCAAATGGCCGACTCCAGTTCCTATTTCTTATATTCTTATGTTGTTATGTTCATTAATTTTAATTCACAAAGTTCACAGAGGGCATTGACCAAAGTTTGCAATGCGTGCGCTCAGCCTGCAAGGATCTGCACCTGGAGAGCACAAGGTGGAAATCTACTCCAATATGAGCATAGGAATAGGAGGAGGCCATTCATCCCCTCCAGCCTGTTCTGTCATTCAATTAGATCATTATTGATCTGTATCTTAACTCCATCTACTCGCCTTGGCTCTGTAACCCTTAATACCTTTACCCATCTAAAATCTATCGATTTCAGATTTTAAATGATTAATTGAGCAAGCATCCACTGCTTTTTGTGGGAGAGAGTTCCACACTTCCACCACCCTTTGTCTGAAGGATTGTTTCCTAACTTCTCTCCTGAATGACCCAGCTCTGATTTTAAGGTTATGTCCCCTTGCCCTAGACTCCCTCCACCAGCGGAAAACGTTTCTCTCTATCTACCCTATCAATTCAATTAAAAATCCTAAAAGCCTCAATCAAATCACCCTTTAACCTTCGATATTCCAGGAGGTAGAAGCCTAGTTTATGTCATCTCTCTTCATAATCTAACTCTTGGAGCTGTGGCAACATTCCAGTGAATCAGTGCTGCACACCTTCCATGACTAGACATTCTTCCTGAGGTGCAGTGTCCAGAACTGTACACAGTCCTCCAGATGTGGTCTGTTCTCTCCTTTGTATAGCTGGAGCTATTCTTCTTCTCGTCCTCCAGCTATAACATTCCATTGGCCTTTTTGATTTTTTTTTGTACTTAATTTACTACACTTTACATGGACCCCTAAATCTCTTTGGACCTCCACTGTTTCGAGCTTTTCACCATCTAAATAATACCTGGATCTATCTTTATTTGGTCCAACATGGATGAACTTACATTGAAATCCATCTGCTACTGTTTTGCCCAATCATCTGTCAACATCTCTTTGTAATTTTATTCTCCTGTCGACCCTACTCACTATACCACCAATCTTTGTGTCATCAATGAGAAAGGATCCACTGGTCCATACAGTCTGTCCCATTCAGATATGGCGCAGCCTAGAGACATCATGAACACACCTCCCCAGCCATGCAAACATCTGGATAGTGGTGAGAAAGCCAGCGGAGAGAAACCTTAGGCTGAAATTCCTTTCTAATTGCATTTCAGAATCACTGAATCGTTCACAGTACAGCACAGAAGGAGGCCATTCGGCCCATCATGTCTGTGCTGGATCTCCAAAAGAGCAATTTACTTAGTGCCACTCCCTGTAGCCCTGCACATTCTTTCTTTTTCAGATAACAGTCCAATTCCCATTTGAATGCCTTGATTGAACCTGCCTCCACCACACTCTCAGACAGTGCATTCCAGATCCTAAACACTCACTGAACCTGCCTCCACCACACTCTCAGACAGTGTATTCCAGATCCTAAACACTCACTGAACCTGCCTCCACCACACTCTCAGACAGTGTATTCCAGATCCTAAACACTCACTGAACCTGCCTCCACCACACTCTCAGACAGTGCATTCCAGATCCTAAACACTCACTGAACCTGCCTCCACCACACTCAGACAGTGCATTCCAGATCCTAAACACTCACTGAACCTGCCTCCACCACACTCTCAGACAGTGTATTCCAGATCCTAAACACTCACTGAACCTGCCTCCACCACACTCTCAGACAGTGCATTCCAGATCCTAAACACTCACTGAACCTGCCTCCACCACACTCTCAGACAGTGTATTCCAGATCCTAAATACTCACTGAACCTGCCTCCACCACACTCTCAGACAGTGCATTCCAGATCCTAAACACTCACTGAACCTGCCTCCACCACACTCTCAGACAGTGCATTCCAGATCCTAAACACTCACTGAACCTGCCTCCACCACACTCTCAGACAGTGCATTCCAGATCCTAAACACTCACTGAACCTGCCTCCACCACACTCTCAGACAGTGCATTCCAGATCCTAAACACTCACTGAACCTGCCTCCACCACACTCTCAGACAGTGCATTCCAGATCCTAAACACTCACTGAACCTGCCTCCACCACACTCTCAGACAGTGTATTCCAGATCCTAAACACTCACTGAACCTGCCTCCACCACACTCTCAGACAGTGCATTCCAGATCCTAAACACTCACTGAACCTGCCTCCACCGCACTCTCAGACAGTGCATTCCAGATCCTAAACACTCACTGAACCTGCCTCCACCACACTCTCAGACAGTGTATTCCAGATCCTAAACACTCACTGAACCTGCCTCCACCACACTCTCAGACAGTGCATTCCAGATCCTAAACACTCACTGAACCTGCCTCCACCGCACTCTCAGGCAGTGCATTCCAGATCCTAAACACTCACTGAACCTGCCTCCACCGCACTCTCAGACAGTGCATTCCAGATCCTAAACACTCACTGAACCTGCCTCCACCACACTCTCAGACAGTGCATTCCAGATCCTAAACACTCACTGAACCTGCCTCCACCACACTCTCAGACAGTGTATTCCAGATCCTAAACACTCACTGAACCTGCCTCCACCACACTCTCAGACAGTGCATTCCAGATCCTAAACACTCACTGAACCTGCCTCCACCGCACTCTCAGACAGTGCATTCCAGATCCTAAACACTCACTGAACCTGCCTCCACCACACTCTCAGACAGTGCATTCCAGATCCTAAACACTCACTGAACCTGCCTCCACCACACTCTCAGACAGTGCATTCCAGATCCTAAACACTCACTGAACCTGCCTCCACCGCACTCTCAGGCAGTGCATTCCAGATCCTAAACACTCACTGAACCTGCCTCCACCGCACTCTCAGACAGTGCATTCCAGATCCTAAACACTCACTGAACCTGCCTCCACCACACTCTCAGACAGTGCATTCCAGATCCTAAACACTCACTGAATCTGCCTCCACCGCACTCTCAGACAGTGCATTCCAGATCCTAAACACTCACTGAACCTGCCTCCACCACACTCTCAGACAGTGCATTCCAGATCCTAAACACTCACTGAATCTGCCTCCACCGCACTCTCAGACAGTGCATTCCAGATCCTAAACACTCACTGAACCTGCCTCCACCACACTCTCAGACAGTGCATTCCAGATCCTAAACACTCACTGAACCTGCCTCCACCACACTCTCAGACAGTGCATTCCAGATCCTAAACACTCACTGAACCTGCCTCCACCACACTCTCAGGCAGCGCATTCCAGATCCTAAACACTCACTGAACCTGCCTCCACCACACTCTCAGACAGTGCATTCCAGATCCTAAACACTCACTGAACCTGCCTCCACCACACTCTCAGACAGTGCATTCCAGATCCTAAACACTCACTGAACCTGCCTCCACCACACTCTCAGGCAGCGCATTCCAGATCCTAATCACTTGCTGCATGAAAATGTTTTTCCTCATGTCACCATTGCTTCTTTTGCCAATCACCTTCTCGATCCTTCCACCAATGAGAACAGTTTTTCCCTATCTACTGTCATTAGTGCTGCTACTTTGATAAATCTTATCACCAGATTCCTAGCCTTGAGCAGTTAAACATTTTCTAAATATGTCTTATGCTACTACACTGACTCATGTAAAATTAATGCATTAATACGTCTGGTCTTTCTCTTCTGCAGTGATTATGTTTTTATATTTCCTCAGCTTAAATTAAAAATTAAATAGATGTAACAAATCACCAAAGTAATGGATTTTGCAATTTCTGTCTTGCAGAATTGTTCACCAATCACTTGTGGTGTCTGGATGAAGCAGTGGATGAGGTCTGAGGTGAATATGTTGGGGCACAGTCAGTTTACACCCTCAGATGGATTTTGTCTCACTGACCCCTCATTCTTTGGTAAGGTCATATCGAAGAAAGAAAGGGAGAAAGAACTTGCATTTCTATAGCGTCTGTCACACCCTCACGATGTCCCAAAATGCTTTACAGCCAATGAAGCAAGTTTGACACGTTGTCATTGTTGTGATGGAGGAAAGCATAGCAGCCAATATGTGCACAGCATGATCCCACAAAGAGCAATAAGAAAACTACCAGATAATCTGTTTTAGTGATGTTGGTTAAATCCTGATGTTCTTTTATTCACACCACTACTTGAAGGAGAAAACAATTGCGGGGATATGGGGAGAGTCCGGGGGAGTGAGGCAAACTCAGATGCTTTTTGAAGGAGCCAATGCAGACTTGATGGGCTGAATGGCCTCCTTCTGTGCTGTACTATTCTATGATTGGATATGTCTCCCGGCACTGCAGTTGGCTAGAACTGAGTACTTGCTGGGAAGATATATTGTAAGATCACAGGCATTGCAACTCCCAAGATTTTAACAGATTGAATTTAAAGGATGGAAAATTTTGATTTGCCAAAATGTACTCCTGGGTGAAATTTTGCCCAAATGCATGAATTTAATTTGATTATGCCATTTGGTAAATTACTCTGCACTGAAGATCATTACCAACGCCTTCTCACAGATTTATAAATGTATATATTTAAGCCTCTATTTTAATGATAGTAAATATGTACAAGGGATTACAATGGTCCTGGGTGTAATTTTGGCTTTATGCGATAGTGAATCATCAGCCTATTTTACAGCCCGTTCCGAAATGACCCGAAACGTTAACTCTGCTTCTCTCTCCACAGATGCTGCCAGACCTGCTGAGTATTTCCAGCATTTCTTGTTTTTATTATAGCCTATTTTACATCTCTCCTGATTGCCCTCACCCGAAATAAGAATGGGGAGAAATGTAAAATGGGCTGCTGACTCTGTTAAACTATCGCTCAAAGTCAAAACGATCCTCACTGTGTGAATAGGCTTCAGAATTTCCCACTGATCCTGTCTGGCCAATGTGTATAAGAACATTGTAGATTTGTTTAACTGTCAGTGCAGCAGATGAATAGGACTCAGAACCCCGTATAACTCCTAGAGATTCACTAAAAGCCTTAAACCAAATTACAGCTCATTAATCATCCAGAAAGGTTCAATATTCTACCTAGAATGCTCAGGCTGCCTCGAGTGACAGATATTGCCATTAATAACACTCTGAGAGCAGTGGCTCAGTTTGATTTTGGAACTTAATGTTTCACGTGAACCCTTTTAATTTGATTAGAGAGAGTGTTGGGACTGTTAAACAGGTTTTGAATTCTATCTGTCTCTTGCCTGCTCTTCTGAGCTGACATTGCAATAGACTGCTGTTTACATGTATTGAGTCATAATGGACATACATGTGACTGAGCAGACTGAAGATTGATTCAGTCCAGCGAAGGGGTACAATCTCTCATTGGTCAGACCTTTCCCAGTATATTTTGAGCAATTTAGATAGATTAAATACTTCCTGTTAACTAGAAAGAAGTTGAAGGAATATCTATTTAGGGAAAGACTTGATGGTTATGGGCTACACATTGAGATGTCAAAAATACCGCACATTGTGCATCATTCACTCATTCTTCACCAGTTACTATCCTTAGCTTCACATATGCCAAATGTGAAGCTAAGGAAGTTGAGTGGCCAAAGGTGAGTGACTGATGTAGGATGTGTGGTGGGATTGTGAATCTGGAGTCCTGCTTCCTTTTACCTCTGGCGGTGCAATCAAAGAAAGAACTTGCATTTATATAGCAACTTTCACAACCTCAGGACGTCTCAAAGCACTTTACAGCCAATCTTTGAAGTGTAGTCACTGTTGTAATCTAGGGGAACGCTCTAGCCTATTTGTGCAGAGCAAGACTCCACAAACAGCAATGTGGTGAGCCCCAGATAATCTGTTTTTAGATGGAAAGACTTAATGGAAAGGAAAGTGGAGAGAGATGTTTAACAGACGTCTAAATCCATGTCACACGTTTAGCACTGTTAGTCAAAGTTACCACGAAGTGTCGCTACAACATGGAATGTGTTGTGACAGGGACAAGTGAGGCAAAGACATAGGAACCGGAGGAAGTCATCCAACCCTTTAAGCCTGTTCCACCATTCAATGTGATCATGACTGATTTGCATCATAACTTCATCCACCCATCTTGGTTTCATATTCCTTAACACCCTTGTCTAAGAAAAATCTATTGATCTTCAAATATTAATGGAATCCCAGAATCTGCTGCTTTTGTGGGAGAGAGTTCCACACTTCTACCATCCTCTGTCTGAAGAAGTGTTTCCTAACTTCTCTCCTGAATGGTCTGGTTCTTATTTTATGTCCCCTTGTCCTAGAGCTCCCCCCAGTAGCAGAATAAGTTTCTCTCTATCTACTTTATCAATTCCTTTCAAAGTCCTAAAAACCTCAATCAAATCGCCCCATAATCTTAAATAAAAACAGAAAATGCTGGAAATACTCATCAGCTCTTGCAGCATCTGTGGCGAGAGAAACAGAGTTAACGTTTCAGGTTGATGACCTTTCATCAGAACTGGGAAAAGTTAGAAATGCAATATGTTTTAAGTAGGCCAAATGGGGGAGGGAGGAAAAATGACACAAGAGAAGGTCTGTGATAGGGTGGAAGATGGGAGACATTAAATGACAAAAAGAGTTGGTGGGGTAGAGCCAAAGGGAGTGGTAATCGAACAAGTAAAGAGACAAAAGATTTCTAGAGGAGGCATGAATCGCAGAATAATGAACAGCTGCTGTCCGAAAGCAAAATCAGGAGAAAAACAAGATTAAGGCCAAAGTATGCAAAGAAAAGGAATCAGAATGGGGGCAGAGATTAGGGCCTGAAATTGTTGAACTTAATGTTGAGTCCAGAAAGTTCGAAGGTGCTGAATCGAAAGAAAAGGTGCTTTCCTCAAGCTTACGTTGACCTTCATTGGAACAGTCCAGGATAGAGATGTCAGCATGAGAGCAAGGTGGAGAATTAAAATGACAGGTCACTGGAAGCTCGGGGTCATGCTTGCAGACTGACCATAGGTGTTCCGCTAAGTGGTTCCCCCAGTCTGCGTTTGGTCTCCCCAGTGTAGAGGAGACCGCATTGTGAGCAGTGAATACAGTATACTAAACTGAAAGAAGTATATGTAATTTTCTGTTTTATCTGGGCCTTAGATGGTGAGAAGGGAGGAGGTAAAAAGGCAGGTGCTGCATCTCCTGCGCTTGCATGGAAAGGTGCCATGGGAAGGGTTTAGGGTGTTGTGGAGGATTGAAGAGTGGACCAGGGTGTCGCGGAGGGAATGATCCCTTCGGAATGCTGACAGGGGAGGGGAGAGGAAGATGTGTTTGGTGGTGGCATCACACTGGATGTGGCGGAAATGGCAGAAGATGATCCGTTGAATACGGAGGCTGGTGGGATGGAAAGTGAGGACAAGGGGAACCCTATTATGGTTCTAGGAGGGAGGGGAAGGGGTGAGGGCAGAAGTGCAGGAAATGGGTCGGACACGGTCGAGGGCCGTGCCAACAACAGTTGGGGGTGGAGTGGTGGAATTCTCAGTTGAGGAAAATGGAAGACATATCAGAAGCACTGTTGTGGAAGGTTGCATCATCAGAACAGATGTGACGGAGATGGAGAAATGAGAGAATGGAATGCAGTCCTTACAGGAGGCAGGGTGTGAGGAAGTGTAATCTGGGTAGCTGTGGAAGTCAGTGGGCTTATAATGAGGGATTATTATTAGGGATGGGCAATAAATGCTGGCCTGGCCAGCAACACCCACATCCCATGAATGAATAAAAAAAATGGATCTTTGTTGATAGCCCATCCCCAGAAATGGAGACAGAGAAGTCCGTTAATCTTTTTGTTCCAAGGAATAGAAGTATGTGATCTCTCCTCATAGTCTAACCCTTGGAGCTGTGGTAACAGTCTGGTGAATCTGCACTGTACTCCTTCCAAGATCAATATATCCTTGCTAAGGTGCAGTTCCCAGAACTGTACACAGTACTCCAGGGGCAGTCTTACCGGGCCTTGTATAGATGTAGCAAAACTTCCTCCTTTTTATTTTCAAGAGCACTAGTTATAAAAGCTAACATTCCATTGGCCTTTATGATTTTTTTGTATCTAATGACTACATTTTCCTAGATGTTGTCTCCACAAGGGATGATTCGAAAACCCTGCACCAACAGTGTGGCTTAAACTGAACCTCAAACAGCACCATCTATATTCCAGCGCCAAATCAACCATTTTTAGAATCATAGGATTATTACACAGACAGCACAAAAGGAAGCTATTTGATCCACTATTCCTGTGCCAGCTCTTTGAAGGAGCTATCAATTAACCCCTCCCCACAGCTTTCTCCATAGCCTGACATTTTCTCCCTTTCAAATATTTATCCAATTCCCTTTTGAAAGTTATTATTGAATCTCCCTTTCAGGCAGCGCATTCCAGATCACAACTCGCTGCATAAAACATTTTCTCATCTGTGTCCATCCCTCCGGCCACTGAAAACAGTTCCTCCCTTTGTTCTCTGTCAAAACCCCTCAACATTTTGTCCATCTCTATTAAATCTCCCCTTAACCTTCTCTGCACTAAAGAAAACCAGTGCAGCTTCTCTAATCTCTCCACTTAACTGAAATCCCTCAACCCCAAACAGATTAAACAAACTGGGATTCTTATAGACTTTCAAAATGAGTTTGCAAATTCAATTAATTTTCTGCCTATATTCACCGCTACAAGGAACTGGGTTGAGATGTACATTTCACATAGACCATAACAGTCACTGGAGAGAGGATAATTTCACCTGATTAGTTTGGGCTAGACTCCAATGAGAGAGGATCAGTGTGCTAAACCTTTGTATCATCCAATCCCTTCTGAAATCCATTTCATTGGCCTGGGTGCAGAAACAGGCATTCAATTTGTCCATCCAGTTAAAAGAAATTTCTGTCACACCTTTCATGACCCCAGGACATTCCAACATGCTTTACAGCCATTGAAGTACTTTTGAAGTGCAGTCATTGGTAAAGTAGAGTTGATTTGTCAACAGATCTTGGACAACAAAGAAAAGGTGAGGTGAGGACTCGGATTATCCCAAATTACACTTTAAGAAACAATACAATTTGTGATCCACAAATTGGGTTAAAAAGCAGGGTTCAATTTCCCATGTTATGTGGTTTCCATTCTCTGTTCTGTGATATAAGGGTATGAGTGTGATATTGGAATATGATGTTTCCTAGCACTGGAACACTCCCAATGGAGTGCAATGGCATTTTCCAAACTCCCTGAATGCCAGAGTTATTAGCATTCAGGGAGAGTCTGAACACTTGGATGTGTGTGTGAGGCATTCTTTCAGCTGCCTGATATCAGGGGAGTTAATGAGTAAGCTTAGTAACCTTTAGTCTCTGACCTAACTAAACAATTAACCCGGGGAAGTCGTTAAAGGTAGTTCAGTGGAGGAAGATTTCTCTCCTTCTCTGCTCTCCATACATAGGAATTGCCTCCCTCTTTAGCCTCCGAGAATTTCTTTCTCCGAGACCACCAAATATTTGTTAGACGCTGTGGGGACAGAAGGAGGCTTTACGTTCACGCCTGCCAAGGAGTTGGTTAGAATGAAGACTGTGAAAGGTAGGAGGTGATTATATTACCACCCTGTACTAGGCACAGTGTAGTGTAAGCCTAGCCTGAGAGCAGTGATTGCTGACATAGTTAACCCTTTCAACACTGTAGAATGCAATGCTAGCTTTCAGAAAGGTCTCAGCTCGGTTCTGAATTAGAGGCAACGCTCGTTTTAAAACAATTTGTAGGATTAATATGTTCTTTAAGGATGAACTACCCCATCATGGTAGAGCTTTATTCATTTCATAAAGGAAGGAAATAGCATTTTAGACATAAAGATAATGGTTGTGTGTTGTTGTATTAATGTGCTAAAAAGAAAACTAGTCCATGAAAAAACATTTTCTAACTCTTGGCCAAATCTGGGTATTGTCTTTACTTGTCAAGTGAAAGATTATTCTTCAAGGGAACTGTATTTCAAATGCTTTTTCAATATATCGAGAACCTTTACAATGATATATACCTGTTGTTTTCAGGAGGTTCTAACTCGGAGCAGCACATTGTGTAAATGAGATCTTTCTGCAAAATGCTAGCGGTGGGAATAAAAAGAAAAAAATGCTGGAAAAAAAACTCAGCAGATCAAGCAGCATCTGTGGAGAGAGGAGCAGAGTAAACATTTCAGATCGGTGACCTTTTGTTGGAACTAAGTGGTGGTCATCGGTAACAGTCTGGTTCAGGTCAATTAACATTTTGTTTTTATTTGTTCATGGGATGTGGGCATCACTGGCTAGGCCAGCATTTATTGCCCATCCCTAATTGCCCATAAGAAGGTGGTGGTGAGCTGCCTTTTTGAACCGCTGCAGTCCTTGGGGTGTAGGTATACCCACAGTGCTGCTAGGGAGGGAGTTCCAGGATTTTGACCCAGCGACAGGGAAGGAACGGCGATATAGTTCCAAATCAGGATGGTGTGTGGCTTGGAGGGGAATGTGCAGGTGGTGGTGTTCCCATGCACCTGCTGCCCTTGTCCTTCTAGGTGGTAGAGGTCACGGGCTTGGAAGGTGCTGTCGAAGGGGCCTTGGTGCGTTGCTGCAGCGCGACTTGGAGATGGTACACACTGCTGCCACTGTGCGTCGGTGGTGGAGGGAGTGAATGTTTGTGGATGGAGTGTCGATCAAGCCGGATGCTTTATCCTGGATGGTGTCGAGCGTCTTGAGTGTTGTTGGAGCTGCACCCATCCAGGCAAGTGGAGAGTATTCCATCACACTCCTGACTTGTGCCTTGTAGATGGTGGACAGGCTTTGGGGAGTCAGGAGGTGAGTTACTCGCCTCAGGATTCCTAGCCTCTGACCTGCTCTTGTAGCCACAGTATTTATGAAGCTGATCCAGTAATTCCATTGCTGTTTTGTGAAGCTGAACCTTACGATCAATGGAAGAATGAAGTTTATCTATGGATACAGGTTACGTCCTTACTGAGGCAAGGAATAGCCCTTGCACTTTCACTTCCCGCCAGAAGCAAGATCAGTGGAAAAGTGTTCTCAGAGCTAAAGGCTCATCATTTGGACAATGAGAAAGGTTTGGACAATCTCTTCAAATTTATGGATAAAATTTATATGAAAGGTGATATTAAATGCCTATGAGACGTGGTCGGACTTTGTTAAATTTAGAAAAATAGATGGTTCTTCCATTGAACAATATATCATGGAGTTTTTATGCAAGGTTGCAGTGATTCTACTAGGAAATTGCTAGATCAGCACCAGCTTTCAAATTGGATATTGAACATGGATAGGCTCTTGGTATAAACTGGAGTTAGATTCAAAGAAAGGATACGCTTTTTGATCTGATGTCTGACGCCCTGAAAAGTTTTTTGGCAAAACATTCCTTTCCGGCCGCTTTCATGATGCAAGTGGGCTCTTCACCGGTGACAGCGAAGGTGGAGGATACAATGCTAGCAGCATTTCGAGGCCTTTCAAATATTGGCCCAGACGTCAGTACGAGTCTCATACAAAACGAATGAGGATTGAGACCCTTTTGGCAGCTATAACAGATGGCAGGATTTAGGTAATTATGGCAGAAGGATGAACCCCAGGAATCACCAAGGGGTGGTCAACAGGTGTTTCCAATGTGACTCAAATGATCATTATGTGTTACATTTTCCAAAAAGGAAAAAAAGGATTTTTGAGATGACACATAACGTGGAACGTTCAGAAGGCGAGGATGACGCCACTGATCAATCAGCTGGAATTGTACTGGTCATGAGAAGCTTCAGTCCAGTAATGAGTGTCCGAGTCACAGATTGATTCAATTGTGTAGTACTGGACAGTGGGTGTACATCCACAGTATGTAGAGTGGACTGCTTAAGGTGTTACATGGATTCTTTAAGTAAGGAAGACCGAGGTGTGGTCAAAGAATATGACAGTTCTATCTGTTTCAGGTTTGGGGACGACACAGTTTGGGCGGCACAGTAGCGCAGTGGTTAGCACTGCAGCCTCACAGCTCCAGCGACCCAGGTTCAATTCTGGGTACTGCCTGTGTGGAGTTTGCAAGTTCTCCCTGTGTCTGCGTGGGTTTTCTCCGGGTGCTCCGGTTTCCTCCCACAAGCCAAAAGACTTGCAGGTTGATAGGTAAGTTGGCCATTATAAATTGCCACTAATATAGGTAGGTGGTAGGGAAATATAGGGACAGGTGGGGATGTTTGGTAGGAATATGGGATTAGTGTAGGATTAGTATAAATGGGTGGTTGATGGTCGGCACAGACTCGGTGGGCCGAAGGGCCTGTTTCAGTGCTGTATCTCTAAACTAAACACGTTGAAATCACTAAAAAGAATGGTAATTCTGTGTAAAATAGCAGGGGTAAACCATTTTATTAATACAGATGTAGTATCCAGTGAAATACCTTTGCTGTTAAGTAAACTATGAAAAAGGCTCGGATGAAATTGGATACGGAACATGAGAAGGCGATTGTCTTTGGGAAATCTGTAGCTTTGCGGTTTACACAGTCGGGACATTATTGTATTCCTTTAGCGAGACCTAACATCTCTAAGCAGGATGTTAAAGAAATATTAATAGCGTCCGGGGGTCGGGATTTAAAGGAGAAAAGGCAAATTATTTCAAAACTACATCAACAGTTTGCACATCCATCTTGTCATAGGCTGAAGATTCTGTGAAAAGATGCGGGGTAATAGATGATGACTACACTAAACTTATCGAAGATATCAGTGAAAAATGTGATATCTGTAAAAAATACAAGAGGACGCATCGAAACCCATAGTGAGTCTCCCATTAGCAAGGGACTTTAATGAAACTGTAGCGATGGACTTGAAGGTATGGGATAAAGACAAAAACATTTTTCTTCTACACTTTATAGATGTGGCGACTAGATTCAGTCTGTCAGGTAATTTATAGTAAAGACAAAAACGTAATAGTGGAGAAGATAATGGACAGGTGGATAGGAATGGGATTGGGAACACCGACTAGATTTCTAACTGACAGGAAAATTTGCCAATGATAAGTTCACGAGCATGTGTAAAAATATGAACATTGTAGCAATGCACACAGCAACAGAAAGTCCTTTTAGTAATGGGATTTGTGAAAGAAATCACGCTGTGATTGACGAAATGCTTTGAAAAATTTTAGCCGACCATCCAAATTGTAAATTGACTACTGCTCTGGTGTGAGCAGAACATGCAAAAAACATGCTTCAAATGGTCGGGAGCTACAGCCCATATCAATTAGTTTATGGCAGGAATCTGAAAATACCTTCGGTAATGTGGGATCATCCCCCAGCTTTAGAGGGGACGACAATTAGTTCAATTTTTGCGGAACATTTGAATGCCATGTATGCAGGGAGAAGAGCATTTATTAAGGTGGAGGTTTCAGAAAAAATCAGGAGAGCTTTGAGGTATCGGATCAGGCCATCAGAAAAGAATTTTAATACTGGGGATATGGTGTATTACAAAAGAGAAGGGCAGAAAGAATGGAGAGGCCCAGGAAAAGTTATAGGCACTGATGGCAAAATGGTAATTTTGCAACAAGGCAACCAAATCATTAGAGTACATTCCTCGTGGCTTATTGGCACTGATTATACATTTACAGAATCTGAACAATCGATGGACACTGACGATGCACCATGTACTTGGCATGCACATATGTTGGACCTTTACGAGCAACAGATTGTGGCAGATAATGGGCTGACTGAGTGGACCAAGTGATAGTGAAGATCCAGATAAGGCCATTTATCCCACAGGTTAACCACCAAAAGTTGGGATTAGAGTGACATATATGCCAGAAGGGGGCTAGTGAATGGAGAAAAGCCACCATTAGAGGAAGGGCAGGAAAGGCCACAGGGAAATACAAACAGGGTACACAGGGTAAGTTCAGACAGTGGGCCTGAAGATGACCATAGTCCAAGGAAAATGTCATGAACTTGTGAAAGGAAGTCTGGTTGTAGGAGGGACAGGTCGCGTAGCAGCAGTCTAGAAAGGGATAGGAAATCTAGTAGGGGATGTGGTTTCACAAGAGCAAGGACCAGAGAGCAGGCGAGGAGTGCCACAAGAAGTAGGAGCCCTTACGATAGAAAAGCTCTAGTAGCTATTAACAAGTTAGATGGTAGGTTGGTAAAGGATGCCAAGAAAAAAGAGCTTGGCAGTTGGAGAGAGTTTGGCGTATACATGGAGATGCCAGATAGAGGACAACCAGCATTGCCCCATAGATGGATCTGTACAGAGAAAGTACTTCCCGATGGTACGTATAAAGCTAAGGCCAGACTTGTAGCTCGGAATTTGAGGTACCAGGAAGACGACCAGGAAGTTAGAGTAGACTCCCCAACAGCAGGAAAAGCAAGTTTGAGGATTTTCCTCGCCCTTTTAGTGACACACTCATGGGAATGTAAGTCCATTGTAATCAAAGCAGCATTTTTGCAAGGAGAGAAATTTCAAAGGGAAGTATTTTTAAAGCCACCAAAAGAAGCTGGAGATATAGAAGGGAAATTATGGAAGCTAAACAAGTGTGTTTATGGACTAAACGATGCATCCAGGGTATGGTATTTTTCAGTTAGGTCCGTGCCACTAAAAGCTGGTTGTATTCAACTAAAAGCGGATCAGGCAATGTTTTATTGGTACTGTGAAGAAAAACTGGCAGGCATTTTCTTGACGCACATGGACGATTTTCTGTGGGGAGGATCTGAAGCATTTGAGAAATTTTTGGTAGATAAGGTACTGCAGGAATTTAAAATTGGAAGTCAGGCTTCCGGAGTTTTTAAATAGATAGAGTTGAATATTAGGCAGACTAAGTTGGGGGTAACCCTAAATCAACAGTCTTACCTAGGGAATGTTAATAAGATCCCAATAAATCGGGCCAGATCCTCACAAAAGGAAGACTGTGCAAACGAGGAAGAAGTAAACCAATTAAGGAGTTTAATTGGGCAGTTGAATTGGTTGTGCACACAAACTAGGCCAGATGCTTGCTATGAAGTATTAGAATTGAGCACCATGCTGAAACATGCTACTGTTGGGCAAGTGCTGAATGCAAATAAGACATTGAAGAGATTGAGTTTAGACAAATGTACACTCCAGTTTCCAGCATTGGGTGACCCAGAAGATTTCTTTGTAATTCTTTAAACAAGTTTTTTTGTTTTTTAAAAGGGGAATATACAGTATGTTAATGGCTGGTGCTGTTGACGGTTGGTGGTATAATGTCGTCGTCGTCTTCTTCTTCGGCCACCTTGTCTCGGGAGACGATGGATAAGCGCCTGGAGGTGGTCAGTGGTTTGTGGAGCAGTGCCTGGAGTGGCTATAAAGGCCAATTCTAGAGTGACAGACTCTTCCACAGGTGCTGCAGAAAAAATTGGTTGTCAGGGCTGTTACACAGTTGGCTCTCTCCTTGCGCTTCTGTATTTTTTCCTGCCAACTGCTAAGTCTCTTCGACTCGCCACGCTTTAGCCCTGCCTTTATGGCTGCCCGCCAGCTCTGGCGATTGCTGGCAACTGACTCCCACGACTTGTGATCAGTGTCACAGGACTTCATGTCGCGTTTGCAGACGTCTTTAAAGCGGAGACATGGACGGCTGGTGGGTCTGATACCAGTGACGAGCTCGCTGTACAATGCCTCCTTGGGGATCCTGCCATCTTCCATGTGGCTCACATGGCCAAGCCATCTCAAGCACCGCTGACTCAGTAGTGTGTATAAGCTGGGGATGTTGGCCACCTCAAGGACTTCTGTGTTGGAGATGTGGTCCTGCCACCTGATGCCAAGGATTCTCCGGAGGCAGCGAAGATGGAATGAATTGAGACGTCGCTCTTGGCTGGCATATGTTGTCCAGGCCTCGCTGCCGTAGAGCAAGGTACTGAGGACACAGGCTTGATACACTCGGACTTTTATGTTCCCTGTCAGTGTGCCATTTTCCCACACTCTCTTGGCCAGTCTGGACATAGCAGTGGAAGCCTTTCCCATGCGCTTGTTGATTTCTGCATCGAGAGACAGATTACTGGTGATAGTTGAGCCTAGGTAGGTGAACTCTTGAACCACTTCCAGAGCGTGGTCGCCGATATCGATGGATGGAGCATTTCTGAGGTCCTGTCCCATGATGTTCGTTTTCTTGAGGCTGATGGTTAGGCCAAATTCGGTGCAGGCAGCCGCAATCCTCTCAATGAGTCTCTGCAGACACTCTTCAGTGTGAGATGTTAAAGCAGCATCGTCAGCAAAGAGGAGTTCCCTGATGAGGACTTTCCGTACTTTGGTCTTCGCTCTTAGACGGGCAAGGTTGAACAACCTGCCCTCTGATCTTGTGTGGAGGAAAAGTCCTTCTTCTGAAGACTTGAACGCATGTGAGAGTAGCAGGGAGAAGATCCCAAACAGTGTGGGTGCGAGGACACAGCCCTGTTTCACGCCACTCAGGATAGGAAAGGGGTCTGATGAGGCGCTGCTATGCTGAATTGTGCCTTTCATATTGTCATGGAATGAGGTGATGATACTTAGTAGCTTTGGTGGACATCTGATCTTTTCTAGTAGTCTGAAGAGACCACGTCTGCTGACGAGGTCAAAGGCTTTGGTGAGATCAATGAAAGAAATGTAGAGGGGCATCTGTTGTTCACGGCATTTCTCCTGTAGCTGACGAAGGGAGAACAGCATGTCAACGGTCGATCTCTCTGCTCGATGTATAATGTATATGTATACGTATAATATATGTATAAGGTATAATGTAAGGTAAAGAAAAAAGTATCATTATTTTGTCTCTCTTTCTCGTTTAAATTAAATACATATATAAAGGAAAAAGGGGAATCTGTTGGTGTCCACTAAGTTCTGTTGCTGGATGTTAAATACCCTAGTAGTTGGAGGTAATAGGGTGAATCGGTGTTGGGTGTGGATTAGTTAATTGTACATAGATATATATATAAAGAGGCAGCCAGCACTGTCTGGGTGTTGTTAGGAGTGGAGAAGTAAGCTATGTGACAAGCAATAAACAGTCTCCACCAAAGCATCCTAGGCTGGGATTTTACATTGGGCGGATGGGAGCTGGCCTCTGACAGAAAAGTCGGTGGCAAACCTGCCTCTGCCTCACCTGGGGATTCATTCCGTATTTTACGGGTCCCCAGGCTTTAATTGTTCCAAGGTGGGACTTCCACCTGCTTGAGGGACAAAGTCCCGCCTCATTGAGCTGCTGGCCAATCAGTGGGCCAGCAGCTATTAGTCCCAGCAGCGCCACTGGCAGCGTTGGCCACTGCTGGGACTGCAGACCAGCCGAATGCAGAGGAAGGCATGGAGTCAGTAGCTAAGGTAAGTTTTGGTTGTCTTGCCAGGGGTAATCGTTCGGGCCCCAGTGAGGCAAGCTTGGTCGGATGGGGAGAAATGGGGGTGTGTTGGGTGGTTGGGGTAGCGGGGGCGGCTCTCCATCGGGCACCCTGTGCCTGATCATTAGGGCGACCCCCCCCCCCCCCCCACCCCAGGTGGCTTCTCTGGGTCCTCGGCCACCTGCTTGTCACACGTAAAATCCGCATAACTGGGCGCTGAGCTCGCCGCCGGCTCAATTGAGGCATTTACATTTAACGATAGCGTTACGTTAAGGCCTGCTCAAGTCTGGAAAAGAAACCTGACCCGAGCCCGACAGAACCACATTCGACCCGAGCCTGACCCGACTCCTTTCATTTTTTTCTCGCGCCCGACCCGACCCAACCCGACCCGACCACCGGAATATAATCAACTTTATTGAAGAGGTTGTGCTCTACCTTGGATGGAATCGCTCACTGCAGACTAGTGCGGAGTGTTCCCCGCCTTGACGTCCTGACTGTCACTGTGTCCGACCTGACCCGGCCTGCCCCGATTCGACCCGACCCGAACCCGACACGTCATCGGGTCCCGTCGGGTTCGGGTCGGGTAGCCATGCTCTAGCGTTACGTAAGCGAGGTAGTTGTGGCATGGGATCGGGGCCTGGAAATGATCAGGTTCCCATTCCCCAATTGAAAATCAAGCCTAACGTTTCAGCTTGGTGACCCTTCGTCACAGACGTTGCCTGACATGCTAAATATTAGCAGCATTTTCTGTTTTTAATTCAGATATCCACAATCAAAATTAAATCTGTGCTGTTATGAAAGTGCTTTTATTATTTGATTAGTTTTAGAGATACAGCACTGAAACAGGCCCTTCGGCCCACCGAGTCCGCGCTGACCATTAACCACCCATTTATACTAATCCTACACTAATCCCATATTCCTACCACATCCTCACCTGTCCCTATATTTCCCTACCACTTACCTATACTAGGGGCAATTTATAATGGCCAATTTACCTATCAACCTGCAAGTCTTTGGCATGTGGGAAGAAACCGGAGCACCCGGAGAAAACCCAAGCAGACACAGGGAGAACTTGCAAACTCCACACAGGCAGTGCCCAGAATTGAACCTGGGTCGCTGGAGCTGTGAGGCTGCGGTGCTAACCACTGCGCCACTGTGCCGCCCTATTATGAATAGCTTTTGAGGACTTCTGTTTAAAAGACTGAGAAGATGCCAGACGTGTTTTTTTTTAAAAGAGGGTCAGTGGAAGGACACTTGGGACTTTGCCTATTCCAGTAAATGTTTTTAAACAATGAAGTGAAATCAACATAAGAAACCTTGCTGGCTATTGGAGTTGTTTATAGAGAAATCATGTGTCTGGGTTTATGGCTCAGGAGTTTTGGTTTCATTTTGGATATTGTTACAGTTCAGTTGGGTTAAGCCTGCTAAGAGAGAGAAGCCACCAACTCAACCTTTTCCACCTCTTTGAGAAACCCTGAGAATCCAGTGTGACAACTGGAGAAACTGATGCAGCATTTCTCTGGAAAGCCTGCCAGACTAATCCTTGATATCGCCAAAAGAGAACTGCTCCAGAAAAATCCCAGTGACTGCTGTTTATGTGTATTTGGATGCCAGACCAAAAGGGCCATTTGGGAACATTCCATATCTTATCCTTTTTCTTCAAGAATTAACAAGTATTTGGCCAAAGTACTTCTTTTGTCTCAAGAACAAGAAATGCTGGAATCACTCAGCAGGTCTGGCAGCATCTGTGGAAAGAGAAGCAGAGTTAACGTTTCGGGTCAGTGACCCTTCTTCGGAACTCAATACTTCTTTTGTCTTTTTTGTGAAGTGATCTCTGCAGAGAAAACTTTATTTTTTTCTTTAACAGGTGTTTATGTGTGTGTATGTTGGGTTATTTTAGAAGGGTATATATTTATATTTTCATATTTCAAACAGTGTTTGCATCTTTATTGAATGGGTCTTGTTTTACAATAAATTAATAATTTTGTTGTTTATGAAAGAAACCTGGTTGGTGGATTTTATTCTGAAACTAAAAATAGATCAGGTATATAATTGGCCGTATTGGTAACTGGGTAAACATTTAAATATCTGTTGTGACCCATGGAGACGTGGAACTAGAGAAAGACAGTGCACTCCTCCCACCTCAGTTGTAACAGGGCCTTTTTAAAACAAAAAATCACTTTTTAAAAATTTCCCAGAACAAAATGCACTTTGACTGTGTTCACGATGGATAAGTAAAGGATAGCGGGTTTGGCTTTGAGTGTCAGCCGTGGCTCAGTGTGTAGCATTCTCACCTTTAAATCAGACGGCTCTGTGTTCAAGTCCCGCTCCAGAGACATGAGCCCATAATCCAGACTGAGACTACAGCGCAGTACTGAGGGAGTGCTGCGCTGTCTGAGGTGCCGTCTTTTGGGTGAGATGTTAAACCGAGGACCTGCCTGCTCTGTCAGGTGGCCGATATTTATCCCTTGACCAACTATTGTCTGGTCATTATCACATTGCTGTTTCTGGGATCTTGCTGTGTACAAATTGACTGCTCATTGCCTAGGTTACAACAGTGTCTACCCTTTAATAAGTACTTTAATGGCTGGGAAGCACTTTTGGACATCCTGAAGTTGTGAAAGGTGCTATAGAAATGGAAGAATTTGCTTCTTCTTTAACCAATCTTGAATGGGACAATTTGACATTGTACTGCTTTGTCTGGTGATACAGTCGCCATTGCTCCGAGCAGGTGGGCTGAAAAGCTACTGCTGAATACGCAGCAGGTGAGATTTTTCAATTGCTGCCCACCCTATTAGTGAAAGTAATCAGGTGGCTGGTAAACAAATTGACCACCCATGGCCTGCCCGCCATAAGCCTAATTGTCGTTGCAGCTTGAGCTCCTGTGCGAGTTGTAGGACTACCTTTTGCAGCTCTCAGTGCCATTGAATGCAGCGTTTGTGGCCCGTCCGACTGTCGTCCGACAGCTCTCCAGTTCAATGCAATAATCCCACTCGTCTCCTCACTGTGGTTACCAATCACCGGGCAAAGCTCTCAGCCAATCAGGCACCCAAAGGTCAAAACCAAGCCCACTGTGTGACACGCCTTGAGAGGTTATGTGTGTTGGCGTCATAAAGATATCTGCAAGCGTTATGGTTCATTATTTTGATTTAATATCATGTTTAAGTTAGGCCAATGACTGGTTAGTCCTCGGCTGGAGTATTGGGTCCAATTTCGGGCACCCCAATTTAGGAAGGACGTCAAGGTCCTGTAGAGGATGTGAAGGAGATTAACTAGCATTCTACCAGGCATGAGGGAATTCAGTTAGTGCAGAGATTGGAGAAGCTGGGGTTGTTCTCCTGAGAGCAGTGAAGGTTAAGGGGAAATTTAATATAGATTTCCAATAATATGAAGAGTTTTGAAAGACCACACTCGGGAGAAACTGTTTCCACTGGCAGGAAGCTCAGCAACCAGAGGACACAGATTTAAGATAATTGGCAAAGGATCCAGGGGCAAAATGAGGAGAATTTCTTTTACACAACGAGGAATGCGCTGCCTGAAAGGACAGTAGAAGCAGATTCAAGGGAATTGGATACATACTTGAAAAAGAAAAAAATTGCAGGGCTATGGGGAAAGAGCAAGGGGATTGAGACTAATTGGATAGTTCTTTCAAAGAGCTGGCACGGGCACAATGGGCCGAATGGCTCCTTCTATGCTCTATGATTCTAGAATTCTAACTGACTGGCTCTTTCTGTACCTTTTTTGAATGAAGATGTCATGGCAGACCAACCCAGCCTCTCCTTGCCAAATCCAGATGTTTCAGCTTACGCTCAATATCCCAACACGCCTTTACCATCGATGCAGCTGTGCTCTACAGCGCCTCCTTATTACCCCAACAACAGCTACTACACGCAGTACTCTGATGCCTGGTACTCCTCAGCTATGTATGATGCTAAAAAGCTGCCCTGCGATACCATCTTTCACGAAGACATGGACGAGTGCGACATCCCGGTTACCAAGAAGGCCAGACCGGGCTCCCTCTCTGGGAAGCTGAAAGGTGACGAGTTATGTGTTGTGTGTGGAGACAAGGCATCGGGATACCACTACAATGCACTCACCTGTGAGGGCTGCAAAGGTAAGGGCAGCTACTTGCCACGTACATTTTCAGACAAGTTATCGAATGATGTTGATTTATTGTGAGAAATCAGAAACAGCAGTGCAGCAGATTCAATAATAATTTCCAAAAGGGAATCGGTTAAATACCTGAAGGGGTAAAATTGTCAGGGCTATGGGGAGAGAGCAGGGGATTGGGACTAATTGGATAGCACTTTGAAAGAGGGATGATGGGCTGAATGGCTTCTCTCTGTGCTGCCTCATTCTATGATTCTATGCCTTGTACATTGAATCACGTAGACATTACAACACAGAAACAAGCCATTCGGCCCAATCTGTGTTGATGTTTATCTTACAAGCAAACAATATCATAACCCTGTCCCATTCTAGGAAAAGGCGGAGGCCGTTCAGCCCCTTGAACCCATTCTGCCATTCAGTTAGATCATGGCTGATCTGTACCTCAGCACAGCCTTGGTTTGATAATCCTCAATATTCCCACTTAACAAAAATCTATCAATCTCAGTTTTGACATTTTCAATTGACCCCCAATCACCACAGCTTTATGGGAGTGAGAGAGTTCCCGATTTCCAGCACCCTTTGTGTGAAAAAGTGCTTCCTGATTTCCATCTTGAACGACGAGCTCTAATTTTAAGGTTCTGCCCCTTGTTCTGGGCTCCCCCTCCCCACCAGAGGAAATAGTTTCTCTCCAACTACGTAATCAACTCCTCTAATCATCCTAAGCAACTCAATTAGATTACCCCTTAATTTTCTACACTTGGGGGAATATAAGTTCATATACCATTATCTCATTTTCCTTGCATTTCTATAGCACCTTTCATGACCTTAGGGCGGCTGAAAGTGCTTTACAACCAAGGAAGTACTTTTTGAAGTGTAGACACTGTCGCAATGTAGGAAACATGGCAACCAATTTGCGCACAGCAAGCTCCCACAAACAGCAATGTAACCAGGACTAGATCATTCGATTTTAAACACCACTTGGGTGTGAGTCCAAATGAGAGGTCATAAATATAAGATAGTAACTAATAAATCCAAAAGGGAATTCAGAAGAAAATGCTTCAGTGGTGAGAATATGGAACTCACTACCACACGGAGTGACTGAGGTGTTGAGGTGAATAGTACAGATGCATTTAAGGGGAAGCCAGATAAACACATGAGGAGGAAAGGTATAGAAGGATATGCTGTTAGGGTGAGATGAATTAAGGGGACTCGTGGCGTATAAACACCGGCACAAACCTGATGGGCCGAATGGCCTGTTTCCCTGCTGTAAACTCTGATTTTTATTTTTACATAATGAACATTCACTTGGGACTCGTATTTCCTTGTGTAGAAAGTGGATTTGAATTCAAACAAAAGTATTCACTTTTCTTGTCAAGGAGGTGCACCATAATGTAATGATAATTTTCTTATTGGGACAAAAATGTGATTGTGATAGAGTATTAATTAAGGAAAAGTAATTTATTTTCAATCAATGGCATCATTAATCATGTTTAATATTAAACAGCAGTAGAAGGCACACAGCCCCGAATTAGATAAGGAGCAGAACCTTAGTGATGAAGTGAGATATTTTTCACATAAGTTGAGATACTTCCATACAAATGCTTCATGCACCTGTGCTCAAATCCCTCCATGGCCATGGCACTCCCTGTCTCTGTAACCTCCTCAAACCCTAAAATCATCTGCGATCTCTGCACTCCTCTGATTCTGGCCTCCTGCACATCATCCAATTCCATCACCCCACCATTGGCTGCCTGGGCTCTAGGCTCTGGCATTTCTTTCCTAAATGTCTCTGTCTCTCTCTCTGTCTCTGTCTCGTCTCTCTCTCTGTCTCGTCTCTCTCTCTGTCTCGTCTCTCTCTCTGTCTCGGTCTCTCTCTGTCTCTCTGTCTCTCTCTCTCTGTCTCTCTCTGTGTCTCTCTCTCTGTCTCTCTCTGTGTCTCTCTCTCTGTCTCTCTCTGTGTCTCTCTGTCTCTGTCTCTCTGTCTCTCCCCTCCTTTAAAAACAATCCAAAAATCTACCACTTTGACCAAGCTTGGGTCACCTTTGCTAATGTCTCCTTATGTGATGTCAATTTTTGTCTTGTGTTCCTGTGAAATGCCTTGTAATGTTTTCCTGTGCTAAGGGCACTTTATAAATGCAAGTTGTAGCCAATATCTCCCCATGTTATATTAATGGAGGAGTTAAACACAATAGCAAGCTGATTTATTGAAAATTGTAACAACTGTTATCAATTCTCAAACACAGTTGTAACTGACCCATACCACAAGCCAGTTCCATAGAACCGGAGACGATTACAACACAGGAGGAGGCCATTTGGCCCATCATGTCTGGGTTGACTCTTTGCTAGAACAATCCAGAACTAATCCCATATAGCCCTGCTCTCTCCCTCTTCAAATGCTTATTTAGTCTTCCTTTAAAAATGCAATGGCCTCGGTCTCAGCTACTCTCTGCGGCAATCTGCTCCACTGAGCACTGTCTGTCCATTCACTGTGCTCTACGCCAGGGCAGTTCCTAACTCAGCTCTCACACGTGAGCTCCTTGAGCCACTTACTGGGAAAGGGGAGATGAAGTGTGTTTCCATTGTCTTTCTCACGGATTTTGATCTTTGGAAGGGCTTCTCCCTTGGTGGGCCACAGCCAATGCTAAAGACTCCCACCCACCCTTTACATTGGGAGTGGTGGCACCCACAACCATTGGATACAAGTACCCCCTGCTGTACCTCAACCCAGTGTCCATAGCCTGTAGTTGCAGTCTGGAATGGAGCTAAATTGACCCTAGGATTGTTCTAATCATCAAAGAGAAGATGCTTAATCTATCAATCATACTGAGATTCTAAACTGCTGTGCAATCCAATCACCTGTTCTTCTAGTCCAGGCCAATAAAATGCTATGGTTAATTTATTGATATCATGTAGCAGAAATAGTCTCCCTCACTCGAAGTTGAGAGTTTTATTAAATAGATGACTCTTCCACGGGTAGATATTTTCCACTTCATGCCCCATCGAGTAAGAGCTTGGAGAGGGAGTGGGAAATCCAGATCACAGAAATTGGGCAAAAGCTACTTCCAAGTTTAAAGTCACGTTCTCCACTCTGCCAAAATGTTTGTCTTGAAAAGCCTGAGGTGGAAAATCTACTCCAATGCCTGGTGCGAACAGATTTAATTCTCTTTAACAAGGGTGCAAAACCAAATATCCTATTGTCTATATTTGTGTTCTTGTGGTGAGCGAAGTGGCCTTGGGATTTGTGCCAATGTCCTTGTGATAGATTTACTGATAACAGCTTGTGCAATCTGACTGGGGAAGTGAGGTGAGGCCAAGGTTTTGCAACTCTTTCAGAGAAATGAAGAGATGTGTGACTCCTTCAGCGGGTTAATCATCCGCAACAAACATTCATTTCTCCCAATCACAGTCAGCCGCAGAAAAATCTGCTTGTTACTTGGCTGAAGAGTTTTTTTTTAACTACGTGGTAGATCGCAGATAGAATGCTCTGGCACATGAGGAGGCCATTCGGCCCTTCAAGTCTGAGCTGTGTTTCTCTTCATGACTCTCCCAGTCTTATCTTCTTCAAGCATTCTAACTGCTGGCCCATTTTGAAACGAAATACAATAGTTACATGTGTCCTTCCAGTGTGTTGTAACCCAAGGGAGATCCTAATTCAAGCCTCGCACAGATATACAAACCATTTACTAGGAAAGAATAGATCAGCTGGTGTCCCATTGCCTTGCTCGTCATTTTTAATCTTGGGAGGACCTTCTCCTCAGTGGGCTGCAGGCAACACGAAATAGCCCCACCCTCACCATTTATGATGGGGTCACTCAGACAAAAGAGCCCCGAATGAACATCAACCCAGTATTCAGAGACGGACTTCCAGTCTCCACTCTCTGGGACTGCCTGGAGTGGGCCTTGAACCCAATCCTTCTGACTCAGAGGTGGGAATGATACCCCTGGGCCTGTGGTCACTCTGTCCAGGTGCAAATCCCCTGCTGAAGGTCAATCAGGAAGGTTGACGATTTAATGACAGCCCCTGTCTTACCCACATAGTCTATGCTGAGACACTGGGCTGAATTTTACAGACCCCCCCCCAATGTCGGGGGTCGTGGCGGGAATGGGGGGTTATTGCTGGAAAATGCCTCCAGGAGAGGGCCGCCACACACCCCGGGAGGGCCTGGCCTGATACTGCTGGCAGCAGCGAGACCTCGTGGAGGCGGGACCGCCATTAACATATTTAAATACATTTAAATTAATGAATTAAGTACACTTACATTTACACCGTCTGTCCTGGTGCAATCTTCATGCTGTTGGTCAGTACTCCTGTACCTTTTAGATCCCCCATCCATGTAACCGAGGTGGAACAATGGTGGGAGGCAGGGGAGGAGGTAAGTTTCTCAGTGTGGGGCTGGGGGGAGGTGGGGAGCGGGGTTAAAGTCATATCATTGGTGTATGGGATGGTGGGAAGGGTTATAGTGTAAAGTTAATGAACTTTTATTTATCTATTTTATTTAGAGATATAGCATTGAAACAGGCCCTTCAGCCCACCGAGTCTGTGCCGACCATCAACCACCCATTTATACTAACCCTGCAGTAATCCCATATTCCCTACCACCTACCTACACGAGGGTCAATTTATAATGGCCAATTTACCTATCACCTGCAAGATTTTGGCGGTGGGAGGAAACCGGAGCACCCGGCGAAAACCCACATGGTCACAGGGAGAACTTGTAAACTCCACACAGGCAGTACTCAATTTGAATATTTAAAGATACACCAATTAACAAAATTAAATAAATTCATCTTGCAACTCTCCCACCCACTCCCCCCCCACCCCCCCCCCTCATTAACCATAGAATTAATTACTTGCTCTCTTTCCACCCCCCCAAAACACTTGTTGCCTTGTCCACCTGACCTTTTCCCCCAACAAAGGGTGGCGCAGTGGTTAGCACCGCAGCCTCACGGCTCCAGCGACCCGGGTTCAATTCCGGGTACTGCCTGTGCGGAGTTTGCAAGTTCTCCCTGTGACTGCGTGGGTTTCCGCCAGGTGCTCCGGTTTCCTCCCACCGCCAAAGACTTGCAGGTGATAGGTAAATTGGCCATTATAAATTGCCCCTCGTGTAGGTAGGTGGTAGGGAATATGGGATTACTGCAGGGTTAGTATAAATGGGTGGTTGCTGGTCGGCACAGACTCGGTGGGCTGAAGGGCCTGTTTCAGTGCTGTATCTCTCAATAAATAAATAAAATAAAATTGAACCCGGGTCCCTGGAGCTGTGAAGCTGCGGTGCTAACCACTGTGCCGCCCTTTGTTGGGGGGAAAGGTCAAGGTGGACAAGGCAACAAGTGTTTTGGGGTGGGGAAAGAGAGCAAGTAATTAATTCTATGGTTAATGGGGGGGAGGGGTGGGAGAGTTGCAAGATAAATTTATTTAATTTTAAAAAATTGGTGTATCTTTAAATATTCGAATTGAACAGCCGGGCTCGCAACCCTTTTAAAAATGGCATCAGCGCCTGTGCGTAGGCAGCTGACGCCATTGCCAGGGACGGACAGCCCGTCCGCTCCACGTGATCTGGGGAGGGAGGGTGGGGGGGGCGATCCACCCCGGCTATTTAAATGAGCTGCCGCGATATTAAGCGACGTGTGGCGTGTGTGGGCGGGCTGCCATTGTTTTCACCTGCTGCCAATATAAATTTCAGCCCGCCATCTGCTCTCTGACCTGTCTTTCACACTTTGACACAGTGTCAGATGCCTCCCATCCAGGCTGACCTTACTGCTCTACAGGCAAAGGAGCACAAACACAGTGCCGCAAGCCTGGGTGGTGGAGAGGGGGCAAGTTTATTTCGGGGAGATGAGGATTAACGCTTGAGTTTAAGCATTCAAAAAAAAAACTGTCTTTCACGTAATGGAGACAAGGACACTGGAGAGTCGGAAGCCTCGGCCAGAGTAAAGGATCATAAACCAAAAGTCAATCCAAGATCTTGCAGAATCAGAATTATATATCACAAAAGTAGGCCATTCGGCCCATTGTTCCTGTGCCAACTCTTTGAAAGAGCTATCCAGTTAGTCCTCCTTCCCTATTCTTTGCCCATAACTTTATAATTATCTTCCCTTCAAGTATTTATTCAATTCCCTTTTGAAAGTAACTATTGAATCTGCTCTCACTGCCCTTTCACAATTCTCCTCATCTCCCCTTTGGTTACTGGCCCTCCTGCCACTGGAAACAATTTCTCCTTTATTTACTCTGCCAAAACCTCTCATAATTTTGAACAACTCTATCAAATCCCCCTTAACCTTCTCTACGCTAAGGAGAACAATCCCAGCATTTCCAATCTCCATGTTTTAAATGTTTAATAAATACCCAAGCACAATGCTATAGATTTCAATGTGGTTGTGGAAGAAGAATTTTTAACAATTGTTTTGCATAACCCATTAGTCAAACTGGGTTTATATTATTTCATTTACTTGTTACTGTCTTCATAATGCAAGCTGCTTTAATTTAGGTAATACTTTTTTTATTCTTTCATGGGATGTGGGCATTGCTGGCCAGACCAGCATTTATTGCCCATCCTTAATTGCCCTTGAGAAGGTGGTGGTGAGGTTCCTCCTTCAACCACTGCAGTCCTTTGGTGTAGCTACACCCACAGTGCTGTTAGGAAGGGAGTTCCAAATCTTTGACCCAGGAACAGTGAAGGAACGGCGATTATAGTTCCAAGTCAGGATGGTGTGTGACTTGGAGGGGAACTTGCAGGTGGTGATGTTCCCATGCATCTGCTGCCCTTGTCCTTCTAGTTGGTAGAGGTCGCGGGTTTGGAAGGTGCTGTCTAAGGAGCCTTGGTGCATTGCTGCAGTGCATCTTGTAGATGGTACACACTGCTGCCACTGTGCGTCGGTCGTGGAGGGAGTGAATGTTTGTGGATGGGGTGTCAATCAAGCGGGCTGCTTTGTCCTGGATGGTGTCGAGCTTCTTGAGTGTTGTTGTGAGATGGCGGTTTACAGATTACCTTTGATAACACATGTAAGCTGTGATTGGAATCTTTTTTAAAAAAATCATTGCCCATGAGAAGGCCGTGGGCCACCTTTTGTAGTGTAGTCACTATTATAATGTAGGAAACACTGCAGCTATTTTGCATACAAGAAGGTCATACCAAACAGCAATGTGAAAGTGGTCAGATAAGCTGTTGTTTGAGGATAAATACTGGCCAGGATGTTGCTCTTATTTGAAATCCACTGTGAGGCAAGATGGGGCCTCAGTTTAATGTCTCATCAACAAAAGACACTTCGCCGACAGGGCAGCGCTCCCTCAGCACTGCGTCTCCGACAGGGCAGCGCTCCCTCAGCACTGCGTCTCCGACAGGGCAGCGTTCCCTCAGCACTGCGCCTCCGACAGGGCAGCATTCCCTCAGCACTGCGTCTCCGACAGGGCAGCGCTCCCTCAGCACTGCGCCTCCAACAGGGCAGCGCTCGCTCATCACTGCGCCTCCGACAGGGCAGCGCTCCCTCATCACTGCGCCTCCGACAGGGCAGCGCTCCCTCAGCACTGCGCCTCCGACAGGGCAGCGCTCCCTCAGCACTGCGCCTCCGACAGGGCAGCACTCCCTCAGCACTGCGCCTCCACTCTGTAGCACTCGTTCAGCACTGAATGTGATGCTGAAGTCTCTGGAAGCACTTTCTGACTCCGATACGAGGGATGCCCACTGACTCACAGCCAACACCAGGAGCCCTTACTTTACAAAACTTAGGAACAGCTAAATCCAGGCTGCTTAAAAAAAAAAGAGGGGACATGAAGGGATAAAACATTCATTATATTTGTAGCAGACTTAACACCAATTATTTTCATGAAGTCATAATCGAGACGAATGATCCCTGAGAAACTACAACTTTCGACCTGACCCAACATCTGTAATTCATTGAAGCAAATGCATATTTCTGCTGCACGGAGGTGCCAGTTAATGAGAAATGAGCACGGCATTTTAGCTAAGCATGTGATGGCATTATGGATTTTGCTGTAGTGAGTTACTTTGCTTCACTGGAGACTGACAGCAGGTCACTCTTGCACCGTAATAGGACAGGAGGGAGAGCATGTCAAAGATTTGATAGTTTGTTAAAAGATTTGAAGCTGTTACCAATTCCCCCTAACATGGTAAGTTGGAGATTTCACTGACCTTCCTTTGCTAACATCAACAGTCAATGTTGAGAGGATTCACTGTAACATTAGTCTGATCCAAACTAGATACCAAGCAATCTATACGGTGCTGTGTGATGTGTTTCATACTAAGACCGGTCAACTGACAAACTGATAAGTTAATGAAATTGGAAATGGTTGGCAATGCAATGTCTGCACATCTAGAATTTGGTGCAAATTTGTTGTCAGACTCACACTTCTTGTCCACAAACCTTACTTCCTGTGGTCATGATTTTTGTTCGTGTTTCTCTGGAGGGGGGTGGGGGGCGGAATTATAACCCATGCACCCAGGGTTCCACTGATCTTCCGCTGACATTATGGTGGCCGATCAGGAGGCCCCTGAGGAAATTCCCAGTGTAAGTATTGTACAACTCTTACTTGCTCTATTTTGCTGTTTCTCTGTAATTACCTTATTTGTAAATAAATCTGATGATTAGTTTTAGCCTGAACATAAGGGGCTGAATTTTACTGGCCCCTCAACACCACAAGTTGCGGCAACAGGACTGGTAAAATTTTGTGGGGAGAGGCCCACCTTGACCCGCGTCGTCGAGAAGGGCCCGCCGCACATTACCGGCGGCAGGGGGACCTCGGTGTGGGCACCCCGCCGCCTGGCGGTAGACCTTTCATCTGCATATTCAAATTAACCTAAATGAGATGCAAATAAACTTACCCGCAGGCGGACATCCC
Organism: Heterodontus francisci; assembly: GCF_036365525.1. Taxonomy (NCBI): domain Eukaryota; kingdom Metazoa; phylum Chordata; class Chondrichthyes; order Heterodontiformes; family Heterodontidae; genus Heterodontus; species Heterodontus francisci. The sequence goes on from NC_090388.1 coordinate 6,487,670, forward strand.
ACGCTGATTTTACCGACTCCGAACGCAGCATACGGAGTTCCAAGGCGAGAACCTGGTGGGGAGGGGGGTGGAATAAAATTTTCAGGGCAGGAGGGGTGGGGAAGTGGGGAAAACATTTTTCATTGGCTGTGGGGATGGTGGGAAGAGGTTGAAGGGCAAAGAGTGCAAAGTTTGGGGTTTAAAGGTCGGGACTGTCCAGAATGGTTTTTGGGGGGAGCGGGAAATAAATTTATTGTGTGATCATTGAGGGGGAGGGGGGGGGGGGGGTGGTTGGAAGTGACACTTTGATGTAAAATGTACTGTTTTTATTAAAAGTTAAAGTCCTGGTCCCTTTAAAAACTAAAATCCCTGCTAAAGGCTTAAAGCCCTTTAAACATGGCGCTGTGGCACCGGACGCCGTTGCCAGGGACGCAGCGGCCGCCCCCTACACGTCATTGGGGGCGACCGCTCCGCCACCACTATTTAAATGAGACCCCGTGCGTAATATCGGGGGGGCTGCTTGGTGGCTCTTCCGTGACGGAAGGCCGCCGATTTGAAAGCGCTCTGCCGAGGAGTTTGGTGCGCGAATAAAATTCAGCCCAAGGTCTTTTTGAGGAGACTGGAGAACGTGGTGGGCATCCTATTGAATCTCTAATGCACAATACTATAACGGCAGCGAGGCCTGGACAACGTATGCCAGCCAAGAGCGACGTCTCAATTCATTCCATCTTCGCTGCCTTCGGAGAATACTTGGCATCAGGTGGCAGGACTATATCTCCAACACAGAAGTCCTTGAAGCGGCCAACATCCCCAGCTTATACACACTACTGAGTCAGCGGCGCTTGAGATGGCTTGGCCATGTGAGCCGCATGGAAGATGGCAGGATCCCCAAAGACACATTGTACAGCGAGCTCGCCACTGGTATCAGACCCACCGGCCGTCCATGTCTCCGTTATAAAGACGTCTGCAAACGTGACATGAAATCGTGTGACATTGATCACAAGTCGTGGGAGTCAGTTGCCAGCATTCGCCAGAGCTGGCGGGCAGCCATAAAGACAGGGCTAAATTGTGGCGAGTCGAAGAGACTTAGTAGTTGGCAGGAAAAAAGACAGAGGCGCAAGGGGAGAGCCAACTGTGCAACAGCCCCAACAAACAAATTTCTCTGCAGCACCTGTGGAAGAGCCTGTCACTCCAGAATTGGCCTTTATAGCCACTCCAGGCGCTGCTTCACAAACCACTGACCACCTCCAGGCGCGTATCCATTGTCTCTCGAGATAAGGAGGCCCAAAAGAAAGAATAACTAAAGAGTAATTGTTAGTCAACAACAACAATAACTGGTATCCATATAGCACCTTTAAGATAGCAAAATGTCTTAACAAGAGTGTTGCCAGACAAAAATTGGCACGAGTCAAAGAATGCGACGTTAGTACAGGTGATTAAGAGATAGGCTTAAAGGAGCACCTGAAAGGAAGAAAGGAGCACCTTTTACAGAGGAAAGAAAGATAGAGAGGTAAAGAGGTTTAGGGAGGGAATTCATTAGCTTAGGGCCCAGGCAGCCGAAGGCACAGCTACAAATAGTGGAGTGATTTAAAATCAGGGATGTGCAGGAGACCAGAATTGGAGGAGCACAGAGATCCCGGAGGCTTGTAGGGATGGAGGTGAGGTCATTGAAGGAGGTGAGGTCATTGAAGGAGGTGAGGTCATTGATGCATTTGAAAACCAGGATGAGAATTTAAAATTTGAGGCGTTGCGGGATCAGGAGCTAATGCAGGCCAGTAAGCACAGGGGTGACGGGAGAACAAGAAGACTTGGTCTTCTGACATGTCATCACATTCTCAGTCACCATTACATTGCCAATTTGACTTGGTGCCGATTTCAGTTGCTTATGAAGTTGTGTCTACCTGGGAACGCAAGGCAGAATCATAACTAAATGCTGGAGACATGCGTCTTATATCCAAGTAAAGTGGGAGTTGAGGCACAGCTTGTTGGCATATAGAAATAACATTTGTCGTCTGTGTCCAGAAGGATAAACAAGAGGTCTGATAATTAAAATTTAAATTTAAAGCCGTTTAAATTTGTTATATAACTCTGTTAACAATTGATGTTAAAAAAAGCAATAATCCCATGAGGGGTTTAACAGCTGATTAAAAGTAATCTAACCTCCTGTAAAAAGGACCCATGTGGTAGAGGTGACGCCTCATTAGTTAGACTGATAGTTTTAGCCAGTGGACTGTGGTTCCCTTCTGCCTTGTTTGGTTGTTAGCTGAGGCGTGAGACTAAATTCAGTAACATTAACCCGCATTGTGTTTAATGTATAGCTATCCTCAAAGTTAAAGGAGAGTTGTGTATACCACCCACATTATAAATGGGGGGAAAGGTTATCAACAGCATCAAACAATACAAAAGAACAAAAGACTTGCATTTATATAGCACCTTTCACCACCTCAGTACTTTTGAAGTGTAGTCACTGTTGTAATGTAGGGAAACACGGCAGCGAATTTGCGCACAGCAAGCTCCCACAAACAACAATTTGATAATGACCAGATAATCTGTTTTTGTGATGCTGGTTGAGGGATAATTATTGGCCAGGGCACCAGAGAAATCTCCCCTGCTCTTCTTTGAAATAGTGACCAGGGGGTCTTTTCCATCCATTTGAGAGGACAGATGGGGCCTTGATTTAATGCCTCATCCAAAAGATGGCACCTCTGACAGTGCAGCACTGCATTGGAGTGTCGACCTAGATTACATGCTCAAGTCTCTGAAGCGGGATTTGAACCCACAACCTTCTGACTGAGGCAAGAGTGCTACCCACTGAGCCATGGCTGACAATATTTCACTTTTGTTCTGCTTTTTAGAGAATAAAAACATTCTTGGGATGTGGTCATCACTGGCAAGGCTGGCATTTAATGCCCATCTCAAGTTGTCCTTGAGAAAGTGGTGGTGGGCTTTCATAAAACAACTGCAAGATTTGATGCAACTGAGGAACCACTTCAGAGGGCAGTTGAGAGTCAACCATGTTGGTTTGGGACTGGAGTCACATGTAGGCCCAGACCAGCTAAGAATGACAGGTTTCCTTCCCTAAAGGACATTAGTGCTCACGTTAAATTGGAATATCAGTCCAGTAACATGACCACTACCCCACCATTCTAGGGTTAAAAGGGCCAATGTTGTACTTGCACTACTCTATGAATTGACCAAGGGGTGCCATGTACTAGGACGGGTTGGGTTTGGGTGCAGGCTGCTTTGAACATCTTGGGTTACCAAAAGGTCCCTCGTTAGATGGTAAAACTTCAATTAACATCCCAACAACATATAGAGGCCGATTGTCCGATGGACCAGTGCCAGTGAAGAATGGAACTGGTGGGAAATGCTGCTTTGGAAACTTGAAAGAGTGCAGAGGAGATTTATCAGAATCATACCAGGGATGAGGGATATATGGAGAGAGTAGCGAAGTTGGGGTTAGCCCCCTTAGGACCAAGAAGATCAAGGGAAGATTTAATAGAGGTATTAAAAATTATGAAGGGCTTTGATAGAGCAAATAGAGAGAAACTGTTGCCAGTAGCAGAAGGGTCGGTAACTAGAGGATTTAAGACAATTGGTAAAAAATTCAGAGGAGGAGTTTTTTAAATGCAGCTAGTTGTGATCTGAAAAGCACTGCCTGAAATGCGGTGAAATCTGATTCAATAGTAACTTTCAAAAGGACATTATATACTGAAAAGGCAAAATTTGCAGGGCTATGGGGAAATAGCAGGAATTAATTGGACAGCTCTTTCAAAGAGCTGGCACATGTGCGATGGGCCAAATGGGCTCCTTCTGTGTCATAAGGATCTATGAATCTGGTTGTTATTTTTCTGCTTGTTTAAATTAATGGTTGCTATGTATGGCCTTCCTTCCTGGGAAAGTCCAATTGGACTTTTAGCCTGAAAAGTCCAGAAACAATTTCTTTTGTGTGTGTTTTGCCCAATGTGAATGGGAGAAATGCAACTTTACTCCACTGAGGTATCTGTTGTCTGTGACAAGAGCTCCCCCGGCCAAGTAAGGTCGGGAGTCATATCTCAAATGAAACTTTGCTGCTTCGCGCTTTATTTATCACATCTCGGGTTTCGGCCAAATATAGTGATGACAGTTTAATTTTTAATGCTCACTGCAGTGAGTAACTTATCAGGCTCTGCACACAATCAGGGTGCTTCCATCAAAGTCCTTTTTAATCCATCTGAACTAGATTTAAAATATGAGAGAGCAGTGAGCATTAAAAATTAAAATACCAGAGTTCTCTCTGAACGGGCGGCACAGTAGCGCAGTGGTTAGCACTGCAGCCTCACAGCTCCAGCGACCCGGGTTCAATTCTGGGTACTGCCTGTGTGGAGTTTGCAAGTTCTCCCTGTGTCTGCGTGGGTTTCCTCCGGGTGCTCCAGTTTCCTCCCACATGCCAAAGACTTGCAGGTTGATAGGTTAATTGGCCATTATAAATTGCCCCTAGTATAGGTAGGTGGTAGGGAAATATAGGGACAGGTGGGGATGTGGTAGGAATATGGGATAAGTGTAGGATTAGTATAAATGGGTGGTTGATGGTCGGCACAGACTCAGTGGGCCGAAGGGCCTGTTTCAGTGCTGTATCTCTAAACTAAACTAAACATTAGCACAAAGAAAGCTGAGATACAAAAACACAATAGGTTTGGATCCTTGAAATGACCAGCAAGATGCTTTAAATAGCAATTTTCTTGTATTATTATTCCACAGGATAAAAATGACTAGAGCTAGGTATAGGTTTTGGGTATGGCAGCTTAGAAAGGATATATTGGCCATGGAAGGAGTGTAGCACAGATTCACCAGAATGTCCAACTGTTCACTTTCTGGACCAGAGAGGTTGCTGGCCAGTCATTAACAATTATCACATTATGTAAAGGGTTCTTAAGCTGTTAATTACTAGACTTAACTTTCCATGGTGAGTTTAATGTGTAGTTAATGTGCAAACCCAACAAATTCATGAAACCCATGGAGAGATTAAGGGCCAGATGCTGTTTTTGCAATGTTAATGGCCATGCAACATAAATTAGTCAGCACGTTCTGGAGATTTGCAACTCATGGCATATCTCTTAAACTGCTGAAGTTAGTGGCTGATTTGTATATTAATGACAGTGTGTGTTGTTAGCACGTTGTTATTATCCCAGCAAGTCGTGGCCCAATGATAGATGGTCTGTTAATATCACAAACTAAGGAAACACTAGATGCTAGTCTAGTGGTGACCATGAAACCATTGTCAATTGTTGTAAAAACCCATCTGGTTCACTAATGTCCTTTAAGGAAGGAAATCTGCCGCCCTTACCCAGTCTGGCCTACATGTGACTCGAGACCCACAACAATGTGGTTGACCCTTAAATGCCCTCTGAAATGGCCTAGCAAGCCACTCAGTTGTATCAGACCATTAAGGAAATACAGAGTATTATTAAGTACTAGCTTTGTGACATTTATAAATGTTTTTTTTATGTAGAAGGTGGCAACAGAGTTAGGAGAGGGATTTCAGAAACTCACTTCTTAGGAACAGGTGGAGTCCGTTCAGCCCATCGAGCCTGTTCTGCCATTCAATGAGATTCATTGCTGATCTGTGACCTAACTCCATATCCATGTCCTTTGCCCCATGTGCCTAATATCTTTGGATAGCAAGAATTTATCAATCTATCAATCTCAGATTTAAAATTTATAATTGATTGAGAATCGAGAAACAATTGTCATTTTTGGAAGAAACTTTGACCACCCTTTTAGCTGGATATTGTTCTCCCCAGGCATCTGGTTCCATGGTGGGGGCATCCTGAAGATGGCTCCGGATGAGGTCTACCACGGACCTCGACGCTGGGAGGGCCTGGCCCAATCCTCCCAGTGGCGGCTAGGCTCCGTGGTGGCCCCTCTGCTGCTGCACGACGGGACCTCCATTTAAATAATCAAATGAAGAAAATTATAAATTTAAATAGATTTACCTGCGATCTTGAGGGCCCACCGCGATCTTCGGCACAGCGGCCGGCACTCCCACACCTTCAAATCCCCGTCCGGGGAAAAACGGCACCACACTGTTGGGGGGGGGAGATAAGATTTTCACTGCGTTGTGGCGGAACAGGGTCAAATACATGTAAACCTTAAACTTTGTGCAGTTTGGGGGGGGGGTGGTGAAGGTCAGATGTAAAAGGTAAGTGTTTTTGGAGGGGGAAATGGCAAATAGTTATTGTAATTGTTATTGTGGGGGGTGGGAAAGGGGTGTTATATATTTATTTAATTTTGGGGCTAGGACTGGCTTGTGTAATCTCTCCTTGCAATTTAACCCTTGGGTCCAGGTATCATTCCAGTAAATCTACACTGCACTTCCTCCAATATATCCTTGCTAAGGCGTGATGGCCCGAACAGCTCACAGTAACTCCAGGTTACTCTAACCAGGGCTTTGTATAGCTGAAGCATGACTTCTGTCCCCTTACACTCTATTCCTCCAGATATAAAGGCCAGCTTTCCATTAGCCTTTTTGATTAACATGACATTTTAATGATCTATGTACCTGGACCACAAGTATCTCTGGACCTCCACTTTATCTAGCTTTTCACCATTTAGAAGGTGCCCCTGTTCTATCCCTTTTAGGTCCAAAGTGAATGACCTCACATTTGCCTACATTGAAATCTATTTGCCACAGTTTTTCCCATTCGCTTAATCTATCAATATCTCTTCCATCCACACTGCTTACAATGTCGCCTGTCTTTGTGCCATAGGCAAATTTGGATAAGTGTCTTTCTATCACATCATCTAAGTTGTGAATAATTGAGGCCCCAACACAGATCCTTGTGGGCCACCACTAATCACATCCAGCCACATCTACTGGCCAAAGCTTGCCACTACACTGTTATAGCCAACTGTTTACATACAAGAATTCCATTCTAGATGTTTACACAATCAGTCTTAATGTTAAAAGCATAAACAAAAATCGTGACATCTGGAAATTTTTGAATATGGATGATTTTTTAAAACTATATATAGATGTTAAATGGCAATTAGCCCTCTTAATGAAGTTTACAGATCTCAGATGAGTTTATCCATAATCTTTGTTTTAATATTTAGTTTCAAATAATTATTATACGTACCAGTGTCGGACCTATTGAATGCACTGCATAAAATGCATCTCTTGAAAGCATTTGGTTATATCTACGACACAAATTATCATACAGCTTAGAAGGAGGCCTTTCAGCCCGTCAAGTGTATGCTAACTCTTTCCTAGGGCAATCCCACTGTGCTCCCTCTCTCCCCCTTAGCCCTGTATTTTCTCCTGCTTTAAATAGCTTTCATCTTTATCCTCAAAGAATGCAATGGCCTCTGCTTTAGCCACTCTCAGGCTCCAACAACCTTTTGTGTAAATAAATTTCTCCCAGCCTCTCCCCTCAATCTCTTGGTGATCATTTAAAATTGATGACACCTTGTCACTGCATCCCCAACCAGAGGAAATAGTCTTATATTCATCCAACATGACATAACTCTTCATAATTTTCCATCATTAGAAAGTTTTACCCTTGGGTTTCATGACCACTTAAGGTTACTTTAGAAAATACAGTGTATGTAAACAATTTTACATTCTGGGCAAGTACAAACTAGGATTCTGATGAAAACACATGATAACCAGATTGGAATGTGAAAATGCAGTATTACAGAAGCTTGCAGGATGAGGTACTTGGGAGTGCGAGTGACTGAACTGAGTGTTCCCAATGATACTCCAGGCTTTGAGAGTAACACTGGATTTATATTGGATTTAACACGATGTTGGAGCCTAGTGTTAGAGTAGATCTCTTGAAAGTGGTCGAGCTGGAAGGTAGGATTAGAATGAGCAGCTAGTTATTTCAGCAGGCACAGACACGATGAGCTGAATGACCTCTTTCTGTGCCATAACCTTTCTATGGTTCTATGAAAGTAAGCTTTGCCAATTCATTAATGCCACCACTCAGAGTCTGGTTAACTGGCCTCCCAGTGGCACCAGCACCCAACCAAAACTAACATAAAAACAGCTAAAAGGCGGAGTGACTGACACCTCATAAGAATCACAGCCACTTTTTCTTTTATTTCACTCTCTTGTTCTGGCCGCATTTATCGGCCATCCCTCATTACCCTGAGATGGTGATGGTGGGCTTCCTTCTTCTTGAACTGTGGTAGAGGGTTTAATACAACTGAGTGATTTGCTAGGCCACTTAAGGAGGCAGTTGAGTCAATCACGTTGATGTGGGACTGGAGTCATATATAGGCCCAAGCCAGGTAAGGACAGCAGGTTTCCTTCCTGAAAGGACATTAGTGAATCAGTTGGGTCTTTACGACAATCCGACAGTTTCATGGTCATTTTTATTGATACCGACTTTTTACTTCCAATACTAGATTCAGATTCTCAAATGTCATGGTGGGATTTGAACTCCAGTTCTACTGGATTATTGGTCCAGTAACATCACCATTACTGTACCCCTGTAGCAATAATTTGGGGAGATTTATAGCTTGTTGACTGGGTGTTAAACTAGCACTGAGAATCAACCATCCTTTACAGAAATGAAAATCGATCGGTTTCTACAATACCAATTTTACACTGGAGATACAGCAAGCTGAAAATCTCTCCCAAAATGTCAAATTTCTGATCCATTTTCCTCTTGAATCTCAAGTTCAATGTGTTTGACTGTCTGCTTGGTTCAGTTAGTCGGAGGGTGTCAGCTTCAAGGGCCAGTTCCAGAATGTGAGCGTGTAATCCAGGTGCTGCATTATCAGAGGTTAAGACAATCTTTGACTGCCTGTTCTAAGAAAAAGGGTTTTGAGTTTCATGCAGGTGACTGCCCTGTTGACATTTAATTTTTTTTTTATTTTAACGAACTTCAGTTTACATGAACTTAGGCGAACTTGCACAGAGTGGTGCAACATGTTTCTTAGATTCCTCTTTTCACAATTCCTCTAGGGTTCTTCCGTCGCAGTATCACTAAGAACGCGGTGTATAAGTGTAAGAATGGAGGGAACTGTGAGATGGACATGTACATGAGACGGAAGTGCCAGGAGTGTCGCCTGAGGAAGTGCAAGGAAGTAGGGATGCTGGCCGAATGTAAGTATCTCGGCATGTTCAATGCAAAATTCCAAATACACCCAAAGGAACATCCTTATGCAGGTCAACAACAACTTGCATTTATATAGCACCATTAACATATCAAGGTGCTTCACAGGATTGCGATCCAACAAGAGAAATTGACACTGCACCAAAGAAAGAAACACAAGGATAGATGACTGAAAGCTTGGTCAAAGAGGTAGGTTTTAAGGTGATTCCTAAAAGAGGTGGAAAGGTTTGTGAACTGAATTCCGGAACTTAGGACCTAGACAATTGAAGGCACAACCACCAAGAATGTTATCACACAAGATTTGACACTGAGCCACATAAGGAGATATTAGGACGGACGACCAAAAGCTTGATCAAAGAGATAGGTTTTTAGGAGCATCTTAAGAGAAGAGAGATAAAGAGGTGGAGAGGTTTAGGGAGGGAATTCTAGAGCTTAGGGCCCAGGCAGCTGAAGGCACGACCGCCAATGGTGGAGCTATTAAAATCAGGAATGCGCAAGAGGCCAGAAATGGAGGAACATGGAAATCTCGGAGGCTTGTAGGATTGGAGGAGGCTACACAGATAGGGAGGGACATGATTATGGAGGGATTGGAAAATAAGAATGAGGATTTTAACATTGGGCATAGTCGAACAGGGAGCCAGGGAAGGTTGACAAACATAGGGGCGATGGGTGAATGAGATTTCGAGAGAGTTAAAATATGGGCAGCAGAGTTTTGGATGAGCACAAGTTTATGCAAGGTGGAAGATGGGAAATTGGCCAGGGGAGCACTAGAATAGTCAAATGTAGAGGTAACAAAGGCAAGGATGAGGGTTTCTGAGGCCATTGGCCCATCGTGTCTACGCTGGCTTTTTGAAAGAGCTATCCAATTAGAACCACTCTCCCTGCTCTTTTCCCAAAGGCCTGAAAAGTTCTCCCCTTCAAGTATTTATCCAATTCCCTTTTGAAAGTTACTACTTAATCTGCTTCCACTGCCCTTTCAGGACAGACCATTCCAGATCACAACAACTCTCTGTACAACAGTAGGCTGGACTTCAAAAACTCACCGCCTTCAAAAATCGCAGTCCGCCCGTGCGGACAGCAAGTCGCAAAGCCGCCGCGCTGAATATAAATGGGTGGGGCAGACCACCTCCTGCCCCCCTGATGACATGGAGAAGGCGGGCAGTCCATCCCCGGCAATGGTGTCAGGAACCGACGCCATGTTTAAAGGGCTTTGAGCCCGACATCTCAATTTACATTTTTAAAGGCATAGTAATTTAAAATAAATTTGAAAACATTAAATAAATGTTTCTGGCCCCTCTCCCACCCCCAATAACCATACAATTAATTCCTTGCCCTCTCTCCCATGAAATACTTACCTTGTACACCTGAACTCCTCCCCCACCGCCCCCCCCACAAAGTTCATACCCCTTCCCACCATCCTCTACACCGATCGGATGGGTATGACCCCGCTCCCCCCTCCCACACTGAAATACTTACCCGGTCCCCCCTCCCTACCAGTGTCCCACGCTGGGTCCTGGGATGGGTATCCGAAGGCGCAGGAGTGCCGGCCACTGGCAGCAATATTACTCCGGAATGGACACCGAGAGTGGGTAAGTGGCAATATGGGGCTGGGCCTTCCCAGCATCAAGGCCTGTGGGGGGGGGGCCTCTCCCAGAGGCATTTTCTGGTCCCCTCTCACCCCCACGACCCTCGCCACGACCCTCGACATTGAGGGGGCTGTAAAATTCAGCCCAGTGAGTGCATTCCATTGGCTATACAGCACTTTGGGATATCTTGAGGTTGTGAAAGCTGAATTTCAGGCCTCTCTCTAAATGAGGGCAGGCCCAATCTCATTTCTGCCTAATATTCTTCACCTTAAAAGTTAATGCCCACATCTTGTGAATGAAAACTAAGGGTCATAAGGTTACAGCAGGCTATGAAAGTAAAGTCAAAAATTCTGGTAATTTTTGGCTTGGCATTAGAAAACTGGCCATAAAACTCAATGGGTCACTAATGCCCTTCGAGGAAGGGAAATGCATCACCCCGTTATGTGATTCCAGTCACACATGACATGATTAAGTTTTGTTACTACGTGAAGCAGCCTAGATCCTCTTCAAGCACACATAAGAACGTAAGAAATAGGAGTGGAGTAGGCCATTCAACAATCATGGCTCATCTTCTATCTCAACTCCACCTTCCCACACTATCCCCATATACCTTCATTCCCTTCGTACCCAAAAATCTATCAAACTCTCTTTTGAATATACTCAATGAGTGACATCCACAGCTCTCTGGGGTAGAGAATTCCAAAGATTCACACTCTTTGAGTGAAGACATTTCTCCTCATCTCAATCCTAAATGGCCGATGCTATATCTTGAGACTGTGTCCCAGTGTTCCAGATTTCCCAATCAGGGAAAACATTTTCTCAACATCTACCCTGTAAAGCTCGTTAGGAAGTTTATATGTTTCAATTAAATGACCTCTCATTCTTCTAATCTCTGGGGTATATAGGCCTAGTCTATTCAATCTCTCCTCATAGGATATCACCCTCATCCCAGGAACCAGTGGAGTGAACCTTCATTGCACTCCCTCTAGGGCAAGTATGTCCTTCCTTAGATATGGAGACCAAAATTGCAGACAGTGCTCCAGGTGTGGCCTCACAATACCTTGTAAAAATGTAGTAAGACTTCTTTATACTCCAATCCTTTTGTAACAAAGGATAACATACCATTTGCCTTCCATACTGCTTACTGTACCTGCACATTAACTTTCTGATTCATGTACCAGGACACCCCGGTCACTCTGAATGCAAACATTTTCTTGTGTCTCACCATTCAAAACATATTCTGCTTTTTGTAATCTTTCCTACCACAGTGGGTAACTTCACGCTTCCCCACATTGTATTCCATCTGCCCTGTCCTTGTCCACTCACCCAAGCTGTCGATATGCCCCTGTAGCCTCTTTACATCCTCCTCACCACTTACTTTCCCACCTAACTTTGTATCGTTATTAAAGGGTCAGTGGAAACTCACTTTCGCTGATCCAACTCTTCAAATGTTCTAATTGAACGACCCTTCTTAATCACGGAATGAAAATAGATTCAATGGTTTTTGCCTCCTCAGTATGTCCACTTCGTGTGACTGAATGCAAAGAAGAAAAGTGGAAGTCTTCCGTTCGTGCTAATTTCAGTGGGGCATCAGAATCAAACCAGAGATAGGAAACTGGGACAGTGGCCATTGAAAGGGTACAGCACTCTGGGGTGGCTGTCAGCTGCTCTGTCAGAAAGAGGTCACCTTCAGCACATTACAAGGGACTCAGCACAGGTCTATTAAGGAGAGACTCAGTATCAGCGTTGGCTCATGACTGATGTCGGTTTTAAAGCTCAGCGGCAATCACTCAATGCACATGATCACACTAGCTGTCGCATATCAGGATTGCTGCAACGATAAACCTTATAATTCCCTGTCACGGGCTAAGCTGTCTATTACAGTATGTAATAAAGATGATAACTGTCGTAAATTTGAATGCGCAATTTCAAAGGATAGCAAACACAATAAATTTTTTAAAATCTGTTTGCCAGCCAACAGGATAAAATTGCCACTTGCGCTGTGTGAGGGGTTAGACTTGATCACCAAGGACATTTGGAGTGAAGTTTATGACTTGGTACTCGCAGGCTGTGTTGGCCTTTGTTCTTTAATTGGTCATATCTCCTCCAAACTCCATTTCTCCACCCTTATCTGTATCCTTTTATATTCTCCACCCTCTGAAATATGGGGCAGGATTTTTAGCCACAGCAGTGGGTGGGCACAAACATTTCCACCACTGGCCAGCCTTCCAGTTTGCCAGCATTAAACCACCCCTGGGCCATTACCTGCAAGCAGCAGGTCGGGCAATTGTGTGAGACTAAAGTCCATTAAAGTCTATTGTCAAGGGCCAACTGAAATTTTTCATTCAGCCTGCAGACCCCCAAGGCACAGGGATGAGGCCAGCAGCCCAGAGGCAGCCTCCAGGAGCAGATAGGGGGCCAGTGCTCCAGACAGGCTTTGAGGCTCCTCCCCACCTGTCTGACTGTGGGTTGCAGGCTGCCCTGTGCGGGGGGCTCCTCCTCTACAATGACGGCACAGCTGCTGATTCCATTTTTAAATTTAAATGTTTGAAAAGTTCAAGAGAAGGTGCCTTAAAATGGAGGCGCCCTCTCTCACTCTTACCTGAATTGCAGGCTTCACCTCCCTGCTATTGACCCTCCAGCTTGGCGAGCCTGCCCGCCATCCTTAGTTGGAGGGCGAACCTGCCCACTGGCCACTAATTGGCCAATTCAGGGAAAATCACTGCCAGGTGACTGTTTCCCACACAGTGCGGGGTTGTGGCCCCACCCCCCCATTTGACCCCAATGTTGGGGTCCCAATCTAAAGGGCAAAATCCTGCCGATGGAATTAAGTTCCTTTTTTAAAAGAAGTTACTGGGCCTGAACCTCCTCTCATTTTACTGCTGGGAAGCTAACATTACCTAGGCTGGGTTTCTGGGACTGAGAGCTTTTTACCCCCACCAACTTATTGCCCATTAATTAACATTTACGTTGACACTGTGATCAGCAGCACAGTGTGTTCCAAACCAGGGGAATAAGTCCCTGGTGTCCAACATTGCTAAGGTGTTTAGAGGGCTGGGGGAGAGGGGGTTAAATCTTAAAGATGTCATACGTGGCTCAGTGAGCAGCACACTCACCTGAATCAGATTGTCGTGAGTTCAAGTCCCACCTCAGAGACTTGAGCATAAAGTCTAGGCTGGCACTCCCAATGCAGAACTGAGGGAGTGCTGCACAGCAAGCTCCCATAAACAGCAATGAGATAAATGACCAGAACAACTGTTTTAGTGATGTTGGTTGAGGGAACTCCCCTGCTCTTCAAAAAGATGTGGGATCTTTCACATCCACCTGAGACCACAATTTAACATCTCCTCTGAAAGACAGCGCCTCCAACAGTGCAGCACTCCCTCAGTACTGCCCCTCTGACAGCGCAGCTCTCCCTCAGTACTGCCCCTTTGACAGCACAGCTCTCCCTCAGTACTGCCCCTCTGATAGTGCAGCTCTCCCTCAGTACTGCCCCTCTGACAGTGCAGCTCTCCCTCAGTACTGCCCCTCTAACAACGCAGCTCTCCCTCAGTACTGCCCCTCTGACAGCACAGCTCTCCCTCAGTACTGCCCCTCTGACAAAGAACAAAGAACAGTACAGCACAGGAACAGGCCATTCGGCCCTCCAAGCCTGCGCCGATCTTGATGCCTGCCTAAACTAAAACCTTCTGCACTTCCGGGGTCCGTATCCCTCTATTCCCATCCTATTCATGTATTTGTCAAGATGCCTCTTAAACGTCGCTATCGTACCTGCTTCCACCACCTCCCCCGGCAACAAGTTCCAGGCACTCACCACCCTCTGTGTAAAGAACCTGCCTCGCACATCCCCTCTAAACTTTGCCCCTCTCACCTTAAACCTATGTCCCCTAGTAACTGACTCTTCCACCCTGGGAAAAAGCTTCTGACTATCCACTCTGTCCATGCCACTCATAACTTTGTAAACCTCTATCATGTCGCCCCTCCACCTCCATCGTTCCAGTGAAAACAATCCGAGTTTATCCAACTTCTCCTCATAGCTAATGCCCTCCAGACCAGGCAACATCCTGGTAAACCTCTTCTGTACCCTCTCTAAAGCCTCCACGTCCTTCTGGTAGTGTGGCGACCAGAATTGCACACAATATTCTAAGTGTGGCCTAACTAATGTTCTGTACAGCTGCAGCATGACTTGCCAATTTTTATACTCTATTCCCCGACCGATGAAGGCAAGCATGCCGTATGCCTTCTTGACTACCTTATCCACCTGCGTTGCCACCTGTGGACCTGTACGCCCAGATCTCTCTGCCTGTCAATACTCCTAAGGGTTCTGCCATTTACTGTATACTTCCCACCTGCATTAGTTCTTCCAAAATGCATTACCTCACATTTGTCCGGATTAAACTCCATCTACCATTTCTCCGCCCAAGTCTCCAACCGTTCTATATCCTGCTGTATCCTCTGACAATCCTCATCACTATCCGCAACTCCACCAACCTTTGTGTCATCCGCAAACCTACTAATCAGACCAGCTACATTTTCCTCCAAATCATTTATATATACTACAAACAGCAAAGGTCCCAGCACTGATCCCTGCGGAACACCACTGGTCACATCTCTCCATTCAGAAAAGCACCCTTCCACTGCTACCCTCTGTCTTCTATGACCGAGCCAGTTCTGTATCCATCTTGCCAGCTCACCTCTGATCCCGTGTGACTTCACCAGTCTGCCATGAGGGACCTTGTCAAAGGCTTTACTGAAGTGCAGCATTCCCTCAGTACTGCCCCTCTGACAGTGCGGCGCTCCCTCAGTATTGCTCCTCTGACAGTGCGGCACTCCCTCAGTACTGACCCTCTGACAGTGTGGCACTCCCTCAGGGCTGCACTGAATTTTAGCTTAGATTATGTGCTGAAGTCTCCGAAGTGGGATTTGAAGCTAGGCTTTTCTGCCTTGGAGGAAGGGTGCTGCCAGCCAGAGCTGGCATCTGACACCTTTCCCTAAGCGAGCCTTTTCTACCTGCAGACCAGGTGTATCCAAACATGTTGGCCTCAGTTCAGCTCTTTCTGGCTCCACGTGAACTTTTTGGAAAAACCTTTGTGCTATACCGCATCCGCATCATGGAAACGTTGGGTCCCGAAGAGGCCGTTCTGGGTGCCTGAAAATTGACAGAGGCCAATATGACATCAGGCATTTTTCAGGCATGCTTGGGACGCCCCATAAAATTGTTCATTTTTGTCTCTTTTAGCTGCCTGGAAAATAGGTACGATGAGGACTGATTTCTACCCCAATATCTGTTGAATCTTTTTTTTATTGGTCCAAAGAGGATAGAAATTACTGAGTTCACAGCATACAAGAAGGAGAGGAGTCTGGAAAATTTTAGGAGGAGAAATTACTCCTGGCTCTGTTTTCATGGTTGGTTGTCAGGGTTACCAGGGCAGTAAGGCTGCCGACCCCAATTCTTGGCCTTTAATCCCCCCCCCCCCCCCCCCCCCCGTTAACCCTGATTTTCCTGCCTGAAAATTGCCCCCAACTAGTGTGAACACAACATTATCAGAGGGTGTATCCCGGTTGATTAAAACACCTCTGCCAATTAGCAAATAACACTTTTATCTTGTCCTGTTATGTGAGTAAAATGCAGCCCAGAATTGAAAGCTGTGACAGGGACCATCCTTTCCCCTCTTGTTCTGAAGTGACATTTTGTTGAAAGCTTGGCAGAGTTGAGAATAATTTCCAGCAGGGTTTGAAGGTCAGTGATAAGCAGGAGCTGGAAGTTTGATGTAAGCTAGGTTACATTAAAGCCCGTGTCAGATCACAATGGCATGACGAGTGAGGTGGTGCTATTCCAGACACTGAGTAATGGAAACATTGAATCGCAAGCAACTCTGCTCATGTTGCTCATGAATTGAACATCACAGATAATTATAAATATTGTAAGGACTCGACTATTCCAAGGCTGTCCTGGCCAGTGTCCCATCTTCTGCCGTCCATAAACTTGAGCTCACCTGAAACTCTGCTGCCCCGTGCCCTAATTCGCACCAAGACCCAGTCGCCCATCACCCCGTGTACCCACTGACCTACATTGGCTCCTGGTTAAACAACATCTCAAATATCAAATTCTAAGCCTCGTGTTCAAATCCATCCATGGCCTCGCCCCTCCCTATCTCTGTGGTCATCTACAACCCTCAGATCTATATGCTCCCCCAATTCAGGCCTCTTGCACATCCCTGATTTCAATCACTCCACTGTCTTCAGCTACCTGGGCCCTAAACTCGAGAATTATCTCCCTAAACCTCTCCGCCTCTCTTTCCTCTTTTAAGACCCGTCTTAAAACCTATTTTTTGACTAAGCTTTTGGGCACCTGTCCTAATACCTCCTTCTTTGGCTCAGTGTTGCGTTTTTGTTTCATAACGCTCCTGTGAAGCACCTTGGGATGTTTGACTCGGTTAAAGGTGCTATATAAATGTAGTTGGTATCCTGCAGTCTCAACCAATTGACAGGTTTAAACAAATGGGTGTGTTTATTATAGGAACCTTTTGTCAAAGAACTGTAGAGGGCGATTTTTCAAGTACAGTGCAAATTGGACAAGTCCTGTGTCCTCCCACAGGAGTAGGCGAGGGATTCGAACTGTTCCCGCGGTCATGCCTCATTAGCATGAGGTGCAGAAACACTCTTCTTATTGGCAGCTCCCCGATCAGGAGACAGGTCTTCAGGAGGAGCAGCACATTTTTTAACAACTACTGCATTCATTTATCTAGCGCCTTTAACTTAGTAAAACATCCCAAGGTACTTCACAGCAGCATTATCAAACAAAATTTAACACAAAACCATATAAGGAAATATTAGGAGGGGTCACCAAAAAACTTGGACAAAGAGGCAGGTTTTAAGAAACATCTTAAAAGAGGAGGGAGAGGTTTAGGGAGGGAATTCCAAAGCTTAGGGCCCAGGGAGCTGAAGGCACAGTCGCCAATGGTGGAACGATTAAAATCAGGATGTACAAGAGGCCAGAATTAGAGGAGTGCAGATATCTCAGAGGGTTGTGGGGCTGGAGGAGATTACAGAGATAGGGAGGAGATTACAGAGATAGGGAGGAGATTACAGAGATAGGGAGGGGCGAGGCCATGGAGGGATTTGAAAACAAGGATGTGAATTTTTAAATTTGAAGTATTACTGTGGCTACAGCACTGGGAACACCGAATCATTCCTGTAAAACTTTTGAAGTGAATCCATATAATGTTGGAATATCATTCTGTGCTTCCAGGTCTACTAACAGAAATTCAGTGCAAATCAAAAAGACTGAGAAAAAACCCATCACTGCCTTCAGAACAGCCAAATAGAGAGGCGGTTGACGGAGTGGATTCTAAACAAGTGACATCCACAACGAGATACAACAAAGTAAAAATACTCAAGCTTTTCCTTCTTTAATGTGCCATTCATTTCATATTTTTCCAAGCAAGTGTCAAAAAACACAATGGTTCCAATTTTTAAAAATATTTATCAATGATTTGGATGTGGAGACCAAATGTTGTCTTTCCAAGTTTGCAGATGACACAAAACTAGGTGGGAACATGTGTTGTGAGGAAGATGCAAAGCGGCTTCAAGGGGATTTGGACAGTCTTAGTGAGTGGGCAAGAACCTGACAGATGGAATATAATGTGGAAAAATGTGCGGTTATCCACTTTGGTAGGAGGAATAGATGTGCAGAGTATTTCTTAAATGGTGAGAGATTAGAAAGTGTAGATGTACAAAGGGACCTGGGTGTCTTCGTCAATATGTCACTGAAAGCTAACATGCAGGTGCAGCAAGCAATTAGGAAGGCTAATGGTATGTTAGCCTTTATCACAAGAGGATTTGAGTACAGGAGTAGCGAAGTCTTGCTTCAGTTGTATAGAACCTTGGTTAGACCACACCTGGAGTACTGTGTGCAGTCCTTACCATAGGAAGGATATTATTGCCATAGAGGGAGTGCAGCCAAGGTTCACCAGACTTGTTCCCAGGATGGCGGGACTGTCCTATGAAGAGAGATTGGGGAAACTGGACCTGTATTCTCTAGAGTTTTGAAGAATGAGAGGTGATCTCATTGAAACCTACAAAATACCTAAAGGGATAGACATGGTAGATGCAGCTAAGATGTTTCCCCTGGTTGGGGAGTCGAGAACCAGGGGACGCAATTTCAAAATAAGGGGGAATCTACTTAGGACAGAGATAAGGAAAGATTTCTTTACTCAGAGGGTTGCGAATCTTTGGAATTCTCTACCCCAGAGGGCTGTGGAAGCTCAGTCATTGAATATGTTTAAAGCAGAGATTGACAGATCTCTAAATACAAATGATATAAAGGGATATGAGGATAGTGGGAAAAAGGCATTGAAGTGAATGATCAGCCATGATCATATTGAATGGCGGGGCAGACTAGATGGGCTGCATGGCCTACTCTTCCTATATTCCTGAAAGGTTAGGGTTCTGGTGGGAGGGGGCGGGGAGAGGTGCAGGGTGGGAGTGCATGTAAGCGCATGGGAAATATGAGCAGGAGTAGACCATTCAGCCCCTCGAGCCTGTTCCACCATTCAATAGGATCATGGCTGATCTTCTACCTCAATTCCACTTTCCTGCCCACACTCCATATCCCTTGATTCCCTGAGAGACCAAAAATCTGTCTATCCCAGCCCTAAATACACTCAACGACCGAACATCCACAGCCCTCTGGAGTAGAGAATTCCAAAGATTCACAACCCTCTGAGCGAAAAAATGTCTCCTCATCTCAGTCCTAAATGGCCGACCCCTTATCTTGAAGTTCTGCTTCTTGTGTTCTAGACAAGTACAGTGAACAGGAACCTCAAAGTGGGCACTGCACACCCGGAGAGTTCGGGGAATGTGGAAGCTCAGTCGATTGTAATTAGAGTTCCTGGAATTCCCATAGGCCTGACACTCAGCCTGATCCAGTACCAGCCTGGTGAGCAGGAGCAGGTATCTGGCAGCAACAGGCTATAGCCAGGGACACGATGGGACGGCTGGGTTACTTAACCAATTTTCAGCGTTGATTGGGGATGGGCCATTCCGTCTACTGCTGTTACAGTTTCAGCTTTCAACGCCTGCCCTGACTTCATTGACGCCAGGACACACATGGGGTTTTGCCAAACGGATGCATTTTGGCTTCCTCAGTGAACTTCAGAACAGGTGGAGGCCATTCAGCCCCTTGAGCTTGTTCTGCCATTCAAGGAGATCATGGCTGATCTGTATCCTAACTCCATCCACCTGCCTTGGCTTCATAAAGCTTAATACCCCTGCCTAACAAAAATCTTTCGATCTGATATTTATATGATTAATTGAGCGAGCATCTGCTGCTTTTTGTGGGAGATTATTCCACACTTCTACCAGCCATCGTGTTACATTTTCAATAATGACTACTCTTATAAATGACTCCGAATTTTATCATGCATAGTCCCCTTAAACCAGCTGATCAAGGGATGTAGGAATGGCTAGATATAAATGGACCATCTCATTCACGTTCTCCCATCCTGGTGGTCACATGATGCAACGATAATGGAATTGTTGACCAATCACAGCCATCAATCTTAATCAATGACACTACAACAGACCCAGACATAAGGCGAGGAAAACCCCCAGTGGGGGAGAGCTTGGGAACCAGAGGTCCAAAGTCACCTGTTCCGCCCAAACACATCACACTCCGTGCACGTCATGTCTCAAATTACTCGTATTATCGAGCACAGAATTTACACTACAATAATGCTACAGGATGACTGTCCAGCCAAACCGACATCATTCTTTGTTTAAGGTTCGAGTTGAGGTTTTGATCATGTATCCCTGTTTCTGTCACCTCCAGCACAAAATAGAGCTCACACAGAAGCAACAAAATCTCCTGAGGCAGATCCTGGACGCCTTTTCCAAGTATCATATCCCTCAAGAAGTGACCAAGAAACTAGTAAGTATTGGAAGGAAGAACCTTCATTTATTTAGCACTTTCGGTGTCCTCAGGACATCCCAAAAGCCAATGAACTGGCCTTTTATTTTTTTGAAGCATGACTGCTTTTTGTTATATCAACAAAGCAGCCAATTTGAGTACAGCACACAAACAGCAAATGAATAATGGCCAAATAATTTCTTTTTTATGGCTTTGGTGGAGGGAAAAATATTGGCTGTGAAACCCGGAAAGCCCGCAAAATGTCTTTCAGTAGTGACAACCAACTGAGTAGGCCTTGGTTTCTTGTCTTACCTGAAAGATGGCACCTCCAATCTAGATACTTCAGTGAAGTGACAAATTTGCATTTATATAGTTCTCCCTGTGTCTGCGTGGGTTTCGTCTGGGTGCTCCGGTTTCCTCCCACAGCCAAAAGACTTGCAGGTTGATAGGTAAATTGGCCATTATAAATTGCCCCTAGTATAGGTAGGTGGTAGGGGAATATAGGGACAGGTGAGGATGTGGGAGGAATATGGGATTAGTGTAGGATTAGTATAAATGGGTGGTTAATGGTCGGCACAGACTCGGTGGGCCGAAGGGCCTGTTTCAGTGCTGTATCTCTAAATCTAAATCTATAGCATCTAATCACATCCTCAGGATGTCCCAAACACTTTACATCCAATGAACGACCGTTCAAGTGTAGTCACTGGTGTTATGTAGGCAATCTACGCACAGCAAGCTCTCAAATAACAGCACTGAAATGAGGTGTACAAGCTTCACCAAATAAGGACACCTGTGGGCCCCACCTTTGGGGTCCAGTCCTGACAAATATCCTGGACTTTTGGAGGAATGATTGGAGCAGTGCCAGAATCTGGGTGGGTGGGTGGGGGGGTTGGGTGGGAGGCAGATAAGGACGAGGGGTCCAGAGCTGGGCAACACCCCTTCCTCTATGGGCGTGTGACTGGCTGACTGAATTTCTATTGGCATGGGCAGGTTGATGCCAAAGATGCAGGTGTAGTGGCACATGTACCCACCTGCCCAGCCCCTGCACCCCCCCCCCCCCACCCCCCGTAAATGAGATGCACCTCTCACTGAGCTCACATGGGGGTTAACCTTCTGCGTTGGAGGTCACTGGTGAGCACAATGCCAGGCTACTCAGGGATTTTCAGGTCCCATGCTCCATTTATTTTCATTTGAAAATGTAAGATGCATTTGCACTTCTTAGCAACCCAACAGCAGCAATGAACTGGCATGTTAAGAGTTATCAACATGCACTGTACCTGTTTGACCTCAATTTAGTGCAGTCACTTTTTGCAATGTGGTTGTGAGTATATGTCACAGGATGGGCTCTATAATTAGCCCAATCCCCATTCACAGTGTGGTTATAGAATGGGCCCTGTAGTGTTATAGCCCCAGTGTGGGTCACATAAAAAGTATCTCCCCTCCAGTGATACCCACATCCATGAACTAATAAAAAAAAAACGAGCACTGGAGTGTTATAGTCCTATGTCCACTCCCAGTGTGGGTATGGAATTGTCCCTATAGTGTTATAGACCCAGTGTGTATCACAGCATGGGCCTTATAGTGTTAGACTCCTATCTCTGACCATTGCTCCAATCTAGTAAAACTGGAAGGAGGAGAGATACAAAAAGACCTTCAATAATTTCAGAAGTCCAATTCAGCCCTGGGGTTTTCCGCACCATCCCCTGTAAAATATAAGTAACATTGGACCCTACAAGTGGGGTTGACTGATCTTCGTGTGTTTCTGCAGCTGCAGCAGCGTTGCAGCACTGAAGAAAACTTCCTGCTCCTCACGGAAACGGCCACTAGCCACGTTCAAGTTCTTGTCGAATTCACCAAAAAATTGCCCGGTGAGTGACTTGGTTTGTCAGTTCTATTCATTCTTGGGAAGTGGGGTTCACTGGCAAGACTGACATTTGTTGGCCACCCCTCAACGGTCCTGTCAAAGCCATGGTGGACTATTTTCTTCTTTGTAGCGGTTTGGATGCAACTGAGTGTCTTTCTCGGTCACTTCAGAGGTCTGTTAAGAGTCAGCCATGTTGTTGTGGGACTGGAGCCACATGTAGACCCAGAACGGGTAAGGACGACAGGTTTCCTTCCCTGAAGGGACTTTGGTGAACCGGTTGTGTTTTTATGAAGCTTTTGTGGTTTAGGAGTAGCTTTAAAATCGAAGGATGCAAGCAGATGAAATACAGGGGAGCACAGCACCATCCATAATGTTTTTGCCCCCATAGGACAACAGGCTAATTAAAGGGGAGGCCTGAAATATTTTCGTTGAGCAGAGAATGGTTGGAATGTGAAATTCTCAGCCACAATCTACTGCTGATGCACAGCCCATAAATTCTTATTAGACAGTTAGTTGAAAAGGAAGAATATTAAGGGATATGGTTAGTGTGCAAGAACATGAGATTAAAATAACAGCTGCTTTGGGGAAAAAACACCAGTGCAGAGAAAGTGGGCTGATTGGCTTGTTTCCCTGTTGGAACATTGTACGATTCTATGAGCAGCAGGCACATGGAAACTCCAAGTTCCCCTCCAAGTCACACACCATCCTGACTTGGAACGATATCGCCGTTCCTTCACTGTCACTGGGTCAAAATCAAAACCCTTCCTAACAGCACTGTGGGTGTACCTACCCCACATGGACTGCAGCGGTTCAAGAAGGCAGCTCACCACCACCTTCTCAAGGGCAATTAGGGATGGGCAACAAATGCTGGCCTGGCCAGTGACGTCTACATCCTGAAAAATTATAAATTGAAAAAGATTCTATGCTTCCAAGAGGTTGAAGTTGATTTGAGGTTAGTTGGCACCTTCAAAGATAAGGCTGGATCGATATCACACTGAGAAGGGGGATATAAACAGAACTGCATCATTTTATTTAAGTGAGGAGGAGAACAAAATTAATGTCTGGTGACAAACATGTGGGGGAAAATGTTATCATGGCAGCGGGGTTCTCAATGACTCCGAGATCCCCGCATTGCTTCTTTTCCAGAGGCCTGCTGAATTTAGTGCCATTCAGGCACATCAGTGGACAGTGGCGGGCTTTCCATAGGATCTAGGACCCCGTTGCCAGAGGTCCTGCCCTTTTAGAGCTGCTGGCCAATCAGAGGACGGCGGCTGCAGCACCACCATGGCGCTGGTGACTGCTGCTGGAGGTGACCGTCCTGGAGGGCGAGAAGTGTTCCTGGAGCCAGGCCCTCGGGTAGGTCAGAGTGGGAGGTGTTTTCTAGGGTGGTGGGGTGGGGGGGGGGGTCGTGTGAGAGGGGCTGTAGGGGGAGTCAGCAGCAAGGGAAGGGGGTGGCATTCAGCAGGCCCCCCCCCACCTTCCCGATGCCGGGTCCCTTGATTAGGTACTGAGTGCCTTTGAAAGGGGATCCCCCATCGCCCCACCCCCCCTGGGAGACCACAAGCAGCCCTGCATGGGTTTGCATGTTATACTACCCGCATGGCGACAGCCCCACCCGCCGTTGGGTTAATACCAGCGGCAGCAGGAAGAGGCCCTTAATTGGGCATGAATTGCCCCTTAAGAGCTCAATTGGCAGTGGGCGCGGGAAGGCTGTCCAGGGGCCTTCCCACCACAGACTTAATTAGGGTGGAGGTGGGAAGGTGGTGGGGTCCCCGCCCACTACCATCCCGCCCAATTAACTGCCCTCCCCGCCTCCAAACTCGCCAAGGGGGAGAGCATAAAACATCGCCCTCTGTATCACAAAATATTGTCTTCTGATAAAAATCTGTCTAACTTGCATTAGAATGAATCCAATACTAACTGCTTCCGAGGGAGCCTGTTCCATAGATTGATTCCCTTGCTCACTGAAATGCAGCAATAAGGAGTGACCCAGCTGATCAGAGACGGTGTGGGTAACAATGCCTCTGCTTTCTCTGTAGGTTTTCAGATGTTGGACCATGAGGATCAGATTGCTTTGCTGAAAGGTTCTGCTGTTGAAGCCATGTTTCTCCGCTCAGCCCAGATATTCAGCAGGAAAATCCCTTGCCAGCAGAGTCAGTTGCTGGAAGATAGAATTCGTCACAGCGGTGAGTCTAAAAAGCACACTTACAGGGGCAGATATTGATATAATTGGTGCTGTTCTGGAACAAATGCTTGATGTGCTTGTAAATGCAAGAAAGAGCTTGCATTTATATAGCACCTTATCCTGTTCTCAGAACATCCCAAAGCATTTGGGTAGCCACTGAATTAGAGAGTCAGAACCATGGAGCTATAGTAATTTGTAGCAGAGAAGGAGGCCATTGTGAGTGTCGCCAGTGGTTCACAGGGTAGCAATTGCGCCTGTGAGTCAAAAGGTTTAAGTCCCATTCCAGTGTCTTGAACACAGAATCCACGTTGACACCATCAGTGCAGTACTGAGGGAGTGCTGCACTGTCGACCCAAGGGCTGCCCTGACTGTATGAATGCTTGGATCATGCTGTGCCAAGCTTAACACAGAATCCATGTCTGTAAGGCTGACAGCTCAAACTGCCCAATGCCACAATCAGTGCCCAGTTATGGAGGGTTGGATCTGCTCAGGACCCCATGTAGTTTCCCTGGTTGAGTGATGCTACCACCCCTCCCCTTTTCGAGGATGGACAGAGGGCTATTAAACACACACATTTACTGTAGTGTGATGGACTCATACTTCCCCTATGTTATTAATCTACAATAGCAGTAAATGAACTGCCATTCAATAATTGTAAACTCCACTGGAACTCTGAGACTGGAACCAAATCATAGTGCTACTTTTCTATACAATAATTCAGAACACATTTTATTTTCTTCTTCATGTGTGTCTTTGTTATTTGTCTATTTTGCTGCAAAGTCTTGTATCAAGGGGCATGCCTGTCACATTCCAGGCATCACACAAGAGGTGTCACACTTTGGCATGGGGCAAGCCAATCTTAAAGATGGCTGGAAATTGATCCACCGTCTGAAATTTACCTCAGTTACAACTACCTACTGCCTGACTTAAGAAGATTACACGAAGCTGAACTGACATGGAATTTTTACCTATTTAAAGTGCTGGCCAGGTGACCAATCGGAGATCAGAACTGAGCTGCTGACTGCTGATGAGCAATGCCACAGGAGATCTGCCAAAACGTTTTAATAATTTGAAATTACAACTGGCATTGCTCATAACAGGAAATATATTCAAGCGTTAAAAATTAATGTTTTATTTGAGGGGAATGATGGACACAGCCGTTCACCTCCACCTTACTGTTTCTGTCAAGAGTCCTTTACTCTTTTAGACAGTGAGAATATTCAGTTAAACGCCATTTGACCTGAAGATTAATTGTGATCACAATTAGATGACACTTATTACGGTATAATGACATTATTTGTGTTTCAGAGTTTGCAAGAATATATGATTTATAATTAAACAATCAAACTGATTTTTGCAGAAAGTCACTCACAGCAGTTTGTATTGCAACTGGGGAATATTCAGCATTTTTGTGAGGTTTTTGGATTTTGAAAGGAATTAATTGGGTAGATAGAGAGAAACTTTTTCTGCTAGTGGGGAGTCTAAGTCAAGGGGAATCTTAAAATCAGAGTCAGTACATTCAGAGAGAAGTTAGGAAACATTTCTTCATGCAAAGGGTGATAGATGTGTGCAACTCTCTCCCACAAAAAGCAGCAGATGGTAGCTCAATTTTAAATCTGAGAGCGATAGATTTTTGCTAGCCAAGGAGATCAAGGGGTATACAGGGATGCTGGCACAGGCACCATGGTCTAAATGGCCTCCTTCTGTGCTGTATTACTATGGTTCTATCTGGAACCAAGACAGGAATATGGAGTTATGTCACAGATCAGCCATGATCTCATTGAATGGCGGAACAGGTTCAAGGGGCTGAATGGCCTCCTCCTGTGTCAATGATCCTAGAAATATTTCTATGTCCATTCTATGAAAACCCTCGGATTTCTTTTCCTTATCCAAATAAACCAATTCTTTGTAACTTCGCTGCAGCCATATCGAGTATATTAAATAGTTCTTTGTTTAAATTTATTCACAGTTTTATGCTTTTTATTTCTACTGTGCTAATTTGGAATGGCCAGGCTTTGATCAAACGAGGGCATGAATAATGCATATTGTAGTTTGAAACCAGGTCTCAGAAAAAGATAAATATTTAAGTGCTCAGTATTGTCTGCATTGTGCCATTCAGTGCTTGTGTCACTGGCACAGAATGGAGACTGTATCGGCTGCTAGATTGGAGTCGGGTTTCTCGTTGCTTGAAGTTTTGGTTTATGTTTGCACTCCACAGTGCTGAGTGACTGAACGCGTAATAAAATAAAGATGAAGCAATCTCACACACACCCTTAGGGATGCAGATTGGTTGCGGATAAGTTGGATATTGAGGATGGTTCTGACGCATTTGATGAGATAGCATGCGCCAGGCACAAATCCTCTACCCTCCAGATAAAGCAATACATTCCTATCCACATGAAGACAAGGCCTTCAAATGTGCCCAACGCATCTACGTTTGTGCCAACAGCAAAGACCTGTGTGTTTTACTTGGTGACTCCCAATGTCAACGTAGCAAACCCTTCCCAGAAAACATTAGGGTTGAATGCCTTCTTTGTTCAGTTGGTTTGAGCAATTAGCTTGATACTATGATTTTATGACACTATAATTTTGTAAAGCAGTGATTTATTTTTTTACTCATTCATGGGATGTGGGCATCGCTGGCTAGGCCAGCATTTATTGCCCATCCTTAATTGCCCTCGAGAAGGTGGTGGTGAGCTGCCTTCTTGAACTGCTGCAGTCCATGTGATTCTATGCTGCAGAGGTACCATAATTTAGCAATTTCACAATACCATGATACTTGTTTTTATTTAGTCTCAGGATGTGGGCGTCACTGGCTAGGCCAGCATTTATTACCCATCCTAATTGCCCTTGAGAAGGTGGTGGTAAGCCACCACCTTGAACTGCTGCAGTCAGTGTGGTGTAAATACACCCACAGTGCTGTTAGGGAGGGAGTTCCAGGATTTTGACCCAGTGATGATAAATGAACAGCGATATAGTTCCAAGTCAGGATGGTGTGTGGCTTGGAGGGGAACTTGCAGGTGGTGGTATTCCCATACATCTGCTGCCCTTGTCCTTCCAGGTGTCGAGGTCGCAGGTTTGGAAGGTGCTGCCAAAGGAGCCTTGGCAAGTTCCTGCAGTACATCTGGTAGATGGTACACACTGTGCACTGGTGGTGGAGGGAGTGAATGTTGAAGGTGCTGGATGGGGTGATGATCAAGCGGGCTGCTTTGTCCTGGATGGTGTCGAGCTTCCTGAGTGTTGAAGCCACACTCATCCAGGCAAGTGGCGGTATTCCATCACACTCCTGACTTTTGCCTTTAGCAGGCTTTGGGGAGTCAGGAGGTGGGTTACTCGCTGCAGAATTCCCAGCCTCTGACTTGCCTCAGTATTTGTGTGGCTGGTCCAGTTAAGTTTCAGGTCAGGACGATGTTGGTTAGGGATTCAGTGATGGTAATGCCGTTGTATGTCAAGAGCTGATGGTTAGATTCTCTCTTGTTGGAGATGGTCATTGCCCGGCACT
The DNA here is from genome assembly GCF_036365525.1 of Heterodontus francisci. Lineage (NCBI taxonomy): Eukaryota > Metazoa > Chordata > Chondrichthyes > Heterodontiformes > Heterodontidae > Heterodontus > Heterodontus francisci. The sequence continues at coordinate 6,515,800 of NC_090388.1, forward strand.
TGTGTGGCACAAATGTCACTTATCAGCCTAATCCTGAATGTTGACCAGGTCTTGCTGCACGTGGATACGGATTGCTTCAGTATATGAGAAGTTGCGAATGGTACTGAACACTGCAATCATCAGCAAATATCCCCACTTCTGACCGAGTGATGGAGGGAAGGTCGTTGACAGCTGCAGTGTATGGTGTCAAAGCCAGTTGGGAAATAGACTTCAGAAACTACTACCATGGAGCCACATTGTGGCCAGAGCCTATAACTACATCGTGACAATTAACACCAACATTGAACTGGAAATGTTAACATAATTTACAGTGCTTAGCTTTAAAAATGTTGATATGAAATGTTAAAAATGGTCTCTTCAGACTACTAGCAAAAATTGGATGTCCACCAAAGCTACTAAGTATCATCACCTCATTCCATGACAATATGAAAGGCACAATTCAGCATAGCGGTGCCTCATCAGACCCCTTTCCTATCCTGAGTGGCGTGAAACAGGGCTGTGTTCTCGCACCTACACTTTTTGGGATCTTCTTCTCCCTGCTGCTCTCACATGCGTTCAAGTCTTCAGAAGAAGGAATTTTCCTCCACACAAGATCAGGTGGCAGGTTGTTCAACCTTGCCCGTCTAAGAGTGAAGACCAAAGTACGGAAAGTCCTCATCACGGAACTCCTCTTTGCTGACGATGCTGCATTAACATCCCACACAGAAGAGTGTCTGTAGAGACTCATCGACAGGATTGCGGCTGCCTGCAATGAATTTGGCCTAACCATCAGCCTCAAGAAAACGAACATTGTGGGATAGGACATCAGAAATGCTCCATCCATCAATATCGGCGACCACGCTCTGGAAGTGGTTCAAGAGTTCATCTACCTAGGCTCAACTATCACCAGTAACCTGTCTCTCGATGCAGAAATCAACAAGTGCATGGGAAAGGCTTCCACTGCTATGTCCAGACTGGCCAAGAGGGTGTGGGAAAATGGCGCACTGACACGGAACACAAAAGTCCGAGTGTATCAAGCCTGTGTCCTCAGTACCTTGCTCTACGGCAGCGAGGCCTGGACAACGTCTCAATCCATTCCATCTTCGCTGCCTCCGGAGAATCCTTGGCGTCAGGTGGCAGGACCGCATCTCCAACACAAGTCCTCGAGGCGGCCAACATCCTCAGCATATACACCCAACTGAGCCAGCGGCGCTTGAGATGGCTTGGCCATGTGAGCCGCATGGAAGATGGCAGGATCTCCAAGGACGCATTGTACAGCGAGCTCGCCACTGGTATCAGACCCACCGGCCGTCCATGTCTCCGCTTTAAAGACATCTGCAAACATGACATGAAGTCCTGCGACATTGACCACAAGTTGTGGGAGTTAGTTGCCAGCAATCGCCAGAGCTGGCAGACAGCTGTAAAGGCGGGGCTAAAGAGAGGCGTGTCAAAGAGACGTAGCGGTTGGCAAGAAAAGAGACAGAAGTGTAAGGAGAGAGCCAACTGTGTAACAGCCCTGACAACCAATTGTATCTGTAGCACCCATGGAAGAGTCTGTCACTCTAGAATTGGCCTTTATAGCCACTCCAGGCGCTGCTCCACAAACCACTGACCATCTCTAGGTGCTTACCCATTGTCTCTTGAGACAAGGAGGCCAAAGAAGAGCTTTAAAAATGTTGCTATCTGAGCAAAGTGCATTAATCTGCCTATAATTTTGCAAATAAGGGGCTTGAAAGGCCGAGCTAAACTTCTGTGTGTAAGCTGTGGCTCAGAGGATCGCACTGTCACCTCAGAATCAGACAGTTGTGGGGTCAAGTCCCACTCCAGAGACTTCAGCACCATCTCCAGGCTGCCATTCAATTGCAGTACTCAGGGACTGCTTCTCTGTCAGAGGTGCTTTCTCTTACGTAAACCTGCGACCGTGACCACCTCTCTCTTATCTGCCCTGTCAAATGGGTGTAAAAGATCCCAAGGCACTATTTTGAAGAAGTGCAGATGAGTTCTCCCCAGTGTCCTGGGCAATATTTATCCTTCAATCAATATCACTAAAAGCACATCATCCAGTCATTATCACATTGCTGTTTGTACACCTATCCGACATTACAATGGTGACTACATTTCAAAGCCCATTGGGACGTCCTAAGACCATGAAAGACAGGATAAATGAAGTTAAATTGACGTCAGTGGGAATCGGGAAAAACGCTCCACTGCCTGGAGTCGGTTGTAGTTGTTGGAGGTCAATCATCTGAGCTCCAGGACATCACTGCAGGAGTTCCTCAGGGTAGTGTTCTAGGCCCAACCATCTTCAGCTGCTTCATCAATGCCCTTCCTTCAATCATAAGGTCAGATGTGGGGATGTTCGCTGATGATTGCACAATGTTCAGCACCATTCGTGACTCCTCAGATACTGAAACAGTCCATGTAGAAATGCAGCAAGACCTGGACAATATCCAGGCCTGGGCTGAGAAGTAGTAAGTAACATTCGCGCCACACAAGTGCCAGGCAATGCCATCTCAAACAAGAGATAATCTAACCATCTCCCTTTGACGTTCATTGGCATTACCATCGCTGAATCCCCCACTATCAACATCCTGGGGGTCACCATTGATCAGAAACTGAACTGGACCAGCCACATAAATGCTGTGGCTACAAGAGTAGGTCAGAGGCTGGGAATTCTGCAGCGAGTAACTCACCTCCTGACTCCCCAGTGCCTGTCCACCATCTACAAGGCACATGTCAGGAGTGTGATGGAATACTCTCCATTTGCCAGGATGGGTGCAGCCTCAACAACACTCAAGAAGCTCGACATCATCCAGGACTAAGCAGGCCACTTGATCAGCACCTCATCCACCACCTTCAACATTCACACCCTCCACCACTGATGCATAGTGGCAGGAGTGTGTACCATCTACAAGATGCACCAAGGCTCCTTCGACAGCATCTTCCAAACCCGCGATTTCTACCAACTAGAAGGACAAGGACAGCAGATGCATGGGAACACCGCCACCTGCAAGTTCCCCTCCAAGTCATACACCATCCTGACTTGGAACTATATCTCTGTTCATTTATCATCACTGGGTCAAAATCCTGGAACTCGCTTCCTAACAGCACTGTTGGTGTACCTACCCCACATGGACTGCAGCAGTTCAAGAAGGCAGCTCACCACCACCTTCTCAAGGGCAATTAGGGATGGGCAATAAATGCTGGCCTGGCCAGCGACGCCCACATCCCATGAACAGTTCAAAAAAAAATCAGATAAGCTTGCAGCACAGAAGGAGGCCATTCGGCCCATCTTGCTTGTACTGCCTCTTTGAAAGAGCTGTTTAATCAGCTCTTCTCCTTCTCTTTCCCTGTTACGTTCCAAAGTTTCTCCTCTTCAGGTATTTATCCAATTTCCTTTTGAAAGTTATGAGTGAATCTGTTTCCACCACCCTTTCAGGAGTGCATTCCAGATCACAACAACTCACTGTGTTACAATAATTTCTCCTCATCTCCCCTCTGGTTATTTTGCCAATTAGAACATAGAACATTACAGCGCAGTACAGGCCCTTTGGCCCTCGATGTTGCGCCGACCTGTGAAACCATCTAACCTACACTATTCCATTTTCATCCATATGTCTATCCAATGACCACTTAAATGCCCTTAAAGTTGGCAAGTCTACTACTGTTGCAGGCAGGGCGTTCCACGCCCCTACTACTCTCTGAGTAAAGAAACCACCTCTTATGAACATACGAATTAGGAGCAGGAGTAGGCCACTCGGCCCCTCGAGCCTGCTCCACCATTCAACAAGATCATGGCTGATCTGATTGTAACCTCAACTCCACATTCCCACCTACCCCCCAATAACCTTTCACCCCCTTATCAAGAATCTATCTACCCCTGCCTTAAAAATATTCAAAACTCTGCTTCCACTGCCTTTTGAGGAAGAGAATTCCAAAGACTCATGATCCTTAGAGAAAAAATTCTCCTCATCTCTATCTTACATGGGCAACCCCTTATTTTTAAACAGCAGTTCCTAATTCTAGATTCTCCCACAAGGGGAAACATCCTTTCCACATCCACCCTGTCAAGACCCCTCAGGATCTTATGTTTCAGTCAAATCGCCTCTTACTCTTCTAAACTCCAGTGGATACAAGCCTAGCCTGTCCAATCTTTCCTCGTAAAACAATCCGCCCATTCCAGGTATTAGTCCAGTAAACCTTCTCTAAACTGCTTCCAATGCATTTGCATCCTTCCTTAAATAAGGAGATCAATACTGTACACAGTACTCCAGGTGTGGTCTCACCAGTGCTCTGTATAACTGAAGCATAACCTCCCTAGATTCAATTCCCCTCGCGATAAATGATAACATTCTATTAGCTTTCCTAATTTCGTGCTGAACCTGCATACTAACCTTTTGCGATTCATGCACTAAGACACCCAGATCCCTCTGCATTTCAGAGCTGTGCAATCTCTCACCATTTGGATAATGTGCTTCTTTTTTTAATTCTTCCTGCCAAAGTGGACAAATTTCCACTTTCCCACATTCTACTCCATTTGCCAGATCTTTGCCCACTCATTTAACCTGCCTATGTCCCTTTGTAGCCTCCTAATGTCCTCTTTACAGCTTACTTTCCTATCTATCTTAAACCTGTGTCCTTTGGTTACCGACCCTCCTGTCACTGGAAATAATTTCTCCTTATTTACTCTATCAAAACCCTCAGTAAATCTTCCCTTAACCTTCTCTGCACTAGGGAGAACAATCCCAGCTTCTCCAGTCTCGCCACATAACTAAAGTACCTCATCCCCGCTGCCAACTTAGTAAATCTTCTCTGGTGGAAGGCGAAAGGGGATGGTAATGGGACAAGTAAAGAAACAAACAATATGTCGAGAGGAGGTGTAAATGCAAAAAGCAGAATCATCAACTGCCTTCTGAATAAATGCGGGAAGAAGTTTGATCTGAAATTGTTGAACTTAATGTTGAATCCAGAAGTCTGGAAACAGCCTAATCGAAAGATGAGGTGCAGTTCTAATGAAACTTAACCTAATCTCGAGGAACAGTGTTGGAGGCTGAGGGCAGAGAGGACAGACTGAGAGTGTGGTCTGGAATTAAAATGACAAGACGTCTGAAAGCTCAGGGTCACGCTTACGGACTGAACGGAAGGATTCCACAAAGTGGTCACCAAACCTACATGCTGTGTCCCCAATGTAGAGGAGGGAGTTTAATGATCTCTAGACCTGCTGCCAGTGCACCCGAGTGGGATTTAAACTCATTACCTTCTGCGTACAGGACTGGATCACAGCAACCTTTTCTGAACTGTCACTACTTCAAAAGCTGCCACAGGGGCTCATCTTTATGATCAGAGGGGATACTGGAAGAACGAAAATAAAAACTTGCATTTATATAGCGCCTTTCATTACTTCAGGATGTTCCAAAGTGCTTTACAGCCAATTGAGTACTTTTGAAGTGTAGCCACTGTTGTAATGTAGGAAACAGGGCAGCCAATTTGTGCACAGCAAGCTCCCATAAACAGCAATATGATAATGACCACATAATCAGTTTAGGTGACATTGGTTGAGGGATAAATATTGACCGGGACACTGAGAGAACTCCTCTGCTCTTCTTCAAAATAGTGCCATGGGGTCTTATGCGTCTCATCAGAAAGACAGCACCTCAGACATTGCAGCGCTCCCTCAGTAACCACTCTCCTACAGTGCAGTGCTCCCTCAGTACTGACCCTCCGACAGTGCAGTGCTCCCTCAGCACTGACCCTCTGACAGTGCAGCACTCCCTCAGCACTGACCCTCTGACAGTGCAGCGCTCCCTCAGTACTGACCCTCTGACAGTGCAGTGCTCTCTTAGTACTGACCCTCCGACAGTGCAGCACTCCCACAGTACTGTCCCTCAGTGCAGTGCTCCCTCAGTACTGACCCTCTGACAGTGCAGTGCTCCCTCAGTACTGACCCTCTGACAGTGCAGCACTCCCTCAGTACTGACCCTCCGACAATGCAGTGCTCCCTCAGTACTGACCCTCCAACAATGCAGTGCTCCCTCAGTACTGACCCTCTGACAGTGCAGCACTCCCTCAGCACTGACCCTCCGACAATGCAGTGCTCCCTCAGTACTGACCCTCCAACAATGCAGTGCTCCCTCAGTACTGACCCTCTGACAGTGCAGCACTCCCTCAGCACTGACCCTCCGACAATGCAGTGCTCCCTCAGTACTGACCCTCTGACAGTGCAGCACTCCCTCAGTACTGACCCTCCAACAATGCAGTGCTCCCTCAGTACTGACCCTCCAACAGTGCAGTGCTCCCTCAGTACTGTCCCTGGAAATTGTGCTCTAGTACCTGGAACTCACTTTATTCATCTCGAGGTGAAACAAGGTTTTGAATCTTCTCCCAATATCAGCTGGTCTTGATGCCAAACCACAATACTGATTCGTCAGCTTGTCATTTCCAGATGTTTGTCCCTTCTTTTAATATGGAGGAACACTTCCATGAGAATAGCTGCTTTCAATGGCATTGTTGAAGAAATGACACCTCCAGGTGTAACGGAAAGATAATTCTGACTTAGTTTGGACGAAGATATCATCTGGCCCCATTGTCAAGGCTTCACGGTCTCTGTGCGATATCTCAGCTGCTTATGTGTGAACTGTCTACACGAATCCTTCACATTGTCACCTATCAACTTTAAACTTAAGGCCATTCTCATGGATAATTCATTCGATTATACAAGAATCTCTTATGAATTCTTAATATTCTGTGAAATGAATGGCCTGTGTCTGATGCTGCCCTTTCTACAGACGGTCTTTATTCACATGGAGACGTACGATTTCATCAAAAGAAAGGGCAGCTCTCTTTTAAAACTCTATCTATTTGCAGAGGATGTATAAATGGACGTCTTTTTTTTTTGCGATGCAGAATATTTTGATCTTTACGCCTGCATAATGGAGACATGGAGCGCTTGAAAGGTTTTCAGAACATGAAACTTTCATTATTGAGAATGGTTTCTGTTTATCTCAGCTCCTCACTTGGAATCAGCTGTAAAATAAACTTCCAAATTCATCCTTCATTTACATGCGTCTAATTCAGTGGTATAACATGCATTGTGCAATCCTGTCATTCAAATAGTATCCTGATTAACTCATTGCAATGAAGGATGTAATTGCACTAGAGAGGGGTTAGATGAGATTTAGCAGGATGAGGCCCGGAATGGAGAATTTTAGTTATGAGGAATGATTGGATAGGGTGAGGTTGTTTTCATTAGGATGGAGGAGACTGAGGGGAGATTTAATTGAAGTGTATAAACCTATGAGGGGCCATGATAGAGTGGACAGCAAGGACCAATTTCCCTCAGCAAAGAGGTCAGTAAGTAAGGGTGCAGAGATTGAAAGGAATTGGTAGAAAGATTAGAGGGGAGTTGAGGAACTTTTTTTTTCATCCAGAGGGTGGTGAGGGTCTGGAACTCACAGCCTGAAAGGGTGGTAGAGGCAGAAAACCCTCATTGCTTTTAAAAAAATACTTGGAAATGCATTTGAAGTGCCGTAACCTACAGGGCTATGGACAAGGAGCTGGAAGGTGGGATTAGACTGGCTAGTTCTTTCTCAGCTAGTATGGACAGGATGGGCCAAATGGCCTCCTTCTGTGCCGTAAATCATTCTATGTTTCTATGAATCAGTGAAAGGGAACTGGTGAATGCTGGAAGGAACTTCTCCTGATTCCAGCTTACAGTCCACTCTATAGTCAGTCATATGATCAGGAGGAGGCCATTCAGCCCCTCGAACCTGTTCCGCCATTCAATCAGATAATGTAGATGGATTTTTTTTAAAGAAACAGTCTGTGATATCATATGCAGTTTTGTATAAAACAAATTAGTGTGTATAATTTATGGCCACATCATTCTCACATTACGTAATCAAACATTTCCTGCACTTCAATTCTCGTCTTTTGCTGAAAATGGTTAGAGAGGGGATTATGAAGTCTCATGCAATCAGGTCAAAAACGGGCAAGGAAACCTCCTGCTGATTACCACCTACTGCCCCTCCCCGCCTCAGCTGATGAATCTGTGCTTCTCCATGTTGAACACCAATTGGAAGAAGCACTGATGGAAGCAAAGGCACAGAATGTACTCTGGGTGGGGAACTTCAATGTCCATCACCATGAGTGGCTCAGTAGCACCACTACTGACCGAGCTGGCCGAGTCCTAAAGGACATAGCTGCTAGACTGGGTCTGCGGCAGGTGGTGAGGGAACCAACAAGAGGGATAAGCCTACTTGACCTCGTCCTCACCAATCTGTCACAGATGCATCCGTCTATGATAGTATTGCTAGCAGTAACTACCGCTCAGACCTTGTGGAGACAAAGTCCCATCTTCACATTTTGAGGATACCCTCCATCGTTTTGTGTGGCACTACTACCGTGCTAAATGAGATAGATTTCAAACACATCTAGCAACTCAAAACTGGGCATCCATGAGGCGCTGTGGGCCATCAGCAGCAGCAGAATTGTACTCAACCTCATGGCCCGGCATATCCCCCACTCTACCATTACCATCAAGCCAGGAGACCAACCCTGGTTCAATGAAGAATGCAGGAGGACATGCCAGGAGCAGCACCAGGCATACCTCAAAATGAGGAAAATAGCCCAGGTATGTCCTGTCCACAAAAAGCAAGACAAATCCAATTTGGGAACGTCATCAAATCTAGAGCACAGAAACAGGCCATTTGGTCTAAGTAGTCCATCGTCAAACTCCACACAAGCCTCCTCCCACCCCTCTTCATCTCATTCTATCAATATATCCTTCTATTCCTTTATCCCTCACGTGTTTATTTAGCTTCCCATTTCATATATCTGTACTATTCACCTTAACTACTCCCTGTGGAAGCGAGTTCCACATTCTCATCACTCTCTGGGGAAAGAAGTTTCTCCTGAATTCCCTATTGGATTTATTAGTGACTGTCTTATATTTCTGGCCTCTAAATCTGGTCTTGCCCGCAAGTTGAAACATCTTCTGTACATTCAGCCTATCGAACCCTTCCATTATGATAAATACCTCTAACAGATCACCCTTCAGCCTTCTCATTTTGAGAGAAAACAGCAAGAAGTGGTTGTGTTTAAATTGCAGAGTGAGCAGAAGCTGTCAGTCGTGTTGAAATTCAGTCTTGGTCAGGTGATGTGTGTCAGTGACCAGAGCAGTCCTTGCTTTTCAATCCCATTCTGACCCACACACATCTCGGCCTGAGTTTCAGAAAACCCAAAATTGGGTCTCCCTTACACCAACTTGGAACAAAGACCAAATGAAGTTTCAGAGGGTCTTTTTGGGGAGGGGGTGATGATAACAGATTTGAAGGGGCAGGGGGCAGTACCTGAGGAGGGGGAACTGTTTACAATATCTGCTCACATGGGGGCCGGGAAGGGGAGTTGAGAGATCGCTGCATTCCTCCAATTCTGGGCTCCTGAGCATTCCCTGATTTTCATCGCTCCACCATTGGTGGCCGTGTCTTCAGCTGCTGAGGCCCTGAGCTCTGGAATTCCCTCCTAAACCTCTCTGTCTCTCTACCTCACTAAACTTCTCTGCCTTCTTCTCCTCCTTCAAGACACTGCTTAAAACCTACCTCTTTGACCAAGCTTTTGGTCATCTTCCTTAATATCTCCTAATGAAGTGCAGTGTCACATTTTCCTTCCCAATGCTCCTGTGAAGTATCTTTGGGACGGTTTACTACATTAAGGTGCTATATGAATACAAGTTCTTGTTGTTGTGGTCAGTTTAGTGGAAATAGGATCAAGGGTGGTCAAGGAGGTGGGTCTCATAGACAAGATGAACTCCGAAAGAGCATGAGGGCAGATCGAGAAACTAGAGAAAGATCTGAGTTCAGGACGAGGGCAGGGGGGAGCCTTGTGGGGGGCTTGGCCTCATGGGAGGGAAGTGGCAGAGGCCACTGAATGAACAATCTCCAATGCTGTTTGAAACGGCCCCTGTCCACTGGGGCTTATTTCCGACTTCCCAGGGCAGTCGGGAGTCAGATGGGCAAAAGATGCATGGGGGAATATGAGGAAGCACTTTTTTTTACACAGCAGGCGGTAATGACTTGGAACTCGCTGCCCATAAGGGTGATGGAAATGGAGACAACCAGTGACTTCAAGAGGAAGTTGGATGACCACCTGAGAGAAATAGACTTGCAGAGGCTACGGGGATCGAGCCGGGGAGTGGGACTGACTGCATAGCTCTGTGGAGAGCTGGCATGGACTCGATGGGTCGAATGGCCACCTTCTGTGCAGGAAATGACTCTAAGATTGTTAATCTGACCGTGTTAGTTTTGGTGTGAAGCTACAACCAGCTCTGTTGTCAGCAAGTGTCATCTGTGGCTCCGTGGGTTGCACTCTTTAGAAGTTAGTGGGTTTGAGTTCCACTCCAGTGACTTGAGAACAGAATCCAGGCTGGCACTGCCAGTGTAGTATTGAGGGAGTGCTGCACTGTCAGAAATGTGTAAGATCCATGGCCATTATTTCAAAGAGCAAGGGAGTTCTGAGGTAATAGAGTCATAGAGCTTTACAGCACAGAAACAGGCCCTTCAGCCCATCACGTCTGTGCCAGCCATCAAGCACCTATCTATTCTAAGCCCATTTTCCAGCACTTGACCCGTAGCCTTGTATGCTATGGCGTTTCAAGTGCTCATTTAAATACTTCTTAAATGTTGTGAGGGTTCCTGGCTCTACCACCTCTTCAGGCAGTGCGTTCCAGATTCCAACCACCCTCTGGGTGAAAAAAAATTTCCTCAAATCCCCTCTAAACCTCCTGCCCCTTAACTTAAATCTATGCCCCTCTGGTTATTGACCCCTCCGCTGAGGGAAAAAGTTTCTTTGTATCTAAACTATCAATGCCCCTCATAATTTTGTATACCTCAATCATATCCCCCATCAGCCCTCTCTGCTCTAAGGAAAACAACCCTAGTCTATCCAGTCTCTCTTCAAAGCTGAAATACTCCAGCCCAGGCAACATCCTGGTGAATCTCCTCTGCACCCTCTCCAGTGCAATCACATCCTTCCTATAGTGTGGTGACCAGAACTGTACACAGTACTCCAGCTGTGGCCTAACTAGCATTTTATACAGCTCCATCATAACCTCCCTGCTCTTATATTCTATACCTCAGCTAATAAAGGCAAGTATCCCATATGCCTTCCTAACCACCTTATCTACCTGTGCTGCTGCCTTCAGTGATCTATGGACAAATACACCAAGTCTCATTCCTTCAGAGTTAAAAAAAAATTTATTTTTACTTTATCTTTATGTCTTTATCTTTTTATCGTTAGGTTGTGCAAATACAGTGATATGAAAGGTAGTGGGAAAACCTGGTCATTTATTTTCTTTAAAGTGGCACCAACCTCATCAAAAACTGTTCAATCATTTAGAATTGTCTGATGAAATGACAGTCATAGGGTCATTGCGATGCAGAAGGTGGCCATTTGGCCCATCGAGTATGTACCAGCTCCATGTCGAGCAATCCTGTCCCATTCCCCTGCCTTATCCCTGTAACTCTGTAAGTTTATTTCCCTCAAGTGCCCATCCAATTTCTTTTTGAAATCATTCATCTTTTCTGCTTCCACTACCCTCGTGGGCAGTAAAGTTCCAGGTCATTCCCACTCACTGCGTAAAATAGTTCTTCCTCACATTCCCCCCCGTATATCTTGCCCAAACCTTAAATCTGTGTCCCCTAGTCCTTGTATCATCAACTAATGGGAACATTAGTTTGCCTACCTTATCTGAATGGGGTTTTCAGTGAGAAACATCACCTGTATTTACAGTTAACTTTCTCAATCAGCAAACACAACAATTAATTAACCAGTATTTCTTGTGATGACTGTGTGCTTGTGGTTTATTCCTCTCTCTGCCACTCCTCACCACCTATCCTTCTAACTCCACAGTCGATAAAAGGGTTTTTAACAATTTTGCTTCTGCAAGAACGGGATTTAATTTTAAAGAAGTAATTTTTAAGAAGCTGCTATATAATCTGGGTTTCTGTTGTGGAATGGTGAAATGACAGGAGACACCTCCATCTAGTGGTGATAGTAATGAGCTGCGAGCAGGGCCAGCTGGTGGGAAATTACATCTTATACTCATGGACCTTTGGCCCAACAGGCCTGTACCGGTGTTTCTGCTGCACACGAGTTCCCTCCCACCCCCTCTTCATCTCACCCTATCTCCATATCCTTCTATTCCTTTCTCCCTTATGTGTTTATCCAGCTTCTCCTTTTATATATCTAAACTAGTCACCTCAATCACTCCCTGTGGTAGTGAGTTCCACATTCTCACCACTCTCTGGGTAAAGAGGTTTTTCCTGAATTCCCGAATGGATTTATTAGTGACTATTTTATATTTAAGACCTCTAGTTCTGGTCTGCTGCTTAGGCAGCCGATCCCCCCAGTTTTCAATATTTGTTGTAACAACTTTTTTTTCCATACTCTTAAATGTCTGCAATTTGTACCCTGCCCTTCCCCCCTCTTCCCTCTCTTCACCCCCTCTGCCCCTCTCTCCCACCCCCTCTCTTCCCCTCCCCCTCCCTGCCCTCTCTTCCCCCCTCCCTGCCCTCTCTTTCCCCCCCTCCCTCCTCTCTTTCCCCCCCCCCCCTCCCTCCCTCCTCTCTCCCCGCTCTGAAACAGATGTCCTCTGCCTGGTGCTGCAGGATTTCACTGATGTGTTGCACTGTGGCCGAGTGACACTGTTCACTGCCAAACCCTTTCCTGTTCTGCTCCTCCAGTGCTGCCCAATACCTCAGCCATGTCTGGCTGATTGAGAGTCCAGATGTGGTTAATTATATTTCTGATCAGTGGGTGAGGAAATGAGTAATAGACACAGTTGTTGATCATGTGCTCTCGATAGTCATATTCACACCAGCCGTCAATGTGAACTTTAACTTTATTTATGTATCTGGTGTGGGAGATCGACAGGTTATTAAAGGGGGGAACAGCAAATTGATTGTGAAAGATTGTTTCAGAGGAGATAAATTAGAATGAGGAAAAATGAGAAACTTAAGAATTATTGGAGGAAAAAAGACCAGGATCTATCTCTTAGTCACAAGATACAATGATTAATGGAGGTGTCAACCAATCACAGCAATCAATCTCGAACATTGGGAGGAATTTCATGCTCTCCCCTGTGGTGGGTTTGGAAGCTGGGAGAACATTTAATCAGACAGGATGGGGGGGGGTGTCCCTGCCACCTTCCCATCTCCACCCAAATTAAGTGCGTTGACAGGCCTTCCCGTGCCACTGCCAATTGAGGCCCTTAATTGGGCAAATAATGCCCAAGTAAAGGCCTCATCCCAGCACCGCTGGTATTAGCCCAGCAGCGGGCGGGCGTGTCGCCACATGGGAAGCACACCAAGCAAGCTCGTGTGGGTTGCTTGCCAGGTCCAGTGTGGGTCCCTCGTAAAAAGACACTCAGTGCCTGAACAAGAGACCCGGCATCGGGAAGGGCGGGGGGGCCCACTGAGACCCACCCCCTGCCCTTGCTGCGGACTCCCCCTACACCCCCTCTCCTGCAACCCCCACCCCGCAAAACCCCTCCTGCCCTGCCTTACCTGTGGCCTGGGTCCAGCACCTGCAGCGGCCATCGCCTCTGCAGTAAAAGAGCTGCTGGCCTCTGATTGGCTGACAGCTCACAGTAGGTGGGACCTCTGTCACTGGGGTCCTTGTTCCCAGGGATGGACTGCCGCTGTCCACTTAAGTGCCTAATTGGCATGTAATACGGCAGACCTTCCCCAAAGGAGGCAACGCGGGGCTCTCGCTGGTGCTTTCGCCGATGGCCGAGACCACCATCACGCGTAACTTTATGCACAGCAATGGAGGCAAGAAATGGCCCACCCGCCCTAAGCCAATCAAGGCCCATAAGTGGCCAATTAACTGGCACTGGTATTTTACCCGCAGTGGCCGAGCAGCAAAGGTCCCAAGAACACAGTCAGGTAAAACCTAGCGACCTGCTTGCGGGCTGAGGGAGGGCCCTCCTGATTGGGCACCCCATGCCCCACGGAGGGCCACCCACAAAGGCCCAACCGCCCCCAACGCACAACACGACCCCCCTCCCCACCAACCGCCCAGCCGATTGTCCCCAGCGAGACCCCAAAAACTTGCCTTCTTTCCGGGGTCGTCCTTCCTGTTGCTTCCGATGGCTGGGTGCAGTCCCGGCAGTGGCCACCGCTCCCAGTGGCGCAGCTGGGACTAAGAGCTGCCAGCCCATTGATTGGCCGGCAGCTCCATTAGGCGGGTCTTCCTGTCGCAAGGAGGTAAAAGTCCTGCCCAAGACCAATTAAGGGCCTGGGGAGTGAAAAATCCCAGCTGGACACTAACTTTATGCCTAGTGGGCGGGTCCTCCCGCCCAACGTTAAATTCTGGCCCATGTCTCTAATTGCTCAAGTAACAGGATCCCAAAATGAGGTTGGACAGAATTGGACAGAATGGAAAGAATGATTAGAATGTGGAATTCTCTGGCACAAACCAACATTGTAGCCAAGTCCACAGCCTTCTGAAAGAAAATTAGATTGCAGCAAACAGAATGAACTCGAAAAGGTGGAGTACAAGAGCGTAGGAGGATCAAGGAGAGCGCGATTAGATATAGTGGCACAGGTTGCTGACTGGCTACTTAACGTTCTGGAACATTCTATGATTCTGGGGAATGGACTTTGGCAGTTGCACTTTGTACATCTTTAGACCTGCCTCTTGTCAGTCTTCAATAGCAACTTGCATTTATATAGCGCCTTTCACATCAAACATCCCAAGGTGCTTCACAGGAGCATTACAATCTGACACGGAGACATTAGGTCAGGTGACAATAGGTCCGAGAGGTGGAGAGGGTAAGGGAGGGAATTCCAGAGCTTGGGGCCCAGGCAGCTGAAGGCACGGCCGCCAATGGTGGAGCGATTAAAATCGGGAACGCTCGAGACCAGACTTGGAGGAGCGCAGAGATCTCGGAGGATTGTGGGACTGGAGGAGATTACAGAAATAGGGAGGGACAAAGCCATGGAGGGATGTGAAAACACGGATGAGAATTTTATAATCAAGACATTTCTTGATCAGGAGCCAGTGTAAGTCAGGGAACTAAAGGTGATGGATGAACGGGACTTGGTGCTTGTACATTTCTAGCAAATGATTTTGCTTCAGTCTTGTATATCACGTCTGTATTTTACCATTAAAGTTAGATAATTTATTGAATGAAGCGATTATGATGGATTAAAATCAAACATCATTTTTATATTTAATAGGCATAGCTGAGGAGTATATCACACCAATGTTTAACTTCTATCGAAGTATCGGAGAGTTGAAGATGGCACAAGAGGAGTATAGTCTTTTAATGGCCATCATAATTCTTTCACCAGGTAGGTGTTGGTCTCGGTGACCTTCGTTATTAGTGTTTCAAGCATGTTGTAATCTGTCTATCAACACGTTATGTTCCCATGTCAGCTGTGACTCGGTGCATCGCGCTCTCACCTCTGAGTCAGTAGGTCGTGCAGTTGATGCTGCTCACCAACTGCGGCCTGAAAAATTTGTCCTGCCTCCAATGCAGGGGGACGGGGTGGAGATGTACAGGGGAGGCAGGAGATGTACAGGGGAGGCAGGAGTTGCACAACAAGGCAGGAGATGCACTGGCGAGGCAGGAGATGGACAGGCTGGACAGGTGAGGCAGGAGATGGACAGGTGAGGCAGGAGATGGACAGGTGAGGCAGGAGATGGACAGGTGAGGCAGGAGATGGACAGGTGAGGCAGGAGATGCTCAGGCGAGGCAGGAGATGGACAGGCATGGCAGGAGATGGGCAGGCGAGGCAGGTGATGTACAGGGGAGGCAGGAGATGTACAGGGGAGGCAGGAGATGTACAGGGGAGGCAGGAGATGTACAGGCGAGGCAGGAGATGTACAGGCGAGGCAGGAGATGCACAACAAGGCAGGAGATGCACTGGCGAGGCAGGAGATGGACAGGAGATGGGCAGGCGCGGCAGGAGATGGGCAGGCGAGGCAGGAGATGGGCAGACGAGGCAGGAGATGGGCAGACGAGGCAGGAGATGGGCAGGCGAGGCAGGAGATGGGCAGGCGAGGCAGGAGATGGACAGGCTGGACAGGTGAGGCAGGAGATGGACAGGTGAGGCAGGAGATGGACAGGTGAGGCAGGAGATGCTCAGGCGAGGCAGGAGATGCTCAGGAGATGGGCAGGCGCGGCAGGAGATGGGCAGGCGAGGCAGGAGATGGGCAGACGAGGCAGGAGATGGGCAGACGAGGCAGGAGATGGGCAGGCGAGGCAGGAGATGGGCAGGCGAGGCAGGAGATGGGCAGGCGAGGCAGGAGATGGACAGGCGAGGCAGGAGATGGACAGGCGAGGCAGGAGATGCACAACGAGGCAGGAGATGCACTGGCAAGGCAGGAGATGGACAGGCTGGACAGGCGAGGCAGGAGATGGACAGGCGAGGCAGGAGATGCACAACGAGGCAGGAGATGCACTGGCAAGGCAGGAGATGGACAGGCTGGACAGGCGAGGCAGGAGATGGACAGGCGAGGCAGGAGATGCACAACGAGGCAGGAGATGCACAACGAGGCAGGAGATGCACAACGAGGCAGGAGATGCACAGGCGAGGCAGGAGATGCACAACGAGGCAGGAGATGGACAGGCGAGGCAGGAGATGGACAGGCGAGGCAGGAGATGGGCAGGCGAGGCAGGAGATGGGCAGGCGAGGCAGGAGATGGGCAGGCGAGGCAGGAGATGGGCAGGCGAGGCAGGAGATGGGCAGGCGAGGCAGGAGATGGACAGGCGAGGCAGGAGATGGACAGGCGAGGCAGGAGATGGACAGGCGAGGCAGGAGATGGACAGGCGAGGCAGGAGATGGACAGGCGAGGCAGGAGATGGACAGGCGAGGCAGGAGATGCACTGGCGAGGCAGGAGATGGACAGGCGAGGGAGGAGTGTGCAGGTGGCTGCTCCCTGAGCCTGGAGTGACAGCGATCCCGCGGTGCGTGAGACATGTGCAGCGGAGGGTGCACGAGTGACGAGGAGCAGAGAGTGTGAAGGACACATGGAGCAGAGCATGTGTGACACGTGCAGGTCACCAGCTGCCAAACTGACAATTCCAGGGGAGATTGGGACACCAATATCCGACATCTGTTCTCCCACCGCAACCCCCCCTCCCCCCACAATGTACAGAAGTGACACAATCCCCAAATTCTCTGCCATTGATCCTTTAGAAATGGCACTAAATTATTCTGCATTTCTGCAGCACAGAAATTAAAATCCAGAACAAAGTGGGAGCAGGTCAGGTCAAGATCCATAAATGTCATGTATCCAGCTGGTAGAATTGTATAGCAAAAACTCCCGTCACACAAGATTCTAATCCTGACTGCCAGCAGCACACAGAAGAGCCTCTGTGTTCATCAATAATGCGCCTTGTCCCGGAGGACCAGGGATTACATTAGGTTCGACATTTGGGACATTCTCAGTTTCCCTGAGAAACAAAGTGATTTGAAAATGGGGCAGAAACACACGCTTAAAACACAGCCCCATTCATTGCTGTATCTGACAATGGGTTAAAAATGCACTGGCAAAATATTCAGCTTAAATATTCACTCAGCATTGCTTATCCCTGCCTTGCGTGGACAATGTGTTTGACAGCTAATGCCCTTTGCATAAAAACTTAAGAAATAGGAACAGGAGTAGGCCATTCGGCCACTGGAGCCTGCTCCACCATTCAATAAGATCATGGCTCCATGGAGAGCCGGCATGGATTTGATGGGCTGAATGGCCTCCTTCTGTGCTGTAAATGACTCTTTGACACTATGACTATGGTTGATCTTCTGCATCAACTCCACTTTCCTTCCCTTTAATTCCCTTAGTGCCCAAAAATCTATCTAACGTCCGACATCCTACAGTGTTTTGCAGAGACAAAGTGGAGAAGGCTGCAAGGTCAAGGAGGAGAGCAGAGAGGGGGGTGGGATTCAGAACATTCAAACCGCCCACGCCTCCAAATTTCACTAACTTGTTTTATTGGAGCACTGCTTTTGAAAGAATGAGCCTCTGATCACTGGATAGAAAGACACAAACAAGGGATGTTTTTCCACGGGTGATCAGTTCCACAATTTGACCAGTGAAAACCAATTTGTTGAGCTCACACTTAAATATTAACAACAACATATATTCAAAAGCAGCTTTAACCTAATTAAACATCCCAAGGTGCTTCACAGGAACGTTATGAAACAAAATTTGACAAAGAGCCTCATAAGGAGCTATTAGGGCAGGCGTCCAAAAGCTTGGTCAAAGAGGTAGGTTTTAAGGAGCGTCTTAAAGGAGGAAAGCGAGGCGGAGAGGTTTAGGGAGGGAATTCCAGAGTTTGGGGCCCAGGCAGCTGAAGGCTCGGCCGCCAATGGTGGAGCTATTAACATCAGGGATGCTCAAGAGGCCAGAATTAGTGGAGCGCAGAGATCTCGGAGGGTTGTGGGGCTGGAGGAGATTACAGAGATAGGGAGGGGTGAAACCCTGGATGGATTTGAAAACAAGGATGAGAATTTTAAAATTGAGGCTTTGCTCGGCCAGGAGCCAATGTAGGTCAACGAGCACAGGGGGTGATAGGGGAATGGGACTTGATGCGAGTTAGGACATGGGCAGCAGAGTTTGGATGACCTCAAGTTTACGGAGGGTCGAATATGGGAGACCAGCCAGGAGTGCGTTGGAATAGTCAAGTCCAGAGGTAACAAAGGTGTGGTAGAGGATTTCAGCAGCAGATGAGCTGAAACAGGACAGAGGTGGTCTTAGTGATGTCACAGGTATATAGCTGGAAGTTCATCTTGAGGTCAAATATGACACCAAGGTTGTGAGCTTTCTGGTTCAGCCTCAAACAGTTGCCAGGGAGAGAGGTGTAGGGGAATGGAGTTTGGTGCAGGTACCAAAATCAATGGCTTCAGTCTTCCCAATATTTAATAGGAAATTTCTGCTCATCCAGTCCTGGATGTTGGATAAGCAGTCTGATCATTTAGAGGAGTCGTGAGAGGTGGTGGTGAGGTAAAGCTGGGTGTCGTCAGCATATATGTGAAAACTAACGCT
The DNA here is from genome assembly GCF_036365525.1 of Heterodontus francisci. Lineage (NCBI taxonomy): Eukaryota > Metazoa > Chordata > Chondrichthyes > Heterodontiformes > Heterodontidae > Heterodontus > Heterodontus francisci. The sequence goes on from NC_090388.1 coordinate 6,534,829, forward strand.
GTGCTTTCGGATGATGTTGCCAAGGGGCAGCATGTTGATGAGAAATAGGAGGGGGCCAAAGATAGATCCTCGGGGGACACCAGAGGTAACGGTGCGGGAGCAGGAAGAGAAATCATTGCAAGTGATACCCTGGCTGCGATTAGATAGATAATAATGGGATCAGATGAGAACAGTCCCACATAGCCGGACGACAGTGGAGAGGTGTTGGAGGAAGATGGTGTGGTCGACCATGTCAAAGGCGGCAGGCAGGAAGAGAAGGATGAAGAGGGAAAGTTTACCTTTGTCACAGTCACATAAGATGTCATTTGTGACTTTGATAAGAGCTGTTTCGGTGCTGTGACAGGGGCGGAAACCTGATTGGGGGGGATTCAAACATGGAGTTCCGGGAAAGATGGGCACGGATTTGGGAGGTGACAATATATTCGTTTGTCAGGACGGTGGGGTCAAATGTTGTTTTTTTGAGGAGAGGGGTAATGATGAATTTGAAGGAGAGGGGAACATGATCTGAGGAGAGAGAGAGCCATCAACAATATCCGTTAACATGGGAGCCAGGAAGGGAAGTTAGGTTGTCAGCGGTTTATTGGGAATAATATTTCTGTGATATTACAGTGAATCGGAGAGAAGTTACTGATGGGACTTGCATTTTAAGGCTTGTGTCCAACTGATTTTTTTTCTTTTCATTTGCTTTATTTGAAAAGTTAGATTAATGGAATTAATAATTTGATCCTTTATGGCAAATTCCTATTTGAGAAACAAGCTCCAGAAATCGTTCCGAGCAGCCACAATTTTCCAGGCGCAAAAATTGCACCTGTTTCCAATATGGCGGATTTCCGTCTGGATGTGTGCCGCCTTCCATCTTGGTTGCTGTGCTGTCGGGAGCACACGTTAGGAATATTCAGCGGTGGAACGGATTTATTTCAATTTGGGTCTTGTGAATCTTTTAGGATTGTACTTCAATGTGGAACCACCTCACCACTGTCCCTCAACTGGATGGTTCCCCACCAGCTAATGAATTCCCACCACCTCCACTCCCAGCCTGCAAATAGCCCCTCCCCTCTCCCCTCTGGCTGCTCATCTTCATTACTTACCTGTGCGGCAGTTCTGTTGGCGTCACAGGCGTCCGATCCTCGGTGATGACTTGCTGGGCAGGTTGCCCGCTCCATGGAAATGGGCCCCGGGTCCAATATTGGGGCTAAAGTCTGGCTCGGGTATCAAATTAAACCCCGACTCAACAACAGCCAACCTGAACCCAAGCCGAACCCAAATCCTTTAATTTTTTTAAATGCTCGACCCGACCCGACCCGACCCGAACCCGAACCCGACACGTACTCGGGTTTGGTCGGGAAGCCAGGCTTTAGATCAGTGATCGAGTACAGGTGCCAGTTGTTGATGTGCCCATGTTCAATTAACAGCATAAAGTTTAAAAAACAAACACTGATTTCAAACAGTCGAAGGCACCCGGACCCTGAGCACCCGCGGTAACAAAAGTATCCACTTCAGGAAATCATGCAATGTAACAAACCAGCTTCTGAACCGTATCAAGTTCCGATGTCATTAACAAAAAAAAACTCAGCAGAGAACTCCGGTTGGGAAGTTTAATCTCCCTATTTCCAGATAATTTTAAATCCTTGGGCCAAGTATAGATTAAAGTAGGAGCTCAGTTGATGTTTCTGTATTTACTGCAGTTACTGGTATCTTCCCCGGGCTTGTCAGTTTCTCCCAGACTTGATAGATTTCAGAGTGTAAGGGGTTGGGTTAATTTCATTCGGGTGCTTTATGTCGGAACTTGTAGCTGTTTCTTTCCCCTCCTTTTCCCCCACCCCCCACCCCCTCACCTCTGATTTCTGTTTGTCCTAAGTTCTGTCCACATCCAGCCCGACCTGACCCGACCCGAGCCCGAATTTTGCACCCAGAAGAGAGACCCAACCAGACACATGTCGTTAGGTCCAACATTTGTTGCCCATCTCTAATTGCCCTTGAGAAGGTGGTGATGAGCTGCCTTCTTGAACCGCTGCAGTCCATGTGGGGTAGGTACACCCACAGTGCTTTTTTTCTGTAGTGGTTTGATACAACTGAGTGGCTTGCTACACCATTTCAAAGGGCAGTTATTGCAGTGGGACTGGAGTCACATGTAGGCCAGACCAGGTAAGGATGGCAGATTTCCTGTCCTGAAGGATGTTCGTGAACCAGCTGGGTTTTTATGACCCTCCAGTAGTTTCACTATTAAAGACACTAGCATTTTAATTCCAGTTTTATTAATTAAATGAATGTAAACTTCCCGTGCTGCTGTGGTGGGATTTGAACTCATGTCTCTGGAGCATTAGTCTGGGCCTTGGGATTACTAGTCCAGTAACATTACCACTGCGCTACTATCCCCTACTGTGAGTCCGGTGTGAGTCTTTTACAACTTGTTAGATGGTGTGACACCGTGCGAGGTCAAATGGCCACATTTAATGATCTGTTTCTTTGCTATAGATCGTTCCTTCGTGAAGAATCGGGAAGCGATCGACAGACTTCAGGAGCCTTTGCTAGAAATCCTGCAGAAATACTGCAAACTGAACCACCCGGATGACCCCCAGCACTTTGCTCGACTGCTGGGAAGACTCACTGAGCTCAGGACTTTTAACCATCACCACTCAGACATGCTGATGTCCTGGAGAATCAACGACCAGAAATTCACGCCTCTTCTGTGCGAGATCTGGGATATGCAATGAATACTCCAGCCCTCCTTGCAAAAATTCTTGGGTCATTTACCGGACCTGGTAATTAAAAATACATGCACAAAATAGTCTGGAAACTGAAGCTCCGAACTTGGGAACATTCTGAGCTGACTGGTGTACATACACCAAAGGATCTAAGAGCTTTTCTGTGGCTCCATGCTCAGTGCAAAGACTGACTCTGTGTGAGTGCAGGCTGTAAAGAGGATGTGACACTACAACTTTACATCTCTAACCCATGCCCACAAATAGCAAGGTTCTACATGGGCAACACAGCCACGATAAATTACCCCCAATACCTTCTTAAAAGAAGTCTGGTACTTTTTTAATTGCCTTCATGATCTTAATGTATAGACATCAGTCAAGTATTATGTAAGATTATTTGCAGTCACTTAGTGCTTCTGCCTTGTATTGTGAACTCTAGCCCTATTGACTGATTTTCATGGTGTCACTAACAACCGTTCCAGCATTACATCAACAAGCATTGCCACTGCATTCCTTTAGTCAGAGTGCATGTCCAAAGGGAAGCATTCCTGTTGTTAACTTCCCAAATGGACATTGGTAGATTTAATTTCATAGAAAAATGCAAAGGTAGTTTCTATTGCAGAATGGTTTGAAAGAATGTGCAGAAATGCTAATGATGGATGGGTGATCAGAACTCTATTCAACCTCTTGTAGGTCAGATAGAATTACATTTGGACAAATTCCCTAACTTCTCATCTAAGACGTTAATCCAAGTCCCCGTCTGCCCTCTCAGTTGGAAGTAGAAGATCCAATGGCCACTATTTTGAAGAAGAGCAGTGGAGCTGCACCCTAATGCCCTGGTCAATATTTAGTGAGCCCAATGGACTGGGGGCCGACCATCCCATTGCTAAACTGGTCTGCTTTGCACCCATTTTATTTTGCAAAAATGAGTGCAACACACACCAACTTTCACTCCAATGGTCTCTTTAATGTTTCCTACAATAGGACAGTGACTACACTTCAAAAAGTGCTTCATTGAGTGTAAAGTACTTGGGACATCCTGAGATTGTGAAAGGAGCTATAGAAATGTAAGTTGCTCCCTTGTTTTTTGAAGCAATTTTAGCTGTTTGCTGCAACTAAACTGTGGCTGGAAGAGTTCTGTGGTTTGGTATTAAAGACAAATTGAAAAGTGTTCCACACAATTTTACTGTGAATAGGAAACATCAGAAATCTCCCCTCATGAAGATTCTTTTCTCAGTACGTCAGCTGATCACGGATTAGACTGTGACTTGGAGCAGTGAGGCACTTGTGTAAAGGATGAAACTGTATTGTGTAAAGATTTCTGACAGTTTTAAAACCTTTGTTGGATGACAACGAGCATCACCTTTAAAACTGAAAGTTCATGTTCATAGCTCATGTTACTAAAGAAACCCAATTCATATTCACACTGTGTGGCATTAGTAAATTAATGAGTGGTCGCATTATTACTCATACTGATCCTTTGAAATCAGCAATGCATTTGTGCAAATATATATATTATAATGGTGAATAAAGGGTGAATTGTATTTCTTGATGTAAATTATTTTGTGTCTATTTATGGGATGTATTTGTGTATATACTTTTTATACCTTGCTGTGTTAAATGGGAGTGAAGTCAGGCATAAATGATAAATGCTAGAGATAAAATATTTTGTGGAAGTGATCAGAGCACATTCATGATAGCCAACACAGGGTAGAGTTTTCACTTTAGGCACTATTGCCAGTCTGGAGTTGTACCAGGTTTCAAAACTGAAGCCATGTTTCACCTTACTGCTTAAATTCATAATCCTAAACATAAACTCGTCCATGAACCAATGCGATTGGTCACATAAACAACATTTATATAGCGCATTTAATAAAATAAAACATTCCAAGGTGCTTAACCAGAGCAATACCTATTAAAAATGCTTTAACATTTTTGACACTGAGCTACAGAAGGAGAATCAGGACAGATGATCAAAAGCTTAATCAAAGAGGTAGGTTTTGAGGAGTATCTTAAAGGAGATGATGAGGTTTGGGGAGGGAATTCCAGCACTTAGAGCCAAGGCAGCTGAAGGCACAGCCACCAATGGTGGAGCGATTAAAGTCAGGGATACACAAGAGGCCAGAATTAGAGGAGCACTGGGATCTTGAAGAGTTGTGGGGCTGGAGGAGATTACAGAGCAATGGAGGGATTTGAAAACAAGGATGAGGATTTTAAAGTTCAGGCATTTTCGGATGGGCAGCCATTGAAGATCAGTGAGCACAGGGGGCGATGGATGAATGAGATTTGGAGTGAGTCAAGATATGGGCAACAGAGTTTAGGTGAACACAAGTTTATGTAAAGTGGAAGATGGGAGGCCAGCCAGAAGTGCAGTAGAACAGTCGAGTCCAGAGGTTAACATAAGCATGGATGAGGGTTTCAGCAGCAGCTGAGCTGAAACAGGTGTGGAGTTGGGCGAAATTACAGAGGTGGAAGTAGGCACACTTGGTGATCATGCAGATATGTAGTCAGAAACACATCTTGGGATCAAACACAACACCGAGGTTGCGAATGGTCTGGCTCAGGACAGTTACCAGTGATGGAAATAGTGGACATGGAATGGAAGTTGTGATGGACCAGTCTACTCAATATTTAGTTGAAGGAAATTTCTGCTCATCCAATATTGGATGTCAAACAAGCAGTGTGACAAAGCAGAGACAGTGGAGGGGCCGAGACAGTCATAGTTATAGAGTCACAGGGTCATTTATGGCACATTCGGCCCATAGATTCCATGCTGGCCTTCCACGAAGCTATTCAGTCAGTCCCACTCCCCCGCTCGTTCCCCATAGCCCTACAAATCTATTTCCTTCAAGTGCCCATCCAGGTTCCTTTTTGAAGTCATTGTTTGTCTCTGCTTCCACTACCCTTGTGGGCAGCGAGTTCCTGAGGGTGGTGAAATAGAGCTGAGTGTTGTCTGCATACATATGGAACTTGATGTGTTTTCAGATGATATCACTGAGAGGTAGCACGTAGCTGAGAAATAGAGAGGGCACAGAGATAGATCCTTGGGAAACTCCAGAGCTAAAAGAGTGAGACAGGTAGAAAAGCCATTACTTGGTGATTCTCTGATTACAATTAGATAGATAAAAAACAGAACCAAGCAAAGGGCAGTTCCACCCAGCTGGATGACGAGAGAGGCCTTGGAGGAGGAAGATGTCAAAAGGTTTAAGAAGGATGAGAAGGGATAGTTAATCACAGTCACAGTTACAAAGAATGTCATGTGACTTTAACAAGGGCTGTTTCGGTACCGTGTCCCAGATGGAACCTAATTGGAGGGAGTCAAAAATGGAATTGTGGGAAAGATAGGCTTGGATTTGGGAAGCGACAACATGTTCAAGGGCATTGGCGAGCAGAGAGAGGTTTCAAATGGGGCGTTAGTTTGTAGGTAAAGATGGGTCAACAGTCGGTTTAGTAAATAAGGTAATAGAACGCAATTGTTTCTTTTGCATTACAAGTTATTCATTGTGTTTAAGAGCGGTAACTGGAGCAGTTTTATTAACATAGCTAAAAATGAGTTTCTCACCAAAAATAACCATTTTTAATAAGAATATTCAGTCAGCCACCTGTGACTAACCTGATTTAAAATCACTGATCGTGACTTCAAAAAGAGACAGGCTCATTCATAACTTTCATTGGGGTACAATAGCCAGTTTCTGAGAAAAATATTTAATATTTAAAAACTTTTAAAAGTGCCTACTGATGCCGATGCGCTTAAGAAAACCCAACTTAATTCAAAGAGACACCTTGAAGGGTTGCAAATGGATATAACAGGAAGAAACTTGCCATGCTCATTATTTCCATCTGGGAAGTGGCACCTTCCAAACCCACGACCTCTACCAACTCGAAGGACAAGAGCAGCAAATGCATGGGAACATCACCACCTGCAAGTTCCCCTCCAAGTCACACACCATCCTGACTTGGAACTATATCGCCGTTCCTTCACTGTCGCTGGGTCAAAATCCTGGAACTTCCTAACAGCACTGTGGGTCTACCTACCCCACATGGACTGCAGCGGTTCAAGAAGGCAGCTCACCACCACCTTCTCAAGGGGAATTAGGGATGGGCAATAAATGCTGGCCTGGCCAGTGATGCTCATATCCCATGAACTAATAAAAATAAACTCTAGGCCCAGGTTGTTAGTGTTGGATCCCTGAGGTAGATTTAGTTCTGCAAGGCTCTGGCATCAGAAAAACTCACAACATTGAGAAACAGTAACTGGTGAACAGACCCAGCAAACACCAAAGGGTTGCAGGTAAGTTACAAGAGTAATAAAATACAAACTACATAACCAGCAAGTAGAGAATACTGATCACATAACTATATGTACACACATAGGACACAGTTACAGGCCTACCAGGAAAGAGCTGGAGGAATGAGGCTAATTGGATACCTCCAGCACAGGTACTATGGGCTGAAAGGCCTCCTTCTGTGCTATATGATTCTATGATTCCATAACAAGCAAGTAGTGAATACAGCCCATATAACATAGAATCACAGAGTATTTACAGAACAGAAACAGGCCATTCAACCCAACAAGTCCATACCAGGGTTTATGCTCCACACAAACTTCCTCCCACTCCACTTCATTTCACCCTATCTGCATAACTTTCCATTCATTTCTCCAGCACATGTTTATCTGGCTTCCCCTTAAATGTATCTATACCATTCACCTTCACCACTCTCTGTGGTAGTGAGTTCCTCATTCACATCATTCTCTGGGTAAAGAATACCCTATTGGATTTATTAGTGACTATAGTTCTGGTGTCACCCACAAATGGAATCATCTTCTCTACGTCTACCCTATCAATCCCTTTCACAATCCTCAAGACCTCTATCAGGTCACACCTTAGCCTCTGTGTTTCTAGAGAGAAAATCCCCAGCCTGTTCAATCTATCCTGATAGTTTCAGTATCATTCCAGTAAATCATTTTGCACCTTCTCCAGTGCAACTATATCCTTTTTAAATTTGTACTAGAACGGAACTCGGTACCCCATGTGTGGTCTAACGAAGGTTCAATGCAAGTTTACATAACCTCCCTTCTTTTAAATTCTATCCCTCTAGAAATGAACCCCAATACTTGGTTTGCTTTTTTTCTTATCCTTAACATGTATAAGAACATAAGAAATAGGAGAAGGAGTAGACCATACAGCCCATCGAGCCTGCTCCACCATTCAATACAATCATAGAACATAGAACATAGAACATTACAGCACAGTACAGGCCCTTCGGCCCTCGATGTTGTGCCGACCTGTGAAACCATCTGACCTACACTATTCCATTTTCATCCATATGTCTATCCAATGACCACTTAAATGCCCTTAAAGTTGGTGAGTCTACTACTGTTGCAGGCAGGGCATTCCACGCCCCTACTACTCTCTGAGTAAAGAAACTACCTCTGACATCTGTCCTATATCTATCACCTCTCAACTTAAAGCTATGTCCCCTCGTGTTTGCCATCACCATCCGAGGAAAAAGACTCTCACTATCCATCCTATCTAACCCTCTGATTATCTTATATGTCTCTATTAAGTCACCTCTCTTCCTCCTTCTCTCTAACGAAAACAACCTCAAGTCCCTCAGCCTTTCCTCGTAACACCTTCCCTCCATACCAGGCAACATCCTAGTAAATCCCCTCTGCACCCTTTCCAAAGCTTCCACATCCTTCCTATAATGCGGTGACCAGAACTGCACGCAATACTCCAGGTGCGGCATGACTTCGTGGCTCCAAAACTTGATCCCCCTACTAATAAAAGCTAATACACCATATGCCTTCTTAACAGCCCTATTAACCTGGGTGGCAACTTTCAGGGATTTATGTACCTGGACACCAAGATCTCTCTGCTCATCTACACTACCAAGAATCTTCCCATTAGCCCAGTACTCTGCATTCCTGTTACTCCTTCCAAAGTGAATCACCTCACACTTTTCTGCATTAAACTCCATTTGCCATCTCTCAGCCCAGCTCTGCAGCCTATCTATGTCCCTCTGTACCCTACAACATCCTTCGGCACTATCCACAACTCCACTGACCTTCGTGTCATCCGCAAATTTACTAACCCACCCTTCTACACCCTCTTCCAGGTCATTTATAAAAATGACAAACAGCAGTGGCCCCAAAACAGATCCTTGTGGTACACCACTAGTAACTAAACTCCAGGATGAACATTTGCCATCAACCACCACCCTCTGTCTTCTTTCAGCTAGCCAATTTCTGATCCAAAGCACTAAATCACCTTCAATCCCATACTTCCGTATTTGCTGCAATAGCCTATCGTGGGGAACCTTATCAAATGCCTTACTGAAATCCATATACACCACATCCACGGCTTTACCCTCATCCACCTATTTGGTCACCTTCTCAAAAAACTCAATAAGGTTTGTGAGGCACGACCTACCCTTCACAAAACCGTGCTGACTATCGCTAATGAACTTATTCTTTTCAAGATGATTATAAATCCTGTCTCTTATAACCTTTTCCAACATTTTACCCACAACCGAAGTAAGGCTCACAGGTCTATAATTACCAGGGCTGTCTCTACTCCCCTTCTTGAACAAGGGGACAACATTTGCTATCCTCCAGTCTTCCGGCACTATTCCTGTCGACAATGACGACATAAAGATCAAGGACAAAGGCTCTGCAATCTCCTCCCTGGCTTCCCAGAGAATCCTAGGATAAATCCCATCTGGCCCAGGGGACTTATCTATTTTCACACTTTCCAAAATTGCTAACACCTCCTTCTTGTGAACCTCAATCCCATCTAGCCTAGTAGTCTGTATCTCAGTATTCTCCTCGACAACATTTTCTTTCTCTACTGTAAATACTGACGAAAAGTATTCATTTAACGCTTCCCCTATCTCCTCTGATTCCACACGCAACTTCCCACTACTATCCTTGATTGGCCCTAACCTATCTCTAGTCATTCGTTTATTCCTGATATACCTATAGAAAGCCTTAGGGTTTTCCCTGATCCGATCCGCCAATGACTTCTCGTGTCCTCTCCTCGCTCTTCTTAGCTCTTCCTTTAGATCCTTCCTGGCTAGCTTGTAACTCTCAAGCGCGCTAACTGAGCCTTCACGTCTCATCCTAACATAAGCCTCCTTCTTCCTCTTGACAAGCGCTTCAACTTCTTTAGTAAACCACGGCTCCCTCGCTCGACAACTTCCTCCCTGCCTGACAGGTACATACTTATCAAGGACACGCAGTAGCTGCTCCTTGAATAAGCTCCAATTTTCGATTGTGCCCAGCTCCTGCAGTTTCCTTCCCCATCCTACGCATCCTAAATCTTGCCTAATCGCATCATAATTTCCTTTCCCCCAGCTATAATTCTTGCCCTGCGGTATATACCTGTCCCTGCCCATCGCTAAGGTAAACCTAACCGAATTGTGATCACTATCACCAAAGTCCTGGAGTTTAGTTACTAGTGGTGTACCGCAAGGATCTGTTTTGGGGCCACTGCTGTTTGTCATTTTTATAAATGACCTGGAAGAGGGTGTAGAAGGGTGGGTTAGTAAATTTGCGGATGACACAAAGGTCGGTGGAGTTGTGGATAGTGCCGAAGGATGTTGTAGGGTACAGAGGGACATCGATAGGCTGCAGAGCTGGGCTGAGAGATGGCAAATGGAGTTTAATGCGGAAAAGTGTGAGGTGATTCACTTTGGAAGAAGTAACAGGAATGCAGAGTACTGGGCTAATGGGAAGATTCTTGGTAGTGTAGATGAACAGAGAGATCTTGGTCACAAAAACAAGAAATGCTGGATTCACTCAGCAGGTCTGGCAGCATCTGTGGAAAGAGAAGCAGAGTTAACGTTTCGGGTCAGTGACCCTTCTTCGGAACACCCGAAACGTTAACTCTGCTTCTCTTTCCACAGATGCTGCCAGACCTGCTGAGTGAATCCAGCATTTCTTGTTTTTGTTTCAGATTTCCAGCATCCGCAGTATTTTGCTTTTATTTTAGAGAGATCTTGGTGTCCAGGTACATAAATCCCTGAAAGTTGCTACCCAGGTTAATAGGGCTGTTAAGAAGGCATATGGTGTGTTAGCTTTTATTAGTAGGGGGATCGAGGTTCGGAGCCACGAGGTCATGCTGCAGCTGTACAAAACTCTGGTGAGACCGCACCTGGAGTATTGCGTGCAGTTCTGGTCACCGCATTATAGGAAGGATGTGGAAGCTTTGGAAAGGGTGCAGAGAAGATTTACTAGGATGTTGCCTGGTATGGAGGGAAGGTCTTACGAGGAAAGGCTGAGGGACTTGAGGTTGTTTTCGTTGGAGAGAAGGAGGAGGAGAGGTGACTTAATAGAGACATATAAGATAATCAGAGGGTTAGATAGGGTGGATAGTGAGAGTCTTTTTCCTTGGATGGTGATGGCAAACACGAGGGGACATAGCTTTAAGTTGAGGGGTGATAGATATAGGACAGATGTTAGAGGTAGTTTCTTTACTCAGAGAGTAGTAGGGGCGTGGAACGCCCTGCCTGCAACAGTAGTAGACTCGCCAACTTTAAGGGCATTTAAGTGGTCATTGGATAGACATATGGATGAAAATGGAATAGTGTAGGTCAGATGGTTTCACAGGTCGGCACAACATTGAGGGCCGAAGGGCCTGTACTGCGCTGTAATGTTCTAATTCTAATTCTAACACCTGGCCGGGTTCATTACCCAGTATCAAATCCAATGTGGCATCGCCCCTGGTTGGCCTGTCTACATCCTGTGTCAGAAAACCCTCCTGCACACACTGGACAAAAACTGACCCATCTAAAGTACTTGAACTATAGTATTTCCAGTCAATATTTGGAAAGTTAAAGTCCCCCATAACAACTACCCTGTTACTCTCGCTCCTGTCGAGAATCATCTTCGCTATCCTTTCCTCTACATCTCTGGAACTATTCGGAGGTCTATAGAAAACTCCCAACATGGTGACCTCTCCTCTCCTGTTTCTAACCTCGGCCCATACTACCTCAGTAGACGAGTCCTCAAACGTCCTTTCTGCCGCCGTAATACTCTCCTTGATTAACAATGCCACACCACCCCCCCCCCCCCCTCTTTTACCATCTTCTCTGTTCTTACTGAAACATCTAAATTCCGGAACCTGCAACATCCATTCCTGTCCCTGCTCTACCCATGTCTCCGAAATGGCCACAACATCGAGATCCCAGGTACCAACCCATGCTGCAAGCTCACCCACCTTATTCCGGATGCTCCTGGCGTTGAAGTAGACACAATTTAAACCAAGTTCTTGCTTGCCAGTGCCCTCTTGCGTCCTTATAACCTTATCCCTGACCTCACTACTCTCAACATCCTGTACACTGGAACTACAATTTAGGTTCCCATCCCCCTGCTGAATTAGTTTAAACCCCCCCGAAGAGCACTAGCAAATCTCCCCCCCAGGATATTGGTACCCCTCTGGTTCAGGTGAAGACCATCCTGTTTGTAGAGGTCCCACCTACCCCAGAAAGAGCCCCAATTATCCAGGAAACCAAAATCCTCCCTCCTACACCATCCCTGCAGCCACGTGTTCAACTCCTCTCTCTCCCTATTCCTCGCTTGGCACGGGCAACAACCCAGAGATACAACTCTGTTTGTTCTCGCTCTAAGCTTCCACCCTAGCTCCCTGAATTTCTGCCTTAAATCCCCATCTCTCTTCCTACCTATGTCATTGGTGCCATGGTCATGGCTGATCTTGGGCTCCAACTCCACTTTCCCGCCTGCTCCCCATATCCCTTGATTCCCTGAGAGACCAAAAACATGTCTATCCCAATCTTAAATATATTTAACAATGGAGCATCCACAACCCTCTGGGGTAGAGAATTCCAAAGATTCACAACCCTTTGAGTGAAGAAACCTCTCCTTATCTCAGTAGTAAATGGCCGACCCCTTATACTGAAACTGTGTCCCAGTGTTCTTTTTTTTCAGGTTTGCACTTGCTGCTGTTCAATATTCAGTGTATTAACAGCTAATCTGTACTAATGCTTTGTCTTTCAACACACCATTAACATATTGTTTGCCTTTGCTCCGTGACCTTTTGGTCAGCTATGTGGCCTGGTCCAGTCTAGACCTCCTTTGTTATCTCTTGCCCCACCCCCACCTCACTTGCTTATAACCTGTGACTTTTCTAATATTTGTCAGTTCCGATGAAGGGTCACTGACCCGAAACGTTAACTCTGCTTCTCTTTCCACAGATGCTGCCAGACCTGCTGAGTGGTTCCAGCATTTCTTGTTTTTATCCCAGTGTTCTAGATTCCCCAGCCTGGGAAACAACCTCTCAGTGTCTACTCTGTCATGCCCTTTCAGAATCTTGGATGTTTCAATGACATCACCTCTCATTTTTCTAAACTCCAGCGAGTATAGGCTCAATTTACTCAGCCTCTCATCATAGGACAACACTCTCATCCCAGGGACCAATCTAGTGAACCTTCGCTGTACCGCCTCCAATGCAAGTATATCCTTCCTTAAATATGGAGACTAAAACTGCACACAGTACTCCAGATGTGGTCTCACCAAAGCCCTGTAAAATTGCAGCAAGACTTCCTTATTCCTGTACTCCAATCCACTTGCAATAAAGGGCAACATGTCATTTGCCTTCCTAATTGCTTGCTGTACCTGCATACTAACTTTCTGTGTTCCTTGTATGAGTACACCCAAGTCTCTCTGAACATCAACATTTACAAGTTTCACCTTTTAAAAGATATTCTGCTTTTCTATTCTTACTGCCAAAGTGAATAACCTCACACTTCCTCACATTACACTCCATTTGCCATCTTGTTGCCCATTCACTTAACTTGTCTACATCTCTTTGCAGCCTCTCTACATCCTCCCCACAGCTTACCTTTCCACTGACCTTTGTATCATCAGCAAACTTAGATACATTAGTCTCTGTCTCTTCATCTCAGTCATTAATATAGTTTGTAAATAGCTGGGGCCTCAGCATTGATCCTTGCAGCATTCCACTAGTCAGAGCCTGCCAACTTGAAAGTGCCTCATTTATGCCTATTCTTTGCTTCCTGTCCATTATCTAATCCTCTATCCATGCTAATATATTACCCCACCAACTCCATGAGCCCTTATCTTGCCTATTAACCTTTTGTGTGGCACCTTATCAAATGCCTTTTGAAAATCCAGGTATACTGCATCGACTGGTTCCCCTTTATCTACCCTACTATGCACATCCTTAAAAACTCTAATAAATTCGTTGAACAGGATTTCCCTTTCATAAAACCATGATGACTTTGCCTGATTATACCATGATTTTCTGAGTGTATTGTTAAAATTTCCTTAAAAATAGATTCCAACACTTTTCTGGTGACTTATGTCAGACTAACTGCCCTATAGTGTCCTGTTTTCTCTCTCCCTCCTTTCTTGAATAGTGGTGTTACATTTGCTAACTTCCAATCTGCTGGGACCATTCCAGAATTCAGGGAATTTTGAAAAATCATTGCCAGTGCATCCACTATATCTGCAGCTATCTCCTTTAGAACTCTAGGATGTAGGCCATCAGGTCCTGGGGATTTGTCGGATTTTAGTCCCTTAAATTTCTCCAATACTTTTTCTCTACTGATATTGCCTTAACCTCCTCACTCTTTTTAGCCCTAGGTTAACTTGTATTTCTGGCATGCAGCTTGTGTCTTCAATTGTGAAGAGAGACAGAAAATATTTGTTCAATGTCTCTGCCATTTCCTTATTCCACATAATAATTTCTCCGATCTCTCCTTCTAAGGGATCAATGTTTACTTTAGCTGCTCTCCTTTTCATATACTTGTAAAAGCTCTTACAATCTGTTTTAATACCCCTAGCTGGTTTACCCTTGTATTCTACTTTTCCCTTTTTATTAACTTTTTGGTGGCTCTTTGCTGGTTTCTAAAACACTCCCAATCCTTAGGCTTGCTACTATTCTTTGCAACATTATAAGCCTCTTCTTTTAATCTAATAATATCCTTAACTTCCTGAGTGAGTCACAGATGGATCTTTCTTGCTGAGTTTTTATTTTTTTTTCAATGGAATGTATTTTTGTTGAACATTTTGAATTGTTTCTTTTAAAGTTTCCCACTGTTTATTTACTGCCATACCTTTCAGTCTACCTACCCAATCAACCTCAGCCAGCTCTCTCCTCATACCAATGCAAATGGCTTTGTTACGTTTAAGATTCTTGTTTGTGATTGGAGTATGTCACTTTCAAACCTAACATCGAATTCAATTGTATTATGATCACTATTTCCCAGTGGATCTTTTACTATGACATTGCTAATTAACCCTACCCCTTGGCACGCTCAAGGACAGAGAAGGGAATCTATGTGTGGAGCCAGAGGAAATGGGCGAGGTACTAAATGAATACTTTGCATCAGTATTCACCAAAGAGAAGGACTTGGTGGATGATGAGCCTAGGGAAGGGAGTGTAGATAGTCTCAGTCATCTCATTATCAAAAAGGAGGAGGTGTTGGGTGTCTTGCAAAGCATTAAGGTAGATAAGTCCTCAGGACCTGATGGGATCTACCCCAGAATACTAAGGGAGGCAAGGGAAGAAATTGCTGGGGCCTTGACAGAAATCTTTGCATCCTCATTGGCTACAGGTGAGGTCCCAGAGGACTGGAGAATAGCCAATGTTGTTCCTTTGTTTAAGAAGGGTAGCAAGGATAATCCAGGAAATTATAGGCCGGTGAGCCTTACATCAGTGGTAGGGAAATTATTAGAGAGGATTCTTCGGGACAGGATCTACTCCCATTTGGAAACAAACAAACTTATTAGCGAGAGGCAGCATGGTTTTGTGAAGGGGAGGTCGTGTCTCACTAATTTGATTGAGTTTTTTGAGGAAGTGACAAAGATGATTGATGAAGGAAGGGCAGTAGATGTTATCTATATGGACTTCAGTAAAGCCTTTGACAAGGTCCCTCATGGCAGACTGGTACAAAAGGTGAAGTCACACGGGATCAGAGCTGAGCTGGCAAGATGGATACAGAACTGGCTCAGTCATAGAAGACAGAGGGTAGTAGTGGATGGGTGCTTTTCTGAATGGAGGGATGTGACTAGTGGTGTTCCGCAGGGATCAGTGCTGGGACCTTTGCTCTTTGTAGTATATATAAATGATTTGGAGGAAAATGTAGCTGGTCTGATTAGTAAGTTTGCGAACGACACAAAGGTTGGTGGAGTTGCGGATAGTGATGAGGATTGTCAGAGTATACAGCAGGATATAGATCGGTTGGAGTCTTGGGTGGAGAAATGGCAGATGGAGTTTAATCCGGACAAATGTGAGGTAATGCATTTTGGAAGATCTAATACAGGTGGGAAGTATACAGTAAATGGCAGAACCCTTGGGAGTATTGACAGGCAGAGAGATCTGGGCGTACAGGTCCAAAGGTCACTGAAAGTGGCAACGCAGGTGGATAAGGTAGTCAAGAAGGCATACGGCATGCTTGCCTTCATCGGTCGGGGCACAGAGTATAAAAATTGGCAAGTTATGCTGCAGCTGTACAGATCTTTAGTTAGGCCACACTTAGAATATTGCGTACAATTCTGGTCGCCACACTACCAGAAGGACATGGAGGCTTTGGAGAGGGTACAGAAGAGGTTTGCCAGGATGTTGCCTGGTTTGGAGGGCATAAGCTATGAGGAGAGGTTGGATAAACTCGCATTGTTTTCACTGGAACGACGGAGGTGGAGGGGTGACATGATAGAGGTTTACAAAGTTATGAGCGGCATGGACAGAGTGGATAGTCAGAAGCTTTTTCCCAGGGTGGAAGAGTCAGTTACTAGGGGACATAGGTTTAAGGTGAGAGGGGCAAAGTTTAGAGGGGATGTGCGAGGCAAGTTCTTTACACAGAGGGTGGTGAGTGCCTGGAACTTGCTGCCAGGGGAGGTAGTGGAAGCAGATACGATAGCGACGTTTAAGAGACACCTTGACAAATACATGAATAGGACGGGAATAGAGGGATACGGTCCCCGGAAGTGTAGAACGTTTTAGTTTAGGCAGGCATCAAGATCGGCGCAGTCTTGGAGGGCCGAATGGCCTGTTCCTGTGCTGTACTGTTCTTTGTTCTTATTACACAATGCTAGATCTAAAATAGCTAGTTGGTTCTACACTGTATTACTTCAGGAAACTGTCACGAAACATTGCACAAACTCACCTTTTAGACCACCCTTGCCAATTTGTTTGGTCCACTCTATATGCAGATTGAAGCTCCCCACAATTATTACATTGCCTTTGTGACAAGCTCCAATAATGTCTTGTTTAATGCTCTGTCCAATGGTATAATTACTGTTAGAGGGTCTCAACTACTCCCACCATCCTTTTCTGAGTCTTGCTATTCCTAATTTCCGCCCATACTGATTCTATTTCATGATCTATGTTGTCACAATGAGAATGTATGTGTACGAAAATGTGAGCATAGGTAATGTATATCTATATAAAGTGTGTGTTTGTAAAGGTTTATAAGGTGCTTGTGTAACTTTAAGCTTTAATAACTTTGGATGTTCACATAATAAAAGCAAAGCAGGCATTTCAAAGCATCATTCATGAAGATTTGCTAACTGTTAATGTTGTTCGTGTAGTATAAGGGTCTGAAAGGGTTAATGTTTGGGACTGTGAGTCACATCTCCCACTGTGATGATCTGAGATCACATGTGTAAGAGACTTGAGAGGGAAAGAAGCACCATGCCAGAAGGTTAGACATGCTTAAGAGAAAGTGTATATAGTTCTTGAAATGTAATAAATGAGTTATTGTTCCAAACCTACAAGGACTCAGTAATCTCTGCAAGCTAGAGGAATCAAACCTAGGGCGGCACAGTGGCGCAGTGGTTAGCACCGCAGCCTCACAGCTCCAGGGACCTGGGTTCGATTCCGGGTACTGCCTGTGTGGAGTTTGCAAGTTCTCCCTGTGTCTGCGTGGGTTTTCTCCGGGTGCTCCGGTTTCCTCCCACAAGCCAAAAGACTTGCAGGTTGATAGGTAAATTGGCCATTATAAATTGTCACTAGTATAGGTAGGTGGTAGGGGAATATAGGGACAGGTGGGGATGTTTGGTAGGAATATGGGATTAGTGTAGGATTAGTATAAATGGGTGGTTGATGTTCGGCACAGACTTGGTGGGCCGAAGGGCCTGTTTCAGTGCTGTATCTCTAAACTAAACTAAACCTCCTGGTAGCAAACAGTATCCAACAGGTAGTGCTGGCTTCATGCTTTTTCCTTCCATTTCGATGCTGAAACTGATTGAAGTTGAGGATGTGAAATGTTGGACAAATCCGATTGAACAATGTGCCGCAGGAGATGGTGTTATAGTGAAGTGTGAACTGTATTGTGTCAAACTTTTATGAATTATCATTTCATATCCGTTTAGTTTGCTTGTAAAATATATATTCAGAGTTTTCGAAGTTTAAAATTTGCACAAGGACTTGATGAACACCATGCATTTATAATAAATAAATATAAATGTTTATGCACTAGTTAATAACTGGAGAACCTGAATAAACAGTCTCTATGTAGTGTATGTAAATCCTGTATCCCAGAGTCTCTCCATTCTGGCTGAGTGAGTGAACGCTCTTTCAATGTTCTGATTGGTGCTGCGCCGAGCCCCGCCCACTAACATAGTGCCCCACCCCACCCTCTAAGCCCCGCCCCCAGACGCTGAAACACCGAAGCTCGGGCTGCTATTGGCTGTTTTGAATGGCGCTGCCTGCGGGGGTGAATGGCGGTTTAAGAACTATTGAGAAAGCCGGGATAGTATAGCAGGACCGGAGACAGTGCTGCCCAGCCCGGGACAGTCCAGCCCAGGACAGTTCAGAAGGACCCGGGACAGTGCCGTCCAGCCCGGGACAGTGCAGTCGGACCCGGGAAAGTGCCGGCTCTCCAGGTGATACTTTGTTTTTTTTTCACTTGGTTACATTTGGATACAATGTTTCAGCTGCTGTTCAGGGGCGGGACCTGGGCTGCTGGACAGGTAGGGAGTTGCTCCAATCACTGAGGGTACAGAAGGGAGAGGGTAAGAGAGGGTGCAGGGGTGAGTATGGGGAGGGTACAGAGGACTAGAGAGGGTATGGGGAGGATAGAGGGTATGTGAGTTGGAGTACACCTGGGCATGGAGTGGGTACCCAGACTAGCACCTTGTAGCCTGCCTCTGCTGCTTCCATTGATGAATTGAAGTTGCAGTGAATCTCGAGGCTTGCTCCTATTGGGCTGCTGTGATGTCAGTCAGGGAGTGTGGGTGTGGTTAATATCTGAGTTGGCTCAGATTTGGAGCAGTGGTTTGAAATAGGGAAGGGGAGGGGGAGCTGGTGTTTGAATCTTCAGTCCCCAGCACCAACTCCATCCCATTCCCTGGCAACTGTCTGAGGTTGGACCAGGCTGTTCACAACCTCGTAATTGTATTTGACCCTGACGTGCGATAAGGGGGATGGGGTGAAAAAGGAGACATAGAAATGGGGGAGGGAAAGAAAGGACAAGTTTGGAAGTGTGGAGGATGCAAGACATGAGGTGAGACTGGGGTGGAGTACAGAGATCTGGAGGGTGAGGTGATGGGGTATGGTGGATTGGACTTGTAAAGTTTGATTTGCAAAGTTGAAATACTAAGGAGCAGCTCGTAGAGGGCCGTGAGAGCAGGGGATGAGGATGAGGGTGGGAATTGTGGTAGGGATCAGGATGGGGGAGTGGAGGGGGTTCGGGGAGTGTGGGGTAAAATGGGGGGAGTGGGTCAGGATGAGGAAGGTGTGAGGACTGAGCACCACTTGGTATAGGGTATAATCCAGGAGACGGCTTCTGTGAAACATTATATATCAAACGAGCTTCAAAATTTTTGATTTCAGAACCAGTTCAAGCCCCATCAGTTTAATTTAAATTTGTGGCATTCAGTGTAAGTATTATAAAGCTGTCTAAATATTTTCCATAATTGATATCTAATAACCTCAGTAATATAAATATGTAGTGTTTTTGTTAAACTGACAACAGATCATAATACAATTCCTATAGCTCTGAGATTTATAGTGATTTTCATAAGGGTTGCTTAAGGCTTCATCTATTAGAATTTTAATACAATGCAATGAGTTCAGAGCTCGGGCACCTCATGAATTAGATGCTTGCAATGTAATGATGAAACTCCTTGACACTGGGACCTCCGATTGTGATTTTTAATAAGATATTTTAAAGTGTGACAGGATGAGAGATGGTTTAGTGGGTCATCACAGGGTGTGGAGTGAAGCTACACTAGCAGGCTGTCCCTCAACAGTGAGGGGTACAGAAATGGGGGCAAGTGTCACTCCATCAGAGGTACTGTCTTTTGCATGAGATGTTAAGCCTCTGTCTAAATTCTCAGGTAGATGTAAATGGCCCCACTGCACTGGATATTGGAGAAGTTCCTGATCTTAGTTTGGTAAGAGCAGAATGTTTATCAAATTTGGAAAAAGAAAATCCTAAAATGTGCTGTCTTGCAGAGTGGGGTGGAATTGAAGAGTCAAAAAGTGACTTCCCTTGATCTTGTCCCAAAACTCCTCGCGGCCAATGAAGTGCTTTCAAGCTATAGTTACTGTCATAACATCGCGAAAGGTAACAACCAATTTGTGTACGGCAGGATCCCACATATAACAATGGGAAAAATGATCTGATCTATTAATGGATGTTGATTGAGAGATAAATATTTAATTGTGTATCAATTGTTTAATTATATGCAGGGGAGGGTGTTAGTTGAGGTCTTACTTGAGCAATTATAAGCAGACACTGAGACCGGTGGAGGGTTTTGAGTGAGGAGCTACATGTTTATAATCCTTTTACCCTGTACAATAAATGTGAAACTGAGTAAAGATAGGCTCCAGCATTATCCTTCCACGACAAGCTTTTTTGGAATTTAACAGATTGGCTTGGATACCAGGGAGAACACCCCTGTGCTCCTTCAAAATAATACCATGGGATCTTTTACATACACCTGAGAGGACAGAGAGGGCCTCAGTTTAAGTCTAATCTGAAAGGTGTCACCCCTGACAGTGCAGCCCGCCCTCAGTACTGCCCTAAAAGTATCAGCCTGGATTATGC
Source organism: Heterodontus francisci (assembly GCF_036365525.1). NCBI lineage: Eukaryota > Metazoa > Chordata > Chondrichthyes > Heterodontiformes > Heterodontidae > Heterodontus > Heterodontus francisci. The sequence goes on from NC_090388.1 coordinate 6,555,570, forward strand.
ACTCAAGTCTTTAGAGTGGAGCTCAAACCCACAATCCCCTCGCCCAGAATAGAGTTCACTACCCACTGAGCCACAGCTGACACCTTTGAGCATATGTGCATTGAAAGAATGATTCAACTCGTGCCCTTAGTACTTGCCCTGGAAAAGCTCTAACTGCTGTATGTTTGGCCAGATCTTCTTCCATCATACCATGGGTGCGGTACCTTGACAGTTACATGACCACAGGCCAAATTTCCTGGCAAGTCCCGACAAGTTCAGTTTGCTATGATGCAGGAATTGCTAGAGCCCAGATTTCAGTTGCAACATGTACTTGGAGAAGATGGATCCACTAGGGGTTATAAATATAAATGCAAGTAATATGTAATACTTTTTTTTATTGGGTCCTTTGGACTGGCACATGCAATGATGCTTCAATTCCCACTGTTGCTGTAAGTAAGGGCATCCTCACACAACACCTCCTCCCACCTACCTGACTTGAATTACTGTTTTAGAATATTCCTGCCAAACTACCCCAGCAATAAGATAGGGATTGAACTATTTCGAATGACGGGTGCATTATATCACAGTAGGGAGGGGGTTCTTGTCTTCAGCGCATAGACTGTAATCTAGGAACAGGAGTAGGCCTTTCAGCCCATCAAGCCTGCTCCGCCATTCAGTTAGATCATGGCTGATCATCTACCTCAATGCCACTTTCCCATGCTATTTCCATATTCCTTGATGTCATTTGTCTCCAGAAATCTATCAATTTCTGTCTTGAACATGTTCAGTGATTGAGCTTCCACAGCCCTCTGGGGTAGAGGATTCCAAATATTCACTGCGCTCTGAGTGAAGAAATTCCTCCTTATCTCAGTCTCTAATGGCCTGCCCCTTATTCTGAGACTATGTCCCCTGGTTCTAGACTCACCAGCCAGGGGAAACATCCTATCTACATTCACCCTGTTGAGCCCTGTAAGAATTTTGTACGTTTCAATGAGATCACCTCTCATTCTTCGAAACTCTAGAGAATACAGGCCCAGTTTCTGCAACCTCTCCTCAAGACAATGCCACCGTCTTAGGGATTAGTCTGGTGAACCTCCATTGCACTCCCTCCAAGGCAAGTATATCCTCCTTTAGATAAGGAGACCAAAACGGTGCACAACACTCCATGTGTGGTCTCACCAATGCTCTATACAAATGCAACAAGACATTTTTACTTCTGTACTCGAAACCCCTTGCGATGAAGATCAACATATCATTTGCCTTCCTAATTGCTAGTTGCACCTACATGCTGGCTTTTAATGACTCTTGAACAAGGGCACCCAGGTCCCTTTGGACGCCAACGTCTCCCAATCTTGCACCGTTTAAGAACTATTGTCATTCTGGTTTTTTTCTACCAAATTGGATCACTTCACACTTATTTACATTACATTCCATCTGCCATGTTCTTGCCCATTCACTTAGCCTGTCCAAATCCACTTGAAGTCTCCTTGCATCCTCCTCACAACTTATATTTCTACCTAGTTTTGTGTCATCAAATTTGGGAATGTTACATTTGGTCCCCACGTCCAAATCATTGATATAGTGAACAGTTGTGGCCCCAGCACTGATCCTTGCGGTACCCCACTAGTAACAGCCTGCCATGCTGAGAATGACCCGTTTATTCCTACTCTGTTTTCTGTCTGTTAACCAATTCTCAATCCGTACCAGTATATTACCCCTATTCCATGTGCTCTAATTTTGTTTACTAACTTCCTGTGTGGGAACTTATCAAAGGCCTTCTTAAAATCCAAATACACCACATCCACTGGTTCTCCTTTATTCATGCTACCAGTAACATCTGGTGGAAGGCAGTGGATTGCTTGTTGAAACCAGCGGAGTGAAAACCCAGTGGGTTTGAGAACAAGCAGGGAATCCTCTCATGACCACCTCTTCTCCTCCCCCCCACCCCCCCCCCCCACCCCCCCCAACCCACATCCCCCGGGGTTACCACTCATGTACTTTTACCCCTTCGTCCACTTTGTCTGAGCTTTTGGTCACTTGATCTAACTATCTTTTCAAGTGTCTTGGTATCAGATTGTTCCTGATTAGACACCCGTGAAGTGCCTTGGGGAATTTGACTGCATTAAAGGCACTATATAAATGCAAGTTGTTGTGTTGTTGTCGAACATAAATAGGAGCTGGAGTTGGCCATTTGGCCCTTCGAGCCTATTCCTCCATCCAACAAGATTATGGCTGATGTTCTACCTCAACTTCCTCTCCCAGTGTCTCGATATCCTTTAATTCCCTTAGTGCCCAAAAATCTATCACCCTCTGTCTTGAATATACTCAATGACTGAGCATCCACTGGGCTAGGGAATTCCAACGATTCACAAACCTTTGAGTAATAACGCAATGTAGTGTTCTGCTAATGATGTGTGGGCATGTCACTTTAAGCCTACAGAACTTTAGTTGATGCGTTTACATTAGATAAGCTCATTCAAAGGTTAATTGCGATTCCAGCCCGAGCTTTGTTTGTTGGGAAGTCTTTTTCTGCAGGCCTTTTCTGCGCATTGCCTGTTGCGGCTTTTGTTAAATACTTTGTTCTTTAAGGCTGTTGTACTCTGTCAAATGTTGTAGCAGACTGCGAATTGTGATGTGCCAAGCAGACATGATTTTGTTGACAGGGCATTCTGCACTCATTAACATTCACTGAATACAACACAATATTATCGCAGTCAGATTCGCATGATCCAATCGCATTTCAGTTCTCGTCCTGTTTTAGCTATGTCACCTGTTCAGCTGCAGCCAACAAAACACACTGAAAATTAAATATCATCCCTGTGAACAATATTTATTAAAGTACAATCCCGATTGGGCATATTTGAAGGGTTGACATGATAAGCTACTTGTGCTTTGCTGCTCATGTTTTTTAAACACTTTTGTTCCTTCATTCTCTGTGCATTATATTGAATAGATTAGTTTACCCTTCCGAAGAAGGGTCACTGACCCGTAACATTAACTCTGCCTCTCTTTCCACAGATGCTGCCAGACCTGCTGAGTGGTTCCAGCATTTCTTGTTTTTATTTTATTTTAGTTTTAGTTTGCAAGGATAGATTGATTGATTTTAAAAGAAGCTGAGGTGGGATTGTAACTCTAAATCAAAAAGAACAGATTGAAATAAAAGCAGTGCTGGAAATACACAGCCGGTCTGACAGCATCAGTTTAACTTAACTTTAGTATTTCAGATTGTATTCTAGTAAATGTGACTCAAAATTGATTTATGTGTAAACAACAACCTGTATTTATGTAGTGCCTTTAACGCTGAAAAACATCTCCAGGCGCTCCACAGGTGCGTAATCAGACAACATTGGCCACTGAGCCGCAGCAGGAGATATTAGGGCACATGACCAAAAGCTTGGTCAAAGAGGTAGGTTTTAAAAAGTCTTAAAGGAGGAGAGAAAGTTAGAGAGGCAAAAGTTTTGGGAGGGAATTTGAGCTTGGGGCCCAGTCAGCTGAAGGTACGGCCACCACTAGTGGAGAGATTAAAATAGGGGATGCACAAGAGGCCACAGTTGGTGGAATTGGAGATCTGGGAGGGTTATGGGGCTAGAGGAGGTTACAGAGATAGGGAGGGGTGAGGCCGTGGAGAGATTTGAAAAGGAGGATAAAATATAATATTGAAACCAAAGCAAAAGGAAATTCAGACTTCTGTTAATTTGTCCAAAAAAATTTAGTCACTTAAATATGTCTCGACATACACATTTTCTTCTTTTATTTTGTGCACTTGGATCATTCTCCTTTTACAACCAGTTATAAATGATTTTTGTTAAAAAAAAAGGGACTTAGACATTCCACTGGTTGCAGTTATTCATAGCAGAAATGAGTCATATTTGGTAATGAATAGGACAACAAATTTGCTTGTAATCCAACCACTCCAAGAACAACTGTTTCTCTTCAAATGATATATACTGTTTGACTGTTGAAATACGAGCAAAAATAAGTACACGTTAGCAATTATTACAAGGTGTCAGCAGTGCCTGAGTGGGTAGCACTCTCTCCTGAGTCAGAAGCTGGTGGCTTCAAATTCCACTCCCGTGACTTGAGCACAAAATCCAGGCTGACACTCCTTCAGTACACCGGGGGTGCTGCACTGTCAGATGTGCTGTCTTTTAGATGAAACGTTAAACTGAGGCCTTGCCTCCTGCCTCAGGTAGACATAAAAGATCCCATGGCACTGTGTTGAAGAGCACAAGAGTTCAACCCAGTGTCCCGTGTAAGATTTTGATTTGGGGGTCACAGATACCCAAAGATAGGAGTCAAGCTCATCATGTAATTTTAATATAGTTTATTAAGCAACAGTTTAAATAGAATGTATATCAAGTAGCTTAAATATGATGATGCATAAGCTACATCGACAGAAAAGACAGATGACTCGTCACAGATTGAACGAATACTGATCCCAGAGCACATCGTGGGGCAGGCCGGTGCTGCCAGTCTCCCTGACAGATGAGGCAGGCGAGATGTTGGTGGTCTCTTCGGTCCTCTGAGTCCTCAGTCGTCTTGAGCTAACCGACGTGTTAGGCAGTAGACTCGACCTTGGGAAGCTCTCCTTCTGTCTGAAGAAGACCCCCTTTCTCTTGTGACCTCCTGTTTATATACTTCTGGGGGCTGGTGAGCGTATCATGTCAATCATATCATTTCCGTCCGGAGGGCATGAAGTCATCTTGTGGCTCATCACCTACTAGGACATGCTGTTTAACTTTTACTCATGGTATCCCACCTTATCAGCTTTAAGAATGTCTTGCTTCAGAGACTGTGCTACCAGCCAGAGGGGCCCCTAGCCAAGCTGTTCCAGTACAGCTACAACACTGGCATCTACCCGGCAATGTGGAAAATTGCCCAGGTATGTCCTGTACACAAAAAGCAGGACAAATCCACCCCGGCCAATTACTACTCTATCAGCCTACTCTCGATCATCAGCAAAGTGATGGAAGGGGTCGTCGACAGTGCTATCAAACGGCACTTGCTCGGCTATAACCTGCTCACTGACGCTCAGTTTGGGTTCTGCCAGGACCACTCAGTTCCTGACTTCAGTACACCCTTAGTCCAAACGTGGACAAAGGAGCTGAACTCCAGAGGTGAGGTGAGAATGACTGCCCTTGACATCAAGGCAGCATTTGGCCGAGTATGGCATCAAGGAACCCTTGCAAAACTGGAGTCAATGGGAATCAGGGGGAAAACTCTCCACAGGTTGGAGTCGTACCTAGCACAAAGGAAGATGGTTGTGGTTGTTGGAAGTCAATCATCTCAGTCCCAGGACATCACTGCAGGAGTTCCTCAGGGTAGTGTCCTAGGCCCAACCATCATCAGCTGCTTCATCAATGACCTTCCCTCCATCATAAGGTCTGAAATGGGGATGTTTGCTGATGATTGCACAATGTTCAGCACCATTCGTGACTACTCGGATACTACAGCAGCCCATGTCCATATACAGCAAGACCTGGACAACATCCAGGCTTGGGCTGATAAGTGGCAAGTAACATTTGTGCCATACAAGTGCCAGGCAATGACCATCTCAAACGAGGGGTGAAAACGGGAGCTGGCTACTGAGTTGGATGATCAGCCATGATCATAATGAATGGCGGAGCATGCTCGAAGGGCTGAATGGCCTACTCCTGCTTTTTTCTATGTTTCTAAGAGAGAATCTAACCATCTCCCCATGATGTTCAATGGCATGACCATGGCTGAATCCCCCACTATCAACATCCTAGGGCTACCATTGACCAGAAACTGAATTGGACCGGCCACATAAATTCTGTGGCTACAAGAGCAGGTCAGAGGCTGGGATTTCTGTGGCAAATAACTCACCTCCTGACTCCCCAAAGCCTGTCCACCATCTACAAGGCACAAGTCAGGAGTGTGATGGAATACTCTCCACTTACCTTGGATGGGTGCAGCTCCAACTCAAGAAGCTCAACACCATCCAGGACAAAGCAGCCCGCTTGATTGGCACCTCATCCACCACCTTCAACATTCACTCTCTTCACCACTGACGCACAGTGGCAGCAGTGCGTACCATCTACAAGATGCACTGCAGCAACTCACCAAGGTTCCTTTGACAGCATCTTCCAAACCCACGACCTCTACCACTTAGAAGGACAAGGGCAGCAGATGCATGGGAACACCACCTGCAGTTCCCCTCCAAGTCACACACCCATCCTGACTTGGAACTATATCGCCGTTCCTTCCCTGTCGCTGGGTCAAAATCCTGGAACTCGCTTCCTAACAGCACTCTGGGTATACCTACACCACATGGACTGCAGCGGTTCAAAAAGGCAGCTCACCACCACCTTCTCAAGGGCAATTAGGGATAGGCAATAAATGCTGGCGTAGCCAGCGACGCCCACATCCCCTGACTGAAGGAGTAAAAAAAAAATGATATCCTTTGCAGAGGTCTATCCTCCTGGCTGCCTGCCACAGGGCCTTTCTTAAGAGAGAGAGAGAGAGAGGCAATCACAATACAATGTTTTTTAATTCAATAAGAATTGTATATTATTCTGAAAGTATCATTTAATAAAGATCCCATTTCTTACACCTGGCCTCAACCAACATCACTTTTTAAAAAAAAAACACCCAGATTATCTGACCATTATCACATATCTGTTTGAGGGACCTTGCTCTTAGCAATTTTGCTGCCATATTTTCTACATTACAACAGTGACTGAGAATGTACTTCATTGGCTGTAAAGTGCTTGGGACAACGTGAGGGCATGAAAGGCACGATATAAATGTGAGTTCTTTCTTCATGATTTACACCTCAGTAGAATCGTTCAACGATGCACTGGATGCATGTAAACATCAATGTAATTATGGGTGGTTCCAGGGGGAACTAGTTGATACCATTATGAAAGGGTGCAGTCACAGTGCTTTTGCAGCACAGTTTGCTTATTAAAAGACAAAACATGGTGAGGGACTTCACAATGTGCTTGATGCTTGTTCTAGAGGCTCTTTGAATACTGAAATGGTATAATTTAACTCTATAGTTCAGTCGCGTTCCAATCCTCCAGATGGGTTTGCTTATTGCAAACACAATGTGCTGCCTTTTACTATTTTTATGACCAGGTGAGAAAGGGGTCTAGGGTTTCCCTCTTGGCCTTTGCCTGGTTTAACTGTAACAGGGCTTAATTTTAAAAAGTGTTTTTAGCTCCCCCTCAGTGAATCTTTGTTCACTGCTCTCCAATTGTAAGGCCAAGAATTCAACCACGCAGGTTTTCTTAGATTTAAACAAGAAAGGTGGAAGTTTATTAACCTTAAACTCTAATTTGGGTAACGACTACAAATATGCGACCCGACCACGCTAGCATGCATACGCGATAAACACACGCAGATAGAGACAGAAAAGTAGAAAGAATAAAGGGGCAAAGTTTGAGGCAACAGCTGGGATTTATTTACAGTCCTTCTGAGTTCGATGTAGAGTCTTTGATTGCAAGTAAGTCTTGCCATTTCGTTGGGGCCCAGTGCACTTTAAAACTTTTGATATACGAGTCTTTTCTCCCTTGAGGTTTAAGTGACTTCAAACAAAAACCTGGGCCAGCAGGGTTAGTCATGTGACTAGCTGTTTTAACAGACTGCAGCGTTTGTGGATTCTCCATCTTAGCACCCTGGAATGCTGGCGTTATTACACACTCAATGTCTGATGATTAAAATCCATTTGGGTTAATTGGATCAGGGAGCAGTTCTATTGTCTCCAGGCACTGTCTCTTAGTATGCAAATGTTTCCCAGCCACTGCTGATCTCTTTAAACAAGTCATCTCTTCCTTCCAGCAACAGTTTAAAATTAATGTTCATATGATGAAATTAATATGCCTCCTTCATGATACTATTCATGTGGACTTTGACGTTTGTGGGAATCTGCGTTTATTGTGATGAATGTGGTGCTGTGCAGCTTTTGCAATATGAATTTATTTCATCTAGTTTAAATGTACCTGAATATAACTTTACTTTGATATTTAAATGCATTTCAGTGAATGGCACTTGTCGGGAGATGTTTTTCAAGATGTGCAGTGAGATATTGTAGGCTGCTGTTGATGTGTTTAGACTTGGGGATGTGCCTTATTGTCAGCTGTGGGTAGCACTTTCTCTACTGAGTGGGAAGATGTGAGTTCAAGTCCCACTCCAGAGACCTGAGCACAAAATCCAGGCTGGCATTCAGTGTCAGTACTGAAAGAGTGCTGCACTGTCGGAGCTACTGTCTTTTGGACGAGGCATTAAACCAAGGCCCTGCCTGTGCTCTTGGGTAGATGCAAATGATTACGTGGCACTATCTGAAAGAAGAACAGAGGAGTTCTGTTGCTGTCAAAATTTATCCGTCAACCAACATCACCAAGACAGATAATCTGGTCATTATCACATTGCTGTTTGTGGGAGCTTGCTGTGTATCCTACATTACAACAGTGACTACACTTCAAAAGTACTTCATTGGTTGTAAAGCACTTTGGGGCATCCTGGGGCAATATATAAATGCAAGTTGTTTCCTTCTTGATGTGAATTTTTGCAGCTTTTGCTATATTTGGCCTTTTTTTCTGGGTTTTAATTAAAAAAAACAATCACAAGCTTTTAAAGTGAATATTATAAAGTCGAATCCATGAAATATATTGAACTGCACAAGAATACCCAACTCTTGGTTTTGTTGGATTTATGAAAGATTGCTATACTTACGGTTATATTTTTAAAATTTGAAATGCTAGATGCAGGGTAAGCCCAGGGGGAGTGAAGTGTAACAAGGAGGTGGATTCACTCCGCAGTTATGGGCAACTCCCTGTGTGCGGTTCCTGAGCCGAGTTAAATAGTGAAGGAAAAACTTCTGAAGGTCCATCAATCCCAGAATTAAACATAGAAGAGTATACCAATAGGGTGGGAGGAGGCTCGTGTGGAACATAAACTTTGACACAGATCAGTTGAGCTGAATGGTCTGTTCCTGTGATGTTCATTCTATGAAAACTGAACAGTTCTGAAGTATCCTGCGCAATTTGATCTTCAAAAAGCACTTCAATTTTTCTTGATAATTATGAGGGCAATAGTTCGGGAATTTGTTAAATAACCACCCAAGGTTAATGTCTCTTTGGAGAATGAAAAATAGGGATTTGATAGGTGCGGAATAGAGAAGTTCAGAGACATGAGCATTTATTTGACACATTCAATATTTTTACAGTTTTGATCAGTCAGTTACAGGCTTCATTTTACACATTGCAAAGCGACACAGGCTTAACACAAATGTTACTGGACGATAATCCGGAGAAGGTTAATTTAAATCACAGCATGGGAATTTGAGAATTTGAATGTAGTTCAAACAATCTATGGTGAAAAATTCTGCTGTCAGTAAAAGTGACTGTGAAGCTGTTGAATTGTCATTAAAACCCAACTGGATCTCCTGTGTCCTCGGGAAAGGAACCTGCTGTCCTTACCCAGTCTGCACGTGTGTATGTGACTCCAGACCCACACCAATGTGGTTGATTCAACTTCCTGCTGAAGTGGCCCAGCAAGGTACTCCGTTGTATCGAGACAACTGGGGGTGGGCAACAATTTTTTTTTAGTTATTTCACGCATGTGGGCGTCACTGGCCAGGCCAGCATTTATTGCCCATCCCTAATTGCCCTTGAGAAGGTGGTGGTGAGCTGCCTTCTTGAACCGCTGCAGTCCATGTAGTGTAGGTACACACAGTGCTGTTAGGGAGGGAGTTCCAGGATTTTGACCCAGCGACAGTGAAGGAACGGCGATATAGTTCCAAGTCAGGATGGTGTGTGACTTGGGGAACTTGTAGTTGGTGGCGTTCCCATGTGTCTGCTGCCCTTGTCCTTCTAGGTGGTAGAGGTTGTGCATATGTTGACTTGTTTTGGAAGCTGGCTTTGAGGTATATAAAACTGATTACACCATATAACCATTGAATGATACAGCACCAAAGGAAGCCATTTGGCCCTTTGTTTTTGTACCAGCTCTTTGGTAGAGCTATTCAATTTATCCCATTTTGTTGCTCTTTCCCATGAACTCTGAAAAGTTTTCCTTTTAACAACTTTATAAAGGAATGGGGTGTAGTCACTATAACAGAAACATTATTTAGGTTTGGGCAAGGCTGCTTATAATATTTGTCAAATTCCTTAGTAATTTACATTTGAAAAACATTATTGCTCAAAATAATCATTGTTTGTTATAACAAAGATTATTTTGACTGTTGAGGTAAATGTTATACTCGAATCAATAATCCTGGTGAATGAAAAAGATCCCAACACTCATTTCTGCTGCGCTCCAGCAGCTATGTATTGCCGTCTTGGTGAGCAGGGCATTTCTCCCTGGCCTTCTGGCCAATATTTATCTCTGCAGCAATATTGCGGCACAGTGGCGCGGTGGTTAGCACCGCAGCCTCACAGCTCCAGCGACCCGGGTTCAATTCTGGGTACTGCCTGTGGGGAGTTTGCAAGTTCTCCCTGTGACCATGTGGGTTTTCTCCAGGTGCTCCGGTTTCCTCCCACAGCCAAAGACTTGCAGGTTGATAGGTAAATTGGCCATTATAAATTGCCCCTAGTATAGGTAGGTGGTAGGGGAATATAGGGATGTGGTCGGAATATGGGATTAGTGTAGGATTAGTATAAATGGGTGGTTAATGGTCGGCACAGACTCTGTGGGCCGAAGTGCCTGTTTCAGTGTTGTATCTCTAAATAAATAAATAATCTGATTGTTATCACATTGCTGTTTGTGGGAGCTTGCTCTGTGCAAAATGGCTGCCACATATAACGTTACAACAGGGACTACAGTTCAAAAGTACTTCATTGCAAAGAGCTTTGGGACTTCCTGAGGTCATGAAAGTGTCTATATAAATGCAAGCATTTGTTTTCTTTTAGTTGAGTAGCAGCCATTCGCACTTACTGTCAGTTTCTGCACTTTAGCCATTCCTCACTCCACCACCACTTTAGCTGAATCTGTGCAACCAGGAATCACATCACTTTACAGGTGTAAAACAGATGTGATTATGACCTATTTCAGGGACCAGCCTCTCTCACCTAAAGGATGCTGAAAAGATGTCAGAATGGAAAGCTCGCTGAAAGCAACTTTGCCCCGCCAAGTCTCCGGGTGGCACTTTTTTTTTAAAAAAAAGAAAAGCTTGCATTTTTATAGCGCCTTTCACAACCTTGGAATGTTCCAAAGTGCTTTACAACCAATGAGGTATTTTTGAAGTCACTGTTGTAATGTAGGAAATGCAGCAGCCAATTTGCACACAGCAAGCTGCCACAAACAGCAATATGATGGTGACCAGCTTATAGCAAAGAATTTGCTGGGAAAATGAGGGTGAGTTTAATGGTGTTCAGTGTTAATGTGTAAATTGCTTCATAACTTGTGGCAAAGGAGAGATTTGCTGTGAATTGCAAATTGCCACAAGTTGCTGAAGAATTGTACGGTTCTACCTTCAGCCTCACAAAAATGGCAGCTAGCCCTCAATTCCACCCAGCCCCAGCAATTTCATGAAATTGTGGCATTTGCGCATTAACTACCCATTAAACTCACTGCAGGAAGTTAGGTCTGGTACTTAACAATGTAAGGACCATTTAAATTTTTTCTCTGAGGGTCGTGAGTCTTTGGAACTCTCACTCAAAAGATGGTGGAAGCAGAGTCTTTGAATATTTTTAAGGCAGAGGTAGATAGATTCTTGATAAGTAAGAGGGTGAAAGGTCATCGGGGGTAGGCGGGGATGTGGAGTTGAGATTACAATCAGATCAGCCATGATCTTATTGAATGGCTGAGCAGGCTCGAGGGGCCGAGTGGCCTACTCTTAATTCGTATGCTTGTATTAATGAGATTTCTGTTCCTTCGATGCCACACAACCTCTCCAGCCCAGAAAGGGAACAGTTGAAATTGTGGAGTCTCATTCCTGAAGTTGGGAAATAGTTTAAGATTTTTAAAGTTTAAAATGTAAAATTTTTACCTATCTCATTGGTTAGGGAGATGAACTGTTGGTCCCGTGGTTTACTAAGGTGCACCATTACCCTCTCTGCGCTGTTATCTGTCACCTTGCACTCACAGCAAGTTAATGGCACAAAATCGTTTCGAGCTGAAATGTTAAAGAAATAAATCTAACTAAAGGGGCACACTGAGATGCCACACTCCAGCCAGGTCTGGGCCAATATTTCTGGTGTTTGTACAAAAGGTACATTAATGAGCAACATATTCAGTACGAATGAATATTAAGGCAGGGAATGCTCTGATGATGGGCTACTGTACATTTAAGCATTTTTAATGGGACTTAAAAATAGAAATAAAGTATCGCGTTGTAGTGGAAGCAGTTTGTATCATGTGTTAAACTTTTTACTGTATGTTGTTTGTTGCCTGTGATGGATATTTATTGCTACTTGTTTTCACTGCAGATGCACAACATGCTTGTGATGTCTGAACTTGGCATCTTACGCCTGTGTATGAATAGCATACTCACCGCAATCAGTGTTGTCTTTGTCCTGCTCCTGGCAATGGCCATGCCCCTTCCCCTTCTATTCTAGTGAGACTCTTGTTCAGTCGAGTGTGATGGCTGCTGGCTGTATCACTTCCCCCCCCCCCCCGAATGCTCCACCAAACTGCGATTGCACGGGTTCGTTTCAGTAGTATGTGAAACAAAGCATTCACTGTACGGCTCTGCTTATTGATGCAAGAGGGAGAGATTTACTCTGCTGTCTACTGCCCAGTAAGGAAAGCCCACAGGTCAATCTGAACCCAAGATCTCTCGCTCTGGTTCACAGCACACTGACTTTTTCCAAAAGCACAGCCTCTGTTCCCATCCAGAAGACTAGTGGCATTCATTATTCTTGTCTTTTTTGCATATTCAAATACATAGAGAGATATTGAGGACAAGATTACCATGTAGGTTTTAAATATAGGCTGACTGGAGAGATTTTCACCAGTGCAGGCGATGGTGTCTGGTTTAAAACTAGTTATAAAGACTGAAACAACTTTATGTTGGTAAGTTTGGAGGCTGTTCTATGGAAGTGTGTGTGTGTACTCATGAGTCAAACAGGGCTGGACATTTAAGTGGAAACTCTGATGTGTATTGCATCTTTTATTCAATTTGTTCTTTAAAATTCAGCATTTTGCACTGAGACTAATTGTAATCTATTTCAATGCTAATATAAAAATCATGCACCCATTCGGCCCATCGTGCCTGTGCTGGCTCTTTGAAAGCTATCCAATTAATCCCACTCCTCCCTGCTCTTTCCCCATAGCCCTGCAAATATCTCCTTTTCCAGTATTTATCCAATTCTCTTTTGAAAGTTATTATTGAATCTGCTTCCACCATCCTTTCAGGCAGTGCGTTCCAGATCACAACTCGCTGCATCTAAAAAAAAAAAAAAATTCTCCTCCTCTCCCCTCTGGTTCTTTTGCCAGTCAACTTAAATCTGTGTCCTCTGGTTAATATGTGCTGGTGGTGATGGGTATTTTGGGGGGGTGCTAAGCATTTTGAAGAAAGGAAACGCATGAAATTTAAACAATCTTGTAGACGGGGAATAGGTGATCAGAGTTAAAATGTTAACATGCGTACAGTGTATCCAGCAACTGGTGCAATACCCAGAAATGGGTGAAATTGCATTAGATTAAAAGGACTGCCCTAAAAGAGGGAGAGGATTTTATAAGTTGATGGAAAATAATTCTGCTGATAGTGCCCCCAGGATATTTGGAATTGGTTAATTTGTGTGTCCTTGCTTTCAGGAAGAGAGTTGGCAATTATCAAAGAAGAAACGATGGCTTTGCAGAAAGGGCTTCAGGTAAAGTTACACTTTCAACTGCTGGATTTAGATTTGTTTTGCTAACTAAATGTAAAACTTTGAGAGTGGAACTGTTAACTTTTATTTTGTCAAAATAAAAGTTTACAGTAAAAGGATTTCTGTGTAATAATTGGTCCTTTATTTAACATTTTCAGACTTCCGATGAGTTATATAAAAGCAAAATACTGTGGATGCTGGAAATCTGAAATAAAAACAAGAAATGCTGGAAATACTCAGCAGGTCTGGCAGCATCAGTGGAGAGAGAGAAGCAGAGTTAACGTTTCAGGTCAGTGACCCTTCATTAGAACAGGTTCTGAAGAAGGGTCACTGACCTGAAACGTTAACTCTGCTTCTCTCTCTCCACAGATGCTGCCAGACCTGCTGAGTATTTCCAGCATTTCTTGTTTTTATTCCAATAAGTTATGTTGTACAGCCAATGAACAGAGAGAATGCTGGAAATTTACAGCAGGTAGTAAAGAGAAGAGATGGGTTATGATCTTTTTAGTGGTGTACTTTTCATCTGAACAGGTGAGTAGGTTACACCTGAAACATCAGACCCTAAATTTCTCTATCCAAATGCTGACTAACTTATGTATTTCCAGAAATTTTCAGTTTTTAATCTTTTTTAATTGTTTTGTAAATGTCATCTGTGGCTCAGTGGGTAACACAGTTGTCTCCCAAGTGAGAAGGTTGTGAGTTCAAGTCTCCCTGTCGGAGTGTTGCACTGTTAGAGATGCCGTCATTTGGATAAGGTGTTAAACCTGAGGCCCCGTCTGCTCCCTTGCGCTAATGTAAAAGATCTAAAGCATGATTTGAAGAACAGGGGCTTTCATCCCGGTGTCCTGGCAGATATTTATTGACCAAACAGATTACATAGGATATGCAGTGCAGAAACAGGCCATTCGGCCCAACCAGTCCATGCCCTCCCCCTCAAATGTCTCTATTCTATTTGCTTCAACCACTCTCTGTGGTAGAGAGTTCCATATTCTCACCACTCTCTGGGTAAAGAAATTTCTTCTGATTTTCTTTTCGGGTGAGATGTTGATTGAACCGAAGCCTTGTCTGCGCTCTCAGGTGGAAGCAAGAGATTCCACTGCACCATTTCAAAAAAGAGATAAGGTGGACGGCAAAATACAGTGACCGGAGGAAAAAACTTTTCATGCAGCGAGTGGTTAGGATCTCGAATGCACTGCCTGAGAGTGTGGTGGAGGCAGGTTCAATCATGACTTTCAAAAGAGAGCTGGATAATTATATGAAGAGGAAAAATTTGCAGGGCTACGGGGAAAAGGCAGGGGAGTGGGACTAGGTGAGTTGGTCTTGCAGGGGGCTGGCACGGACAGGATGGGCTGAACAGCCTCCTGTGCTGTAACTGTTCTATGATTCTATAAATTGGCTGCTGCATTTTCTACATTACAACAGTGACTACACTTCAAAAATGTACTTCATTGACTATAAAGTGCTCTGGGATGTGAAAAGTGCTTTTTATAAATAGAAATTATTGTTTTCTTCAAGAATTTTTTTTAAATCTTATGTAACTGTCTGTAAACAAAGATTTTCTGTTTTGAGGTTTCCATCATTGTAGTTTGCAGAAGAACAAACTGACTTTGCACTGATTTCAACCTGGTTAATTAGAATGTGGAGAGGCAAGCAGTGAATGCAGGAGATGCTCAGCATCAGCAGGGTGGGGGAGAGGGAGAAAACCACAAGTTAATATTTTGGGTGAAGACCCTGAACTGAAAGAGAAGTAAATAACTTCATGCAACAGAGCAAACAATAAAGGGGAGGGGGCAAGAGGGAGTGAACACAAAGTTGGTCTCGATAATTATTAAAAGAATATAGAGGCACTGAAAAAGGTACAGAAAAGATTTAAGATGATAGAACTGAGTGGCTTAACTGTCAGGAAAGATTGAATAGGCTGGGGCTCTTTTCTCTTCTTTTTTAAAAAAAAAGAGAAGGCTGAGGGGTGACCTGATAAAGGTTTTAAGATTATGAAAGGGTTTGATAGGGTAAACATAGAGAAGGTGTTTCCAATTGCAGGCGAGATGAGAACTAGAGGCCATAAGACAGTCACTAATAAATCCAATAGGGAATTCAGGAGAAACTTCTTTACCCAAAGAGAGTGGTGAGAATGTGGAATTCGCTACAACAACAACAACTTTATATAGTGCCTTTAACACAATAAAACGTCACAAGGGGCTTCAGAGAGGCATTGTAAAACAAAATTTGACACCGAGTCACATAAGGAGATATTCGGTCAGATAACCAAAAGCTTGGTCAAAGAGGTAGGTTTTAAGGAGTGTCTTACAGGAGGATAGAGAGGTGTAGGGAGGGAATTCCAGACCTTGTGGCCGAGGCAACGGAAGAGACAGCCGCCAATGGTGGAGTGATTAAACTCAGGGATGCTCGAGGTCAGAATTAGAGGAGTGCAGATATCTCAAAGGATGGTGGGGCTGGAGGGGATTACATAGATAGGGAGGGGAGAGGCCATGGAGGGATTTGAAAACTATGATGAGAATTTTAGAATCAAGATGTTGTTTGACTGGGAGCCAATGTAGGTCAGTGAGCACATGGGTGATAGGTGATCGGGACTTGATGCAAGTTAAGAGACGGGCAGCAGAGTTTTGGATGTTCTCAAGTTTATGGAGGGTAGAATGTGGCAGACCAGCCAAGAGTACGTTGGAATAGTCAAGTCTAGAGGTAACGAAGGCATGGTGAAGTTTCAGCAACTGATGAGCTGAGACGGACAAAGTCGGATAATACGGGGGAGTAGTTGAAGCAAATAACACAGATGCATTTAAGGGGAAGCTAAATGAACACATGAGGGAGAAAGGAACAGAATGATATGCTGATAGGGTGAAATAAAGAGGGGTGGGAGGAGACTCATGGAATATAAACACCCGCACAGACGAATTGGGCGAGTGGCTGTTTCTGGGCTGTGAATTCTATGTAAGTTCAGAGTGAAGAAACCTGACTCTTGAGGACAAGCTAGTGGGTCGATTGGCAAGAAAATGGATAAATTTGAAATCTGGTGGACAATATACAATACAATTGTGTAGCTGAAGAGTAGGGTGGTTGTCGGAATGGGCTTAAGAACCCAGAAGTTAGGAGTTCAAAGCCAACCAGGGCAAGTTGGGAAACTGAATTTATTAAATCTGGTGATTTGTTGACTGGCCCCAGAAAACAAGTGACTGTGAGAGTTACCGGATTGCGGTAAAAAACCAACTGGCCTACCCGTGCCCTTCAGGAGAGGGAGCCCACTGGCCCTCCCTGGTCTGAGCTACAGGTGACTCTAGTCCCACCCTAAATGTTTGTCGCTTTACGCCTTCAGAATAACTAGGGAGGTCCAATAAATGTCTGCCTTACTCACACCCTGGAAACAAATATTTTTTTTAAACTCTGCTCCTGCTGTTTCCCAAGTGTTGGAATTTTTGTTCCCCTGGCCGTTACTCCTGCAATTCCTCTGATTAGTTGTCAGCTGTGGCTCAGTGGGTAGCACTGTCTCTCATCTCTGAGTTGGAAGGTTGTGAGTTCAAGTCCCACTCCAGAGACTTGAACACAAAATTCCAGGCTGACACACCCAGTCCGGTACTGAGGGAGTGCTGCTCTGTCGGGAGATGCCATCTTCCAGATGAGAGGTTAAACTGAGGCTCCGTCTGTTCTCTCAGGTGGCCGTAAAAAAAAAAAAAAGCTCCCATGGCACTACTTTGCGGAAGAGAAGGTAAGCTATCTCCAGTGTCTTGGCCAATATTTAGCCTTCATCCAACACCTAAAAACAGATAATCTGGTCATTCACTTATTGCTGCTCGTGGGAGCTTGCTCTGCACAAATTGGCTGCCGGGTTTCTTACATTACAACAGCGAGAGCACCTCAAAAGTACATCGTTGGCTGTAAAGCATTTTGGGGCACTGTGAGGTTGTGAAAGGTGCTATATAAATGCAAATATTTCTTCTTGTAGATGTGGTTCGGTGATGCACCTTCGTACCCAAGGAGTCCTTTGATTCCCAGACATGGACCGGGACTTGCTGATGTTACCCAGTATGATCAGTGGTTGGCTGTGCGCCATGAGGCCAGTTTAGTGCCAATGCAGGAAGACCTGTCCATCTGGCTAAGTGGGATGCTTGGTGAGCATTACTTAAGAACATAAGAAATAGGAGCATGAGTAGACCAAACGGCCCCTTGAGCTTGCTCTGCCATTCAATAAGATCATGGCTGCCTTGTAAACTCAACTCCACTTTCCTGCCTTGTTGCAGATCAATTTTTTCCCTTCGTGTCTAAAAATCTTATCAATCGTCTGTTTTGAATATACTCAATCACTGAACATCCACAACTGAGGTAGGGAATTCCAAAGACCCATAACCCAGCGAGTGAAGAAACTTCTCATCTCAGTCCTAACTGGCTGACCCCATTACCCTGAGGCTATGACCCCTAGTTCTAGACACCCCAGCCAGGGGAAACAGCCTCTCTCTCTATCCTGCCAAGTTCTCTGAGTTTTATATGCTTTGGGGGGATGGGGACACTGACCCCTCAACCCTGGGGTGACCTCTCCACAGGTGCCGATCCCTCCTTTTTTTTTCTCATTTCCCCCCTCTTTCCCCCACCCCCCACACCAACTCTAGCGCACTGGCCAATCCACCCCCTTCCCCCCCCCCCCCCCCCCTCCCCCACCCCCCAACCTGCTCCTCTAGCATTTTGTTGTAAATTTGTTTCCTTTTCCTCGTACTGTAATATTTTAACTGCTGGGCGACTACTCAACCTTGTCTCGTTACCTTAAACCAAACCATTGCAATGACACTAGGAATTTATGTTTTAGGGAAGGAGGTTCGAGCAGAGAGCTTCATGAATGAGTTGGATAATGGAGTGGTACTTTGTAAACTGATCGCTATTCTTCAACAGAAAGTGAAGGAATGTGGGAATCCAGAGAATCAACAGGTGAGCCCGAGTGTTCCCCTTTCAATCCTGGAGTTACTGCACTACAGGTCCTGGCTGAGGTAGTGTACCTGGAGCACAAGCGGAAGTGGCAGCTGTTTGACTGACTGGTGCATGTTGATGAGTTTGCAAATCGTTCTTCCAATTTAAAATTTCTGCCAAAATTAAATTAATATTTTTATTAAGCTTCGTGCAATTAGGAAATTGTGGCCAGTTACACTGGTTAGTTTACAGTTCAAGTTTCTGATAATTTGCGTAATCAGAAACTGGAGATCTTCCATGAACTTGTGAATTGGACAGCATAATAAAGCAACAACATTCATTTTTTCTATTCATTAAAAAAGTATTCTGTGCCTTCAGCTGCCTGGGTCCTCTATTCCCCTCTCCCTCTCTCCACTCTTTTTCCTCCTTTTGAGACATTTCTTAAAACCTACCTCCTTGACCAAGCTATTGGACACTTGATGAAGCTCAGTATCACATTTTGTTTGATCACTCCTGAAAAGTACCTTAGAATGTTTCACTACTTTACAGGACGCTATATAACTATAAATAGTTGTTGTGATGTCAAATCCACTAAGTCTTGCATTCAATATCTAAGTTGATGCATTTATCACAGGTGCTGTCTTTCCACTGAGTTGGTGATCCAAACCACGAAGCTGTCAGGTTGCCTTCAAAACCCAACTGGTTTTCTAAAGTACTTTTTAGCGATGGAAACCTGCCGTCCTTACCTGATCTAGACCTATACATGACTCCAGACCCACACCATTGTGGCTGACTCTTAATTGTCCTCTGGAGTGGTACTGCAGTGGTTCAAGAAGGCCCACCACCGCTTTCCCAAGGGGCAGCTATATATGGGCCATAAAGGCTGGCCTTGCCAGCAACGCTCACTTTCTGAGAATGAAACTCGGGTGTCTGGGTTTTGCACGTGTTGCTACAGGGCAAGGCTTGTCAAATTGCCCTGTAACAGTTTTTGGCATCAATACAAAGTATTTTAAAAATTCTGAAAGGTTTTGGTAGAGGTGACACAGCGAGTGTGTTTCCACTTTTACAGAAGAGCAAGACTAGAGGCCATTGGTACAAGATGTCAAATAGGGGAACTGAGGGGAAACCTCTTTACCCAGAGACTGGTGAGAATGTGGGACTCACTACCACAGGGAGTGGTTGAAGTGAATAGTATAGATAAATTTTAAACAGGAGCTAGATAAACATATGGGGGAGAATGGAATAGAGGGTTATGCAGAGATAGATGAAGGAGGATTAGAGGAGGGTCGAGTGGAGCATAAACACCAGCATGGACTGGTTGGACCGAATGGCCTGTTTATGTACTGTATATCATAAGTAATTTTGTATAAAATGCTATGGTGTTAATGTTAATTAGGCTGATGTGAACAGTTTAAACAAGGAGTTACAGCAAACCATGGCTTGCATGCACCTTCAAAATACACTGGAGAAGATTTCGGTCTCTGGCTGAGAATACAAATGGAGTTCTGTGTAGGTAAAAGCAAAATACTGCGGATGCTGGAAATACTCAGCAGGTCTGGCAGCATCTGTGGAGAGAGAAGCAGAGTTAACGTTTCGGGTCAGTGACCCTTCTTTGGAACTCCGAAGTTTTATGTAGAGAAGTATGAGGTCAGCCAGTTTGGATCCCAGAAAGATAAATTGAAATATTTTCTTAATGGTGGAGCTGTGGAGGACCAAAGGGATTTTGGAGTCCGAGTACACGCATCACTAAAAGCCAGTGCACGAGTATAAAATGTAATCAAAAAGGCTAATATCAGAAAGGAGCCGGAATATAAAGGGGAGGAAGTGATGCTTTGGTTGTACTGGACTTTGGCCACCAGCGTAAGTAATTGTGTTCAGTTCCGGACACTGCACCTCAGGAAGGATAGATTGGCCTTGGAGGGGGTGCAGTGCAGATTCACTGGAATGATTTCGGGGCTAAAAGGGTTAAATTATGAGGACCGGTTGCATAAACTAGGCTTATATTCCCTGGAGTTTTGAAGGTTAAAGGGTGATCTAATTAAGATGTTCAAGTTAATTGAAGGAGTTGATAAGGTAGACAGAGAAGAAGCAGCTACTTCTGGTGAGTGGGGGGTCCAGATCATGGAGGTACCATGTTTAAAATAGTCAGGAAGGGTTTCTTCACACAGAGTGGAAATCTGTAACGCGCACTCTCCTCCCATTTCCCCAAAAGTCTGTAGATACGGAAGATCAAGTGAAGCTTTCAAGCCTGGGATTAATAGAGTTTTTGTTATATAGAAATATGGATCAAATGGAGTTGAGGTACAGATCAGCCATGATCCAATTGAATGGTAGAATAGGCTCAAGGGGCTGAATGGCCTCCTTTTGACATCCTCATGAGTTTCTTTTGCTCCTCCCTTTCCATCAGATTGTCGGCAATCCTCCAGCTAATGGCACTAAATACTCTAGTACTCCCATCGCTGAGCAGTGAAGACACCGTTTATGGTCCATTAGAAAGCTGTTACTGTTAATCACTCTTTCACTGAAACATTGGTTTATTAGCAAGCAGGGGAATATTAACCACTCTGGAGACTGGTAGCTCATTGGTTTCCATCGAGCTGTCACTGTCAGAAATGTAACGAGGTTTGATTGAAAGATGTAAGTGATTAGAAGGTTATGGCTGTCTGGATTGGAGTTTAATGAGCAAATTACATGACCACGCGGCACAGTGGCGCAGTGGTTAGCACCGCAGCCTCACAGCTCCAGGGACCTGGGTTCGATTCCTGGTACTGTCTGTGTGGAGTTTGCAAGTTCTCCCTGTGTCTGCGTGGGTTTTCTCCGGGTGCTCCGGTTTCCTCCCACAAGCCAAAAGACTTGTAGGTTGATAGGTAAATTGGCCATTATAAATTGTCACTAGTATAGGTAGGTGGTAGGGAAATATAGGAACAGGTGGGGATGTTTGGTAGGAATATGGGATTAGTGTAGGATTAGTATAAATGGGTGGTTGATGTTCGGCACAGACTCGGTGGGCCGAAGGGCCTGTTTCAGTGCTGTATCTCTAATCTAATCTGCTGTTGACATGAGTAATGAAATTGTGAGACAGATAGTGACTAGTTTCAGACTCTGACTTGGTGAAAGCTCAGCTTTGTACAGGAGGTTGGGGTTGTGGCACAAACATATACCGGCCTTTTACTGATACTCTGCCATTCCTGGAGCTATGTGACCACGGAATCACATTCATTTAATTATGGGTGGGTGCAGTTGGAAACTCATTGGCTGCACCAGAAGAGGTCTGGGCTGTTTTAACTGTTTTAAATTCTTTCCTTGATTTTCTGTGCTCTTTCCCTCTTTCTGTCTGTCCTTCCTCTCCCTCCTTTCATCCCACCCACTCCGGGTGGCCCAAGTTAAAATTAGAACTCTAGTAAAATTTGCACAATACTATTGCTAACTTCAGGATCGGGGGTGGGTGGGGGGGTGGGGGTTGGCTGATGTATAAGTAGTGCTGCTGCTTTAGATCCTAGTCTAATAATACTGCATTTTAAAAATATTAATTCTGGGGATGTGGGCGTCGCTGGCCAGGCCAGCGTTTATTGCCCATCCCTAATTGCCCTTGAGAAGGTGGTGATGAGCTGCCTTTTTGAACAGTTGCAGTCCATGTGAGGTAGGTAGACCTACAGTGCTGTTAGGAAGGGAGTTCCAGGATTTTGACCCAGTGACAGTGAAGGAACGGCGATATAGTTCCAAGTCAGGATGGTGTGTGACTTGGAGGGGAACTTGCAGGTGGTGGAGTTCCCGTGAGTCTGCTGCCCTTGTCCTTCTAGGTGGTAGAGGTCGTGGGTTTGGAAAGTGCTGTCGAAGGAGCCTTTGAGTTGCTGCAGTGCATCTTTTAGATAGTACACACTGCTGCCACTGTGTCAGCAGTGATGGGAGTGAACGTTTAACCTTTTGGTATGAAATCTAGGTTCACAAAGAATAAAATCATAACTAGTATAGTTTTGTCTTTATAATTCTGTGTGTTTTCACTTTTTCAGCATTTTACAATGAGGAAAGTTCCATGTAAAACTGATGCTCCATCAGGCTCATTCTTTGCACGTGACAATACTGCCAATTTCCTCTCGTGGTGCAGAGCAGTCGGTGTTGACGAGACCTACCTGTTTGAGTCCGAGGGCTTAGGTAGGTTACCAGCTCTGCCTGGGTTCAGTCCTGGCAATCGCACGTTTCCCTAAATCAAACCAATAGTCACACAATCTGTGTCTTCGTATCTTTTTTTTTGTTAAAGATCTAACTTTCACTTTGACCCTTGCTCCTAGTCTGTGTTTTGGAAATATGGTCTACTCTTAATTCAGAGATGCTTAATTTAAATAATTTTCAAAAGGGAATCGTGTAAATATTTGAAGAGAAGATATTTACAAGACCACGGGGAAGAGCAGGGGGGAGTGATACCAATTGGATAGCTCTTTCAAAGAGCCAGCACAGGCATGATGGGCTGAATGGCCTCCTTCTGTGCTTCATGATTCTATGATGAATTGTACAGCATTTACAGCACAGAAACAGGCCATTCAGCCCTTCTGGTCGATGCCAGAGTTCATGATTCACACACCCCGCCTCCCACCTCTCCTCTTCTCACCTTATCAGCAGATTCCCCCATTTCTTTCTCCCTCATTCGCTCATCTAACTTCCCCTTAAAAGCATCCAAATTATTAGATAATTCCATTTTTTTCAGGGGTGGTATCAGGAAGCACTTCTTCACACAAAGGTTAGCATCTCTGCCACAGCCCAGCTCCCAAAAAGCTGCTGAGGCTGGGGGTCAATTAGAAACTTTGGAACTGAGATTGCTGGATTTTTGTTGGTAAGCAGATTAAAGATTACAGAATCGACATGGGTGTCTGGAGTCAAGATACAGGTTAGCCACAATCTCATTGAATGGCAGAGCAAGCTCAAGGAGCCACTTCCTGTTCCTAGGTCCATATTATCCCTCAACTCACATCAGTGAAACAGATTTTGTGGCTAATTATCTCAGTGCTGTTTGTGGGATCTTGCTGTGTGCAGTCAACTTGCCTTCATATAGAACCATTTACATAGAAAAGCATCTCAAGTTGCTTCACAGAGGACTATTCGGATAAGCCAACGAAGGAGATATTGGGAGAGGTGACTGTCTTTATAATCGACCTCTTTGACTGAACTTTAGGCCCCTCCTTCAACTATCTCCTATTGTTTATTGTGAGGGAAATTGAATACAAAAGTTGGGCGGTTATGCTTCAGTTATACAGTGCATTGTTGAGACCACATCTGGAGTACTGTGTACAGTATTGGTCTCCTTATTTAAGGGAGGATGTAAATGCGTTGGAAGCAGTTCAAAGAAGGTTTACTGGACTAATACCTGGAATGTATGGGTTGTCTTATGAGGAAAGATTGGACAGGCTAAGCTTGTATCTGCTGGAGTTTAGAAGAGTAAGAGGCGACTTGATTGAAACATGTAAGATCCTGAGGGGTCTTGACAGGGTGGCTGTGGAAAGGATGTTTCCCCTTGTGGGAGAATCTAGAACTAGGGGCTACTGTTTAAAAATAAAGAGTTGCACATTTAAGACAGAGATGAGGAGAATTTTTTTCTGAGGGTCGTGAGTCTTTGGAAGTCTCTTCCGCAAAAGATGGTGGAAGCAGAGCCTTTGAATATTTTTAAGGCAGAGGTAGATAGATTCTTGATAAGCAAGGGGGTGAAAGGTTATCGGGGGTAGGCGGGAATGTGGAGTTGAGGTTACAATCAGATCAGCCATGATCTTATTGAATGGCGGAGCAGGCTCGAGGGGCTGAGTGGCCTACTCCTGCTCCTAATTCGTATGTTCGTATCCACTTTCATCTGATCGCTGCTCTGTGAAGTGCCTTGGGATGTTGTTTGACTTTTAAAGGCACTGTATTAATGCAAGTTGTTGTTGCTTTATCGTTTAATTTCAGCACTGCGCAGACACCCCTCATGGTCCATGCTCCGGATTGTTCCTGACTGACTGACAACATGAGGTCTCGCTGAATAATTCTATTCGCGTGCGCCCTTGTTTTGTGAACCACAATTTCAGATTAAATTCTTTCCCAGGTCAATCCACTGTGTTTTGTGATCGGAATCAAAGGGTTTAGTTGGCAGAGTGGAATGATGGATTTTTGATGGTTTACAATGCTGTAATGTTTGTAAATCGCGGGGGAGGAGTGGCTGCCAATCTCCTGAACCAGTGGGGTTAGAGGATTGCACTTCGAAAGGGCAAATTGAAGCTACCCTTTACAGAAAATGGAAGGTCACCCTTGGCACCAGAGCCTTTATAAATGGTGCAGTGTGTCCCATCATTCAGCTTTTTATTCCAGCCTGAAAAGCAGAACAAAGAATTCTACTGAAGTGTTGGCCAGTGGGCGATGACAAAAAGCAATTAATAAAATTAGCTTCTGATGGGTCTGCTGGTTGTGGGTGGCAGCTGCACTCCTGCATGTGGGAAAAGGAGAGGAACAGGAAGAGGCTATTTAGCCCCTCAAACCTGATCTGATCCAGTTGATCAGCTCATGGCTAATCTGTACGCAACCCAAATGCATTTGGGGAGGGCAAACAAAGTGAGAGAATACACAATGGGAGGGTATTGAGAGGGGTAGAGGAAGTGAGAGACTTTGGAGTGCATGTCTACAGGTCCCTGAAGGTGGCAGGACAGGAAGATAAAGTGTGAAGGCATATGGAATGCTTTCCTTTATTGGCCGAGGTAAAGAATTCAAAAGTGGGGATGTAATGCTGGAACTGTATAAAACGCTGGTTAGGCCACAGCTGGAGTATTGCGTACAATTCTGGTCACCACATTACAGAAAGGACATAATTCCTTTGGAGAGGGTACAGAGGAGATTTACGAGAATGTTGCCGAGGCTGGAAAACTGCAGCTATGAGGGAAGATTGGATCAGCTAGGGTTATTTTCCTTAAACAGAGGAGGCTGAGGGGTGACTTAATTGAGGTGTACAAAATTATGAGGCTAGATAGAGTAGACAGGAAGGACCTGTTTCCCCTAGCGGAGAGGTCAATTATCAGGGAGCACACATTTAAGGTGATTGGTGGAAGGATTAGAGGGGACATGAGGAAAAACCTTTTCGCCCAGAGGGTGTTGGGTGTCTGGAATTCACTGCCCGGATTGATGGTGCAGGCAGAAACCCTCAATTCCAGGTACCTGGACATGCACCTGAAGTGCTGTAACCTGCAAGACTACGGACCAGGTGCTGGAAGGTGGGATTAGAATGGGTGGCTAGTTTATTCAGCCAGCACAGACACAATGGGCTGAATGGCCTCTTTCTGTGCCATAACTTTTCTATGGTTCTAACCCACCTTAGCTGCATATCCCCTGATACCCTTATCCAACAAAAATCTATCCATCTCAGTGTTGAAAGCTCCAATTGTCACGCAGCATTCACAGCCTTTTGGAGGAGAGTTCCACATTTCCATTACCTTTTGTGTGAAGTGCTTCCTGATTTCACTCCTGAAAAGCCTTGCTCCAGTTTTAAGATTATATCCTCTTATGATTATGTTCTTGACTCCCCACAAGCGCAAAGATTTTCTCTTTACCCTATCGAATCTTTTTAACATTTTAACCCCTTCGATCAGTTCATCCCTCAAACTTCACGTTTGTGCAACATGTCCTCATAATTTAACTGTCTGAGGCCTGGTATCATTCTGGTGATACTGCCCTGAACCCCTTCCGAGGCCTTCCTGAGATGTGGAGCCCAGAGCTGAACACAGTTACTCCAGATAGGGGTCTGACCAAGGCTCTGTACAACTGAAGCATCACTTGCTCCTCTTTGTATTCCATCCCCCTTCAGATAAAGGTCAACATTCCATTAGCCTTTATGATTGCTTTTTGTAGCTGATGCTAGTTCCCAATTGTTCAACATGTTTGTGGAGTTGGGGGGTATATGGGATTTTCTGCCTCCAGTTAAAATCTTGCACACAATAACTGGTGAAAAAAATAATTTCCTACATGAAGAGGTGCTTCTGTGCGATTTCATTAACTATTTATGCGTGTGATATACACAAATTAGTCATTTCCATAATTTATTGGAAGCTCCTTAAATCACGCAAGAACACTGAAGTGACTGTGGTGTAACCTTTTTTAATGTATTAATTCTCAGCTTGTGGACATCGCTGGTGAAGCTAGCATTTATTGCCCATCCCTTGTTGCCCTGGAGAAGGTGGTGGTGAGCTGCCTTCTTGAACCGCTGCAGTCCATGTGGGGTAGGTAGACCCACAGTGCTGTTAGGAAGGGAGTTCCAGGATTTTGACCCAGCCACAGTGAAGGAACGGCGATATAGTTCCAAGTCAGGACGGTGTGTGACTTGGAGGGGAACTTGCAGGTGGCAGTGTTCCCATGCATCTGCTGCCCTTGTCCTTCTAGGAGGTAGAGGTCACGGGTTTGGAAAGTGCTGTCATTGAATCACTGTAGCCTCCATTGCTGTGCTCTGAATTTTATCTCTTGAAGCTTTGAGCAGGTGGGAGCTGAACTGAGCATCGAGTCAAAAGCAAAATACTGCGGATGTTGAAAGTCCCACATTGAAATTTTAAAATGCTCAACGTCATCAGGTCAGGCGGCATCAGTGGAGAATTAACAATTTGGGTCAATGACCTTTTGTCAGAACTAAAGGACCTGCAAGAAGTGAACAGTTTTTAAGCACGTGCGGAGGCAGAGAAAGTCTGGTGTGGGCGGGGACTTAGTGAGAAATCTAAAGGAAGAGAGGCGTGGGATAGGATGGAGGGCAGGGATGACTAAATGACCAGTGATGATGCAAGGGAAAAGGAGATGACTGTGATCTTGCGTGCAAATTGCGTTTCCTACATTACAACAGTGAATACACTTTTGAAAGTAGCTAAATGGCTGTAGTGCTTTGGGGCGTCCTGAGCTTGTGAAAGGTGCTATATAAATGTAAGTTATTTCTTTTTAATATTTTTTGTGTTCTTAGTTTTATTTTTACGCAGTTTCCTCATTCACTGTGTCCTTTCTCTCTCAAAAATTCTATGTTTATTTTCTTGTCACTTATTTGCCTTCATTCCCTTTTTATTTTTTTTTCTCCCTTCCCTCAATATATTTTATCACATCTGTTGAGTGGTGTAAATTTTTTGTGTGTGTGGGACATGCAATGATCCCATGGACTGAGCAGTATGAAGGGGGAGTTGTGATGATTTCCATGCAGCATAGAAACACCTTTTCATCTCACCCCATTAACATATCCTATTCCTTTCTCCCTCATGTGTTTATCCAACTTCCCCTTTAAATGTTGTTGCAGTTGCTGACTTGCATCATCAGAATCAAAGCATATAGGAAGGGTGTTCAGCCCATCGTTTCTGTGCTGGCTTATTCTTAAAGATATCCAATTAGTCTTGCTCCCCCCTCTTTCCCCATAGCTCAGAAAATGTATTTCGGTGCAACTATTTCTCCAATTCCCTTTTGAAAGTTACTATTGAATCTGCTTCCACCGCCCTTTCAGGCAGCGCATTCCAGATCACAACAACTCGCTGAATCAGAACAAAAATGTTTTTGCTGGTCACCTGATTCTTTTGCTGTTGTCTGCTGCTAATTAAATGCAACCATTTTATGAGCATAAACATATTTAGAGCTTTCTAGGTTAAAGACCCTGTTGTCTGAACTGTCACATGAACCTTCACAAACAGAACAGTTTCTATTCCAGGCATTCAGTCACCTTTTGAGCACTCCCAGCTCTTGTTCGGTATAGTTAGATATGAAGTATAATAGCACAAACTTTCGCTCGCTCGCACGCTCTCTTGCGTGCTCTTGCTCTCCTCAGACCCCAACCTTTAGAAGACTGGCATCTGTGATGCAGCAGACCTGGGGAGGAGGCCGAGATGGATCATCCACTTGGAAGTTCTGGCTGAGGATGGTTGTGAATGCTTCAACCTTGTCTTTTGTACTGATGTGCTGGGCTCCCCCATCATTGAGGATGGAGATGTTTTTGGAGACTCCTCCTCCTGTTCTTTAATTGTCCACAACCATTCACGATTGGATGTGGCAGGACTGCAGAGCTTAGATCTGATCCATTGTTTGTGGAGTCACTTAGCTCTGACTATAGCATACCAGTTCCGTTGTTTAGCATGTATGTGATCTTGTGCTGTAGCTTCATGTTGGCATCTCATTTTACACCAATGTGACTATTTTAGATTTCAAATCCCAGCCACTTATTGTATCGGAGTGAAATTTCTAACTGATGTTTAGAGATCTTAACTAGATTCTAACTCTCAGATCATTTTTGCCATTGGCCAAACCCATTTTGCACTCTATTTTCACAGAGCCTCTTTTTGTTTTTTGTTTTTCTCTCTTTCTTTCTGGTTTTCCCCTCGTCTCCTACAATGTTACACCAGAAATGGAATCCATGTGTTGACTAATCTGAAACTTGGCTTAACTGCTCTATTAATAAAATCGCAAGTTTCATTCAGGAAAAAAAAAGCAACACCAGTTTGTACAGGATTGCAGAATCTGGACAGGTGGGCTATGAAGTGTTGCACCTTGCTGAGCAGAGATTATTAGTCAGGTTAACCCTACGTTTAATGGTTGTCTTCTGCGTTCTCTACTTTTTTTTTCTAGTTTTGCACAAACAACCCCGACAGGTGTGCCTGTGTCTGCTTGAAATTGGTCGAATTGTATCTCGGTAAGTGTGATCAGGTCATTTATTTATTTATTATCTGGCGATGCATAGGATCACATAGGAACAGGAGAAGCTAATTCCACTACTCAGTTAGATCATGACTGATCTGTATTTTAGCTCCATTTGCCCACCTTGGTTCCATAATCATTCGATTTTTGTTCGGCAAAGGTATTATCAATTGAATATTTTAAAACTGAGATTGACCCCAGCCTCAAGTCAGAGGTCGATAAATTTCTGGTCACGAATGGAATTTAGGGATATGGGGATAGTGCGGGAGCATGTGGCTGAGGTAGGAAATCACCAGTGATTTTATTGAACAGTGGAGCAGGGTCGTAGGGCCAAATGGCCTACGCTTACTCCTATTTCTTATGTTCTTATGTTTAAACAGCTTTTTAGGAAAGAGAGTTCCAGATTTCCACTACCCTTTCTGTGAAGAAGTGCTTCCTGACATCACCCTGGACAGCTTAATTCTAATTTAACAATTCTGTTCCCTTGTTCTGGACACCCCCTCCTCCCTCACCTCACCCCCCTCCTCCCTCACCTCACCCCCCCTCCTCCCTCACCTCACCCCCCCTCCTCCCTCACCTCACCCCCCCTCCTCCCTCACCTCACCCCCCCTCCTCCCTCACCTCACCCCCCCTCCTCCCTCACCTCACCCCCCCTCCTCCCTCACCTCACCCCCCCCCCAACCAGAGGAAATAGTTTCTGTGTACCCTGTCAACTCCTATAATCATCTTAAACACCTCAACTGGACCACCCCTTAATCTTCCATACTCAAGTGAATGGAAGCCTAGCATGTACAACCTGTCCTCGTAATTTAACCCTTTTAGCCCCAGTATCATTCAAGAGTTACCCTGGTAGTCAAAAGTGTACCATTCAAGTTTTTAAAAAAAATCATTTTTGGGATGTGGGCGTGACTGGCAAAGCTGGCATTTATTGCCCTTAGGTGGTGGTGGGCTGCATTCTTAAACCACCGGCAGTGATTTGACACAACTGAGGAGTTTTCTAGGTCAGTTAAGAGGGTTGGTTAAGAGTCAGCCATGTTGATGTGGGGCGAGAGTCACATATGGACCCAGACTGGGCAAGGACCAATGTTCCCTCTAAAGTGTGCAGCCGTGTAGTAATCCTGGATTGTACTGCGCGGGTAACACGCAAACATCGTTCTCTTTAAATTGCGCACGTACATGACTGCACAATCTTAAAGGGGACTCACACAGCAGAGAGGGAACATGGGTAAGGTCAGCAGTTTTCTTTCCGCAAAGGGACATTAGTGAGGCAGAGATTAACTGGAATTGAATATGCTGGCAAAATGCAGACCCCATTTTAAAATTTCAAGTTCTAATCTTATAAAATACTCTGTCCATGTCTGTATAAAGCTGTCACCCTGCAGTCTCATCCCTCGCCTCCGCCAGTGCCTGCAGCATCTACACAGGTGGGAGGGGGTAATTATAGCGTGACAAGTTTATTTAGGCAGTTCCCGTTATAAATGTAGACAAAGGAATTTATAATAACTGAATAGAAATACAGTTTGCAAGATTTTTAAACATTAACAACAATAGCTTGCATTTATATAGCACTATTAACATAACATCCCAAGGCACTTCACAGGATCATTATCTAAGAAAGAACATAAATAGCAGGGACAGGCCATTCGGTCCCTTGATCCTGCTCCACCATTCAATTTGATCATGGCTGATCATCTACCTCAACTCCACTCTTCTGTCCAATCCCCACATCCTTCAATTCCTGTAGTGTCCAAAAAAAATCAAACAAAATTGAACACCAAACCACATAAGGAGATAGTACGACAGCTGGCCAAAAGCTTGGTCAAAGAAGTAGATTTAAGAGTGTCTTGAAGGCAAAAGGTTTAAGGAGGAATTCCTGGGCTTGGGGCCTAGGCAGCTAAAGACATGGCCGTCAATGGTGGAGCAATTAAAACCGGAATGGAGGAGATTGCAGCGATAGGGAGGGATGAGGCAATTTAAAAACGAGGATGAGAATTTTTAAATCGAGCCATTGTAGGTTCGAGAACCAATATAAATCAGCGAGCACAAGGTTGATGGGTAATCAGGACTTGGTGTGAGTTAGGACACAGACAGCAGAGCTTTGGGTGACATCCAGAATATTGACAGAGAATGAAAGAATAAAACCGAAAGCTGTTTAAAGAAAGAAATCGATGTAAGCTCACCACAACCAAAGTTTGGAGTTACACTGTCATGTTTTTAAATCCCTCTTTACAGTTTAATCCAGATGTAACATCCGTAAAAATGTGGGACTCGCTACCACAAGGGGTAGTTGGGGCAAATAGCATAGATGCATGTAAGAGGAAGCTAGATAAACATAGGAGGATGAGGAAAAGAAGGATATGCTGATAGGGTAAGATGAAGAGGTGGGGGAGGAGGCATATGTGGAGCATAAACACCAGCAGAGATCAGTTGGGCCGAATGGCCTGATTCTGCGCTGAAAATATTGTGTATTTCTATGTAATTATGATCTTTTAGCCAATTTGCAATCTTTTAGTTGATGTTCTAATGTTCAGGAGTGCTGGTTCACATTGTCTTTATTTATCATTTGCAGGTATGGTGTAGAACCTCCTGTATTGGTGAAACTGGAGAAGGAGATTGAACTTGAAGAAACATTGTTGACCATTACCGAACAGCTAATTCCAGCTGAAAGTGCAAAGTCATGTTGTCATAACAAAGAGCTTCACCAAGCCGTAGGTTGATCTTTGTCTCTGTTGTTTGTGTTTATTTTAAGATCTGAATTTTAAGACGGCGGCGCAGTGGTTAGCACCGCAGCCTCACAGCTCCAGGGACCTGGGTTCGATTCTGGGTACTGCCTGTGCGGAGTTTGCAAGTTCTCCCTGTGACCGTGTGGGTTTCCGCCGAGTGCTCCGGTTTCCTCCCACAGCCAAAGACTTGCAGGTTGATAGGTAAATTGGCTATTGTAAATTGCCCCTAGTATAGGTAGGTGGTAGGGGAATTGAGGGAAGGTGGGGATGTGGTAGGAATATGGGGTTAATGTAGGATTAGTATAAATGGGTGGTTGATGGTCGGCACAGACTCGGTGGGCCGAAGGGCCTGTTTCAGTGCTGTATCTCTTTTTTATAAAAAAAAAGTGTCTGAAAGTCTCAAGTTTAGAACCAAGATCTTGCGAAGTTTAAATAATTGACTGACTAAATTGAAACTCTGGAAAAACTGTGACCAGCTCGAAGTTGATTTTTCCCAAT
Source organism: Heterodontus francisci (assembly GCF_036365525.1). Taxonomy (NCBI): domain Eukaryota; kingdom Metazoa; phylum Chordata; class Chondrichthyes; order Heterodontiformes; family Heterodontidae; genus Heterodontus; species Heterodontus francisci. The sequence goes on from NC_090388.1 coordinate 6,588,109, forward strand.
CCTGCTTGTCTGAAGAATGTGCAGTGTGGTAAGTGTACCGTGCAGAGAAAGAACAGGTGACTTTGGATCTGTGGTTCCCAAAGCTCTCCACTACTGGTGTTTTTCTTGTGTTACGTCTGGGTCTGTAGTAGATTAATAGACAGAATCTTCCAGTACGGGGAGGACATTCAGCCCATCGCACCTGTGCCAGCTCTTTGAAAGAGCTATCCAATTAGCCGCACTCCCCTGTTCTTTCCCCACAGCCCTGCAAATCTTTCCTTTTCAAGTATTTATCCAATTCCCTTTTGAAAGTTACTATTGCATCTGTTTCCACTGCCCTTTCAGGCAGCGCGTTCCAGATCACAACAGTGTTTTTAAAAAAAAAAAAAATTCTCATCTGTCCTCTGTTCTTTTGCCAATTATCTTGCGTCTGTGTCCTCTGGTTACTGGCTTCTTCCTATCAACTCTATCAAAAGTCTGTGTAATTTTGAACACCTTTATTAAATCTCCCCATAACCTTTTGTTATGACCAGGTGAGAAAGGTGTCTAGGATTCACTCTCAGCCTTCACCTGGTCTTACCATAACATGGTTTAATTTTTAACACACCGTGGTTTAATTCCCCGTTGGTGAATCCTTGTTCACTGCTTTCCAATTATAAGGCAAAGAAAACAGCACAAACAGGCTTTCTTAGGTTTAGAGATGAAAAGTTGAAGTTTATTAAACTAAAACTCTAACTCGGTTAATGCCTACGGATACACGACATGACCATGTTAGAATGCGTACGTGATGCACACATGCAGATAGAGACAGAAAAGAGTAGAAGGAATAAAGTGGAAAAGGTTGAGGCAATATCTGAAGATGGTTTTGGTTACTGGTCTTGGAGCTCGCTGTAGGTAGGTTTTGCTTTTTGTTGGGGCCCAACAAAAGGTTAAACCTTGTTCAATGTAGGAGACTTATCTCTTTTGAGCTTCGCGTGTCTTCAGTGGGTTTGGAGTTCTGTGGGAAAGAGGTGGGAGCAAACAGGAGAGGTCTTCAGTCCAGGAACAGTCTTTCAGAGTTCAAACTCTGGCTAGTTCAATAAAAAAAAACTGGACCAGCCAGTTAGTCATGTGACCAGCTGGTTTAACCAGTCCTGGCTTTTGTGGATTGTATCACCTTAGCAGTCTCTGGAATGCTCTTCCTTACACCTTCAATGTCTGGTGATCAAAATCCATTGTGGGTTACGTGGACCTGGGAATAGTTCATTGTCTCCACAAGCACTGTCTGTTAGTATGCAAATGTACTTCCAGCCAAGTGCCTGGTGATTTTTTTTTTTAATAAATCCTTTCTTCGCTCCAGCAACAGTTTAAAATCAATGGTCATATGACAACATTAATATGCCTCATTCTTGGCAGGTTGAGGGCCTGCATGACACTTTTCTGTTCCAAGGCGAATGATCCCAGCTTCTCTAATTCCTGGAGATTGGTTGTGTTACCAACAGATGGAACGGGACGTGGGTCTTTCCTACTGTTTGCCTCCCAACTCACTGCAATCGTGTTTTGTTAAAAATGTGGCGTTAGTCCGTGTCTCTTTCGGGTCAAATAAACAGACAAATGACAGGTTTTCTCGTAGGTTTTAAAAAGAAAAACACTTTTTACACTTCCCAAAAATGGTCGCAACCTCACCCACACATGCATTCACTCACACACACATACGCAAGAATAGATAAAGAGAAAAGGGTAAGTAGTTTTAAAGTTCAAAGTGAGGTAAGTGTTCATGGTTTACAATAAACCTGTTGAATTTTTTTGGGAGGACAGTCTCTTAAGGTGCAGGCCTGGATGTTTGTAGTTTTGAACTTGTTGAGGTGTTGTAGAGGTCTAGTGGTTACAACTCTGTGCAAAGATGGTTCTATGAATGTTGCTGCCTTCACAGATGGCAAGTCTTAAAGTCACTTTTGTGATGTCTCTGCTGCAGTGGTTGTTCAGTTATTGTTCAGCTGGGTTCATCTTGCTTGACCAGATCGTTTTGCACATCCTCTGGCTGGGCTGCTTTCTGAAGATGTTGGCTTGATCTCCCCTTTCTCTCTAGAGGGCTACTTTTTAAAGGTTAAAAATCCATCACGTTAGCGTTTCTGTTAGGAGACACATGACCCTCTCCTGGTGTGACCACACAATGGATCAGGATGTGGAGACCATGGCTATTGATTGATGTCTGAATGGGGATCATTCTGTTAATGTGGTACTATTTCACACCCAATCATTTTGTTTCAGGCTGTGAGTCTGTCTGTTTCCAGAATCCTTTGTTAGTTCATTTATGTTGATAAGAGTCATTAATATGCAATAGTGCCCTTTTCAATTTCAAAGGAGTTCTTCCCAGAGCTGTTACAGATGAGGTTCACGAGTTCCATCTTTCAGACAGGTTTGTTGATTTGCAGTACAGAAGGGGTCACCTGTGGTACAAGTGTTCTTGTGGTTTTGTTTAACAGTTGACTTTTTAAATTCAGAATTCTTCCATTTCATTGTTTATTTCATCATGGCTGCTTCTGTGCATGACAGTTGCTGTTAATTGTTTACTCCATTGTCGTTCGAGTCATAGAAAGTTTACGGCACAGAAAGGGGCCACTTGGCCCATCGTGTCTGTGCTAGCTGAGAAGCGCTTCTCCCATTCGAATCCCACCTTCCAGCATTTGGTCTGTAGCACTGCAGTTTACGGCACTTGAGGTACATATCCAGACTTCATTTGAACAAGTTGAGGGTTTCTGCATCAACTACCCTTTCAGGCAGTTGTATCATGTGACTCTCAGGTTGGTAGACCAACCAGGAAGGTCTTGACCTTTTATCATCCAGCACTTTCTATGTTCCCATGACCTGGTTTGATCAGAGATGACCCTTTAAAACCGATGCAGTCACACCACACTGGAATGAAATAGTGACTTATATTTTCAGCAGAGTTCAACAAGCTAGTTAAATGCTCCACACATTTCCATTTTGTGATGTGTAACAATTATTGGCATAGGTTACCCTTTCCCCCTTAATGTCTTCCTGTCCCTGCTCCTGACGGAAACTTTATCCCATTGGCCCTGTGCTTGCCACCATCATCAATCTCTCTACTATCTCTGGCACCGACCCTACCTTTTTAAGACTATTATTATCATCACCATCCTCATCCCTCCATTGTCTGCAACCTTCCCCTTCTTTCCAAAGTCCCGGAATAATTCTTGCATCTCTGCTATGTTCCCACCACTGCTGGTTCAGGACAACCAAATCTGGCTTCTGTGCCACCAACAGCACGGTATCGCAATGGCCCAAATGCCAGTCTGCTTGACTGTGACTCTCCTCATCCTCTCTGATCTCCTCTTGACCTTTTTGATGTAGTTGACCATTCAATCTTCTGCAGGCATGTCTTCTCGGGAGATCACCTCAAGGCATTACTCTCATTGCATTGCAACATAGAATCTACACCATGTCTTCTTCTCTGCTTGGATGAGCACCTCTTTGTATCCCGGAGTTTCTTCATTGGTTCCTCCCTTGCTTTTTCACAGTTAACCAGCTATCCGTTGATGATATCATCTTGAAGCACAGGATTGGGTATGTGCTGGCAACATGCAACTCCCTGCTGCCTATATGAATCCACCGACCATTGTCACATTCTCCAACAGTCCCTCGATCATTCTGTGAACAAAGTTGAAGCCATCTCCTTGGTTCCCCACCAATGGCTATGTTCCTGTGGCCTCTCATCCATCAAATTTATCAAAATAAGGCTTTGTGCCTTAACGCGCAGAGCATTCGCAATAAAGTGGATGAATTATCGCGCAAATAGATGTAAACGGGTATGATATAGTTGGGATTACGGAGACGTGGCTGCAAGGTGACCAGGAATGGGAAATGAGCATCCAGGGGTATTCAGTATTTAGGAAGGACAGACAAAAAGTAAAAGGCGGTGGAGTTGCATTGCTGGTTAAAGAGGAAATTAACACAATAGTGCGGAAGGATATTAGCTCTGACGATGTGGAATCTGTATGGGTAGAGCTGAGAAACACTAAGGGGCAAAAAACGTTAGTGGGGGTTGTATATAGAGCCCAAAACTGTAGTGATGATGTTGGGAATGGCATTAAACAGGAAATTAGAGACACATGCGATAAAGGAATATCTGTAATTATGGGTGACTTTAATCTGCATATAGATTGGGCAAATCAAATTAGTCACAATACCGTAGAGGAGGAATTCCTGGAGTGTAACCGGGATGGTTTTCTGGACCAATACGTTCAGGAACCAACTAGAGAACAGGCCATCCTAGAATGGGTATTGTGTAATGAGAGAGGAATAATTGACAATCTAGTGGTGCGAGACCCCTTGGGGATGAGCGACCATAATATGATTGAATTCTTCATCAAGATGGAGAGTAACATAGTTGATTCTGAGACTAGAGTCCTGAATCTTAATAAAGGAAACTACAAAGGTATGAGGCACGTGTTGGCTATGATGGATTGGGAAACGTTACTTAAAAGGATAACGGTGGATAGACAATGGCAAACATTCAAAGAGCGCATGGATGAACTGCAATGATTGTTTATTCCTGTCTGGCACAAAAGTAAAACAGGAAAGGTAGCCAAACCATGGCTTACAAGGGAAATTAGAGAGAGCGTTAGATGCAAGGAAGGGGCATATAAATTTGCCAGAAAAACAACAGACCTGAGGATTGGGAGCAGTTTAGAATTCAGCAAAGGAGGACCAAGGGATTGATTAAGAAGGGGAAAATAGAGTACGAGAGTAAACTTGTGGGGAATATAAAAACTGACTGTAAAAGTTTCTACAGGTATGTGAAGAGAAAAAAATTGGTGAAGACAAATGTAGGTCCCTTACAGTCAGAAACGGGGGAATTTATTGTTGGGAACAAAGAAATGGCTGACCAACTAAATGCATACTTTGGTTCTATCTTCACAAAGGAAGACACAAATATCATACCAGAAATGTTGGGGAACACAGGATTTATTGAGAAAGAGGAACTGAAGGAAATCAGTATTCGTAGAGAAATGGTGTTGGGGAAATTGATGCGATTGAAGGCCGATAAATCCCCAGGGCCTGATGAGCTACATCCCAGAGTAATTAAGGAAGTGGCTCTAGAAATAGTGGATGCATTGGTAGTCATCTTCCAAGATTCTATAGACTCTGGAACAGTTCCTACAGATTGGAGATGGGCAAATGCAAATGCAACCCCACTATTTAAAAAGGGAGGTAGAGAGAAAGCAGGGAATTATAGACCAGTCGGTAGTGGGGAAAATTCTAGAGTCCATTGTCAAAGATTTTATAGCAGAGCACTTGGAGAACACTGGTAGAATCGGTCAGAGTCAGCATAGGTTTACAAAAGGGAAATCATGCTTGACAAATCTACTAGAATTCTTTGAGGATGTAACTAGTAGAGTTGATGAGGGACAGCCAGTGGATGTGGTTATTTGGACTTTCAGAAAGCTTTCGACAAGAGATTAGCATGTAAAATTAAAGCGCATGGGATTGGGGGTAGTGTATTGCGATGGATAGAAAATTGGTTGGTGGACAAGCAACAAAGGGTAGGGATAAATGGGTCTTTTTCCGAATGGCAGGCTGTGACTAGTGGGGTACCGCAGGGATCGGTGCTAGGACCCCAGCTATTCACAATATACATTAATGATTTAGATGAGGGAACTAAATGTAATATCTCCAAATTTGCAGATGACACAAAACTGGGTGGGAAGGTGAGTTGTGAGGAGGATGCAGGGAGGCTTCAGGGTGAATTGGACAAATTGAGTGAGTGGGCTAATGCATGGCAGATGCAGTATAATGTGGATAAATGTGAGGTTATCCACTTTGGTATCAAAAACAGGAAGACAGATTATTATCTGAGCGGCTATAAACCTGAGAGAGAGGAATATGCAGCGAGACCTGGGTGTTCTCGCGCACAAAAGTCGCTGAAGGTAAGCATGCAGGTGCAACAGGCGGTAAAAAAGGCAAATGGTATGTTTATTTAGAGATACAGCACTGAAACAGGCCCTTCGGCCCACCAAGTCTGTGCTGACCATCAACCACCCACCACCCATTTATACTAATCCTACATTAATCCCATATTCTTACCACATCCCCACCTTCCCTCAATTCCCCTACCACCTACCTATATGAGGGGCTTGGCCTTCATAGCGAGAGGATTCGAGTACAGAAGCAGGGATGTCTTGCTGCAATTATACAGGGCCTTGGTGAGGCCACACATGGAATATTGTGTGCAGTTTTGGTCTCCTTATCTGAGGAAGGATGTTCTTGCTAAAGAGGGAGTGCAGCGAAGGTTTACCAGACTGATTCCTGGGATGGCGGGACTGACATATGAGGAGAGATTGAGTCGGATAGGATTATATTCGCTGGAGTTCAGAAGAGTGAGGGGGGATCTCATAGAAACCTATAAAATTCTAACAAGACTTGACAGTGTAGATGCAGGAAGGATGTTCCCGATGGTGGGGGTGTCCAGAACCAGGGGTCATAGTCTAAGGATACGGGGTAAACCTTTCAGGACTGAGATGAGAAATTTCTTCACCCAGAGAGTGGTGAGCCTGTGGAATTCACTACCACAGAAAGCAGTTGAGGCCAAAACATTGTATGTTTTCAAGAAGGAGTTAGATATAGCTCTTGGGGTGAAAGGGATCAAAGAATATGGGGGGAAAGCGGGAACAGGTTACTGAGTTGGATGATCAGCCATGATCATAATGAATGGTGGAGCAGGCTCGAAGGGCCGAATGGCCTACTCCTATTTTCTATGTTTCTGAATCTCTTTTCTTACTGTCTCACTACCACCATCTATGTCAGGAGATGTACCCAGTGAGGTGCATTGCTCGAACCTAAGCACACCTTCCGTCCCCTGCATCCAGTCCATTAACAAGACTACTTTCTTCACCTCTGTAATACTGCCCCCTTTCCATCTCTACCCATTCCCTGCACCCCCCCCTTCCCAACTCCCACAAAAATACTGTTTCACTTCCTCTTCATTTTGTACCCCAACTTTCTTTTTAAATTCATTCTAGGGATATGGGTATCACTGGCAAGTCCATCCCTAATTACCCTTGAGCAGGTGGTGGTGACCCTCCTGCAATGGAATGGTTTGTTAGGCCATTTCAGGCTATGGCTTGTGGGTCTGGAGTCACATGTAGGCCAGACCAGGTAAAGACAGCAGATTTCCTTCCCTAATGAACATGAGTGAACCAGTTGGGTTCTTCTAACAATCTGGTAGTTTCATGGTCGCCATAATTGAGACTAGCTTTTCATTTCAGATTTATTTAATTGTATTTAAATTCCCCAGCTGCCATGGTGGGATTTGAACTGGTGTCCCTAGGTTATCAATCCAGGCCTCTGGATTACTTGTCCAGTGACATCACCACCATGGTACCGTATCCCGTAAACTTCAGACTTCTTGTCCTCCCTTTCAAATCCATTACCTGGATAATTTAGATTGCCTTCCGCAGACTAATTATTTTCTTACTTTCAGGTGAAGACAATTGCTGATGACCCGCCTTGTAAATGTTCGCACAGATTCTCCATCGAGTTTTTATCTGAAGGCCGCTATCGGCTGGGAGGAAAGATTCTTTTTATCAGGGTGAGTATTTGATCCTGGAAATGTGGGTGGGTCGGTATGCACACATGCAACCTGATTTGCACGTTGGCATCCAGTCCAGTTTTCTCCCAATGTTTCCCAATCCCAGCGCCCAGTTCACAAGAAACAATACCAGCCCTAAACCAGCGGTTCTGTCTGATTCTTCTCCCAGCTGCTGAGCTCCTCCAGCTACATCTCGGGGTGTTTTTTATCTTTCAAAATTTCTGAAATCTGTTATTGGGTACAAGGCTGTTCATTGGCCAAAAAACAACAAAAATAAAAACTCAGCAGATTCTGGAAACCTGGTGCAAAAAAAAAAACCAGATCAGCCAGCATCTGTGACGGAACTGATCGGATAACATGGTTGAACTTGGACCTCGCTGAACCAGTTTTACGGGTGTAAAATGGGTGTGACGAGGGTCACTTTTGGTGACTGGCATCCTGTGTCCCAAGGACAACCTGAAAGGCCACTGACCCAGTGTTGGGGCTGACCCGTTTTTCAGACATCCCTGTCAGAGAGGGCCTTGTGTCCATGTTGGTCCTCTTCTGGAATGAGCAGACCAGATGTTCGGCCTACTCTGTTGAGGCTCCTTCAGCGGTCACCTACCGGCGATGTCAGTGGCCCATCACTCGCCTTGTTTAAATAGGCTTGTGGCCTGTGGAGGCTCAAGCAACTAATGTAAGTGAGGCCTAGTTTTGAGCCAGCCTTCAACCTCGCTGTTCAGTCATGGGCTGGCAGCCATGCCGATGGTGATGTTCCTGAGAACGGCCAAAACCAATTCTTACTGGTAGCTGGATAGATTGATCTTGATGAATTATCCTCTTAAAAATGAGATATGCAAAGACAAGAGTATTGGTGAGGCCACACCTGGAGCACTGTGTGCAGTTTTGGTCTCCTTACCTAAGGAAGAACATACTTGCCCTGGAGGGAGTGCAACGAAGGTTCATTCTACTGGTTCCCAGAATGAGGGGATTGTCATATGAGGAGAGATTGAGTAGATTACGCCTATATTCCCTAGAGTTTAGAAGAGTGAGAGGTGATCAAATTGCAACACATAAAATTATTAAGGACTTGGCTGAGGTTAGATGCTGAGAAAATGTTTCCCCTGGCTGGGGAATCTAGAACACAGGGTCCCAGTCTCAGAATAAGAGTTTGGCAATTTAGGGCTGAGATGAGGAGAACTTTCTTCACTGAAGGTTGTGAATCTTTGGAATTCTGTACCCCCAGAGAGCTGTGGATGCTCAGTCATTGAGTATATTCACATCAGAGGTCAATAGATTTTTGGGTGCAAAGAGAATCAAGGGATATGGGGACTGTATAGGAAGGGAGCATTGAGGTAGATGATCAGTCATGATCTTGTTGAATGGTGAAGCAGGCTAGAAGGGCCGAATGGCCTACTCCTGCTCCTATTTCTTATGTTCTTTGTTCTTAAATATTAGCTTCCAATGCTGCAATTGTAAATTCAATTTGTGTAGATTTAATTAGTGTCAGTCGCCCTTGACTTGTGTTACATGTTGCTGGTGGCTGCAGGCTGACTGGAGTGATGAAATATCCATGTGCCGATCTCCTCAGACACTGGTCGCACACATTCTTTGATTAAAGCGCCGTTAGCCAACATCCTAATCGCATTTCCGGAGTTCTGATTTGACCTGCAACTGCTTTATGTCCATGTTTCCCAGCTGCCTGCTTTGGAAGTGTAGTCGAGCAACAGCAGAGAAAGGTCCTACTCAGACGCACCTAGGAATAACAGCTGACGGACACTGGCCATCAGCATCCGAGAGGGGAAATGTGGATTAATAATTACATAGGAGTGGGAGGCTGTTCAGCCCCTGGAGCCTGTTCTGCCATCAATTTGATTGTGGCTGATCTGATGGGTGAGAGCAGAACAAGGGGGCATAATCTTAAAATTAGCGTGAGGGCGTGAAATCGGGAATCATATTTTCTATTCTAATGGAAATCTGGAACTCTCTCCTGCCATAGGCTGTTGATGCTGGGGATCAATTGGAACTTGCAAAGCTGAGATCAATTAGATGTCTGTTCAAGAAAACTGTGGTCATGGGACAAGGTGTTGGATCTCCACCCCTGATCACACTAAATAACTCCCCACTGGCAGTGCTTAGCAAATTCTGCTACCTTGGGTTCACGATGACAAACAATCTGTCCATTTGATGCAGAGCTCGATACAGACATAGGGAAAGCAGCTACCACCTTTAGCTGACATGCGAAACACGCATGGGATAACACCAAGCTGACCCTTAGGACCAGGCTGATGGTTTATAAGGCCTGTGTTCTCGGCACCTTGCTGAATGGCTGTGGAACATGGGCGACTTACAGCTACCGGGAAAAGAAGCTCAATAATTTCCATCCTTGCTGTCTGTGGTGCATTATGGGTATATCCTGGCAGGGCAAAATCACAGATGCGGCTGTGCTCTCAAAGGCAGAGCTCCCAAGTGTGTTGGCACTAATCAAACAGAGGCGGCTTCGGTGGATCGAACAGGTCCGCAGGCATACCCAGGGACCTTCTGTATGGTGAGGTAGACGGGGCCAGACGACCAGTGGGGCGCCCAAAGCTCCGCTTCAAGGATGCTTCCAAGTGTGACATTAAGGCTCTAAATGTCGACTATCGAACCTGGGAGTCATCAGCTGGTGAAAGAGAGAAATGGCGGCACATCCTGTGGACTGGTGTGAACCACCACGATGACCAGTTGCCACAGCAGCTTGGCAACAGGTGCCAACGTCAAAAACAACAACTCACAGCGTCACTTGGTAGCTTCACGTGAGGCACTTGTGGCAGAACCTGCCTCTCAAGGATTGGCCTTCACAGCCATCAGCAAAGGTGCACCAAGAGAAGACAGCCCACCTAAATGGATTGTTTGCTGCGTGTCCATCATCTTTCATAGATGGAAGGATGTCAACCCAAGCCTGGATAAGCAATATGGAGACGAGGCAGGAAAATGGAGTTGAGCCATGATCTAATAGAACGGTGGGGCAGGTTCAAGGGGCTGAATGGCCTCCTGTTCCGATGCTGCAGGAGATATCTTGGGAAGGGACAAGGTCCCTGTTTGAGTGGACTCACCGTCGCAAGCCATTCCCTGTGTTCTGCAAAGCAAACGGGGCGTACCTTGAAATAAACTGCTGAATTTAAATGTCTTGTGCCTCAGCCATGAATTATTCTTCCACTAAATACTAATCATAGATTGATAGAGCTCTGAAGGAGGTCATTTGGCCCATCATTTCTGTACTGGGACTTGCTCTTTAACTAATGCAATCTGCTGTATTCCCATTTTCTTGGTCTTTCACCGTATCTTTTTATACTCTTTCTTCTCCGATACTAACCTAATTCCCTTTTAACTGATACAGTCTCTGCCTCAATGGTCCACATTCCAGGTTTTGATCGCTCTGTCAAGATGAGTCTGAGCTTCCCCCTTGTTCAGCTGCTAATAGTCTGTGCCCTCTTATTACCAACTCACCAGTGAATGAAAACAATCCCTCACTGGTTCACCCTCTCAAAGGCCTTACGTAGCCGTTAAAACCTTGTCGATTCTCCATGAACTTTTCCTGATACAAAATGTTCAATTTTTTGGGGGGTCTTTTGTAACCATTAACACTCTCTCCTTGCATTACTCTAGTGAATCTGCACATAGCCTTTCCTAAGCTGGAGCTCCCAGTACTGAATGAGGAAAATTAGATAACTCATCTGGCAACATTATCTTTATTTATATGCAGATTATTATTAATCAATATTGGGTGAGGGCAAAATGTTATTTGCAAGAATGAACTAAAATTGATCTGGAAGAGTATTCATTTTGTTCTTTCAAATGTTTATTTGCAGATGTTGCATGGCAAACACGTGATGGTGCGTGTGGGAGGAGGCTGGGACACACTACAGGGCTTTCTTCTGAAGCACGACCCTTGTCGGGTACTGCACTTCACCATGCTGGAGGAGAGGATCATGGCATTCGAGAAGGGCATCTCTCAAGATCCCCCCAACACCCCTAACATCCCGGCAAAATCTCCCAAACCGCCCACCGTGGATCTGCCATCCGCTATCAAGGTGGCACAACCCCTGGCTAAATGCCCAGGATCTCCTCGCGTGCCACTGTGGTCCACGTGCAAGCAAGTCCATCTCCGCTGCAAGTGCCCCTCCTCTGCAGGGCAGCCATTGAAATTTGGGTCTCGCCCAGCAACTGCTGACTGCAGACATGTGTCCCGTGTGGCACCAAGCTCAGCTTCCAGGACCCCCAAGTGTCCTGCACCAAGATCACAGCTGTCCTCTACGCAACCAGCATCTCCAGCAAAGCATTCCCGCCAACCAAAAACCGTGACACAACTCGGGGTCGAGGAGGCCCACCCCTCCCCCAAACTTCTCCGGACCCCTTCAAAGGCACCATGCAGGCTCCTTCAAAGACCTCCAGCAAAATGTCTGCCAAATGCTGACCCCACAGCAGGGCTGACCCCTCGATTCCCGTTATCCACTGCTCCTCTAGCATCTGGATCCCTGGGGAAACACTTACAGAACCCCGGTTTGACATCTCCATTGGCCTCCAAGAGACCCCCCACACCCTCCAGAGTCCCTCGGGCCCCCCTCCCGAACTCCACGCCGGTTTCTCGCGTGCAGAAATCAGCTCCGAGGGCCGCGCTTACCCCGGCCAAGGACGTGCCTCGAGCCGAGACGACGCAGAAGACGTCTGCGAAGGCCCCTGCAAGTGAGAAGAAGCTGCCGCCTCGGGGCCTCGCGCCTGTCCCCCGGACTCCGCTAGCTGTCGTAAAACTACCGCAGTCCGAAGCAACGACCCCACAGTCTCCACGGATACAGCCTTCCGCGGTCAAACCCCCTCCAAAGGTAATGAAGGGCGTGTCACTTCCAGTGAAACAGCCCCAATCAAACAAAAAGACTGCAGTTTCACCCTCTCCTTTGAGAAACCTGGCTACAAAATGCTGAAGTGAAGATAATGACTTTGTCATGAACAGAAGTAACAAGCACAGGAAATAATCAAAATATTTACTTGGGATGGGGTAATGGGGCTGGTGCTGCTCTTGTAAGTATGATTTTTTTTTTGTTGAAACGAATGTAAAATGGTAACACTGGATTTCCGTAGACAAAACATTGCCCGATCTGTAAAATGCTAATGTTCCCATCTCCGGGATTTCCCCTCTCTTCTCCCCCTCCTGATCCAGTCTTGTTTTCTTGACTTGTAATTGGCTCGTTTAGCTTCGTATTTCTCAACAAAACTAGTTTGTTTTCCGTCGTCCACTTTTATTCCTGGATTGACACTTTCCGTAGGGAGTGAGTGGAGCACTGACTGTATCAACTCGATCGCCTGTAATACGCCTTGCACAATTTTGCATTTCACTGACCTCAGTGATGGGATGTGTAACAGGCGCAGGTCCAATATTGGCAGCTTTCTACCCCCTCTTTTCCCCCCCCCCCCCCCCCCCCCCAACACTGCTCACAGTCTTCAGTTGAAGATTTCATTTTTTTATAGTCCTGGTTTATTTTAAACAGCCAAGCTGCCAGGTGAAATTCCAGTGCAGAGAGGAGTCACCCTGTGCTACCTCTTCAGGTGGAGCCTTCCACTTTCAATTTTCCCAGCCCTTTCCCTGCACGCTTTCACATTCCTCCATTTCAAATCCCGCCAATTCCCTTTCAAATGATGTTGTCTCTGCTTCCATTGTCACTTGTGGCAGAACAATCCCTGGACGAATAACCTTGCAGCACTTGACCGACTGAACGATAATAATGACAAGTCCAGTTGCACAATAAGGTTCATTGTCCTTGATTAATTATACAGGTTATCGGGCAGCAATACAAATTTAAGTAGATGCCAGCATTACATACAAGCGAGGGGCTGTTATTCATGGAAGCTATTGGTTGGCAATTCCTATTGTGTCCATTGGCGTTAAACCTTGCACCCTGTGTAGTTTGATCTATTTTTCCTCTTTGCTGGATGGATTACACATGAGCTTCGATTATATTTTATGTGGCGGTGGAAATCCAGGGAGGTGGTGCAGGGGAATCGTTCAGGGTTCCTGCTCCTGATTGGTCCTCAGTACCACCCCCTGCACCCCGGTGGAAAGACATATGAGCAGATGTTGGGGTTAAGGACAGGATGCTTCCATGTGCGAATTGCCTGCCAGAGCTCCCTTCCTGGGCTAACACGAGAGGGAGGATCACCTGAACAAGGTAGCAGAGGACTGTGGAATCAAGGTATCACAGGAACCAGTGGCTTTGAGAGGAAGAGAGAGAAGTAGGAGAATAAACTGCGCTTCATGAATATATGAAGCTGACTCAACTTTTCTCTCCCAGTTTCTTTGAGGAGGGTTGTTTTTGCTTAATGGTCATGACAAGTTGTACTGATAAAATAACGCTAACTGTCGATGCACTTTTCAATATAGTTATTATATAATTTGACCAGATCCAAGCAATTTCTTCCCAGAATGTTGTCGTTACTCATCTTCCCCATGCTTGCAGTCACGGAAATGTATAATTTAATTGGATTTTATTTGGTTTTGTTTCTCTTGACTGGCGCTAAAATAACTCCTTTTGAAAACTACACTGACTTTTTTTTAAATGTTTTGAGTTGCAGCATTGCAGAGAGCTGGGCTCTGATATTTTTAGCGAGCTTGAGCAGGTTAATTCCTCTGAACAACACCAGGGTGAGGGTTAATTGTTTCTACTTAGTTTGCAATTTAAAAACAAATTGCGGATGGTCCTGTAGAATTGCCGACTTGATACCGCATGGGTCAGATATTTGGGTCCAATGAACGCTGTCTACTCATGGACCTGTCCTTGTTCAGGAAGGAGGGTTAAGTCCTTGGAGATGCAGTCAAATCGATCTTTTCTGTCTCATCTTGAGTAATCCATTTCAGCTCACTGTAATCACCATTGATGCCAACTGTACAGCTCCATTTTCTCTACTTTTCTCCCCCAACTTAACTTTCCACTTTGGCCTGGAGTTTGCTGTTGCAATGCTGGTGAAATTGGCTGCATTTGCGTCATTACAACTGTGAAACTGACAGCAGCTTCTGGAGTCTGCATGTGCGCAGTTAAACACTGAAATCCAGAAGTTGCTGCCAGTGATTCTCTGCTCCTCCACAAGATGCACTGTTGAAGTCTCTGCAGATGACAATCTTTAGAAATCACTGAACTGCCAAGAACTTCTTTTATGCTGTAACATTGCTGTTAAACCACTACCCACCCCTGACAAAGATACTCCTTGTTTGAGGTGTAACTGGATTTTTAATGACGTGCTAAGTCATAACTACTGCTGAACAACACCTCTGGCCCTGGAAAACTAATATATTTGTGTAATGTCAAATTTTTCCATTATGATTCCATAGTTTTAAATATTTTTAACCTTGATATTTCGGCTTCTAATGTGTGTCCCAATCTTTATTTTGCTCTCTGTAATAGCTATAAAAAGTGAAGGATAATCAGTACATTTTACTTCCTGATTTGCTGTCTGAGAATACTTCAATGTAGGTGGCTTACCCTGCTTGATGACATCACTGTTGCTGGATGCCTGGAGATCCCCTTGATTTGGCACCAGATTCAAATTAATGTCAGGAAGGGGGAAATCCACACAATAGATATCGCAAGATCTTTGTGGGCAGCGAGTGCTGTCACTTCACCACTGACTGCAAAATCTGGGCCTTTATCCTTGCATAAAAAAAATTAGATGCAAGAGTGTTATTTGGAGCAATGCTTTACCTCAAACTTTTTAAAATTTAGAACAGAGAAGGGTGGAAAGTAATAGACATTCATTAAAACCTTTTGAGAGGGATTGCAATTGAAAGAGGGTTTGGTTCCCATTTCTCGGACACTGCCTTCTTTTCTCTCCACTGACTACAAATGGGTGCAAAACTGAGATGTATTTAAAAAAAAAAAAATCTGATTTAAGGTTTAGTGGTAAATTTCTATGATTTGCGCACCATATGCCAAGGAGATGTTGGCAATCTATCGTGCAATATATTCATCACTGCTTTCAACGATACTGTTTATTGTTTTGGCTGGGTATATGTAATCTGTTTTTCAGAATGACATTTCTGTCAATCCTACTGAATACTGTATTCAGAATTCTCACAGTTGAAGCAATTGTTCTGTCGTAGGTTTTATTTCTGAACTGTTACTGTGTTCTGGTATATTTACTGAGAATGAGCTGCTGAAATGTTTTTTTTTTACATACATGACACTACAATGAGCATTTATCTTATGTGTGTTTCATTAGGTGAAGCATCTATTACTGATGCGTTCAGCAATTTTCTTTATTGGGTCTCGATGGAATGGGAAAAAAGTGGAAGGCACTTTTTATCTCCAGCTTGTATTTATATTTAAGTTTGTGATTAAACCCAGAATTCTGCAGTAGGTGTAAAAATACTCTCCTGATGGCCCAATGAGGGAGTTGGCTCAAGTCTCAAATAGAAAGTTGACCCTTGCTGTTATCAGAGTGGTTTGGCACCTATGGGATGGCCCCAGCTTTTGGGAGGTTGAGTGGGGGGGGGGATGGGGGCTGAAAGTTATTTAAAGAAGGGTGAAAATAAGTGTAAAAAATGCATTAACTCCTGTAGTTTTTAAACACACGCTGAGAGTAAAATTCGTCTTTGGATATCGCCCTTTGTTGATGCCCATCAGCAGCAGCTTTTTTTTTTTTTACACCCCACCCATATTTCTTGAATGACTTCAACAGTAAAGGAAGTCAGGTGAAGTGTAAATTGAGTTCCTGATTGGCTGTTGCTCATTGTGTGCTACCTCCCAAGGTGAATTTCTCCCCATTTGCCTTTCAGTAAGTGTTTATGAAAAGTTACTTGGTTCAACATTAGTTTTGCAATAAGTCAAAAGAGATTTTTAATTTGTTTTGTTGGGATTCCAGTTAGCTGGCCCTCTGCTTGGCATGGCTGAAATCAGGAGCTGAGTAATGGGCAGGTGGTTGGCACAAACCCATGGCCCTACCACGCCAGGTCATTGGAATGCCACCGGTGTAGGGTTGTGCCACCCAGTCAAGAATCACTAATTCATCTGCAACTTCCTGCAAAATTTACAAACTGGATTATCACCCCAGTGGAATTTTAAAACTGTACCCAATGCACAAGTGCTGAAATGAGTTGAGGGAGAATGGATTCTTATTACTTGTTTGTGAACTGGAATATGTATATAGATTGTTTCACCACCTTGCTGATTCAGGGCAGTTTTGTATTATGCCTGAAGTCATTGAGAGACTGATACTGGGAGTGGGGGGGTGGGGGGGGGGGGGGGTCGGTCCCTGGTCAGTGTTCTGAATCAGAACGTGAGGCCACTTTTGGGAAGTTAAAGTGAGAGGGAACAGGAAGTTGCACTGTCAATTGTTCTCCAGTCTGTCCATGCGTCCCACTGTATTGAAAATGGATGATCCTTAGACTGGCAAGCCGGTTTGCAACTGCAAAGACTTGTTCTGGTAGAACATGTGCAACTTTTAACTACAAAGGATAGACGTGGAATTACAAAATGATCGTGGGAATTCTATCTGTTAATGAGTACATGAATATAACCCACCTCATGACTATGTGGTGTACGCACAGGTATAATCATGTACATGCAATGTGCTCGTGTGCTGTGGAAAACGCTCTGATGCTTTTTAGCTTGGTGTCACAATATTGAGAAAATGTTTCTCTTTATCTAAGGAACAGGAGGAGGCCGTTCAGCTCCTCAGGCCTGTTCTGTCATTCAATTTGGTCATGGCCGAGCTGCACCTCCACTCCATTTACCCACCTTTGCTCCATATCCCCTGATGCACTTACCCAACAAAAATCTATCATCTCATCCTGAAAGTTTCAATTGACCCACAGCCTTCTAATGGAGAGAATTCCAGATTTCCACGACCCTTTCTGTGAAGAAGTGCTTCCTGATTTCACTCCTGAATGGCCTCAGTCTGATATTGCGCTGCCTAGTTCCAGATTCCTGCTCGTGAGAAAATAGTTTCTCTCTCTTTCCTTTTATCAGTTCCCTTTACTATTTTAAACACCTCAATCAGATCAACCCTCAACTTTCTAAACTCAGAGGAATGCAAGCCAAGTTTATGCAACCTGTATAAAAGAGGTTGCATTTGCTTAGTAGCCATTCACTCTCTAGATTTCCCAAGTTACTTCACAACCAATTATTTATGTTATATTTTAGTTTTTAAAGTGCAGCCATTGCTGTATTGGTAAATATATATTTTAAACTTGAATATCCAGGTGCTAAAAACACGAGTCCAACTTTTGGAGGACATCATCTCTCTTAGTTGATCATTTGAATATCTTAGACTTGTATCAACTTGGGGGGGCGGTGGGGGTGGTAGTGGGTTGCTTTCTTCAGCAATCATTTGCTTTGTGCAACAAGCCTTGTTTTTCAGGTTGGTTGAGGGAGCTGCTAAGCTCGCTGTGACGTTTGAGCAATCGAGGGGATGCTTTCCTGGGGGAAAAGAAACTGGAAAAAAGTAGGGGCTGTCAGGACTGCTGACCTTCCCTTTATAGGTCAAAACAACTTGAGAGCTATTGGTATTAAAGTAAAAAGTTAGATGCTGAGATTTTTTGTGTTATTGGTGTGTGATGCATTGCACCAACTTTATATTCTGTTCTGGTATTAACCTTTAAACTGGAAAAGTTACTTATGAAATGTATCTCCGTCTAAGAAAAATATTTGATAGAAACTGATAAATCCATCAATAAAAATATTGAGTGGAATATGCTTGATGAAATGGAAATTCTGTTTGAAAACTTGTATCTAGAAATCTGATATAAAATGCACCTTTAGCCCATTGTTGGAAAACCTTGTCATTTAGGCACAGACTCTAGATTGGATTCAATATCTTGCACTTAACCACAGCTTGATAAGATTCATTTGGTTTCTTCAACAGCTCAAAGGACATTTGGTATTAAGTAGGGTTTTGCTGCAGTGTTTATACCAATGGGAATTTTAAATTATGCGTCCAGCAACCAGATGATAAAGCACACCTGATTTAAAGAGAGTAGGTGTGCCAGATGTCATGGTTTGCCTCGATTGCACTTTGCAGATGTTAGACACTGTCCTGTGCCTGTTTTAATAAAACTTATCGTGCTCTGAATTGTAGACACTTGAGTGATTTTTCTTCTCCTGAAATGTTGGGATTGATGTTGGCCTGCTTCCTGTGTGACCCATTGCCTGCTCTCCTAATTGGAGAAGGGTCGTGAGTGTAAGGCACCAAGCTCATTAATATCAGGTAGGCAAGTAGCTCTGCACCGAACAGCCATCCCAATGCAGTTTGCTGGATTAAGGATGGCCAATAACAGGTCGGCCTTGGGTGCCAGCAAGTTTTCCCAGGGGAAAAGAGGTTGAGATTGTGGTGAGGGATGGTTGGGGGGGGGGGGGGGGGAGGAGTAGATGATGAGTTTGGTGGCAATGTTATGGAGCAGGTACTGGAAGTGACTATAGATGGTCAGAGAAGAGGCTCATGGTAGGTGAAGAGAGGAATTGAAATAGATGCCAATGGAAAGTCCAGTGATAGAGACTGAGAGAGAGATGTGAAATGGATGAAAAATTGGGAACAAATGTAATGAAATTCTCAAGATGAGAGTGGAAAGCAGCACCAAGGTATCAATGTCACAGGAAGATGAGTAGGAGTGGAATAAAGAATATTTCACATTTCTGACATGACTAGCACAGCTGGGACCTACGTGGGTTCCCATAACATCTTTTGTGGAGCAAATTAGTGAATTTATAAGAGGCATTCCCAAGATGGGAACAGGTTTGGCCAGGCAGAGGATGGCACTAATACACGGCGACTGATTTGACTGCTATTCAAGGCAGAAAGCGAAGGCCCAAAGACTGTCCTGGCTGAGGGAGTGGAGGGACTGCATGTGTGATGGTGAGAAGGAGATGATTGGGAGCACCTGACATTCTCCTACCTGAAAGGTATGTGGATAGTCTTACTCCCTTCCACCTAAACCTTTGTCCATTTATGATACAAAAAATCCCCACTGCAGTAGCAGTTGCCTTGGTAATGGGAAGGAATGTATTATTATTATTATTGTGCTTGTCATGTCTTTGGGATATCCCAAAGCAGCTACTTTGTGCATAGTAAACTCCTACAAACCCGCAAAGAGAATAGTGTAAAACTGCAAGAGGACATGGATGGGCAAGTAGCAGATAAAATTTAAGGCAAAGAAGTGTGATGCAATTCATTTTGGTAGGAAGCACACAGAGAGACAATAGAATTGCACCCTTTATTTTATAAAGTGGGTGCAGGAGCAGAGAGGGACCTGGGTGTATATGTGCATCAATCATTGAAGGTGGCAGGACAGGTTGAGAGAGTGGTTAAAGAGCATACAGCATTCTAGGTTTCATTAAAAGGGACATAAGAGTACAAAAGCAGGGAAGTTGTGTTATCCCTGTATAGAACACTGGTTCAACTGGAGTACTGTGTCCAGTTCTAGGTGCCGCTCTGTAGGAAAGATGTGAAGGCATTAGAGAATGTGCAGAAAAGATTCACAGGAATGGTTCTGGGGATGAGGAACTTCAGTTATGTGGATAGATTGGAGAAGTTGGGACTGTCTTCCTTGGAGAAGAGAAGGCTGAGAGGTGATTTGATAGAGGAATTCAAAATCGTGAGGGGTCTGGACAGAGTAAATAGAGAGAAACTGTTCCCAGCGCAAAATCGAGAACAAGAGGGTCCAGATTTAAGGCAATTGGCAGAAGTAGCGATGGCAAAATAAGGAAAAGCTTTTTGACACGAGTGTTTAGGATCTGGAATGCACTGCCTGAGAGGGTGGTGGAGGCAGATTCAAGAGGAATTGTATTATCTGAAAAGGAAGAATTTGGGGTAAAAGTGTGGGGTGGTGGGAGTGGCTTTTGGTAAGTTGTTCTTTCAGAGAGCTGAATGGGCCGAATGGCTGCCTCCTGTGCTGTAACACATCTGTGAAACCCCAATGAAATAAATGACCAATCATTGTTTCTGATTTGAAATGTTGACTGTTTCTCTCTCCACATGTGCTGCCTGACCTGAGTATTTCCAGCATTTTGTGCTTTTAAGAGTTTTTTTTTTAGAACATTACAGCGCAGTACAGGCCCTTCAGCCCTCGATGTTGCGCCGACCTGTGAAACCATCTGACCTACACTATTCCATTTTCATCCATATGTCTATCCAATGACCACTTAAATGCCCTTAAAGTTGGCGAGTCTACTACTGTTGCAGGCAGGGCGTTCCACGCCCCTACTACTCTCTGAGTAAAGAAACTACCTCTAACATCTGTCCTATATCTATCACCCCTCAACTTAAAGCTATGTCCCCTCGTGTTTGCCATCACCATCCGAGGAAAAAGACTCTCACTATCCACCCTATCTAACCCTCTGATTATCTTATATGTCTCTATTAAGTCACCTCTCCTCCTCCTTCTCTCCAACGAAAACAACCTCAAGTCCCTCAGCCTTTCCTCGTAAGACCTTCCCTCCATACCGGGCAACATCCTAGTAAATCTCCTCTGCACCCTTTCCAAAGCTTCCACATCCTTCCTATAATGCGGTGACCAGAACTGCACGTAATACTCCAGGTGCGGCCTCACCAGAGTTTTGTACAGCTGCAGCATGACCTCGTGGCTCCGAAACTCGATCCCCCTACTAATAAAAGCTAACACACCATATGCCTTCTTAACAGCCCTATTAACCTGGGTAGCAACCTTCAGGGATTTATGTACCTGGACACCAAGATCTCTCTGCTCATCTACACTACCAAGAATCTTCCCATTAGCCCAGTACTCTGCATTCCTGTTACTCCTTCCAAAGTGAATCACCTCACACTTTTCCGCATTAAACTCCATTTGCCATCTCTCAGCCCAGCTCTGCAGCCTATCTATGTCCCTCTGTACCCTACAACATCCTTCGGCACTATCCACAACTCCACCGACCTTAGTGTCGTCCGCAAATTTACTAACCCACCCTTCTACACCCTCTTCCAGGTCATTTATAAAAATGACAAACAGCAGTGGCCCCAAAACAGATCCTTGCGGTACACCACTAGTAACTAAACTCCAGGATGAACATTTGCCATCAACCACCACCCTCTGTCTTCTTTCAGCTAGCCAATTTCTGATCCAAAGCTCTAAATCACCTTCAACCCCATACTTCCGTATTTTCTGCAATAGCCTACCGTGGGGAACCTTATCAAACGCCTTACTGAAATCCATATACACCACATCCACTGCTTTACCCTCATCCAACTGTTTGGTCACCTTCTCGCAAAACTCAATAAGGTTTGTGAGGCACGACCTACCCTTCACAAAACCGTGCTGACTATCGCTAATGAACTTATTCTTTTCAAGATGATTATAAATCCTGTCTCTTATAACCTTTTCCAACATTTTACCCACAACCGAAGTAAGGCTCACAGGTCTCTAGTTACTAGGGCTGTCTCTACTCCCCTTCTTGAACAAGGGGACAACATTTGCTATCCTTCAGTCTTCCGGCACTATTCCTGTCGACAATGACGACATAAAGATCAAGGACAAAGGCTCTGCAATCTCCTCCCTGGCTTCCCAGAGAATCCTAGGATAAATCCCATCTGGCCCAGGAGACTTATCTATTTTCACACTTTCCAAAATTGCTAACACCTCCTCCTTGTGAACCTCAATCCCATCTAGCCTAGCAGCCTGAATCTCAGTATTCTCCTCGTCAACATTTTCTTTCTCTACTGTAAATACTGATGAAAAAAATATTCATTTAACGCTTCCCCTATCTCCTCTGATTCCACACACAACTTCCCACTACTATCCTTGATTGGCCCTAATCTAACTCTAGTCATTCTTTTATTCCTGATATACCTATAGAAAGCCTTAGGGTTTTCCCTGATCCTATCCGCCAATGACTTCTCGTGTCCTCTCCTTGCTCTTCTTAGCTCTCCCTTTAGATCCTTCCTGGCTAGCTTGTAACTCTCAAGTGCCCTAACTGAGCCTTCACGTCTCATCCTAACATAAGCCTCCTTCTTCCTCTTGACAAGCGCTTCAACTTCTTTAGTAAACCACGGCTCCCTCGCTCGACAACTTCCTCCCTGCCTGACAGGTACATACTTATCAAGGACACGCAGTAGCTGCTCCTTGAATAAGCTCCACATTTCGATTGTGCCCATCCCCTGCAGTTTCCTTCCCCATCCTACACATCCTAAATCTTGCCTAATCTCATCATAATTTCCTTTCCCCCAGCTATAATTCTTGCCCTGCGGTATATACCTGTCCCTGCCCATCGCTAAGGTAAACCTAACCGAATTGTGATCACTATCACCAAAGTGCTCACCTACATCTAAATCTGACACCTGGCCGGGTTCATTACCCAGTACCAAATCCAATGTGGCATCGGTTCACGCCATGCATGAAGGACGGCACCTCTGACACTGCAGCACTCTCTCTATACTGGGACTGTGCAAGTCTCTGGAATATTGCTTGAACCCACAACTTGCTGATACCTTCTTTGCCATGAAGAGAGAGCGGGGATTAAGTCTCACTTTGAAGTGTTTTGGCATGTTTTAAGGACCTGAAAGGTGCTTCATAAATATGTTTTCTCCCCTCTCACTCTTTCTCATTCTCTCTCTTTTCCCTTTGCTGGTGTATCTATGTTGTTTTGA
The DNA here is from genome assembly GCF_036365525.1 of Heterodontus francisci. NCBI lineage: Eukaryota > Metazoa > Chordata > Chondrichthyes > Heterodontiformes > Heterodontidae > Heterodontus > Heterodontus francisci. Next base: position 6,611,279 of record NC_090388.1, read on the forward strand.
ATGATGCACAGGGCTGTAACTGTGCTAAACTTTCCCCTTTTTCCAGTCCCGCAACATTTTCTGTGACTCTTCAATATTTTTCTATTCTGTTGATGCTAAACTCTGCTGTGTCCCAAGCGTGCTCCTCCTCCCACATTTCGTTGTGGGAAATGTAATGGGGACAATAAATTAAGCAAGGCCCTTGTTGAATTGGAAACCTACTGATTGAGGAAGCAGTCCTATACTCAATAAAATTCACTGCACATTTTACCTTTTAAACCAGCCTATCTCCTGGTTAAGTAACACATTATTACCCTGTTGTTCATTCATATCTCTCTGAACTGTCTCCAGAGTTCTACCTCTACCTCACTTTCACTCTTTGGTGACCTATTATGCAAACTACATATTTTCCTTTCCTGTCCTTTGAACTCCATCAATACAAATGCTGTTTCAATCCAACCCCCTGACATCATCCTTATATTTTAGTGCTAGGATCGAAATAATAGTGTCCCCCGCCCTCAGAGAGGCAAATTATGAAATTGATATTGGGCAGTCGAATAAAACGGACAATAGTGAATCTTCACCCATTTTACACCCTTCCTGATTTGTCCGTTGATCAGGTTGGGTGGGATATCAATTTGCTCCTGCCATTTTAGGTGTCTCGCCCTCCACATCGCTGAGTCAGAAGATTGTGTTCAAGCCCCAATCCAGCACATAGTGTAGTCCGACAATTCAATTATCCTGAGGATGCTTTACGATGTCAGAGGTTGCATGCAATGGTAATCCAAGTCTCTGACTGCCTATTCAAATGGTTAAGGAACCTATAGCAAGGAGCTCGTACCAGTATCCAGTGCAACAGTCCTCCATCAACCAACACAGTCCCAAATAGATCAATGTCATATTAATCCCATTGCTATTTGAGAGAAGTTACATGACTGCACTTTTTTTTCACTATTCATTCTTGGGATGTGGGTATTGCTGGCAAGCATGCCATTTATTCCCCATCTTTAGTTGCCTTGAGAAGATGGGCCTTCTTGAACTGTTTCTGTCCCTGTGCTGAAGACACTCCGAGCGTATTCTTGGGTGTCAGTTGTGGTTCAGTTGGTAGCACTCTCACCTCCTGAGTCAGAAGGTTGTGGATTTAAGTCCCATTCCAGTGACTCGAGCACAAACTCTAGGCTGACACTCGCAGTGCAGTACTGCGGGAGTGCTGCACTGTCAGAGGTGCTGTCGTTCAGATGAGACGTTCAAGCTAGGCCACGTCTGCCCTCGTAGGTGAATGCAAAAAATCCTGTGGCCCTATTTGAAGACGAGCAGGGGAGTTCTCCCCAGTGTACTGGCCAATATTTATTCCTCAACGAGCGTCACACAAACAGAATATTCAGTCCTTCTTTCAGTCATTGTTTGCGGGAGCTTGCTGTGCATAAATTGGCTGCTGCATTTCCTACATTCCAACAGTGACTACACTTCAAAAACTTTTCTCTAAAGCGTAAAGTGGTTCAGGGCAACCTGAGGTTGTGACAGGTGCTATCTAAGTGCAAGTTCTATCATTACATAGGAGATTGCAGGATTTTGATGCAGCAGCAATGAAGGAATTTGTTGTAATTCAGGATGTAACTGTGGTGAAGTGTGAATTAAAGTAAGGTCTTTCTTTATCCATCTCCAGATCGACATTTATTTATCAAAAACTGTGCATCAACAAAACCTGCTGAAGTTAATTCTTTGAACAATTTTATATTGCAGCTGTGTATTCACCAGTGTGTTAAAGATTAAAGAGCACGTCCTTACTGCTGTGGAGATTATAAAACACAGTCTATCAAATGACCGAGTTTGTCTGAATGGGAATTATTGTAGTGACAGGGCAGACTGTCCTGGAGCTCCATCTTCTGGTTACTCTGGTGAACAGCATTGAATATTTGCCTCACTGCCCACAAAGTGCAATGTCTCCAGTCGGGCAAATCCTAGATATTCCCATTGGTGCTAAACCGCTGAGGCAGCCAAGACTACTGTTCCTCATGAAGATAAACCCCCAGACGCTGGTCAAACTTCCAGCTCTGGAATTATTGTGTGTTCAAGAAAGAACGTGATAGCGCCTTTCACAATCTCAGGTTGTTCCAAAGCACTTTACAGCCAATGAAATGCTTTTGAAGTGTAGTCACTATTGTAATGTGGGAAATGTGGCAGCTACTTCAGGTACAGCAAGATCCCACAAACAGTAATGCGATAATGACCAGACCATCTGTTTTGTTCATGTTGGTTGAGGGATAAATATCGGGCAGAGCACAGTGTGTGTTTGGGGGGGATCTCCCTGCTCTTTTTCAAATGGGGGCTGTGGGATCTCTTACATCCACTTGGGAGAGTAGATGGGGGTGTTGGTCGGTTCAACGTTTCATCCGAAAGACACCACCGTCAACAAAGAACAGTACAGCACAGGAACAGGCCATTCGACCCTCCAAGCCTGCGCCGATCTTGCTGCCTGTACTGAACAGGGCGTGTCAGCCTTAATTATGTGCTCAATTCAAGAATTTGCCTTTTGTAACCCCAGCACATTCCAACACATGTTATACCCAGTAAGGTGCTTTCTGAAATTTAGTGACTGGGGAATGCGGAAACGGGCAACAGGCAGGACGTGGCCAGAAGAGGCCCTGGGAGGTGCTTCTCCGAGGCTCATGAGGAGACACCAGGGCTCCTATGCACAGAGTTTCACATGATGGGAGTGCATTTTCTTTTCTTCATTCAAGGGCTGTGGATGTCACTTGCCAGGCCAGCACTTATTGCCCATCCCGAATGAAGAAGGTGGTAGTGAGCCACATTGGTGGGTGGCTTGCTAGGCCACTTCAGAGGTCAATTCAGAGTCAATGACATTGCTGTGGGTCTGGAGGCACATATAATGAAAGACGTGCGCCTTTCACAGCGTCAGAATGTCCCAAAGCAACTTTACAGCCAATGAAGCACATTTGAAGTTCCGTCGCTGTTGTAATGCAGAAAATGTCAGACCCCAGAAAAGGACAGCAGGTTTCCTTCCCAAAAGGGCATTAGTGAACGAGATGAGGTTTTATAATAATCCTTTAATTACGTGGTCACTGTGGCTACCAGAGCAGGTCAGAGGTTAGGAATACTACGGTGGGAACTCGCCTCCTGACTCCAAAAAGCCTGTCTACCATCTACACGGCACAAGTCAGGAGTGTGATCCACTTCCCAGGATGGGTGCAGCTCCAACAACACTCAAGAAGCTCAACACCATCCATGGCAAAGCAGCCCACTTGATTGGCACCCCCTCCACCACCTTCAACATTCACTCCCTTCACCACCGACTCTCAGTGGCAGCAGTGTGTACCATCTACAAGATGCACTGCAGCAACTCATCAAGCCTCATTCGACAGCAGCTTCCAAATCCAGGACCTCTTGCACCTAGAAAGACAAGGGCAGCAGACACATGGGAACACCACCACCTGCAAGTTCCCCTCCAAGTCACACACCATCCTGACTTGGAACTATATCGCCGTTCCTTCACTGTCACTGGGTCAAAATCCTAGAACTCCCTTCCTAATAGTGGGTGTACCCGCACCACACGGACTGCAGCGGTTCAAGACGTCAGTTCACTGCAGCTAGCCAGCACTGTTCACATCCTATGATAGGATAATTTTTTTTGAGAAGTACTGATAAATAGCTTTATCCTCACCAGATTTTTATTTAACTGAATTTAAATTCCCCAGCTGCTATGGTGGGATTTGAGCTCATGTTTCCAGATCATTAGTCCTAGCCTCTGGATTACCAATCCGGTAATATAACCACAGTCATACTATTCCTTCATCCTGTGTATGGATTCCTAAATCATGGCACTTCCATTTTCCAGATTTTCACTCCTGTTTTTGTGAGACTCAGACCATGAATTCCAATATAGCAACAAAATGTTCTCCACATAACAGCAGTTAATGACAGGAAGTCACTGATTTGCTAATAGCTTTTTATAATATACAAATGGAGGGGAGTTCACTATCAGCTTGGTATGTATGTGGATGTCATGTTTGGAATAATTGAGTATTTTTCAAATACCATCCCAATGAAACATATGTCTCTCACGTATAGTGGGATCATGGATAATTTTACTGGACTAATAATCCAGGGAATTTAAATCCCACTAGGGCAGTTTGCGAATTTGCATTAAATTTAAAAAGACAATCTGGAATTAAGAAGCTGGTCTCAATTAAAGTGGCCGTGAAGCTGTTTGATTGTTGCAAAAATCCAACTGGTTTACTCACGTCCTTTAGGGAAGGAAACCTGATGTCCTTACCCAGTCTGGGTCTATATGTGACTCCAGTCCCACACCAACATGGTTGACCCTTAACTTCCCTCTGAAATGAATGGCCAAGTCACTCAATCATATCAAAGCCACTGCCAGTGGTTCACAATGAAGCCCGCCCCCCCCCCCCCCTACCCCCATCACTGCCATCTCTGGGCAACTTGGGATGGACAATAAATGCCAACATTGCCAGTGACACCCAGGAGTAAACTAAAGAAAGCAAGCCTGCATTATTCTTTCATAAAGACTGAAAATGCCTGAAATATTCAGCAGGTCTGGCAGCATCTGTGGAGAGAGAAGCAGAGTTAACGTTTCAGGTCTCTGACCCTTCAACAGAACTGGGAAAAGTTAAAGATGTAATAGGTTCTCAGCAAGTGAAAGCAGGGAAGGTGGGATAGGTTGGAGGGCAGGAGAGATTAAATGACAAAAGGATTCATGGCTCAGATCAAGGAGAGTAATGGGGCAAGTAAAGAAACAAACAATGTGTCGAGAGGAGGTGAGGATGGCAGAATGATGAACAGCTGCTGTCTGAAAGCAACAAAGAAGGAAAAAAAGAGAAAAACCAAAATCGACGAACAACAGACAAAGAAAATGGGGAACGAGGTTACCATCTGAAATTTTGGAACTCAGTGTTGAGCCTAGAGGGCTGTAAAGTGCCCAATCGAAAGATGAGGTACTGTTCCTCGTGCGTATTTTGAATGTCATTGGAACAGTGTAGAAGGCAAAAGACGGAGACGTCAGAGTGGGAACAAGGTGAAGAATTAAAATGACAGGTGACCAGAAGCTTAGGGGTCACACTTGTGGATTGAATGAAGATGTTCAGCAAAGTATTCACTCAACCCGTGTATGGCACCCCCAATATCGAGACCACATTGTGAGCAGCGTTTGTCTTTGACAGGTTCCATGTTAAAGTACTATACCAGGTTAAGCAAAGCAAGGTTTACCAAATCTTCTCCCGTGACAAAGAATTTCATATGTCAGGAATGCTTCTTAGAAAATCACCCGCAGAGCTTGAAGATTTTACTCAATGAAGTTAAAATTACGTTGCAGAATTAAAAATATTCTCGGATGCATGCACAGGGACCTGTGCCATTTCCACTGACCTACAGATCTGCTTATGCAGGTGGAAAGCTGCCTGTCTTGTAGTCAGCAACTCTTCCCTCCTGTTGTGTCCATCTGTCCCATTTACTAAAAGGTCACATTGTGATTAAACAGAGTTACATAAAAATTAGAGCCCCGAAACAGTCCATTCAGCTCAGCTGGCCTGTGCTGGTGTTTATGCTCCACACGAGCCGCCTCCTCCCAAGCCTCTTCATCCCACCCCATCAGCATACCTTTCTATTCTGGGATTGGTGGACCGTCAGCATTTTTCCTTCACTACTGGACTTTGCTCAGGAACCAAACCACTGCACCCTCCCCCCCCATCCTGGAACCAAGTGAGCTGCCCAGAACTGCGGAGTGAATTTTTACATTACATTTCACTCCCCTTGGTCTTACCCTGCTTTCAGCATTTCAAATTTTAAAAATATATCGTCTTAAAATAAAGCAATCTTTCATTAATCCGACAAAACCAAGAGATGGGTATTCTTGTGCAGTTGGGAATTGTTCGAATATCTAACAATAACAGAACATAAGAACTAGGAGCAGGAGTAGGCCATTCAGCCCCTCGAGCCTGCTCCGCCATTCAATACAATCATGGCTGATCTCATCTCAGCCTCAACTCCACTTTCCTGCCCATTCTCCATAACCCTTCAACCCATTACTAATTAGAAATCTGTCCATCTCCTCCTTAAATTTACTCAATGTCCCGACATCCACCGCACTCTGGGGCAGTGAATTCAACAGACTCACGACCCTTTGAGAGAAGTAATTTCTCCTCATCTCTGTTTTAAATCTGCTATCCCTTATCCTAAAACTATGACCTAGATTGCCCCACAAGAGGAAGCATCCTTTCTACGTCTATTTTGTCAAACCCCCTAATCATCTTATATACCTCAATTAGATCTCCTCTCATTCTTCTAAACTCTAGAGAGTAAAGGTCTAAACTGCTCAATCTCTCTTCATAAGACAAACCCCTCATCTCTGGAATCAATCTAGTGAACCTCCTCTGAACTGCCTCCGATACAACTACATCCCTCCTCAAGTAAGGGGACCAAAACTGTACGCAATACTCCAGGTGCAGTCTCACTAATGCCTTGTACAGTTGCAGCAATACTTCCCTACTTTTATAATCTATTCCTTTAGCAACAAACGCCAAAATTCTATTTGCCTTCCTTATTACCTGCTGTACCTGCACGAGGACACCCAGATCCGTCTGCACTGAAGCACTCTGAAGTTTCTCTCCATTTAGATAATAATTTGCCTTTCTATTTTTCTGACCAAAATGGGTAACCTCACACTTATCCATGTTAAACTCCATCTGCCAGATTTTGGCCCATTCACCTAACCTATCCATATCCATTTGTAAATTTCTTATTTCTTTATTGCAACTTACTATCCCACCTATTTTAGTGTCATCTGCAAACTTGGTTATAGTACCTTCTACCCCTGCATCCAAATCATTAATATAGATTGTAAATAGTTGGGGCCCGAGGACTGAACCCTGTGGTACCCCACTAGTTACATCTTGCCAACCAGAAAAAGACCCATTTATCCCGATTCTCTGTTTTCTGTTGGTTAGCCAATCCTCTATCCAAGCTAATGAATTGCCCCTAACCCCATGTGAACTTATCTTGTGTCTTAACCTTTTGTGCGGCACCTTATCAAACGCCTTCTTGAAGTCCAGATATACTACATCTACAGGATCCCCATTATCCACTTTACTTGTTACATCTTTGAAGAATTCTAGCAAATTAGTCAATCATGATTTACCCTTCATAAAACCATGCTGATTCTGATGGATTGCATTTTGACTTTCTAAATATCCTGTTATTACTTCCTTAATAATGGATTCTAACAATTTCCCCACGACAGATGTTAAACTAACTGGTCTATAGTTTCCTACTTTCTGCCTCCCTCCCTTTTTGAATAAGGGCGTTATATTAGCTTTTTTCCAATCCACTGGAACCTTCCCCGCATCCAGGGAATTTTGCTATATTATAACCAATGGATCCACTATCTCCACTGCCACTTCCTTTAAGATCCTAGGATGTAGGCCATCAGGCCCTGCAGACTTGTCTGCTTTTAATCCCAATAGTTTGCTCAGTACTTTTTCCCTAGTGGTGATGATTGTTCTAAGTTCCTCCCTTTCTATAACCTCTGCGTTACCTGTTACTATTGGAATGGTACTAGTGTCTTCCACCATGAAAACTGAGGCAAAATACTGATTTAGTGTCTCCGCCATTTCTGTGTTCCCCACACAGTGGCGCAGTGGTTAGCACCACAGCCTCACAGCTCCAGGGACCCGGGTTCAATTCTGGGTACTGCCTGTGCGGAGTTTGCAAGTTCTCCCTGTGTCTGCGTGGGTTTCCTCCGGGTGCTCCGGTTTCCTCCCACATGCCAAAGACTTGCAGGTTGATAGGTAAATTGGCCACTATAAATTGCCCCTAGTATAGGTAGGTGGTAGGGAAATATATAGGGACAGGTGGGGATGTGAGAGGAATATGGGATTAGTGTAGGATTAGTATAAATGGGTGGTTGATGGTCGGCACAGACTCGGTGGGCCGAAGGGCCTGTTTCAGTGCTGTATCTCTAAACTAAACTAAACTATTAACTTCCCAGTCTCATCCTCCAAGGGACCAACATTCACTTTAGCTACTCTCTTCCCTTTTAAATACATATAAAAGTTTTTGCTATCTGTTTTTATATTTTGCGCTAGTTTTCTTTCATAATTTACCTTTGCTCTTTTTATTACTTTTTTAGTAACCCTTTGTTGATCTTTAAAAGTTTATCAATCTTCCAGCATGCCACTGGCCTTTGTAATATTGTATGCCTTAGTTTTTGTCTTTACGTTATCCTTAACTTCCTTGCTTAGCCATGGGTGTTTTTTTCCCCCTCTTATAATCTTTCTTCCTCTCTGGAATATATTTTACTTGGGAGGAATTGAATATCTACTTAAACATCTGCCACTGTTCATCAACTGTCCTACTTTTTATTCTTCCTGCCCAGTCCACTAAAGCCATATCTGTCCTCATGCCTATGTAATTACCTTTGTTTAACAGTTTCTCGTCCTCAAACTGAATTTGAAATTCTAGCATGCTATGATCACTCTTCCCTAGAGGATCCTTAACTATGAGATCTTTAATTAATGCCACCTCAGTACACAATACCAAATCTTGAATAGCCTGCTTCCTGGCTGGTTCCACAACATATTGCCCCCCAAAAAATCTCTAATACATTCAATGAACTCTCCCTCGAGGCTACCCTTGCCAATTTGATTAATCCAGTCTATATGCATATTAAAATCACCCATGATTATTGCCGTACCTTTCTTACAAGCCCCCAGTATTTGCTGATTTATACTGTGCCCCACTGCTGGACTACTGTTTGGGGATCTATAGATTACTCCCACCAGGGACTTCTTCCCTTGCTATTTCTTATTTCTACCCAGACTAATTCTACATCTTGATCTCCAGTGCCTATATCGTTTCTCACTACAGTACTAATCTCTTCCTTTACTAACAAAGCTACACCACCTCCTTTCCTTCCTGTCTATCCTTCCAAAATACTGAGTACCCTTGGATATTCAATTCCCAAACCTGATTTCCTTGCAACCACGTCTCAGTAATCGCCACTAAATAATATCCATTCGTCTTTGTTTGCGCTGTTAACTCATTTATTTTATTCCGAATGCTTTGTGCATTCAGATACAAAACCTTTAAGTTTGTTCTATTATCAGATTTCCCTACTCTTGTACAATTCCTTGGTGCAATATGGAGTTCACACATTCTGTCACTTCCTTTTATTTTCTGGCAACAATCTGCCTCATCACTAACCTGCACTCCTACCTTCTCCTTTAACTTTGACTTCCTGTTTTTCCATGCAACTGAACCCTCCCCCCCAACTATTTAGTTTAAAGCCTTATCTACAGGCCTAGTTATGCGATTCGCCAGGACTCTGGTCCCAGCACGATTCAGGTGGAGCCCGTCCCACTGGAACAGCTCCCTCCTTCCCCAGTACTGGTGCCAATGTCCCATGAATTCAAACCCATTTCTCCCACACCAATCTTTGAGCCACGCATTTACCTCCTTCATCTTATCGACCCTGTGCCAATTAGCTCATGGCTCAAGTAGTAATCCAGATGAAACAGGTGAAACTTCAAATTACTTTTAAATATGACACCTCCATAGATCCGTATCAATAAAAGTAAAATCTAAAAAAATTGTCTTTATTACATATGATGCAAAAGATATATATTTTCATGGATTCAGCTTTGTAATTGTGGCTTTAAAAGCTGGTGATTACACCCCCCTCGATTTCCTGTTTTTATTTTGGATTTCCAACATTCGCAATATATTGTCTTTTGTAATCATGAATAATCGTTATGCCTGAGGCATGTACACAGAATGTAGGATGATAGCAGCAGGAGTCCATTCAGCCCCTTGAGCCTATTCTACACCATTCAATCAAATCATCACTGATCTATATATCAACTCCATTGTCCCACCTTTGCTCCATATCTCTTGATACCATTACCCAACAAATATCTGTTGATCTCAATTTCCATTTTTTTGGGAGTTGTTCCAGATTTCCACTCCCCTTTGTGTGAAGAAGTGCTGCCTGACATCACCCCTTGAACGAGTGGCTCTAATTTTAAGATTGTTTTCCCTTGTTCTTTCCAATGTTTGATTTGTTTGCCTCTGTCTGTGTGTTTGTTATGCCCAGTACAGACATGTCCTATTTATAACTTTAAACATGGACTATATTCAGCATAGCATCTTCTGGAAATGAATCTTTTTGTTTTAAATGAACCACAATGGACATCAAAAGATGACATGGGCTGCTAATTTGGCTGCCGAAGGTCACATGACATTGATTTGTGTATTCAAGAACTGACTCACTGCCTGAGAGAACAGAATACGTTCCAGACGAAGAGGTGTCATCAATGCCCATCCTGAAACCATCGGGAGATATTCCAGAATTGAATGGTTTTTACCTGAACTGAACAAGGTAATTGTCTGAACCCTCCTCAGGAAGAATGTCTTAGAACAATAAACAGGATGAGGTTAATCAACCTAGACCCCACCATATTTGGAAAGAGAACTGTGAGCAGTCACATGGTTGAGCAACCATGTTGGTCTCCTTTTAAAAAATCTTTAAAATACAGACTGCAGAAAAAGCAGAAAGCAGACCAGTCCATAACATCGCGGTGTAAAAGAACTGGAGACTGTAACATCTTGGAGTCTCCGAACCTGTTCCTTTTCAAGTCGACGAGTACAGAAAACCAACCTCCTACTAACGAATGTACAAGCAACTAACTTCATGACCTACTGAAAATCCACCTCTTTGAGAGAATCCTGGAACAACTTTGATAATACAACTCCAGCTATTGAATCCACCTAACTGCATTTCGGGAGTGAAAACACCTCCTTCACCGGGCCCACGACGCATGCCTTTTCCTCAAGGTGAGCCAAATCATGTGACTCCTGAGCTATTCCTTTGCTTGTAATTTGTTAAAGTGCACGATCCTATTTAAAGGCTTTCTTTCTCAAATGCGTGTGTGAGTGGTGAGCGAGTGTTGTAGCGTCAGACTTTTAAGGTGCATATGTGAATAAAAATAATCCTCCTTTAAACCCACAAAAAGCGTGCTGCTGGTTATTCAAATTGGCCACACACTCAGGGTTTAAGAAACACACACACCTTCCTTTTCAAAACATACTGATTATGGACCGAAAAGGGAAAAGAACTGGGGTTTAAGTTTAAGTTCTCTCTCAATTCTGTCTGTAACAGTGTTGTTAAAAGTCTTTAAATCCTATAGTGACTCTGGATCAGAGGAGAACTCATAAACACAAGGGTGATCTATTTCCCATTAAGATTGATTTTATTTGAGCATGATTTTAATCAGGGCCTGCTCCTTTATTTGAGGGCACTGTCACTGTTGTCCACACATATTTGGCTGCAAGTTTCCAAATCAGAATTTTAAATGAGAAGTTAAGTAAAAATCTAGCTTACAAACATACACTTTATGCAGCAGTTTGTTATGGAATGGGATTTATAGCTTTGTGGTGCAACTGCACCTTTAAAAATTAATTCTCGGAATGTGGGCATCGCTGGCCAGGCCAGCATTTATTGCCCATTACTAATTGCCCTTGAGAAGGTGGTGGTGAGCTGCCTTCTTGAACTGTTGCAGTCCATGTGGGGTAGGTACACCCACAGTGCTGTTAGGAAGGGAGTTCCAGGATTTTGACCCAGTGACAGTGAAGGAACGGCGATATAGTTCCAACTCAGGATGGTGTGTGACTTAGAGGGGAACTTGGAGGTGGTTCTGTTCTCATGCATCTGCTTCCCTTGTCTTTCTACATGGTGGAGGTCATTGGTTTGGGGTACTGTTGAAGAAGCCTCGGCGAGTTCCATAAGTCTATATGTTAATGTCCCTCACATCATTGATATAATGTCCTGTCTGCTTCCACTTCACATTGGGTAGGTCTTTGAGGGGCTACTCAACGTGACACTTGGCCCATTTACTGACACTCAATATGGCCCCAAGCTCCTTCTTTATTTTATAATTGATCCCTGATTTTAACCTACCCTGCCCTCTGAGAAGGTGTTTGGACTAGAGTCAGAAGCCCACTCGATTCTGTGCTCCATTGACCAGAGTTGGGTTAAAATTAGGGCCCTGGTGTTTGTGAGTCATGAGATTCAAATCAAGACTAATTAATGCCAAATATTTAAAATATAAACTTTGTGGAGCTTTACTGAGATAGCTTCAATAACTAAGCGGAGTCTAAATGGAAAAGTCCTGGGGAAAATTGATGTACAGAGAGATTTGGGTGTTCAGGTCCATTGTTCCCTGAAGGTGGCAACGCAGGTAAATAGAGTGGTCAAGAAGGCATACGGCATACTTTCCTTCATCGGACAGGGTATTGAGTACAAGAGTTGGCAGGTCATGTTACAGTTGTATAGAACTTTGGTTCGGCCACATTTGGAATACTGCGTGCAGTTCTGGTCGCCACATTACCAAAAGGATGTGGATGCTTTGGAGAGGGTGCAGAGGAGGTTCACCAGGATGTTGCCTGGTATGGAGGGCGCTAGCTATGAAGAGAGGTTGAGTAGATTAGGATTATTTTCATTAGAAAGGCGGAGGTTGAGGGGGGACCTGATTGAGGTGTACAAAATCATGAGAGGTGTAGACAGGGTGGATAGCAAGAAGCTTTTTCCCAGAGTGGGGGATTCAATTACTAGGGGTCACGAGTTCAAAGTGAGAGGGGAAAGGTTTAGGGGGGATATGCGTGGAAAGTTCTTTACGCAGAGGGTGGTGGGTGCCTGGAACGCGTTGCCAGCGGAGGTGGTAGATGCGAACACAATAGCGTCTTTTAAGATGTATCTAGACAGATACATGAATGGGCAGGAAGCAAAGAGATACAGGCCCTTAGAAAATAGGCAACATGTTTCGATAGAGGATCTGGATCGGCGCAGGCTTGGAGGGCCGAAGGGCCTGTTCCTGTGCTGTAATTTTCTTTGTTCTTTGTTCTTTGTTCTAGTTACGTTGTCGGGTCTCTTCAAGTGAATGAAAATAAAAACTCAGCACACGATAACGTTCTTTTGTGTTACAAATAAAATGGCAGTAATGGAGAAAATGTCTGTAATTGTTTAATGTACAAAGTCACTTGTAATCAATCTACAAATCACAGAAATTCTAGAAACAGCACAGGAGGAGGTCATTCTGCCCATTGTGCCTGTGTCAGTACTAGCTCTTCAACTGAATCTATCTACTCTAATACTATTAACATCCCCTTTTCCCTGTAACATTTCATATTCTTCCTTTTCAAATACTTCGCCAATTCCTTTTTAAATGATGTTACAGTGTCTTTCTCAATAGCTTCTTGTGCTAGTGTTCTATGTCCAATAATAGCGAATACATAGATCCTGCCGAGTATCCTGGAGTATTAGGGCCACAAAGAAAGATTAAACCCATAAATAAAAGCAAAATACTGCAGCTGCTGGAAATCTGAAATAAAAACAGAAAGTGCTAGAAATACTCTGCAGGTCAGGCAGCATCTGTGGAGAGGGAAGCGGAGTTAACATTTCATGTCTGTGACCTTTCATCAGAACTGGCAAAGGTTAGAAATGTAGTAGGTTTTAAGCGAGTGAAGTGGGGGAGGCAGTTTGGTGGGGGAAGAGAACAAAAGGGAAGGTGTGTGATAGGGCAGAGAGCAGGAGAAATTGAATAACAAAGTTGTCATGGGACAAAAGCAAAGAGTGTGTTAATGCTTGTGGTGAAAGACAAAGCATTAGTCCAGAGAGAGTGTTAATAGCACTGTAATGAGCAACTTTGTCCACATGAAAGAACAGGTACATGGTTAAAAATAAAATAAAATAGCAAAAAAAAGAAAAATATAAAAAAAGGCCAGTCATTCTCTAAAATTGTTGAACTCAAGGTTGAGTCCGCGAGGCTGTAGAGTGCCTAATCGAAAGATGAGGTGCTGTTCCTCGAGCTTGCATTGATGTACACTGGAACACTGCAGCAATCCCAGAACAGAGATGTGGGCACGAGAACAGGGGGGAGTGTTGAAATGGCAAGCAACCGGAAGCTCGGGGTCATGCTTGTGGAGTGAGCGGAGGAGTTCTGCAAAGTGGTCATCCAACCTACGTTTGGTCTCCCCAATGTAGAGGCGACCACATTGTGAGCAGCGAATACAGTATACTAAATTGAAAGAAGTACAAGTAAATCACTGCTTCACCTGGAAGGATTGTTTAGGGCCTTGGATAATGAGGCGAGAGGAGGTAACAAGGCAAGTATTACACCTCCTGCGATTGCAGTGATTTATCCACAATGAGGAAACTGCACAGCAAGTAGTTAAATCCAAACATCACAAAGCAATAGGACTGAGCCTGGGCTTTGAGGACTCAATTACCAGGGCTTTGGAAAGAGGTGGGGTTGGGATGGGGTGGGGGAGAGAGTGGAGGAAAGAGAGGAAGGGGAGAGGAGAGTTGATGGGGTGAGGGAGAGAGGGAAGGGAGGGGAGAGATTGCAGAAGGGAAGGAATGAGGTGGAGGGGGGTGAGGGAGGAGGAAGAGGTAAGGAGGGTGGGTGGGAGGAGGGAGGGCTGGGGGAAGAGTAGCGGAGTGGTGGGTGGACCAGGGAGGAGGGAGAGAGAGGTGAGGAAAGTGAGGTGAGAGATGGGTGAGGGGAGAGGGGATGTGCACATGGGCCTACAAGCTGCAGTTTGGACATGTCTGCTGTAAAATAAAAATCATGAAGATCACCAACAAAACTCAGAGAATTTACTCAATGAAATTAAGTATACGCTCCAGAATTAAACATATTCTCGGATGTGCGCATACGCACTTGTGCCGTTTCCAATGACATACAGATCTGCTTATGCAGCTGGAAAGCTGCCTGTCTCGTAGTCAGCAACTCTTCCCTTCTGTATGTCGATCGACTCCACTTTCGAGAAGGTCACGTTTTTTTTAAATTCTGTTCAATGGATGTAGGTATCGCTGGCTAGGCCAGCATTTATTGCCCATTACTAATTGCCCTTGAGAAGGTGGTGATGAGCTGCCTTCTTGAACTGCTGCAGTCCATGTGGGGTAGGTACACCCACAGTGCTGTTAGGAAGGGAGTTCCAGGATTTTGACCTAGCGACTGTGAAGGAACGGCGATATAGTTCCAAGTCAGGATGGTGTGTGACTTGGAGGGGAACTTGCAGGTGGTGGTGTTCCCGTGCATTTGCTGCCCTTGTCCTTCTAATTGGTAGAGGTCATGGGTTTGGAAGGTGCTGTCGAAGGAGCCTTGGCGAGTAACTGCAGTGCATCTTGTAGATGGTACACACTGCTGCCACTGTGCGTCGGTGGTGAAGGAAGTGAATGTTTGTAGATGTGGTGCCAATCAAGTGGGCTGCTTTGTCCTGGATTGTGTTGAACCACTTGAGTGTTGTTGGAGCTGCACCCATCCAGGCAAGTGGAGAGTATTCCATCATACTCATGACTTGTGCCTTGTAGATAGTGGTCAGGCATTGGGGAATCAGGAGGTGAGTTACTCACTGTAAAATTCCCAGCCTCTGACCTGCTCTTGTAGCTACAGTATTTATATGGCTGGTCCAGTTCAGTTTCTGGTCAATGGTAGCCCCTAGGATGTTGATTGTGGGGGTAATGCCATTGAATGTCAAGGGGAAATGGTTAGATTCTCTCTTGTTTGAGATGATCATTACCTGGCACTTGTGTGGCGCGAATGTTACTTTCCACTTATCAGCCCAAGCCTGAATGTTGTCCAGCTTCAGACAGCTTCATTATCTGAGGAGTTTTGAATAGAACTGAACATTGTGCAATCATCAGCGAACATCCCCACTTCTGACCTTATGTGGATTGATGAAGCAGCTGAAGATGGTTGGGCCTCGGACACTAACCTAAGGAACTCCTGCAGTGATGTCCTGGGACTGACATGGTTGGCCTCCAACAAACACAACCATCTTCCTTTGAGCTAGGTATGACTCCAACCAGTGGAGACTTGCATAAGTCTACATGTTAATGTCATTAAATGCATTGATACAATGACCTCTCGGCATCTATTTCCCACTGAATTGAGCTGTGTGGGGCGACTCAGCGTGACACTTGGCCCATTTACTGACACTCAATGTGGCTCCAAGCTCCTTATATATTTTATACGTGAGCCCTGATTTTAACCTACCCTGCCCTCTGGGAAGGGGTTTGGACTAGAGTCAGAAGCCCACTCGATTCTGTGCTCCATTGACCAGAGTTGGGTTAAAATTAGGGCCCTGGTGTTTGTGAGTCACAAAGTTCAAATCGAGACTATTTAATGCCAAATGATTAAAATATAACCTTTGTGGCGTTTTACTGAGGTAGCTTAAATAAATAAGGGGAGTTTAGTTATGTTGTCGGGTCTCTTCAGCTCAATGAAAATAAATAAAAACTCAGTACACGATAATGTTCTTTCGTGTTACAAATTAAACAGCAATCATGGAGAAATGTTTGTAATTGTTTAATGTATAAAGTCAATTGTAATCAATCTTCAAATCATCGACATTCTAGAAAAAGCACAGGAGGAGGCTATTCAGCCCATTGTGTCTATATCAGTACTAGCCCGTCAACTGAATCTATCTACCCGAATGTCATTAATATCCCCCTTTCCACATATCCTTTGATATTCTTCCTTTTCAAATCCTTATCCAAAACCATGAAATACAAACACAGCAAACCAAAACGATTGAGCCTGGGTTTGAGGGTCAAATTACCAGGGCTATGAGAGGGAGCGAGGGGAGGATGAGGGAGGGGGAAAGGGGGTGAGGGGCTTAACGAGGGGGGAGGGGCAGTGGGAGGGGCTGAGAGAGAGAGGGGAAGGGAAGGAGAGAGAGGGTGAGGTGAAGAGGGTAGGACAAGAGTGGAAGAGTGAGTTGTGAGGGGGAGGAATGAGGGGGAACGGAAGGGCTTAGGGGAAGGGGATGGGATGGTTGAGGGGATGGCTATGGAGAGGAGGGGTGTGACAGGAAGGGTGAGGGAGACGAGTGTGGCGGGAGGGAAAGAGCGGGGTGAGGTGTGAATGGAGGGGGAGGGGTGAGAGGGGAGGAGTCAGGCATGAGTGGGAGGGAGAGGGATCAAGAGGAAGGGAAAGGGAGAGGCTGAATGGAACGGAAGCTGTGAGGGGGTGGGGTCTAGCGTGGTAGGGGGAACGCAGACATGGGTCTATGAGCTGCTGTTTGGTCACCCCTGCTCTGAAAAACATCAAAAATGCACAAACCTAAAATTACCGCACTTAAAAATGAATGCCTTGATTTTACAAGAATATACACATCTACACTTGGAACATTGATTTAGAAAGATTAATGCAGTGTTTGTAACCTTCAGGTCAGGGTTCCATTCGTTTCCTGGTCTGGTCTATATTGATGAGTGGGTGATTTGAGTACTGCCACACTGGCTGTGATACTGGCTGAGAGAGATCCACTTCCCAATTCTGTTTCTCAATGTCACCATGCACCATTAGTGTGCATTGATATCATAATGGTTCCATTTACCGCTAGACCACCGCTGTAATCATAATTTTAAAAATAACATTACATATTTTGGAATCCAGTTTTTATGTTTTATATTTTAGGTAAGGGATTCGCTGTGACTTAGTGGGTAGTGCTCTTGCCTCTGAGTCAGAAGGATGTGGGCTCAAGACCCGCACCAAAGACTCAAGAAAATAATCCAGGCTGACACTCCCAGTGCACTGAGGGAGTGCTGCACTGTCAGAGGTGCCATCTTTCAGATTAGACATTAATCCGCGGTCCCGTCTGTCTCTCAGGTGAGCATAAATGATCCCATGGTACTATTCGAAGAAGAGCAGGAAAGTTCTCCCCAGTGTCCTAACCGACATTTATCCCTCAATACATAACACACAGGACCATCTGCAAGATGCAGTGCAGCAACTTACCAAGGTTTCTTAGACAGCACCTCCCAAACCCACAACCCCTACCACCTAGAAGAACAAGCACAGCAGATGCATGGGAACACCACCACCTGCAAGGTCCCCTCCAAGTCACACACCATCCTGACTTGGAACTATATCGCCGTTCCTTCACTGTTGCTGGGTCAAAATCCTGGAACTCCCTTCCTAACAGCACTGTGGGTGTACCTGTACCATGGACTGCAGCGGTTCAAGAAGGCAGCTCATCACCACCTTCTCAAAGGGATGGGCAATAAATGCTGGCCTAGCCAGCGATGCCCACATCTGGGACCTAGGTGAATGGGGAATAAACCTGGGTATCTCCTTAACCAATCAGACTGAAGGATTGTGAAATGAGCAGCGCAGTCTCAACCAGGAAGTGTAACACTGAATATTTAATTCAATATCAAATCAAGTGCAGAAGCAGAAATAAAGGGAGGGAAAGAAAGTTTGTATTGAGAGATAAAAGGGAAACAGAAATAAAATGTAAAAACTCTAATTTTTTTTTAAAGTCTCCAACAACAAATAAAACCTGAAGGAATGAGACTCTGCACTTGTAATAGTTAATTTTCGATACCAGAGGGGTCGACTGGCAGAAATTATCACAAATCACATTATTAAGAAGGTAATTAGGCTTGAATTGACAAGACTTAACTTTCTGTGGTGAGTTTATCACATTACTATTTGTGGGATCTTGCTGTGCACAAATTGGCTGCTGTGATTCCTACATTAAAACAGTGACTGCACCAGCTGTTGTGGAACATTTTGAAATGTTTGCAATCTTCGGATTACCAAATCGTAGTCATCCCGCAAATGCTGTAGCTTGTCCTTTCATTTACTGATTACTGGGTAATAATGCATTTTATTAAGTGTGTCATTGATAAAATTACAATAAGAATTGGAGCACATTACAGATTTTCTTTTAAAGGATTCCTTGCCTGCCACACATACAATTGAACTGTATGTGGAGCCTCCATGTTTGTCCTCCTATGTTAACTAATCTCAGCCAAACCAGGTGTTGGGTGAGGACAGTATCTCACTCGGCAGTCCTACGCTGTCACATTTCAGCAAGTTCTGACCATATTGCTACAGAAAAGATTTGAAGATAGGAGTAATTCAAATTTTTTTTTAGCAACAAAAATAACTTGCATTTATAGTGCGCCCGTAACATTGTAAAACCTCCCAAAAATTTCACAAGAGCGTTATCAGTCAAGATTTGAAACTGAGTCACATAAGGAGATATTAGGACGGGTCACTGAGCTTGGTTTTAAGGAGCATCTTAAAGGAGGAGAGAGAGGCAGAGAGATTTAGAAAGGGAATCCCAGAGCTTAGGCCCCAAGCAACTGAAGGCACGGCCACCAATGGTGGGGTGGTGAAAATCGGGGCTGGACAAGAGGCCAGAATTGAAGGAGCGAAGAGATCTGGCAGGGTTTGTGGGGCTGGAGGAGATTACAGAGATAGGGAGTGGGTGAGGCCATGGACGGATGTGAAAACAAGGATGAAGCGGAAAGGTGAAAAATGGGCATTTATAACTTGTACCTTTCTCCTTTTTCGTGTAGGACTTCATAAATGGAATGTAATGAAACTCTGCATTCTTGTCCAGATCGTAGGCTGCACACAGTTTATCGACCTCCGTTGGTAGCAGATTCCACTTCAGACTCAAACAAAGTGCCTGAATGTCTCTGAATGACACTCTCCCTGTACCATGTGGGTCTCGTTCCTTCAGGACAGATTTCAGGTCGTTCCAATGTTTAATGATATCGCGCCGCAGTTTATTCTGGATGTGAGTAACGGGGTTTTGCTGCAGGTTATTTTCTCCTTGGGATATTTCAGAATAAAGGATTAGATACAGAGACAAGCACCACACTTCCAGGTTTGGTGACTTGATAAATTTATCAAAAACATAGAAAGCTGAAACTAAAGTCTTTTGGGGAAACAGAAGGACAAGTCGACAAGTAAGGATTTTTTTTTGTTAAAGTACAATTTTTACTTTCTGAAATGCTGCAAGTTGGTAGAAATACATTCTTCCACCCGCTTCCAAGTTGTTTGTTGAAGCTCCACTTTAGGACTTTAGCACATAAACCGGTGCAGTACTGAGGGACAGCTGCACTGTCAGAGTCACCGTCTTTCAGGTGAGATGTTAAACAGAGGCTCCGTCCTGGACTCCTTTGAGCATTGAAACTGGAGCCAAAGTTCCTCAACCTAATATTTAAACCTACTTAAAATTAATGGATTAACTAAATTAGCAAATAAAAGAATTCTGAATAAGTACGCCAGTGTTACTCAGCTAATGGTACACTCACAAAAGCTTTGGAATATTGATGCATTGTCTCAGTTCAGTTCAATTAATTGGCAAAAACATAGGAAGATAGGAACAGGAGTAGGCCATCCAGCCCCTCGAGTCTGTCCCACCATTCAATGAGATCATGGCTGATCACGGCCTAACTCCATACACCTGCCTTTGGCCCATATCCCTTAATATCTTTGCTTAACAAAAATCTCTCAGATTTAAAATTAACAACTGTTCTAGCTTCAACTGCTGTTTGCGTGAAAAAGTGCTTCCTAACATCTCTCCCGAACGGTCTGGTCCTAATTTTTAGACTATGCTCCCTAGTTTTAGAATCTCCAACCAGTGGAAGTAGTTTATCTTTATCTAGCCTGTCTTTTCCTGTTAATATCTTGAAGACTTCAATCAGATCACCCCTTAACCTTCTAAATTCTAGCGAAAACAGGCCTAATTTGTGTAATCTCTCCTCATAACTTAACCCCTGTAGTCCAGGTATCATTCTTGTAAACCTACATTGCACTCCCTGCAAGGCCAATATATCCTTCCTAAGGTGTGGTGCCCAGAACTGCTCACAGTACTCCAAGTGGGGTCTAACCAGGGTTTTGTACAGCTGCAGCATAACCTGTGTCTTTATACTCAAATCCTCTGGATATAAAGGCTAGCATTCCATTAGCCTTTTTGATTATTTTCTGCATCTGCTCGTGTCATTTTAAAGATCTATGCACCTGAACCCCCAAGTCTCTTTGGACATCCACTGTACTCAACCTCTTCCCATTTAGAAAGTACCCTGCTCTATCCTTTTTTGGTCCAAAATGGATAATCTCACACTTGCCTGCATTGAAATCCATCTGCCACAGATTTTTCAGACCTTCCTTAAGACCCTCGCCATTACCAGTGTGGGGCTGAAGGCACAGATGCCAAAAGTGAGATGAAGATTGAGGGGGAAGTTGGGGGGGGGGAACATGCAAAAGTGCTCAAGAGGCCTTTGACCCCATCCAGGGGTCAGCAACGTGTCTGTGGTAAAAATTTTGAGGTTTGTGACTGGTAATTTCAAGAATGAGAAATTTCCCATCGACTGCTTCTTCCCAGAAAAGTCCGACTTTTAAAAACTTCACAGCCGTCAGTTTCACAGCTGACAGGTGCTGTGAGCAGGAACAGCGGTTTCAAGTTTGAGTTTTTCCGGCAGGTTCTGTTTATTTTTTTAGAAGCCCAGCAAAAACCCCAAACTTGTCCTGAGTTCGGAAGCCACTGTACCTGCTCCCAGCGCCTGTCAGCTGTGAAACTGACCAATCACAAAACTGCTCTGGGGAGAGTTCCCACTCTCTGCAACTGTCACAGAGAGAGGGAGAGGGAGGGAGAGGAGGAGTGGAAGAGAGGGAGAGAGAGCGCGGGAGGGAGGGGGGAGAGGGAGAGAGGGATAAGGAGAGAGGGAGAGAGACGGGGAGAGAGAGAGGGTTGGAGAGAGGGACGACAAGAGAGAGGGAGATAGGGGAGGGGAGGGGGAGAGAGAGTGGGGGAGAGAGAGAGAGAGGGGAGAGAGAGAGGGAAGAGGGGGGAAGAGAGAGGGGGGAGAGAAAGAGGGGGGAGAGAAAGAGGGGGGAGAGGGAAGGGGAGAGAGGGGGAGTGAGAGAAAGAAAGAGAGAGAGAGGAGAGAGAAAGAAGGGGGAGCGAGAATGGGGGATAGAGAGTGGGGAGAGAGAGAGTGGAGCGTGAGAGAGTGTGGGGAGAGAGAATGGCGTGAGAGAGAGTGGAGTGAGGGGGTGAGGGGGAGGGAGAGAGAGAGTGGAGGGAGAGAGGGATGGACACAGAGGGAGGGAGGAAAGAGAAAGGGGGAGAGAGAGAGGGGAGAGAGATGGACACAGAGAGGGGATAGGGATTGACGCACAGAGGGAGCGAGAAAATGAGAGAGGAGAGAAAGAGATCAAGATCAGTCCTGACAGGTGGAGATCTATCTGGATTCTCTGCATCGCTACATCAAGTGTGTGCGCAGACATTGACTACTTGTGCAAGCTAAAACAATGCCAGATACTCACTAAATAGGGAGAAATGTGTTTTAAATCGGACTGTGTTTTGATGGTATTAGGTTGGCTGTACGCTTTATATACAAATTGATTGCCCCCAGGTCCGTGGCTGAGTCAGTGATTTTGTCAAATGTCCATGGTGCGAAATGTTGGTGCCTATCCCTGCCCCCATCACAGACCTCTCAATCCTTTATGTTCTCTGCATTTGCTTCAAACCTATTCCGATCTAACTTGCAGTTCGTTAACTCTATTTCTCTTTCTCCACAGATGTTGCCAGACCTGCTGAGTATTTTCAAGATTTTCTATTTCCATCTCAGAATTCCAGCATCTGCAGTATTTTGCTTTTGCTAAAAATAACTCCATTGTCTATGGGAGGCAGGCAGCTCCTGACTCCTGATTCCCTCGGCACTACCCCTGCACTTCTCGGATCCAAAGGGCCCAGCCTGGTTACTTTGCTTCTGACGTGTACACAACTTCAAAGCATCTCAGCAAAAAACTCAAAGCAATTACATTTCATTTTAAAAGAGGGCAGTTAATGTTTGGGATTCATGGGATGCAAGGGTTATCCTCTGGGGAAAGATTGAGTAGAATGGACCTATATTATCTGGAGTTTAGAAGAATGAGAGGTGATCTCATTGAAATGTATAAAATTCTTAGAGGGCATAACAGGTAGCTGCTGAGAGGCTGTTCCCCCCTGGCTGGAGAATCCAGAACTAGAGGTCATAGGGTAAGAGGACAGCCATTTCGGACTGAGGTGAGGCGAACTGGTTTGAATCTTTGGAATTCTCTATCCCAGAGAGCTGTGGATGCTCAGTCAGGACCTAGTGTTATATATTCAGATTTAGATTTATAGATACAGCACTGAAACAGGCCCTTCGGCCCACCGAGTCTGTGCCGACCATTAACCACCCATTTTATACTAATCCTACACTAATCCCATATTCCTACCACATCCTCACCTGTCCCTATATTCCCCTACCACCTACCTATACTAGGGGCAATTTATAATGGTCAATTTACCTATCAACCTGCAAGTCTTTTGGCATGTGGGAGGAAACCGGAGCACCCGGAGGAAACCCACGCAGACACAGGGAGAACTTGCAAACTGTACACAGGCAGTACCCAGAATTGAACCCGGGTCACTGGAGCTGTGAGGCTGCGGTGCTAACCACTGCGCTACTGTTATACTATCTGTAAAATACTAGGAACTAATTGTTATATGTAAGTGTTCCAGTGGGGCCGCATTCATGGTTGTGCTGGAGAGTCATGTGACATGTCACAGGAAACCAGTCTCAAGCAGTCCTACAACAGGCAGCATGCTGGCTGAATGAATAAACAAAGACTCCAGCCTTTTCCAAGTCTTAAAGTGTGATTATTTCCAACATCTGGGAACCAGAAAACAACCAGAAGACGTAACACTGAGATCAGTAGATTTTTGGTTACCAGGGCAATCAAGAGATATAGGGATAGTGCGAGAAAGTGGAGTTGAGGTTGAAGATGAGCCATGATTGTATTGAGTGGCAGAGCAGGCCCGCGGGGCTATATGGCCTACCCCTGCTCTTATTTTTTGTTTTTATTCAAAATCATTAGAAAGACACAAAACATTCACCTACCCGAGTCCTTAACCTTTTTCAATCTGCTAAAATGTCGAAGAAATTTCCTCAATGAAATAGCTTCTACTGGGTAGCTGATCGGTAAACTATACCACAGCTTTTCAAGTTCCATAGGGAGGAGAATTACATTCATTCTAAAGAGAAGATTTCAATCAACAGCAGCAACAGAATGACTCACACTTACATAGGACACAATATAGACAATGCAATAATAATATGGGTCGGAATTCTCCTCCTAAACCTCTCCACCTCTTTCCCTTCCTTTTAAGAATTAAAACCTACCTCTTTCCTGTCCTAATATCTCCTTATGTAGCTCTGTGTCAAATTTTATTTGATAATTGCTCCCATCAAACACCTTGGGACATTTTACTAGATTAAAGGTGCTTTACAAATGGAAGTTTCTGTTATTACATGGTAGTGTATTGGTTATGTCACTGAGCTAAATCATCCAGAAGAACTTGAGTTCAAATCCAACCATGGTGTTTCTGAGATTTAGAATTCAGTTTAGAAACTAAACAAACCTGGAAATAAAAAGCTGGTCTCAGTAAAAGTGGTCATGAAGCTGTCAGGTTGTCATGAAAACCCAACTGGTTGTCTCATATCATTTACGGAAAGAAACCTGCCATCCTTATTATTTTGGGATACAGAATATGAGTAATTTGGGACATGACATGTGGTGAGTGCGTGTGTTTGGGGGGAACAGGTGACTTTGGATCTGTGGTTCCCAAAGCACTGGGGGTTTTCCTCATGTTATCCGAGTCTGTTGTAGACTCATTGATAGAAATTGATTGCTTGATTGATCAATATCTCCATTATCATTTCATCGTGTGACTACCAGAATAGTAGAAGGTGCACTAGATGGACCTTGATCTTTTTCATCTGGCGCTTCCCATGTTTCTATGTACCCAGTCTGGTGCTATATGTGATTCCAGTCCCACTCTAATGTGGTCGACTCTCAATTGCATTGTGAAGCCATTCACAAGTCATTCAGTTGCATCAAACCCACACAAGAGAGTCCACCACTATTTCTAAAGGCAATAAATAGCTGGCCATGCCAGCAACACCCACATCCTGACAATAAATAATTGAAAAGAAAGATCCCAAGACACTTAGAAAAGAGTGGTTGGGCAGAGATTAGGAGAGCTGACTGATGGAATAGTTAAAAGGATGAGTTTTGAGGAGGCTTTTGAATCTGGAGAGAGTAGTAGTGAGGCAGAGTTTTAGAAGGGAGTTTCAGAGAGCAGGGGGGGTACAATGGCTCTGCTCTTGGGGGATCAGTGGGAGGGAAAACAGAGAACTGGAAACGCAGAAGAGCCAAGGATGTGGACTTGGACATAAAACCAGAGGAAATTACAGAGGGACCATTGGGTGAAAGCATAAAGGGAGGACATAGATGATGAGTTCAATGTAACGGGTGATGTGGAGCCAACAGAAGTCAGTGTGGTCTGGGATGATGGGCGAATCGAACTTAGGACGTGGGCAGTAGGGTTAGATGATGTGGGTTCATGTGGGTTGGAGGATGGGAGGTGAGTTTGGAGTGGTATGGGAAATGTTGAGTGCAGAGATACTGAGGGCACCAATGAGTGTTTCGGGAGTGACAGAGCCGAGATAGAAGTAGGAGGTGTTCTTGGTGATGGACTAAATTTGAGGGTTGAAACTCCGCTCAAGATCCAGAAGGGCACTGAGAGTTGACACCATTGGGTTCAGTGTAAGCAAGCGACCAGGAAGAGGCAATGTTCCTGTTAAGCTGGATATGTATGTGGTTGTGAAGCAATCTAGAAGGTACCACACAGGTTGCTCACAAGTTGATCTCTGTAAGATACTGCAAGTGCATGAATGCGTAAAAAATTTAAAGGCACCACGCATTGAAATGAACAGGCCAAGCTCATAACAAAGAAAATGTAGAGGAAATAATGGGAGGGAGATGGAATTGAGGGTGAGATGCAAGTGAACAGGAAACCTTTGGTCTTACTTCATTATAGAGGGTACAAGCAACATCCCAGAATTAGCTGTAAGTCAAGAAATGGATGGGAGGGAGGAACTCAAGAAAGTTACAATCACCAGGGAAGTGGTACTGCACAAATTGTTGGAGTTGCGGGCTGACAAGTGCCCGGGTCCTGATGGGCTTCATCCTAGGGTGTTAAAAGAAGTGGCTAGTGAGATAGTTGATGCGTTACTTTTAATTTTCCAAAATTCCCTAAATTCGGGGAAGGTTTCGTTAGATTAGAAAATAGCGAATGTAACTCCTTTATTCAAAAAGGGAGGGAGACAGAAAGCAGGAAACTACAGGCCAGTTAGCTTAACATCTTAGGGAAAATGTTAGAAGCGATAATTAAAGACGTTATAGCAGGGCATTTAGAAAAATTCAAGGTAATCAGGCAGAGTCAACATGGATTTGTGAAAGGAAAATCATGTTTAACTAATTTATTGGAGTTCTTTGATGGAGTTACATGTGCTGTGGGTAAAGGGGAACCAGTGGATGTATTGTACTTAGATTTCCAGAAGGCATTTGATAAGGTGTCACATCAAAGGTTATTGCAGAAAATAAAAGCTCCAAGTGTAGGGGGTAACATATTGGCATGGATAGAAGATTGGCTATCTAACAGGAAACTGAGAGTAGACATAAATGGGTCATTTTCTGGTTGGCAAGGTGTGCCACAGGGATCTGTGCTGGGGCCTCAACTTTTTACAATTTATATAAATGACTTAGATGAAGGGATCAAAGGTATGGTTGCTAAATTTGCTGATGACACAAAGATAGGTAGGAAAGTCACTTGTGAAGAGGACATAAGGAGGCTACAAAGGGATATAGATAGGTTAAGTGAGTCGGCAAAGACCTGGCAAATGGGAGTATAATGTGGGAAAGTGGGAAATTGTCCATTTTGGCAGAAAGAATTTTTAAAAAGCATATTATCTAAATGGTGAAAGATTGCAGAGCTCTGAGATGCAGAGGGATCTGGGTGTCCTAGTGCATGAATCGCAAAAGGTTAGTATGCAGGTACAGCACGTAATTAGAAAGCTAATAGAATGTTGTCATTTATCATGAGGGGAATTGAATACAAAAGTAGGGAGGTTTTGCTTCAGTTATACAGGGCATTGGTGAGACCACATCTGGAGTACTGTGTACAGTACTGGTCTCCTTATTTAAGGATGTAAATACATTGGATGCAGTGCAGAGAAGGTTTATTAGACTAATACCTGGAATGGGTGGATTGTCTTATGAGGAAAGATTGGACAGGCTAGGCTTGTATCCGCTGGAACTTAGAAGAGTAAGAGGTGACTTGATTGAAACATATAAGATCCTGAGGGGTCTTGACAGGGTGGATGTGGAAAGGATGTTTCCCCTTGTGGCAGAATCTAGAACTAAGGGTCACTGTTTAAAAATAAGGGGTCACCCATTTAAGACAGAGATAAGGAGAAATATTTTTCTCTCAGAGGGTCACGAGTCTTTGGAATTCTCTTCCTCAAAAGGCAGTGGAAGCAGAGTCTTTGAATATTTTTAAGGCAGAGGTAGATAGATTCTTGATCAGCAAGGGGGTGAAAGGTTATCGGGGTAGGTGGAAATGTCGAGTAATCAGTTCAGCCATGAACTTATTGAATGGTGGAGCAGGCTCGAAGGGCCATGTGGTCTACTCCTGCTCCTAATTCGTATGTTCGTGTGTTGCCTATGTTTCACTGGAGGCTAATCTGTGATTTGGTGTCTGAAAGATAGCACAGTGGTTGATGGAGCCTGAGGTAATGTTGGAGAGGTAAAGTTTGAGTCTCTGGTATAGATATGGATACTGCTCCCATCTGACGTTCCCATTAAAAAGCAGTCAATTTAATTTATAACCTAGTTCAAACCAATAGCAGATTGCAATCGCTCTTCAGGTCTCTCTACATGATGAAATCTTCCAACTGGTATGGAGGTAAATGAGACAAGGACATGGCAATCTCCTCACCCAAATAAAGCTGGGAGACCAACTTTGAAACAAATTCCAAGCATGTCTTTCACTCCCTACTGCCTACAGTAACTGCCAGTGAACCACTGAGCCCTTGCATTGTGTTAAGTAGCATTACCTTAGCAGCACACTATCCAGCTTCTCCTTATCTGCTGTGCACTCATCGTTGATGCAAACGTTTATGAAAACCTTACAAAAGGAGCGGAATTTTCTTTGCAGGAGGCCCCAGACTAAGGCCCTCAGCTGGAAAAGTCGGAACAGGGAAAACACCATCAGTAGAGGGAGAGCATGTCCTCATTCTCCACATATTCAGCGTAGTGATATCTGAATCATATTTACAAACTTGAATCAATACCAATTTGCACTAACATAGTAAAAGGTCCCAAGGAGCTTCACAGAAGTGTTATCAAACAATATTTGACACCGTGGCATATAAGGAGCAACCAGGACAGGTGACCAAAAGCTTAGTCAAAGAGGTAGGCTTTAAGAAGCATCTTAAAAGGAGGGAATTGCATAGCTTAGGGCCTGGGCATCTGAAGGCACGGCCACCAATGGTGGAGCAATTAAAATCAGGAATGCTCAAAAGGCCAGAATTGGAGGAGTGCAGAGATCTTGGAGGGTTGTGGCTGGAGAAGGTTACAGCAATAAGGAGGGGGAAAGGGCCAAGGAGGGATTTGAAAACAAGGATGAGAATTTTAAATCAAGGTTTTGCCAGACCAGCAGCCAATGTAGGTCAGCGAGCAACAGGGGTGATAGGTGAATAGAAATTGGTGCGAGGTGGGATATGGCAGCAATATTTTGAATGAGATCAAGTTACCAAGGGTGGAAGGTCAGCCAGGAGAAGGTCACGATACCCACCTGGAGCCATGTAATCTCCTGGAAGAGGATAAAAACGAGACCAGGAGAAGGAGATAAGGCAAGAGATGATTGCAGCCGGTGCAGGTGGAGTAGGGAAGCCTGGGATAGGGAGAGTCATTAGAGTTCCTTATGGGGACCACAAGGAAACCTTTACAAAACAAAAGTGACAAATATTTCAGTCCTGTTCTGGATCAGGTGCTTCTCAGCACCTCAGCTCCCAGTGACCCCGGTGAGCCGTGTAACAGGAGCTAAATGCACCGTTCCCGGTTAAAATATTATTGGGGTCTTAAAAAGGTCATCAGACCCTGGCTGTTAAATGTGAGTGAGGTCCTCACCTGCTTGGAGTAAGGGCCTCAGACACTTCCTGAAATGTGCCTGTTAAAATTGCAGTGTGTACAATATTGGTCTCCTTATTTAAAGAAGGATGTAAATGCGTTGAAAGCAGTTCAGAGAAGGTTTACTAGACTAATACCTGGAATGGGCGAGTTATCTTATGAGGAAAGGTTTGACAGGCTAGGCGGTACCATTGGAGTTTAGAAGAGTAAGAGGCGACTTGATTGAACCATATAAGATCATGAGGGGTCTTGACAGGGTGGATGTGGAAAGGATGTTTTCCCTTGTGGGAGAATCTAGAACTAGGGGTCACTGTTTAAAAATAAGGGGCCACCCATTTAAGGCAGAGATGAGGAGAAATGTTTTCTCTCGGAGGGTCATGAGTCTTTGGAATTCTCTTCCTCAAAAGGTGGTGGAAGCAGAGTTTTGAATATTTTTAAGGCAGAGGTAGATAGATTCTTGATAAGCAAGGGGGGTGAAAGGTTATTGGGGGTAGGTGGGAATGTGGAGTTAAGGTTACAATCAGATTGGCCATGATCTTATTGAATGGCCGAGGAGGCTCGAGGGGCTGAGTGGCCTACTCCTGCTCCTAATTTGTATGTTTGTATGCATGGGGAGAGGTGAATAGGATGCTGCCCCATTTCTGTGCAGTGGGGGAAGGTTAAAATTGGGTCATAAGCTAGGCTCATGTAGTTTGCTCTCTCGGAGGCTCTGTGAGCCACACTGGCAGTGAGGATATGGCGACATTGTAGGGCCATTCTGTGACCCACACTGACCAGTGTCCTGGCCAATATTTATCCCTCTACCAACACTACTTAAAAACACATGATCTGGTCATTATCACATAGCTGTTTGTGGGAGCTTGCTGTGCACAAATTGGCTGCTGCATTATACCTCTGTTACTGTAAAGCACTTTGGGAAGTCCTGAGATTATGACAGACACTATAAAAATATATTTCTGCCAATTTAAAGCAGGTGCTAACCCATTCACTGTACATGGCATAACATAACCACCAAAATAACATTCATTCACTATCATTGAAGATGATCATTTCCAGCTTCATTTATATTTTGAATGGTTCAATTTCATTAACGAATAGAGAGAAATGTTTTAGTTCCTTAGTTGACTGAGTGAGCGGGCCTTCTTATATTATATGACATTACGTTGTGACAGCAATGTGTTAATATTTAACAAAAGCGACACAACTCAAATTAAAGGGAGGCAGTGGTGTAGTGGTATTGTCACTGGACTAGTAAACCAGAGACCCAGGGTATTGCTCTGGGGACATGGGTTCAAATCCCACCACAGCAGAAGGTGGAATTTGAATTCAATTAATAAATCTGGAATTAAAAAGCTAGTCTAGTGATGGCCATGAAACGATTGTTGTAAAAACCCATCTGGTTCACTAATGTCCTTTAGGGAAGGAAATCTGCCATCCTTACCTGGTCTGGCCTACATGTGACTCCAGACCCACAGCAATGTGGTTGACTCTTACATGCCCTCTGAAATGGCCTAGCAAGCCACTCAGTTAGGGCAATTAGGGATGGCCTGGCCAGCGACGCCCACATCCCATGAGTGAAAAAAACCCACTGCAACAGGCATTTCAAAACAAATAAGCAGAAAGTAATTTGAGTATTTTATGAAACTATGGGCCTAGATTTTGCTGGAGTGGGGCATCTCCTGGCGTGCCCCATTAGTTAAACTTTCTCCTTCACCCTTGCGTTTGAAAAGTTTTTGCACTGTAACCTTTTGGGAATGTGAGCTGATAACATCTGCGAGGATAACTGGGAAATCTGGACCTTAGTGAATGACAGAGTCAACCGTCTATCTCCTTAACCAATAAGATATCAGGATTGGGAAAGAAACAGAGGAACAATAGAGAAGGAAATTGAGTGAATTCGACTAAAATCAGGCACAGAAAGATAAATAAAGAGAGGGAAAGAAAGATTTGATTAAGAGAAAGAGAGAAAGGAAAAGTAAAAAAAAAAGTAAAGAATAAAAAATCTCTAAGAACACTTTTCTAGCTGCAGGAATGAGACTCCACAGTTTCAATCGTTCCCTTTCTGGACTGGAGAGGTTGAGTGGCATTGCAGGAACAGAAATCTTATCATAAAAATGATTCTTACGCTATTAAATACCAGCCCTAACTTTCTGTGGCGACTTTACTGAGTCATTAATCCGCAAATGCTGCAATTTCTTGACACTCACTGGGAGGTTGAAGACGAGCTGCCGTTTTCATGAGACTAATGGCGGAGCACCACAAATCGTCCAGCAACTTCTGACGATCCACAACTCTCCCTTGCCATGAGTTACTAGGTAATTTACACATTAATAACAGCAAGTGCCACTAAACTCACTGTCATTTTCCCAGAAAATTCTGCGCTTAGCTTAAAATTCACAGTGATAAGGTTTACCTCTGGAAGAGAGCGTGGTTTCTGTGCATGGCTGTATCTCACCCAGTCACTCCCGAACCTGTCTATGTAACGTATTCTGTCTATACGCATGTTCTTATCCCTCATGAGGAGGGAACACTGGCCTACTTCTTGCTTCAGCTCTCCTGTGCTGGGTCTATATCAGAAAACAAAAACAAGAGGAAAGGATCAATCCATAGGTGACTGAATGTACTGGACCTTCTTGCAGAATTATAGAATGGTTACAGTAGAGAAGAAGACCATTCGGTCTGTCAAGTCAATAAATGGGAACTAAATTGTGACACTAATGTTTTAATATTCAACGAAAGCTACATAGCACATCTTAAACACTGCAATAGTCATTTTAAAACAAATAACCAGAAAATATTTTGAATATTATTTAATTTGTATGACAGGAAATTAAAACCTTTCAGTCCCAGTTCGATGATCTGTTTCCATTTTGGTCTTGACAAAGTGGGTATCACTCCCAATATCCACGATACATTTCAAAATATCAGACATCCTGGTTATGGAGACAACTGGGAGTCTAAATGAATGCAGGTGCGAGATATACTTCACCCAGAAACTATTTATGTCTCGGATATTTAACTCACCGGTTTTGAAAGAGGCACAGGAACTTCGGGTAGGAAACCAAATTGTTTTGTGGGCCACCAACTCTCGTCACAATGTTGTTGAGTTGATTCTCTGAGAGCTCGATCTGGAAATTCTTCTCAATGATTTCCTTAAATGCTTGAATGCTAACAGCCTCCTGTCCTGAAATTTCAACTTTTCTAACGGGTCAGAAAATTAGATTGAATTAATATATATCAAAGATCTTAGAAATACAGGAAATGGAGGAAGCCTTTCTAGTCTGTTCCACCATTCAATCAGATCAAAACTGATCTGCATCTTAACTCCATCTACCTGCCTTGGTTCCATGTCCATTAACACTCTTACCCAACCAGGATCTATCGCTCTCAGTTTTGCAAGTTCCAATTGACCCACAGCCTCAACAGCTCTTTTGGGGGAGCGAGTTCCGGATTTCCACTCCCCTTTGTGTGAAGAAGTGCTTCCTGACATCACCCCTGAATGGTCTGGCTCTAGTGTTAAGGTTCTGCCCCCTTGTTCTGGACTCCCCCCACCAGAGGAAATAGTTTCTCATTATTCAACCTATCAAATCATTTAATTATTTGAAACGTCTCAATTATATCATCTTTTAATCTTCTATGCTCTTCTATAAGGAACACAAACCTAGTTTATGCAACTAGAGGTGAGGTTCATTAAGTATTCAATACCCGAGCATTCCATCAGTCTCGAGTATTTTCTTTATCGTGCATAGAAAGGTACAGAACGAGAAAAAAATTCCACCACAAGCCTTCCAATGCATCCCAAAATTGAACACCCCCCAATCACCCGCTTTCAATTCCAATTCTTCCTTAAATTGACAAACACGAGCGCACACTGAGTTTCGGTTACTATCGATGTCTATCCATACGTTACTTAAATCTACAAAATAAAACATGTAAATACCTGAACGCTGCCAACAGCTGAAGGTAGAGCCTGTGACATTGGTTCAACAAACTAACCACAGCTTCTGAGGCTGTCAGACTGCACTTAGCGGCCCTCAAGCTTCCTCCATCGCTGACAAATCAATAAGAGATTCAAGGAAAAAAGCAGACAGTAATGCTGAGTTAGTAATTTAAGAAAAAGTTAAGTAAGCACTTCAAGAGGAAAAATATTAAAGGGCAAGGGGACAGAGGAGGAAACTAGGATCAGCGTAGAAAGCTCTGAGATGGTGCCATTGCCAATATTGGCCTGACACTCAACTGGACAAGCCATATAAATGCTTTGGCTACTAAAGCAGGTCAGAGGTTGAGTATTCTGTGAAGAGTAACTCACCTCCTGACACCCCAAAGCTTTGCCACCATTTACATGGTACAGTCAGGAGTGTGATGGAATACTCTCCACTTACCTGGATGGGTGCAGCTCCAACAACACTCAAGAAACTCGACACCATCCAGGACAAAGCGACCCGCTTGATCTGCACCCCATCTACCACCTTAACCATTCGCTTTCTCCACCACTGGTGCACAGTGGCAGCAGTGTGTACCATATACAGGATGCATTGTAGCAACTCACCAAGGATTATTCAACAGCACATTTCAAACCCATGACCTCTAAGACCTAGAAGAACAAAGGCAGCAAGAATATGGGACCACCACCTGCAAGTTTAGCTCCAATTCATACACCATCTTGACTTGAACATACATCAGCCATTCCTTCATTGTCACTGGGTCAAAATCCTGGAAATCCCTCACTAACAGCACTGTGGGAGCACCTTTGCTACACAGACTGCAGTGGTTCAAGAAGGCCACCACCTTCACAAGGGCGATTGGAGATGGGCAATAAATGTTGGCCTTTTCTGTGATGCCCACATCCTGAGAATGGACAAAAAAACCTTGCAAAGAAAGGTGGTGCAATGGTTAGCACCGCAGCCTCACAGCTCCAGGGACCTGGGTTCGATTCTGGGTACTGTCTGTGCGGAGTTTGCAAGTTCTCCCTGTGACCGCGTGGGTTTTTGCCGGGTGCTCCGGTTTCCTCCCACAGCCAAAGACTTGGTGATAGGTAAATTGGCTGTTGTAAATTGCCCCTAGTGTAGGTAGGTGGTAGGGAATATAGGATTACTGTAGGGTTAGAATAAATGGGTGGTTGTTGGTCGGCACAGACTTGGTGGGCCGAAAGGGCCTGTTTCAGTGCTGTATCTCAAAATAAAAAAATAAACTCCCAATACAAATATATGTGGAGCAGAGAGGCTTCGGAATTACATGGGAATTCTATCAGTTTCCTGTCATAACTTTGGCAGAGACCAATAAAATTCCCAAGGGAAGTTATAGTCCATCGTTGCAGTATAACTCCCATCTCCCATCAGAATGGTGCCAATGCTCCATAAAATGGAAACCCTTTTCCTGATGCCACCTCTTTAGCTATGTGTTGTTCTCCCCAAATTTTCCTATGCAATGGAAGGGCACCCCATTTGCCTGGGGCAAGTGTGCACAGGCGCTACCTGTGGTACATCTTTGGCATTTGTCTGCCACCCCCCACTTCCCCATAGCCAGCTGCCCATGTTGAGGGTGGGGAAGGGAATTGTTGCCCAGCTGACCACCCCTCACCTTAACCCTGACCTCATCAATGCTCTGATCCGCACTCAAACACAGGGGCCAATCCAACATGTTATACTCTGATTTTAAATTCCACAGCCCAAGATGAATGTCTTCCTCAATATTCTTGCAATGCCACAAAACACACAGCGAATAATGACACTCCCCAATGGCAGCAGGTAATCAGAAAGCCAACCATTCCATTGATAAATTGTAAACCTCCTTTATAGACTATACCTCACAGCATAAATCAGTCTAAACGGACATAACAATAAGGAGCAAAGCAAGAGTACTGATCCCCTCCAAATATCAGATCATGCATGCTTATTGCAGAAATTACCTGGGACTTAACCTCTGCATCATCTTGTGGAACAGGCTCAGATTTGATCTGCTTTGCAGTTTTCCCAGAAATGCTACATAATCCACATACCCATCCTTTCTTCTTAAATTCAATCTGAATGAAGGATAGAATTACAGTTAGTGGTCAATTATTACTTACACAATGATTCGATGACAGAAAACGGAAAATGTATATTTGGTGTTATTTCATTCCACCCTAACAGATACAGGATTCTAGAATGTTCCAGCACAGAAATAGGCCATTGGGCCCATCAGGTCTGTGCTAGGACTTTTCTCCAACCATGTACAACCTCACCGGCATTGAACTAGCAAAGGATAAATATGAAGTAGGCATATCCCCAATGTTCACAATACACAATCCTCAATATTCCCCAGCCCCCAGTATACCAATGCTCAGTATACCCAAGACTCAATATCTCTAATGCTCAGTGTACCCAGACCTCAGTATACACAACACTCAATATATCCAACCCTGAGTATACTCAATGCTCAGTATACACAATGCTCAATTTCCCCAACACTCAATATCCCCACCGTTCATAATCCCCAACGCTCAGTACATCCAACCCCCAGTATACCCAATTCCCAGTATACCCAACCCTCTGTGTACCCAACCCTCAGTATACCAAACCCTTTGTGTACCCAACCCTCTGTGTACCCAACACTCAGTGTACCCAACACTCACTGTACTCAACACTCAGTATACACAACCAATGCAGCAATCAACACGGGCTTTTCAATTATAACTTACAACAACAATTGGCATTTATATAGCGCATTTAACTTAGTAAAGCATCAAAGGCTCTGCACAGGAGCACTTATCAAATAAAATTTGACACAAAGTGACATAGGGAGATAGCAGACAGATGGCCAAAAGTTTGGTCGAAATGGTAGTTTTAAGGAGTGTCCTCTAAGAGGAAACAGAGGTAGAGAGGCAGAGAGGTTTAAAGAGGGAATTCTAGAGCTTAGCACCCAGGCAGCTGAAGGCACGGCCTCCAATGGTGGAGCGATTAAAATCAGGGATGCGCAAGAGGCCAAAATTGGAGCAGCCCAGGTATCTTGGAGGGTTGTGGGGCTGGAGGAGATTACAGAGATAGGGAGGAGAGAGGCCATGGAGGGATTTGAAAACGAGGATGAGAATTTTAAAATTGAGGCGTTGCTTAACTGGGAGTTAATGTAAGTCAGTGAGCACAGGGGTGACAGGTGAACCAGGACTTGGTGCAAGTTAGGATATGGGCAGCAGAGTTTTGGATGAGATCAAGTTTATTGGAGAAGTAAAAGGAAGGCTGGCCAGGGGAGCTTTTCAGCCTGGTCAGAAACATGTCTGGGAGTGATCTTATCATGGGAATGGAAAAGTCAGATCCAGAATATCACACAAAATAAATTGCAAGAGTTGGAAAGGGTATCACAGGTTCACACTGTAAAAGGAAGTCCTTCTTCACACAAAGAATGATCTAGTCATGGATTGGACTCCTAGATAAAGTGTTGGAGTTGTAAACCCTGGAAGGTTAGGTCCAGTAGCACTGTGGAGGTGTTACATGTTTTATCACAGGTTTCTATTGTACTCTGTATAATAGATGGATTTACATCTCATTGAGCATCAATCCTCTTCAGACAGATCATCCTCTGGGCAACGGTCTAAATGATTCTAGGAGGGAGATCAGAGATATTTGTTCTACTGAGCTTTGAACTTCACTCTACCTCATTGGCCAACACATCTCTTCTCCTGTGTGAGCTGTCGGTTCCTTCGGAGGCCTGCCTGTGTTTTCTGAGTCCTTACAAAAGCTGCTATATAATGTTTTGCTGGCTGGGAATTTTTTATTCCTCTCCTGAAGGCGCTGACTCCATCAGCTTCCCAGCACCCCACCAGAGTGCCCTTCCTTCCTATGTGAGCTTTGAGAATTTGAGCGTACGAGGTTATTAATAGACCATGAAAGCCAACAGGTTACAGAGATAGGGAGGGGGTGAGGCCATGGAGGGATTTGAAAACAAGGATGAGAATTTTAAATATGAGGCGTTGCAGAACCTGGAGCGATTGTAGGTCAGTGACCACAGGGGGTGATGAGTGAACGGGACATGGTGCAAGTTAGGTCCAACCCCGCCACAAATCCTGTTTCCAAGCTGTCGATTCCATCCCTCTCCCTGGCAACTGTCTGAGCGTATTGTAGCCAAATTTATGAATGATACAAAGCAGGTTGTGAGGAGGAGACAAAGAGTCCACAAAGGGATATAAATCGGTTAAGTGAGTGAGCAGATATTTGGCAGATGGAGTATAATGTGGGAAAATGTGAGGTTGTCCCCTTTGGTGGACTCCTAGAATAGAAAAGCAGAATATTATTTAAATAGAAAGAGACTGCAGAATGCTGATCTGGGTGTCCTCGTACATGAAACACAAAAAGTTAGCATGCAGGTACAGCAAGTAATTAGAAAGGCAAATGGAATGTTGGCTTTTATTGCAAAGGGGATGGAGTATAAAAGTATGGCAGTCTTGCTACAACTGTACAGGGTATTAATGAGACCACACCTAGAGTACTACATACAGTATTGGATTCCTTACTTAAGGGGGGATATACTTGCATTGGA
Source organism: Heterodontus francisci (assembly GCF_036365525.1). NCBI lineage: Eukaryota > Metazoa > Chordata > Chondrichthyes > Heterodontiformes > Heterodontidae > Heterodontus > Heterodontus francisci. The sequence goes on from NC_090388.1 coordinate 6,648,667, forward strand.
AGCAGTTCAGAGAGAATTCACTGATTCCTGGGATGAAGAGGTTGTCTTATGAGGAAAGGTTGAACAGGTTGGGTCTATACTCATTGGAATTTTGAAACATATAAGATTCTGAGGGGGCTTGATAGGGTAGATGCTGATAGGATGTTTCGCCTCGTGGGGGAAACTAGAATTAGAGGGCAAAGTTTCAAAATAAGGGGTCTCCCATTTAAGACGGAGATGAGGATCATTCTCTCAGAGGATCACTAATCTTTGGAATTCTCTTCTCCCGAGAGCAGTGGAAGCTGGGTCATTGAATATGTTCAAGGCTGAATTAGACAGATTTTTGATCTACAGGGGAGTCAAGGCTCATGGAGGGGCAGGCAGGAAAGTGGAGTGAAGGCCACAATCAGATCAGCCGTGATCTTATTGAATGGTCGAGCAGGTTCGAGGGGCCGAATGGCCTATTTCTGCTCCTATTTCTTATGTTCTTAGGCAACCTTGGTGTCATATTTGATCCGAGATGAGCTTCCAACCACATTTCTGCACCATCGCTAAGTCTGCCTATTTTCACTTCTGTAACAACACCTGACTCCGCCCCTGCCTCAGCTCCTCTGCTGCTGAAACCCTCATTCTTGCCTTCTTTGCCTCTGGACTCGACTATTCCAATGCACTCTTGGCCGGCCTCCCATATTCTACCCTCTGTTAACTTGAGGTCATCCAAAACTCTGCTGCCCATGTCTTAACTTGCACCAAATCCTGTTCATCCACCACCACAGTGCTCGCTGACCTACATTAGCTCCCAATTAAGCAATGCCTCAATTTTAAAATCCCATCCTTGTTTTCAAATCCCTCCCTGGTCTCACCCCTCCCTATCTCTGTAATCTCCTCCAGCCTTACAAGCCCCTGAAATATCTACACGTTTCTAATTCTGGTCTCTTGAGAATCTTATGATTTTAATCGCTTCAAGATTGGTGACCATGCCTTCAGCTGCATGGACCCTAAGATCTGGAATTCCCTCTCTAAACCTCTCCGCCTCCCTACCTTGCCTCCTTTAAGATGCTCCTTAAAACCTACCTCTTTCACCAAACTTTTGGTCATCTACTCTAATATCTCCTTATGTGGCTCAGACTCAAATTTTGTTTAATAACGCTCCTGTACAGCGCCTTGGGATGTTTCATTATGTTCAAGGCGCTATATAAATACAAATTGTTGTTGAACACTGGCAGCAGAGTTACGCCTCTCAGACAACATGATTGACACGACACAGGTTTTCAATTCCAGCACAGAGATTTTCCCGCCGAGGGGATGTTCAATTTCAGTGAGACTAAGCTGCAAACAGGTCGTGCTCATCTCAAAAGGTGACACTGTTAGCACTTCTGAAAAGCTGCGTCCGCACAAAATCGATTTGTTCTCTCTCGATCTCTGGTCACAGCTGCCGCAAAAACTTCAGCTGCAGAAATTCTCTGAAGCAAAGAGACAGAGACTATTTATCATAAGGTGTAAGGATAATCACCCATGGCAACCTGGACAGTTCAACATGATCATCACCTACTGCTGCTACATAACACAAGAATGATGAGGGAGGATCATTCAGCTTTGGAATTTGACAGTCGAGTCATCAACCTAAAACGTTAACTCTGTTTTCCTCTCCGCAGATGCTGCCTGACCTGCTGAGTATTTCCAGCATTTTTTGTTCTTGCCCTCAGTGGGTAGCTTTTGTCTCCAAGGATCCATTCCTGAAGGCATCCAGGAGGGTGGAACAGCTCGAGCACCTGGGACTGCTTGAAAATGTAGACCTCATGACAGCTTCCCGGTGAGCACGCACAAGACCTAATTACGGTGTTCACAGACAAGTTATACATTGAGGGAGTGGAATCTCTTCCTGTTGATGAAGGCTGTTGGGTGGTGTTCCGGAGCCTTGATGACCACATGTGTGCAGTTGATGCCACCCTGCACCTGGGGGAATCCAGCGATTGTCCCGAACCCACTGGACCTCTCAGTTTGAGAGTTGGGATCTGTGCAGAAGCGGGCATAGTCTCCTGTCCGATGACCTTGTTGATGCACCAATGGGCCGCTGACTGTGAGATCCCATACGTGTCCCCAGTGGATCCCTGGAATAACCTACAGCGTCACTGGCATTGGATTTCCACCAGGTCCCCTGGGGCACAGTCCTGCATCATAGCGCACAGATCAGTGACAGCCTCCCTGGAGAGGCGAAGTCTTCGTTGGCACTGCCTTTCAGACATCTGCAGGTAGTTTAACCTGGACCAATAGACCCTCTCTGGAGGGTAGCTTCTTTTGCATGGAGGATGCTGCTGCTTTCCCCTCTGCGCCGTTCTCTACCTTCTGGAGGCTAATGCTGACCCTCCTGTGCACTCACAGGTCATTGCAGTACCTCTGCCGATGCCTGAACCTCCCTCCCGTTCTGCTGCACCTCTTCTTCAATGGGATCCCCAAAGCCTGGATGAATGAGGCCCATGGTAAGTGGCCTCACCTTACGTTAAAGGCCTTCACTGCCAACAGCCCCACACTTATCACCTCTGACGAGGTTGCACTTTCCCGTTTCCCCCTCGAATGACATGCCCAGAGTGTTGGCACCTTTGCCCCCACTCCTCAGTCGATTCCCAATGCCTCTTTCTCCATCTTTCCTGGCAGTTGATGCTTCCTCTCCCAATGGCCTCCTTTTGTAACCAGAAATGAACTCCTGCCTCCATGTCGCCTCCTTCAACTAGACGAGGCTCTGAAGCCCCATGATTCCAGAACGGCATTCATAAAATTTAAAACTGAGAATAAAATATCTGTCAATAAGCCTCTTAACTACCTTAATTGTCTGCCTGTCATGTCAATGTCTGCTCTCTGCCCTCCACGTTTGGTGGCATTAATAAAATCAGGATGGGACGTCACGACCTCAGACTTGCGGTCCAATGTCTCCTGTCCTAATATTATGGAACCACCCCTTCCCCCAGCACTTCTGTTTCTGTCTCCAAGCACCACATAAAATGCAGCCCCAAGTCCCTGGAGTGGGACTTGAACCCACATCATTCAGATGCAGAAATAAGACTGCTCGTCACTGAGCCACTGCAGTAATATCACAGAGCAACATCTTCCATCAGAGGGATAAAGTAGCAACAGTTAAGGTTTGTCAGTACCTGGATAAGAGATGCTCCAAATCCATTGCAAACATTGAAATTTTTAGATCAACCAGTGCATGCCGAAATGCTGTCTTGCTCATCTGAAATGTAAAATAAAACTTTGGACAGCTCGTTATTTTAAACCCTATGAAAAAAAAATGAATACACATTTGAAGCAGAGGGCTTTGGGGAGAGAGCAGACCAGTGGGATTCGTTTGGGAGTGATCAGGGCTATGGGGAGAGAGTGGGCCAGTGGGATTAATTTGGGATTGATACAGGATGATGGGGAGAGAGTGGGCCAGTGGGATTAATTTGGGATTGATACAGGATGATGGGGAGAGAGTGGGCCAGTGGGATTAATTTGGGATTGATACAGAACTATGGGGAGAGAGTGGGCCAGTGGGATTAATTTGGGATTGATACAGGATGATGGGGAGAGAGTGGGCCAGTGGGATTAATTTGGGATTGATACAGAACTATGGGGAGAGAGTGGGCCAGTGGGATTAATTTGGGATTGATACAGGATGATGGGGAGAGAGTGGGCCAGTGGGATTAATTTGGGATTGATACAGGATGATGGGGAGAGAGTGGGCCAGTGGGATTAATTTGGGATTGATACAGAACTATGGGGAGAGAGTGGGCCAGTGGGATTAATTTGGGATTGATACAGGATGATGGGGAGAGAGTGGGCCAGTGGGATTAATTTGGGATTGATACAGGATGATGGGGAGAGAGTGGGCCAGTGGGATTAATTTGGGATTGATACAGGATGATGGGGAGAGAGTGGGCCAGTGGGATTAATTTGGGATTGATACAGGATGATGGGGAGAGAGTGGGCCAGTGGGATTAATTTGGGATTGATACAGAACTATGGGGAGAGAGTGGGCCAGTGGGATTAATTTGGGATTGATACAGGATGATGGGGAGAGAGTGGGCCAGTGGGATTAATTTGGGATTGATACAGGATGATGGGGAGAGAGTGGGCCAGTGGGATTAATTTGGGATTGATACAGAACTATGGGGAGAGAGTGGGCCAGTGGGATTAATTTGGGATTGATACAGGATGATGGGGAGAGAGTGGACCAGTGGGATTAATTTGGGATTGATACAGGATGATGGGGAGAGAGTGGGCCAGTGGGATTAATTTGGGATTGATACAGGACTATGGGGAGAGAGTGGGCCAGTGGGATTAATTTGGGATTGATACAGGACTATGGGGAGAGAGTGGGCCAGTGGGATTAATTTGGAATTGATACAGGATGATGGGGAGAGAGTGGGCCAGTGGGATTAATTTGGGATTGATACAGGATGATGGGGAGAGAGTGGGCCAGTGGGATTAATTTGGGATTGATACAGGATGATGGGGAGAGAGTGGGCCAGTGGGATTAATTTGGGATTGATACAGGACTATGGGGAGAGAGTGGGCCAGTGGGATTAATTTGGGATTGATACAGGATGATGGGGAGAGAGTGGGCCAGTGGGATTAATTTGGGATTGATACAGGACTACGGGGAGAGAGTGGGCCAGTGGGATTAATTTGGGATTGATACAGGATGATGGGGAGAGAGTGGGCCAGTGGGATTAATTTGGGATTGATACAGGATGATGGGGAGAGAGTGGGCCAGTGGGATTAATTTGGGATTGATACAGGACTATGGGGAGAGAGTGGGCCAGTGGGATTAATTTGGAATTGATACAGGACTACGGGGAGAGAGTGGGCCAGTGGGATTAATTTGGGATTGATACAGGATGATGGGGAGAGAGTGGGCCAGTGGGATTAATTTGGAATTGATACAGGACTATGGGGAGAGGGTGGGCCAGTGGGATTAATTTGGGATTGATACAGGATGATGGGGAGTAAGTGGGCCAGTGGGATTAATTTGGAATTGATACAGGACTATGGGGAGAGAGTGGGCCAGTGGGATTAATTTGGGATTGATACAGGACTATGGGGAGAGAGTGGGCCAGTGGGATTAATTTGGAATTGATACAGGACTATGGGGAGAGAGTGGGCCAGTGGGATTAATTTGGAATTGATACAGGACTATGGGGAGAGAGTGGGCCAGTGGGATTAATTTGGGATTGATACAGGACTATGGGGAGAGAGTGGGCCAGTGGGATTAATTTGGAATTGATACAGGACTATGGGGAGAGAGTGGGCCAGTGGGATTAATTTGGAATTGATACAGGACGATGGGGAGAGAGTGGGCCAGTGGGATTAATTTGGGATTGATACAGGACTATGGGGAGAGAGTGGGCCAGTGGGATTAATTTGGGATTGATACAGGATGATGGGGAGAGAGTGGGCCAGTGGGATTAATTTGGAATTGATACAGGACTATGGGGAGAGAGTGGGCCAGTGGGATTAATTTGGGATTGATACAGGATGATGGGGAGAGAGTGGGCCAGTGGGATTAATTTGGGATTGATACAGGATGATGGGGAGAGAGTGGGCCAGTGGGATTAATTTGGGATTGATACAGGACTACGGGGAGAGAGTGGGCCAGTGGGATTAATTTGGGATTGATACAGGATGATGGGGAGAGAGTGGGCCAGTGGGATTAATTTGGGATTGATACAGGATGATGGGGAGAGAGTGGGCCAGTGGGATTAATTTGGGATTGATACAGGACTATGGGGAGAGAGTGGGCCAGTGGGATTAATTTGGGATTGATACAGGACGATGGGGAGAGAGTGGGCCAGTGGGATTAATTTGGGATTGATACAGGACTATGGGGATTGAGTGGGCCAGTGGGATTAATTTGGGATTGATACAGAACTATGGGGAGAGAGTGGGCCAGTGGGATTAATTTGGGATTGATACAGGACTATGGGGAGAGAGTGGGCCAGTGGGATTAATTTGGGATTGATACAGGACTATGGGGAGAGAGTGGGCCAGTGGGATTAATTTGGGATTGATACAGGATGATGGGGAGAGAGTGGGCCAGTGGGATTAATTTGGGATTGATACAGGACTATGGGGAGAGAATGGGGCAGTGGGATTAGTTTGGGATATATATAGGAGTATGGGGAGAGTATGGTGTGATGTCTTTGGGACGTGAGTGAGGTTTACTATAAAGCATGAGGCAAAGACAGAGAGACAATGGTGAGTGTAACTGGAGATTTTCCAGTAGCTGAGTGAGGAGTCGCTCTATAATTATGAAGAAAGTGATATAGTTCTTGCTTCCGTGACTTGTTCTCAACTGTAGCTGTACGTATCATTTTTTTCAAGGTTTGCAACTTCACCATTAGCTCTTGGCCAACGGGGTGTGATTTTCCTATGAGTGAACCCTAAGTAGTTTGCAAATTTACTGAACTCATCACTGTTGAATGGGGGCCCGTTGTCACTTCTTACTGTTTGAGGGATTACAAACAAGGTGAAGATCAGGTCAAACTTTGGGATGATGGCTTTCATTGAAGTTGACATAACTCATTCCACGATTGGGAACTTGCTGCAGTCGTCAGTGTCAACAAGTAGATGTTTACCTGTGGGCAAATCTATGAAATCGACACTGACTTCAAATCCATCCTCCTGGAGGTAGTTTGGACTTCTTAAGAGGATCATGAAGATTTGACATTATGGTTGCGTGACAGGACAAACGCTGACTGACTTTGTACTCTACCATGCGGTCAATTCCAGTCAAGCAATCAGCAGACAGTTTGTTTTTGTTATGCAAAGGAATCATGTGCAATCTGTTGCTGTGTGTCACATTCTCCAGATATGACACAGAATAGAGCATTCACTGCAGTGTCTTCGAATGAGACTGGGGTTTCAAAAGTCACTAGGACTTTCAGCAGTTTGTTACTGTTGTAAAGGAAAGTTTTTGTATTCCCTGGTTTGCAGAGAATGGAGCAATCGTGAAATTTGTTGAATGTTTTGTCTCCCATGACATTGACAGATGCTGCAGTGTCTATGAGAGCATCTACATCCAAGCAGCCAATGGTCACTGTCACACGTGGCTGTTTGCAGTGTCTGAGAGAGAGATCAAAAGTATGTGCAGGGTCATCTGCCTCTACTTTAGCTACATTCTGTTGCCTTTTTTGCTGTGGTGTGCATACGTGGCACTCTTCTGTTGGTATTGGTCTTAGTAGTTGATTTTGCTGATGAGCTACAAACACAAGCAAAGTACTTGGGTTTTCCACAGGCTTTACACTGTTTACCAATGGCAGGACACTCTGTCCAGTGTGGGTAAGCACCACCACAGTGAAAACATTCTTTGGATAATTCACAGATCTGTTTGTGAGACAGCGATTGTTGCTTTACAGGTATTTTCCTGGAACACGAGCAATGAATAGTGTTCACAGGAGTTGAAGTTGGAGTGTGGTAGTTACTGTTAGCAGCCTCAACTTCAGTACCTCTGGACTCTGAGAGCGATAGTAATCTTGCTAACTCCAGCAGCTCTGACAGCTTTCTGTCTTTCTCAAGTGCCTTTCAGCATAGTTGACTGGAGAGACAGCCTTCAATAATTTGTGTTTTGATTTCCTGTTCGACATGTTTAGCATCACTGAAGTCACATTTGATTTCCAGTTGCCTGATTCATGTGCAATATTGGTCAATTGTCGCATTTTCTTCTTGCATACTGAAACGTCAAAGGCATTTTGGCCAGTGTGGGGATATATATGATGCCTCTGAATGTACATCAAAATGTGGTAGGTTAGGCACAGACAATTCCATACTGATCAACAATGCAGTGATAAAGATCCGGGATTGCATTCCTTTCAGAGGAAACTTCGCTGCAGTGATCCAAGCTTATATATTTTTTGGATTGGATGGTTATTTTGGAGAGATCAATATTTGAGTATACACTGTACAAGCTTCCTGTGTGTAACTCTAACCATTTCCAACTTAAAATGCTGTCTGTGAAAGTAGACAAAAACCTTCCCAAATTTTCATACCTGAAAGCAATGTTTCTGTTTATTTCCATCCTTTGCTGATCATTGTGATGTCTTAGGGCCTTGAGTGAGCTTTAGCTGAGTTAAGTGTAAGGTATGAGGCCAAGACAGAGAGAGACAAAGACAGCAGCAGCTGAACATAAAGGCTTCTCGTTTTATTCTGTCTTTGCTAGCATGTGTGTTCTACAGCAGCCTCTATAGTACACATTGCACAATGTAATTGCAAGTTCAAAACACTACAACACTGCAAGTGGGGCAATGTTATTAGTTTGGGGATTCATACAGGACTATAGGGAAAGAGCTGTACTGTGGGATTAATTTGGGATTGGTACAGGACCATGGAGAGTGAGCAGGGCATTACGATTAGTTTGGGATTAAAACAAGACTATCAGGAGAGAGAGCGGAGAAGTGAATTTAATGCTCTTTGTGTAATTATCACATATTTCAGTTAATAAATGCCAAGCTTCTATCACAGAAACATATATTAATTTCATAAAATCTTACAGTACAGAAGGAGGTCATTCAGCCTATCGTATCTGTGCTGGTTCTATCAAAGAGCTATCCAATTAGTCCCACTCCCCTATTCTTTCACCGAAGCCTTGGAAATGTTTCCTCTTCAAGTATTGATCCAATTCCCTCTTAAAAGTTATATCTGCTTTCAATATCTTTTCAGGCATTGTATTCCAGATCACAACAACTTGCTGTGCAAAACACATTTCCCTCCGCTTCTTTTGTCAATTACCTTAAATTGTGTGTCTTGTGGAAATTTTTTTCCCCTATCTGCTTAATATAAACCCTTTATATCCTAAAGATTCCTGTAAAAATTCCTTAACGGAATTCACTGATGCACCTGTTGCTAAGATACATCAAGGTGGAACTTAAAAGGTAATTTTATTCTCTCCTGTGCTCCCAGTGCGGAGTCTCACACTCTGGGAGTCCATATTAGACAATGAAGGAAGAGTTAAAGAGGAAAACACTTCCTTTAATGGATCAGCTACTTACCAAACCATTGGTCTCTTTGTCATACTTGGCAAACTCATGGAGGATGAACTCGCAGGCCTCCTCCATCTAGAACAAATGGAAAATAATCTTAGGTAAATATTGTAGTCCATCCCTGTCTCAGCTCATCTGCTGCTGAAACCGTCGTCTGTGCCTTTGTTACTTCTGGACTTGAGTATTCCAATGCTCCCCTGGCCAGCCTCCCATCTTCCAATATCCAGAAACTTGCACTCATCCAAAACGCAGTTGCCTGCATCCTAACTCGCGCCAAGACCCACACATCTATCACCCCTGCCTTTGCCAACCTGCAATGGCTCTCAGTTCAGTAATACCACAGTTTTATAATTTTTATAATAGCAAGAAATGCTGGAAACACTCAGCAGGTCTGGTAGCATCTGTGGAAAGAGAAGCAGAGTTAACGTTTCAGGTCAGTGACCCTTCTTCAGAACTGACCTGAAACGTTAACTCTGCTTCTCTCTCCACAGATGCTGCCAGACCTGCTGAGTATTTCCAGCATTTCTTGTTTTTATTTCAGATTTCCCGCATCCGCAGTATTTTGCTTTTATTTATAACTTTTATCCCTGTTTTCAAATTCCTCCATGACTCCCCCCTCCCTACCTCTGTGACCTCCTCCAGCCTTTCAACTCTCCAAAATATCTGCACTCTTCCTTCTCTGGCTTCTGGCCTATCCCACACTTCATACTTCTTTTCCCCAAATACATACTTTATTCATAAAAATCTCAAAAATAATTACAAACCCAGTTGCAATTTAACATTCCAGAAAGTGCAAAAGAAATCAGTTTCCTTCAGTACAGAACGTGAGTTGCCTCACAACCCTTCTATTCCATTTTACATGCAATGTACATTTGCATTTCACAGCAAAACCATATTTTAGTGCATACAGCCTGAGGGGTTTTACACTGGTTCCAGCCCCTCGGTTCACTAAGGCGGGAGGACCTTACAGTGGTCTTTCCCCATTGAGTCTCTGCCCCAAGCTTTAGTGCGTCCCTCAGCACGTAGTCCTGGACCTTGGAATGTGCCAGTCTGCAACACGGTCGTGGACAAATCTTTGCGCTGGAAGACCAGCAAGTTTCAGGTTGACCAAAGAGCGTCTCTCACCGAGTTGATGGTCCTCCAGCAGCAGTTGATGTTTGTCTCGGTGTGCGTCCCTGGGAACAGCCTGTAGAGCACAGACTCCTGTGTTACAGAGCTGCTCGGGATGAACCTCGACAAAAACCACTGCATCTCTTTCCACAACTGCTTTGCAAAGGCGCATTCCAGAAGGAGGTGGGCAACTGTCTCTTCCCCACCACAGCCACCTCGAGGGCAGCGTGCGGAGACCATGAGATTCCGGGCATGCAGGAAGGATCTGACGGGGAGGGCCCTTCTCACCACCAGCCAAGCTACAGCCTCATCTTGGTGCTTGTTTGAAAGTTCTGCTGGTGAGGCATTCCGCCAAATGACTTTGGCAGTCTGCTCGGGGAACCATCCGACAGGATCCAACATCTCCTTTTCCCGTAGGGCTTTGAGGACATTCCGTGCAGACCACTGCCTGATAGACTGGTGGTCAAAGGTGTTTTTCTGCACAAACTTTTCCACGAAGGATAGGTGGTACGGCACGGTCCAACTGAATGGAGCGTTCCGTGGCAATGTGACTAGGCCCATCCTTCGTGACACTGGGGACAGATAGAACCTCAGCACGTAGTGACACTTGGTGTTTGTGTCCTGGGGCTCTATGCATTGCTTGATGCAGCCGCACACAAAGGTGGCCATCAGGATGAGGGCGACATTGGGTACGTTTTTCCCCCCTTTATCCAGAGGTTTGAACATCGTGTGCCTCCGGACACGCTCCATTTTTGATCTCGAGATAAAGTGAAAGATGGCTCGGGTGACCGCCACGGCACAGGAGTGGGGTATGGCTCAGACCTGCGCCACGTACAATAACAATGTGAGCATCTCGCACCTGATGACCAGGTTCTTACCGGCAATGGAGGGTGAACGCTGCTCCCACATGCTCAGTTTATGTTTTACCATGGCTATACCTTCCTTCCAGCTTTTGACGCACGCCCAGTCCCCTCTGAACCATATCCCCAGCACCTTCAGGTAGTCTGACCTGATGGTGAAGGGGACAAAGGATCGGTCGGCCCAGCTCCCGATGAACTAGCCGCAATTTACTTTGGCTCCCGAGGCCAGTTCAAACTGGTCACAGATGCTCATCAGTCTGCGAATGGACAGCGGATCCGAGCAGAAGACGGCGACGTCGTCCATGTACAGGGAGGTTTTAACCTGAGTGCCTCCGCTGCCTGGGATCGTCACCCTTCTTATGCTCGCATCCTTCCTAATGGACTCAACAAAGGGTTCAATACAGCAAACAAACAAACCGGGGAGAGAGGACAGCCCTGTCTGACTCCAGAATTGATCGGGAAATTCATTGATTCCCACCCATTGATTGACACTGCGCGACTGATGTTTGTGTCCAGCAGTTTGATCCAAATGCGGATTCCCTCCCCAAACCCCATTTTGGAAAGCACATCCATCATGCATGTGTGCGATATCCTGTCAAAAGCCTTCTCCTGGTCCAGGCTGATGAGGCAGGTGTCCACCCTCCTGTCCTGTACATAGGCGATCATATCCCTGAGTAGCATGAGACAATCAGAGATCTTCCTGCCGGGTACAGTACAGGTCTGGTCAGGTTGAATCACCTACTCCAGAGCAGACTTGACCCGATTGGCGATGACTTTAGACAGAATTTTGTAGTCTACATTAAGCAGTCAGATGGGCCGCCAATTTCTGATTTCTGCCCTCTCCCCCTTCTGCTTATAGATGACGGTGATGATGCCTTTCCTCATGGATTCTGACATGCTGCCGGTCGGAAGCATACTCTCATATACTTCCAGCAGGTCCGGGCTGATCCAGTCCCACAGAGTCGAATACAACTCAACCAGTAAGCTGTCACTTCCGGGAGTTTTACTCGTCTCGAAGGACCTGACGGCATTTGTCAGCTCGTCCAGAGTTAGCGGTTTGTCCAGACTCTCCCATGTACTGTCATCTAAGACCTCCATGATAGATGACAGGAAAGACTGGGAGGCCGTGCAGTCAGTGGGCTTCACGTCATACAGCCCGGCATAAAAGGATTTGCTAATCTTTAGTATGTCAGACTGCGATGACGTTACCGAGCTGTTCTCTTCCTTCAGGCTGCTGATCACAGAGCTGTGTACCTTTTGGAAGACGAAACGTGAGCACATCTCATCCTGCTCAATGGAGCAGACTCTGGACTGGAAGGAGATCTTGGAGGCTTCCGTGGCAAAGAGCGAGGCCTGCTGGCTCTTCACCTCTTGGAGATCCCCCAACATTAGATGTGCTTTCAGGGCGCTAAACTCGGGAATTCCCTCCTCAAAGCTCGGGAATTCCCTTCTCAAAGCTCACTCTGTTTACCTCTCTCCTCCTTTAGGTCATTCCTTAAAACCTACCTCTTTGACCAAACGTTTGGTCATCTGCCCTAATATCTTACATGGCTCAGTGTCAAATTAAGTTTGATAATGCTCCTGTGAAACGTCTTGGGACATGAAGCACATTGTGGCAAATTAGATCTGACACACTGATTACCTTCTATTAGCTGGTGTGGTAGATAAAAGGAGGCACTGCACTGTAGGACAAACCCACAGCAAGACAGATGATGTACGCACCAAGGGTCAAACACAGGACATGGTATGTTTCGTCCAGGGTTCCTTAATCTGGACATGTTCTGTGACTACGCTAATGCTGCCTGGATAGATTTTATGAATTAGTTTATAATAAATTAGTTTCTGCTGTTGAATTCCTGATATGCATTCTCTATGAGTGAGTGCACATTTGTAAAAGCTGCCTGCAGTGTCAATCCACAGCCAAGAACACAGCTGGGCTCTGCAATGAAGTGGATTGCAACTCCTTGAAGGAGAAAATCACTCTCCATTCACCACAGGATCCACCTCTCAACATCAATGCAAAAAAGAAAAGATTTATGAGAATGGTTCCAGAGACGAGGGACTTGGATAGATTGGCGAAGCTGAGGTTGTTCTCCTTCGCGAAGAGGCTGAGAGGAGATTTGATCGAGGTGTTCAAAATCATGAGGGGTCTGGATAGAGGAGGTAATGAGAAACTGTTCCCATTGGTCGAAGGGTTGAGAACCAGAGGACACCAATTTAAGGTGATTGGCAAAAGAAGCATTGGCGACATGAAGAGAAACCTTTTATGCAGTGAGTGGTTAGGATCTGGAATGCGCTGTCTGAGAGTGTGGTGGAGGTAGAGTCAATCAGGGCTTTGAAAAGGGAATTGGATAATTATCTGAGGAGAAGAAAAATTGCAGGGCTACAAGGAAAAGGTGGGGAAGTGGGACTAGTTAAATTGCTGCTGCAGAGAGCCTGCACAGTCTTGATGGGCTGAATGGCCTCCTTCTGTGCTGTAACCAATTGATGATTCCATGTGTCAGCTGTGGCTCAGTGGGTAGCATTCTTGTCTCCGTGCTTGAAAGTTGTGGGTTCACGTCTCACTCTTGAGTCCCTATCCAGACTGAGGGAGTGTTGGAGGTGATGCCCAGGCCATGTCTGCCCTCTGCGGCAGATGTAAAGATACCATAACACTAGTTCCAGGAAGAACAGGGGAGCTCTCCCTGTGTCCTGAACCAATATTTATCTCTCGACAAACATCACCAAAAATCAGATTCTCTATTTGAATTCTTATCACATTGCTGAAAACAGAGACATTTGTCGAAGTTTTTCGTCTTGCATTCATCAGGACAATTCGCAAGAATACCAATGTAAAGGAAAGCAACAAATTTATATTGTATGAGAAGAGAGTGCTAATTGGTTGGCAAGTGAACTCTGATTGGTAGAATCATTGCCATAGTGAATCCACTAGTTTATGGTGACTGACTGTTAACTGTCAGGCTTTGTTTGAAATTTAAACCAGGCAGCTTGACTCTGATTGGTTCAGAGGCAACTTGCCAACCAATCAGCACTCTCTTCTCATACAGTATAAATTTGTTGCTTTCCCTTACATTGGTATTCTTGTGAATTGTCCTGATGAGTGCAAGATGAAAAGCTTTGACAAATGTTTCAGTTTTCAGCAATACTCAAGTACTGTACTACCAAACGACTATTCTTACCACATTGTTGTCTGTGGGAGCTTGCTGTGTGCAAGTTGATTACTGCATTGTGGGGGAGGTGGGTGTGAAATGCTGATTGGTGGTGGAGTGAATCAGGCAGCCAAGTAACTATCACCCAGTTGGCACTAACTCGCCCAAGACAAGTTTCAGTCCTGTGTCTTTTCTTTCCGAACAAGAGCATCCGAATCCTGGAATGAACTTGCACTGAATTAACTGACCTTGAACAAAACCACAAATGGCCACAAAACGTAAAACGTTTTCAAACAAAGGTTTTTGCGTCACAGCGGAGAATACATCAGCTTCGCAGCTGCAAATAATGACACTCCGGGTGAAAATGCTGAGATTTTAAGTGAACAGCTTGCGAGCAATTCATTTGCAAGCTGACATTCTTGTTACAGTGCAGCACTCAAAGTTACTGGCTGGGTGTAATCGGAGAAAAACAGTTCAAATTTAGAAAAATGCCACACTCAGAAAATAAATAAAAGTGAGACAGGTCTGCACAGAGATTGTCAGCAATTCACTTCACCTGAATAAGCTTCAATATTCTGACAAGTTCATCCTTCAGGACAAGTTGAGTTTGTCTCTCTCCGTAGGTCCATCCTTTTTCACTCATTCGTGGGATGTGGGCGTCACTGGCAAGGCCAGCATTTATTGTCCATCCCTAATTGCCCTTGAGTAGGTGGGCCATCATCTTGGACTACAGCAGTCTGTGTGGTGAAGGTGCTTTCACAGTGCTGTTAGGGAGAAAGTTCTGGAATTTTGAACCAGCTGAAGGGCTGTAACCCTCAGGGATATGAAGCAAGAGCTGGAGGGTGGGATTAAACTGGTTTGCTCTTTCTTGGGCATTATTGACACAATGGGCCTGAATGGCCTCCTCCTGTACTGTAAATCCTTCCATGTTTAGCCGGGACCCAAGTTGGGCTTATTTGGCACTGGCATGTGCCAGAAATGTTTAAAATATCTGACCCTGCCCTGGCCCCAGATAAAACCTAATATAAAAGGAAAATACTGCAGATGCCGTATCCCAGACAAAGCCTCCCAAGCCAAACCACATGTGTGAAAATCAGGCCCCAGTTTCCAACGAAGCTCGTACTATTTTAAGCAGTTGACGAAATAGTGAGAGGCCTTTTCTTATTGGTCAGTGATGGTCAGTTTCCAGTATTCTATGTCACCTACCTTATCTTTAAGTATCTTAATAATGTCTTCACTGGAATCAGCAGCACTATTTGATGGGTTGTGTCTATATTTAGCTGTTGGTGACCTTGCTGAATCTTCATTTGAATCTGAAAGAGATTTACAATCATCCTGATAGAGCCTGTGCCTTGGAATTACAACTGCCTTCATAATTCAAACTAAGTTTTCCATGGCTGTTTTCCACATTCTGAGTAAAAGTTCTCATTGTTCCCCAGACAGATTTTACCTTCGCTGTAACTCGGCATCAAATACTATCCCAATTATCCAGGAGCCTTCCTGCCCCAGTCTAACATTTCCCAGAGCTGCTCTCCCATTTCTAGCGTCCCCAGAGACCCGCGTCAGCCTCATCACTGCCTCGTCGAAAACCTGCCAACCCGATTCACACATTCTTAACCACCTGCCACAATACAGACCCTTGCTAACCCTAAATTTCCAGACCCACTCGAAATTATCTTCCTCAGACTCTGGATGTAAAATATCTGCCCACCCTCCTCCCAGTCTGAATGTCTTTCATTGCTGATATGTACAGTCTTACCTCACCAATCATTCCCAATCCCAGGCTTAAATCTTTTATTCTCCTCCATTAGGCTGTTAGATCTGTGCCTCTCCCTGATCCCAATCCCACTCTAATGCTGGAATTTTACGCCCCCTGTGGGAGTGGGCTGAGGGGTGGGGGGGGGGGGGTTGGTCATAAAATTGTATGGGAGGTGGGTGGGGGGCTTCCGTTCCCGTCGCCTTTCCGGCCCGCTGCAGTTTTACAAGTGCTGGGAGAGGTGACAAATGGCTCACCCACCCCAGGCCAATTGAGGGCCTTAATTGCTACTTAAGGGCCTCCCTCTGCCGCGGCTGGTATATTACCAGCGACGGGCGGGCACTTTGTCAGCTGTGAAAGCCGCCCAGTAATGCCAGGCGGCCTCCTTGCAGGCCCAAGTGGGGGAGGCCCTCCTGGTCGGGCAGCCTGTGCCCCACGGAGGGACCCCCAGCAGGTCCTGCTGCCTCCACAAGTGCACCTACCACCACCTTCCCGATTGACCCCCACCCCACTCCTCGCCGGGGCCCAGCCGATTGTCCCCAGCAAGGCCCAAAACTCCACTTACCTTTATTAGCGCCAGCATCCATGATCCTCTGAAAGCAGGGTGCAGGCCCAGCAGTGGCCACTGCTCCCACCGGTGCTGCTGGGACTGAGGAGCTGTCAGCCCCCTGATTGGCTGGTAGCTCCTGAAGGGGCGAAAGTCCCACATGTGGCCAATAAAGGACCGGGCCATGTAAAATCTCTGCGTAGCTCCCACGCCCGGCGAAGGCGGGCTTGCCCCTGACCTTTAAGCCGGTGAGCAACGCCTCTGCCCCGATGTAAAATTCCAGCCTGATGTTATACCCATTCATTCCACCCCATGGCACCACATCTTAACCCTGACCTTATCCTTGTCTCGCTCCAATAATTTCTCTCCATGATATTTCCCCCGTAACATTTTGATGTAAAATAACTTATTGCTTGTATTTTGATGCCTTGTGTCTATGCTTGCTAACAATTTTAAAAATCCCAAATGTGCAAAGCTGGAAATGGCAAGCGATATAATCTGACATTGTAACCATCATCTGAGTGAACATTAGTCTGGAACTCATTCCCTACAAAAGGCATGTAGATGGATGTTAATTGGAATTTTCAAGACTGAGATTGATCGATTTTTTTTGAGAATTGCGAACAAGGGACATGGAGCAAAAGCAGGTTAATGGAGTTGAGGTACAGAACCAACCACGAACAAATTGATTGACGGAACAGGTTTGAGGGGCTAAATGGCCCCTCCTGTTCCTATACACATAAAATCAATGTATTTTTTATTTATTATTATTTACCAGTCCAGCACTGAGATTGTCCACCTTGTGTCCCCAAGACTTGGTCCATCTTCACAGATCTCAAATCAGCTTTGAGATAACAAAAACCCACATTCATTTCATTATCATATCCAGACTCAAGTTTTCCAACGAACGCCCTTCTGGCTTCCCAGTTCCCATTCACATTGCACACTACAGAGGAACATAAAGACAGGAGGAGGCCACTCAGCCCCTCATGCTTGTTCTATCACTCAATTAGATCATGACTGATTTTCACCTTAACTCCATTTACCTGCCCTGGTTCCATAAACCTTGCTATTAAAAACCTATTCATCTCAGCTTTGAAATTTTCAATTGACTCCCAGCTTCAGCAGCTTTTTGTTGGGAGGGAATTCCAAATTTCCACTCCCCTATCATCCAATCCTTGCTGACCTGCAGCAACCCCTGTCCTTCAGTGCATTGTTTTCAACTCTGTCCTCAGCCTTGCCTCTCTGGACATTCTCCATCTTCTCCAGGCTCTACTTTCGGCTCAACCCTCCGCCCTTCTTACTCTGATCTACTTTCCCATCCCTCCACTCTATCATCAGTGGTTGCGCCTTCAGCCATCTCATTCTCTGGAATTCTCTTCCTAACCCAGCCCCCCGGCCCCACCCTACTACATCTCTGTCCAACCTTCAAAAAGCCTCCTTAAAACCTGCCTCTTCGGTAACAAGTTTGAACAATTCCCCCTCCGATTTCACTTCTTCTAGTGTCAGAACCCCATGTGTGAAATGCTTGGGGAGTTTTGCCTAGCAGCTGAGCACACTAAATAGGGATAGGAAGGATCTCAGCAGCTAAACCCCAACCCTAACACAGTTTGCAGTAATGACAGACTGTGCGAGGGCCACATCAAAACTTTTACCTATTGGTGGAAGGATTAGAGAGGAATTGAGGAGTAATTTTCTCACCCAGAGGGTGGTAGGGGTTTGGGGTGTTAGAGGCAGAAACTCTCATCGCATTTAAGAAATACTTGGATATGCACTCAAGTGCTGTAACCTACATTAGAATTAGAATTAGAATATTACAGCGCAGTACAGGCCCTTCGGCCCTCGATGTTGCGCCGATCATCTGACCTACACTATTCCATTTACATCCATATGTCTATCCAATGACCACTTAAATGCCCTTAAAGTTGGCGAGTCTACTACTGTTGCAGGCAGGGCGTTCCACGCCCCTACTACTCTCTGCGTAAAGAAACTACCTCTGACATCTGTCCTATATCTTTCACCCCTCAACTTAAAGCTATGTCCCCTCGTGTTTGCCATCCTCATCCGAGGAAAAAGACTCTCACTATCCACCCTATCTAACCCTCTGATTATCTTGTATGTCTCTATTAAGTCACCTCTCCTCCTCCTTCTCTCTAACGAAAACAACCCCAAGTCCCTCAGCCTTTCCTCGTAAGACCTTCCTTCCATACCAGGCAACATCCTAGTAAATCTCCTCTGCACCCTTTCCAAAGCTTCGACATCCTTCCTATAATGCGGTGACCAGAACTGCACGCAATACTCCAGGTGCGGCCTCACCAGAGTTTTGTACAGCTGCATCATGACCCCGTGGCTCTGAAACTCGATCCCCCTACTAATAAAGGCTAACACACCATATGCCTTCTTAACAGCCCTATTAACCTGGGTAGCAACTTTCAGGGATTTATGTACCTGGATACCAAGATCTCTCTGCTCATCTACACTACCAAGAATCTTCCCATTAGCCCAGTACTCTGCATTGCTGTTACTCCTTCCAAAGTGAATCACCTCACACTTCTCCGCATTAAACTCCATTTGCCATCTCTCAGCCCAGCTCTGCAGCCTATCTATGTCCCTCTGTACCCTACAACACCCTTCGACACTATCCACAACTCCACCGACCTTCGTGTCATCCGCAAATTTACTAACCCACCCTTCTACACCCTCATCCAGGTCGTTTATAAAAATGACAAACAGCAGTGGCCCCAAAACAGAACCTTGCGGTACACCACTAGTAACTAAACTCCAGGATGAACATTTGCCATCAACCACCACCCTCTGTCTTCTTTCAGCTAGCCAATTTCTGATCCAAAGCTCTAAATCACCTTCAACCCCATACTTCCGTATTTTCTGCAATAGCCTACCGTGGGGAACCTTATCAAACGCCTTACTGAAATCCATATACACCACATCCACGGCTTTACCCTCATCCACCTGTTTGGTCACCTTCTCGAAAAACTCAATAAGGTTTGTGAGGCACGACCTACCTTTCACAAAACCGTGCTGACTATCGCAAATGAACTTATTCTTTTCAAGATGATTATAAATCCTGTCTCTTATAACCTTTTCCAACATTTTACCCACAACCGAAGTAAGGCTCACAGGTCTATAATTACCAGGGCTGTCTCTACTCCCCTTCTTGAACAAGGGGACAACATTTGCTATCCTCCAGTCCTCCGGCACTACTCCTGTCGACAATGACGACATAAAGATCAACAACAACGGCTCTGCAATCTCCTCCCTGGCTTCCCAGAGAATCCTAGGATAAATCCCATCTGGCCCAGGGGACTTATCTATTTTCACTCTTTCCAAAATTGCTAACACCTCCTCCTTGTGAATCTCAATCCCATCTAGCCTAGTAGGCTGTATCTCAGTAATCTCCTCGGCAACATTTTCTTTCTCTACTGTAAATACTGACGAAAAATATTCATTTAACGCTTCCCCTATCTCCTCTGATTCCACACACAACTTCCCACTACTATCCTTGATTGGCCCTGTTCTAACTCTTATCATTCTTTTATTCCTGATATACCTATAGAAAGCCTTAGGGTTTTCTTTGATCCTATCCGCCAATGACTTCTCGTGTCCTCTCCTTGCTCTTCTTAGCCCTCCCTTTAGATCCTTCCTGGCTAGCTTGTAACTCTCAAGCGCCCTAACTGAGCCTTCACGTCTCATCCTAACATAAGCCGCCCTCTTCCTCTTGACAAGCGCTTCAACTTCTTGAGTAAACCACGGCTCCCTCGCTCGACAACTTCCTCCCTGCCTGACAGGTACATACTTATCAAGGACACGCATTAGCTGCTCCTTGAATAAGCTCCACATTTCGTTTGTGCCCATCCCCTGCAGTTTCCTTCCCCATCCTACACATCCTAAATCTTGCCTAATCGCGTCATAATTTCCTTTCCCCCAGCTATAATTCTTGCCCTGCGGTATATACCTGTCCCTGCCCATCGCTAAGGTAAACCTAACCGAATTGTGATCACTATCGCCAAAGTGCTCACCTACATCTAAATCGAACACCTGGCCGGGTTCATTACCCAGTACCAAATCCAATGTGGCATCGCCCCTGGTTGGCCTGTCTACATACTGTGTCAGAAAACCCTCCTGCACACACTGGACAAAAACAGACCCATCTAAAGTACATGACTACAGAGGAAGAGCTGGAAAGTGGGATTAGGCTGGATAGCTCTTTTCCGGCTGGCACAGACACAATGGGTTGAATGGCCTCATATTTCTATGATTCTAATTACCTATTCTACACATTGTGACGAGATCCATTGATCCACAATGAACAGATTGTTGGCAATTTATTCCAAGTTCATTTAAAAGCTGCGCGGTTGGGATTTCCAATTTTCTTTCCTTACTGATCCTGCAAAAAAAAAACAGCAAAGTTAGAAAGAAGAATAAATCTGTCTGGAACACAAAGTATTGGAATGTTTGGTGGTGGAAGTGTTTTTGAGAACTTTTTTGTTTAAAGATGCACCATTTATATCATAGCGAAATGTAATCATAACTCAACCTCAGGATGTCTCAAATCACTTTACAGCCAATGAAAGAATTTTGAAGTGCAGTCACCACTGTAACGTAGAATATGCTGCAGCCAATTTGTGCACAGCAAACTCCCATAAATAGCGCTATGACCAGGCAATATGCTTTAGCGATGTTGGTTGAGGGATAAATCGTGGCCCAGGAAGAACTCTCCTGCTCTTCTTAAAAGAGTGTTATGGGATTACCTGAGAGGGCAGATGGGGCCTCTGTTTAACATCTCATCCAAAAGACAACAGTGTAGCACTCCCACAGTACTGCACTGGGAGTGTCAGCCTAGATTTTGTGCCTCTGGAATGGAACTTAAATCCACAACCTTCTGACTCAGAGGCAAGAGTGCTGCCCACTGAGAGAAGCAGAATTATTTCGGATATAAGCATTTAAAATGCAAGAGGCTCATGATTAAAACTGAGCAGGCCAAAAAACATTCAGGGAGGCAGAAAATAAATATTTTTACAAAAGATGAAAGCAAGTACAGGAAATGAATGAACACAACAGCAAATCGATACTTTCTTCAAGATACTTTGCCTAACTCCTGGACTCACTCACAGAATAAAAGAGACAGCCTTGTGCAGTAATGATTAAAATCTGCACTGTCAGCTTGGCTTAGATCAAAATACATATTCATAATTTAGGAGTATTGCTACAGCTGATTTGTTATTACTGAAACAGCACCGAAAATGCAATCTGCTGCCACAGACAATTTTTTGACAGAAGAGATGTTTCTTAATTCCCGGCAGGTGATTGCTCTTTCTTTAGTTCAGCACACATGTAGATTCAAGTCCCACTCCAGAGGTTTGATCATGTAATCCAGGCTAACACTCATGTTGTTGTGCTGAGGGACTGCTGCACAGCCGGAGGTGCTGCCTTTCAGCTGAAACGTTGAACCAAGATCCCGTCTGCCCTCTCAGGTGGATGCAGACATGCCCCCACCCCCCACAAATACTCCCTACAGACACCCCCACACTCCCCACAAACACTCCCCATAGACACTCCCCCATCCCCTAGACACTCGCATAGACAGTCCCCCATGCCCCACAAACCGGTATGTCCTGTACACAAAAAGCAGGAAGACTCCAACCCGAGCAATTACTGCCCCATCAGCCTACTTTCGATTGCCAGCAAAGTGATGGAAGGGATCGTCGACAGGGCTATCAAGCAGCACTTGCTTAGCAATAACCTGCTCACTGATGCTTAGTTTGGGTTCCGCCACGGCCACTCAGCTCCTGACCTCATTACAGGCTTTGTCCAAACATGGAGAAAAGAGCTGAACTCCAGAGGTGAGGGGAGAGTGACAGCCCTTGACATCAAGGCAGCATTTGACCGAGTATGGCATCAAGGAGCCCTAGCAAAACTGAGGTCAATGGGAATCAGGGGAAAAACTCTCTGCTGGTTGGAGTCATACCTAACGCAAAGAAATATGGTTGTGGTTGTTGGAGGTCAATCATCTCAGTCCCAAGACATCACTGCAAGAGTTCCTCAGGGTAGTGTCCTCAGCCGAACCATCTGCAGCTGCTTCGTCAATGACCTTCCCACCATCCTAAGGTCAGAAGTGGGGATGTTCGCTGATGATTGCACAATGTTCAGCAGCATTCGTGACTCCTCAGATACTGAAGTAACCCATGTCCATAAGCAGCAAGACCTGAACAATTTCCAAGCATGAGTTGATAAGTGGCAAGTAACATTCGTGCCACTCAAGTGCCAGGCAATGACCATCTCAAACAACAGAGAAACTAACCATCTTCCCTTGACATTCAATGGCATTACCAACATTGGATACCCCACTATCAACATCCTGGGGGTTACCATTGACCAGAAACTGAACTGGACCAGCCACATAAATGCTGTGGCTACAAGAGCAGGTCAGAGGGTGGAAATTCTGCAGCAATTAACTCACCTCCTGATTCCCCAAAGCCTGTCCACCATCTACAAGGCACAAGTCAGGAGTGTGATGGAATACTCTCCACTTGCCTGGACGGGTGCAGCTCCAACAATACTCAAGAAGCTCGACCCCATCCAGGACAAAGTAGCCTGATTGGTTAGCACCCCATCCACAACATTCAACATTCACCCACTCCACCAACGACGTACAGTGGCAGCAGTGTGTACCATCTATAAGATGCACTGCAGCAACTCACCAAGGCTCCTTCGACAGCACCTTCCAAATCTGCGAACTCTACCAAGCTAGAAGGACAAAGGCAGCAGATGCATGGGAACACCACCATCTGCAAGTTCCCTTCCAAGCCACACACCATCCTGACTTGGAACTATATCGCCGTTCCTTCACTGTCGCTGGGTCAAAATCCTGGAACTCCCTAACAGCACTGTGGGTGTACCTACCCCACATGGACTGCAGCGGTTCAAGAAGGCAGTTCACCACCATCTTCTCAAGGGCAATTAGGGATGGGCAATAAATGCTGGCCTAGCCAGCGATGCCCACATTCTACGAACGAATGAAAAAACTCCCCATAGACACTCCCCCACTCCCCATAGACACTCCCCCACTCCCCGGAGACACTCCCTCACTCCCCGTAGACACACCCCACAGACACTCCCCCACATACTGTAGACACTCACCACAGACACTCCCTACAAACACTGCTCCCAGACACTCACCAATCCCAACAGTCATTCCCACACAAATACAACCCCACTCCCTGCAGACATTCCCCTATTCCCCACAATCTCTCCCCGACAGACACTTCCCATGTGCAACAGATGTGCATTTCATTAAATGAGATTTAAATGGTATTAAACATAAAGTTATAGTCAGCTTTCATTCATACCCTGACAAATATCTTCAAGATAAACTAGAACTCTATTACATCTCTGATCAATGCTATTGTGTGGGGTGATCATCTATGTGCATCCCATAGCTTTTATTTGCCAATAGAAGTGCAACAGTGAGCATTACGGCCGTAGACAGTGATAATCCAATAATGCACATTATCGGAACAGGTTGCAGCATCAAAGTGATGGGCACATTCCCAGGATTGTTATTAGCTGGGATAAGCAAACTCAGTGCCAGGAGAGGACAGAAGCTCTTTGCTGTAGTGTTTTACATGCCAGCTTGGCTCTGTTATTAATACTCTTGCCTGAGTTACAGAGACATGAATTCAAGCCGCTTTCCAGGACATTGTCAGCCTGTCACATGAAACACGGCTGACATTCCAGTGACGTACTGATGGTGCCATCCTTTTAACGCCCCTTGTGCCTGCTCCCACATTCAATAAGATCATGGCTGATCATCCGTTTCAACACATTTTCCCAATCTATCCCCATATTTCTTGATTCCCTGAGACTCCAAAAATCTATTGACCTCAGTCTTGAATACTCATCGATGGAGCATCCACAGCTTTCTGGGATAGTGAATTTCAAAGCTTCACAACCCTCTGAGTGAAGAAATTTCTTCTAATCTCAATCTCTCCTCATAGAAAAACTCTTTCATCCCTATCAATCTGGTGGACTATCAGTGTACTCCCTATAAGGCATGAATATTGTTCCTTAGGTAAGGAGATCAAAACTGTCCACAGTAATCTCTGTTTTCTATGCATTAAATCCATGCTAATACATTACCCCCAATCCCATGATCCCTTATCTTGGGTAATATCATCTTGCATGGCATCTTATCAAATACCTTTTAAAAATCCAAATAAACTACATCCACTGGGTCCCCTTATCTACCCTCCTGGTTACTTCCTCAAAAACTCTAATAGATTTGCCAAGCACAATTTGCCTTTCATTAAACTGTGCTTACTCTGCCTAATCATATTATGATTGTCGAATGGTCCCAGGGATATGGGACCTCAGTAATGTGGACAGACTGGAGAAGATGGGCTTGTTCTCCTTAGAGCAGAGAAGACGAAGGGGAGATTTAACAGCAATGCTAAAATAATGAATGGATTTGAGAGAGTAAATAAGGACAAACTGTTTCCAGTAGCAGGAGGGTCGGGAACCTGAGGACACAGGTTTAAGAAAATTGGCTCAAGTACCAGAGGCAACATGAGGAAACATTTTATGCAGTGAGTTGTTATAATCTGCAATGCACTGCGTAAAAGGGTGGTGGAAACAGATTCCATTATAACCTTTAAAGGGAATTGGATAAATACTTGAAGGGAAGGTTTTACAGGGCTATCAGTCAAGTGCAGAGGGTGAGTAGGACTAACTGGATAGCTCCTTTCAGGCAGGATGTGTAGTACTCAAGTTTTATGCTGAGAGGGTTTGGGACTGGAGTCACATGTAGGCCAGACTGGGTAAGGACAACAAGTTCCTTCCCTGAAGGACATTGGTAAATCAGTTGGGATTTTGTAGCAATCCACCAAGATTCATGCTTATTTTCTTTTGCCATTGATTACCAGGTTTTTTGAATTCAATTTCACAAATTACCATGCTGAGATTTGAACCCATGAACTCTAGGTTGCTAGGTCCCATAACAGAAGCACTAGGCTTCCGTACCCACACACGATTGGCTTGAGCATCCCTAATTTCCTTGGTGGCCGTGCCTTCAGCTGCCTGGGCCCTCAGCACTGGAATTCCCTCCCTAAACCTCTCCGCCTCTCTACCTCTCACTCATCCCTTTTGAGACATTCTTTAAAACCTACTTCTTAAACCAAGCTTTTAATCACCTGTACTAATATCTCCTATGCGGCTCAGTGACCTTGTTCTTTGGAGTTCTCGGAGTAAATGATTGTATTCATGCAGCTACTTCCAGCAATGTCATGCTGCATGAAAAGCAAAAAGGGTGTAGGCCTGAGGCCTACAGCCACTAATTTTGTACTTCTTATGTTTTTGCATTTTACTTTGCTTTTGATTTTTAAAAAAACTATATTAAACATATATTGAATTTTTAAATGTTACTTTGTAAACATTGATTTAAAACTAAGTGTGATTGTGCTCTGATTAAGTCAAGTAATTAATCAATTATATAATCAATAGCAGTCAATAGTATGAACCTGTTTTGCCCCAAGAACTTTTTCCTTTTGTTTTCATGCTGATCAGGGTAGTCGTGCACAGCTGTTGTTTTGTCTAAACTATTGTTTTTCTCTTCTTGAAAATAACCGTTGCTTTCCCATTGTTTAAACTGAAGTCAGTTCTTACCGTATTTGATGATCTTTGAATTACAAGCCAGGACAATGGATAACCTTGCACATGGAGTGGTCCAGTATGGTGTTGTATCAGAAAATGGAGTTTAATGGATGGACAGTACAACCTAACTGATGGCAGGTGAGAGACACCATCAAAGGATGTGTAAACAGCCTGAACAGTCTCGTAGCGCCTGTGAGAAGAATTTGATAAGGACTCATGGTTGTCAGACTCTTGTTTTGAGAAAATCTGATAGAGGCCTCGGACAGCTGGAATAGGGCTAGAAATTGGACTTAAAGGGGCACAGCATCCAATAGTCAGGGCTGCAGCCGGAGTGGATTATTCTACCACTGAAGACTACAGAGGAAGGGACGTCGACGGAGTGATTGACCGGAGAGTCCATCGTCGTGCAATGTTCTCCGGAGACTTAGTGCCGTATGTACCAAGGGGGAAAGGTACCATTTTAGAGAGCTGTCGTGAACAAACTAATTTGGTGTTCTAGCAGTTTTTTGTCTTTCTATACTGTTACGACCAAGTGAGAAAGGTGTCTAGGGGTCCCTCTCAGCATTCACCTGGTGTTACTGTAACAGG
Organism: Heterodontus francisci; assembly: GCF_036365525.1. Taxonomy (NCBI): domain Eukaryota; kingdom Metazoa; phylum Chordata; class Chondrichthyes; order Heterodontiformes; family Heterodontidae; genus Heterodontus; species Heterodontus francisci. The sequence goes on from NC_090388.1 coordinate 6,675,339, forward strand.
ATTTAATTTTAAACACACTGTGTTTTGCGCTCCCCCTTGGTGAATCCTTGTTCACCACTTTCAAATTATAAGGCAAAGAAATGAGCACAAACAGGCTTTCTTAGGTTTAAAGAAGAAAAGTGAAATTTATTAAAAGATAAATTTAAACTCTAATTCCGTTAACACCTACGGATAGACGCCGCGCCCCACACTAGCAAGCATATGTAATACACACATGTAAATAGAAACAGAAAAGAGCTGAAGAAAAAATAAAGTGGAGAGGTTTGAGGCAATATCTGAAGAGTTTTTGTTACTGTGCTTCGAGCTCACTGTAGAGTCCTTTTGTAAGTAGATCTTGCTTTTCATTGGGGCCCAGTATTCTTCTTAAACCTTGTTCACTGTGGAAGATTTTTCTCTCTTGGGGTTCATGTGTCTTCAATGGATTCCAAAGCAGGCGAGTCAGCCAAGAGAGGTCTTTTCAATCCGGGAGCAAACAGCTTTCGGAATTCAAATTCTCTGTGGCTAATTTAAAACTCTCAGTTCAAAACCCCGCAACAGCCAGTTAGTCATGTGACTAAACTGGTCTGACCAAGCCTTCTGTGTATTGGGGAAACAGGGACTGGCTCCTTTCTTCCAACACTGTCTGCTAGTATGCAAAAATGTCTTTCCGGCAAGGGGCCTGGCAATTCCTTGTGATTGTCCCTCTTTTCTTCCCAGAAACAATTTTAAGTTTAATATCCATGTGGCAAAATTAATGTGCCTCATTCTTGGCAGGTGGGAGCCTGCATGACACAGTACTCTTTTCCTTCCTTTCTTTTTACTAAAGTTATCTTTCTTTCCTTTTTTTTCATAAATAATTGTTTAATAATTACTTAATAATTACTCAATAAAATTGCTGTTTTAATACATTATTTGGTGTTGAGTCACTCATTCCTGTTATGTCTAGATTACGGCTCCGAACCTAAGTGAGACTCCACAGGGGAGTCTCACGCCCTACAAGGGTTTTGGACAGATGGTAGAACAGGATCAAAAGCAGCAACTGACAGACACCAGCATGTTCGTTGTACATAAAGCATCAGCTTACACATACCCACGTGCGCTGTGCACATTAACAATAATTCATCCACAAAAGCCCATACTGCTATATCTTACTGTTTACAGGACAAGCGTAAATTTGATCTTGGGAAGTGGCCAAGGCAGTATTAATTGTCCATACTTAGACTAGGGCATTGAGAGTCCACTACATATTGTAAAACTAGAGCCATAAGTAGGCCAGATTGGGTAAGGATGGCAGGATCACTTCCCTCAAGAAGATTATTGAGTCAGTTGAGATTTTAAAGAACAATTCGGCTGCTTTTATGGTCATTTCCTTTCCCTGGGTACCAGCCTAAAATGACCAGATTATTGGATTCAATTGTGCTCTGTTGGGATTTGAACTCATGAGCCCTGGGTTTCTCAGCCACTGCTTTTTCCCACAGTGCTCCCATATCCAATGATGGCTCTTTTACTTCTCTCTCTACACCATAAGCTATTGTGTTTTCTCTCAATTTTAGAACTTTTTGTACAGTGCAATATTTTCCTGGGAATCACATGACTATTGCTCTCTTCCCCTGACAATGAAAATGTCTCCATTTGGATTGGAAGGACAAAGGAGTATTCCCTGACACATTCAACCCACAATGGACCTTGATCACCAGGTATTGTGTGTAATAGGAGCATTCCAGAGACTGCTAAAGTGATGTCAGACATGGTCAAACCAGTTAGTCACATAACTAACCTGCTTGGCAACCTGGGTTTTCTGATTTGCACAAACAGTTTGAACTCAGAACGTCTGTTTGCTCCTGGACTGAGAAGATCTCTCCTGTCTGCTCCCATCTCATTCTCACAATCCTCTGAATCCACTGAAGACACATGAACCCCAAGAGAGAAAATTCTCCTACAGCGAACAAGGTTTAAGAAGAATACTGGGCCCCAAAGAAATGCAAGATCTACCTACAATCAAGGACTCTACAGTGAGCTCGAAGAACCGCAACAAAAACTCTTTAGATATTGCCTCAAACTTTTCACTTTGTTTTTCTTCTGCTCTTTTCTGTCTCTATTTGCATGTGGGTATCGCGCATGCATGCCAGTGTGGGCGCGTCGTGTATCTGTAGGCGTCAACCGAATAAGAGTTTAAGTTCAAGTTTAATAAATTTCAACTTTTCTTCTTTAAACCTAAGAAAGCCTGTTTGTGCTGGTTCCTTTGCCTTATAATTGGAAAGCGGTGAACAAGGATTCACCAAGGGGGAGCCAGAAAGATGGTGTGTTTAAAATTAAACCCTGTTACTGTAAGACCAGGTGAAGGCTGAGAGGGAACCCTAGAAACCTTTCTCACCGGGTCATAACTGAAATTTGGGGGCTACCGTCCTGGATTTTACCCACAGACAAACAAGAGAAATTGGAAGTGGGAATCCAAATTGATCCCACTCAAAAAAGAGCAAGATTTCAATACAGGTTTTCTTGTGGTTGTGTGTGCTTGAATATTAACATGTCTGCAACTGAAGCTAGTAGCTCTCCGAGCCAGGGTGAAGTAACTTGGGATAAGTTAAAAGCACTGTCTATGGAGGAGTTGAGGAAAATGGCTGAGCAGTGTGGGATCATTGTACATGGCAAGGCTAGGAAGTCGGAACTCCTAAGGCTAGTGGCCAACAATTTTCCCCTTGAATCTGAAGAAGCAGAAGCAGGGTTAGAAGTAGACCCAGACAGGGTACTGCTAGCAAAGATACAATAGGAACAAAGGAAACTTAAATTATAAGACAAGGAAAGAGAAAGGGAGAGACAGGAAAAAGAAAGGGAGAGAGACAGGAGAGGGAGAAAGAAAGAGCCTTCCAGAAGGAATATGAAGAAAAAGAGAGAGAGAAGAAAAAGCAAGAGAGGAGAGAGAAAGAGAAAGAACCTTCCAAAAAGAATGCGAAGAGGGAGAGAGCTGAAGCAGCTCGCATTAACTAGGGGACGACAGAGTAACCCCAGTGAAAGCATGACCAATATGGAGGAGCATAATTCAGGGCTGCGTAGAGAATTGTTGAAACAAGCTCAACTAATTCCAAAACTCAATGAGGAAGATGTAAAAACATTTTCTGTGTCCTTTGAGAAACTGGCAAGGCAGTTAAAATGGCCAGCTGAGACCTGGTCTCTTTTACTACAAAGCAAGCTAACTCGAAAAGCCCACGACGTTTATTCCCAGCTGCCAGATGAGAGTTCATCAAATTATGAACTGACCAAAAATGCTATCCTTGGGGCATATGAATTAGCACCCGAAGCCTATCGCCAAAAGTTTAGAACCCTCAAGAAGCAAACTAATCAAACCTATCTGGAATCTGAAAGATACAAGCAGCTGGCTTTTGACCAGTGGTTGAGGGCTCTTAAAGTACAGCTCAGCTATGAGAATCTCAGAGAAGTAATCCCATTAGAGGAATTTAAACACTCTCTCCCACTCTTCATAAAGACCCATGTAGAGGAGCAGCGGGTTCAGAGAGCCTGGCAAGCGGCCATTCTAGCTGATGAGTTTGCTTGAATTTATAAGTCGGCATCCCAGTCAAGAACCTTTCCTAGTCACCCCCACAAATCCGAAAAGGACAAAGGGTGGGAAGGTGATAGGAGCCCAAGCAGTCCTGGGAGATAAAGGAAAGCAGGAGACACAGGGGGCCCTCCTCTAGCCAAAAAGGAAGCTGCTGTGAGCAAGAGTGAGACCCGGAGACCTGTGTAATAAAGGTTGTAATAAAGCAGGGCATTTAAAAGCTGACTGCTGGAAACTAAAGGGAAAACCTGAATGGATAATCAGGGCACACCCACTCAGTGAAGACAGGAACCTGATGGAAAGCACAGCAGAACAACTGGCTTTAACTGCAGTAAGAGTGAGACCCAGGAAGCTTACGGTTGCAAGCGCAGGAAAATTTAATAGGATTCCTGAATGTTATCAGAGTTTTGTGTCTGAAGGGAAAGTAACCCCATACCCCTCGAGTGGGGCAAGCAAGCCCATAGTAAGCCTCAGAGACACAGGGTCTACTAGATCCCTTTTACTGGTAAAAGGCCTGACCTTTCCCCCAGAGAGTGCAGTGAACACCAGAATGGTGGTGAATGGTATTGGAGGGCAGTGTATGCCTGTACCTTTAGACCAGGTGCACCTGGAGTGCAACCTAGTTTCGGGACCGGTGACTGTAGGGAATGTCTTTAGTTTGCCTGTGGACGGGGCTGACCTGCTCCTAGGTAATGATCTAGCGGGGGTGAAGGCGGTAGCCGCCCCCAGTAGTGAAAGAAAGATCGCAGGAGGTCAGAGAGACAGGGCAGTGGCAGGAGACAGACCCCTGCAGTTTCCCTGAATGTGTAGTGGATCAGGCCATGATCAAACCAGCTCCCCCAGAGGAGACTGCATTGGCACTGCAGGCAGATGACCATGAGATCTGTCTGTCTGAGACTTTCTTTGGGAAGTTAGGAGACCCAGGGAATGAATTAAATGGATCTTCCCTAGCTGAGGCTCAGCGAGCCAACACAGTATTGCAAGAGTTAGCACAGGCTGCCCAGTGAAGTGAAGCAGGGGGAGTCCCTGATTGCTACTATTTAAAGAATGAGGTACTGATGAGGAAATGGAGTTCTCCTCACAGACCTGAGGGCAAGGAGTGGACAGTAGTTCACCAGTTAGTGGTGCTGCAGAGGCATCGGAGAGAGATATTAAGAAGGGCCCATGAGACTACAGTGGCTGTAGATGCCGGTATACGAAAGACCACAGCCCGCATAAGACAGCAGTTTGACTGGCCAAAACTCCACAAAGATGTGGTGGAGTTGCCTCATATGCCAGGTTGAGGGGAAACCTAACCTACAGTGAAACCTGCACCCCCAAGTCCTGTACCGGTGTTCGGAGGACCCTCCAGCAGAGGGCTGGTGAACTGTAGGGGACCCCTGCCGAGAACAAAAAGGGACAGGCAGGCACAAGGCTGGCAAAAGGTTAGACAGGGAAGGGGAAAAAGTGACCAAGAAGGCAGGTTAAAGGAAGCCCGGAAGAATCCCGGCTGAAAACCCTTACTGTCCAGACAGCCAACCCCAGAAAATGTGAAAAGTTCAACCCCCACTAGCAGATATTAGAAATGTGAAAGGTTTTAAGCAAGTAAAGCGGGGGTGGGGCAAGAGATAACAAAGGAGAAGGTGTTTGTTCAGTTTGCCTACCCAATGTTGTTTTCTGCATGTTTGTGATTGTGGCTGTTCAGTTTTAATTCCATTAACACCCTATCTGTACTAATGCTTTGTCTTTCAACACACCATTAACATATTGTTTTCCTTTGCTCCATGACCTTCTGGTCGGTTATTCTCTGTGACCTCGTCCTATCTACACCTTCTCCTTTGTTATCTGCTAGTTCTGAAGAAGGGTCACTGACCTGAAACGTTAACCCTGTTTCTCTCTCCACAGATGCTGCCAGACCTGCTGAGTATTTCCAGCATTTCTTGTTTTTATTTCAGATTTCCAGCATCTGCAGTATTTTGCTTTTAATTCATTATGTCAGTTGTGGAACGGTTTCAGTTCCTCGTCTGTACACAAGTCAAGCTGTCCAACCAGTTAAAGTCTGTTCATAGACTCTTTTTAAAACTAGGTCTTTGAGTTTCAGCTGCAATTTCAATTGCAGTGTTTGGAAATTCCTCATCCACAACTCCTATTGTGAAGATTGTACCTTCACAGCCTACTTTTGAGACTTCATGCTACAAACACAGCACTAAGTCAGTGACAGCATTCTCCTTTGAACTAGGATATTCAAAGTTGTAGTTATACTGTGACAGCCACCCTGCATCATTGACACTGCCATTGTCAATATTGCAGACTTTGGACCCAGAATAACTACTAGGGGTTTATGACCTGTAACGGGTGTTAGGTTTCTCCCTAACAAAAACAAGTGATTCCAAAGACGATTCCAAGCATTTCCTTTTCTATCTGCATGTAGTTGCGTTCACTCTTGGTCAGGGTACATGATGTAAATGCTATGAGCTTCTCTTGACCATCATCCATGACGTGACTGATCACTGCTCCAACTCCATAGTTTGAAGCATCACATGCTAGCTTCAGGTTACAATTTGTGTCGTAATGAATGAGTAGTGCATCACTGGTCATGCTTCTCTTACATGCATCATAAGCATCTTGTTGTGCATTACACCATTCCCTTTAGCCAAGGTACACTACCTCAGATTGCACAAAGGCACACTTAGTCTTTTTCAACTTCACATTGTGCTCCTTGAGCCTTTTTAACACTTCATCCAACACTCGAAGATTCTCTTCCTCTGCTGTGGTTGCGATCAACACATCATCCTGATTGCAGAAGCAATGCTGCATACCTCACAAAATCGTATTCATTGAAGCTTGGAAGGTTTTTGGAGAAGTCTTCACACCATAGGGCAGCTTCATGTTGGAGTATAACCCCATGTGTGTGTTTATCGTGACTCTCTCGATCCACATTGAACCATGCATAGGCATGGGACAAATCCAACTTCATGAATAGCTTGGATCCCGCTAACTCCACATTCAAATCTTGAAAGGTTGGTAGTGGATACTGGTTATCACCCACCCCCTGGCTGATTATGACTTTGTAGCCCCCGCATAGTCTCACAATTCTGCCTGACTTGGGCACTGTTACAATTGGGGTTGCCCAATCACTGTGGTCAGTTTTCACTAGCACACCATTCCTCTCTGGCTTCTTTAGTTCCTCTTCAACCTGCATTTTGAGAGCAAACCAGCCTAGCCTAGCAATCTACTGGTTTTGCATCAGGCTTAATTTGGATGTTTGCTTTCACACTCATTCTACCTTCATAGCTATCCTGGGAAATGTTGCTGCAACTATTCAATAGCTGAACAAGTATCTTGGCCGTCTCCACTTGGACAACATGCTTCCAGTCTAACTTCAGCTTACGAAGCCAGGCTTTGGCTATTAATGTTGATTTGTTGGCATATCACGCTACAACAATGGGTAACTTGTGGGACTTATAGGACATCGTGTTCCATTTGTCTGGATGTTTCTAACACCTCACCAGAGTAGGATTTCAACTGAAATGTGCTCTCAGTTAGAGGGACATCACGGCATTTTCTCTCACGTGTGTCTCTACTCATAATGGAGCAATCTGCAGCCATAGCGATGTGCATATTGATGTACCATTGATTCATCAACAGCTTTATACAAAAGTCTCTGTCATTTGAGTGATGCTAGTGGCATAGATACTGTACAGCTACAGCTCCTCCTAAGCACACTGGATTCCCTTCAAGATTGTGAACTCCACCCTTGTGACATCACTGTTTTCCATTATCACTGGAATGAGTTCCCTTTCCTGCCTTGGCCTTCACTCAGCAAGCAGTTGTAATATGGCCTTTCTTTTGGCATTTCTGTATGGACATGCTCGTGCCATGTGGTTGCAATTTCAGTGATAACAAGTCACTAAACTTTTATCATCAGCACTCTTCTGATCAGGTCTCCCCGCTTTAGACTTGGCAGAAGCCTTCTGACAGTGGACAGAAACTATACTAGTCACTGACATAGTATGAAATTCCCGAGCATTCTTTGATTCCGTCTCCATTGTAGAAGCAATCTTACACGTTAGCTCAAATGTAAGATTTTGTGTGGTTAGTAATGTCAACTGGATTCTTTAATCCACCAATCCACACATGAATCTGTCTCGTACTGCATGGTCTAAGAATGTACCAAAGTTGCAATGTAGTGACAAATTCTTCAGTGCCACAATGTACTCGCCAACTACTTCACTATTTCTCTAGTTTCTGGTTCCAAATTGGTAGCTTTCTGCTATCTCTATTGGTTTAGGATTAAAATGTTCCTCCAACTTGGTGGTGATTGTTTTGAATGGCACATCTTTTGCCTTGTTGGGAGCAGGAAGGTTTGTTAGCATGCCATACACTCAAGCTCAATCTCCCTTGTTTTCTTGCACTCAAGAATTGCCTTATTCTGAGTCTGGACCTCTTCACTTTCACATTTGAGTTCTAATATATTATTGACTCTAACGACCATGTCCATTCTTTCCATGTATGAACTGAATGGTTCTTGCACTCTAACATATGTTCCTAGTTCTCTGATGTATCCTGTGGGTGCAGACATTTTGTCCCATTTTCAAATGTAGCCATGACCCAGTAAACATTTTACTGTTATACTGTATTAAACATTTTACTGTAACAGTGATACAGATGCTAAGTCAGCCTAATCAGAACAACTCACCAAATCCAGTGTAGTTGGCAGTTGAATTAGAACCATAGAACAACTATGGCACAGACGGAGGCCATTCAGCCCATTGTGTCATTGCCAGCTGAAAAAACTAGCGCCCGATCTAATCCCACCTTCCAGCACCTGGTCCATAGCCTTGCAGGTTACAGCAATTCAGGTGCATGTCCAGGTACTTTTTAAATGAGTTGAGGGTTTCTGCCTCCACCACCGATCCGGGCAGTGAATTCCAGACACCCACCACCCTCTGGGTGAAAAAGTTTTTCCTCATGTCTCCTCTAATCCTTCTACCAATCACCTTACATCTGTGCCCCCTGGTAATTGACCTCTCCGCTAGGGGAAACAGGTTCTTCCTGTCTACTCTATCTAGGCCCCTCATAATTTTATACATCTCAATTCAGTCACCCCTCAGCCTCCTCTGTTCTAAGGAAAACAACCCTAGCCTATCCAACCTTTCCTCATAGCTGCAACTTTCAAGCCCTGGCAACATTCTTCTAAATCTCCTCTGTACTCTCTCTCCAGAGCAATTATGTCCTTCCTGTAATGTGGTGACCAGAACTGTACGCAATACTCCAGCTGTGGCCTAACCAGCGTTTTATACAGTTCCAGCATTACATCCCTGTTTTTGTATTCTATACCTCGGCCAATAAAGGTAAGTATTCCATATGCCTTCTTCACCACTCTCTCTACCTGTCCTGCCACCTTCAGGAACCTGTGGACATGCACACCATGAATTAGATGGACATTAGGATCCTGCAGAATCCATTCAACTGAATACAGCCACACAATTTCAGAAACAATGAGGCTCAACACAATCTAGTCAAAAATTTCACCATCCTAGCCGGTAGCTTACTTTGCTCATCACGGTCTCTACTGACATTTTCTGCAAAGACTTTAATCCCACTTTGACGCCAAAATCTATTATATATTGAGAGGAACGTGTAAAGAAAGACAGACGCCAAGATGGCCAGATCACATGTTTAATGATGCCACCACACACTAGGCATGCTCATAACATAGGAATATATTACTGCTTGCTAAGCTTAGTGATGTTAGTTGAATACTCTTCTATCTTGGTTTTAGTGTCAACATTAAGAAATTTCAGGATAAAAATAGGACAAGCAAATAGACAGAAGAGTAAAGCAGCAGTCTATCATTCCCCTCGATAATGTGCCTTTGTTTCAACCTCAGCCTACAGGAACAGTGAAATATCTCCCTGTCTCCACAAGACCTTACAAGACCTCAGAAAGAGTTTGTAGAACAGAATCATAGAAATTTATGACGCAGAAGGAAACCATTATCCAGTCAAATTTCACACCCCCCCCCCCCAACCCCCCAACCCCCCACTCAAAAAAAGTATTTAAGAATTTAAATTTAAAAATCCCACTTTCCAGTTCTTGGTCTGTAGTCTTGTAGGTTAACAGCACTTCAAGTGCATATCCAAGTACCTTCAAAAGCTGCTGAGGGTTTCTTGTCCATCTAAAGAAAGACTTGCATTTATATAGCCCCTTTCATGACTTCCCAAAGCACTTTACAGCCAATGAAGTACTTTTGAAGTGTAGACACTGCTGTAGTGTAAGAAATGCAACAGCCAATTTGCACACAGCAAGATCCCACAAACAACAGATATTCTGTTTTTAGTGATGTTGGTTGAAGGATAAATATTGGCCAAGATACCAGGGAGAACTCCCCTGCTCGTCTTCTAACTCGTGCTGTGGGATCTTTAATGTCCCACCAAGAGGGCAGTCTGAATGACAGGATGTCTGATAATGCAACACTGAGTGTGTCAGCCTGGAGTGGGACTTAAACCCACAACCTTCTGACTGAAGTGCAAGAGTGCTACCCACAGCAACGCCGCAGAGTAGTAGCATTCTGTGCCAACTTATGGGTGATTTTGTGTGTGAGGAGGAACTGATTTTAAATGCAAACATTAACAAGGTCCCTAACTAGTACAGAGGTGACTTTCATTTAATTAACTTTGGCTGGATTTGAAACTGCAATCCACATATTAAAACATAATGGGCTGAACATCATCTTCATCCTGGACCTTAGTTTTACCAGCATGTGTGCAACTCCTATCACTGCAGGCTGTGAACCTGAATTCAATAAAATCTGGTAATCTCTAGGCTGACGCCAGGAAAAGTGACAATGAAGCGATCGTCTTGTCATAAAAGCTCAATTTGTTCATTAATATCCCTTTAGGGAAGGACACCTGGCATCCTTACCTGGTCTGGGCCAATTTCTGACTCCAGCCCGACACCAACATAGTTACTTTCAGCGCCTTCAGGACAACTCGGTATGTGCAATAAATACAGTGAAGCCCAGATTCCGAGAACCAATTTTTAAAAAAAATACAAGCAATAGCTAAGAATGTGATCTTTCTGAGGAAGGGAGACAACAACAGAATTGATTTTTAAATATATTTCCTGAAATTGGAAAAACAACAAAAATCTAATTTTTTTTTTAAATGAGAGGCACTCAATCCAAAGATTTTTAATTGCCCAAGTTCAGGAAAGCCAGCTCTTGACCTGGAAAATGTGTTCTTTCTCCGACTAAGAAAAGGATTATCACAAAGTACAGAAAGTGGGATGATTGCTGTTACACAACAACAGTTTGGATCCAGTGAAGCAGAAAAGGAGAAAATCAATCAGAGAATCAATTTTAATGCTCATTAAATTTACAGAATGCCGAGCGAATGGGTTTTTGGGATCTGTTTCATGTATGGAAATCAATAATTGTCCAGCATTATCTCCTTAAGGATAATACCACAAAAACCTCTCATCCTCCTACAGAATCTGCAAAAAACAGACTGTCAAATAACATTCCACTGACAAGATGTTTTGTGAACTTTGGTATTTCACACAGAAAATTGAAGAGGAGCAGATGAATTACTTGATGTAATTGGAGGTGAAAGGTGTACCCCCCAATTTTATACTCATGTCACCTTCTTCTGCTGAACATAATCACTCAGGCTCAGTTTATAGCACTCTTACCGCTGAGTTACAAAGTTCTGGGTTCAAGTCTCACCCAAGGCCTAGATACAAGAATTGAGGCTGACACTCCAATACAGTCCCAAAGGAGTGCTGCACTGTCAGAGGTTCTGTGTTTTGGATGAGATGTTAAACTGAGGCCCCATCTGCCTGCTTGGGTGGATGTAGAAGATCCCATGGCACTGTTTGAAGGAGAAAGGTGGGGCGGGGGGTGGGGGGGGGTGCGGTGTTTCCCTGGTGTGCTGGCCAATATTTTTCCCTCAATCAACATCACACAAGAAAACAGTTTAGCTGGTCATTATCACATGGCAGTTTGTGGGATCTTGCTGTGCACACACTGGGTGCTGCATTTCCTGCATTACAACAGTGACTACACTTCAAAAGTGCTTCATAGATTGTGAAGCGCTTTGAGACATCCAGTGGTCATGAAAGGCGCTATATAAATGCAAGTCTTTCTTTTAACAGGGAGCGCAGTGTTAAAGCAATTGAATGCATGTACAATGCTTTGGGACATTTTAACTTTTTTGTTTGCTGTTTCACAATCTCAGTTTAGATCTATTCTCTTCCTGCATGATACAGAGTAAATGTCTCTCATCTAATTCCCACGTTGCCATGTTACTTGCATTGCTTAAATCCATTTATTGGATAATTCAAATTCCCAGTGAAGAAACTGCTTTTGAACTGTCAGGCAGTAGAGAGTATTGTTAACAATTTCTGCTGTGAGTTTATTGCACTGAATGTAAAGCCCAGATTTTAACCCAGGGCGAGAATCAGGATGCAAGTGTCGAAGGTGGCAGCGATTAGCTCAGCTCCCCTCACCTTTGAATGTTCCCTCGTGGACTCCCATCCAAAGCCAGTGGGAATGGTTTGGAGGCTGGCATGTGTGAGCAGGACCACAGGAAAACAGTCCCTGGGTCGATAAGTGAGTTTGCTGGGGGGTGGGTTGCAGGATGGGGGAGGGTTGTGGCAGGAACCATCGCAACTGGAGGTTGGGGGTGGTGGGAGAGGAAGACCCAAGGTCACCTTGTGGTGTCAGGAGGAACCCAGCTGACTTCAAAGAGACTCACCTGGGTCTCCTTCGGCCATTACCAGATTCCTGCTGCCAGCCTTCACAAGCTAGTCCTGGACTGTGGGACTTTAGCCGACCTAGAGTTAAAACCTTGCGCGCGCTGCATTTGTGCGATCGGACCACGATTTAGTCCCTCTAGTTAGGTCCAAAGCTGTCTGGGGTGGGCAGCTTTCTCACCCCCTCCTCCCCGCCAGAAAATAACCCCCTCCCCCCACTACCACCCCTTCCCACCAGGCTGGTTAGATTATAATCACTGAGGTATCTGTGAGGATCTACAGTGATCTCTCAATGTGCTTGTGTCAAGTTTTCATGTATTAACGTATACGAGACTTAAAAATCATAATTTGACAGAGGCTGATCCAAAAACAGAAAGTGCCAGAAACAGACAGTGGATCTATGTGTCCAGGATCTGTAGAGAGGGCCAACAAGTTAATGTTTGGGCGTGGAAGCAGCTTCTATATATAAAGAACTGGCTGGGCAACAGGAGACAGAGAGTAGCAGTGGAAGGGAGTTTCTCAAAATGGAGACGTGTGACCAGCGGTGTTCCACAGGGATCCGTGCTGGGACCACTGTTGGTTGTGATATACATAAATGATTTGGAGGAAAGTATAGGTGGTCTGATTAGCAAGTTTGCAGACGACACTAAGATTGGTGGAGTAGCAGATAGTGAAGGGGACTGTCAGAGAATACAGCAGAATATAAATAGATTGGAGAGTTGGGCAGAGAAATGGCAGATGGAGTTCAATCAGGGCAAATGCGAAGTGATGCATTTTGGAAGATCCAATTCAAGAGTGAACTATACAGTAAATGGAAAAGTCCTAGGGAAAATTGATGTACAGAGAGATTTGGGTGTTCAGGTCCATTGTTCCCTGAAGGTGGCAACGCAGGTCAATAGAGTGGTCAAGAAGGCATACGGCATGCTTTCCTTCATCGGACAGGGTATTGAGTACAAGAGTTGGCAGGTCATGTTACAGTTGTATAGGACTTTGGTTCGGCCACATTTGGAATACTGCGTGCAGTTCTGGTCGCCACATTACCAAAAGGATGTGGATGCTTTGGAGAGGGTGCAGAGGAGGTTCACCAGGATGTTGCCTGGTATGGAGGGCGCTAGCTATGAAGAGAGGTTGAGTAGATTAGGATTATTTTCATTAGAAAGACGGAGGTTGAGGGGGGACCTGATTGAGGTGTACAAAATCATGAGAGGTATAGACAGGGTGGATAGCAAGAAGCTTTTTCCCAGAGTGGGGGATTCAATTACTAGAGGACACGAGTTCAAAGTGAGAGGGGAAAAGTTTAGGAGGGATATGCGTGGAAAGTTCTTTACGCAGAGGGTGGTGGGTGCCTGGAACGCGTTGCCAGCGGAGGTGGTAGACGCGGGCATGATAGCGTCTTTTAAGATGCATCTAGACAGATACATGAATGGGCAGGAAGTAAAGAGATACAGATCCTTAGAAAATAGGCGACATGTTTAGATAGAGGATCTGGATCGGCGCAGGCTTGGAGGGCCGAAGGGCCTGTTCCTGTGCTGTAATTTTCTTTGTTCTTTGTTCTTTGAAACTTTAACTGCTCTGTTCTCCCAACAGATGCTGACTGAGCTGCCACGTGTCTCCAGTATTCTCTGTTTTTGACGCAGTGTGTGGTTCATTCGTCATGCCTGGTTTAGACTGATGGCTCCGCAAAGACACTCAACAATATCTGATGCTTTTCCTCCCTGACCTGCTCACCTCAACCAGAGACTGTTGAATTCCTCATTGTTCATGACAAACCCCATGCTGTGAAGAGCTTGCTTCAGTTGTTCAGCTTTAATGACTCCGCCAGGGTTCAGACAGGATGGTTCGAAGTGCGCTTCCATTGAAAATCCACTGGAAAACAATTTTAAAAAACAAGTTGGAGAGAGAATCATAGAACGGTTACAGCACAGAAGGAGGCCATTCGGGCATCGTTTCTGTGCTGGCTCTTTGCATGAGCAACTCAACTAGTCCATCTCCCCCATCCTTTCCCCATAGCCCTGCAAAATCTTTTCCCTTCAGGTGCTTATCCAATTCCCTTTTGGAAGCCTCGATTGAACCTGCCTCCACCACACTCTCAGACAGTGCATTCCAGATCCTAAACACTCACTGAACCTGCCTCCACCACACTCTCAGACAGTGCATTCCAGATCCTAAACACTCACTGAACCTGCCTCCACCACACTCTCAGACAGTGCATTCCAGATCCTAAACACTCACTGAACCTGCCTCCACCACACTCTCAGACAGTGTATTCCAGATCCTAAACACTCACTGAACCTGCCTCCACCACACGCTCAGGCAGTGCAGTCCAGATCCTAAACACTCACTGAACCTGCCTCCACCACACGCTCAGGCAGTGCATTCCAGATCCTAAACACTCACTGAACCTGCCTCCACCACACGCTCAGGCAGTGCAGTCCAGATCCTAAACACTCACTGAACCTGCCTCCACCACACGCTCAGGCAGTGCATTCCAGATCCTAAACACTCACTGAACCTGCCTCCACCACACTCTCAGGTAGTGCAGTCCAGATACTAAACACTCACTGAACCTGCCTCCATCACACTCTCAGACAGTGCATTCCAGATCCTAAACACTCACAGAACCTGCCTCCACCACACACTCAGACAGTGCATTCCAGATCCTAAACACTCACTGAACCTGCCTCCACCACACTCTCAGACAGTGCATTCCAGATCCTAAACACTCACTGAGCCTGCCTCCACCACACTCTCAGACAGTGCATTCCAGATCCTAAACACTCACTGAACCTGCCTCCACCGCACTCTCAGACAGTGTATTCCAGATCCTAAACACTCATTGAACCTGCCTCCACTACACTCTCAGACAGTGCATTCCAGATCCTAAACACTCACTGAACCTGCCTCCACCACAGTCTCAGGCAGTGTATTCCAGATCCTAAACACTCACTGAACCTGCCTCCACCACACTCTCAGACAGTGCATTCCAGATCCTAAACACTCACTGAACCTGCCTCCACCACACTCTCAGACAGTGCATTCCAGATCCAAACACTCACTGAACCTGCCTCCACCACACTCTCAGACAGTGTATTCCAGATCCTAAACACTCACTGAACCTGCCTCCACCACACTCTCAGACAGTGCATTCCAGATCCTAAACACTCACTGAACCTGCCTCCACCACACTCTCAGACAGTGTATTCCAGATCCTAAACACTCACTGAACCTGCCTCCACCACACTCTCAGACAGTGTATTCCAGATCCTAAACACTCACTGAACCTGCCTCCACCACACTCTCAGACAGTGTATTCCAGATCATAAACACTCACTGAAACTGCCTCCACCACACTCTCAGACAGTGCATTCCAGATCCTAAACACTCACTGAACCGGCCTCCACCACACTCTCAGACAGTGCATTCCAGATCCTAAACACTCACTGAACCTGCCTCCACCACAGTCTCAGGCAGTGCATTCCAGATCCTAAACATTCACTGAACCTGACTCCACCACACTCTCAGACAGTGTATTCCAGATCCTAAACACTCACTGAACCTGCCTCCACCACACTCTCAGACAGTGTATTCCAGATCCTAAACACTCACTGAACCTGCCTCCACCACACTCTCAGACAGTGTATTCCAGATCCTAAACACTCACTGAACCTGCCTCCACCACACTCTCAGACAGTGTATTCCAGATCATAAACACTCACTGAAACTGCCTCCACCACACTCTCAGACAGTGCATTCCAGATCCTAAACACTCACTGAACCGGCCTCCACCACACTCTCAGACAGTGCATTCCAGATCCTAAACACTCACTGAACCTGCCTCCACCACAGTCTCAGGCAGTGCATTCCAGATCCTAAACATTCACTGAACCTGACTCCACCACACTCTCAGACAGTGCATTCCAGATCCTAAACACTCACTGAACCTGCCTCCACCACACTCTCAGACAGTGTATTCCAGATCATAAACACTCACTGAAACTGCCTCCACCACACTCTCAGACAGTGCATTCCAGATCCTAAACACTCACTGAAACTGCCTCCACCACACTGTCAGACAGTGTATTCCAGATCATAAACACTCACTGAAACTGCCTCCACCACACTCTCAGACAGTGCATTCCAGATCCTAAACACTCACTGAACCTGCCTCCACCACACTCTCAGACAGTGTATTCCAGATCATAAACACTCACTGAAACTGCCTCCACCACACTCTCAGACAGTGCATTCCAGATCCTAAACACTCACTGAACCTGCCTCCACCACACTCTCAGACAGTGCATTCCAGATCCTAAACACTCACTGAACCTGCCTCCACCACACTCTCAGACAGTGCATTCCAGATCCTAAACACTCACTGAACCTGCCTCCACCACACTCTCAGACAGTGTATTCCAGATCCTAAACACTCACTGAACCTGCCTCCACCACACTCTCAGACAGTGCATTCCAGATCCTAAACACTCACTGAACCTGCCTCCACCACACTCTCAGACAGTGCATTCCAGATCCTAAACACTCACTGAACCTGCCTCCACCACACTCTCAGACATTGCATTCCAGATCCTAAACACTCACTGCGTAAAAAGGTTTTCCCTTAGGTCGTTGTTCGTTCTTTTGCCATTCACCTTAAATCAGAGTGCACTAGTTTTTCTCTATCTCGGCTATCCAGACCCCGCATAATTTTAAACACAGGGGAGATGGTAGTGTAGTGGTAATGTCGCTGGTCTAGTAATCCAAAGGCCCAGACTAATACCCTGGGGACATGGGTTCAAATCCCACCACGGCAGCTGGTGGAATTTAAATTCAATTAATTAATAAATGTCTGGAATTGAAAGTTAGTTTCAGTAATGGTGCCATGAAGCTATCAATTGTTGTCAAAACTCTTCTGGTTCACTAATGTCCTTTAGGGAAGGAAATCTACTGTTCTTACCTGGTCTGGCCTACCTGTGACTCCAGACCCACAGCAATGTGGTTGGCTCTTAACTGCCCTCTGAAATGGCTTAACAAGGCATTCAGTTCAAGGGCTATTAGGGTGGCTAACAAATGCTGGCGTTGCTAGCAATGCCCACATCCCATGAAAGAATAAAAAACACTTTTATCAAATCTCCTCTTAATCTTCTCTTCTCCAAGAAGAACAGCCCCAGCTTCTCCAATCTATCCATGTAACTCAAGTCCCGCATCCCTGGAACCATTCTTGTAAATCTTTTCTGCCCTCTTTCTAATGCCTTCACATCCTTCCTAAAGTGCAGTGACTAGAAATGGACACAATACTGCAGTTGAGGGCTAACCAGTGTTTTATACAGGTTTATCATAACCTCCTTGCTTTTGTACTCAATGCACTTATTTATAAAGCCCAGAAAACTGTATGCTTTATTAACCACTTTCTCAACCTGTCCTACCACCTTCAACGATTTGTGTACATATACCCCTTGGTCCCTCTCTCCTGCACCCCCTTTAGAATGGCATCCTTTATTTTATATTGCCTCCCCTCATTCTTCTGAACAATATGTATTACTTCATACTTCACCCACCCATTCCACCAGCTTGTCCTCTAGGAAGTTTATCACGATCCTCCTCACAGTTCAGAATACTTCCAAGTTTTGTGTCATCCCCAAATTTTGAAACTGTGCCCTGCACACCTAAGTCTAGACCATTAGTTTCGATGAAGAAAAGCAGTGGCCCTAGTATCGATCCCTGTGGAACCCCACTGTATACCTTCCTCCAGTCAGAAAACAGACGACTCTGCTTCCTGTCACTCAGTCAACTTTGTTTCCATGCTGCCACTGTCCCTTTTATTCCAACCTTGCTGGCAAGTCTATTATGTGGCACTTTATCAAACATCGTTTGGAAGTCCATATAAACCATATCAACCACACTATCATCATCAACCCTCTCTGTCACCTCATCAAAAATCTCAATCATTAATTAAACATGATTTGCCTTTAACAAATCCATGCTGGTTTTCCTTCATTAATCCACATTTGTCTAAGTGACTATTAATTTTGCCCTGGATTGTTGTTTATTTATTTAGAGATACAGCACTGAAACAGGCCTTTCGGCCCACCGAGTCTGTGCCGACCATCAACCACCCATTGATACTAATCCTACACTAATCCCATATTCCTACCACATCCCCACCTGTCCCTATATTCCCCTACCACCTACCTATACTGGGGACAATTTATAATGGCCAATTTACCTATCAACCTGAAAGCCTTTGGCTGTGGGAGGAAACTGGAGCACCCGGCGGAAACCCACGCGGTCACAGGGAGAACTTGCAAACTCCACACAGGCAGTACCCAGAATTGAACCCGGGTCGCTGGAGCTGTGAGGCTGCGGTGCTAACCATTGCGCCACTGTGCCACCCGTTGTCT
Organism: Heterodontus francisci; assembly: GCF_036365525.1. Lineage (NCBI taxonomy): Eukaryota > Metazoa > Chordata > Chondrichthyes > Heterodontiformes > Heterodontidae > Heterodontus > Heterodontus francisci. The sequence goes on from NC_090388.1 coordinate 6,694,005, forward strand.
CTAAAAGCTTGCCCACCACAGAGGTTAAACTGACTGGCCTGTAGTTGCTGGGTTTGTCTTTACACCCTTTTTTGAACAAGGGTGTAACATTTGCAATTCTCCAGTCCTCTGGCACTAGTCCTGTATCTGAGGAGGATTGGAAGATTATGGCTAGTGCCTCCACATTTCTTCCCTTACTCCCTTACTTCCCTCAGTATCCTTGGATGCATCCCATCCAGTCCTGGTAACTTACCAAACTTTAAGTACAGCCAACCGTTCTATATCGTCAACCACCTCGTCTTTCACTATGTCTTGGGCAGCATCTTTTTCCTTGGTAAAGTCAGATACTAAGTATGCATTTAATACCTCAGCCATTCTCTCTGCCTCCATGAGTAAATCCACTTTTCGGTCCCTAATCGACCCCAACCCTCCTCTTACTACCCTTTTATGTTTATATGCTTTTGTTAGTCAGGCAGGGGAATTGCATAGGTTGAACAGGTGACTTTAGAAGGATATTGGAAATGGGAAGGAAAGGTGATTAGCTCCAGTTGAAGAGATAGCAGAGGCACAGGGACAATGGGCAGTAGGACATCTTTCTGTGCTGTAGTTTCTGAGACTCGATGAATTCGGTGTGAACATATATCTGTCGACCTACCAACTATCTCTTTGATTCTGAGAATCGTATATTCCATAGGGTTCGGAAAAAGAATTCTGTGTAATTCTTAATGCAAATATCGATTTTTTTCCCCCCCTATGTACCTTGGAAAATTAAACATCTAAAGAAAGAATTGTAGATTCCTATCTGTTAAATATTTGTTTCTGCTCTTGGACACTTGTAAACATCTCAATTCAGCTAAGAAACAGACTTGTTACTATAAATATTGATTTTGTAAAGTGTTATAATTTGAATGTAGTGAGCACTCAAGTCAATGGGAATGTATTCATCATCTTTAGCAAAATGTGCAAGCTTTTGCTAGCCGGATAATTTGCTAGCCGGATAATTTGCTAGCTGATTTCAACAGCAAACAAAGAAGGAACTTGCATTTTTAAGGCACCATTTCATGGCTTCCGAACTTCCCACAGCTAATGAAGAACTTTTCTGAAGCATTGTCACAGTTGTAATGTAGGAAATGCAGCAACAATTTGCACACAGCAAGCTCCCACAAACAGCAATGAGGTCATGACTAGATCATCTGTTGGAGTGATGTTGTTTGAGGGATAGATGTTAACTAGGACACCGGAGAGATCATCTCTGCTCTACTTCGTGTCATGGGACCTTATCATTTATCATATTGCTGTTTGTGGGATCTTTCTGTGCTCACATTGGCTGCAGTGTTTTCTACATTACAACAGTGACGACACGACACATTGGCTGTGCAGTGCTTTGGGACTTCCTGAGGTTGTGATAGGCGCTACGGAAATGCAAGTCTTTCTTTTTTTATCTAAACTATTTGACACAAGTGATGTGCAGTTGCCTCAAGAGTCGCTTCCCCACTGAGTCTCTTAATGCATTAACAAATCACCTAACATATCAAACATTACTGACTCACTCGGCACCACCAACCTTTCATGTACTTTCTGTTTCAGTAAACTAAGGTGATTTTCAGTGTTTTCTTCAACTTTGCTTGTTTTTTGCAGCAGAAAGCAATTGTTGGGATTCTTGGTCCCATTCTCTTGCAATTGTTTTAGTTGAACATTCTTTATCCACTCGGTCTTCCCAACCTACGGAACAAAATTTGAAATTAATAACCATCCGTACTTTGTTGTAATATCATTGTATAAATACTGGCTGAAGGTAAGACCCAAAGGACTGAATTAGTGATGTGGGACTTAGAGAGGTGACCAAAACTGGATTTGGGTTTGACCAGTTACATGCATTAAAGATTACTTCTGTAATCTAAAGGTTTATACTTCACCTCCAACCTGAAAATTACCATCTGCAGTTGGCACATTCAAACAGGGGTAGATATTCAACCCATAGCCTGTGGTTCCCTCTTGTCTATATCAGAAGGTTGTGGGTTTAAGCCCCATTCTAAAGACTTGAGCACAAATTTCCATTGAAGCCCAATGGATTTCTGAGGGAGTGCTGCACTGTTGGAGGTGTCGTCTTTTGGATATGATGTTAAACTGAGGCCCCCTCAACCCTCTCAGATGGACATAAGAGACCCCAATGAAGAACAGCAAGGGCATCATCCCTCGTCCACTGAACAACATTCATCTCTCAACTTACACTTGTTTATTTGGACATTATCACAGTGCTGTTTGTGGGAGCTTGTCGTGTGCAAATTGGCTGTTACGTTTTCTATATCACAACAGTGACTACACTTCAAAAAGAAGTAGTTTATTGGCTGCAAAGTGCTTTGGGATGTCCTGAGTTTGTGAAAGGGTGCTATATAAATGCAAGTTTTTCTTTCATTCTTCTTATTCAATACATCTAGGTAGTGATTTCCTTAATATGCCCTGGCCTTACCTCAGTGTCCTGGAAACAGCTTGCAAAGTCACCAAAGGAGAATCGCGATAACCCAGCAATTCCTAAGCTACAAAGAGATTAATATAGACACAGATGAATAATTACCTCAGTTATTATTATAATAAATATCAGAAAAAGCTGTCACATCAACAGAAAGAACAACAAGCAAAGACAATACAGACAGGATAGGAAGAAGACACGGGTAATGCAGGCATTCCCAAAGCCATTAGCACTCACTAACCAGATTTCAGTTTTGAATACTGGGGAGGATGACAATTCCTTGGAGGGATCCAGTAAGAATCAAACCCCCTAGCACCATAGGTGATTTGGAACACACAGTGAGAAAAGAAAGCACAGAAATGCTGTAGTCATGGGGGATTCAATAGTTAGGGGCATAGACAGGCTTTTCTGTAGCAGTACACATGATTTCTGAATGGTATGTAGCCTCCCTAGTGTCAGGGTAAAGGATATCACCGAACGAGTGCAGAACAGTCTGCGAGAGGAAGGAAAACAGCCAGAAATCATGGTTCATATCAGAACCAATGACATGGCTTAAAAAAATGATGAGATCCTTCTGGCAGAGTTTGAGGAGCTAAAAAAGGCATTAAAAACAGGGCCTCAATGGTAGAAATCTCAGGATTACTCCCAGTGCTACATACTAGTGAGTATTGAAACAGCATAATAGTCCAGGTAAACACTAGAGACGTGGTGCTGGAGGGAAGGCTTCAGATTCTTGGGGAATTGGGACTAGCTCTGGCAGGAAGTGCACCTGTACAAGATGGACAGGTTGCACCTGAATAAAGCCAGGGCCAATGATCTTGCTGAGAGGCTATCTAGTACTGCTGGTGAGAGCTTAAACTAATTTGGCAAGGGTAAGGGAACCAGAAAATAGCAGACAGGAGCAGATAGGAGATCGGAGATAGAAACAGCTGCAAAATTACAAATACCTCAAAAATTGCAGGGACCAGATTGAGGAAAAAAGCAAAAGTGCTGAAGGAGGCTTTAAAGTGTGCCGATGTGTCGATGTCTAATGTGTAACTAATAAGCTTGGTGAGCTGCAAGCAAACATTGCTAGGTGGGATTGTGACGTGGTTACATTCACACAGACATGGCTCACACAAGGCCAGGAATGGGTTCTTAATATTCCTGGTTACCAAGTATTTCAGGAATGATAGAGAAGAAAAAAGAGGAGGGGACGTAGCAATACTGATTATGGATGACGTTACAGTTCTATATAGAAGACATATACTAGATGGTTCAGGAAGTGAATCTATTTGGCTTGAGTTGAGAAACAGAGGGAGAGCTGTTACATTGTTAGTTTTTCTAGAGCAACAATCAGTGAGAAGGAGATAGATGAGCAAATTTGTCAGCAAATTTCAGAAGTGATGTTAGGAGACATTAATTACCCTATTGTAAGCTCGAAAAATCATAGTGTTAAGGGCTGGGAAGGAGAAGGATTCTGATATGTTCACAGGAGAACTTTCTCGAACAATATGTCTCCAGTCCAACACGTAAGGAAGCAGTGTTGGATTTGATTCTGGGATATGAAGTAGGGCAAGTGGAGTGTGTTACAGTAGGAGATCATCCAGCTAACAGTGATCACAATATAATTCGGTTTAGAGTAATTATTAGAGTAATCCTCCCCAGTACTTAAATACTTAAGATAAAAATGTTGAACTGGGAAGAGTTAATTTCAGTGATTTAAGAAGGGATTTAGCACAGGTAGACTGGAAAAGGTGATAGCAGGTTAAGGCAATAATGGAGCAATTGGAGGGCATTGAGGGAAGAGATAGTTCAGGTACAAACTAGGCTTTACCTTGGAAGGGAAAAGGTAGAGCATTCAAAGCTAACGTACCCTGGATGACAAAGGAAATAAAAGTTAAAACAGAAAAAGGAGGCTTATGTCAGGAGCTAGATTCAGTTAATAACGAGGCAAATTATGGAAAGTACAGGAGGGAACTGAAAAATTTAATAAGAGAGTCAAAGAGGGGTTACACGATAAGATTAGCAAGCAACATTCAAGTGAACCATAAAGTATTTTATAAACATACTAAGTGTAAGAGGTTAGCTAGAGAAACAAGTTGGGCCTATTAAGGACCCAAAGGGAAAATTTCATGTCGAGGCATGGCTAAAGTATTAATTGAGTACATTACATCTGTCTGCACAAAGGAAGCAGATGATGTGAAGATTACACTAAAAGAAGAGAGGGAAGTTATAAACAGGATAGCAATAGACAGAGTAGGTGTATTAAAAAGGTTAGCATTACTGAAAGTCGGTAAGTCACCTGGTACAGATGGAATGCATCCCAGGTTGCTGAAAGAAGCAAAGGTTGAAATCGCAGTGGCATTAGTTACAATATTTCAATCCTCATTGGATACTGGAGCAGTGCTGGAGCACTGGAGGGTTGCTAATGTTCTACCACTATTCAAAAAGCGGAGAGGGATAAAGCAGGAAACTAACGGCCAGTCAGCTTAACATCGGTGGTGGGGAAGTTATTAGACGCCATCAAAGACAAAATAAACTTTTATTTGGACAGGCATGGGTTAATCAAGAACAGCCAAAATGAATTTTATAAAAGCAAATCTTGTCTGACTAACTTGAATGAATTATTTGATGAAGTAACAGAGAAGGTTGATCAAGGTAGTGCAGTAGATGTATATATGGACTTTTGGAAGGCTTTCGACAAAGTGCCAAATAAGAGACTTATTAAGAAGAGGGAAGCTCATGGAATTAAGGGGTAAGTAGCGCTTTGGTTCAGTGACAGGAAGCAAAAGGGTGGTGATGGATGAATGGCTTTCGGACTGGGAGGTGATTTGCAGTGATGTTCCCCAAGAGTCAGTTTCTGGGTCCGTTACTCTTTACAATATTTTTAAATGAAATATACTCGGGTGTAGGGTGCAGCATTATAATGTTCACAAATGATACGAAACTTGGCAAAGTCGTAGATCATGATGAGGAGAGTTACAGGCTTCAGGATGACATGACAGGATGGTGAAATGGGCAGAAGCATGGCAGATGGAGTTCAGTGCAGAGAAGTGTGAAGTGATGCACTTTGGGAGGACTAATGTGGAAAGGCAGCATACTATAAATGGCATGATTTTGAAAAGTGTAGATGCTCAGAGAGACCTTAGTGTCCAGATATACAAAACCTTAAAGGTGACAGGGGAAGTTAATAAGGTGATTAAAAAGCACGTGGGTTACTTAGGTTTACAAATAGAGGAATAGAATATAAAGGAAAAGACGTCATATGAGAACTTTATAAATCATTGGATAAGCCTCAGCTGGAGTATTGTGGACAATTCTGGGCACCGGACTTCTGGAAAGATGTAAAGACCTTAGGAAGGGCACAGAGGAGGTTTACTAGGATATTACCAGGGATGAAGGACTTCAGTTATGAGGAGAGGTTGGGAAAGTCAGGAATGTTCTCCTTGGAACAAAGAGGGTTAAGAGGTGACCTCCAAGAGGTTTACAAGATGAAGTGAGGTTTTAATAGAGAGAGGAAAATTATTCCCTCTGATGAGTGGGGCAATAACCACAGGTCATTGATTCAAAATCATTGGCAAAAGATTTAGTGGGGTGATAAGGAGAAAGTTTTCTCACCCACAGTATTCCTGGCATCTGGAACGCTCAACCTGAAAAGGTGGTGGAAGCCGATTCCATAAATAATTTGAAAAGGGCTTTGGACAGGTTCTTGAGGATCAGGAACTTACAGGGTTATGGACAAAAAACAGGGATGTGGGACTAAGCACAACAACTCTTTCAAAGAGCCAACATTGGCATGACAGACCGAATGGCCTCCTTCTGTGCTGTGTTTCTATGACTCTATAAAATCTTTAAACTAATTAACGGAATCAATCAAGTTGAAAATATCAAGTTGTTTAACATTGACAAGGAACAGAGAATACAATTTGCAATCTTCGTACAAGTGCAGAAATTAGAAAAGGAAAACATAATTTCCACACAAATTGATGCGTGGAACAAACTGCGAGAGAAAAGAGTTGATTCGGGGTCAATTGCCACTTTTAAAAATGATCTGGATCAATATCTGTAGAGAAATGGGATTGAGGGCTAAAGAGATGTCTAAAAACATTGTTTTCAAACGACAGGTAGGGGAAGGACCTTACAGTCAAGCAGCAACAATGGAGGAGGGGAAAGATCACAGTACAATGATCAAATATTACATTGAGCACAGTGCTCAGTTCTGGTCACCAATACAGAGAGGAAGCAGTTCAAGGAAGCCAATGAGACTGATGACTATCATGGAGGACTGAGCTCCAAAAACTAGAGAAACATGGGCTTTTCAGCTTTGTTAGAGGAGTTGATCTTACAGAAGGTAGTATATGGTGAAAGGTTGGCTTAGAAAATTACTTCAAACTAAATTTCCAGAGTGGAACAAAGAGGCGCAGGTTCAAGGCAATAAAAGTCAAACTTAAGACCGATATTAGAAAGCTCTACTTCAAAGAGTGAATAGATTGCCAGATAGAGTAGTGAAGGTGCAAAACCTGGAGGTATTTAACAGCTGGAATTTGCAAAGGGTCTTAGGAACAGGATTAGTTCATTCGGATCATCAAACCTGTTCTGCCATTTAGTGAGATCATGGCTGATCTGCCCTTTTGGATGGGAGAGCAAAAATTGGTCAATTGGCTTTCCTCATGTGCATTGATCTGAAGATCTGGTGAAGATCTTGGCTGAGACAAGCTGCAACAGTCTTTCCTCACTCTTTAACTTCTTGCACTTCAGTTTAAAACCATTTCAGTTTTGAGCATATCCATATCTCTCCTTTCAACACTGAAGTATTTTGCAATGGGTTTTTAAAAAAAGGAATGAAATTGGGCAGGCATTCTAGCAAGTTCCATTTGATTGGCCACAAACTCGGCTGGGAGCTGGACATAACCAAAGGGGCTGGACTTGAGGGGAAAGGTTTCCAGAATGGTCTTGTCCAGCAATGGTGGGGGGGAGGGGAGGCAAGGGAGGGAAGAGGGTGCACCTGATAAAGCCATCTCATGGTGGAGTTGCGGCTGGGGGCCTGAGAACTGCTCAAGTCCAAACTGCCATGCTGTGCCCTTCATTCTGAGCACTGCAGGTATGCCTGATGAGTCCCAGGCGTACTTCACCAACAGGGGTGGTTGTGAGTGAGTTCCCAGCTTGGGTTGGGGTCCAAGCCAGGATTTGGATCTAGAAACACTCCTGAACGTGAAGGACTCAAAATGGATTTTTAAATATTACAGGCAGCTCTCTTGCACCTCCCCCACAGATACAGGGGGGCAACCTCTTCCTTTAATCTGAACAGGGTCCTGCTCCTACCCTCACTGCCACACCTGTCCCACTCCCCCAACTGGTAATCTTCAACCAGGATTACCAGCCTGTACCACAGAGGAGATTGCCCCGATGCATGTCCAGACCACTCATGGCCAGCCCCTCACTGTCCCTTCTCCTGACTCTGCAATCTTTAATGGCAGCTGATGGAGGCGGAGGGCAATGGCTTACTCTGTGATGCACACTCCCTTGGGTTTTCAGCTACTTTATTGTCAAGTTTCATCGAGGCTGTGGCTCAGTGGGTAGTGCTCTTGTCTCTGAGTCAGATGCTTGTGGCTTCAACTCCCACTCCTGAGACTTAGACACAGAATTTAGCGGAACACTCCATTGTGGTACTGAGGGAGTGCTTTGCTGTTGGAGGTGCTGTCTTTTGGATGAGATGTTAAACTACAGCCCTGTTTACCCTCTCAGGTGGGATCAAAGGTCCAATGGTACCATTGGGAGAAGGCCAGGGGAGTTCTCCCCCCTGTTCTGGGGCTAATATTTATCCCTCAACCAAGATCAGTAAAAACAGATTATCTGGTCATTTTTGTAATGCCATTGGTGGGATCTTGCTGTGTGAAAATTGGCTGCTGCTTTTTCTTACATGACAACAGTGACTACACTTCAAAAAGTACTTAATTGGCTGTAAAGTCCTTTGAGGTTGTGAAAGGTGCTATATAAATGTAAATTATTTATTTCTAAAAACTGTTTATAAGCATTTGGATAAGCCATTTCAGAGAGTTTAGTAGAAGGAAACGTGCAACTATATCGACCAATTCTGCTGTGCGGCATCATAGTTTACTGCTAGAATAAGATGCTGAGATAGATGTTCGTTGAAATGCTAGAAACTTAGCAACACATTGAGCTACTCTGAAGTATTAAACTTCCGCTGATGTATCTAGATTGACAGGAATGAAACATGGAGTTTAGTGACCAGAACTAGACAGACGGAGTCTTGCTCCTCTGAAGCTGAACTGTTAGTTCTTGCTTTTGTACACAGCAAGATCCCATAATTAGCAATGAGATTTTTAAAAATCCATTTCAGTGATGTTGGTTGAGGGGTAAATGTTGGCCAGGGCACTGGGGAGAACTCCCTCTTTTCAAACTAGTGCCATGGGAACTGTTACACCCAGCTGAGAGGGCAGAGGGGGCCTCAGTTTAACATTTCATCCGGAAGATGTTTTTTCAGCAGACCAGCTCTAACCCTCCACTGCAAGGGCCAGATCTTGATCTTCCAGCACAACTAACAGCAGGTTCCGGTTCCCCCTCACCTGTAGTGTTCCCAAGGACATCACATCACCCCAGCAGGACTCGTTCAAGAGCCGATAGGACTCAGCAACGTTCTAGACCTGAGCAAAAGCTGACATCCTTCCTTGAATTTCATGCTCTCAATCCCTCAGAGGCTAATTAGAAATCCATATCTTTGCCTTAGCTATCAGACGGCCCTCTCTACTGACTGACTCAGCAAGACAAGCCTGAGCAAGACTTGGCTGCCAACCAGCAGAGACAGAATGGACAATAACCTGAATACCTCAAGTACATCTCTGAGATTTTCCTAAGTACACAGTACCATTGCTTTCATTAATCTCCAACAATTATTAGCAAAAGAAATATGCACTGACATGTATTTAAAGATAATAATTACCTGCCAAGGAGATCATTGACCTGTTGAGTATTTAAGTATCCGCACAAATTCCACAGAATCCTCGTCAGTGCCTCTCTGTGCCAAAAGAATCAGTTAACAGATGATTCTGATGAAAGGTCACAGACCTGAAACGTTAACTTTGCTTCTCTCTCCACAGATGCTGCCAGACCTGCGGAGTATTTCCAGCACTTTCTGATTTTATTTCAGGTAAGAGTTGATGATTGGTTAACATGTCAACAACAACAATAACAACTTGCATTTAATAGCACCTTAAAGCAATAAAACATCCCAAGGCGCTTCACAGGAGAGTTATCGAACTAAATATGACCCTGAGTCACATTAGGGGATATTGGGACAGCTGGCCAAAAGTTTGGCCAAAGAGGTAGATTTTAAAGGAGGAGAGAGGATAGAGAGGTGGAGAGGTTTAGGGAGGGAATTCCAGAGCTTGGGGCCCAGGCAGTTGAAGGCACGGCCGCCAATAGTGGAGCGATCAAAATCAGGGATGCTCAAGAGACCAGAATTAGAGGAGTGCAGATATCTCAGAGGGTTGTGGGGCTGGAGTCGATTACAGAGATAGGGAGAAGTGAGGCCATGGAGGGATTTGAAGATAAGGAAGATAATTTTAAAATTGAGGTGTTGACAGACTGAGAGCTAAAGTAGGAGAGCAAGCACAGGGATGATGGGTGAATGGGACTTGGCACAAGTTAGGATATAGGCAGCAGAGTTTTGGATGAACTCACGGTGTGCAAGGTGGGAGGCTAACTAGGAAAGCACTGGAATAGGGCCATTAAATTAATAGTATATTTTAAATATCACAAATTGTTTGTTTAGTTACCTTATGTTAGTTTACAACATGTGATTTCAAATGGTTAAGTAATTGCAATTATTGAACTAAGATTATAATATTACAAGAACAATAAGAAGTTCATTTGTACAGTGCCTTAAATGTAAAAACAGTCTTGAATCCTGATTTAGCAATTTTAGTTGGAAGAACGTTTATTTCAGGTGGGCACAAAGTGCGGCGAGAGATCACACAATTGTTTATCCCTGTCTGGCGCAAAAGTAAAATGGGAAAGGTAGCCAAACCATGGCTTACAAGGGAAATTAGAGATAGCATTAGATCCAAGGAAGGGACATATAAATTTGCCAGGAAAAACCACAGACTTGAGGATTGGGAGCAGTTTAGAATTCAGCAAAGGATTGATTAAGAAGGGAAAAATAGAGTACGAGAGCAAGGTTGCGGGGAACATAAAAACTGACTGTAAAAGTTTCTATAGGTATGCGAAGAGAAAAAGATTGGCGAAGACAAATGTAGGTCCCTTACAGTCAGAAACAGGGGAATTTATTATGGGGAACAAAGAAATGGCTGACCAACTAAATGCATATTTTGGTTCTGTCTTCACAAAGGAGGACACAAATATCATACCAGAAATGTTGGGGAACACAGGGTTTAGTGAGAGGGAGGAACTGAAGGAAATCAGTATTAGTACAGAAATGATGTTGGGGAAATTGATGGGATTGAAGGCCAATAAATCCCCAGGGCCTGATGGTCTGCATCCCAGAGTAATTAAGGAAGTGGCCCTAGAAATAGAGGATGCATTGGTGGTCAACTTCCACAATTCTATAGACTCTGGAACAGTTCCTACAGGTTGGAGGGTAGTTAATGTAACCCCACTATTTAAAAAGGGAGGTAGAGAGAAAGCAGGGAATTATAGACCAGTCAGCCTGATGTCAGTAGTGGGGAAAATTCTAGAGTCCATTATCAAAGATTTTATAGCAGAGCACGTAGAGAACAGTGGTAGAATCGGGCAGAGTCAGCATGGATTTACAAAAGGAAAATCATGCTTGACAAATCTACTAGAATCTTTCGAGGATGTAACTAGTAGAGTTGATGAGGGGGAGCCAGTGGTTGTGGTTTATTTGGACTTTTAGAAGGCTTTCGACAAAGTTCCACATAAGAGATTAGCATGTAAAATTAATGCGCATGGACTTGGGATTAGTGTTTTTCGATGGATAGAAAATTGGTTGGCAGACAGGAAACAAAGGGTAGGGATAAGTGGGTCTTTTTCCGAATAACAGGCAGTGACTAGTGGGGTACCGCAGGGATCAGTGCTAGGACCCCAGCTATTCACAATATATATTAATGATTTAGATGAGGGAACTAAGGGCGGCACAGTGGCGCAGTGGTTAGCACTGCAGCCTCAGTGATCCGGGTTCAGTTCTGGGTACTGTCTGTGGAGTTTGCAAGTTGTCCCTGTGACCATGTGGGTTTCTGCCGGGTGCTCTGGTTTCCTCCCACAGCCAAAGACTTGCAGGTTAATAGGTAAATTGGCCATTGTAAATTGCCCCTCGTGTAGGTAGGTGGTAGGAGAATTGTGGGGATGTGGTAGAGGATAGGGGATTAATGTAGGATTAGTATAAATGGGTGGTTGATGGTCAGCACAGACTCAGTCGGCCAAAGGGCCTGTTTCAGTGCTGTATCTCCCTAATATTTCCAAATTTGCAGATGACACAAAACTGGGAGGGAGGATGCAGAGAGGCTTCAGGGTGATTTGGACAAGTTAAGTGAGTGGGCAAATGCATGGCAGATGCAGTATAATGTGGATAAGTGTGAGGTTATCCACTTTGGTAGCAAAAACAGGAAGGCAGATTATTATCTGAACAGCTATAAACTGCGAGAGGGGAATATGCAGCGAGACCTGGGTGTTCTCGTACACCAGTCGCTGAAGATAAGCATGCAGGTGGTAAAAAAGGCAAATGGTATGTTGGCCTTCATAGCGAGAGGATTCGAGTCCAGAAGCAGTGATGTCTTGCTGCAATTATACAGGGCCTTGGTGAGGCCACATCTGGAATATTGTGTGCAGTTTTGATTTCCTTATCTGAGGAAGGATGTTCTTGCTATAGAGGGAGTGCAGCGAAGGTTTACCAGACTGATTCCCGGGATGGCGGTTCTGACGTATGAGGAGAGATTGAGTCAGTTGGGATTATATTCACTGGAGTTCAGAAGAGTGAGGGGGGATCTCATAGAAACCTATAAAATTCTAACAGGACTTGACAGGGTAGATGCAGGAAGGATGTTCCCGATGGTGGGGGAGTCCAGAACCAGAGGTCATAGTCTAAGGATACGGGGTAAACCTTTCAGGACTGAGATGAGGAGAAATTTCTTCACCCAGAGAGTGGTGAGCCTGTGGAATTCACTACCACAGAAAGCAGTTGAGGCCAAAACACTGTATGTTTTCAAGAAGGAATTAGATATAGCTCTTGGGTCTAAAGGGATCAAAGGATATGGGGTGAAAGCGGGAACAGGCTACTGAGTTGGATGATCAGCCATGATCATAATGAATGGCGGAGCAGTCTTGAAGGGCCGAATGGCCTACTCCTGCTCCTATTTTCTATGTTTCTATGTTTCTAAACCAAAATGGCAGGTCAATGCACCTCCGTTGCATATTGTGTGTGTGTGATCACCACCCAATTAACTGGTTTATTTCACACCTGCAGAGCGGGCAATGTGAGATTCAATTGTTCCCCCAACCTTTACACAGAGTTCTCTTTGCTGTGTGCCTCCCTACTTATTACAGCTACAAGGAAGAAGAACAAGGGACATTTATATAACACTTCAACGTGTCCTCTGGATGTCTCGAGGCAATTCACGGCCAATGAATTACTTAACTCTTAAAATGTAATTTAAAAATGCTCCATTTTTTTTCCATTGGAGTTATCCATTTCTTAACTCCCACATCACAGTAAAAGAACATTAGAAGCAAAAAAAATAACTTGGGGTATTAAGAACTGGATTTAATGCTGTAAATACCAGGGGATCTGGTGCATGGGAGCTGAGGCCAACTAATGTAAAAGTTGAAATAAAAACAAAAAGTGCTGGAAAATACTACTTAAAGCTAGTCTGCACTACTTAAAGGGAAGGTGCATTCTGACTGAAGCAGGTACTGGAAGAGTGTCTGACCTATAGGAATAGTGAAGATGGCGCAACATGGTAGCTAACAGGCTCCCAGATTTTCTGATGCTGCACTCGAGGTCCTAACGTAGGAGGCGGACAGGAGGAGAGATGTCCTGTATCCACTGGGGCTAGGAGACCCTCCAGAAAAGCACTTAGAAGGGAATGTAAGCAGACAGCCACGGATATGAATAGTGTCACCTCGAAGACCTGAATGCGGTGGCACAGGAAGTTTAATGACTTCACATGAGTGGTCAAGGTCAGTGAATTCATCTTCAAATGCTTATTCTCACACTAAACCATTAGCCTCACACACTGCTCAATTCACCACACCCCCATCACTCACCTACCAACAATCTCTACCCACTACAACTTATCCCCCACACTCATAGCTTCACCTCATCCTCACGCATTTAGCACTGCTACACTCACATCTCACACGTTGCATGCACTGCCAGCTAGTCAACCATGGCAGCCACATTACACCACACTCACTGACACACTTCACTCTCTCTTGCAGGACAAGGTGGAGCACCACTACAGGAAGCAGCAGCTAACCGGCGGGGCAGAGGCACGGCCCTATTTCCCTACCCAGTGGAGGAGAGAGTGCTGGCCATCATTAGAGTGACCTTGACTGAGACCGTGGCCAGCAACGGGGCTGCGACCATAACAGATGATGGATGGTATGTTCCTACATAATCCACCTTCTCACATCCCACTTCCCCCTCATCCCACATTCTCTTCTGATATGCAAACTGCAGATACTATCAGCATGTAACTCGTGCTTTCATCACCCCTCCTCCCTTCACCATAACCCTTGTGCCTTTCTCCTTTCAGATACCCAAGAACTGCCACCTTTTTAGGCATTGATGCAGGAGCGTCAAAGCCAAGGGGGACACTGATGATGAAGAAGCACTGTCACTTGATCTGACACTCATACCACCAGCTCAGATACTGACACTGCATGTACTTTAGAGGGTAGCATAGAGGCAGGATCTGCACGTGGTGAGTCAGCCATGTACAAGTGGGCTGCAGCCAGAGAATGGGGAAAGGACAGCAAGGGCACCAGCTCTACAGAGGGCAAGGTCGCACATGAGTTCTGCTGCAGGAGACCCAAATGAGGACTTCAATGGGGCAATGTACAGAAAAAGGCTGATGGGTATGCATGGAAATGCTTGGTGCACTGGTCAGCCCGCCAGAAAGCTCACTGTCCCTGTCAACGAGTATGGTGGATCTAGCTCCAACTTGGCACAGGGCTTTGCAGAGCTTGAATCCCAACGTTCCAGCATGGAAATGGTGGCCAACTCCATGAGAACACTTGGAGACCCAACTATGATGCAGCATCTGGTGGCCAATGTCTCAGCTTCTGTTACAGCACAAGCAGAAGCTATCCGATATCTGAGTGCTGTAGTGGAAGCTCAGACTGGATTCATGAAATCTCAGCTCGCTGCCATGCAGACTCAGACTGCTTCCACCATGGCTGTGGATACCAGCGCTCAAAGGGGCTTTCACTAGATTACTAGGATTGCTGAGACGCCACCCTGGGGGAAGTGGCAGTCGCTCCGCAGAGCACGAACCCGATGACCTCTCCCAGGATGACAGCATTTGTGCTCCCACCGCTCCCACTCTTATCAGCCCCAGGTCAGCCAGCCAGCCCAGACTGCTGCTGCCCATGCCAAGGTGATGCAGTCTGAAGCAGAGCCTTCTAGGCCCAGAGCTGCTTGAGAGCGTCCTGCAAGGTCATCTGCAGTGTCCCTAACTAAATGTCAGCAGCTTTTCACCAGCAATGCTGCAGCCTCTGGGTAGCACTGTGTAGGAACACTAGGACAGGCAAAGGCACCCACAAGACAGGCACGAAGGGAATGAACAACAGTGATTAGTAGAGCTTTGTGTGGAATATTGGATATTTTGTTGGACAAAGTTGATGCGGAACAATTGTTTTGCGGTGGCTTTTATTTCAGCATTGTGGCCAAGCGGGCACAGTGATGGTCCATAACAGAGGGATGGTAAGGTGTGGCACTGCTGTAAAATGGGGATTTTGAGTTGTGCTCACAGGAACCGGAGTCAAACGAGGCGATCACAGACAGCCTGGCCAGAACGTGGATGTGTCAGCTGCCTTGTCCCCACCTCCTTCTCCACTTCCTCCTCCTGCTGAGGTGCTCACCAAATTCCTGGTGGCAAGGGCAGTAGCCTCAAGCCGACCAGGTTGAGGACGATACAGCAGATCACCACAACTCAGGACACCAGCTCCAGTGAGTACTGGAGGGCTCCTCTGAAGCAATCGAGGCATTGGAACCATTGTTTCAGCACCCTGATGGTCTGCTCAGTGATGTTTCTTGTGGCAGTATGAACCTCATTGATGGCATGGTGGCCACATCTGGCTGGGTTGCAGAGCAGAATGATCAGCCAGGTGTAAAGTGGATAGTCCTTGTCACCCAGCAGCCAACCTCTGGTTTGATGTGGCGGCTGAAAGATTGCTGGAACAACGGGCTGGAGCAGGATGAAAGCATCTTGACTGCTGCCAGGATAGTGGGCATTCAGCAGCATGATACGCTGATCGTGGTCACACACCAACTGCGCATTCAGTGAGTGATAACCTTTGCGGTGATGGTACATCTCAGTATGGAGATGCGGCGCCTGCAAAGGTGCATGTCGATGGCTTCCTGTACCACGGTGAAGCCCGCTATCCTGGCAAAGCCACATCCCTGTTCCATCTGCATCTCTCTGGTCAAAGAGAAGACAAGACGCTCCACTCTCCTGGCACAAAGAGCCCCTGTCACCTCCTGGATGCTGCAGTGGGTGGTGACCTGGGAGATGTTAGATCCATCACCTGCTCCAGCTGGGAGGATCCCGACAAATAAATTCAGGGCCACGGTTACCTTCACAGCCACTGGCAGCACCATCCTCACCCTGCCCTGTCATTGCAGATCTGGTTGCAAGAGGTGGCCGCATTCTGTGACCATCCCCTTTGTAAAGTGCAGATGATGCACAGACCGCTCCTGGCTTAAGAGAAGTATCCTGAAAGGTGATAGGCCAATAA
Source organism: Heterodontus francisci (assembly GCF_036365525.1). NCBI lineage: Eukaryota > Metazoa > Chordata > Chondrichthyes > Heterodontiformes > Heterodontidae > Heterodontus > Heterodontus francisci. The sequence goes on from NC_090388.1 coordinate 6,710,389, forward strand.
GGCCTCCTACTGAAAGCCTTCTCCCCCTCCTCCTCCTCCCTCTGTGAGCAGCTTCTTCTCCACTGCCCCTGGATCATCTCCTCTGATCACCCAGCCCAAAAGGAATTGTAACTATAGCACTCATAACCCATAGCATAGTGTGCCCAGACCGTTGCAGTCACAACCAACACCTTCTCCACATGCAGCATCGCCAACTGTAAGCAACTCCTCCAAACTCAGACCGAGCCAGTGGAAAGAAATCAGTAACTAACCTGCAAGCTGGTGGGGCGAATCCCCCGTGCTGCTGAACTCATGTCCAGCTGTGCGTCTTTAAGAGAGGGCGTTAACTAGAGTCCAAAATAGCAGCATTGGCATCAAATCAATGATACACACTGATGTACAATCCACCTACTCTGCATAATCTGGCACGCTCCTAACATCCACATTAATGCCCTCATGATGATGGCATTTGACATTGGCCACACTGGAAGTGCGCACACATGGCATGGATGGCATTTTGGTAGCAGAAGAGCACCGATAACACCTAAACTACAGGCGCCACGAGCCCAATTTAGCAGCCCTTTCTTTACTCAAGGAAACAACATGCATCAGCATTAATTAATAACAAACTCCCGTCATGGTCTATCTTTCCTGTAATTTATTGTCTATAATTTAAGGTAATCAGTAACAGGTACATTCTGTATAATCCAACTGTTTTTTGTAGCTTTCAAGAGACATTCAGCCAACAGACTCCACACTCAAAATAAACCCCACTGTATTAAAGACAACGGGAAGACATATCATCCATCTAGACTCTTGGCTTTCTCCCAAAGAAAGGTCTTTGTAGAATTTATGACTTACTTTGAAACTGTGCCTGCTCCCTTAGGATCACTCGCTTGAAACATCCGCTGAACTGTATGAAAACTGGAGTTCAACTTTTCCCTGATCAGAGCCGTGACCTAGAGTTAAAGGAACCACAGCATACTGCGTTATATTGCGACATTAATACATGATTAAAAATTACAGATTAAATCAAGTCATCTGTGACATTCTCAGCATGTAATTTACACAAATGCACTTATATTTCACAGAATTATTACAGCACTGAAGGAGGCCATTCGGCCCAACGTGTCTGTACCAGCTCTCCGAATGAGCAATTCCCCTTGTGCCATTCCCGCACCTTCTCCCCGTATTCCTCCACATTCTCCCTTTTCATATATCAGTCTAATTCCCTTTTGAATGCCTTGATTGAACCTGCCTTCACCACGCTCTCAGGCAGCGCATTCCAGACTTTTAACCATTCACTGCATGAAAAAGTTTCTCCTCATGTCACTTTTGCTTCTCTTTCCAATTACTTTAAATCTATCAATTTATATTCACACATCTGCACACATAGGTATTACAGAAACCTGCACTTATATAGGAAACACTCAGCAGGTTTGGCAGCATCTGTGAGGAAAGAAACAGAGTTTATGTCTCAGGTCGATTACCCTTTGTCAGAACTGGAAAAAGTTAGGGATGAAACAGGTTCTAAGCAAGTACAGGGGCAGGGAAAGTAGGCAGGGGGAAAAGAACAAAAGGGAAGTTCTGTGGGTGAAAGACAGGACAGAAGAGATTAAATGATAAAAGGGATGATGGTGCAATGCAAAAGGGACAAGTAAAGAAACAAAAGATGGGTCTAGAGGAGGTGTAAATGGCAACAGCAGAATCATTAATTGTTGAATTCATTGCCGAGTACCCAATCGAAGGATGAGGTGCTGTTCATTGTACTTCTGTTGAACTTCATTGGGACAGTGTGGGAGGCTGTTTTTACTTCAGATTTCGAGCCAATACAGTATTTTGCTGTTTTTGCATTGATATAGTGTCTTCAATATAATAAAACATCCCAAGGTGCTTATAGTAGATACAAATCATGTGAAGGTGATTTGCCCTCAATACACAATGGCTGGTATAAGGGGGTAGTGTTCTTACAGTAATCGACTGCACAACAAGAATGCTCCTCCTATTCTGATGAAAGGTCATCGACCTGAAGCATTAAATCTCTTTCTCTCTCCACAGATGCTGCCAGACTTGTTGAGTATTTCCAGCACTTTCTGTCTTTATTTCAGATTTCCAGCATCCGCAGTATTTTGCTCTTGTATTAATGTTTCTGCTGTGTGGTGTCCGTTTGCCCAGCTTTTATTCTGCAGACAATGCTTAGTGTAAATTGTAAGCCCATACACCATTTAGAGGGGATTCGAAGGGCTTCCGTACACAATAGGTACTTGAACATTAAACAGGTCTTACTTACTCATGTTTCTTCTTACTTTAAGCGCACCTTAATGAGATGCAAATAAGTGAGTAAGTTTCTGCCTAAAATATGCAGGGCACTTAAGATGCTATAAGCAGCAAGTTTGAAATTAATGTCAATACAAATGGATAATGGTTATTGTCTTTTGCCAATATAAATGGCTGTCGGTTTTAAACGTGGATTTTTAAGTAGTGGTGACTTAGTACATTAGAATATACTAATCTCTCCTGCCCATCCATCATATCACAGAGCTTCCCTTTTGTTCTTTTCCCCTCACAAACACCACCCCCCCCCCCACCCTTTCCCTGCCTCTGTACTTGCTTAAAGCCTGTTACATCTCTAACATTTTCCAAGTTTGACAAAAGGACCTGAAACATTAACTCTCTCCTCAGATGCTGCCCGACTTGCTGTGTATTTAAGCATTTTCAGTCTATATTTCAGATTTTCAGCACCTGCAGTATTTTGCTTTTAGATTTAGATATACTGCATATACCTTTTTGTACATGCACACACACACACACACACACACACACATAGATATGCATACTTGGGTTGCATTCAAAATAAGCATCTTGGGATATTTTACTATTTTGAAGGTGCTATACAAATGCAGTTGCTGTTGCAGACTTATACACACAAGTTAGGGAAAGTGCAAAGATTAATCGATGTGCTTCAATTTCTTTTCTTTTAAATGCTCCTTTAACAAGTGGCCCGTAGAGATGGCCCTGGTGGATACAGGGAGCACAGCAGGACATGGAGATTATTGTTTAGTGATTCTCAAAATGTGGACATCATTCGCCAGGCCAGAAATTATTACACATTCCTTGGTGGCAAACTGCCTTAGTGGCTTGCACGGCCATTTCATAGCGCAGTTAAGAGTTAATCACATTGCTGTGAGTCTGGCGTCACATGTAGGCCAGACCGAGTAAGGATGGCAGATTTCCTTCCCTAAAGAACATTAGTGAACCAGTTGGGTTTTACAATGATCCAGTAGTTTCATGGTCACCATTACTGATATTAGCTTTTTATTCCAGATTTATTTATTGCTGTGGTGGGATTTAAACTAATCTCCAGATTATTAGTCCAGGCCTCTGGATTACTAGCCCAGTAACATAACCATTATGCCACCGTACCCAATAATTGCAGCGTCCATGCATTCTGATACATGGTTAACCAGTTTATGTTGAGAAGATAACCAACTGATGAAGGATCCATTCAGTTGCTGTAGTTTAGTGATCTCGAAAGGGCCTCCATGGATAACTCTGCATTTAACTTTCTCAGGTATAAAACTGGTCCCGGGGCAGGAGCACAAAACAGCTAATAGTAAATTAGCAGCACATCTTACATACCCCCCAATTTACTTTTCATTTGACTTCAGTAGCTGAATTAAACCAAAATTATATATGGTAGCTAATATTTGCCTGCTCAGAATACAGAGCACCTTGCATTTAAGGGGACGTTAGATAAACACATGAGGGAGAAAAGATTAGAGGATATGTTGATGGAGTGAGATAAAGCACCGTGGGAGGAGGCTCGTGTGGAGCATGGACCTGTTGAGCTAAATGGCCTGTTCCTGTGCTGAAAATTTCAATGTAATTTTACACCCACTGGTATGTAAACACAAAGTGACATGGCTGCAGGCCAAATTGAGATGATCACTGTGCACAGACTGACTGCTGGGGAGGCAAATTGTAGTCACAACTCCATTTGAAGCTCTGAATGGCACTTTCCCAGGATTGCAAAATTGGTTCAGAATCAGTAAACTGTGATCCCTGGATCCAAAATCAATCTTCTGTTCAGATGAGATTCAGAACCGATGCATCAATTGTTGACATCTGACATCTAGATAGGAAGAAACGTTTTCCCTTAGCGGAGGGGTCAATAACCAGGGGGCATAGATTTAAGGTAAGGGGCAGGAGGTTTAGAGGGGATTTGAGGAAAAAAAATTTCACCCAGAGGGCGATTAGAATCTAGAACGCACTGCCTGAAGGGGTGGTAGAGGCAGGAACCCTCACAACATTTAAGTAATATTTAGATACGCACTTGAAACGCCATAGCATACGAAGCGACAGGCCAAGTACTGGAACATGGGATTAGAATAGTTAGGTGCTTGATGGTCGGCACAGACACAATGGGCCGAAGAGCCTTTTTCTGTGCTGTATAACTCTATGACTCTATGACTGTAAGGTCACCCTGTAAAGTCTCTGAATGACACCATTCCTTAATGTCACACTGTAACATCACTCGGTTACATAAATAAAATAAATAATGTAAAAACAGAAGCAGACATTTGAGCACAGAAGGAGGCCATTCAGCCCTTCTCGTCCCTTGAATTTAAGTCCCTTTACACAACAACTACTTATATTTATGCCTTTAGCATAATTAATGTCCCAAGGCATTTGCTGGAGCATTATAAAGCAAGGTCGGTATTTGCAGTCACCTACGCACCCACCGGAACTCTACCAAACATCCCAGATGATGGACACAGTCATTTTCGCCTTGAACAATATAAAGCAATATTGGACACTGAGCCACATTAGACAATATTAGAGCAGAGGGCCAAAAGCTTGGTCAAAGAAGTAGATTTTAAGGAGCGTCTTAAAGTAAGAAAAAGAGATAGAGAGACACAGAGGTTTAGGGAGGGAATTCCAGAGCTTAGGACCTAGGCAGTTGAAGGCAGGTCTGCTAATGGTTGGGCAATTATTTTGGGGGGGGGATTTTACACAGTCTCATTTTCCTGCCTTCTTTCCAGATCCTATTGTTCATTCTCCTTCCTACAGTCATCATTGTGTATCACCTGGATTCAGGATCGATTGCCACTTGTGGCAAAGCAATCCGCATTCAGTTAAACTTGCATGAAAATGCTTCTCCTAATCTCTCTTTATGTATCTCATGCATACCTTGAGTCCATGGTTTCTTTGATTTCCTCGCCAATGGAATGAATCAATCTAAGTTTATCTTGTTTATTCCTTTCATCATTTTTAATGCCTCGATCAAACCACAGCCCCAACACTGTTCTCCCCCATCTGCTTAGTTTCAGAGAATGGGCCTAACATCCCCAGCCTCATCTCATTAATCAGACCCGCCATCCCAGGTATCATCTTGTAACTTTGTATTATGCCATATTATTAATTAAAGAATCTAAAGTGGTTCCTTGTTTTAATTTCAGCTCTAAGCCAGTTGAAGGAATCACTTTAACAAAAGAGTATGGCAGTGTAGTGGTAATGTCTCTCGACTGGTAGTAAAAGGCCTAGAGTAATAATTCTAGTTATAACATGAGTTCCTATCTCACTACAGCAGTTTCAGAGTGTGAATTCAGTTTAAAAGACCTGGAAATTAAAAAGCTGGCATCACTAAAAGTGACCATGAAGCTGCCAGTTTGTCACTAAAAACCCAACTGGTTCACTAAAGTCTTTTAGGGAAGGGAACCTGATGTCCCGACCCAGTCTGGGCCTATATGTGATTCCAGTCCCTCACTAATATGGTTGACTCTCTGCAGAGGTTGAACAAAACCACTATGCTGTATCAAACACAGGGAGCTGGATTTTATAAGCTCAGCTTCAAAAACGGTGGTCCGCCTGCACAGGCCGCATGTCGAGGAGCCGCCGCAATATTCTGCGCAGCAGCTCATTTAAATGGCCGGGGCGAATCGCCCCCACCCTCCCAATGACGTGGAGGGGATGAGCGGTCAGTCCCCGGCCACGGCGTCAAGCGCCAATGCCATTTTTAAAGGGCATCGAGCCCTACATTGCAATTTAAATTTTTAAAGGAATACTCATTTTTAAAAAATACATAAAGTGATCCTGACCCTCTCTCACCACCCCCCCCAATAAACAAAGGAGTAATTAACTGCCCTCTCACCACACCCCCCCCACAAAAACACTTACCTGGTGCTGCCGACCTTCCCCCCCCCCCCCCCCACCCCACTCCACAAAGTTCATCAACTTTAAACTTTACCCCTTCCCAACATCCCCTAGACCAATGAAATTAATCTGACCCCGCTCCCCACCCCCGCACTGAAAAACTTACTCCTCCCTCCTCTCTACCAGTGTTCTGCCTCGGATACACGGATGGGTATCCGAAGGCGGGGGAGTGCCGGCCACCGGCACCAATATGGCACCAGAATAGGCAGCAGGAGCGGGTAAGTATTTAATTCATTTATTTAAATAAATTGACCTACGCAAATTTGGCTCCCATCATCGAGCGGCGGGTGGAGCTGCCACAAGGACTCGTCGCCACCGGCAATATCGGGCCGGGCTTTCCCGGCGCCTGCCGGAGGCATTTTCAGATCCCCCCACGCCACAACCTCTGCATTGGCAGTGGGGGGGCTGTAAAATCCAGCCCAGGGTAACCAGGGGTGGGCAATAAACACTTGTCTTGCCAGTGATGCCCGCATCCAGAGAATGAATACCTTCAGTTAGCAATGATACATTTTCCCTCTTTTAATGTCTCAAAACCAAGACACTGACAGCTTATTTTTTTATATTCGTTGATGGGATGTGGGTGTCACTGGCAAGGCCAGCATTTATTACCATCCCTAATCAGTCTGCAATTATCCACTAGACACTCGCTGATTAACAATGATACTTGGCACATTAGGCTGGCATCCAAAGCAGCATCTCCACAAGAGAAAGGGCAAGGATCAGAACAAAAGTTCAGAATAAAAATATTGTGGTCGTGCCAACCTTATTTGTGTTGTATGTCTGTCGGGGTGAACAGACGAGGGAGAAACGGCCTATTGCAGTGTGAGCTCGCAATCTTTCATCGTTGCCCCTTGACAATCCTACAGGGAAGAAAAATACACAAACTGAGCATTTATCAACATTAAACATTTAGCAACATGGACACTTGGATGATAATGATCTGATTGGGCACAGGCAACATGGATTTATGAATGGGAAATCATGTTTGAGGAACTTGTTGGAGTTTTTTCAGGATATTACTAACAGAATCGATAAAGGGGAGTCGGTGGATGTGGTATACTTGGATTTTCCAAAGGCCTTTGATAAAGTCCCTCACAGGAGTTTGGTTAGCAAAATTAAAGCACATGGGATAGGAGGTAATATACTGGCATGGATTAAGGATTGGTTAACAGGCAGAAAACAGCGAGTAGGAATAAATGGGTCATTCTCGCGTTGGCAGGCTGTGACTAGTGGGGTACCGCAGGGATCAGTGCTTGGGCTCCAGCTGTTCACAATATATATAGGGGCGGCACAGTGGCGCAGTGGTTAGCACCGCAGCCTCACAGCTCCAGCGACCCGGGTTCAATTCTGGGTACTGCCTGTGTGGAGTTTGCAAGATCTCCCTGTGACCGCGTGGGTTTTCTCCGGGTGCTCCGGTTTCCTCCCACAGCCAAAAGACTTGCAGGTTGATAGGTAAATTGTCCATTATAAATTGTCCCTAGTGTAGGTAGGTGGTAGGGGAATATAGAGACAGGTGAGGATGTGGTTGGAATATGGGATTAGTGTAGGATTAGTTTAAATGGGTGGTTAATGGTCGGCACAGACTCGGTGGGCCGCAGGGCCTGTTTCAGTGCTGTATCTCTAAATCTAAAAAAAAATAAATCTAAAAAAAAAATATCAATGATTTGGATGTGGGGAACAAATGTAGCATTTCCAAGTTCACGGATGACACAAAACTAGGTGGGAATGTCTGTTGTGAGGAAACTGCAAAGTGGCTTTAAGGGGATTTGGATAGACTTAGTGAGTGGGCAAGAATGTGGCAGATGGAATATGTGGGAAAATGTGAGGTTATCCACTTTGGTAGGAGTAACAGATGTGCAGAGTATTTCTTAAATGGTAAGAGATTAGAAAGTGTAGATGTACAAAGGGACCTGGGTGTCCTCGTCAATAAGTCACTGAAAGCTAACATGCAGGTGCAGCAAGCAATTAAGAAGGCTAATGGTATGTTAGCCTTTATCACAAGAGGATTTGAGTACAGGAGTAGTGAAGTCTTACTTCAATTGTATAGAACCTTGGTTAGACTGCACCTGGAGTACTGTGTGCAGTTTTGGGCCCCTTACCTTAGGAAGGATATTATTGCCATAGAGGGAGTGCAACGAAGGCTCACCAGACTTGTTCCTGGGATGGCGGGACTGTCCTATGAAGAGAGATTTTGGAAACTGGGCCTGTATTCTCTAGAGTTTCAAAGAATAAGAGGTGATCTCATTGTAACCTACAAAATACTTAAACGGATAGACAGGCTAGATGCCTGGAAGGTGTTTCCCCTGGTTGGGGAGTCCAGAATCAGGGTACACAATTTCAAAATAAGGAGGAAGCCAAGGGGAAAAAGGCATTGAAGTGGATGATCAGCCGTGATCGTATTGAATGGCGGAGCAGGCTTGATGGGCTGAATGGCCTACTCCTGCTCCTGTGTTCCTAAACAAAATGGAAAATAACTCGAAACCACCCCCGTCCCCCACCACACCACCACCCCGGAAACACTTGGCAGGTCAGGCAACATTTATTGAGAGGAAATAGAAATTGTTAAAGGTGCTAATTGTTTCTTTAAAGTTCTGCAACTTTAACCTGTGATTCTCTCTTCACAAAGCATTTGCAGTGTTTTCTGTTTCTGCTACAGATTTCCAGCATTCACAGTATTTTACTTTTCATTCAAGAGAAAAGCAATGAGTTTTTTGTTATTTTCAGTGAATATTTCCAAGGCTCCATTGCTTATTGCTCCTGTAATTTCTCCTTCAAAGGCAATATTCAAAATGGACATTAAATGCAAGAGGTAATGCTTACGAAACGAAGGTTAGTAAAAGCTGTGAGTTTGATTCATTAATTTGCACAGGCGGTGTTCTATCTGTTAGCAATGATGCACTTCATATTTTACATTCGTGCAATCTGCTCCAACAAAAATCTAAGCAAGTTTTTATTTTGTAACCTGTGAAAATCAATCACTTCAGAATTATACCTTTCCAAATCTGGGGTAAAGTGAAACATTGCAAATTGAGTTCAATGAACGCGAGATGAGTGCTGTCGAACAAAAACCACCGGCTAGCCACTGGTGACACTATGGTGACTGTTTTATCCACTGGTGAGACGATGATGACTGTTTTCTCCACTGGTGAGGCGATGGTGACTGTTTTGTCCACTGGTGAGACTATGATGACTGTTTTATCCACTGGTGAGCCTATGGTGACTGTTTTATCCACTGGTGAGACTATGGTGACTGTTTTATCCACTGGTGAGGCTATGGTGACTGTTTTATCCACTGGTGAGACTATGATGACTGTTTTATCCACTGGTGAGGCTATGGTGACTGTTTTCTCCACTGGTGAGACTATGATGACTGTTTTATCCACTGGTGAGGCTATGGTGACTGTTTTCTCCACTGGTGACACTATGGTGACTGTTTTATCCACTGGTGAGGCTATGGTGACTGTTTTCTCCACTGGTGACACGATGGTGACTGTTTTATCCACTGGTGAGGCTATGGTGACTGTTTCATCCACTGGTGAGACTATGGTGACTGTTTCATCCACTGGTGAGGCTATGGTGACTGTTTCATCCACTGGTGAGACTATGGTGACTGTTTCATCCACTGGTTTGACTATGGTGACTGTTTCATCCACTGGTGAGGCTATGGTGACTGTTTCATCCACTGGTGAGACTATGGTGACTGTTACATCCACTGGTGAGGCTATGGTGACTGTTTCATCCACTGGTGAGGCTATGGTGACTGTTTCATCCACTGGTGAGACTTTGGTGACTGTTTCATCCACTGGTGAGGCTATGGTGACTGTTTCATCCACTGGTGAGGCTATGGTGACTGTTTCATCCACTGGTGAGACTATGGTGACTGTTTCATCCACTGGTGAGGCTATGGTGACTGTTTCATCCACTGGTGAGGCTAAGGTGACTGTTTCATCCACTGGTGAGACTATGGTGACTGTTTCATCCACTGGTGAGGCTAAGGTGACTGTTTCATCCAGTGGTGAGACTATGGTGACTGTGTCATCCACTGGTGAGACTATGGTGACTGTTTTATCCACTGGTGAGGCTATGGTGACTGTTTCATCCACTGGTGAGACTATGGTGACTGTTTTATCCACTGGTGAGACTATGGTGACTGTTTTATCCACTGGTGAGACTATGGTGACTGTTTCATCCACTGGTGAGACTATGGTGACTGTTTTATCCACTGGTGAGGCTATGGTGACTGTTTCATCCACTGGTGAGGCTATGGTGACTGTTACATCCACTGGTGAGACTATGGTGACGGTGTCATCCACTGGTGAGGCTATGGTGACTGTTTTATCCACTGGTGAGGCTATGGTGACTGGCATATCCACTGGTGAAGCTATGGTGACTGGCTTATTCACTGGTGTGGCTATGGTCACTGTTTCATCCACTGGTGAGACTATGGTGACTGTTTCATCCACTGGTGAGGCTATGGTGACTGTTTCATCCACTGGTGAGGCTATGGTGACTGTTTCATCCACTGGTGAGGCTATGGTGACTGTTACATCCACTGGTGAGACTATGGTGACGGTGTCATCCACTGGTGAGGCTATGGTGACTGTTTTATCCACTGGTGAGGCTATGGTGACTGGCATATCCACTGGTGAAGCTATGGTGACTGGCTTATTCACTGGTGTGGCTATGGTCACTGTTTCATCCACTGGTGAGACTATGGTGACTGTTTCATCCACTGGTGAGGCTATGGTGACTGTTTCATCCACTGGTGAGGCTAAGGTGACTGTTTCATCCAATGGTGAGACTATGGTGACTGTTTCATCCACTGGTGAGGCTAAGGTGACTGTTTCATCCAGTGGTGAGACTATGGTGACTGTTTCATCCACTGGTGAGACTATGGTGACTGTTTTATCCACTGGTGAGGCTATGGTGACTGTTTCATCCACTGGTGAGACTATGGTGACTGCTTTATCCACTGGTGAGACTATGGTGACTGTTTTATCCACTGGTGAGACTATGGTGACTGTTTCATCCACTGGTGAGACTATGGTGACTGTTTTATCCACTGGTGAGGCTATGGTGACTGTTTCATCCACTGGTGAGGCTATGGTGACTGTTACATCCACTGGTGAGACTATGGTGACGGTGTCATCCACTGGTGAGGCTATGGTGACTGTTTTATCCACTGGTGAGGCTATGGTGACTGGCATATCCACTGGTGAAGCTATGGTGACTGGCTTATTCACTGGTGTGGCTATGGTCACTGTTTCATCCACTGGTGAGACTATGGTGACTGTTTCATCCACAGGTGAGGCTATGGTGACTGGCATATCCACTGGTGAGGCTATGGTGACTGGCTTATTCACTGGTGTGGCTATGGTCACTGTTTCATCCACTGGTGAGGCTATGGTGACTGGCTTATTCACTGGTGAGACTATGGTGACTGCTTTATCCACTGGTGAGACTATGGTGATTGTTTTATCCACTGGTGAGGCTATGGTGACTGTTTTATCCACTGGTGAGGCTATGGTGACTGTTTCATCCACAGGTGAGGCTATGGTGACTGTTACATCCACTGGTGAGACTATGGTGACTGTTTCATCCACTGGTGAGACTATGGTGACTGTTACATCCACTGGTGAGGCTATGGTGACTGTTTCATCCACTGGTGAGACTATGGTAACTGTTTTATCCACAGGTGAGGCTATGGTGACTGTTTCATCCACTGGTCAGGCTATGGTGACTGTTACATCCACTGGTGAGGCTATGGTGACTGTTTCATCCACTGGTCAGGCTATGGTGACTGTTACATCCACTGGTGAGGCTATGGTGACTGTTTCATCCACTGGTGAGACTATGGTGACTGTTTCATCCACTGGCGAGGCTATGGTGACTGTTACATCCACTGGTGAGACTATGGTGACGGTTTCATCCATTGGTGAGGCTATGGTGACTGTTTCATCCACTGGTCAGGCTATGGTGACGGTGTCATCCACTGGTGAGGCTATGGTGACTGTTTTATCCACTGGTGAGGCTATGGTGACTGGCATATCCACTGGTGAGGCTATGGTGACTGTTTTATCCACTGGTGAGACTATGGTGACTGTTTTATCCACTGGTGAGGCTATGGTGACTGTTTTATCCACTGGTGAGACTATGATGACTGTTTTATCCACTGGTGAGGCTATGGTGACTGTTTTCTCCACTGGTGAGACTATGATGACTGTTTTATCCACTGGTGAGGCTATGGTGACTGTTTTCTCCACTGGTGACACTATGGTGACTGTTTTATCCACTGGTGAGGCTATGGTGACTGTTTTATCCACTGGTGAGGCTATGGTGACTGTTTTCTCCACTGGTGACACGATGGTGACTGTTTTATCCACTGGTGAGGCTATGGTGACTGTTTCATCCACTGGTGAGACTATGGTGACTGTTTCATCCACTGGTGAGGCTATGGTGACTGTTTCATCCACTGCTGAGACTATGGTGACTGTTTCATCCACTGGTTTGACTATGGTGACTGTTTCATCCACTGGTGAGGCTATGGTGACTGTTTCATCCACTGGTGAGACTATGGTGACTGTTACATCCACTGGTGAGGCTATGGTGACTGTTTCATCCACTGGTGAGGCTATGGTGACTGTTTCATCCACTGGTGAGACTTTGGTGACTGTTTCATCCACTGGTGAGGCTATGGTGACTGTTTCATCCACTGGTGAGGCTATGGTGACTGTTTCATCCACTGGTGAGACTATGGTGACTGTTTCATCCACTGGTGAGGCTATGGTGACTGTTTCATCCACTGGTGAGGCTAAGGTGACTGTTTCATCCACTGGTGAGACTATGGTGACTGTTTCAACCACTGGTGAGGCTAAGGTGACTGTTTCATCCAGTGGTGAGACTATGGTGACTGTTTCATCCACTGGTGAGACTATGGTGACTGTTTTATCCACTGGTGAGGCTATGGTGACTGTTTCATCCACTGGTGAGACTATGGTGACTGTTTTATCCACTGGTGAGACTATGGTGACTGTTTTATCCACTGGTGAGACTATGGTGACTGTTTCATCCACTGGTGAGACTATGGTGACTGTTTTATCCACTGGTGAGGCTATGGTGACTGTTTCATCCACTGGTGAGGCTATGGTGACTGTTACATCCACTGGTGAGACTATGGTGACGGTGTCATCCACTGGTGAGGCTATGGTGACTGTTTTATCCACTGGTGAGGCTATGGTGACTGGCATATCCACTGGTGAAGCTATGGTGACTGGCTTATTCACTGGTGTGGCTATGGTCACTGTTTCATCCACTGGTGAGACTATGGTGACTGTTTCATCCACAGGTGAGGCTATGGTGACTGGCATATCCACTGGTGAGGCTATGGTGACTGGCTTATTCACTGGTGTGGCTATGGTCACTGTTTCATCCACTGGTGAGGCTATGGTGACAGGCTTATTCACTGGTGAGACTATGGTGACTGCTTTATCCACTGGTGAGACTATGGTGATTGTTTTATCCACTGGTGAGGCTATGGTGACTGTTTTATCCACTGGTGAGGCTATGGTGACTGTTTCATCCACTGGTGAGGCTATGGTGACTGTTACATCCACTGGTGAGACTATGGTGACTGTTTCATCCACTGGTGAGACTATGGTGACTGTTACATCCACTGGTGAGGCTATGGTGACTGTTTCATCCACTGGTGAGACTATGGTAACTGTTTTATCCACAGGTGAGGCTATGGTGACTGTTTCATCCACTGGTCAGGCTATGGTGACTGTTACATCCACTTGTGAGACTATGGTGACTGTTTCATCCACTGGTGAGGCTATGGTGACTGTTTCATCCACTGGTGAGACTATGGTGACTGTTTCATCCACTGGCGAGTCTATGGTGACTGTTACATCCACTGGTGAGACTATGGTGACGGATTCATCCACTGGTGAGGCTATGGTGACTGTTTCATCCACTGGTCAGGCTATGGTGACGGTGTCATCCACTGGTGAGGCTATGGTGACTGTTTTATCCACTGGTGAGGCTATGGTGACTGGCATATCCACTGGTGAGGCTATGGTGACTGGCTTATTCACTGGTGAGACTATGGTGACTGCTTTATCCACTGGTGAGACTATGGTGATTGTTTTATCCACTGGTGAGGCTATGGTGACTGTTTTATCCACTGGTGAGACTATGCTGACTGTTTTATCCACTGGTGAGGCTATGGTGACTGTTTCATCCACTGGTGAGGCTATGGTGACTGTTACATCCACTGGTGAGACTATGGTGACTGTTTTATCCAAAGGTGAGGCTATGGTGACTGTTTCATCCACTGGTGAAGCTATGGTGACTGTTTCATCCACAGGTGAGGCGATGGTGACTGTTTCATCCACTGGTGAGGCTATGGTGACTGTTACATCCACTGGTGAGTCTATAGTGACTGTTTTATCCACTGGTGAGGCTATGGTGACTGTTTCATCCACTGGTGAAGCTATGGTGACTGTTTCATCCACAGGTGAGGCGATGGTGACTGTTTCATCCACTGGTGAGGCTATGGTGACTGTTTCATCCATTGGTGAGGCTATGGTGACTGTTTCATCCACTGGTGAGTCTATAGTGACTGTTTTATCCACTGGTGAGGCTATGGTGACTGTTTCATCCATTGGTGAGGCTATGGTGACTGTTTCATCCACTGGTGAGGCTATGGTGACTGTTTTATCCACTGGTGAGGCTATGGTGACTGTTTCATCCGCTGGTCAGGCTATGGTGACTGGCATATCCACTGGTGAGGCTATGGTGACTGGCTTATCCACAGGTGAGGCTATGGTGACTGGCGTATTCACTGGTGAGGCTATGGTGACTGTTTCATCCACAGGTGAGGCTATTGTGACTGTTGTATCCACAGGTGAGGCTATGGTGACTGTTGTATCCATTGGTGAGACTATGGTGACTGTTTCATCTACTGGTGAGACTATGGTGACTGTTTCATCCACTGGTGAGACTATGGTGACTGTTTCATTCACAGGTGAGGCTATGGTGACTGGCTTATTCACTGGTGAGACGATGGTGACTGTTTCATCCACTGGTGAGGCTATGGTGACTGTTTCATCCACAGGTGAGGCTATGGTGACTGTTTCATCCACTGGTGAGGCTATGGTGACTGTTTTATCCACAGGTGAGGCTATGGTGACATGTTTCATCCACTGGTGAGACGATGGTGATTGTTTCATCCACTGGTGAGACGATGGTGACTGTTTCATCCACTGGTGAGGCTATGGTGACTGTTTCATCCACAGGTGAGGCTATGGTGACTGGCTTATTCACTGGTGTGGCTATGGTCACTGTTTCATCCACTGGTGAGGCTATGGTGACTGTTTCATCCACTGGCGAGACGATGGTGGCTGTTTCATCCACTGGTGAGGCTATGGTGACTGTGTTAACCACTGGTGAGACTATGGTGACTGTTTCATCCACTGGTGAGACGATGGTGATTGTTTCATCCACTGGTGAGACTATGGTGACTGTTTCATTCACAGGTGAGGCTATGGTGACTGGCTTATTCACTGGTGAGACAATGGTGACTGTTTCATCCACTGGTGAGGCTATGGTGACTGTTTCATCCACAGGTGAGGCTATGGTGACTGTTTCATCCACTGGTGAGGCTATGGTGACTGTTTTATCCACAGGTGAGGCTATGGTGACTGTTTAATCCATTGGTGAGACTATGGTGACTGTTTCATCCACTGGTGAGACTATGGTGACTGTTTCATCCACTGGTGAGGCTATGGTGACTGTGTTAACCACTGGTGAGACTATGGTGACTGTTTCATCCACTGGTGAGACGATGGTGATTGTTTCATCCACTGGTGAGACTATGGTGACTGTTTCATTCACAGGTGAGGCTATGGTGACTGGCTTATTCACTGGTGAGACGATGGTGACTGTTTCATCCACTGGTGAGACTATGGTGACTGTTTCATCCAGTGGTGAGGCTATGGTGACTGTTTCATCCACTGGTGAGACTATGGTGACTGTTTCATCCACTGGTGAGGCTATGGTGACTGTTACATCCACTGGTGAGACTATGGTGACGGTTTCATCCACTGGTGAGGCTATGGTGACTGTTTCATCCACCGGTGAGGCTATGGTGACGGTGTCATCCACTGGTGAGGCTATGGTGACTGTTTTATCCACTGGTGAGGCTATGGTGACTGGCATATCCACTGGTGAGGCTATGGTGACTGGCTTATTCACTGGTGTGGCTATGGTCACTGTTTCATCCACTGGTGAGGCTATGGTGACTGTTTCATCCACTGGCGAGACGATGGTGGCTGTTTCATCCACTGGTGAGGCTATGGTGACTGTGTTAACCACTGGTGAGACTATGGTGACTGTTTCATCCACTGGTGAGACGATGGTGATTGTTTCATCCACTGGTGAGACTATGGTGACTGTTTCATTCACAGGTGAGGCTATGGTGACTGGCTTATTCACTGGTGAGACAATGGTGACTGTTTCATCCACTGGTGAGGCTATGGTGACTGTTTCATCCACAGGTGAGGCTATGGTGACTGTTTCATCCACTGGTGAGGCTATGGTGACTGTTTTATCCACAGGTGAGGCTATGGTGACTGTTTAATCCATTGGTGAGACTATGGTGACTGTTTCATCCACTGGTGAGACTATGGTGACTGTTTCATCCACTGGTGAGGCTATGGTGACTGTGTTAACCACTGGTGAGACTATGGTGACTGTTTCATCCACTGGTGAGACGATGGTGATTGTTTCATCCACTGGTGAGACTATGGTGACTGTTTCATTCACAGGTGAGGCTATGGTGACTGGCTTATTCACTGGTGAGACGATGGTGACTGTTTCATCCACTGGTGAGACTATGGTGACTGTTTCATCCAGTGGTGAGGCTATGGTGACTGTTTCATCCACTGGTGAGACTATGGTGACTGTTTCATCCACTGGTGAGGCTATGGTGACTGTTACATCCACTGGTGAGACTATGGTGACGGTTTCATCCACTGGTGAGGCTATGGTGACTGTTTCATCCACCGGTGAGGCTATGGTGACGGTGTCATCCACTGGTGAGGCTATGGTGACTGTTTTATCCACTGGTGAGGCTATGGTGACTGGCATATCCACTGGTGAGGCTATGGTGACTGGCTTATTCACTGGTGTGGCTATGGTCACTGTTTCATCCACTGGTGAGACTATGGTGACTGTTTCATCCACAGGTGAGGCTATGGTGACTGGCATATCCACTGGTGAGGCTATGGTGACTGGCTTATTCACTGGTGTGGCTATGGTCACTGTTTCGTCCACTGGTGAGGCTATGGTGACTGGCTTATTCACTGGTGAGACTATGGTGACTGCTTTATCCACTGGTGAGACTATGGTGATTGTTTTATCCACTGGTGAGGCTATGGTGACTGTTTTATCCACTGGTGAGGCTATGGTGACTATTTCATCCACTGGTGAGACTATGGTGACTGTTACATCCACTGGTGAGACTATGGTGACTGTTTCATCCACTGGTGAGACTATGGTGACTGTTACATCCACTGGTGAGGCTATGGTGACTGTTTCATCCACTGGTGAGACTATGGTGACTGTTTTATCCACAGGTGAGGCTATGGTGACTGTTACATCCACTGGTGAGACTATGGTGATGGTTTCATCCACTGGTGAGGCTATGGTGACTGTTTCATCCACCGGTGAGGCTATGGTGACGGTGTCATCCACTGGTGAGGCTATGGTGACTGTTTTATCCACTGGTGAGGCTAAGGTGACTGGCATATCCACTGGTGAGGCTATGGTGACTGGCTTATTCACTGGTGAGACTATGGTGACTGCTTTATCCACTGGTGAGACTATGGTGATTGTTTTATCCACTGGTGAGGCTATGGTGACTGTTTTATCCACTGGTGAGACTATGGTGACTGTTGTATCCTCTGGTGAGGCTATGGTGACTGTTTCATCCACTGGTGAGGCTATGGTGACTGTTACATCCACTGGTGAGACTATGGTGACTGTTTTATCCAAAGGTGAGGCTATGGTGACTGTTTCATCCACTGGTGAAGCTATGGTGACTGTTTCATCCACAGGTGAGGCGATGGTGACTGTTTCATCCACTGGTGAGGCTATGGTGACTGTTTCATCCATTGGTGAGGCTATGGTGACTATTTCATCCACTGGTGAGGCTATGGTGACTGTTTCATCCACTGGTGAGGCTATGGTGACTGTTTCATCCACAGGTCAGGCTATGGTGACTGGCATATCCACTGGTGAGGCTATGGTGACTGGCTTATCCACAGGTGAGGCTATGGTGACTGGTGTATTCACTGGTGAGGCTATGGTGACTGTTTCATCCACAGGTGAGGCTATTGTGACTGTTGTATCCACAGGTGAGGCTATGGTGACTGCTTCATCCACTGGTGAGGCTATGGTGACTGTTGTATCCATTGGTGAGACTATGGTGACTGTTTCATCTACTGGTGAGACTATGGTGACTGTTTCATCCACAGGTGAGGCTATGGTGACTGTTTAATCCATTGGTGAGACTATGGTGACTGTTTCATCTGCTGGTGAGACGATGGTGATTGTTTCTTCCACTGGTGAGACTATGGTGACTGTTTCATCCACTGGTGAGGCTATGGTGACTGTGTTAACCACTGGTGAGACTATGGTGACTGTTTCATCCACTGGTGAGACGATGGTGATTGTTTCATCCACTGGTGAGACTATGGTGACTGTTTCATTCACAGGTGAGGCTATGGTGACTGGCTTATTCACTGGTGAGACGATGGTGACTGTTTCATCCACTGGTGAGGCTATGGTGACTGTTTCATCCACAGGTGAGGCTATGGTGACTGTTTCATCCACTGGTGAGGCTATGGTGACTGTTTTATCCACTGGTGAGGCTATGGTGACTGTTTCATCCACAGGTGAGGCTATGGTGACTGGCTTATTCACTGGTGTGGCTATGGTGACTGTTTCATCCACTGGTGAGGCTATGGTGACTGTTTCATCCACTGGTGAGACGATGGTGACTGGCTTATTCACTGGTGTGGCTATGGTGACTGTTTCATCCACTGGTGAGGCCATGGTGACTGGCTTATTCACCGGTGAGACTATGGTGACTGTTTTATCCACTGTTGAGGCTATGGTGACTGTTTTATCCACAGTTGAGGGTATGGTGACTGTTTCATCCACTGGTGAGGCTATGGTGACTGTTTTATCCACAGGTGAAACTATGGTGACTGTTTCATCCACTGGTGAGACTATGGTGACTGTTTCATCCAGTGGTGAGACTATGGTGACTGTTTTATCCACTGGTGAGACTATGGTGACTGTTTCATCCAGTGGTGAGACTATGGTGACTGTTTCATCCAGTGGTGAGACTATGGTGACTGTTTCATCCAGTGGTGAGACTATGGTGACTGTTTCATCCACTGGTGAGACTATGGTGACTGTTTCATCCAGTGGTGAGACTATGGTGACTGTTTTATCCACAGGTGAGACTATGGTGACTGTTTCATCCAGTGGTGAGACTATGGTGACTGTTTTATCCACAGGTGAGGCTATGGTGACTGTTTTATCCACAGGTGAGGCTAGAGTGACTGTTTTAACCACTGGTGAGTCTATAGTGACTGTTTCATCCACTGGTGAGACTATGGTGACTGGCTTATTCACTGGTGAGGCTATAATGACTTTTTCATCCACTGGTGAGGCTATAGTGACTGTTTCATCCACTGGTGAGGCTTTGGTGACTGTTTTATCCACTGGTGAGACTATGGTGACTGGCTTATTCACTGGTGAGGCTATAGTGACTGTTTTCTCCACTGGTGACACTATGGTGACTGTTTTATCCACTGGTGAGGCTATAGTGACTGTTTCATCCACTGGTGAGGCTTTGGTGACTGGCTTATTCACTGGTGAGGCTGTGATGACTGGCTTATTCACTGGTGAGGCTATGGTGACTGCTTCATCCAGTGGTGAGGGTGTGATGACTGTTTCATCCAGTGGTGAGGCTCTGGTGACTGTTTCTACTGGTGAGGCTATGGTGACTGTTTCATCCACTGGTGAGGCTATGGTGACTGTTTTATCCACAGGTGAGGCTATGGTGACTGTTTCATCCACAGGTGAGGCTATGGTGACTGTTTTATCCACAGGTAAGGCTATGGTGACTGTTTTATCCATAGGTGAGGCTATGGTGACTGTTTTATCCACAGGTGAGGCTATGGTGACTGTTTCATCCACAGGTGAGGCTATGGTGACTGTTTTATCCACAGGTGAGGCTATGGTGACTGTTCTATCCATAGGTGAGGCTATGGTGACTGTTTCATCCACTGGTGAGACTATGGTGACTGGCTTATTTACTGGTGAGGCTATAGTGACTGTTTCATCCACTGGTGAGACTGTGGTGACTGTTTTATCCACTGGTGAGGCTATGGTGACTGTTTCATCCAGTGGTGAGGCTATGGTGACTGTTTTATCCAGTGGTGAGGCTCTGGTGACTGTTTCATCCACTGGTGAGGCTATGGTGACTGTTTTATCCAGTGGTGAGGCTATGGTGACTGTTTCATCCACTGGTGAGACTATGGTGACTGTTTTATCCAGTGGTGAGGCTCTGGTGACTGTTTCATCCACTGGTGAGGCTATGGTGACTGTTTTATCCACTGGTGAGGCTATGGTGACTGTTTTAGCCACTGGTGAGGCTGTGGTGACTGTTTCATCCACAGGTGAGGCTGTGGTGACTGTTTCATCCACTGGTGAGGCTATGGTGACTGTTTCCTCAGGTGAGTCTCTGGTGACTGTTTTAAGCACTGGTGAGACTATGGTGACTGTTGTATCCATTGGTGAGACTATGGTGACTGTTTCATCCACTGGTGAGGCTATGGTGACTGTTTTATCCAGTGGTGAGGCTATGGTGACTGTTTCATCCACTGGTGAGGCTATGGTGACTGTTTTATCCAGTGGTGAGGCTATGGTGACTGTTTCATCCAGTGGTGAGGCTATGGTGACTGTTTTAGCCACTGGTGAGGCTGTGGTGACTGTTTCATCCACAGGTGAGGCTGTGGTGACTGTTTCATCCACTGGTGAGGCTATGGTGACTGTTTCAGCCACTGGTGAGGCTGTGGTGACTGTTTCATCCACAGGTGAGACTCTGGTGACTGTTTCATCCACAGGTGAGGCTATGGTGACTGTTTTAGCCATTTGAACTAACTTTAGTGGAAAACATCTCGCACACAATCCAGGGGAATGTTCTTCCCACGCGTATATTTACTGAACAAACATCTCCATACATTCAGTAACCAAGGAAATAAAACACTCAACAATTAAAACACTCACACACTCTGCTGTCCCATCTCACCATTTTACCAACAAGCAACAGGAAGATTAAAGTTCACTTACACACACCCTGCAAATATGTGTGTTGTGGTCACATGTCTAATGACACTATTTATTCCACATTTTTAATTGACTAAACAGAAATACAATTCGCCACATCTGGATTCCCAATTTGTCACATGTGGCTAGTGGCTAACACATTGGACAACACTCTTCTAACCAAGAATTCCCACTATATGATAAGTTCAATGCCAACTGTGACTCAATGGGTAGCACTCGTGTCTCTGGGTCAAAAGCGTGTGGGTTCAAGCTCCTCTCCAGAGACCTGAGCACATCATCTAGGCTGACACACTCTGTGCCAGTACTGAGACTGCTGCACTGCTGGAGATACCATATTTTAGATGAGATGTTGAACGGAGGCCTACTTTGCCCTCCGAGGTAGATGTACATGATCCATGACATGATTTGAAGAAGAACAATGGAGTTCTCCCTGAATCCAATATTTATCCCTCAACCACTTTTGGGCCTCCTTATCTCGAGAGACAATGGATACGCGCCTGGACTTGGTCAGTGGTTTGTGAAGCAGACCAATGGAGTTCTCCCTGAATCCAATATTTATCCCTCAACCAACAACACTGAAACATGCTATAATAAAAGCAAAATACTGCGGATGCTGGAAATCTGAAATAAAAGCAAGAAACGCTGGAAATACTCAGCAGGTCTGACAGCATCTGTGGAGAGAGCAGAGACACTGACCTGAAACATTAACTCTGCTTCTCTTTACACAGATGCTGCCAGACCTGCTGAGTATTTCCAGCGTTTCTTGTTTTTATTACTGCAACATGCTATCTGTTCTTTTATCGCATTGCCTTTTGTGGGAGCTTGCTGTGCACAAATTAGCTGCAGTGTTTCTGACATTGCAACAGGGACTACACTTTAAGACTACTTCATTGGCTGTAAAGCTCTTTGGGATCTCCTGAGATTGTGAAAGGTGCTCAAGAGAAGCAAGTCTTTTTTCACAAGAAGTGTAGTGGAAATTTGGAACTCAGTTCCTCACCAGACTATGGACTAAGTTTTCAAACTGCGATGGATAGATTTTTGTTCGGTAAGGGTATCAAGGGATATGGAACAAAGATGGGTAAATGGAATTAAGGTACAGATCAGCCATGACCTAACTGAATGATGGAGCAGGCTGCCGAGGCTGAATAAAAGAAAGACGTGCATTTATACCTTGCCTTTCACGGCCAAAGTGCTTGACAACCAATGAATACTTTTGAAGTGCAGTCACTGTTGTAATGCAGGAAACGCAGCAGCCAAATTGCAGTACATCTACTTGTAAGAAATAATATTGACAAGTTCAAGCTGAGGAGTTAATGCATTGCATACTAGCTTGAGTGTCTACCCTGAGGCACAGTGCGGCTTTCGAGCAGAGAGATCCACCATTGACATGCTGTTCTCCCTTCGCCAGATACAGGAGAAATGCCGTGAACAACAGATGCCCCTCTACGTTTCATTGATCTCACCAAAGCCTTTGACCTCGTCAGCAGACGTGGTCTCTTCAGACTACTAGCAAAGATCGGATGTCCACCAAAGCTACTAAGTATCATCACCTCGTTCCATGACAATATGAGAGGCACAATTCAGCATAGCAACGCCTTATCAGACCCCTTTCCTATCCTGAGTGGCGTGAAACAGGGCTGTGTTCTCGCACCTACACTGTTTGGGATTTTCTTCTCACTGCTGCTCTCACATGCGTTCAAGTCTTCAGAAGAAGGAATTTTCCTCCACACAAGATCAGATGGCGGGTTGTTCAACCTTGCTCGTCTTAGAACGAAGACCAAAGTACGGAAAGTCTTCATCAGGGAACTCCTCTTTGCTGATGATGCTGCATTAACATCCCACGCTGAAAAGTGTCTGCAGAGACTCATCGACAGGATTGCGGCTGCCTGCAACGAATTTGGCCTAACCATCAGCCTCAAGAAAACGAACATCATGGGACAGGACGTCAGAAATGCTCCACCCATCAATATTGGCGACCACGCTCTGGAAGTGGTTCAAGAATTCACCTACCTAGGCTCAACTATCACCAGTAACCTGTCTCTCGATGCAGAAATCAACAAGCGCATGGGAAAGGCTTCCACTGCTATGTCCAGACTGGCCAAGAGGGTGTAGGAAAATGGCACACTGACACGGAACACAAAAATCTGAGTGTTTCAGGCCTGTGTCCTCAGTGCTCTATGGCAGTGAGGCCTGGACGATGTATGTCAGCCAAGAGCGACATCTCAACTCATTCCATCTTCGCTGCCTCCGAAGTATCCTTGGCATCAGGTGGCAGGACCGTATCTCCAATGCAGAAGTCCTCGAGGCGGCCAACATCCCCAGCATATACACCCTACTGAGCCAGCGATGCTTGAAATGGCTTGGCCATGTGAGCCGCATGGAAGATGGCAGGATCCCCAAGGACGCATTGTACAGCGAGCTCCTCACTGGTATCAGACCCACCGGCCGTCCATGTCTCCGCTTTAAAGACATCTGCAAACATGACATGACGTCCTGTGACATTGACCACAAGTTGTGGAAGTCAGTTGCCAGTGATCGCCAGAGCTGGTGGACAGCCATAAAGGCGGGGCTAAAGAGTGGCAAGTCGAAGAGACCTAGCAGTTGGCAGGAAAAAAGACAGAAGCGCAAGGAGAGAGCCAACTGTGTAACAGCCCCAACAACCAATTTTATCTGCAGCACCTGTGGAAGAGTCTGTCACTCTAGAATTGGCCTTTATAGCCACTCCTGGCGCTGCTCCACAAAGCACTGACCACCTCTAGGTGATTACCCATTGTCTCTCGAGACAAGGAGGCCAAAGAAGAAGAAGACTAGCTAGGCTGCACATTTGTTAGTGACAGTGTAGGTGGAGGATCAGCTGTGGAGCTTATCAGAACGTAATGATGGGAGCGTCAGCAGGAGCACTGATGATATCAACTCCTTTTGTCTCAGACATTTCCACACAGGGTACAGCAGCCTGAAGTCTCTTACAGACCAGAAAATGGCTCCTGATATTGGGTCAGGTGGGGTTTGAATTTATTTCCCTCTGATTCTTTGTTTCCTACATTAAATAGTGACTACACTTTGCACGTGCTTCATTGGCTGCAAAGCCCTCTTGATGAACTGAGATGGTGAAAGGCCCTGTAGAAATGCAAATTCTTCCTTTTCTTTTCTTTTTCAGTTCCACGAGTTTAAGTAACTTGGTTGGAATTTTTTTTTTAGGTCACTCAATCAATGCAACATTTTTTTTGGTGTCTTGTTCCACGTGGTGGTACAGAGTCGTCTATGTAAATAATCATGCACGCGGTATAACTGTGGCAACTATCACAAGCCACTATAGGTTTAATTTACAAATGCTCTTGAATTTAAAAGACTGCAACCAGCTCAATGTTCCTTTGTGCTTGATTCCAAGTAGCTTTCAGTTCCAAAGATTATGCCTTGTGATTCAAATATAGATTCATAGTTCTCCCTAGTTGGGAATTCTGCTCATCACCCATGGAAAAAGGTGAATTGCTTTTTTTTGGTGTGTATGTGTTGCATTTTCTGATCATCCTTTCCTATTGTACACATTAAACAATATCATTGCCTCACATGTAGGTAGCCCTACAATTCTAATAGGGAAGAACAATGCAGGTGAACAAATTATTAATTAATTTTAAAAATCTGGAATTGAAAGCTAGTCTCAGTAATGGTGCCATGAAACTATCATCGATTGTTGTAAAAACCCATCTGGTTCACTAATGTCCTTTAGGGAAGGAAATCTGCCATCCTTACCTGGTCTGGCCTACATGTGACTCCAGACCCACAGCAATGTGGTTGACTCTTAACTGCTCTGTGAAATGGCCTAGCAAGCCACTCAGTTGTCTAGGGAAATTAGGGAGGGGCAACAAATGCTGGCCTTGCCAGTGACACCCACATCCCATGAAAGAATTTTTTAAAAAGTCCTATCAGCTTGTCACCCTTCTTTTTGAAATGCTTTGAAGAAGCGACAAAGAAAATTATAGTAGAAATAAGAAAGACTTGCAAAGACCTAGTGTAGGAAATGTAACGGCCAAATTATGCACAGCAAGATCCCAGAAACAACAGTCGGAAATATGGGGCAGGTAATCTGTTTTATTTTCATGATGTTGGATAAATATTGGCCTGGATACCAGGCAAAACTCCATGCTAGAAGATCTTTCACATTCACCTGAGAGGGCAGGCATTTGAAAGACAGCACTGCCAACAGTGCAGCACACCCTCAGGACTGTACTGATCACATCAGCCTAGATTGTGCTTCTAAACCTCTGGAATGGAGCTTGAACCCACAACCTTCTGATAGAGTAGTGAGAGTGCTATTCACTGAGTCACAGCTGACACTAGCACCAGCTACCCGAACTTGGCTTCCAATGTGTTTCTCTCCTGACACCAATAATTTATCATGAACTGATCTTGCTTGATGCAAATGTCCCCACTCTCGCCTTCCCCAAAACAAAAGGACAATTCAGAGACAGGGCTTATTAATTATTTCTGTGCCTTTCAGAGCTGCATTCAATAATAAGTTGAAAAAAACCCTGTGAATGTTGGAAACCTGAAATAAAAACAGAAAATGCTGATAGCACACAGTAGGTCAGTTAGCACACGGAACGAGAAGAGATTAATGTCTTAAGGTCTGCAACTGATAAATTAACCTGTCTCTTAGCAATGCTCCAGAAAGGGAGTCGCAGCAAGAACACTTCATAAAAAAGAGGAAATAAAATTACAAAATTCCAGAAAACAATTACAGGTCAGGCAGCATCTGCAGAGAGAAAAAGGTGGGGTTAAAATTTCAGATCTGTGACCCTTTGTTAATCCCATTACCTTCTCTCCACAGATGCTGCCTGACCTACTGAGTCTTTCCAGCATTTCACAATTTTATTTCAAATCTCCAGCAACTGCAGTATTTTGCTTTTTATCTTAGCTTTAACAGTCTCCAACTCCATGTTAGGCTGGAGAGAACAGCAGAGAGAAAGAAAACTGCAGACGCTGAAAATCTGAAACCCTGTCGAACACCCCATGTACATGTCAGATTACACAATCTGATAATTTCACTATAGAAAGTCTGACTTAAATCTGTGTTCCCTATAATTTAACAGTGTTAGGTTCAAATCTTTCAATGTTTATTAATTATCACTTCAGATTTCATTAGGAATACATTAATTAGTAGGCTTGTTGAAACTTGCCTCTCTTTTTAAAAGTTTAATGCTGGATAAAGTGATTTCAAATGGTTAATTCCTTTGTCAGCACCACTGAGCTGTGCAGGAGTGTATATTTTCAGGTACGAACAGTGTTGCTAAGCAGAATACTGCAGGTGTGTGCAAAACTGAATAGTTATAGAAGAACAGGACACCTGATCACTTTCAATCAGCAAAAATCCAATGGCCGGATGGTGAGATTGCAGGTGGCTGCTGTATATGTCCCATTGCTGGCTTTACATTTACACTGTGAGCAAAGATGAGTAAAAGCCACACTGCTAAATAATGATCATTCAGCGCGTCATCTCTTGGGAGCCTCAGCCGCTGAGAAAGCCTGTCGGAACCTCAAGCGCAGACGATTTTATAATCAGAGAAGTTGGAGAATTACACTTCACACAACATCAAAATGTCCCAAAGTGCTTTACAATGAAGTACTTGCATTTCAAGTGTAGTCACTGTTGTAAAGTAGGAAACACAGCAGCTAATTTAGAAACAGAAGCTTCTGCAAACAGCAATGGGATAATAACCAAACAATCTTTTTTTGTGTGTTGGTTGAGGGATAAATATTGTCCAGGACAGCAGGGAGAACTGCGCTACTCTTCTGAGAAATAGTGGCCATTGGATCTTTTGCATGCACCTGAGAGGGCAGACGGAGTCTCGGTTTAATGTCTCACTCGAAAGACAGCACATCAAAGAGTGTAGTATTCCCTCAGCATTGCACCTAATGCATAGCATTCCTTAAGGGAAAATGTCATCATGAAAGAAGTATTTGCAAAAACCTCTTTTACTTGTTTGGAGTGTATGAATTGAGCAAGAAATTTGATCATATTTGAAGGGATTTGATGATTTACTTCAATGCAATTTTTATTATTGATTCATTCTAAGGATGTGCACACTGCTGGAAAGGCCCATATTAATTGTCTACCCCTAATTGCCCTGCAAACATGGTGGTGGCCCAACCTCTTAAACTACTGGGGGGAGTTTGATACAACTGAATGGTTCACTAGGCTCCTTCAAAGGGCAGTTAAGAGTTTTTCATATTTCTGTAGAACTGCAGTCACTTACAGGCACAGACCAGGTAAAGGCAGCAGGCTTCCTTTCCTCAATGACCACTAGTGAATGAGTTGGGTTTTTAACAACAATCTGACAGCTTCACAGTCACTTTTACTGATACTAGCTTTTTCCTTACCAGATTGTTTAATTCTCATCATAGGCCTTAAATGCACAATCTCTGGTTTATTAATCTAGTAACATAACCACTACACTACAAAGCATACAACCCTGGAAAATGTCTTCAAAAGAAAGGTTTGCCAAGCACTTTAAATAAAGACAACACCCCTTTAAAACTAAAAGCAAAATACTGCAGATGCTGGAAATCTGAGATGACAACAAGAAATGCTAGAAATACTCAGCAGGTCTGGCAGCATCTGTGGAGAGAGAAGCAGAGTTAACGTTTCAGGTCAGTGGCCCTTCTCTCTCCACAGATGCTGTCAGACCTGTTGAGTATTTCTTGTTTTTATTCACCCTTTAAAACTAATCTTTTGATTCCTAATGTTCTCTTTTATTAACTTGACTTTCTTTGATACTTGGCTGAGGAGCATGTAACATATTATTCAATAGATTCCACTTTGTGAATCTGAAGATTAGTTAGCAAGCAGACAATTTTTCCAGAAATTTTACAATCTGAATCAATGCAAACAAACAGTCCATCCAAAGTATACTACAGCATGTACAATCTGAGTGAAGTGTTTGTCATTGCAGGTTTTCAAAAATTCATTCATGGGATGTGGGCATTGCTGGCAAGACCAGCATTTGTTGTCCATCCCTAATTGACCTTCACAACTGAGTGACTTGCTAGGCTATTTCAGAGGGCAGTTAAGAGTCAACCACATTGCTGTGGATCTGGAGTCACATGTAGGCCAGACCAGGTAAAGGTGGCAGATTTCCTTCCCTAAAGGACGTTAGTAACCCAATGAGTTTTTGCAACAATCAATGATAGTTTCATGGCACCATGACTAAGACTAGCTTTTAATCCCAGAATTTTATTAATTCTTTGAATTTAAATTCCACCAGCTGCTGTGGTGGGATTGAACTCATGTCCCTAGGGCATTAGCCTGGGCCTGTAGATTACTAACTCAGTGTTATTACCATTACACCACCACCTTCACCTTGAGAGAACTGAATGATGCCACAGTTAAGTTTAGACTCCAATTTTATTAATTCCACAAGGCAATTAATCATGACTGAAGTCAGCATTTCAGTGGAAGTTTGGTAGTCAGCACTGGGATGAGGAATTTGTGAAATGTTTATATAATTTCAACTTTTTGTCCATCCAGATAGACATTGAGGGGCTGTCCTTGTCTATGACCCTGCTAATTCTTGAGATTGAAATAAAGATTTGCAACTCTATAGTGCTTTTCGCAACTTCAGGACATCCCAAAGCACTTTATAGCTAAAGGGGTACGTTTTGAAGTTGTAATGTATGGAAACGCAGAAGCCAATGTGTGCACAACAAGCTCCAACAAACATCAATGTGATAAATGACCAGATAGCCTGTTTTTAGGTGTTGGTTGAGTCATAAATATTTGCCAGGACACCAGATAGGACTCCTTGCCATGAGTTCCCTCCTCTCAATCCCAATCTTTCTCGTCCATCTCCCAATCTCTCCCCTTCTTCTCCCAGTCTCTTCCTCCACCCCTTCCTAATCTCCCTCCCCCCTTTCCCAATCTCCCCACTTCCCTCCCCCGATCACTTCTAACCCTCCTAGTCACTCCCGCCCTCGTTGATTGCCCCCATTCCTTACGCTGTCCTACCCTGTCCCCGGAATATTTCACCACCCCACCTCCTGACTGCCCCCCTATCTCACTGCCCGCGCCTATCTAAGGATCATTGCCAGCAATATAGGGGTCCAAAATCCAATGCCAGTTTGCTGCTGGTCTAATTTAAATGATGCCCGAAGCCAATGTTGGGTAGGACATGGGGTGACACATTCCAGAGCAGGGTTTGATCCCTCTGCCCAGTTTCTAAACCACTGTCTGTAGCAACCAATAAATGGGTGCCAATTTTGAGGGTACAGTCAGTTCAACATGAATTTTTGGTGTGCATTTTCCCTCATTCAACACTCTGATATATTACATCAAATTACAGATTTTTCCAGCACAGAAACAGCCCAACTGGTCTAAGCCAGTATTTATGCTCCACACGAGCCTCCTCCCATCCCTCTTCATCTCACCCTATCAGCACATCCTTCTATTTCTTTCTCCCTCAAGTGTTTATCCAGCTTCCCCTTAAATTGCATCTGTACTATTTACCTCAAATACTCCTTATGATAGTCACTTCCACATTCTCACCACTCTCTGGGTAAAGAAGTTTCTCCCCAATTCCCTATTGGATTTATTAGTGACTATCTTATATTTCTAACCCCTAGAATTATTTTTGCAATATCCTCAACTTTCAAGTTGAATACCTTACTTTCATCACAACAATCACGCGGTCTCTCATTACAGAAACTCGGAGTGGCAAAGGATTTATGAGTATGAGGGTAACCTTGAGAGGGAGTGCACAGAGATGTGGTATTCCCATTTACTTATACATTCTGCAATTTGGAGGCCAGTATACCCTCCCTGCAATTAGGAGTGGCCCCTGAATGATTGGCTTATTGCCCTTTGAGTGTTAGAGACAGACAACTGACAAAAAGACATCCTTGGAAATGCAGAATGCATTCTGTCCACTCTGGCTCCATCCGCTCCCTCTCTTGTGAAACATTGCCATATCCTTACCTGGTGACCACGATGCTCGGGTGATGAGGTTGGGGCATGCCGTGACGGCTCTCGCTTGGTCGGAGTGGACCGATCCCAATCCTGATCCTGATCCAGAACCAGCACCCTCCACCCGCAGGTTCAGAAAATCAGCTGTACCCCTAATACCCTGGCGGCTGATGTTGGGAAGCCTCCAGAAAGTAACAGACATCCTGCACACAGTTGGAGTGAGGGACTGGTAGGTAAAGCAGACGGGTAGGAACTAAGCCAGGCTGTGCATTAGTGTCAACAGCCTGTATATTTTATGTTGCTATAGTAACCTCCTTTACTATAGACAGACATAGAGGCTGAAATTGCTCGAAATACAATAGGTATCAGATTGTCTGGGATATTATTCAGTCTCTCCTATTTTTTTGGTGTTCATTTCACACACCACCCCCCCCCCCCCACCCCCATTTACCAGATTGATATGTTAAATAGTGTCACAAAGAATTTACAGCACAGAAACAGGCCATTCAGCCCAACTGATCTGTGCCAGTGTTTATGCTCCACATGAGCCTCCTCCCACCCCTTTACATCTCACTCTATCAACATATCATCCTATTGCTTTCTCTCTCATGTGTTTATCTGGCTTCTCCTTAAATCTCCTTGTTATTTGCCTCAACTATTCCCTATGGTAGCAAGCTCCACATTCTCAACACTCTCTGGGTAGATAAATTTCTCCTGAATTCCTTATTGGATTTATTAGTGACTCTCTTCTATTGATGACTCCCAGTTTTGGTCTCTACAAGTGGAAACATCTCCTCTATCATTTTGGACCCCTTCATAATTTTAAAGACTTCCTTCAGGTCCTCCTTCAGCCTTGCCAGTTCCAGAGAGTTAAAAGAACATTGCAAAGGCTGGAAATCTGAAATATAACTAAGAACTGCTGGAAATATGTCTCAGAGTGGGTAAATCGTGGGCATACCTCATAGGACTGTTAGAACAGGAGGAGCCCATACAGATCCTTGAGCACATTTCACTATTCAATTAAAAACAAAATACTGCAGATGCTGGAAATCTGAAATAAAAACAAGAAATGCTGGAACCACTCAGCAGGTCTGGCAGCATTTGTGGAAAGAGAAGCAGAGTTAGCGTTTCGGGTCAGTGACCCTTCTTCGGAACAGACAAATATTAGAAAAGTCACAGGTTAGAAGCAAGTGAGGTGGGGGTGGGGCAAGAGATGACAAAGGAGGTCTAGATTGGACCAGGCCACATAGCTGACCAAAAGGTCACGGAGCAAAGGCAAACGTTAATGGTGTGTTGAAAGACAAAGCATCAGAACAGATTAGGTGTTAATACACCTGAAAAAAAACAGTGGCTAAGCAAACTGAACAAACTAAGATGAAATGAAATAAATGCAAAAAAAAAATTGTAAAAAATGTAAAAAAAGAATGTAAAAAAAAGGGAGAAAAAATAGCTAAAAATGAAAGTAAAATGGGGGGCTGTCATGCTCTGAAATTATTGAACTCAATGTTCAGTCCGGCAGGCTGTAGTGTGCCTAATCGGTAGATGAGATGCTGTTCCTCGAGCTTACGTTGATGTTCACTGGAACACTGCAGCAATCCCAGGACAGAGATGTGAGCATGAGAGCAGGGGGGAGTGTTGAAATGGCAAGCAACCGGAAGCTCAGGGTCCTGCTTGCGGACTGAGCGGAGATGTTCCGCAAAGCGGTCACCCAGTCTGCGCTTGGTCTCCCCAATGTAAAGGAGACCACACTGTGAGCAGCGAATACAGTATACTACATTGAAAGAAGTACAAGTAAATCGCTGCTTCACCTGAAAGGAGTGTTTGGGGTCTGGGATAGTGAGGAGAGAGGAGGTAAATGGGCAGGTATTACACCTCCTGCGATTGCAGGGGAAGGTGCCATGGGACGGGGACGAGGTGGTGGGGGTAATGGAGGAGTGGACCAGGGTGTCGCGGAGGGAACGATCCCTTCGGAATGCTGACAGGGGAAGGGAGGGGAAGATGCGACTAGTAGTGGCATCACGCTGGAGGTGGTGGAAATGGCGGAGGATGATCCTTTGGATATATAGGCTGATGGGGTGAAAAGTGAGGACAAGGGGGAACCCTGTCACGGTTCTGGGAGGGAGGGGAAGGGGTGAGGGTAGAGGTGCGGGGAATGGGCCAGACACGGTTGAGGGCCCCGTCAACCACAGTGGGGGGAAATCCTCGGTTGAGGGAAAAGGAGGTCATATCAGAAGCACCGTCATGGAAGGTAGCATCATCAGAGCAGATGCGTCGGAGACGGAGAAACTGGGAGAATGGAATGGAGTCCTTACAGGGGGTAGGGTGTGAAGAAGTGTAGTCAAGGTAGCTGTGGGAGTCAGTGGGCTTATAATGGATATTAGTAGACAACCTATCCCCAGAGATGGAGACAGAGAAGTCGAGGAAGGGAAGGGAAGTGTCAGAGATGGACCATGTAAAGGTGAGAGAAGGGTGGAAATTGGAAGCAAAGTTGATAAAGTTTTCCAGTTCGGGGCGGGAGCAGGAAACGGCAGTCGCATCTTCCCCTCCCTGTCAGCATTCCGAAGGGATCATTCGCTCCGCGACACCCTGGTCCACTCCTCCATTAACCCCACCACCTCGTCCCCGTCCCATGGCACCTTCCCCTGCAATCACAGGAGGTGTAATACCTGCCCATTTACCTCCTCTCTCCTCACTATCCCAGACCCCAAACACTCCTTTCAGGTGAAGCAGCGATTTACTTGTACTTCTTTCAATGTAGTATATTGTATTCGCTGCTCACAGTGTGGTCTCCTCTACATTGGGGAGACCAAGCGCAGACTGGGTGACCGCTTTGCGGAACATCTCCGCTCAGTCCGCAAGCAGGACCCTGAGCTTCCGGTTGCTTGCCATTTCAACACTCCACCCTGCTCTCATGCTCACAACTCTGTCCTGGGATTGCTGCAGTGTTCCAGTGAACATCAACGCAAACTCAAGGAACAGCATTTCATTTACCGATTAGGCACACTACAGCCTGCCGGACTGAACATTGAGTTCAATAATTTCAGAGCATGACAGCCCCCCATTTTACTTTCATTTTTAGTTATTTTTTTCTTCCTTTTGTTTACATTCTTTTTTACATTTTTTACAATCTTTTTTTTTGCATTTATTTCATTTCATCTTAGTTTGTTCAGTTTGCTTAGCCACTGTTTTTTTTCAGGTTTGCACTTGCTGCTGTTCAATATTCAGTGTATTAACACCTAATCTGTACTAATGCTTTGTTTTTCAACACACCATTAACATATTGTTTGCCTTTGCTCCGTGACCTTTTGGTCAGCTATGTGGCCTGGTCCAATCTGCACCTTCTCCTTTGTTATCTCCTGCCCCACCCCCACCTCACTTGCTTATAACCTGTGACATTTCTAATATTTGTCAGTTCAGATGAAGGGTCACTGACCCGAAATGTTAACTCTGCTTCTCTTTCCACAGATGCTGCCAGACCTGCTGAGTGATTCCAGCATTTCTTATTTTTATTTCACAATTCAATTAGTTCAGGGCTGATCAGCACCTCAACTCCATTTACCCCATTTAACTCCATATCGCTGGGTGCCCTTACCCTACAAAAACCTATCCATCTCAGTCTTGATTTTTTCAGATGACTCCTAGGATCCACAGCTCTTTTGGGGAGAACGTTCCAGACTTGCACCACCCTTTGTGTGAAGAAGAACCACCATCATCTCCAGACTCCCTTCCAACTCATAACCATTGTCACTTGGGATATTGCTTGTTCCCTCATTGGAGATTGGTCAATATTGTGTGATAGCTAACCCAACACCACCACCTTCAGCACAGGGTCTGCAGGGCTTCAAGGTGAAGGCACACCACCACCTTCTCAGGGCATCTAGGATTGGTTAGTGAATACTGGCCTTGCCAGCAATACCAGCTTCCCAAGAATGAATTTGAAAAATGCCAGTTAACATCTAAAAGGATAAAGGTTGAGATTCTGACATCAGTCCTGCACTCCGAAATAATAACCTGTCTTTCCAATTGACATATGCTGACTAGTCTTTCATGATCGTTTGAAGAGCCTTGGTGTCATATTTAAAGCCAAGCAGAGCCTCCGACCCCATATCCACTTCATCACATGGACTGCCTACTTCCACCTCCATAACATCACTGACTCAACTATTCCAATCCTATTCTGGCTGCTCTCCAACCTTACACCCTCCATAAACTTCAGCTCATCAAAAACTCAGCTGCCCATATCCTAACCCACACCAAGTCACCCCTCACCTCTTGTAATTGCTGACTCATACTGGCTCCTGGTCCATCAAAGCCACAGTTTGAAAATTCTCATCCTTGTTTTTAAATCCCTTCATGGCCTCACCTCTCCCTATCTCTGTATCCTTCTCCAGCCCTACAACCCTCTGAGATCTCTGCATTCCTCCAACTCGGGCCTCTTGTGCATTCCTAATTTTAATTGCTTCACCATTGGTGGCCGTGCTTTCAGCTGCCCAGGCCCTAAGCTCAGGAATTCCCTCCCTAAACCTCTCTACTTCTGTCCTCATTGAAAGCTACCTTTTTGAGCAAGTTTTTTTGTTACCTGTCGTAATATCTCCTTATGTGGCTCGGTACCATATCTGTCTGGTTACACTCCTGTGAAGCATCTTGGGATATTTTACTACTTTAAAGGCACTATATAAATACATATTGCTGTTGTCATATCCGACCAATGACTTTGTGTATTTCAATGAGGTCCACAACTGCCTGGGGCAAGGATCTGAGATGCTACCCAGCAAGAATTGGTACGTGACATGAATTCTAACCCCAATGCATGCTCCATTCTCATTGGATACCTGGGGGAGAGGGTGGGGAAGTGTTAAAATCAGGGGGTGGTATTCTGAGATAACTCAGGAAACTGAGCCAATATTTAGATGGCCCTCAGCATTTGAAAGAAGAAATTGACCTTTTGTTAAGGGTCAACCCAGGCACTAAGCTCTCTCAGGGGTTGTCAGGCCTGCTATTTCCATCATTTTCTGTTATTTCTGTCTTTATTGTTTATACGCTTTCAACTCCTGCAACACACTTGTCAGAGGTTATTATTGAAAACATTTTCTCCATCTTAAATTAATTATTCGCTTTAATTATGATTGATTTCAGACTCAAGTTGAAAGGCAGGGAAGTGACAAGTTCAAAGTGTAATCACAAAATTAATTAAAGTTTCTCTCTTGGCATAAATAAACACATTGAAATTGAAAAGGTGACATGCAGATTGCTTTAAAAAAGTACTCTTGCCTGAATATTTTTTATGGTTCTGTCATAAATGATTCGATTATCTTTGGAAATTACTGATGTAATGAGGGATGACTTTTATAGGACTGACTTTCCTTGGAGCATGCTGCACCTCCTTGTTGTAATTTCAGTGGAATTTCAGCACATATCTCATTTACACACGCAAAGGCACTGCACCCCACCCCCACCACCCCACCCCCCCCCCCCCCCCCCGCCCCACATTAGAAATTGCCAGCATAAAGTTCAGTTAATGAACTGTGGCTGGACCCACATGTGCATGAATTGGAGGCAGCTGAGTTTTAGAAACAGAGGATACCACAGAAAAGCAAATCTTCTATAGAGAAGATATCAATCCAGGAGTTCATATACTTAGCAGGGGAACATATATACCTGTGGTTCAGGCCACACTACAGGACTTTGAGCACAAAATCTATGCCAATGCTCCCAGGGCAGTATTGAGGGAGTACTGCATTGTCAGAGAGACCGTATTTCATTAGACGTTAAAACCGAGGCCCCATCTGCACTCTCAGGTGGGCGTAAAAAAAAAATCCCAATACACTATGTTGAAGAAGAGCAGGAGAGTTCTCCCTTGTGGCCTGGCCAATATTTACCCCTCAAACAATATCACTAAAAAAAAAAATTACCCAGTCATTTATCTAATGGTTGTTTGTGGGATCTTGCTGTGCACACATTGACTCCCACGTTCCCCAACACCGACTAAATTTCAGAAAGCACTTCATTGGCTGCAATGTGCTTCAGGGCACCTGAGGTTGTGAAAGGCGCTATAAAAATGCAAGTACTTCACTCTCTTTAGAGCCTCTTCTGAATATAAACTCATTTCACAAATTGTACTTTAAAACCTCCTGTTAAACCAGAGAATTGATGTTTGGAGGGGAAAAGCCTACATTTTGCAATCTGTCTTTTCATAAATAGCTGTTTCAAAGAGCCAGCACAGACGCGATGGGCCAAATGTCTGTACAATTCTGTGATATTTGCAGGCAATTATATAAAATTTCTGTGTAACCCAGTCAGGTACAAATTCAGCTCTGTGACTTACACCTGCAGAAAATAATGTTGCATCCTTTATGATTGACAAGTGATGCCCAGACCGAATTCAAAACACAAAGCCCCAATAGTAGGCAAAGGATAGTCCAATTCCCCAGGGCAGGAGATATACCAATCTGCTCCACCACGTGTACAGACACCGCCTGAATGCAGCTGGGCTGAAATATTACACAAGTTTCAGGGACATTCTCGGCAATCAGATCTCCCTGCGGGGCTGCGGGACAGCGATGGGACTCGGGTCGGTTCAGTAACTCCGAGTCCATGGTTTGCATTGCTGCAGGATGTGGAACTCTTACCATCCCAGGACTGGGGGTCACCGGAGTCCCAATCGCAGCCCGGCTGTCAGGATCGACCCGCTGTTCCCGACCGGCTCGCTGGATCTAAAAGGTTACAAGGCTGCAGATCCACAACTGCAAGAGCGGAATGTTGGGCAGCTCCAGTCAGTGGGAGAATCTGTGGCATTGACAGAGAGTCCACCTGAAGTTAGATCCCGAGGGTCGTCTGTAACTGGACATGGTAAGGAATTTGACAGCGAGAGGGATAAACACGCAGAGACAGAAACAGAGACATAAAAGGATGAAAAGACATACTGAACACAAAGAGAGACACAGAGACAGAAGAACAAAGGGGGAGAGTGACAGATACAGCAACACTGAGGAGAGGGTGGAGGAGAGAAGCAGAACAGAGGCAAAGAGATGTAAAGAAAAACAGAGAGATAGCAAGACATGGAGAGACAGCAGAATAAAGGGGAGACAGACAGGTTGAGAGATATGAAGGACAGAGAAATAGGGAGAGAACAAAATAGATGGAGATGTCAAAAGAGAAAATGCAGAAAGAGAATGAGAGAGAAGAATGACAGAGTGAGAGGGACAGAGATATAGAAATGAATTGGACTACAGATATTCTAGAACATACAAGCACCTGGTCAGTTAGAGATGATAGCTGGAGAGTAATCTTGATCTGTATGTTAAAGGTTAATTCTGTACAGTAACTAAATAAATGCAATCATGTTATATTTGCAAAGGTTGAATAATGCAGGATTTGAGAGCTCCACCTGAAATCTATCCATATAGTGTCTACATGGAGGTACACTGGGTATAGATTAACTGTCTCAGTTCCACCTATTATTATAACAAAGACTTTTACTTTCAGATCCTAAATCAGTAACTCCTGGATAATGTTTAGATATGTTACATGCTACAAATGATGCCCGACATTTATTTTTAACGTTTACACTATTCCAAGTAGAAAACTTTGTATAAATGCTTGGTCAAAGTATATTAGTAACTGACAGTAACAATTGCATTGTTGATCTGATCGGAGGGAGCATCAACAAGCCTGAGTGGACATTAGTGTGGCTTTTAAGAGTTGCTGTTATCTGCACTCTGAATTTAATGGACGTTCAACGTGTGGCTGTGTTGCTAATTGGTTCAGTAATTAACACTAGACACTGTTGAAATAAATGTTGCTTGTTTCATTTTCCCTGATTGCCATTTAAAAAGGACTAGTTCAGGCAGAGCCACCTTCCAATAACTGGACTCGCAAGCCTAGAATTAATGAGCTCAATCCACCATGGCAAATTGTGAATTCAATAATTTGACAATTTTTGGATTTGGAAGCAGCAGAGCTGATCCAAGTGATACACTAATGTCCTTCAGGATAGGCATCCTGCTACCCCTACCCTGGTCTGGCATGCATGAGACTCCAATCCCATGTCAGCTGTGGCTCAGTAGGTAGCATTTTCTCACCTTTGTGTCAGAAGGTTGTGAGTTCAAATATCACTGCAGAGTAAAACAAAGAAATCTAGGCTGATTCTCCCAGTGCAGTACTGAGGGAGTGCTGCATTGTCAGACTTTTAGATGAGATATTAAACCCAGGCCCCCTGCCTGCCCCCTCAAGTGGACGTAAAAGATGGCACTGTTTCGATATGCTGGGGAGATCACCCTGGTGTCCTGGCCAATATTTGTCCCTTAACCAAAAATCAGATTGTCTGATTTTTAAAAATTTGTTTGAGGATGTGAGTGTCATTGGCTAGGCCAGCATTTATTGCCCATCGCTGATTGCCCTTGAGGACATGCTGGGGAGCTGCCTTCTTGAAGTGCCGCAGTCCAGTGCTGTTTGTGGGAGCCTCCTGAGTGCAAATTGGTTGCCTTGTTTCCTAACCTGCTGTCTGTCTCCAATATTGCCTCCTCTCAAGGTTGTTCATCAGGGTACTAAAGTTTGTCGTTCCAGCACTGCCCATAATCCTGAGAACCAATGAAAAACAAAAGCATTGAAAGGAACAAGCAGGTGTGAAAAGATTGCCTTTGTGTCCTTATGAGAAATTAGGCCGGTAATACTGGTACATATACATTGTTCACACAAAACCAGGCAGATAGTGTTACACAAGCTTTTAGAAACAGATAGGTTTCTGGTTTCACTCTTTCAAGGTCAGTTGGCTGGTCAGTTAGTCAGTCTGTCATCAGTCCTGTGAAAGGCCCAACACTGAATATTGTGTTTTGGAATGGAGTCATTGTCTAGCTTAGAGAACCAAGTATATGGGGAATAAAACATTGCAACGCACAATGATTTTTATTAAAACAAGCATTACACTTTAATGCAACCTTGCTGAGTTAGTATCACACTTTCCTCTGAATTAGAAGGTTAGAATCATAAAAATTTACAGTACGGAAGGAGGCCATTCGGCCCATTGTATCCATGCTGACTGGCAAGTAGCAATCCAGCCAATTCCCATTTTCCGGCTCTTGGTCCATAGCCTTGTAGGTTACGGCACTTCAAGTGCATATCCCAGTACTTATTGAATGTTATGAGGGTTTCTGCCTCTACCACCCTTTCAGGAAGCGAGTTCCAGACCCGCACCACCCTCTGGGTGAAAAACATTCCCCGCAAGTCCCCTCTAAACCTCCTATCTCTTACCCTAAATCTATGCCCCCGGTTATGGACCTCTCAACCAAGGGGAATTGGGCCGTCCGATCCACTCTATCTAGACGCCTCATAATTTTATACATTTCAAGTTAGATCTCCCCTCAGCTTCCATTTTTACAAAGAAAAAACCCGAGCATATCCAATCTTTCCTCATAACTAAAGTTCTTCAGTCCAGGCAACAACCTTGTGAATATCCTCTGTTCCCTCTCTAGTGCAATCACCTCTTTCCTAATAGCATGGCGGCTAGAACTGCACACAGTACTCCAGCAGTGGCCTAACTAGTGTTTTATACAGTTCCAGCATAACCTCCCAACTCTTATTTTCTATGTCTCAGCTAATAAAGGCAAGTCATAGAATCTATACAGCACAGAAGGAGGCCGTTCGACCTGTTGTGTGTGTGTCAGCTGTCTCTGCAAGAGCAACTCATCTAGTCCCATTCCCCCGCCTTTTCCCCGTAGCCTTGCAAAGTGTTCCTTATACCTTCCTGACTGCTTTATTTGCTTGTCTAGCCACCTTCATGGCTCTCTGGCCAGTAGGGATGATGGTGGTGTGGTGGTAATGTCACTGGAGTATTAATCTAGGCCCCAGCCTAATGCTCTAGGGGCACAGGTTCAAATCCCACCATGGCTGTGGGTGGAATTTAAGTTCAATTAATTAATAAAAATCTGGCGTTGAAAGCTGGTCTTAGAAATGACATCATGAAGCTATTATTGATTGTTGTAAAAACACACCTGGTTCTCTAATGTCCTTTAGGGAAGGAAATCTGCTGTCCTTACCTGGGTCTGGCCTACATGTGACTCCAGACCCACAACAATGTGGATGACTCTTAACTGCCCTCTGAAATGGCCTAGCAAGACACTCAGTTGTCAAGGGCAATTAGGGATGGGCAACAAATATCTTACCACATCCCATGAACAGATAAAAAATGTACTCCAAGGTCCCTCTGTTCCTCTACACTTCCCAGTATCTTACCATTTGTTGTGTATGCCTTCCTCAAATCATTGCCTCACACTTCCCTGGATTGAACTCCACTGCTATTCTGCCCACCTGACCAGTCATAGAATAGAATCATAGAAAGTTTAAGGCACAGAAAGAGGCCACTTGGCCCATTGTATCTGAGCCGGCCGAGAAATAATCCATCCATTCTAATCCCACCTTCCAGCATTTGGTCCGTAGCCCTGCAGATTACAGCACTTGAGGTACATATCCTGCCTCAACTACCCTTTCAGGCAGTGAGTTCCAGACCCTCACCACCCTCTGGATGAAAAGGTGTTTCCTCATCTCCCCTCTAATTTTTCTACCAATTACTTTAAATCTATGCACCCTAGTCACTGACCTCTCTGCTAAGGTGAATAGACCCTTCACCTCCACTCTATCCAGGTCCCTCAAAATTTTGTACATTTCAATCAAATCTCCCCTCAGCCTTCTCTTTTCCAAGGAGAACAACCCCAGCCTATCCAATCTTTCCTCATAGCTACATTTTTCCATTCCTGGAAACATCCTCGTAAATCTCCTCTGTACCCTCTCTAGTGCAATTACATCCTTTCTGTAATGAGGTGACCAGAACTACACACAGTACTCAAGTTGTGGCCTAACCAATGAGTTCTACAGTTCCAGAGTAACTTCCCTGCTCTTATATTCTATACCTCGTCTAATAAAGGAAAGGATTCCATATGCCTTCTTAACCACCTTATCGACCTGTCCTGCTACCTTCAGGGTATTCACTCCAAGGTCCCTCACTTCCTCTACACTTCTCAGTATTTTCCCATTAATCATGTATTCCTTTGCCTTGTTTGACCTCCCCAAATGCATCACCTCACACTTCTCCAAGTTGAATTCCATTTGCCACTTTTCTGCCCATCTGACCAGACCATCGATATCTTCCTGCAGCCTACAGCTATCCTCCTCGTTATCTACCACACGGCCAATCTTTGTGTCATCTGCAA
This sequence comes from Heterodontus francisci, assembly GCF_036365525.1. Taxonomy (NCBI): domain Eukaryota; kingdom Metazoa; phylum Chordata; class Chondrichthyes; order Heterodontiformes; family Heterodontidae; genus Heterodontus; species Heterodontus francisci. Next base: position 6,752,164 of record NC_090388.1, read on the forward strand.
ACTTCTTGATCATGCCCCCTACATTTACATCCAAATCGTTAATATATACTACAAAAATCGGGGAACCCAGTACTAAGCCCTGCGAAACGCCACTGGAAACAGCCCTCCCTCCAGTCGCTAAAACAGTCGTCAATAAATACCCTTTGTTTCCTGCCACTGAGCCAATTTTGTATCCACCTTGCTGCATTTCCCTGGATCCTATGATACCAGTTCATTGATATCCTCCTGCAGTCTGTAGCATTTTCTTCATTATCAACCACACGGACAATTTTTATGTCATCTGAAAACTTCTTAATCATGCCCCTACAATCAAGTCCAAATCATTGAGATATATCACAAAAAACAAGGGACCTAGTGTTGAGACCTGTGGAACTCCACTGGAAACAGCCTTCCATTAATAAAAACTCCCATCGACCATCACCCTTTGCTTTCTGCCTCTGAGCCAATTTTGGATCCAACTTGCCACTTTGCCTTGGATGCCAAAGACTTTTATTTTCGTGACCAATCTGCCATGTAGGACCTTATCAAAAGCCTTGCTAAAGTCCATATAGACAACATCAAATGCATTACCCTCATCAACCCTCCTTGTTACCTCCTCAAAAACATAAAAGGGCACCCAAAGAGCTTCTACCGGCATGTAAATAGTAAGCGGGTAGTTAGAGGTGGAGTGGGACCTATTAGGGACAAAGAGGGTGATATATGCTTAAGAGGCATAGGGCAAGGCTAGTATACTTAATGAGTACATGGTATCAGTGTTCACTAATGATGTGGAACCTGACAAAATATTGGTAGAAGAGAAGAGGGTAGAGGCAATGGATAGGATAAAAATTGAGAGAGGGGAGGTACTAAAAAGGCTGGCTGTGCTTTGGGTAGATAAGTCAAATGGTCCAGATGGCTTGCAACCCATGTTGCAAAAGGAAGTGAGGGTGGAGATAGTGGAAAGGTTTGCCATAATCTTCCAACCTTCCCTGGATATGGGGGAGGTGCCAGAGGATTGGAGAGTGGCAAATGTGACACCCTTATTTAAGAAAGGTTGTAAGGACAGTCCTAGCAACTACAGGCCAGTTAGTTTAACAGCAGTGGTGGGTAAGGTTTTAGAAACAATAATCAGGGAAAATATCAATGGACACTCAGAGAGGTTTGAGTTAATTAAGGATAGCCAGCACGGATTTGTAAAAGGCAGATCGTGCTTGATTAATCTAATTGAATTTTTTGATGAAGTAACAGAGAAGGTTGATGAAGGGAATGCAGTGGATGCTGTTTGAATGGATTTTAAGAAAAAATTTGATAAGGTGCCACATAAAAGGCTGTTTAACAAAACTGAGGCTCATGGAATAGGAGGGTCAGTGTCCAATTGGATAAAAAGTTGGCTTAAAGACAGAAAACAGCGAGTTGTAGTAAATGGTTGTTTTTCAGACTGGAAGATGGTAGACAGTGGTGTTCCCCAAGGGTCAGTGCTGGGACCACTGCTTTCTTTACTATATATAAATGACTTGGATCTTGAAATACAGAGTAGAATTTCAAAATTTGCCGATGACACCAAACTTGGAGGTGTGGCAAACAGTGAGGATGATATGAACTGCCTGCAACAGGACATAGATAGGCTAGCAGAATGGGCAGACAGGTGGCAGATGGAATTTAATACTGACAAGTGTGAGGTAATGCATTTTGACAGAAGGAATAGCGAGAGGCAATATAGACCTAATGGCACAGTTTTAAAGAGTGTGCAGGAACAAAGGGACCTGGGAGTGCATGTGCATCGATCTTTGGCAGGACATATTGACATATAAAGCATATGGGATCTTGGGCTTCATAAATAGAGGCATTGAGTACACAAACAGGGAAGTTATGCTGAACCTTTATAAAGCTCTAGCTAGGTCCCAACTGGAGTATTGCGTCCAGTTCTGGTCACCACACTTGAGGAAGGATGTGAGGATCCTTGAGAGGGTGCAGAGGAGATTTACCAGAATGGTTCCAGGGATGGAGGATGTTAGTTACAAGGTTAGTTTGGAAAAGCTGGGGTTGTTCTCCTCAGAACAAAGGAGATTGAGGGGAGATTTAATAGAAGTGTACGAGATTCTGACAGGCTTAGATAAGTTAGACAAGGAAAAACAGTTCCCATTAACAAATGGTACAAGGACCAGGGGACACAGATTGAAAGTTTTGGGCAAAAGATGGGGGAATGTGAGGAAGCACTTTTTTACACAGCTGGCACTAATGACCTGGAACTTGCTACCCACAAGGGTGGTGGAAACAAAGACAATCACGGACATCAAGAGGAAGCTGGATGACCACCTGAGAGAAATAGGCTTGCAGGTCTACGCAGATCGAGCTGCGGAGTGGGACTGATTGATCCGTGGAGAGCCGGCATGAACTCAATGAGTCGAATGGCCTCCTTCTGTGCTGTAATTGACTCTATGTCTATGACTCTACCACTCGATGACTCTAAAAAGTTCAATCATTTTAGTCAGACATGGCGTTCCCTTAACAAATCTGTGCTGTCTTTGATTAATCCCTGATTAATCCAATAATTTTCTCACCACTGAGATTAGGTTGACTGGCCTGTAATTACTTGGTCTGTTCCTTTCTCCCTGTTTAAACGATGGTATAACATCATCTGTCCTCCAGTCCTCTGACACCACACCTGTAGCCAGAGAGGATTGGAAAATGATGGTCAGAGCCTCTGCTATTTCTTCTCTTCTTTCCCTTAGTATACATTTCGTCTAGCTCTGGGGATTTTTCCACTTTCAAATAAGTTAAACCCCTTAATACTTCCTCCCTCACTATGTTAATTTCATTTAATATTTCACACTCCTCCTGCTCCTCCTCGTCCCTCTCTATTCTGCAAACAGACGCAAAGTATTCATTAAAAAGCATATTGGCATCCTCCACCCCACACACAGGTTACCCTTATAGTCCCCAACAGGCCCTACTCTTTCTTTAGTTATCCTCTTGCTCTTTATGTATTTATAAAACATCTTTGGGTTTTCCTTGATTTTGCTTGCCAATATTTTTTCATGTCCTCTCTTTACTTTCCTAATTTCCTTTTTAATTTTGCCCCTACACTTTTTATATTGCTCTAAGTTTTCTGTTGTATTGAGCTCTCGGTATCTGTCATCAGCTTCCCTTTTTTTCTTTATCCTCTCCTTTAAGCCTCTCTGGGCTCTGGATTTGTTAGTCCCACCCTTTTTCTTTAAGGGAACATACTTGCTGCGAACCCTCACAATCTCTTCCTTGAATGTCTCCCACTGATCTGGCACTGATTTACCCTCAAGTAGCTGTTTCCAGTCCACTTTACCTAAGTCACTTCATAGCTTAGTAAAATTAGCTTTTCCTCTATTGAGATCTTGTATTTCTGGTCTATCTTTTCCTTTTCTATCACTACCCTAAATCTAACTGAATTATGATCACTTGCACCAAAGTGCTTCCCAACTGATACCTCTTCCCAGCTTCATTCCCTAAAACTAGATCCAGAATTGCCCCCTGTCTTGTTGGGCCTGCTACGTACTGGCTAAAAAAGTTTTCCTGAGTGCATTTTTAAAATTCTGCTCCCTCTCTGCCTTTCACATTCATTCTATCTCAGTTAATATTTAGAGTGGCGCAGTGGTTAGCACTGCAGCCTCACAGCTCCAGCAACCCAGGTTTGGTTCTGGGTACTGCCTGTGTGGAGTTTGCAAGTTCTCCCTGTGACTGCGTGGGTTTCTGCCGGGTGCTCCGGTTTCCTCCCACAGCCAAAGACTTGCAGGTTGATAGGTAAATTGGCCATTGTAAATTGCCCCTAGTGTAGGTAGGTGGTAGGGAATATGGGATTAATGTAGGATTAGTATAAATGGGTGGTTGTTGGTTGACACAGTGGGCCAAAGGGCCTGTTTCAGTGCTGTATCTCTCTAATATTAGGGTAGTTGAAATTGTCCACTATTACTGCCCTATTGTTTTTGCACATCTCAGAGATTTGCCTACATATTTGCTCTTCTGTCTCTCTCTGACTGTTTGGGGTCTATAGTACACTCCCAGTAATGCCTCTTCAGTTCAACACATGTGGCCTCATTTGATGATCCTTCTCCCATATCCTCCCTCCTCACAGCTATAATTGTTTCTTTAAATACTGTGACCCCCCACCTCCCTTTTTATCCTTTTCTCTATCTTATCTGAAAACCCTGTAACCAGGAACGTTTGAGCTGCCATTCCTGCCCTTTCAGCCATGTCTCTGTATAGCTCTGGGGATAAAAACAAGAAATGCTGGAACCACTCAGCAGGTCTGGCAGCATCTGTGAAAAGAGAAGCAGAGTTAACGTTTCGGGTCAGTGACCCTTCTTCGGATCTGGGGATATGGGTTTGAATCCCACCATGACAGATAGTGAAATTTGAATTCAATTAATCTGGGAATTTAAAAAAAGCTAGTCTAATGGTAACCATGAAACCATTATTGATTGTTGTAAAATCCCATCTGATTCAGTAGTGCCCTTTAGGGAAGGAAATCTGCCATCCTTACCTGGTCTGGCCTACATGTAACTCCAGACCCACGGCAATGTGGTTGACTCTTAACATGCCCTCTGAAATGGCCTAGCAAGCCACTCAGTTCAAGGGCAATTAGGGATGGACAATAAATGCTGGGCTAGCCAGCGACACCCACATCCCACAAATGAATAAAAAAAATCATTATCCCACATGTCAATCTGTGCTCCCAGCTCATCTGCTTTATTTCCTAGACCTCTTGCATTGAAGTATATACCAATTCGCACTACCAAACTTGCTTGTTGTCTATTTTGTAGCCTTTGTTATCTTTGCCTTCCAAACATGCTTACTAATTTTCTGCCTTCCACTTTCAGCTTTGCTTCTCTCCCTCCTGAAGCTACTCTCAGGTTCCTAGCCCCCTGCCAAGCTAGTTTAAACCCTTCCCAACAGCACTTGCTAAACCTCCTGTGCGGATATCAGTCTCGGCCCTGTTGAGGTGCAGCCTGTCCGGCTTGCACAGATCCCACCTTGCCCAGAAGCAGTAGAAGAGGTTGGGGGTATAAGTCCCACTAGAATCTTAGCATAGAAAGCGCTAGAATTACACAGCAGGTCAGTCAGCATCTGCAAGGTGGTCAGATTGGTGATGACATTTTAGCTGTGATGCACTGTTGGGGGGTTTGTCTTTGATACGACTTAAACTGTAGTCCCATTTAGTTTGAATGTGAAAGATCCCACAGCGCTATTCAAAGGTTTCCTGCTATCTGTCAACCAGTTCCTCACCCAGACAAACAGACTGGCCTGCAATTTCCAGCTTCTTATGCTCAGAGACATGCACAATCTGGGTGCAAATTGAACACACGGCCTAAAAGATTGTGGAAATTTGGTAGTTAGTGGGGTCAAGGTGCCGCACTTTAAACACTTCACAGTAACACATGCAGCAAAGTGCACGTGTTGGAAAAAGACAGAATTAAGTTCAGTTATAGTATCTCCTAATTCCCTCCAGGGCCTCTCCCCCTCCCTATCTCTGTATCCTTTTCCAGTCCTATAACCCTCTGAAATCTCTGCGCTCCTCCAATTCTGGTCTCTTGCGCAGCCCCAATTTCCTTCACTCCATCATTGGCAGCCGAGCCTTCAGCCTCCTGGGCCCTAGACTCTGAAATTCCCTTCCTAAACCACTCCAATTCCCTCTCCTCCATTTAAGGTGCTCCTTAAAACCTACCAAGCTCTTGTTCACCTGCCGTAATATCTCATGTGACTCGGTGTCAAAACTTTCAAATGTGGGTGTACCTCCACCACCTTCTCAAGGGCAATTAGGGATGGACAATTAATGCTGGCTTTACCAGTGACGCTTACCTCCCATGAACAAATACAAAAAAAGGCTGTTTAACATTCTATGCTTGAGGCATGGGCGATGGCTTAGAGGGCGGAAACGTTGATATTTATACAAAGAAGAAATAGATATGGCGTGGGTTTGGTGCTTTGATAGGCAAGGGTTGTTTTCCTTCGAACAGAGGAGGCTGAGGGGTGACTTAATTGAGGTGTACAAAATTATGAGGGCCCTAGATAGAGTAGACAGGAAGAACCTGTTTCCCCTAGCAGAGATAAAAACAAAATATTGCAGATGCTGGAAATCTGAAATAAAAATATAAAGTGCTGGAAATGCTCAGCAGGTCAGGCAGCATCTGTGGAGAGAGAAGCAAAGTTAACGTTTCAGGTTAGTGACCTTTCACCAGAACTGGCAAAGGTTATAAATGTAATAGGTTTTAAGCAAATAAAGCAGGGGTGGGGATAAAGAGAACAAAATGGAAGGTGTTGATAGGACAGAGGGTCGGAGAGATTAACTGACAAGGAGGTCATGGGCAAAGGCAAAGAGAATGTGCTAATGGTGTGATGGAAGGCAAAACATTAGTGCAGAGGGAGTGTTAATGACAGAATAATGAGCAGCCCTAGCCAAAAACACAAACATGAAAAAACCAGTAGGCAGGCACTGGTCCGAAAATGATGAAACAAAGTAAAATAAAATTAAAATAACACAAGGCCAGTCATGCTCTGAAATTATTGAACTCACTGTTCAGTCCGGCAGGCTGTAGTGTGCCTAATCAGTAAATGAGATGCTGTTCCTCGAGCTTGCGTTGATGTTCACTGGAACACTGCAGCAATCCCAGGACAGAGATGTGAGCACGAGAGCAGGGGAGGGTGTTGAAATGGCCAACCGGAAGCTTGGGGTCATGTTTTCGGACTGACCAGAGGTGTTCCGCAAAGCGGTCACCCAGTCTGCGCTTGGTCTCCCCAATGTGAACAGCGGATACAGTATACTAAATTGAAAGAAGTATAAGTAAATCACTGCTTCACCTGGAAGGAGTGTTTGGGGCCTGGGATAGTGAGGAGAGAGGAGGTAAAAGGGCAGGTATTACACCTCCTGCAATTGCAGGGGAAGGTGGTATGGGAAGGGGACGAGATGTTGGGGGTGATGGAGGAGTGGACCAGGGTGTCGCGGAGGGAATGGTCCTTTTGGAATGCTGACAGGGGAGGCGAAGATGTGTTTGGTAGTGACATCACGCTGGAGGTGGTGGAAATGGCGGAGGATGATCCTTTGGATGTGGAGGCTGGTGGGGTGGAAGGTAAGGACAAGGGGAACCCTGTCACGGTTCTGGGAGGGAGGGGAAGGGGTGAGGGTTGAGGTGTGGGAAATGGGCCGGATACGGTTGAGGGCCCTGTCGGCCACAGTGGGGGGGAATCCTCGGTTGATCAAGCAGAAAGACATATCAGAAAAGCTGCTGTGGAAGGTTGCATCATCAGAGCAGATGCGTTGGAGACGGAGAAATTGGGAGAATGGAATGGAGTCCTTACAGGAAGCCGGGTGTGAGGAAGTGTATTCGAGGGAGCTGTGGAAGTCGGTGGGCTTATAATGAATATTAGTGGAGAGGCCAATTACCAGGGGGCTCAGCTTTAAGGTGATTGGTAGAAGAATTAGGGCGGACATGAGGAAAAACTTTTTCACCCAGGGGTTGGTGGAAGTCTGGAATTCACTGCCCGGATCGGTGGTGGAGGCAGAAATCGTCAACTCATTGAAAAGTTACCTGGACCTGCACCTGAAGTGCTGTAACCTGCAAGGCTATGGACCAGGTGCTGGAAGGTGGGATTAGATTTGTTGGCTAGTTTTTTCAGCTGGCGCAGACATGATGGGCTGAATGAACTTTTCTGTGGTCCTATGGTCCTTTGCTCAATCCTAATGTTTATGCTGATATTTACGTTTGGATGTATTTTAGAGAGAGTGCAATTGACTTTGGTAGGATGGGTGTTTTCCAATCTAACCTCCAAGTTTCACTCTCGGAGGAAGTTCCAGCCCATGAAGAGTATCTTTGTTGCTTGTGGGATCTCACTGTGTGCAAATTGGTTACAGTCTTTGCCTATATTACAAGTGACTGCATTTCTTAAAAAAATGTTCTATTGCATGTAAAACATATTGGGCCCTCTGAGGATTTGATAAAGTGCTATAATAAATATAATGTCTTTTCCGAGAATAAGTGAAATCAGTTTTGATTTCAGACGTACAGGTGTAGCACAGATTACATTCTTACTCTCGACTTACCCACACACCCACAAATTCCCCCCATTTCCACAGTCCAGTAAAAATCATACTTATTCTTTTAAGGACCCCATGATTTTTCTCCCAGGTTTTTGCTCGCAGCAGTGACCTGGAGAATAATTTCCAATTCCTGGAGACTCCAGATCAACCCTGGAGTGTTGGCAACCCTGCCTTGAGGCCAGTGGCGGGACCCAGAGAGGCATTTCCGGGCGGAGGCCAATTAAGTGGCTGCTGCGGGGGCTGCACCTGCAGGATGAGGACGCATCGATAACTGTATGCCCTCGCAGACAGGTAAGCTGGGTCTGGGGGCACTGGGACCAGGCAGGCAGACCCTGGCAATCGGGGTGAGGGGGGGGGGGCACTGAGGGCAGGCGGTGCTGTTGCTGCGGTGTCGTTGCCACAGAGCCGGCCATTGCCCCTGGGGGTAGGGTTCCCTCCCTGGGCCATGGAGTGCTCAAGAAGGAGGGACCCCACACCCCGGAGTCTGCTTGGAGGCTGCCAGGTTGGACTGGCTGGTCTCTCCTGCCAGCAGCCGGCTCCCCTGCTGCTGGTAAAATGCCCACAGAGGCGGGAAGAGGCCCGTAATTGGACACTTAAGTGGCTCAATAGGGCTCCAGGCTGGAGGCTTGCCTGTCATCTATCCCGCCGCTGGCAAAATGGCATGACGGTGGTAAGATATTGGGCACCCCCCCCAACGCCACAAACGCCATTTTGCCAGCCTTTCCACCTTCCAGCCCATTGTCAAAGAGCTGGTAAAATCCAGCCCAGAATTAACGTTTCAAATCCATGATCTTTTATCAAAACTGGAAAATGTTAGAGATTTAACAGATTTTCAGAAGTACAGTGTCAGGGATGAGGGACAGGGAAAGAACAGCTGTTTTATTGCAAATTTCCAGCATCTGCAATATTTTCCTTTTCTATTAAATAGTATATTGGAATTCATTATGACCTTGGGAAGGTGACTGAGTTTTGTAGTAACATCTTCAACATGAAGATAGAAAATTAAGTCACGTTTGGTTACCTTAAACTCAGAAAATATTCTGTGCCCGCTTCTCATTAAAATGCGGCACCTGCTATTTGGAGGATAGGATTATCTGCTGTTATGTAACTGAGTTACAGGCTAGTTTTATCCTGTTCGGAGGCAGAGAATATTCTGGGTTATGCCACGCTTAGGGAGATTTCAGGCATGAAATGGGAGCTCAGCAATCACCCAGGCTTTTCTTTCCTCGATGTGATAGCAACTGTGGAAATGTTATTTTAAGATGTTGTAGATCTTGTGAATTCAACTCTGTAATCAGCTTATTCAACCGAATCGTCATTTAAAATATAAATTCATTGAATGTGCTTTGCAAATTCTGAATGTTGATCCATTTGATAAAAGGATCACATGGATTTTACAGCAGGCACAGAGAACTGTGTGACACTAGTCTTTTAATTCAAACATTGTGGAAGTAGATTTAGGGTTGGAACTGCCAGCCAGGCTGTTAAAATGCACATTTGCGTAGCAAGTGAGAAATATATTAATGGTGCCGGTTTGACTACCTCCTAAACTGTCGTGTTGGAGTTTTTTGGGGATGTTACTTGTAGCATAGAAAACGGAGAACCAGTGGATGTGGTGTATTTGGATTTTCAGAAGGTTTTTGATAAGGTCCCATACAGGAGGTTAGTAAACAAAATTGGAGCACATGGGATTGGGGGTAATATACTGCAATGGATTGAGAATTGATTAACAGACAGAAAACAGAGAGTAGGAATAAACGGGTCATTCTCAGGATGGCGGGCTTTTACTAGTGGGGTGCCGCAAGGATCAGTGCTTGGGCCACAGCTGTTTACAATCTATATCAATGAGTTGGATGTGGGGACCAAATGCAATATTTCAAGTTTGCTGCTGACACAAAGCTAGATGGGAATGTAAGTTGTGAGGTGGATGGAAGGAGGCTTCGAGGGGATTTAGACAGGCTAAGTGAATGGACAAGAACATGGCAGATGGAATATAATGTGAATAAGTGTGAAGTGATCCACTTTGGTAGAAAAAACAGAAAGGCAGAGTACATAGAACATAGAATAGAACATTACAGCGCAGTACAGGCCCTTCGGCCCTCGATGTTGCGCCGACCTGTGAAACCATCTGACCTACACTATTCCATTTTCATCCATATGTCTATCCAATGACCACTTAAATGCCCTTAAAGTTGGCGAGTCTACTACTGTTGCAGGCAGGGCGTTCCACACCCCTACTACTCTCTGAGTAAAGAAACTACCTCTGACATCTGTCCTATATCTATCACCCCTCAACTTAAAGCTATGTCCCCTCGTGTTTGCCATCACCATCCGAGGCAAAAGACTCTCACTATCCACCCTATCTAACCCTCTGATTATCTTATATGTCTCTATTAAGTCACCTCTCCTCCTCCTTCTCTCCAACGAAAACAACCTCAAGTCCCTCAGCCTTTCCTCGTAAGACCTTCCCTCCATACCAGGCAACATCCTAGTAAATCTCCTCTGCACCCTTTCCATAGCTTCCACATCCTTTCTATAATGCGGTGACCAGAACTGCACGCAATACTCCAGGTGCGGCCTCACCAGAGTTTTGTACAGCTGCAGCATGACCTCGTGGCTCCGAAACTCGATCCCCCTACTAATAAAAGCTAACACACCATATGCCTTCTTAACAGCCCTATTAACCTGGGTGGCAACTTTCAGGGATTTATGTACCTGGACACCAAGATCTCTCTGCTCATCTACACTACCAAGAATCTTCCCATTAGCCCAGTACTCTGCATTCCTGTTACTCCTTCCAAAGTGAATCACCTCACACTTTTCCGCATTAAACTCCATTTGCCATCTCTCAGCCCAGCTCTGCAGCCTATCTATGTCCCTCTGTAACCTACAACATCCTTCGGCACTATCCACAACTCCACCGACCTTCGTGTCATCCGCAAATTTACTAACCCACCCTTCTACACCCTCATCCAGGTCATTTATAAAAATGACAAACAGCAGTATTTCTTAAATGGTGAGAGGTTGGGAAGTGTTGATGTCCAAAGGGATCTGGGTGTCCTTGTTCATGAGTCACTAAAAGCTAGTATGCAGGTGCAGCAAGCGATTTGGAAGGCAAATGGTATTTTGGCCTTCATTGCAAGGGGATTTGAGTACAGGAGTAAAGATGTCTTGCTGCGATTGTGTAGAGCCTTGGTGAGATCGCACCTGTGGAGTATTGTGTACAGTTTTGGTCTCCTTATCTAAGGAAGGATATACTTGCCATTGAGGGAGTGCAACGGAGGTTCACCAGACTAATCCCTGGGATGGCGGAATTGTCTTATGAGGAGAGATTGCAGAAACTGGGTCTGTATTCTCTCGAGTTTCGAAAAATGAGAGGTGATCTCATTTACAAAATTCTTACAGGGCGTGAAAGGGTAGAAATGGATAGGATGTTTTCTCTGGCAGGTGAGTCTAGAACCAGGGGACACAGGGCTGGATTTTGCTGGGCCCCCGATGTCGGGTTCCGTGGCGCGGGAAAGATGGTTCCGGCAGAGGCCCACCATGAAGCCCAACGCCAGACCCGATCCTCCCAGCGAGGCTCCTTGGCAGCCCCCTCGCTACTGGGCGACAGGACCTGAATTTAAACATTTAAATCAATAAACTGAATACATTTAAATGCACTTATCTTGGATCTTCAGGGCTCCCTGCAATCTTCAGAGTTGCGGCCGACATTCCCACGCCTTCACTTCCCTGTCTGGAGAAAGCAGTCATGACACTGGTGGGGGGGAAGTTAAGATTTTTAGTGTAGGTACAGGGGCGGGCTCAGGGTCAAATAATCGTAATAAGTGTAGGGGATGGTGGGAAGGGGTGAACTTTAAACTTTGTACAGTCTGTGGAGGAATGGTCATATTTCGAAGGTAAGTGTTTTGGGGGGAAGGGCAGATACGTAATTCAATTGTGATTGTGGGGGGTGGGAAAGGGGCGTTAGAATTTTATTGAGTACATTTTATGGGGGGTACTTCTTTAAAAATTCCAATTTACTGGCAGGGTTGGCTGCCCTTTAAAAATGGTGGCAGCAGCTGCGCACAGACACTGACGCCATTGCTGACAATGGAGTGCCTGTCCCATCCACATGATTTGGGAGGGTGGGCTCTGAGATGAGGAGGAATTTCTTTGCTCAAAGGGTGGTGAATCTTTGGAGTTCTCTACTCCAGAGGGCTGTGGAAGCTCAATCATTAAGCAGGTTCAAGACAGAAATCGATAGATTTCTGAATACTAATGACATCAAAAGATATGGGGATAGTGGGGAAAAATGACATAGAGGTAGATGATCAGCCATGGTCTGTTTGAATGGTGGAGCAGGCTTGACGGGCCGAGTGGCCTACTCCTGCTCTTATTTCCTATATTCCTATGTTCAGATGCTCTTGGCTCATCTCTTGCACCTGGATTGTTTTGTAACGCACCTGTGAAATGCCTTGGGACGTTTTACTATGTTAAAGGCACTATATAAAGGCAAGCTGTTGTTGTTGGATATGCATTAAGCCCATTCTGCGGGAGTAACATACTCTTGATAGTAGTAAAGAAACTTAACAGATGTGAGTTTGGAATAGTGCAATCCAATTCCTAACGGATGTGAGTTTGGAATAGTGCAATCCAATTCCTAACGGATGTGAGTTTGGAATAGCGCAATCCAATTCCTAACGGATGTGAGTTTGGAATAGTGCAATCCAATTCCTAACGGAAGCAAAGTCACATCAAAATCCCCCAAATTACATATTTATCAATCTCAACCCAAAGAAATGGTTTAAGTGCATTGGGACTGGTCTTATTCCCAAAGAAACATTAGGAGGACTGTTTACATATTATGTAGCCTATCCAATATTTAGGAGCCCTAGATTCTATTCCTAAATGATAGTAAAAAGATCTTTCTTCCTGTAGAAGTCACTCCTGGATTGTTAAAATTCAGACTCTCTCTCAACACTTCTTACTCACATAAGGAGCACTAAGAACATGAAGTGTAGCCACTGCTGTCATGTAGGAAACGCGGTAGCCCGTTTGCACAGCAAGTTGCCACAAAGAGCGATGTGATAATGTGCACATAATCTATTTTTAGTGATGCTGGTTGAGGAATAAATATTAGCCAGGACACCAGGGATATCTCCCATGCACTTCCTCGAAATAGCACCATGGGATCTTTGACATTTACTTGAGAGGGTAGATGGAGCCTCGGTTTAACATCTCATCTGAAAGACGGTACCTCAGACAGTGCAGTATTCCCTCAGTGGGAGTGTCAGCCTAGTTTATGTGCTTAAGTCTGTGGAGTGGGACTATGAACCCACAACGTTCTGACCAGAGTCAAAATGCTACCTATCAGCCAGTGCTAACATTGAATTACAGTACTGAGGGAGTGCTGTGCTGTTGGAGGTGCCGTATTTTGAATGAGGCATTAAACTGAGGTCCCTTCTGATCAACACAAAACACATATAATTATTTATCATATGAAAGGGAAGAGTCTGAGTTCCAGTTTGATAAATACAAGATAAAAATCTTTTTTTTAGATAGTAGCATGAACGTGTTGATGCATTTCGTTCCTAAATTTACTGACAAGTGTTTACTATCTACAGTACTCGGGATAGAGGTTACTGTCGGCTCCTGTGCTCAGCCTGCTTATTTCAATTTCAGGCGATCAAATACATTTGAAGTCACTGTTGTCATTTTAAAAATTTGTTCATGGGATGTGGGTGTCGCTGGCTATGCCAGCATTTATTGCCCATCCCTAATTGCCCATGAGAAGGTGGTGGTGAGCCGCCTTCTTGAACTGCAGCAGTCCGTGTGGGGTAGGTACACCCACAGTGCTTTTTTCTTTAGCGGTTTTATATGACTGAGTACTTTGCTAGGCCATTTCAGAGGGCAATTAAGAGTCAACCACATTGAACAAAACTTTCAAAATAAGTAAATGTATTCATAGTGAATAATGTATTAAAGACTCAACTCCCAAATCGTGACAGGTCATTCAATACTGGTGGGATTTCAGTTTAATGGTTATGTAATTATATTCTAGAGAGGTAAACACCTCAACCTATTCAGAAGTTGGACTTTGCCACAAAGTTCTTAAATGTAGAAAAACAGAAGTTCCGTTCCTCTCATCCCATGCAATTTTCCCTCCGGCTGTTTAATTCATACAACGTACAAGCATCGCGAGGTATTAAATCAAAAGAAACAATTAGGCAGAATTTCCCCTTGTTATTTAATTCAAGGGAACTTGGTTACATCGAAGTTTCACACACTCAAGCCCATGGAGCTGTGCAGTTAATTATTTGTGCTACATCCTAATTGTTTTGTGGGAATTTACGGGTGTTACAGTCAGTGCTTTATTTAAGGTAATTTGCAAAAGAACCAGAGGGGAGATAAGTAGATTTTTTTTAAATAAGCGTAAGGGCAAATCAGACATGAGCTTAACGTCTTGTCTGAAAAACGACACATCTGACAATACAGCACTCCCTCAGTACTGTCACTGAGAGTATCGGCCTAGACTTTGAGCTCAAGTCTCCGGAGTGGGACTTGAACTCACAACTTTCCAACAGCCTTGATCACCGATGGCACTTTCCACGATTGTTTGTGCTTTGAATGTCTAGAGGAGTGCATGTTTCTGCACGAGTATGAGGGGGAATAATTCCAGTAGTAGGACTTTGTAGAATTTAGCTGCCAATCTTCAGGCCCAAATGCCTTTGTAGACTCTAACTCCCTTTAAAACCCTATTTATTGTTGTCACTGGAGTGTCTCAGAGAATCTATTGACTGGGTTTGTTCCATGGATAGTAGTCGATAGCGAGCCCAGCTAGAGATATTGCTTGGATTCCCACTGTGTAGTTTGGGATCCTGACATGTACAATGATGTGTAGAAATATGAACAGAATTGATTTCACTGAGGTTAGAGGTGAGCTTTTCTTTTGGTAGAGATAAGTTTAGCCATGTAACTACTGATGCAGGAAATATGTGAGCAGCTCTGCAATTGTCAACAGCCCTCTGGAGAATCCTTAGTGAACAAAGCCCATTTTAATACTTTTCAAAGTGCTGCCTCTTATGCTGATGTAGTTCTGATCCCTTATGGAGTAACTGCGTTCAGTTCTGGATACCGCACCTCAGAAAGGATTGATTGGCCTTGGAGGGGGTGCAGATTTACCGGAATGATACCGGGGCTAAAAGGGGTAAATTACAAGGATAGGTTGCATAACCTTGGCTTGTATATCCTTGAGTACAAGGGAGATTTGAGTTGAAGGGAGATTTAATTTAAATAAAATGCTAAAAGGATTCAATAGGATTGATACAGAGAAACTATTCCCTCTGGTGGCCAGATCCAGAACTAAGGGGTATAACCTTAAAATTAGAACCAGGCCATTCAGGACTGAAATCAGGAAGCAGCTTCCACACAAAAGGGAGTGGAAATCTGGAACTCTCTCCCCCACAAGCCTGTGGATGCTGGGGGACAATGGAAATTTCCAAGACTGAGTTTGAGTTTTGTCAGGTAAGGGTATCAGAGATTTGGTCAAAGGTGGGTAGATAGAGTTGAGATAGAGCTCAGTCAGGGTCTAATTGAATGATGGAACAGGTTCAAGGGGCTGGATGGCCTCCTCCTGTTCCCAGACAATCAGGGGAGAGAAATTGATCTTTGGTACTAACACAAAGTGAGCAAACGTGAATCGCTGCCCTGTTCTTGAAGTCAATGGAAAAGGAAAATCAGGCTGAGTGGGAACAGGCTGTGATTCGCTCATTCACTCTTATCACCCAAGACTAATTTCTCCCCAGCGTACGCTCGTTGCTCTCCATTGCAGTGACATTTCCATAACCCAGCTATAGAGCATAAAATCCAACTTGACGATTCCCGGTGCTAATCCTGTATTCAATTGCTGCCCAGACACCTAGGGCTGGAGATGGGCTGGAAGGGAAGAGGGCTGGTAAAATGAAGGCATCGGGAGGGAAGCCCAAAGCTTTCCTGCCACCATGACATATTTCCCAAAGCGGAATGGCAGCAGCACGGCTGCCCGGAGGCAGACGGCCAATTAAACCAATTAATTGGACACTTATCATCCTCCTCCCATCTCCGCCAGCATTTCACTAGTGTCGGGATGGGTCCCCGCCACGGGGGGAGACCGCCAGGTATCATGAGGTGGCCTCCCAGTGGGTTCTCGGTGGGGATGGGGTTGGGGGAACCTTCCTTGGCTGCTCCATGGCCCACGGAGGGCCCCCCAGAATCAATGGCTGCCGCTGGAGGATTCACCCTTCCACCTGCTGGGACCTGCCTCCTTGACCCTGGCATAGTAAATTAAAAAAACTTACCTGGCCTTCGAGCATGCCTCAACATGGAGGTGCCTTCACCTTCCTGCAGCCTCAGAAGCAGCCATCTCTATCGGTAGTGTAGCTGTTGTTGCCGAGCTGCTGGCATTCCTCAATTGGACGACAGTCCCGGCGGTAGCCTCTTAATTGGCTGCCGCCAGTAAAATCCCACCCAGGATTCCGTCGCCCATCCGCACAGTCTCGGGATACACATATGATTTGAAAAAGTTCCGGTGCTGGTGATTGGATGATAAGAATATATATGAATTCATTGCCACACTCCAATGTTTAGCTTTGACTTTATCAGTTTGGCTGGTTGGTGATAACCTTGCTTCCGAGTTCAAAGTTTATAGGATCAAGACCCTCCCTAGTGCCAGGAATTATCTTCGGGTGCGTCCTGGTTGCCTGATGGATAAACTGCGCAAAATCAGGAAAACCCCCATGAGAAAGTTCCTGGCAGAGGACCTAGACACATAATCCAGGCCGACATTCCCACTGAGGGAGTGCTGCACTGTTGGGGATGTGAAACCAAGGCCATGTCTGCCGCCTTGGGTGGACGTGAAAGGTCACATGGCACTATTGGAAGAAGGGTGGAGAATTCAGCCCCTTTCCTGGTTTACATGCCGTTTTCAACCACATTAAAAAAAAAACAGAATAACTGGTCATTCACCGAATTTGCAATTTATTTGAGCCAGCTGTGAACAACTTGACTGTTGCATTTGGCCAACTAAACAGCGACATCACTTCAGAAGTAATCTAGTGGTTGTGAAGTGTTTGGGATCGCCTGGGGTCATGATGAGGTACTTCATCAACCCAGCTCTTGTGTCTTGTGAAGGTATTCTGAAATAAACTGGAGCTGTGGCATAGAGTCTAACTGCTGGTGGGGGAATGGATGAATTCATTAGCCTAGGAATTACTGCTCGTGATATTAGCAGAGGATCATCAACAACAAGCTGTTCGTAGGAAACACAGGAACATGAGAAATAGGAGCAGGTGTTAGGCCATTCGGCCCCTCGAGCCTGTTCTGCCATTCAACCAGATCATGGCTAATCTTCTACCTCAATGCCATTTTCCTGCACTATCTCCGTATCCCTTGATATCTTTAATATCTGGAAATCTATCGATCTCAGTCTTGAACATACTCAATGACTGAGCCTCCACAGCCCTCTGGGGTAGAGAATTCTTCACCCCACCATTGGCAGCCGTGCCTTCAGTCGTCTGTTTAGGCTCCAGGCACTGCAATTCCCTCCCTCCACCTCGCCACCTCTCTGCAACTCCTTAAAACCTACTCTTTGACCAATGTTTTTGATCACCTGTCCGAATATCTCTTTAGGTCGCTCGGCATCAAATTTTGTCTGATTAGGGTCCTGTGAAGTGCTTGGGGATGGTTTAATATGAAAAAGGTGGCGGGGTTAAAATTAAATAGTGCTGTTTGTGTGAAATAGCAGAGAGAGGAATACAAACACATTAAAATAAGAGCAGTACAAACACATTAACATTTAGCCAGCTGTAACTTCCAGGCTACCACATGTTTTCTAATGTCATAATGTCAATCCTTAATAAGTGTGAGAAAATACTATTAGAATAGTTATATAAGAATGTCATAAGTTTCAAGAGATCGGTTGAGCAACGCTTCGATTTCAAAATCCTCATCCTTATTTTCAAATCTTTCCATGGCCTCTCCTCATTCCTATCTCTAATTTCCTCCAGCCCTACAACTCTCCGAGATATCTGTACTTCAATTCCGGCCTCTTGAGCATCCCTGATTTTAATCGCTCCACCATTGGCTACCGTGCCTTCAGCTGCCAAGGCCCTAAGTTCTGGAATTCCCTCTGTAAGCCCTCTGCCTCTATACCTCTCTTTTAAAACACTCCTTATAACCTAGTTCTTTGATCAAGCTTTTTGGTCATCTGATCTAATATCTTCTGATGTGGCTCAGTGTCAAATCTTGTTTGATGACACTTCTGCGAAGCACCGCAGGATATTTTATTACATTAGGTTGACATCCTTCCATCTATGAAAGATGATGGACACGCAGCAGACAATCCATTTAGGTGGGGTGTCTTCTCTTGGTGCACCTTTGCTGATGGCTGTGAAGGCCAATCCTTGAGAGGCAGCTTCTGCCACAAGTGCCTCACGTGAAGCTGCCAAGTGATGCTGGGAGTTGGTGCCTGTTGCACTACATTAAAATCACTACATAATTACAGGTTGTTATTGTCTGTTCATTAGGTAGGTTTGGCACGTTGTCAAAACGAGTTTCACATTCTGACTTTTCCCATCTGTATCTCGTGATTTAATACTGATCCTTATTTAATACTGTTTTGGGAATTTAATTAACTGTATTTGAATGTGGCAGCCAAGTTGTCCAGCACAACGTCAAATAATAACATTCTGAGTGGCAAAATGTACAATGCTCCATGATTTAAGATCTTACAATTTCCGAATATTTGTATTTAAGAAGTAGGTGCTGGAATCGGAGAGTCTACTTGCGGTTTCGACCATCATTAATCCTCAGTGCCTAAAATAAATCTTTTTTTTCATTCATTCGTAGAATGTGGGCATCACTGGCTAGCCCATTTATTGCCCATCCCTAATTGCCCTTGAGAAGGTGGAGGTGAGCCGCCTTCTTGAACCGCTGCAGTCCATGTGGGGTAGGTACACCCACAGTGCTGTTAGGGAGGGAGTTCCAGGATTTTGACCGAGATACAGTGAAGGAACGGCGATATAGTTCCAAGTCAGGATGGTGTGTGACTTGGGAGGGGAATTTGCAGGTGGTGATGTTCCCATGCATTTGCTGCCCTTGTCCCTCTAGTTGGTAGAGGTCGCGGGTTTGGAAGGTGCTGTCTAAGGAGCCTTGGTGCATTGCTGCAGTGCATCTTGTAGATGGTACACACTGCTGCCACTGTGTGTTGGTGGTGGAGGGAGTGAATGTTTGAGGATGGGGTGCCAATCAAGCGGGCTGCTTTGTCCTTGTGGTGTCGAGCTTCTTGAGTGTTGTTGGAGCTGCACCCATCCAGGCAAGTGGAGAGTATTCCATCAAACTCCTGTAGATGTAGATGGTGGACAGGCTTTGGGGAGTCAGGAAGTGAGTTACTCGCCTCAGGATTCCTAGCCTCTGACCTTCTCTTTTAGCTATGGTATTTATATGGCTACTCCAGTTCAGTTTCTGGTCAATGGTAGCCCCTAGGATGTTGATAGAGGGGGATTCAGTGAGGGTAATGCCATTGAATGTCAAGGGGAGATGGTTAGATTCTCTCTTGTTGGAGATGGTCATTGCCTGGCACTTGTGTTGCGTGAATGTTACTTGCCACTTATCAGCCCAAGCCTGGGTATTGTCCAGGTCTTGCTGCATTTCTAAATGGACTGCTTCAGTATCTGAGGAGTCACGAATGGTGCTGAACATTGTGCAATCATCAGCGAACATCCCCACTTCTGACCTTATGATTGAAGGAAGGTCATTGATGAAGCAGCTGAAGATGGTTGGGCCTAGGACACTACCCTGAGGAACTCCTGCAGTGATGTCCTGGAGCTCAGATGATTGACCTCCAACAACCACAACCATCTTCCTTTGCGCTAGGTATGACTCCAGCCGGCAGAGGGTTTCCTCCCTGATTCCCATCAACCTCAGATTTGCTAGGGCTCCTTGATGCCATACTCGGTCAAATGCTGCCTTGATGTCAAGGGCAGTCACTCTCACCTCACCTCTTGAGTTCAGCTCTTTAATCCATGTTTGAACCAAGGCTGTAATGAGGTCAGGAGCTGAGTGGCCCTGCCACAACCCAAACTGAGCGTCACTGAGCAGGTTATTGCTAAGCAAGTGCCGCTTGATGGCACTATTGATGACACCTTCCATCACTTTGCCGATAATTGAGAGCAGGCTGATGGGGCGGTAATTGGCCGGGTTGGATTTGTCCTGCTTTTTGTGTACAGGACATACCTGGGCAATTTTCCACATTGCGGGTAGATCCCAGTGTTGTAGCTGTACTGGAACAGCTTGGTGAGGGGCGCGGCAAGTTCTGGAGCACAGGTCTTCATTACTATTGCCGGAATATTGTCAGGGCCCATAGCCTTTGCAGTATCCAGTGCCTCCATTCGTTTCTTGATAACACGCGGAGTGAATCGAATTGACTGACGTCTGGCATCTGTGATGCTGGGGACTTCAGGAGGAGGCCGAAATGGATTATCAACTCGGCACTTCTGGCTGAAGAGTGTTGCAAATGCTTCAACCTTATCTTTCGCACTGATGTGCTGGGCTCCCCCATCATTGAGGATGGGGATATTTGTGGAGCCACCTCCTCCAGTTAGTTGTTTAATTGTCCACCACCATTCACAGCTGGATGTAGCAGGACTGCAGAGCTTAGATCTGATCCGTTGGTTATGGGATCACTTAGCTCTGTCTATCGCATGCTGTTTACGCAGTTTGGCATGCAGATAGTCCTGTCTTGTAGCTTCACCAGGTTGACACCTCATTTTCAGGTATGCCTGGTGCTGCTCCTGGCATGCCCTCCTGCACTCTTCATTGAACCAGGGTTGGTCTCCTGGTTTGATGGTAATGGTAGAGTGGGGGATATGCCGGGCCATGAGGTTACAGATATTGGGTGAGTACAATTCTGCTGCTGCTGATGGCCCACAGCGCCTCATGGATGCCCAGTTTTGTATTGCTAGATCTGTTCTAAATCTATCCAATTTAGCACGGTGGTAGTGCCACACAACACAATGGAGGGTTTCCTCAATGTGAAGGCGGGACTTCATCTCCACAAGGACTGTGCGGTGGCCACTCCTACCAATACAGTCATGGACAGATGCATCTGCGGCAGGCAGATTGGTGAGGACGATGTCAAGTATGTTTTCCCCTCTTGTTGGTTCCCTCACCACCTGCCGCAGACCCAGTCTAGCAGATATTTCCTTTAGGACTCGGTCAGTAGTGGTGCTACCGAGCCACTCTTGGTGATGGACCTTGAAGTCCCCCACCCAGAATACATTTCGTGCCCTTGCCACCCATTGTCAATTGTCGATTGTTGAGGAAATGCTGCACTGTCAGAGGGTCAGTCTTGAGGGAGATCTGCACTGTCGGAGGGTCAATATTGAGGGAGCGCTGCACTGTCGGAGGGTCAGTCTTGAGGGAGTGCTGCACTGTCAGAGGGTCAGTACTGAGGGGGTGCTGCACTGTCGGAGGGTCAGTACTAAGGAAATGCTGCACTGTGAGAGGGTCAGTCTTGAGGGAGTGCTGCACTGTCAGAGGGTCAGTACTGAGGGAGATCTGCACTGTCGGAGGGACAGTCTTGAGGGAGTGCTGCACTGTCAGAGGGTCAGTACTGAGCGAGTGCTGCACTGTCAGAGGGTCAGTACTGAGGGAGTGCTGCACTGTCAGAGGGTCAGTCTTGAGGGAGTGCTGCACTGTCAGAGGGTCAGTACTGAGGGAGATCTGCACTGTCGGAGGGACAGTCTTGAGGGAGTGCTGCACTGTCAGAGGGTCAGTACTGAGCGAGTGCTGCACTGTCAGAGGGTCAGTACTGAGGGAGTGCTGCACTGTCAGAGGGTCAGTACTGAGCGAGTGCTGCACTGTCAGAGGGTCAGTACTGAGGGAGTGCTGCACTGTCAGAGGGTCAGTCTTGAGGGAGTGCTGCACTGTCAGAGGGTCGGTACTGAGGGAGATCTGCACTGTCAGAGGGTTAATATTGAGGGAGCGCTGCACTGTTGGAGGGTTAGTACTGAGGGAACGCTGCACTGTCGGAGGGACAGTACTGAGGGAATGCTGCACTGTCGGGGGTCAGTACTGAGGGAGTGCAGCACTTTCGGAGGGTCAGTACTGAGGGAGTGCTGCACTGTCGGAGGGTCAGTACTGATGGAGCACTGCACTGTGAGAGGGTCAGTACTGAGGGAGTGCTGCACTGTCGGAGGGTCAGTACTGAGGGAGCACTGCACTGTGAGAGGGGCAGTACTGAGGGAGTGGTGCACTGTTGGAGGGGTAGTACTGAGGGAGCACTGCGCTGTTGGAGGGACAGTACTGAGGGAGCGCTGCACTGTCGGAGGGTCAGTACTGAGGGAGTGCTGCACTGTCAGAGGGTCAGTTCTGAGGGAGTGCTGCACTGTCAGAGGGTCAGTACTGAGGGAATGTTGCACTGTTGAGGGTCAACTGAGGGAGTGCTGTACTGTCGGAGCGTCAGTACTGAGAGAGCGCTGCACTGTGAGAGGGGCAGTACTGAGGGAGCACTGCACTGTTGGAGGGTCAGTACTAAGGAAATGCTGCACTGTGAGAGGGTCAGTCTTGAGGGAGTGCTGCACTGTCAGAGGGTCAGTACTGAGGGAGATCTGCACTGTCGGAGGGTCAATACTGAGGAAATGCTGCACTGTCAGAGGGTCAGTACTGAGGAAATGCTGCACTGTCAGAGGGTCAGTCTTGAAGGAGTGCTGCACTGTCAGAGGGTCAGTACTGAGGAAATGCTGCACTGTCAGAGGGTCAGTCTTGAGGGAGTGCTGCACTGTCAGAGGGTCAGTACTGAGCGAGTGCTGCACTGTCAGAGGGTCAGTACTGAGGGAGTGCTGCACTGTCAGAGGGTCAGTCTTGAGGGAGTGCTGCACTGTCAGAGGGTCGGTACTGAGGGAGATCTGCACTGTCAGAGGGTTAATATTGAGGGAGCGCTGCACTGTTGGAGGGTTAGTACTGAAGGAACGCTGCACTGTCGGAGGGACAGTACTGAGGGAATGCTGCACTGTCGGGGGTCAGTACTGAGGGAGTGCAGCACTTTCGGAGGGTCAGTACTGAGGGAGTGCTGCACTGTCGGAGGGTCAGTACTGAGGGAGCACTGCACTGTGAGAGGGTCAGTACTGAGGGAGTGCTGCACTGTCGGAGGGTCAGTACTGAGGGAGCACTGCACTGTGAGAGGGGCAGTACTGAGGGAGTGGTGCACTGTTGGAGGGGTAGTACTGAGGGAGCACTGCGCTGTTGGAGGGACAGTACTGAGGGAGCGCTGCACTGTCGGAGGGTCAGTACTGAGGGAGTGCTGCACTGTCAGAGGGTCAGTTCTGAGGGAGTGCTGCACTGTCAGAGGGTCAGTACTGAGGGAATGTTGCACTGTTGAGGGTCAACTGAGGGAGTGCTGTACTGTCGGAGCGTCAGTACTGAGAGAGCGCTGCACTGTGAGAGGGGCAGTACTGAGGGAGCACTGCACTGTTGGAGGGTCAGCACTGAGGGAGCGCTGCACTGTCGGACGGTCAGTACTGAGGGAGTGCTGCACTGTCGGAGGGTCAGTACTGAGGGAGTGCTGCACCATTGGAGGGTCAGTACTGAGGGAATGCTGCACTGTTGAGGGTCAACTGAGGGAGTGCTGCACTGTCGGAGGGTCAGTACTGAGGGAGTGCAGCACTTTCGGAGGGTCAGTACTGAGGGAGTGCTGCACTGTCGGAGGGTCAGTACTGAGGGAGCACTGCACTGTGAGAGGGTCAGTACTGAGGGAGTGCTGCACTGTCGGAGGGTCAGTACTGAGGGAGCACTGCACTGTGAGAGGGGCAGTACTGAGGGAGTGGTGCACTGTTGGAGGGGTAGTACTGAGGGAGCACTGCGTTGTTGGAGGGACAGTACTGAGGGAGCGCTGCACTGTCGGAGGGTCAGTACTGAGGGAGTGCTGCACTGTCAGAGGGTCAGTTCTGAGGGAGTGCTGCACTGTCGGAGGGTCAGTACTGAGGGAATGTTGCACTGTTGAGGGTCAACTGAGGGAGTGCTGTACTGTCGGAGCGTCAGTACTGAGAGAGCGCTGCACTGTGAGAGGGGCAGTACTGAGGGAGCACTGCACTGTTGGAGGGTCAGCACTGAGGGAGTGCTGTACTGTTGGAGGTCAGTACTGAGGGAGCACTGCACTTTTGGAGGTCAGTACTGAGGGAATGCTGCACAGTCGGAGGATCAGTACTGAGGGAGCACTGCACTGTCGGAGGGTCAGTACTGAGGGAATGCTGCACTGTTAGAGGGGTAGTACTGAGGGAATGCTGCACGGTCGGAGAGTCAGTACTGAGGGAGCACTGCACTGTTGGTGGGGTCAGTACTGAGGGAGGGCTCCACTGTCAGAGGATCAGTACTGAGGGGGTCCTGCACTGTTGGAGGGTCAGTACTGAGGGAATGCTGCACGGTCGGAGAGAGTACTGAGGGAGCGCTGCACTGTCGGAGGATTAGTACTGAGGGAGGGCTCCACTGTCAGAGGATCAGTACTGAGGGAGTCCTGCACTGTTGGAGGGTCAGTACTGAGGGAATGCTGCACGGTCGGAGGGTCAGTACTGAGGGAGCGCTGCACTGTCGGAGGGTCAGTACTGAGGGAGTGCTGCACTGTTAGAGGGTTAGCACTGAGTGAGTGCCGCCCTGTCAGAGAGTCAGTACTGAGGGAGGGCTGCACTGTTGGAGGGTCAGTACTGAGGGAGTGCTGCACTGTCGGAGGGTCAGTACTGAGGGAGCGCTGCACTGTCAGAGGGACAGTACTGAGGGAGCGCTGCACTGTCGGAGGGTCCGTACTGAGGGAGCCCCGCAGTGTCAGAGGGTCAGTACTGGGGGAGTGCTGCACTGTCAGAGGGGCAGTACTGAGGGAGTGCTGCACTGTCAGAGTGTCAGTACTGAGGGAATGCTGCACTGTCAGAGGGTCAGTACTGAGGGAGTGCTGCACTGTCAGAGGGTCATTACTGAGGGAGTGCTGCACTGTCAGAGTGTCAGTACTGAGGGAATGCTGCACTGTCAGAGGGTCAGTACTGAGGGAATGCTGCACTGTCAGAGGGTCAGTACTGAGGGAATGCTGCACTGTCAGAGGGTCAATACTGAGGGAGTGCTGCATTGTTGGAGTGTCGGGGGTGAGATTAGTTTCCAGCAATCGTGAATCCGCATCCTGTTTTACACTCCATCTGGATTTTGCGATGTTTTGCGATGCTTTTTAAAAGCCTGTTAACTTATCCTGCCATCTTCAAACATTTGTGTATATGAACCCTCAGGTCTCTCTGTTCCTGCACCTTCTTTAAAATTGTACCGTTTGGTTTACATTATCTCTCCTCATTCTTGCACCAAAATGCATCGTCACACTTGGATCCTTTTGTGTGCAAATTGACTGCTGTGTTTGCCAGCAAAATTGATGGCAGTTTAAAAATAATTAACAGGCTGTGAAGCCATTCAGGATGTTCTAAGGAATTGCAAGGGGCTGTCAGAATGCACATACTTTCCAATTAAAAATGTCCAATTTTTTGAGGTTTTAATAAATATAAAAGAAAGACTTGCATTTATATTGTGTTTCTCACAACCACTGGATATCTCAAAGCACTTTACAGCCAATGACATTCTTTTAAAGTGTAGTCACTGTTGTAATGTAAGAAATGGGGCAGCCAATTAGCAGACAGCAAGATCCCACAATCAACAATGTGACCAGGGTACTGAATTTTGCCGGCCCCCGCTCACGCGACCCACGGTGGGCCCTTCATCTCCATATTAAAATTAATCCTATTGAAATGTAAATTAACGTACCCGCAGGTGGTGGCTGTGCCACGCCGATTTTTCAGCCTCCGTTTGGCCTTCGCGCGCCTTTGGAACTCCGGAGTTCCGAGGCGATAACCTGGTGGGGGGGTGGGGGGGGGGGGGGGCATAAAATTTTCAGGGTGGGAGGGGTGGAGGAGCAGGGAAAACGCTTTTGATTGGATGTGAGGATGGTAGGAAGCAGTTGAAGGGCAAAAGATTGAAAGTTGTGGGGGGGAGTTTGGGGATTTGAAAGAGCCAATTCGGGCAATGAAATGACTGTTGGGGGGCTGGGGATGGGCCTCCATCACAACGTTTTTTATTTGATAAAATTTAACAATGGTACAACATTTTGCTGAAGGGCTTAAAGTCCTTTACAAATGGTGCCTGTGCGGTGGCGCCGGACGTCGTTGCCAGGGACACAGCGGCCGCCCCCTCTACGTTATCAGAGTGGCCGCTCCGCCCCCTCTATTTAAATGGGGCTCGCACGTGATATCACCGGGGCTCAGGGACGGTGCATCCACCTGGGATGCATGCCACCATTAGAGTGCGCCTTCGCCAAACGCGGTGCACTCATAAAATACAGCCCCAGATAATCTGTTTGTGTGATGTTGATTGAGGGATATATATTGGCCAGGACACCAGGGAGCACGCCTCTCCTCATGTTCAAAATATGCCATTGGGATCATTTACATCCATCCAAGCAGGCAGATGGGGCCTCGGTTTAACATTTCATTCGAAAGACAGCACCTCTGACGGTGCAGCACTCTCCCAGTATTGCAGTGGTTTGTCAGCCTTGATGCTTGGGCTCAAGTTCTGGAGTAGGACTTGGACCCAGAGTCATGTAACTCAGAGGCAAGCGTGTTACCCACTGAACCACAGCTGACACTGTGATAACGAAATCTCCAAAAATTCTTTCAAAAGGAACATAAACCTGACCAGTGCAAGTTTCTTACATGAAAAATAGTTTTGATTGTAAAGGCCTGAGATTCCGCTGCTGTGAGCTAGCAGCCCAGAGGGAGTGGAGGAACCATGTGCCAGATTGGTACCCATCCCCAGTTTCCCAATGGGGGCCCTGTTAGAGCATGGCTACCCGACCTGAACCCGACCAGACCTGACGACGTGTCAGGTTCGGGTCGGGTCGGGTCTGGCATTCGGGCTCCGGTCGGCTTGGGCCAGGTCGGACACAGTGCTGCCTTTTGCTCAGGGAGAGAAAAGGAAGTAAACTCCAAAATTTGAACAGCCGGGACGTCAAGGCGGGAAACGTGCATCCAGACTCGGCACTAGTCTGCAGTGAGCGAGTGAGCCTCTCTATGACGTCAACACGCTCACGCTGTAGCTTCCATTCCATCCGAGGTAGAGCACAACCTCGTTGATATAATTAACTTCATTCCAGTGGTCGGGAAGGGTCGGGCCCAGGTCAGGTTTCAATTGCATCCCCAAGCAGGCCATTAGGCCCTGTTCTGTTGCTCAAGCCTTGATAGTCCCATTAATTTGTCAGAACGTTGCTGCTCTGGGAATTCAGATGGGTTATTTCATTGCCATGTCACCAACTCCTGGTGACGTAAAAATTGGAGCAAAGCAAATTCTGCAGCTGCACAGTCAGCAGAAGGGCTGTGAAAGCTGTTGACAGTGATTCGCAAGAGCTCAAATTTGGGGCTTTTTATTGTTGCTTACTTGGCATTGCACTTTGGTTGTCTTGATATTTCAAATAAACACTTTCAGATGAGATGTTAAAGCGAGGTCCCATCTGCCCTCTCAGGGCAGAAGTAAATGCTGAACCAAAGAAGGAAGTGCTAGGAAGAGTGACTAAAAGCTTGGCCAAAGAGGAGGAGGGGTTTCGAGAGGGAATTCCAGAGCTTGGGACCTGGACGGCTGAAAGGACGGACACCGATGGTGGGACGATGGAAGTCAGGAATGCAGAGGAATTGGAAGAGCACAGATATCTTAGAGGGTTGTGTGGTTGGAGGAGGTTATAGCGATAGGGAGGGGCGAGGCCATGGGGGGATTTTAAAACAAGGATGAGAATTTTAAATAGTTAGGGACTGAGAGCCAATGTGAGCACAGGGATGATGGGTGAATGGGATTTGGAACAGAAAGAAACATTGATTGAAATATTGCTTTAAGATGAAGAGTTCTGGTCTAAGGTAATGTGAACAGAAATCCTGAAGTGTAATTAATGCTGTTTATCTTTTGCAGACAGAGAATCGAGCAGCACAAGTCACAACCTCTCCACTGGCACCAGTTACTACAGCTGTGTCAGTCAGGTCACTGTTGGTAGGTATGAAGACTCATACAGCTCAATAAATCTCTTAAAGAGCAAATTCTTTAATCGTTTATAATAGTTAATCTTCCCGCTAGAAGTAGTGTGGCTGGCTGGACAAAGTTTATTTGCATCATGCACAAGGGAAGATAAGGGTGAGGAATGGCCTGATAGAAAGGTGCTACATAAATGCAAGTTTCATCTGACCATATTAAATCATATTTGGCTTTGAACTTCATGACCACAATATATTTATTGCTTTCACAACTGTGTTTTCATTGACAAACAGAAATGAGGTTTGAGAGTCTCATTGGAAATCAATGCGATTTGTTTTGTCTGATGATAACTGCACCTCCACTAGATGGTAGTGTTGGAATCAGGATGGGCAGTGAATGTGTACAGTCAAGCTGGGGTAAAGGAGTGGGATGTGGCTGTTAAGTCTTTAACATTGTGAGTGTGTTTGATAGGGTAGATGCAGAGAAGTTGTGTCCACCTGTGGGGTGAGACCAGAACGTGAGGCCGTAAATCTAAGACAGTCACTAATAAATCCATTTAGGAATTCAGGAGAAGCTTCTTTACCCAGAGAGTGGTTAGAATGTGGAACTCATTACCATCAGGAGTGGTTGAGGTTAAAAGTATAGATGCATTTAAGGAGAAGCTTGATAAACACATGAGGGAGAAAGGATATGGTGATCAGGTGAGTTGAAGAGGGGTGGGAGGAGGCTAGTGTCAAGCATAAACACTGTCAAGCATCAGTCGGGCAGAATGGCCTTTCTCTGTCCTGCAAAATTCTTTGTAATCTGAAGGATGCATTTAGGTGTCAATAAGACACACCTGAACCACTGGAACAGGTAAAGGGGATTTTGCTTTAATGTCTGATCTGAAGCACAGCACTCTCAACAATTCCTCTCCAACCATCCTCAGGCAATCAAACCTAATCCAGCTCGTAACTCTGTCCCTGAGTTCCCTGCAGTACTGAGATCCTGTACAATCTGATCACCTCCCCGGCTGGAATCAGGTCCTGCTCCCGCATGAAGGAATTCAGTAAATCGATATTCGTCACACGAGATGACAGCCTGTTCCAGAAGTTCACGACTGTCTCGGGAAAGAGCCATCTCCTGATAGCTCATCTAGATCTGGCCTTACACAGCTCGAAATCGTGATCCCTGATCCTCCCAAACCTATTTAATTGATACAAGCTGTCTACTCAAACGCAGGAGTTCCTCAGGGTAGTGTCCTAGGCCCAACCATCTTCAGCTGCTTAATCAGTGACCTTCCTTCAATCATAAGGTCGGAAGTGGGGATGTTCGCTGATGATTGCACAATGTTCAGCACCATTCGTGACTCCTCAGATACTGAAGCAGTCTGTGTAGAAATGCAGCAAGACCTGGACAATATCCAGGCTTGGGCTGATAAGTGGCAAGTAACATTCATGCCACACAAGTGCCAGGCAATGACCATCTCCAACAAGAGAGAATCTAACCATCTCCCCTTGACATTCAATGGCATTACCATCGCTGAATCCCCCACCATCAACATCCTGGGAGTTACCATTGACCAGAAACTGAACTGGAGTAGCCATATAAATACCGTGGCTACAAGCGCAGGTCAGAGGCTAGGAATCCTGCAGCGTGTAACTCACCTCCTGACTCCCCAAAGCCTGTCCACCATCTACAAGGCACAAGTCAGGAGTGTGATGAAATACTGTCCACTTGCCTGGATGGGTGCAGCTCCAACAACACTCAAGAAGCTCGACACCATCCAGGACAAGGCAGCCCACTTGATTGGCATACCATCTACAAACATTCACTCCCTCCACCACCGACGCACAGTGGCAGCAGTGTGTACCATGTACAAGATGCACTGCAGCAATGCACCAAGGCTCCTTAGACAGCACCTTCCAAACCCGCGACCTCTACCAACTAGAGGGACAAGGGCAGCAAATGCATGGGAACACCACCAACTGCAAATTCCCCTCCCAAGTCACACACCATCCTGACTTGGAACTATATCGCCGTTCCTTCACTGTCGCTGGGTCAAAGTCCTGGAACTCCCTTCCTAACAGCACTATGGGTATACCTACCCCAAATGGACTGCAGCGGTTCAAGAAGGCAGCTCACCACCACCTTCTCAAGGTCAGTTAGGGATGGGCAATAAATGCTGCCATGGCCAGTGATGCCCACATCCCATGAATGAATGAAAAAAAATTTAAAAAATCGTTTCTCTTCAAATAAGTTCTTCATTAAGTTCTTCATTACAGCCTTCATTAAGGCTGTAAAGCACTTTGGGGCATCCTGAGGTCATGAAGGGCACTATAGAAATGCAAGTCTTTTAAAATATCTGATGCAAGTTTTATCTTACCGTATTAAATATTTGGCTTTGAACTTCATGACCACAATATTTTTATTGCTTTGACAACTGTGTTTTCATTGACAAACAGAAATGAGGTTTGAGAGTCCGATAGGTCGTTCTCAGTGGAAATCAATGTGATTTTCTTGTGTCTGATGATACTGCACCTCCACTAGATGGTAGTGTTGGATTCGGGACTTCAGTGACTCTGTACACCAGTCGTGTGTGTGCAGTCACGCTGGGGTAGAACAGCAGGATTTGGGCTTGTAGGCACAGTGCTCAGCACAGCAAGTTGCTGACACTGACTATCTGATCTGGCCATTAATCCACCGCTGGGGCAAGAAGGGGTGAGGACTGGACATAGGGCAATGAATGTTTCTATAACAGCACAAAGTACAGCCGGCACATGAGCTCCCTCTACCTGACTTATAGGAACAGAGGAGGCCATTCAGCCCCTCAAGCCTATTCTGGCATTTAATGAGATCATGGTTCATTTATAACCTAACTCCATTTACCTGCCTTTGTTCCGTAGCCCTGAATTCCCTTCCCCAACAAAAATCTATCAATCTCAACTTTGAAATTTTCAATTGACCCCCAGCATACACAGACTTTTGGGGGAGAGAGTTCCAGATTTCCACTACCCTTTGTGTGAAGAAGTGCTTCCTGACATCACCCCTGAACAGCCAAGTTATAATTTTAAGGTTGTGCCCCCTTGTTCTGGACTCCCCCACCTGAGAAAATAGTTCCTCTCTATCTGCCCTATCAGCTCCTTTAATCATTTTAAACACCTCAGTCTTCTAAACTCAAGGAAATACAAGCCTTGTCTATTCAACCTGTCTTCATAATTTAATCCTTTTAGCCCTGCTATCGTGCTGATGAATCTATGCTGCACCCCCTCCACAGCCAATATATCCTTCCTGAGACTGGAAATAGGACAAATAATGGGGGTTCCTAAAATGGAAGGGGAAATACTTAAATTTAAAATAGAGAAAGTAACACAAGAAGAGAGGAGGAACAATCTATCCACAGAGATACAAAATTAAATTGTAATTTCTCTTTAAAAATATTAATCTTTTTGATAGATAAACAGTAGGGGAGCATTTCGGGAACAGTGACCATAATTCTGTAAGTTTTAAGGTACTTGTGAATAAGGATAAGAGTAGTGCTAGGGTGAAGTTGCTAAATTGGGGGAAGGCTAATTATAACAGTATTAGGCAGGAACTGAGGAATTTAGATTGGGGACGGCTGTTTGAGGGTAAATCAACATCTGACATGTGGGAGTCTTTCAAACGTCAGTTGATTAGAATCCAGGACCAGCATGTTCCTGTGAGGAAGAAAGATACGTTTGGCAAGTTTCGAGAACCTTGGATAACACGGGATATTGTGAGCCCAGTCAAAAAGAAAAAGGAAGCATTTGGAAGGGCTGGAAGGCTGGGAACAGACGAAGCCCTTGAGGAATATAAAGACAGTAGGAAGGAACTTAAGCAAGGAGTCAGGAGGGCTAAAAGGGGTCATGAAAAGTCATTGGCAAACAGGATTAAGGAGAATCCCAAGGCTTTTTATACGTATATAAAGAGCAAGAGGGTAACCAGGGAAAGGGTTGGCCCACTCAAGGACGGAGGAGGGAATCTATGTGTGGAGCCAGAGGAAATGGGTGAGGTACTAAATGAGTACTTTGCATCAGTATTCAACAAAGCGAAGGACTTGGTGGATGATGAGTCTAGGGAAGGGAGTGTAGATAGTCTGGGTCATGTCGTTATCAAAAAGGAGGAGATGTTGGGCGTCTTGCAAAGCATTAAGGTAGATAAGTCCCCAGGGCCTGATGGGATCTACCCCAGAATACTGAGGGAGGCAAGGGAAGAAATTGCTGAGGCCTTGACAGAAATCTTTGTATCCTCATTGGCTACAGGTGAGGTCCCAGAGGACTGGAGAATAGCCAGTGTTGTTCCTTTGTTTAAGAAGGGTAGCAAGGATAATCCAGGAAATTGTAGGCCGGTGAGCCTTATGTCAGTGGTAGGAAAATTATTAGAGAGGATTCTTTGGGACAGGATTTACTCCCACTTAGAAACAAATGAACTTATTAGCGAGAGGCAGCATGGTTTTGTGAAGGGGAGGTCGTGTCTCACTAACTTGATTGAGTTTTTTGAGGAAGTGACGAAGATGATTGATGAGGGAAGGGCAGTGGATGTTGTATATATGGACTTCAGTAAAGCCTTTGACAAAGTCAAAGGTGAGCTGGCAAGATGGATACAGAACTGGCTCGGTCATAGAAGACAGAGGGTATCAGTGGAAGGGTGTTTTTCTGAATGGAGGGATGTGACTAGTGGTGTTCCGCAGGGATCAGTGCTGGGACCTTTGCTGTTTGTAGTATATATAAATGATTTGGAGGAAAATGTAGCTGGTCTGATTAGTAAGTTTGCAGACGACACAAAGGTTGGTGGAGTTGTGGATAGTGATGAGGATTGTCAGAGGATACAGCAAGAAATAGATCGGTTGGAGACTTGGGCAGAGAAATGGCAGATGGAGTTTAATCCGGACAAATGTGAGGTATGCATTTTGGAAGATCTAATACAGGTGGGAAGTATACAGTAAATGGCAGAACCCTTAGGAGTATTGACAGGCAGAGAGATCTGGGCATACAGGTCCACAGGTCACTGAAAGTGGCAACGCAGGTGGATAGGGTAGTCAAGAAGGCATACGGCATGCTTGCCTTCATCAGTCGGGGCATAGAGTATAAAAATTGGCAAGTCATGCTGCAGCTGTACAGAACCTTAGTTAGGCCACACTTAGAATATTGCGTGCAATTCTGGTCGCCACACTACCAGAAGGACGTGGAGGCTTTGGAGAGGGTACGGAAGAGGTTTACCAGGATGTTGCCTGGTCTGGAGGGCATTAGCTATGAGGGGAGGTTGGATAAACTTGGATTGTCTTCACTGGAACGACGGAGGTGGAGGGGCGACATGATAGAGGTTTACAAAGTTATGAGTGGCATGGACAGAGTGAATAGTCAGAAGCTTTTTCCCAGGGTGTAAGAATCAGTTACTAGAGGACATAGGCTTAAGGTGCGAGGGGCAAAGTTTAGAGGGGATGTGCGAGGCAAGTTCTTTACACAGAGGGTGGTGAGTGCCTGGAACTTGCTGCCGGGGGAGGTGGTGGAAGCAGATACGATTGCGACGTTTAAGAGGCATCTTGACAAATACATGAATAGGAAGGGAATAGAGGGATATGGGCCCCGGAAGTGCAGAAGGTTTTAGTTTAGGCAGGCATCAAGATCGGCGCAGGCTTGGAGGGCCGAATGGCCTGTTCCTGTGCTGTACTGTTCTTTGTTTGTCTGTAGGAAGTGCCTCCCCTTTTCTGCTCCATTTTCCATATTCAGTTTGCCCATGAACAGGGAGGTACAGCATCATAGTCAGGGGAGGGTGGGGGCATTTCTCCCCTCACAATGATTGACAAGATTCCAATGGAGTACAGTGGTATTTTATTAGGTTCTACACAATGATCAGTGCCTATACTCCCCTTAGCAGCAGTTCACAGTACCGAATGAGAATTATAATCACGTGCTGGGTAGAGCTCGTGCCCACCTGGTATCAGTTGTGAAGGAGGTTTCCACCCCTCCAGGGGTCTGTCTCTCTTTGTCTGTCAGCCCGACCCTCGTCTCGTCTGCCCTTGCTGCCTGCTTCCTTTGCAGGGTCAGCCCTTGTTCTTGTCCAGCTGCTGTACAGCCGAACTCTCACAGTTGGTCTCTCTTCCAAACCACTTTTGAGGTTGGCTGCAGGGATTGATATTGACACAGCTTCCTACCCTCCTGGGGATCTCTCAAAAGGGCATGGCAGCCAGTAAGGCATTGAATTGAATATGTTCCAGACAACGGAAGAAGTGTCAGCCCATTCCTTAAAAGGAAAGACTTGCATTTATGTAGCACCTTTCACAACCACCAGACATCTCAAAGTGCTTTACAACAATGGAGTGCTTTTGAAGTGTAATCACTGTTGTAATGTAGGAAACGTGGCAGCCAATTTGCACACAGCAAGATCCCACAAACAGCAATGTGATAATGACCAGATCATCTGTTTTTGTGATGTTGGTTGAGGGATAAATATTGAACAGGCCACTCTTCTTCAGATTAGTGCCATGGAATCTTTTACATCCACCTGAGAAGGGCAGATAAGGCCTCAGTTTAAGATCTCATCTGAAAGAGGGCACGTCCAATAGTGCAGCACTCCCTCAGTACTGCATTGGAGTGTCAGCCTGGATTTTAGTGCCAAAAATCTGGAGTGGGACTTGAAACCCCAATCTTCAGACTCAGAGATGAAAGTGCTACTCACTGAGTGCTATCTTTCATGGAGAAGGAGTGATTGAGTGATCTCCAAGATACCATGTTCCTTTGGTTGACCGAACATTGGTCTCCAACACTGGAACGGGGCACTTTCCCCAACGTATCCTGTTTTGCTTCTCTCAAGGCCCAAGTCAGCAACTTTGAGCCTGTTAACTGACATTCTTTGCCTGGTCTCCCTATTGTCAGTAGAGACAATTCCTTATCCTATGGCCACAACTGACTAACTTTGTTAATGTGGCTATCGTTACTGCTGTGTTAGCATTTTCAGGTTTTGTTGGTTGTATTAAAGGCAAAATGCTTCTTTTCTTGCATGGATACCTATCTGTTTTGGAAAGCTTGGCAGACTCTAGGTTATTTGTGCCAGTCACCCTAGTGCAGGTTAATTACTGTATACTTGTTTGATTAATACAGAAATGTGATCATATAAAGACAGTAAAATTTACATATTCAAGAATACATGTGGTATAATGAGTCAAAGTATAAGTGAAGTTACAACAAAACCTCCTGTCTGTTACTATTCATCAGGTTTATGTACGGTTAATATCAAGGTGATTACACAAAACCAAACTAGTCTGAAAACGCCCGATCTCGGATGCTAAGCAGACGCAGGCCTGGTTAGTACTTGGATGGGAGACTGCCTGGGAATGCCAGGTGCAGTAGGCTAGCACCGCAGCCTCACAGCTCCAGCGACCCAGGTTCAATTCTGGGTATTGCCTGTGTGGAGTTTGCAAGTTCTCCCTGTGACTGCGTGGGTTTTCACTGGTTTCCTCCCACAGCCAAAGACTTGCAGGTTGATAGGTAAATTGGCCATTATAAATTGCCCCTAGTATAGGTAGGTGGTAGGGGAATTGAGGGAAGGTGGGGATGTGAGAGGGTAATGGGATTAATGTAGGGTTAGTATAAATGGGTGGTTGATGGTCATCACAGACTCGGTGGGCTGAAGGGCCTGTTTCAGTGCTGTATCGCTAAATAAATGAATAAAACATATATTCAATAAAGATTTAACATGTACGGAATAATCTTTCATCATCCTGTGTGCTCAGAACCTTACCTAGTTTTTAGAATAGCAGATTGTGTAGAAAAACACCATCTCGTGGCAATGGCGAATGCTAACAGCACAGCTTTCCTTGGTCTGGTTCTATCTTGTAAAAAAAGGTTCATTGTATTTTTTGTGTGTAACGAGGGTTTTAAATGGGAAAAAAAAGAAAAAAAAAAGTTGCATTTCTGTAGTACCTTTCACCACCTCAGGATGTCCCAAAGCACTTCACAGCCAAATAAACACTTTCGAAGTGTAATCACTGTTGTAATGTCAGAAATGCTGCAGCCAGTTTGCAAGAAGCAAGATCCCACAAACAGCAATGAGATATGAACACAGTTATTTTTGCAGCAAGATCCAGTCTATTCTGATAGACAGTGCCAAGGTTATTGAGAGAATGTAGTTATTCAAAAGGGACAGTGCAGGGTCATTCAGAAGGAGAGTTTAGGGGGAGATTTATTTTGTATCTTAGACAAGGCATAATTGGCTTTCAAAAGAGGATGCTGAAAATCTGAAATATAAACAGAAAATGCTGGAGATACTCAACAGGTCAGGCAGCATCTCTGGAGAGAGTAACAGAACCATCGTCCTGAAACGTTAACTCTGTTTCTCTCTCCACAGATGCTGCCTGAACTGCTGAGTATTTCCACACAAATCAAATCTCAGTTATATCTTTCCCGAATGGGACTGAACTGTCTGATTCACCCTAATAACCTGTGTGCATGATCAAAGCTGATACCTCAAGTAATTTAAAAGCAAAATACTGCAGATGCTGGAAATCTGAAATAAAAACAAGAAATGCTGGAAATACTCAGCAGGTCCGGCAGCATCTGTGGAGAGAGAAGCAGAGTTAACGTTTCAGGTCAGTGACCTTTCATCAGAACTGGCAAATGTTAGAAATGTAATAGGTTTTAAGCAAATAAAGCGTGGGGTGGGGCAAGAGATAACAAAAGGCAAGGTGTTGATAGGACAAGCGGCACAGTGGCGCAGTGGTTAGCACCGCAGCCTCACAGCTCCAGCGACCCGGGTTCGATTCTGGGTACTGCCTGTGTGGAGTTTGCAAGTTCTCCCTGTGTTTGTGTGGGTTTCCTCCGGGTGCTCCAGTTTCCTCCCGCATGCCAAAGACTTGCAGGTTGATAGGTAAATTGGCCATTATAAATTGCCCCTAGTATAGGTAGGTGGTAGGGAAATATAGGGACAGGTAGGGATGTGGTAGGGATATAGGATTGGTATAAATGGGTGGTTGATGGTCGGCACAGACTCAGTGGGCCGAAGGGCCTGTTTCAGTGCTGTATCTCTAAATAAATAAATAGCTGACCAGCAGGTCATGGAGCAAAGGCAAACGGTATGTTAATGATGTGTGAAAGACAAAGTGTTAGTGCAGAGAGGGTGTTAATGGACAGAAAAATGAACAGCCCTGGCCTAAAGCACAAACATGAAAAAAACCAGTGGGCAGGCACATGCTAAGAAAAATTAATGATGAAACAAACTAAAATAAAATAAAAAGATAAAAGAAAAAAACCCTGAAAATAAAGGGGTGGGGCCCATCATGCTCTGAAATTATTGAACTCAATGTTCAGTCTGGCAGGCTGTAGCATGTCTAATTGGTAAATGAAATGCTGTTCCTCGAGCTTGCGTTGATGTTCACTGGAACACTGCAGCAATCCCAGGACAGAGATGTGAGCATGAGAGCAGGTGGGAGTGTTGAAATGGCAAGCAACCGGAAGCTCAGGGTCCTGCTTGCGGACTGAGTGCAGATGTTCTGCAAAGCGGTCACCCAGTCTGCGCTTGGTCTCCCCAATGTAGAGGAGACCACACTGTGAGCAGCGAATACAGTATACTACATTGAAAGAAGTACAAGTAAATCGCTGCTTCACCTGAAATGGGTGTTTGGGGCCTTGGATAGTGAGGAGTGAGGAGGTAAATGGGCAGGTATTACACCTCGTGCAATTGCATGGGAAGTTGCCATGGGACGGGGACGAGGTGGTGGGGGTAATGGAGGAGTGGACCAGAGTGTCACGGAGGGAACGATCCCTTCGGAATGCTGACACGGGAAGGGAACGGAAGATGCGTTTGATAGTGGCATCACGCTGGAGATGGCGGAAATGGCAGAGGATGATCCTTTGGATGTGGAGGCTGGTGGGGTGGAAAGTGAGGACAGGGGGAACCCTGTCGTGGTTCTGGGTGAGAGGGGAAGAGGTGAGGGAAGAGGTGCAGGAAATGGGCCAGACACGGGTGAAGGCCCTGTCAACCACAGTCGGGGGGAATCCTCGGTTGAGGAAAAAGGAAGACATATCAGAAGCACTGTTGTGGAAGGTTGCATCATCAGAGCAGGTGTGTCAGAGATGGAGAAACTGGGAGAATGGAATGGAGTCCTTACAGGGAGGCAGGGTGTGAAGAAGTGTAGTCAAGGTAGCTGTGATAGTCAGTGGGCTTATACTGAATATTAGCAGACAGCCTATCCTCAGAGATGGAGACAGAGAAGTCGAGGAAGGGAAGTGTCAGAGATGGACCATGTAAAGGTGAGAGAAGGGTGGAAATTGGAAGCAATGTTGATAAAGTTTTCCAGTTCGGGGCGGGAGCAGGAAACGGCACCGATACAGTCATCAATGTACCGGAAAAAGAGTTGGGGGAGGGGGCCTGAGTAGGACTGGAACAAGGAATGTTCGACATATCCCACAAAAAGACAGGCATAACTAGGACCCATGTGGGTACCCATAGCAACAGCATTTACTTGAAGGAAGTGAGTGGAGTTGAAGGAGAATTTGTTCAATGTGAGAACAAGTTCAGCCAGGCGGAGGAGGGTGGTGGTGAATGGGGACTGGTTGGGCCTCTGTTCTAGGAAGAAGCGGAGAGCCCTCAAACGGTCCTGGTGGGGGATGGAGGTGTAGAGATAAGTTAATTTCATGTGGTCAATGTAATATAGGAGGGTTTGGGTAATAGGGAAGGATTTCTTTTATACCATGGGGTTGCAATTAGAAAATACTGAGTCAAATGGAAACTGCAATTTCAAACCGTTTACTGCAGCTACATTTCGCTGCAATATCACTCGGATACAAGTATCATATTAAAAATACACAATGGCGTTACGTTTTAATTGCACATTGAATAGGGATTGTGTTCCATTGTTGGAGACAAATTTTCCCAATGAACTTTGCTAGATTAAAAAACTGCAAAGAACAAAGTTAGCAGGAAATATAAATAAATTATGATGTGGGTGAAGATGGGGTCAGGTTACTAACTAATGGAAACAAAGACTTAGCATAAAAGCATTAGAACTAGGAGCAGGAGTAGACCATACGGATTGTCAAGCCTGTTCCACTTTTCAAAATGTTCATGGCTGATTTTCTGCCTCAACTCCACTTCCCCATCTGCTTCCCATATCCCTTGATTCCCTGTGAGACCAAAAATCTGTCTTTCCCAGCCTTAAATGTATTCAATGACGGAGCATCCACAACCCTCTGGGGTAGAGAATTCCAAAGATTCACAACCCTCTGAGTGAAGTAATCTCTTCTCATCTCAGTCCTGAATGATTGGCCCCTTATCCTGAGATTGTGTCCCCCGAAAACTTGCATTTCTATAGCGCCTTTCCTGACATCCCAAAGTGTTTTACAACCAATTAAGTACATTTGAAGTGTGGTCACTGTTATAATGTAGGAAACACAGAGGCCAATTTGTGCACAGCAAGGTCCCACAAACAGTAATGTGATCAAGTAATCTGTTTTATTGATGTTGATTGAGGGATAAATATTGGCCAGGGACACCGTGGAGAACTCCCCTGCTCTTCTTCGAAATAGTGGCCATGGGATCTTTTATATCCACCTGAGAGAGCAAGCAGGGCATCAGTTTAACATCTCATTCAAAAGACAGCATCTCTGACAATGCAGCACTCTCTCAGTATTGCACTGGCAGTATCAGCCTGGATATTGTGCTAAAGCCTCTGCAGTGGGACTTCAACCCACAAACTTCTGATGTAGGAGATACTCGTGCTGCCCACGGAGCCAAACCTGACATAGTTAATGCTGTTGGCAATGGCCGTTGCTGAATATTCATAGGAAGAAGAAAATGCAGTGAGAAAAGTCCATTCAACCCATCAGTTCCACTGCATCAGGACTTATTTTCAACTCCTTCTCCTGGGCTGTAACCTAGTGGAACAGATCACCCTCCCATTATAAAGCCCATCTGATCTTTGTTCGGTTGATTTCAGTTGGGTGGGTTCTACAATGGGTATTTGCCGCTTTCTGCCAGGTTACCTCCCGGGGGGCAGGGGGAGAAAAGTTGAAATTAACCCCCTCGGTCTGATATTGCACGGGTGACAAGGCCAGGGTGTAAGTATCTTCAGCCAAAATGTCCCACTTAGCCTCCTTCAGAGGTCCCCACTATCATGGATTCAGAAGCAGCCGAGAGCACTGGACACAGCAAAGGTTATGAGACCTGACAGCATCATAGCTGTGGTGCTGAAGGTTGTCTGTACCGGTGCTAACCGCACCCCAAAATCGAGGCCTTGCTTAACCGGGTGTCAATGTAGGTCAGCTGGCACGGGGGTGATGGGTGAATTGGACTTGGTGCAATTAGGACACAAGCAGCAGAGTTTTGGATGACAAAAGCAAAATACTGCAGATGCTGGAAATCTGAAATAAAAACAGAAAATGCAGGAAATACTCAGCAGGTCTGGCAGCATCTGGAGAGAGAAACAGAGTTAACAGCTGAAGTTTTATGAGCCCTGTAAGAAAGGAAATGGATGGCCATAAAATTGGGAAGGACAGCTGGGGGTGGAGTGCCCGGTACCTTCCTGATGCAATGGAATTTAGTCCGGGATGGAAAGGCCGAAATTGCCTTCCTGCCCAGAGACAAATTGAGGCCCTTAAGTGGCCTCTTCCCGCCGCCGCTGGCATTTTACCAGTGGCAGGCGGAAGTCTCTACCATGTGAGGATGCCTCCCCCACCCGAACTCCAGGCGGCCTCCATGTGGGCTGTTTGTTCAGCACCATTCGCGACTCCTCAGATACTGGAGCAGTCCATGTAGAAATGCAGCAAGACCTGGACAACATCCAGGCTTGGGCTGATAAAATAACATTTGCGCCACAAAAGTGCCAGGCAATGACATTCTCCAAAAAAAGAGATCTAACCATCTTCCCTTGACATTCAATGGCATTACGATCACTGAATCCCCCACAATCAACATCCTGGGGGTCACCATTGACCATAAACTGAACTGGACCAGCCATATAAATAGTGTGGCTACAAGAGCAGGTCAGAGGCTGGGAATCCTGCAGTGAGTAACTCACCTCCTGTCTTCCCAATGCCTGTCCACCATCTACAAGGCACAAGTCAGGAGTGTGATGGAATACTCTGCACTTGCCTGGATGGGTGCAGCTCCAACAACATTCAAGAAGCTCGACACCATCCAGGACAAAGCAGCCCACTTGATTGGCACCCCATTCACCATGTTCAACTCTCTCCACCACCAACGCACATTGGCAGCAGTGTGTACCATCTACAAGATTCACTGCAGCAACGCACCAAGGCTCCTTCGACAGCAACTTCCAAACCCGCGAGTTCTATTACCTAGAAGGACAAGAGCAGCAGATGCATGGAAACACCACCACCTGCAAGATCCCCTCCAAGCCACACACCATCCTGACTTGGAACTATATCGCCATTCCTTCACTGTCGCTGGGTCAAAATCCTTCCTAACAGCACTGTGGGTGTACCTTCACCCCAAGGACTGCAGCGATTCAAGAAGGCAGCTCACCACCACCTTCTCAAGGACGATTAGAGGTGAGCAATAAATGCTGGCCTGGCCAGCAACGCGCACATACCCTGAACGAATAAAAAAAAGCATGCATACCTTTCAGATCCAAGGTTGTTGGTTCATGTCCCACTTCAGAGATCTGAGCACAACAATTATGGGTTTGTTAAAGACAAATCATGTTTGACTAACTTAGTTGAGTTATTTGATGAAGTAACAGGGAAAGTTTATGAGAGTGGAGTATGATGTGTTTATGGACTTTCAAAAGACATTTGACAAAGTGTCATGTTGTAGATATATCGGCAAAATTACAGCCTCTGGGATTAAAGGGACAGTGACTGTGTGGATAGGGAATTGGCTAAGGAACAGTAAGCAGAGAGTAGTAGCGAATGGTTGTTATTCAGACTGGAGGGATGTTCCCCAGGTTTTTAGGATGCTGCTCTTTTTGGTATATATTAATTGATGTATATAGAGTCATAGAGAGATACAGCACTGAAACAGGCCCTTCAGTGCACCCAGTCCGTGCCGACCTTTGGGTATATCTTTACAGATGATACAAAACTCAGAAACTCAGTAATAGACTTCAGGAGGACATATGGTCGATAAAATTTAACACAGGAAGGTGTGACATGATACATTTTGGTAGGAAGAATGAGGAGAGTCAATGTAAACTAAATGATACAATTTTAAAGAGGGTGCAGGAGCAGAGAGACCTGGTGGTGTATGTACACAAACCTTTGAAGATGGCAGGACAAGTGGAGATAGCTGTTAAAAAAGCACATTGGCTTTATTAATGGAGGAATAGAGTACAAAAGCAAAGACGTGATGGCTAAACCTTTATAAAACTCTGGTTAGGCCTGATCTGGAGTACTGTGTCCAATCTGAGCACCACACTTTCAGAAGGAGGCCATGGTCTAGGAGAGGGTACAGAAGGGATTTACTAGAATGGAACCAGGGATGAGGGACCTCCGTTATAGGAGAGACAGGAGAATCTGGGATTTTTCTTCTTAGAGCAGTGAAGGTTAAGAGGAGATTCAATGGAGGTGTTCAAATCATGAATGCTTTTGATAAAGTAAATAAAGAGAAACTTTCCAGTGACAGAATGGCCACTAACAAGAGGGCACAGATTTAAAGTGATTGACAAAGGAACCAGTGGGGGAGATGAGGAAATGTTTTTCTCTGAAAACACAGCGAGTTTCATGATCTGGCATACACTGTCTGAAAGGGTGGTTGAAGCAGATTCAATCGCAACATTCAAAAGAGAATTGGATAAATACCTGAAGAGAAAATATTTACAGAGCTACAGGGAAGGAGCAGGGGAGTGGGAGTAATTGGATAACTCTACCAAAGAGCTGGCACAGGCACGATGGGCTGATTGGCCTTTTTTGTGCTGCATGTTCTATATTTCTATGAAGAGACTTCTCCCCGGGGTCCTGGTCAATATTTACCCTTCAACCGACACTTAAAAACAGATGATCTGGTCATTTATCACGTTGCTGTTTGTGGGATCTTGCTGTGTGCAAATTGGCTGCCGTGTTTCATTCATTACAATAGTGACTGTACTTCAAAAGTACTTCATAGGCTGTAAAGTGCTCCAGGATGTCCTGAGATAGTGAAAGACGCTATATAAATGCAAGTTCTTTCTCTCTTTTCAGGGCAATTAGGGATGGGCAATAAATACTGGCCTTGCCAGCAACCCTACATCCAGAGAATGAACAATTAAAAAAGCTACTTTTAAAACAAGTGTCAATTGACCTTGAATTCATTTCCTTTTCTTGTAGTCTGTTCCACATATCCATTATCCTGTAGGAATGGTTTTTCAATCTCTATTGTTTCTGAGGGATTTTGGAATCATATTCTCTACTCCAGGGCTCATTGTTCAGGTTAGACAGATTATTTACTTGAAGCAGGCCAACAGTGAAATAAAATACTGTGAATTGATAGACCTTCTTGCTCAATTGGGCCATCAGAACTTGATACCAAAGCTGAACACAATAGTGAATTAAACTTATACAGCACTTGTCACATAGAGAGTGAACAGGAGGGAGAGAATGGAAAGAATATTTAGATTTGAGAAATGGTCAGTGAGAAGAGGCTTTCGTTGGCTTTTGAAGGCAAAGAGAGAACAGTTTTTTTTATCAAGATGCACTGCAGCAACGCATCAAGGCTCCTTAGACAGCACCTTCCAAAAACCGTGACCTCTACCACCTAGAAGGACAAAGGCAGCAGATGCATGGCAACACCACAACCTTCAGGTTCCCCTCCAAGTCACACACCACCCTGACTTGGAACTATATCGCTGTTCCTTCACTGTCGCTGGGTCAAAATCCTGGAACTCCCTTCCTATAAGCAGTGTGGGTGTACCTACCCCACATGGACTGCAGCGGTTCAAGAAGGCAGTTCACCACCACCTTCTCAAGGGCGATTAAGGACGGGCAATAAATGTTGGCCTAGCCAGCGACGCCCAAATCCCATGAACGAATAACAAAAGGTACACACTACTGCCACTACGTGTCGGTGGTGGAGGGAGTGAATGTTTGTAGATGGGGTGCCAGTCAAGTGGGCTGCTTTGTCCTGGATGGTGTTGAGCTTCTTGAGTGTTGTTGGAGCTGCACCCATCCAGGCAAGTGGAGAGTATTCCATCACACTCCTGACTTGTACCTTGGAGGTGAGTTACTCGCCGCAGGATTCCTAGATTCTGACCTGCTCTTGTAGCCACAGTATGTATATGGCTACTCCAGTTCAGTTTCTGGTCAATGGTAACCCCCAGGACGTTGATTGTGGGGGATTCAGTAATTGTAATGCCATTGAACGTCAAGGGGAGATGGTTAGTTTCTCTCTTGTTTGAGATGGTCGTTGCCTGGCACTTGTGTGGCGCGAATGTTACTTGCCACTTATCAGTCCAAGCCTGGATATTGTCCAGGTCTTGCTGCATCTGGACATGGGCTGCTTCAATAACTGAGGAATTACGAATGGTGCTGAACATTGTGCAATCATCAGGAAACATCCCCACTTCTGACCTTATGATGGTGGGAAGGTCATTGATGAGGCAGCTGAAAATGGTTGGGCCTCGGACACTACCCTGAGGAACTCCTGCAGTGATGTCCTGAGACTGAGATGATTAACCTCCAACAACCACAACCATCTTCCATTGCGCTTGGTGTGAGTTTTCCCCTAATTCTCATTGACCTCAGTTTTGCTAGAGCTCTGTGACGCCATACTTGGCCAAATGCTGCCTTGATGTCAAGGGCAGT
Organism: Heterodontus francisci; assembly: GCF_036365525.1. Lineage (NCBI taxonomy): Eukaryota > Metazoa > Chordata > Chondrichthyes > Heterodontiformes > Heterodontidae > Heterodontus > Heterodontus francisci. The sequence goes on from NC_090388.1 coordinate 6,796,990, forward strand.
CACTCTCACCTCACCTCTTGAGTTCAGCTCTTTTGTCCATGTTTGAACCAAGGCTGTAATGAGGTCACGATCTGTGTGGCCCTGGCGGAACCCAAACTGAGCGTCACTGAGCAGGTTGTTGCTAAGTAAGTGCTGCTTGATAGCACTGTCGACAACACTTTCTATCACTTTACTGATGATCGAGAGTAGACTGATGGGGCGGTAATTAGATGGGTTGGATTTGTCCTGTTTTATGGGCAATTTTCCACATTGCCAGGTAGATGCCAGTGTTGTAGCTGTACTGGAACAGCTTGACTGGGGGCGCGGCTAGTTCTGGAGAACAAGTCTTCAGTACTATTGCCGGAATGTTGTGAGGGCCCATAGCCTTTGCAGTATCCAGTGCCTTCAGCTGTTTCTTGATATCACATGGAGTGAATCAGATTGGCTGAAGACTGGCATCTGTGATACTGGGGACTTCAGGAGCAGGCCGAGATGGATCATCCACAGATAGAACTGAAAAAAGGGAGAGATTGAGAGACAGACAGATTTGAAGGGAGGAGAGAGTGAAAGGTGAGGAGACAGCGAGAAAAGTGAGGAACAACAGAGGAAAGTGAGGGGAGACGAAAGTTAGGAGAGAAGAAAGGAAAGAGGAATAGAGAGCACAAGAGAGACAGAGGGATAGAGAGATGGAGAGAGACAGAAGTGAGGAATTAAATGTGAGAATATCCATTGCTGCAGGCTCACACTGACTGCCCGGTTTCTGGTGACCATGATCAATGAAACTTGGATGTGACCAGAACAATCTCTATTGGCCATTGATAACTGAACAGAAAGGCATGAACCTGCAGAGTGATGGGGTAAATTCTCCAATCTCACGCTGCCAGTGAGAATTTGCATTTGAAGGGAAGATGAGTCAGAGTTGAAGAGACAACACTGGCAAAGTTCTCATTCAGTAGAATTTCCTTTACATTTGAATGTAAATGGTTCATATTCTTAACAGAATGAAAATTGACCCCTCTGTGCTGACAACACTAAACCATGGTGCTCTCACCGATATTTTACACCTGATGTTTGTGATTAGGATCTATTGGGAAAGCGTGTGTTTGGATATTTGCAAGTGGATTAAATCGTCAAAACAGCCCATCATGTTTTAATTTAGCATTTTAGCTAGAGAGTGAATGGGGAGGAAAGGGGAAGTTGAATTGTGTCTCTGTGTATGAACAAAGACAGTTTGAAAACTTAAAAGACAGAGGATGATAAACATCCAGGCCAAGAGATAGTCCATACCTAGCTAAGCAACCAGTTGCTGAGACACCACATACCACTGTCTTAAGATAAAGGTTGGCCTATGCATTACAGTACAATAAACAAAGCTTGTAGGAGAGACTTGGAGGCTGAAAAGGTCAGAACATAATTAGATTAGACAATTATGCGTAGGTGCATCCAAGGTAGCTGAATAGTATAAGAATGGAACCCATGAAAGGTAACTAGTCTGAGCAGCTTGAATGGGACATTGTGAAGGAAACCTGTTGTCTTCATTACTTGCCATTTAATGTAATGCTGTAGAACAGTTGTATAAAAACAGTACTGTTATTAGTCAATATATATTAAAGCCTGTAGGTTAAAACCACTTGGGCCTGAATCACGTGGAGTTTTATTGTTGCAGGACTAACAATCCTGTATTGTGACCGTAACCATCCACTAACAGCAACTTGTTGATTGAAATGAGTTATTCTCCTCAAATTATGTTTCAAGCTTATCAATGACACAAAATTGTTTTTTTTTATAGGCTTTGATCTTGGAGGACAACTAGCCATTGGCCTCTCTGGATGCTCAGCCCCCTATTCTCAAGATGGCCCACTGCCTTCCCATCGACCCCAATACATATGCAAGGACTTTAAACTGCCTGCTTCCAAGCCATTTGTTTCACAGATAGAACAATCAGCACCTGCCTCTTGTCCAGCCTCGCTCTCCATCACTCCAGTGCCTTCTTACTACAGTAGCAGCCAGGAAACTCTCAGCCAAGAAACTGAAGGTACGGCAGGTAAACAAGGCACTTTTCTCCTTTTTTTATCGAGGTTGTTGAAAGCGATAACTCAATATTTTGGCCGAATTAGGTTGCCTACCTGTATTTGCATTTCAGCAGCACCTCCCAATCCCACAGCCTCTACCACCTAGAAGGACAAGGGCAGCAGATGCAAGGGAACACCACCACTTGCAAGTTCCCCTCCAAGTCACACACCATCCTGACTTGGAAATATATTGCCTTTCCTTCACTGTCGCTGGGTCAAAATCCTGGAACTCTCTTCCTAACAGCACTGTGGGTGTACCTACCTCACATGGACTGCAGCGGTTCAAGATGGCAGCTCACCACCACCCGGGCAATTAGAGATGGGAAATAAATGTTGGCCTTGCCAGCAGTGCCCATATTCCATGAATGAAACAGGTGGGCAAGCACCTCTTCAGTAGGTCCTCCAATAACTACTGCCTTTATATAGCTCCCTTAATGTAGTAAAACATCCCAAGGCAGGTGCGTTATCAGCCATAATGGGGTGTGCGGGCAGTTAAAAATTGGAGCAGTATCCTGTGCAGGAGATTCAGACTGCCCTCCTCCCGTGTTATTAATCAGCCCCATTAGTTACAATGACCCAGGTCTAACACTCACCCTGTCAGCCCTACACTCACCCAAGGTTAAAACCATGGAATTCTAAAGAGGAATTATTATAGTTTAGTTAAGTGTTATTATTCGTCTCCACACCTTGATGTCTGGGCTGCTGCTCCCTCTCCTCCATCATTCAGCCAGTGTGATCCACTTCTTCAGCAAATCCCTGTCCACTTCCCTCCATCTCACCATTCCCTCTGTGATTTCCCATCGACCCAGCCCTGATCCAAACTCTCTCCACATTCCCTTTTCTCCCTTCTTCCTGGACTCCACTGTGTTTCTCCCCCTTTTAGTGTCAAGCACTTTGCAACATCAACAAGAATTGTAGAATGTACGGTGCCATCTCTTATTTCGATGGGGTTGATGGTGTTCTGCTCTGCTAAAAGTGTAGTTTCAATTAACCGGATTTCTAAACAGTCAGCACCAACTGTCCCAGCACAATATCACCAAAAATCACAATTATTTCAAAACAGTGGAAATATGTTAATTGCACATTCCTCATTTTGTAATTTATGGTTCAGTGAGTTGACAGTATACACTGACAACTTCTGATCTGGAATCAGTTGACTGCAGGACTCTCTTGACACTCAATTTACTTAAAATAAATCGATCTTCTGCTCCATAGGAAAACAGAAAAGACTAAACTAACTTTGCTGGCTGGGCCTCTTCTGCTCCTGGAACCATTTCCTGAGAGGTTTTAAATATCAGTGAAACCACTCGGGCTGGGGTTAAGATTGCAGTTGTGTCGCAATGACATCATTAGAACTGAGATGCTATTTAAGGAAGGACCTCCCCCAGCTTTAGGGCGGGTGCTTCCTGGCGCCTGTCATTTAAAATTGCAGTCGGAAAGGATTAGTGTGGGACGTCAGCAGGTGTAACTCCCACTGCATTTTAACTGCCCCGTTCAGCCTGGTTTCTGTTGGACATAGGGAGTTAAAATTGCCCTCAAAGAGTTTGGACTCTCCTACTCCAGTGCATGAAATATCACTATTTATCTCCTGATCTTTCTAATGTCATTAAAAACAATTAAACCTTGAAAGGAAAAGTAGGAGAGAGGACCCTGCCGAAGGACATAAAGGATTAATCTAGTGCACTGTTTCAAGCAAGACCATACACTAGCTTGCAAAGACATGAGTGCAAACTGGTAAAAGGGCGGGTTCGAAACATATATGCTCCCAAAACACACTTTATAATCATTGTACCCCATACTCGGTGAACCTGGCACTAATTGTGAGAAGATTTTATCCTGTAAGCTTCTATTCAATCATTCAGAACCGAGACATTTGCAAAGAGTTGGAAGGCTAAATGGCGATCCTTCTTTTAGTGAATTACTGACAGTTGGAAATGAGTGGATTTGACGTTAATGTATCTTTTGTGGGTTTAATTGGTAAATTCTTAGTATTTGTGGACTGCAAACACCAATTGAGCTATTTATTGGACACAATTTTCCAATATTACAAAACCATTTTTACCCCCTGTATAGTTGGTGACAGTACATCTATTTCAAAGAAAAAGTAGGTTGAATAAGGTTAAAACACATTTAACCAAATGTCAGCATTGATCTGGTGTTGTTGTTCCTGTAATGTTTTATAATTTGCTTTGTGCAGTGGAGGATTTTTGTGGCTTTGATCCTTTGATTGTCTGAGGAAAGGTTTCTGAATAGCTTGGCTTTGTGTGGGCTGTGAATCAGACATCATCAGAGATCTTCTGTTCCAGATCAGCTGAAGAGATTCTGCTCGTTAAACAAATGACGCACTGTTGGTTGCTGCACAAGTCATTGGATGTATATGGGATTTCTTTCCACAATGCATATACCAGCATTGTTTGAGGAGTAGATCTATGTATACAAACAAATCTTAGGTGACTATGCAATTGTCTGAGGCAATAGGGGAAAACCCACAGAGTGAAATGTGGGGATGGGCCAAAACTAGAGCTCATCAATATAAGATAGTCCCTAATAAATCCAATAAGGAATTCAGGAGAAACTTCTTTACCCAACGAGGGGAGAGAATGTGGAACTTGCTACCACGAGGAGTAGCTGAAGTGAGGTGCATGGATACATTTACAGGAAAGCTAGATAAACTCACAAGGGAGAAAAGACGGGAAGGATTACTGATCGGGTTGGATGAAGAGGGGTGGAAGGAGGTGGCTTGTGTGGAGCATAAACAATGGCGCAGACCAGTGGGGCCGAATGGCCTGTTTCTGTGCTGTAAATTCTATGAAGTAGAATCTAGAATGGAACATATAGAGCCACTAGGTGAGTTGTTGCATGTATTTTGGCAATGCTGAAGGAGAGATGGGTTGTAGGAGATAACAAATGGCACATATACAACATAAGCCAAACATAAGCAATCATGTTGAGCTTCAAGTTGATGTCAAATGAATGTAGTGGAAGCAAAGGTCAAAGACCTTCAATAATTTGCTGATGTCTGCTATTGTGAGAGACGTGCCCTCCCAATAAACTGACAGGTGCATAGTTCAAGAATCTGAATCTTGAGGTGATTTTGTTTACATGAAATGGCACTCATTATAATGATGCTAAACATCTTTGGTTTATAACAAAAACAAGAAATGCTGGAATCACTCAGCAGGTCTGGCAGCATCTGTGGAAAGAGAAGCAGAGTTAACGTTTCGGGTCAGTGACCCTTCTTCGGAACTGGTTTATAATCTGGCTGTCTTGTTGTGTGGAATAATCAATAACATTGCAACCCAGTCAATGTTGCTCTTGCCCATGTACTGCGTATGTGAAAGTAATCATGTCATAAAGTTATCTGTTGAATTCCCATTGTATGCAGAGTGAAGGGGTACAGATTTTACACATGACTGAATCACATAAAACATTGTCGTAGGGAGTATTTATGAAGTGTTTGTGCCTATTGGTTGTGTTCGTCTTTCATTGTGAGTTTGGTAATATTTGCCTGCCAGTTTTGTAAGTCATGGGGCTGGATTTTGCAGTCAGTGACAGACGAATGGCACTTACCTTTGCTGAAACCTGCAGTTACCCACAGATCTTTAGGGGGCATTTGTGCTGCAACTTGTTCTAACTAGACCATGGATCTTTACAGGGGATCTGGGATCTGTGTGACCAGGGCAAGCAATGGTGTGTCTCTCCAACCAATAGGATTGAAGAATCCTTACTGACGCATGCTGAGGCCAGGATTTTACTGAGGTCCCGACGTCAGGATGCATGGCTGAGGGGGGTGCACTGGAGGATTGTACTGGCAACAGCCCGCCACAGAGTCTGATGCTGGGAATGCCAGACCTGACGCGAGGCTCCGTGTTGACCCCGCCCCCCCCCCTCACCACCCCCCTGCCGCCGCTGGGCGACGGGACCCAGATTTACATATTTAAATTAAATAAATTAATACATTTGAATAAAATTAACAGCTAGCTTACCTTCTGCCCGGGATCTTCCGAACAGCGGCTGGCACTCATGCACCTTCGCATTCCCATCCACGGAAAGCCGGCACCACCGAGTTGGGGAAGGGGGAAACTTATGATATTTAGTGCAATGAAGCAGGGGGAAACGGGACGGGTTCCGATCACCATTAATAGTGTAGGGAAGGGGGGAGAAGGGTGACCTCTGCACTTTGATGTTTGGGCAGGGGGAAGGTCAAATCTTGAAGGTAAATGTTTTGGGAGGGGTGAGAGGGCAACTATTACTTTTAATTGTTATGGGGGGAAGGGGCTGATAGTTTATATTGCGGTGCATCGGTGGGGGGACGGTTGGATAGGCCTTTAAAAAGTTAAACGAACTGGCTGGGCTGGCTGCCCTTTAAAAATGGCGCCAGTACCTGCACACAGGCAACTGACTCTGTTGCCGGTGTTGCAAAGCCCACTCCTTTCACGTGATTTGGGGGGTGGGGTGCGCCCCAAGCAGCGCATTATCGTGGGCCACCATTTTTTTCATCCGCCGCCGAGAGCAGCAACGGGAGAAGAAAATTCAGCCCAGAGTTTAAACCAGGAAATGTAAGTTAGAACATTTTAATCACTATAACATCATATACGGAGAGGGAAAGAAAGATGCGATGAAGAAGGAAAATGTGTACCGAATTTTTTTTTTGAATCTCCAACAATAATTAAAATCTGAGGGAATGAGACTCCACATTTGTAAGAGACAATCTTTAGTGAACGTGGGGTTTTTATGGAAGTAGTTAAGACAGAACATACCCTTAAAAATTCACTTACCCTTAAATGGACCAGTTCTAACTTTCTCTGGCATGTTTAGTGGTTAAGTGTTGCAACTTCATGCCGTTTATATGTTTCAGTGAAGAGTCTCTCAGTTGGATACTGGCCTGGCGAAGCTTCAGGAGGGACAGGGCAAATTAGACAGCACTTTCCGGATTTCTGTATTTAACTGCACATGTGGGATTACGGGAATCTGCTTTCTGATTTACTCCATGACTGTGAGCACTGCGGGCCTCGCTGTTGTACTTAACGCAAAATCCGGGTCAATATGTTCTTTAAAGTTTAGATTGTCAACCGGTTGAACTTTACCAGTCCTCTGAGGACAGGTGGTGGGGTGCCCATAAAATGATGAGAGAAGGAAGGGGTGGAGTGCCCGTTGTCTTCCTGCCCCCATGACATCTTGCCAGCGGTGGGGAAGGTGGCAAACAGCCCTCGTGCTCAGAGGCCAATTTAGCCACATAAATGCCAATTAATGCCTATTCCTGCTGCTGCTGGCATTTTACCAGTTGGGGGGGGGGCCCTCCGCAGCTTGGGGAAACCAACGGGTAAACCCCAACAGTCTCCCAGTGGGCTTGAGGGGGGACTCCTATTCAGGCATTCATTGGTCTACGTAGGGCCTCCCTGGTGGCAATGGCTGACCCCGCAGCAACGGTGCCGTCTTCCCTCACCAACACCCGCCCCTCACCTCCCCCGGCATGCCTGACTGGCCCCGGCACCTCCCAACCCCACTTACCTAATTATCTGAAGAGAAACAAATTGCAGGGCTACGAGGAAAAGGAGAGGGAGTGGGACTAGATGAGTTGCTCTTGCAGAGAGCTGGCACAGACACGATGGGCCAACTGGCCTCTTCCTTTGCTGTAACCATTCTATGATAAATATGTAACCTCTGCAAAATAATCATAAATTATTGATGCTGAACAAAATCTGCAAAATGTACAAATGGACAAACTGGCTTTTCTTTATTTTTTGAAAAAAAAACTTATTTCAATGCAAAATACAGCAGGGCTTAATCAGTTAGTTTTCCCCAATGCCTCAGCTAATCACTTGTCATTGACTGAGGATTGTGTTGTCATCACTCCAGTGCTATGAAGTGCAAAAAGGAAATTGTCTTTACTGCAATCAATTTATGAGTCAAAATTATTTAGTCTTTACATAGCCATTCTTGCCGTAAAGGACTGTTGACAATCCAATCTAGCTACAAGTACATAACAAGTCTGTTACTGCACTGCAGCATAATGGCTTGAGAGTTAGAGGCTTCAACAGCTTTCAAAATCCAACCACATCACTGAGCAGAGATTTTGCTTTTGATTTTAATATTTGCTTTTGAGCATATTGTGAATTGCTTGTGTTTTTTCTTGTTGCAACAGTGACACTATAATAATTTACTGTATTCTGAAACCTACAGAGAATGCACTGCTCATTTTAATTTTACTGCTCGGCTTTCAGATTCATTTGCAGTCTCTTTTCATGTTGCTGCGATTGTGGTTTTTATTTGAATAGTTTATGTAAAGATTCAGATTTTTGGAACAATCAATTTAACTTTTGATTAAATTTAGAATTTAATTGCATATGTTTTTGCACCTGAGATTTCAGTGGATTTTACTGTGTGCATGTAGCGTGTTGAAATCAGAATGATGATAAAAGACCATCTATTTTTACCTGACTTTTTTTTATTGAATTACACCTACAATGCCCTAGATTTTTTTCCATAGTCCATCACTGTACAAGATTGCTTACTGAAAGTCCTAGCAATTATACTACAACATCCCAACTCCAAAACCAATAACAAAGTGTTGCACCACTGCAACGTGTAAATATTGCTTTAATTCTGATGCTAAACTGTGTGTTGGGGGAGATTATTATTTCATGACTTTGAGATGTGCCTAAGTGCAAAATGAATGAAATGAGATGGTGTTCAGAGTCGGTGTTTGAGGCAGGGTGCAGAGCCCTTGATTGCTTGCTGCATTTTTATGTAATTATTATTCAGAAATCATGAATGTACTGGTCACCAAGGCTTGGGATTTCCTATATATTTGCAGCCAGAGATGGGCACAAATTAGTTATTAAAAGGTCGCAAAATTTTAGATGTGAGTTACAGGAGTAAGTACAATACAACCCCATATCCACTCTTTTGCAACTGTTTATCAATCCCCCCGCCCCTAGATTATAGAGTCACATATGTGAGTTTCCAGTAATTGGTCTCCCTGAATCTCGTCTCAATTACCACCACATTTTCAGGTGCAGCTGAAACAAAGTTATTTTTCTGGTATAAAAACAGAAAATGCTGGAACTAGCAGGTCTGGCATCATTTGTGGAGAAAGAAACAGAGTTAACATTTCAGGTCTGCGACCGTTCATCAGAATTGGGAAAAGTTAGAAATGTAATAGGCGTTGAGCAAGTGAAGGGGGGGGGGGGGCGTTGGGCGGGGAAGAGGAACAAAAGGGAAGGTGTGTAATAGGGTGGAAGGCAGGAGAGATTAAATGACAAGAGGTTTCATGGTACAAAGTCAAGCGGAGTGGTAATGGGACAAGTAAAGAAACAAAAGATGTGTCTGGATGAGGTATGAATGGCAGGTTAACAGCCGAAAGAAACAAGACAGAAAAAAAAGCAGCAAAAAAAACCAAAACGGGGACAGAGATTATGATCCAAAATTGTTGAACTTGGTGTTGAGTCAGGAAGGCTGTTAAGTGCCCAGTCGAATGATGAGGTGCTGTTCCTGGAGCTTGCATTGAACTTAATTGGAACATTGCAACAGGCCAAGGACAGAAAGGTCAGAGTGCGAGCAAGGTAGAAAATTAAAATGACCAGCGACAGGAAGCTCGGGGTCACGCTTGCGGACTGAATGGAGGTGTTTCGCAAAGCGGTCACCCAATCTGCGTTTGTCTCCCCAATGTAGAGGAGACCACATTGTGAGCAGCGAATACAGTATACTAAATTGAAAGAAATATAAGTAAATCGCTGTTTCACCTGGAAAGAGTGTTTGGGGCCTTGGATGATGAGAGGGGAGGAGGTAAAAGGGCAGGTTTTGCATCTCCTGCGCTTGCCTGGGAATGGTGTTTTACTGCAATTTTCCTTATTTTTAATTTAATCTCACTGTATTTTCTGTTTCTTGGAATGGATTTCTATGCCATCATTACAAGCTAAATTAAAAGGTTCCCCAATTGCAGGTTGTTAAACGTTCTGTGCCCAATGTGCATAAATGATGGTGAAATGAGTGCAAACACCAATTTAAATACTTAAAGAAGAAATATATCACGTGTTTGCCAATTTCCTTGGGTATCAGTATTTTATACTCATTTTAATTTCAGATGTATTCTAATGAGAAACTTGAGCGTAACTTTTTTTACACAGCAGGTTGTTGTGATCTGGAATGCGCTGCCCGAAAGGGAAGCAGATTTAATAGTAACTTTCAAAAGGGAATTGGATAAATGCTTGAAAATTTAAAGAATGGGGAGGAACAATTGCAGGGCTACAGGGAAAGAGCAGGGAGTGGGACTAATTGGATAGGTCTTCCATAAGCACAATGGGACAAATGGCCTCCTTTTTGTGCTGTATCCCTGGAGCTTAGATGAATGAGAAGTAATCTAATTGAAACATATAAAATTGTTAAGGGGCTTGATAGCGTAGATGCTAAACAAATGTTTCCCCTGGCTGGGTTATCTGGAACACTGGGTCACAGTCTCAGAATAAGGGGTCGGCCATTTAGGACTGAGGTGAGGAGAAACTTCTTCCCTCGGAGGGTTGTGAATCTTTGGAATTCTCCACCACAGAGAACTGTGGATGCTGAGATGTTGAGTATATTGAAGACTGGGGTCAATACATTTTTGGGTTCTAAGGGAATTAAGGGATATGGGGATAGTGCAGGAAGGTGAAGTTGAAGTAGAAGATCAGCCATGATCTTATTGAATGGCAGAACAGGTTCGAAGGGCTGAATGGCCTACTGCTGCTTCTATTTCTTATGTTATCATGCTATGATTCTAAGTTGACATGGGAACAGATGTGTTTTTGGGTCTAGTTTGCAAGTTGCACCCATGGAGGAAATTCCATGCACTCTATATTAAATAGCACTTGCTGATCCAGTATGTCACAAACATGTAGGTGAGGCTCCACCAATAGCGTGCGCTCAGAAACTCAGCCCATTGTATTTAGACACTAGCCACGCTAAGCAAAAAAAAGGCCAATTAATGACGCTTTAAATAAATGAGATGTCTCTCCAGTTGCTGTGCTCCTCATTGACTGGTCAACCATTCACCCATACATATTTAAAAAAACAGAAATGGCTGGAAATTCACCTGCATCAGTTCTGAGGAAAGGTCCGACAGCCAGAACCTGCTCAATTTCATACATCTCTCATGTTAGCTTCTCTCAACTTCCTGCAGGTTTCCAGCCTTTTTCCTCTTTATTTGACATCCATAGAATCATAGAATGATAGAAATTTACAGTTTGGAAGGAGGCCATTCAGCCCATTGTGTCCTTGCCAGCCATCAAGGAGCCATCCAGCCTAATCCCACTTTCCGGCTTTTGGTCCGTAGCCTTGTAAGTTATGGCACTTCGAGTGCATGTCCAAGTACTTTGTGAATGTTATGAGGGTTTCTGCCTCTATCATCCTTTCAGGCAGTGAGTTCCATATTCCCATCACCTTCTGGGTGATAAAATCTCACTTTGAATCCCTTCTACACCTGCTACCCCTCTTACCCTAAATCTATGATCCCAGCTCACGGACCCCTCAACTAAGAGGAATAGGGCCTTCCTATCCACTATCTAGACCCCTCATAATTTTATACACTTCAGTTAGGTCTCCCCTCAGCTTCCTCTGTTCCAAAGAAAACAACTCTAGCCTATCCAATCTTTCCTCATAACTAAAATTCTCCAGTCCAGGGAACATCCTCGTAAAACTTCTTTGTACTCTCTCTAGTGAAAACACATCCTTCCTATAGTGTGGTGACTAGAACTAAACACAGTACTCCAGCTGTGGCCTAACCAGTGTTTTATACAGTTCCAACATAATCTCTCAGCTGTTGTATTCTATGCCTTGGCTAATAATGCGTGTTCCGTATGCCTTCTTGACTACCTTATCTACCTGTCCAGCTACCTTCAGGGATCTGTGGACATGCACTGCAAGGTCCCTCTGTTCCTCTACACTTCTCAGTATCCGACCATTTATCATGTATTCCCTGGCCTTGTAAGCCTTCCCCAAATGCCTCACCTCACACTTCTCCAGATTGATCTCCATTTGGCAATGTTCCACCATCTGACTAATCCATTGATATCTTCCTGCAGTCTACAGCTATCTTCTTCATTATCAACCACACGGCCAATTGTTGTGTCATCTGTAAACCTCTTAATCATGTCCCCTAAATTCAGGTCCAAATCATCAATATGTACTACAAAACGCAAGGGACCTAGTACTGAGCCCTGGGGAACTTTGCTGGAAACAGCCTTCCAGTCACAAAAACACCCATCGATCATTCCCCTTTGCTTCCTGGCGCTGAGCCAATTTTGGATCCAACTTGCCACTTTGCCTTGGATCCCATGGACTTTTACTTTTGTGACCAGTCTGCCATGTGCGATCTTATCAAAAGCCTTGCTAAAGTCCATATAGGCTACATCAAATGCTCTATCCTCATCAACCCTCCTTGTTACCTTCTAAAAAATCCAACAGCTTCATTTTTGTATCTACTTCTTTTACTTTGGGTAAAGACAAGAAATAGGAGCATGAGTAGGCCATTCGGCCCTTCAAACCCGCTCTGCCATTTGATAAGATCATGTTTGATCTTCCACGTCAACTCCACTTTCCCACTCTATCCTTTGATTTGCTTAGAGTCCAAAAATCTGTCGATCTCAGTCTTGAATATGCTCAACGATGGAGCACCCACAGCTGTCTGTGATAGAGAATTCCAAAGATTCACAAACCCTCTGAGTGAAGAAATCTCTCCTCATCTCAGTCCTAAATGGCCGACCCCTTACCCTGAGACTGCAACTCCTAGTTTTAAACTCCCCAGCCAGGGGAAACAGCATCGACCCTGTCAAACCCCCCAAAGGATTATTTCTCCATTATTTCTATTCTGTACTTCATGAATGGCCTAATATGTAAAAGCAAAAGAATTGAGCTTTACAATGAATTTGTGAATTGCCTAGTTGTTGCAAAACCATTCAATCACCATTGTCCAAAAAAACAGTCACGAACCTGCAGCTGGAATAATAATTGGCAAAACCAGGCAGGGGTCGATATCCATAAAACCCAAATGGTGTTAGATTCCCATTCTGGTCCAGGCTGCAATTTCCCCAATGGGAGTTGGAGAGGACACCAAGACTCAGGCTGCAATCATGCATTTCCTAATAACCTGTTTAATGGAGGCCGGTGATATACTCCCATGTACGTGATTATGGGTTATAAGAAAGAAAAGAAAGACTTACATTTCTACAATGCCGTTCATGACCTCACGATGTACCAAAGTGCATTACAGCCAATGAAGCACTTTCGAAGTCTGAAAAACGGCAGCACCCAACATTGCAGCACTCCCTCAGTGCTGCACTTGAATGTCAACCTGGGATTACACACCCCAGTACATAGTAAGATTTGAACCCATGACACCACCCAATTCCTACGTGACTGTGACAAAGGTAAACTATCCCTCTTCATCTTTCTTGAGTTGTCTGCAGCCTTTGACATGGTTGACCACACCATCCTCCTCCAATGCCTCTTCACTGTTGTCCAGCTGGGTGGGACTGACCCAATATCTCCTTATGCGGCTCGGTGTCATATTTTGCTTTATAATGCTCCTGTGAAGTGCCTTGGGACGTTTTATTACGTTAAAGGTGCTATATAAATGTAATTTGTTGTTGTTGTAACTCAAGCAAGAGTACGGCCAGCTGAACTGAGCTGACTGTAGTGTTCAATTTGTCAGGGCAGGTATGGGTGAAGGTTCAGAAATTTTTTGTTAACAATTTTGTATTGGTGGGGAGCCGAATTAAATAGAATTCAGTTGAGAAACATGTATGAGCCAATGATTGGCCAAGAGACAAAGATGCAGAGTCACTCAGTCTTCAAACAAATCACTCTACTGGTTTATAAGCAAGAATATATATGGGAGACGTGACCAAAAGCTTAGTAAAGAGGTAGGTTTTGAGGTGGAGGGGGGTTCTTAAAGGAGGAGAGAGAGAAGAATAAAAGTTTATGGAGGGAATTCCAGAATTTAGAGCCTAGGCAGCTGAACGCACGGCCAGCAACGGCAGAACGATGAAAACTGGGGATGTGCAAGAGGCCGGAATTAGAGAGGGGAGGGATCTTGGAACGTTCTTGGACTGGAGGAGGTTACACAGATAGGGAGGGGCGAGGCCATGGGAGGATTTGAAAACAAGCATGAGAATTGTAAAATCAATATTGTCAACATCCGAAATTGTAGCCCATCCAGAAAATGTGATTAGTAACTAGAAGTTTAAAAAAAACTCTTTCAGACACCAATCTGTAGTTTATGTTTAAGAAGAAGTGAAAACTGATGGAATTTTGGTTTTGTTCAAAATACATGTTAAAATTAGTAGGGGGTGATGTTTTTGTGCTGATTTTAGTAAATATCTTGACGGCAGCGAGATCCTTAACTACAGTGCGTTGTATTTGCTGTTGTGATATTTGGATGGCAGGGAAATCTTACCGACACGAATCCACTGAGTATCTCACCCAGAGGGCCATTTTTCTGTGAGCATTGACAGTGAATTATTATGAGCTATTCAGTTTTCACGTTTGGCTCAGTTGGAACCCTCTTGCCTCTGGATCAAAAGGCCAGGGAATTGAAACCATAAACCAAGAGTCCAGCTCCTAACCTAGGTTGACACTCCAGTGCAGTACTGCAGGATTGCTGCATTGTCAGAGGTGCTGTCCTTCTTTATGATTGGATGTCCCCTCTCTTTCAAGTGCATGTTGCAAGAGCCTAGCGCTATTTGAGGGAGAGCAGGGAAATGTCCTGGAGACTTGGCTATCTTAAGTCCCATTATTTTCCCCATTACCACGTTTTCCATTATTGAACATAATTCATTGTGCAAAGAGGTTTGGTTTCAGTCTCCTAAATGCTACATGATTGGATCCTGATTAATGCAGTGGAGCTTGATCTTTGGTTTTGGTACTCATCCATGTGGACTTTTAGGAGATGCGATCAGGAGCAGGGAAGCTGACCAACTTCATCCTCCTTAATGCAAGACTGGGGAAGCAACTTGTGTAGCTCCTACTGCCTCTTGGTCGAGGCAAATTAACCTACGGGGTTTAATCAGAAATGTTTCTGCTTTGTGCATTTATAACATTTGAGGGGGCTGAAACTTGGCAGGAATGATATCACTGTCAGTGGGGTGAAATTTATGTGGTAGTGGTGGGGGGTGGTGGTTCAGGCCATTGCCAATGACCCACAGAAACGAGCCCTGACAATGTCCTTTACAAAAGAGAAATCTGCTGTCCTTACCTGGTCTGGCCTACATGTGACTCCAGGCCCGCAGTAACGTGGTTGACTCTTAATTGCCCTTTGAAATGGCAAATAGGGAGGGGCAACAAATGCTAGCTTTGCTAACGACATCCACATCCCATGAAAGAATAAAAAATGTCAGTAAGGAATGTGGGATGGGTGTGGGGCGATCCCAAGGTATCACTGCGGAGCCTCATGGCTCAACGAGGAACCTGTTCATACATTTTTATTTGAAAATAACACTTGCGCCTGGTCGCATGGTTACATGGGCCTTGGTTGGGCCACATGATTTAAATGGTGTGAATGTTCCAGCTTTGGGATTGGACTTTACCATCGAAAGCAGCACCTCACTCCTCTGGGGTGAGCAGCACCACCCCACCCCACCCCCGCACCTGGATTCAGGTGAGTTAAAATGGTGGGGGGGGCGGGAATGCATCGGGAACACGACACTGTCATCTTAGAGCTCCACTCCCACCCACCTCACAGGCCGAGCTGTTCTCGTTAGGCCTGAGGGAGGAGGTTTGAATTCGCCCTTTAATGCATAGTAAACTCATTGGGCCGCTGGGGAACCATACATTGCTAGACTGCTCTGAGAGCTGTCAAAAGATGGAATTTATCTGGATTTGAAAATTGTCTCATTTAAAATTTCACTCTCATTATGTGAGAAGTACTGTAAAGGCTGGCATTTGCTGCCTATCCTTAATTACCCTGAGAGGGTGGTGGGCTGTCTTCTTGAACTGCTACAGATGGTTTAATGTAACTGAGTGGCCGCTTCAGAGGGTAGTTAAGAGTCAACCACATTGCTGTGGAGACAGGAGTCACATGTAGGCCCAGACCATGTAAGGATGGCAGGGTTTCCTTCCCGAACGGACATTAGTGAACTATGTGGGCTCTGATGACAACCTGACAACTTCATGGTCAATTTTACTGATCTTTTATTTGCATTTAAGTTCTCGCCATAAGTGGAATTAGAGCTTGCGTTCTCTGGAGTACAGTGCTCTACGTTACTGTACTCTGTGTGACAGAATTTATGGCACTAATGGGGAAATAAAGTAACTGATTACAAATATAATTTGGATTATAAAATGGAGCAGATGAGGAAAGGCTCTGTTGACTAATGTATTTTTTCCACAATGGTCTTTTCTAGTGTAGAACTGGTTCATTTTACAAGAGCGAAGGCTACCTGTGATTTTTAAATTCACTGCGCAGTCAAAACCCATTTATCAAAAGTTATCTTCATGATGTTAACCAGTTCTGTATAAATACAGAAGCGACTGAGGGATAAAAGCATAAAGAATTTGAATGTAGATACATGTCTGGTATATTAAAGAGGTTGATAGCAGAAGGAAGAAAGGGAAGAGATCTGAGATGTGATGATCTTCATTGTTCACTGAAATTACCCCTTTCATGTGATGCCACTATCGATAGCACTCAAATAATGGGATGCATATTATTCGTAGATGAATTGATTTCATTTAAGATATTAATAGGAGCAGGAGTAGGCCATTCAGCCCCTCGAGCCTGCTCCGCCATTCAGTAAGATCATGGCTGATCTGATTGTGGCCTTAACTCCACTTTCCTGCTGCCACCCTCCCCCCCAACCCTCCAATAACCCTTGACTCCCTTGTCAATCAAAAATCCGTTCTAACTCAGCCTTGAATATATTCAATGACTCAGTCTCCACTGCTCTCTGGGGAAGAGAATTGCAAACACTAACCACCCTCTGAGAGAAGAAATTCCTCCTCAACTCCATCTTAAATGAGAGACCCCTTAATTTGAAACTGTGCTCCCTAGTTCTAGATTGCCCCATGAGGGGAAACATCCTCTCAGCATTTACCCGGTCAAGCCTCTTCAGAATCTTGTATGTTTCAATCAGATCAAAAATCTGTCTATCCCAGCCTTGAATATACTCAATGGAGCATCCACAACCTTCTGGGGTAGAGAATTCCAAAGAATAACAACCCTCTGAGAGAAGATATTTCTCCACATCTCAGTCCTGAATATTCAACCCTTTATCCTGATATCGTGCTCCCATGTTCTAGATTCCCAGCCAGGGGAAACAACCTCTCAGTGTCTACCTGCCCCCTCCACCATTAACCCTAAATATTGGCCCTCTAACATTTTCACAGGGGCCTACTGACGGGCCGCCAAATAACCTGCCTGTTTCAAGTAGTAAGCCCCTTTTTAAGATGTAAATCTGGATACTATGATGTGTATTTCACCCCAATTGCCATTTTAGGCTGGAACATGCTCTGTGTGCACTCAGACCATTCCCTCTGGTGTTGGAGCTGATGATGCCTCAGAATACTTAAGCTTTCAATTATCTTAGGCTGTGAGATGAAGGAATATTCCTCTGAATCTAACACAAATGCCACTGCTAGGCTGGGATTTCAACCCCAACTTATCCCCTTTCCTGGGGGACCACCAGTTGGAACACACTGGTCTGATTGAGATGAGGTGCCCTCTTCGCCCTCTGCCACACACGTCTGACCAGTTCCCTAAATCTCCAAATGTGTCCAAGTGATGCTGCTAGCATTTTAGATAAAGCCCACTCTGTGAAACACAGATGAATGATAAACCTTCCACTGTACAAGTAAGGTTGGCTCCATGAAGCCTACCTCTTTGGCCAAGCTTTTAGTTACCTTTTATGTGGGCCAGTGTCAAATATTGTCTGATAACTCTCCTGCGAAGCACCCTGGGACGTTTTACTGTGTTAATAGTGCAATATAAATGCATGTGGTGCACGTGTTTGTGATTAATTAACTGTGTGATATGAGCTAAGAACTGTCTATGTGCCATTTAAGCTGTAGCTACCCTCACTTGGGGATGTTTTATCCATTGTCCAGTACCAGCAGCACATGACAGAGTCTGTTCATTGCTGTTATCTACTAACCACAGGTCCTCGTATGCTGACGTCATTGCATTGTCCTCAACCCAATTCTCACTTATGTAACAGAACCGGGTAATGAATTTGGATCATTCTTTGTAGCACTTTGCTTTTTTCTTCGTTCAGAATTCTGTAAGTCAATGAAACAATTCTGACTTTAAGTAATGCTTACTCACCTGTTCTAATATCTCCTTAGGTGACTCGGTGTCAGATATTGTTTGATAACATTCCTATGATGTGCCTTGAGATGTTTTAGTATGTTACAGGCACTGTATAAAGTGCCACTTAACAGGCTTGTCAGCAAAGGATACTTGGATACAAAGTTTGCTGATTAGTAGGAAACGGAGAGTAGTGGTGAATAGTTCTATTTGGACTGGACACCGATATATAATGGGGATGTCCCTAGGGTTGACACTAGGACCACTGCTTTTCTTGATCTGTATTAATGGCTGAGACTTACGAACATACGAATTAGGAGCAGGAGTAGACCACTCGGCCCCTCGAGCCTGCTCCGCCATTCAATTAGATCATGTCCAATCTGATTGTAACCTCAACTCCGCATTCCCACCTACTCCCAATAACCTTTCACCCCCCCTTGCTGGTCAAGAATCTATCTACCTCTGCCTTAAAAATATTCAAAGAACTCTGCTTTCATTGCCTTTTGAGGAAGAGAATTCCAAAGACTCACAACCATCTGAGAGAAAAGAATTCTCCTCATCTCTGTCTTAAATGGGCGACCCCTTATTTTTAAACAGTGACCCCAAGTTCCAGATTCTCCCACAAGAGGAAAGATCCTTTCCACATCCACCCTGTTAAGACCCAATCAAGTCGCCTCTTACTCTTCTAAATTCCAGCGGATACAAGCCTAGCCTGTCCAACCTTTCCTCATAAGACAACCCATCCATTCCAGGTATTAGTCTAGTAAGCCTTCTCTGAACTGATTCCAACGCATTTACATCCTTCTGCAAATAAGGAGACCAATACTGTACACAGTACTCCAGATGTGGTCTCACCAATGCCCTGTATAACTGAAGCATAACCTCCCTACTTTTGTATTCAATTCCCCTCACAATAACAAACAAACTCTATTAGCTTTCCTAATTACTTGCTGAACCTGCATACTAAATTTTTGCGATTCATGCACTAGGACACCCAGATCCCTCTGAATCTCAGAGCTCTGCAATCTCTCACCATTTAGATAATATGCTTTTTTAGTCTTTCTGCCAAAATGGACAATTTCACATTTTCCCACATTATACTCCATTTTCCAGATCTTTGCCCACTCACTTATGTTCCTTTGTTGCCTCCTTATGTCACAACATACTTTCCTACCTATCTTTGTGTCATCAGCAAATTTAGCAACCATATCTCAGTACCTTCATCCAAGTCATTTATATTAATTGTAAAAAGTTGAGGCCCCAGCACAGATCCCTGTGGCACACCACTTGTTATATCTTGCCAACCAGAAAATGACCCATTTATACCTACTCTCTGTTTCCTGTTAGTTAGCCAATCTTCTATCCATGCCAATATGTTACCCCCTACACTTGGAGCTTTTATTTTCTGCAATAACCTTTGATGTGACACCTTTTCAAATGCCTTCTGGAAATCTAGGTACAATACATCCACCGGTTCCCCTTTATCCACAGCACATGTTACTTCTTCAAAGAATGTTGACTCTGCCTGATTATCTTGAATTTTTCTAAGTGCCCTGCTATAACGGCTTTAATAGAGTCATAGAGAGATACAGCACTGAAACAGGCCCTTCAGTCCAACGAGTCCGCGCTGACCATCAACCACCAATTTATACTAATCCTACGTTAATCCCATTTTCCCTCTCACATCTCCACCTTCCCTCAATTCTCCTACCTACACTAGGGGCAATTTTTACAATGGCCAATTTACCTATCAACCTGCAAGTCTTTGGCATGTGGGAGGAAACCGTAGCACCCGGAGGAAACCCACGCAGTCACAGGGAGAACTTGCAAACTCCACACAGGCAGTACCCAGAACCGCTTCTAACATTTTCCCTAAAACAGATGTTAAGCTAACTGGCCTTTAGTTTCCTGCTTTCTGCCTTCCTCCCTTTTTGAATAAAGGAGTTACATTTGCTATTTTCCAATCTAATGGAATTTCCCCAAATCTAGGCAATTTTGGAAAATTAAAACTAATGCATCAACTATCTCACTAGTCACTTCTTTTAAGGCCCATTAGGACCTGGGATCTTGTCAGCCCACAGCTCCAACAATTTGCTCGGTACCACTTCCCTGGTGATTGTAATTTTCTTGAGTTCCTCCCTCCCTTCCATTTCCTGACTTACAGCTAATACTGGGATGTTACTTGTATCCTCAATAGTGAAGACCGATGCAAAATATCTGTTTAATTCATCTGCCATCTCCTTTTTATCCATTATTAATTCCTCAGACTCACTTTCTATAGGACCAATGCTCACTTTGCTAACTCTCTTATTTTTAAAATATCTGTAGAAACTCCTACTATCTGTCTTTATATTTCTAGCCAGCTTTCTCTTGTACTCTAATATTTCCGTCTTTATCAATTTTTTTGTCATTCTTTGCTGTTTTTTATATTCTGTACAGTCATCTGACCTGCCTCCCATCTTTGCGCAATTATAGGCTTTTTCTTTAAGTTTGATACTATCTTTAACTGTTTTAGTTAACCATGGGTGGTGGGTCCCACCCTTTGGAATTTTTCTTTCTCGTTGGAATGTATCTATTCTATGTATTCTGAAATATCCCCTTAAATGTCTGCCACTGCATCTCTATTAACCTATCCCTTAACCTAATTTGCCAGTTCATTTTAGCTGGCTCTGCTTTCATGCCCTCATAATTGCCCTTATTTAAGTTTAAAATACTAGTCTTAGACCCACTCTTCTCTCCCTCAAACTGAATGCAAAATTCAATCATATTATGGCCACTGCTATCTAGGTGAGCTTTCACTATGAGGCCATCAATTAATCCTATCTTAGGACTTAGGTGCGCAGAACACAAAATGTCACAGATGACGCAAGTCCTGGAAGTATTATGAACTATGAGGGGAATAGTGATAGACTTCAATCGGCCGTAAACAGGCTGGTGGAGTGGGCAGACATGAGGCAGATGAAATTTAATACAGGGAAGTGTGAAGTTTTACATTTTGGTAGAAAGAACAAGGAGAGGCAATATAAATAAAGAATGCAGTTCTAGAAGGGGTGCAGGAGCAGAGAGACCTGGGGGTCTAAGTGCACAAATCATTAAAGGTGACAGGGCAGGTTGAGAAAATGGTTAATCGTGTATACAGGATCCTGGGCTTTTTAAATAGGGGCATAGAGTACAAAAGCAAGGAAGTTATGATGAACCTTTATAAAACACTGCTTTGGCCTCAGCTGGAGTATTGTGTCCAGTTCTGGGCATTGAATTTAAGAAGGATGTGAAGGTGTTGGAGATGATGCAGAAAAGGTTTATGAAAATAGCTCCAGGGATGAGCGACGTCAGTTACAAGGATAGATTGGAGAAGTTGGAGCTGTTCTTAAAAAAGAGGTTAGAGTCATAGAGTTATACAGCACAGAAACAGGCCCTTCGGCCCATCGTGCATCAAAGGTGGAGAGAAGATTTGATAGAGGTCTTCACAATCATGAGGGGTCTGGACTGAGTAGAAAGGGAGAAACTGTTCCCGTTGGCGGAATGGTCAAGAACCCGAGGACACTGATTTAAGGTGATTGGCAGAAGAACCAGAGGTGACGTGAGGAAAAATATTCTTAAGCAGTGAGTGGTTAGGATCTGGAATACACTGCCTGAGAGTGTGGTAGAGGCAGATTCAATTGTAGTTTTCAAAAGGGAATTAGATAATTATCTAAAGAGGAAAGATTTGCAGGGATACAGGGAAAAGTGGGGAGTGCGACTAGTTGAATTGCTCTTGCAGAGAGCCAGCACAGCCACAACAGGCTGAATGGCCTCCTTCTGTGCTGTATCCATTCGATGAATCTATATAAATGCAAGTTGTTACCTTGTTCTGTTAACTCAAAGACACTTTTTTATGATGAATGCCTAACAGTTTTGATTTTCCAGTTTATTTAACTCGATATTCCTTGAGATATCTGTGATATAGTTTCAATACAAGAATGCATTTGCACTGTTGATATGAAACATAATATTTGCAGGGTTTAGCAATACTTTGCTTGGACATGATGAAGAAGGCACCCAACAGTATAACCAGCTATCTTTGAGGAGGTTCTTTGTGAGCTCAGCCTTTGCTGAGACATTCTGTGAATATAATTTACTAGATAATTGGTTAAGTGACTATATTTGACTGTGCCGGCTCTTTTCACTCACTGCTAGAATGTTGCTCTTCTGGTTGGTGCCCAAGCTGACACATTTCATTCTGTTGTGATTGGCTGGTTGCAGTTACTGCTCAAGAATACTAAAATCTTCATACAGCTCATGGCACAAATGAGCAGAAAACAGCCTCAGTAAATACAAGCTGCAGAGTGGGACATTGTGAGTGATTCTGATACACACAATCAGTGAAGTGGCTGCAGCAGAGATCTTCAGCAGCGGGTTTACACCAGCCTGATTCCTGAGTGATTTAATTGCCTCTTATTTTTGTTTTTGTTTGGTAATGCTAGTCATGTGATTTTGCTCGGGTATCTTGTGTTTGCATCCTGAGGAGGGCTGGAGATTTGCTCTGCTGTTTAGGCTCAGCCTGGAACGCATAAATGTAAATGATCGATGCAGTTGTGAGTGGATCTTCATGCCTTTACTGGTAAGGTGTTGTACTTGCTGTTGGTGTGTCATTAAGCAAAGTTTGTGTTGCAGGCTGCATCCTACAGTTCAGTGACCTTCACTCTTCGCAAGGACAATGACTTGTAGTCATTTTAAAAATATACTAAACCTTTCAAGTGTGCCTAATTGTTTCAAATGAGCTGCAATATTTCACTGAGTGGTGCGGGAGGATTTGGGTTCATTTTATAATGTTTGTATTCCGCATGTCCTTGACAAGAAAGGGTCAGTAGATTGGATATTTAATTGTTAGACCTAGTAGTTTATTGAGGTGTGTGTTTGTAGCATTCCAGTTGTGTGGACCATGTGCATTATTGGGGTATAAGGTACGGTTGTGTGAGGCTCTGACCAGCGCTGCTTTTAGCTGACGTGTGTGTTTATCTGCTGAAAGTTGCAGGTCCGACTGTCATGTCGAAGCTTTTAATTCTTTCTGGGAGTACTTGTGCATCAAGACAAAATGCTGTAATGACATACTGCAGACTGTGAGCTTCTGGACACAACTGAGCATCCCCGAGAGGCAGCTAGACTAGTAAACGCTCCACTGACTGGGCTTTGCAGTACTGTTAACTAGCATTTAAACATTGCATATAATCCGGGGAAAGCTCGCTGATTTTAATAAAACGTTAACGGGCTTGTGACCTTGAGGGAGGAAAGCTGCATATTCCTTTTCCCAGCCCTGAAAGGTAGGCTTATCTTCCAACATTCAGGAATAGGACACGAATACAGTATTTACCATCAGTTGGATTTTGTAACTCGCCCCGTAACTCTTTAAACGAAATGGAGAAATTGGATCGGCTTGCGATGTTTAAAAAATATTTTTTAGCAGATCAATTGTGGGTAAAAGCTGCTCAGTTCCTCTGGTTCTGAACCTCTGCTGCAGGGCATTCCCATGGCTTGTAGATAGAGGTGCTGGAATGTAGGAATTATGAGTGGAGTCACTGCAGTTATATTTCAGGAGCATCTATTGGAAAGTCTCTTCTTTTGTATTTGAGTAATGCAAAAAAAAAATCCATGTTTAATATCCCAGAATCATTTTAGAAACTTTTTAGACGAACAAGTTTATTTTCCACCTGGGGATATTGACTGAAATCATATCACCTGATAAGATTACTTGTTCTATGCTGGAACTTTGATTTAAGACAGATTAAATGACTGCATTAAATCATTTTATTTTAAAAAGAGGTATGAATTAATTTGCATTTTTTTTCAATCAACTGTGTTATAATAAGCATTGAGGGCTTGACTCCTAACCCAATCATTCAGGATGAGTAGCTCTGAATGAAGAGGTTTTTACATTGAGTTTTCCTTCTCTAATATTTAATCAGTGTCAGATGGAGTTGTGTAAGTTTGCATCTGTTCTAGGTTTATAACTTATTGGGCATAGGATGGAAAGAGGTCATTTGGCTTGTCTATAACTAGTCCTACGATGCAATCTTTCTTGGCTACTCATGCTATTTTATTTTCATAGAATACTTGCAAACTAATTTGGGAGTGATAACACACCACCTAACGTGGAGGGGTAGAATTCAAAAGTATAATTGATTTGTAGGAAGGACTGTGTTGTGGGGAAAATATAACCACTCGAGTCCACAGGATTAAAGCAAATAAAGGTTTTTAATCAAGCATACGCAAGGGACAAGTTCTCTGGTCACCCAAACAGCTTCTCAGTGAAACAGAATTTGAAGCACACACTTATAGGATGCAATCATCATTACTCACTTGTTCACTACTCTGACATATTCCAGGTCTGCAGTTTGCTCAATAAACTGGGTTGTATTGCTCCACTAACATTCTGCTGCCATCTTCTTCCCCAGCCTTGACGCTGTCAGTTTCCACAGTTTATGGCATCCTGTCCCGTTTCCAGTTGCACCCTTTGATTAGTGAAGCAAGGACTGCATGTTTATGCAGATGTGGAGGCAATTAGGTACAGGGTTGTACAACTTTCCCAGAACAATGAAGTATCCCATCATGCTCTGGTTCCCCACAACTACAGTGTTTCCATATTCCCTGTAAGATTGTTAACATATTCTAATGGTAAGTCTGCTAATGTTGCCCTACTGGTCCCACTTCATATGCCTGAGTGCGGCATGTTTGTTTTGCTGAGGCGGGAACAGGAGTAGGCCATTCAACCCCTCGAGTTTGTCCCACCATTCAATGAGATCATGGCTGATCACAGCCTAACTCCATATACCTGCCTTTGGTCCATATTCCTTAATATTTTTGCTTAACAATCTATCTCCGATTTTAAATCGAACTGTTCTAGCTTCAACTGCTGTTTGTGGGAGAGTGTTCCAAACCTCTACCACCCTTCGCGTGAAGAAGTGCTTCCTAATATCTCTCCTGAATGGTCTGGTCCTGATTTTTAGACTATGCCCTCTAGTTTTAGAATCTCCAACCAGTGGAATTAGTTTATCTTTAACTAGCCTGTCTTTTCCTGTTAATATCTTGAAGACTTCAATCAGATCACCCCTTAACCTTCTAAATTCTAGTGAAAACAGGCCTAATTTGTGTAATCTCTCCTCGTAACTTAACCCCTGTAGTCCAGGTATCATTCTTGTAAACCTACATTGCACTCCCTCCAAGGCCAATATATCCTTCCTAAGGTGTGGTACCCAGAACTGCTCACAGTACTCCAAGTGGGGTCTAACCAGGGTTTTGTACAGCTGCAGCATAACCTCTGTGTCTTTATACTCCAATCCTCTAGATATAAAGGCTAGCATTCCATTAGCCTTTTTGATTATTTTCTGCATTTGCTCGTGGCATTTTAAAGATCTATGCACCTGAACCCCCAAGTCTCTTTGGACATCCACTGTACTTAACCCCTTCCCATTTAGAAAGTACCCTGCTCTATCCTTTTTTGGTCCAAAATGGATAACCTTACACTTGCCTGCATTGAAATCCATCTGCCACAGTTTTGCCCACTCACCTAGTCTGTCAATATCTCTTTGCAATTTTATGCTATCATCTAGACTGTCTACAATGCCGCCTAGCTTTGTATCATCAGCAAATTTGGATATATGACTTACTATGCCATCATCCAAGATGTTAAATGTATAGAGTTAAGGGGGGGGGGGCGAAACAGCTGAAAATCTACATGAAAGACTGGTAGAAAACTCTGGAATGTGTTTGGGATAATCTGCATGTTTTGATAACTAGTATTTGAGACTTTTTTTATAAGCTTATTCAAATATGAACTTTTGAAAGATTAGTGCAATCATAATTTCATTACTTTTTTGGGAGCTGTGGGATATGACATTGCTAATTTAAGAAGGTTCCCTCAATAAGAAACTACAACTTGAAAATTTTGAGCAGGCTGGGACTATTCACTGTGGATAAGAGGAGACCTGGTCAAGGCCTTTTAAAATGAATTTCAATACTGGCATAGACAACCTTTAAACATTCACTCCCTCCAGCAGCAGAGCACAGTGGCTACTGTTAATTGACAGTCAACTATTTAATTGAATGCAGGCGGTAGACATTAACCAAATTTTCATTTGAGCATGTATAAAGAGACACTTATTGAAACTGTGGTTGAGTTGGGAGGTGTATGTTTGTAATTTGTTTTCTAAAAGAATGTTAGTGAAGATTGGGTCCAGTACTATTCTTCGCCATCTGTCAGTCTCTGCTTTAAACATATTCAATGACTGAGCTTCCACAGCTCTCTGGGGTAGAGAATTCCAAAGATTCATAACCCTCTGAGTAAAGAAATTTCTCCTCATCTCTGTCCTAAGTGGCTTCCCCCTTTTGAAATTGTATCCCCTGGTTCTAGACTCCCCAACCAGGGGAAACATCTTAGCTGCATCTACCCTGTCTATCCCTTTAGGTATTTTGTAGGTTTCAATGAGATCACCTCTCATTCTTCAAAACTCTAGAGAATACAGGCCCAGTTTCCCCAATCTCTCTTCATAGGACAGTCCCGCCATCCCGGGAATAAGTCTGGTGAACCTTCGTTGCACTCCCTCTATGGCAATAATATCCTCCCTAAGGTAAGGGGACCAAAACTGCACACAGTACTCCAGGTACAGTCTAACCAAGTTAAAAGCAAAATACTGCGGATGCTGGAAATCTGAAATAAAAATAAGAAATGCTGGAAACTCTCAGCAGGTCTGGCAGCATCTGTGGAGAGAGAAGCAGAATTAATGTTTCAGGTCAGTGACCATGAAATGTTAACTCTGCTTCTCTCTCCACAGATGCTGCCAGACCTGCTGAGTGTTTCCAGCATTTCTTTTTATTGCAGTCTAACCAAGGTTCTATACAATTGAAGCAAGACTTCGCTACTCCTGTATGCAAATCCTCTTGTGATAAAGGCTAACATACCATTAGCCTCCTTAGTTGATTGCTGCATGTTAGCTTTCAGTGACTTCATGACAAGAACACCCAGGTTCCTTTGTACATTTACACTTACTAATCTCTTACCATTTAAGAAATACTCTGCACATCTGTTCCTCCTACCCAAGTGGATAACCTCACATTTTCCCACATATTCCATCTGCCACATTCTTGCCCACTCACTGTCTGTTCAAATCCCCTTGATGCTGCTTTGCATCTTCCTCACAACATATATTCCCACCTAGTTTTGTCATCTGTGAACTTGGAAATACTACATTTGTTCCCCACCTACAAATCATTAATGTATATTGTGAACAATGGGTGGTTGATGGTCGGCACAGACTCGGTGGGCCGAAGGGCCTGTTTCAGTGCTGTATCTCTGAATAATGAATATGAATAACAGCTGGGGCCCAAGCATTGATCCCTGTGGTACAGCCACAGTCTGCCAATGTGAGATTAACCCGTTTATTCCTACTCTCTGCTTTCTGCCTGTTAACCAATCCTTAATCCATGCCAGTATATTCCCTCCTATCCCATGTGCTTTAATTTTGGTAACCAACTCCTGTTGGGGACTTTATCAAAAGCTTTCTGAAAGCCCAAGTATGCTATGTCCATTGACTCCCCTTTATCAATTCTGTTAACATCTTCAAAAAAAAAACTCCAACAGGTTTGTTGAACATAATTTCCCAATCAGATCATTATTATCCAAGTGTCCATTTATCACATCCTTTAGAATGGATTCTAGCATTTTCCCAATAACTGATGTAAGGCTAACGGGTCTGTAATTCCCTGTTTTCTCTCCCTCCCTTAACTAGTGGGGTGACCATTTGCTACCTTCCAATCTGCAAGAACTGCTCCAGAATCTATAGAATTTTGGAAGATGATCACCAATGCACCCACTGTCTCCATAGCTACCTTTTTCAACACTCTTGCATGTAGAATATCAGGTCCTGGGACTTCAGCCCCATTAATTTCTCCGATACAACCTTCTTGCTAATACTAACTTTCTTCAATTCCCCATTCCCTCTAATCCATTGGATCTCTAATTCTGGGAGATTTCTTGTATATTCCTCAGTGAAGACAGACACAATGTAATTATTGAGCTTCTCTACCATTTCTCTATTCCCCATTATAAATTCGTCTGACTGCCTGTAATGGGCCCACATTTGCCTTAACCAAACATTTCCTTTTTAAGTGCCTGTAGAAGCTTTTACAGTCTTTTTATATTTTTTGCTAACTTGCATTCATATTCTATTCTCCCTTTCTTATCAGTTTCTTGTCCTCCTTTGCTGCATTCTAAAATCCTCCCAATCCTCAGGGTTACTACTATTTCTGGCAACTTTATAGGCCTTTTCTTTTAACCTGATACAATCCTTAACTTTTTTTTTATCCACAGTTGACTACCTTTTGGGGTTTTTTGTTCCTTTTGAAGGAATGTGTAGTTGCTGTAAACTATATAATTCTTTAAACACTATCCATTGTCTATGCATGGTCATACCTTTTTTTTTAATGTTTTCCCAATCCATCTCAGCCAATTTGCCCCTCCATAACCTCATAATTGTCTTTGTTCAAATTTAACACCCTGGCTTCAGATTGAATTACCTCACTTTCAAACATAATGTATCATATGGTCACACATCCCTAAAGTTCTTTTACAACAAAATTATTAATTAGTCTTTCCTCACTACATAAAACTAGATCTAAAATAACATGTCCTCTAGTCGATTCCTTAACATACTGCTGTAGAAAACCATCCCTAACCCACTCCAGAAACTTGTCCTCCACAGCATTAGTGCTCATTAGGTTTACCCAGTCTATATGCAGATTTAAGTCACCCATTATTACTGTATTACCCATACCACATGCTTCTCTAATATCTTGATTAGTACCATGCCCCACACTACCACTACTGTTTAGCCTATAAACAACTCCTACCAATGTTTGTTGCCCCTTGCTGTTTCTTAGCTCTACCCAAACAGATTCCACATTTCTGATCTGCGATCCTCCCTTCCTAATGTACTGATCCCATATCTTATCTTATTACCAGTGCAACACCACCTCCCTTTTTTCCTTTTTTTTTTTTGCTGGGTCAAAATCCTGGAATTCCTCCCTAACGGCACTGCAGTGTACCTACACACACAGACTGCAGCAGTTCAAGAAGGCGGCTCATCGCTGCCTTGAGGGCAATTGGGAATGAGTGATAAATGCTGACCTTGCTGGTGATCCCCATAATCCCTTGAATGATAAAATTATGGAGAAACTGTATCCACTTGCACGAGTCCAAAACAAGGGGCCATAAATATAGCACTAGTAGATAAAATATTTGGAGCATTTCCTCTGAAGTAGTGAGAATGGAATTTACTGCACATGGAGTGGTTGAAGCAGAGAACATTAATACATCAAGCCCCTCATTTAAAATGCATACATAAGCGAGGGGGTGGGGGGGGGGGGAATAGTGGGATTTGGGAGAGATAGTTAAAGGTGGGAGGAGGGGCATGTGGAGTATAAACACAGGCATTGACCAGATGGGATGAATGGCCTGTTTCTGCACTATAGATTCTAGAAGGTTCTGTACACCTGTTTAGTTGTGTCCTAATTGATTTGAAGCTTTTCAAAAAAAAACATTGGGTCTGTGTTCAGATGATAGTAAGGGACTTTAAACATTGATACAACTCACCTGCATATTAACACAAAGCTGTTGACCTCTCATTGGTACAATGATTGTAGAACAGCATCTGAAATGAAAAGCACTCAACCAGCTGATTAGAAAATGGCACAGTAGCCAAAAGTCCAGGCCCTTAGACCATGAGGTCAATTTGGTTGTAGGAGTCTACAACCAGTGATGCTTTTCTTAATATCCATAACTGCAATAGGGTCTCTGCAGCCCACACAACAGTAGTGAGGCCTGGGTCAAAGTTAAGCACAATCATCCCAAGTAACAAGATGTCTGGAATATCTGCTGAGAAATTCTTGGGGCAATATGTGTTGTGCAGCTAATTTAATCCACGGGCTGAGAAGGTGGTTATAGGTGCGATGGGACCTCTCCTTCTTACTGTTAACTTTGAGGAGCACTTTGCCAGTGTATGGTTTTTCTGCTATTGATGATTTTAGATGTATTAATGGAATTGAACGACAGTACCAGTGTCCTATTCTCCACTCAACTGAACTTCAGTTATACTTCATTGCTGATAACTATTAATGTGTATCCTTCTCTCCCCGAATAAACTTCCACCATTTCATGGACCAGTGGGTAGCATTCTCCTCTGCCAGCAAGTTGTAGGTTCGGGTGTGACTCCAGAGACTTGAGCACAAAAATCCAGGCTGATGTTCCCCAGTGCAGTACAGATGGAGTGCTGCACTGCCAGAGGTGCTGCCCTCTGATGAAGCATTAAACTAGGGACCTGTCTGCACTTTTGGGTGGCCCTGTTTCCAAGAAGATTTCTCCTTGTTGCTCTGGCCAATATTTATCCCTTAACTGACATCACTTAAAAACAGATTATCTGGTTGTTTACTCTTTGTGGGAGTTTGGAAGCAAATTAGCTACTGTTTCCTACATTTATAAGTGACAACACTTCAAAAAATTATTTCATTGGCTACTAAAGAAGTTGAAGCGCTTGTCAAGAGGAAGAAGGCGGCTTATGTTAGGATGAGACGTGAAGGCTCAGTTAGGGCGCTTGAGAGTTACAAGCTAGCCAGGAAGGATCTAAAGGGAGGGCTAAGAGCAGCAAGGAGAGGACACGAGAAGTCATTGGCGGATAGGATCAAAGAAAACCCTAAGGCTTTCTATAGGTATATCAGGAATAAAAGAATGACTAGAGTTAGATTAGGGCCAATCAAGGATAGTAGTGAGAAGTTGTGTGTGGAATTAGAGGAGGTAGGGGAAGCGTTAAATGAATATTTTTCGTCAGTATTTACAGTAGAGAAAGAAAATGTTGTCGAGGAGATTACTGAGATACAGCCTACTAGGCTAGGTGGGATTGAGATTCACAAGGAGGAGGTGTTAGCAATTTTGGAAAGTGTGAAAATAGATAAGTCCCCTGGGCCAGATGGGATTTATCCTAGGATTCTCTGGGAAGCCAGGGAGGAGATTGTAGAGCCGTTGTTGATCTTTATGTCGTCATTGTCGACAGGAGTAGTGCCGGAAGACTGGAGGATAGCAAATATTGTCCCCTTGTTCAAGAAGGGGAGTAGAGACAGCCCTGGTAATTATAGACCTGTGAGCCTTACTTCGGTTGTGGGTAAAATGTTGGAAAAGGTTATAAGAGACAGGATTTATAATCATCTTGAAAAGAATAAGTTCATTAGCGATAGTCAGCACGGTTTTGTGAAAGGTAGGTCGTGCCTCACAAACCTTATTGAGTTTTTCGAGAAGGTGACCAAACAGGTGGATGAGGGTAAAGCCGTGGATGTGGTGTATATGGATTTCAGTAAGGCGTTTGATAAGGTTCC
This sequence comes from Heterodontus francisci, assembly GCF_036365525.1. NCBI lineage: Eukaryota > Metazoa > Chordata > Chondrichthyes > Heterodontiformes > Heterodontidae > Heterodontus > Heterodontus francisci. Next base: position 6,828,709 of record NC_090388.1, read on the forward strand.
CCACGGTAGGCTATTGCAGAAAATACGGAAGTATGGGGGTTGAAGGTGATTTAGAGCTTTGGATCAGAAATTGGCTAGCTGAAAGAAGACAGAGGGTGGTGGTTGATGGCAAATGTTCATCCTGGAGTTTAGTTACTAGTGGTGTACTGCAAGGATCTGTTTTGGGGCCACTGCTGTTTGTCATTTTTATAAATGACCTGGAAGAGGGTGTAGAAGGGTGGGTTAGTAAATTTGCGGATGACACTAAGGACGGTGGAGTTGTGGATAGTGTCGAAGGGTGTTATAGGGTACAGAGGGACATATATAGGCTGCAGAGCTGGGCTGAGAGATGGCAAATGGAGTTTAATGCGGAGAAGTGTGAGGTGATTCACTTTGGAAGGAGTAACAGGAATGCAGAGTACTGGGCTAATGGGAAGATTCTTGGTAGTGTAGATGAACAGAGAGATCTTGGTGTCCAGGTACATAACCTGGGTAGCAACTTTCAGGGATTTAATAGGGCTGTTAAGAAGGCATATGGTGTGTTAGCTTTTATTAGTAGGGGGATCGAGTTTCGGAGCCACGAGGTCATGATGCAGCTGTATAAAACTCTGGTGAGGCCGCACCTTGAGTATTGCGTGCAGTTCTGGTCACCGCATTATAGGAAGGATGTGGAAGCTTTGGAAAGGGTGCAGAGGAGATTTACTAGGATGTTGCCTGGTATGGAGGGAAGGTCTTACGAGGAAAGGCTGAGGGACTTGAGGTTGTTTTCGTTGGAGAGAAGGAGGAGAAGGAGGAGGAGGAGAGGTGACTTAATAGAGACATATAAGATAATCAGAGGGTTAGATAGGGTGGATAGTGAGAGTCTTTTTCCTCGGATGATGATGGCAAACACGAGGGGACATAGCTTTAAGTTGAGGGGTGATAGATATAGGACAGATGTCAGAGGTAGTTTCTTTACTCAGAGTAGTGGGGGTGTGGAACGCCCTGCCTGCAACAGTAGTAGACTCGCCAACTTTAAGGGCATTTAAGTGGTCATTGGATAGACATATGGATGAAAATGGAATAGTGTAGGTCAGATGGTTTCACAGGTCGGCGCAACATCGAGGGCCGAAGGGCCTGTACTGCGCTGTAATGTTCTAATTCTAATTCTAAAAAAAGTGCTTTGGGATGTCCTAAGGTTGTAAGCAGCTATAGAAATGCAAGGTTTTTGTTTTTTGTTACTATGGGGTCCAAGAATGCTTGGTGCAGTACTCATTTCTTCTGTAATCAACACCTACCGATACATCTGCTATTGAGTCACTACCAGAGTTAGAGCGAAGGAGCAGAGTTCCTAGAGCTGCTGTATCTACCTTCTCGGGCAGGTTTTTCCCCCAAAAAAAACTCACCCCCTTATTTCCCTGGGTGTATTCTCTGCTATTCCTTACATCTTGTTCAGGAAAGATTGTGCTTGCTGCAGACTTAATCAGACCAGTTCTCTATATTCCTGGTTCTAGACTCCCAGAAGTGAGTCCAGGTCCCAGTCGAAGACTCTGATCTTTTTGCCTCATTGTTATTTTCTAATCCACTTTTTGTCTTGAGCTAAATCCCTCCTTTTCTTTCTAGTTTTTTTAAGATGTAGCATTTCCACTGATTGAGGTCCAAGTCTGAGTGCACAACAGGTTGAAGGTTTTAATCAAATTGGAGCCTGAAGGTGAGCCGTTAAGGTTATTGAGGTTGGCAGTCTAGTCTTCCGGGTAGAGTGTTGGAGCAACAGCCAATCTTCAGTGCTGTTACAGGTACACACTGACTCAGGGATTGGGAAACATGGGTTGACTCTTGAATGATGCAAACAACGATTGGCATTTATGCTGGACTAGCAAGCCAGAGGTTGAGAGTTCAAACCTTACCATGGTCTACTCCTGTTCCTACATTGCCATTTAGTTCCTCAAACCTATTCCCTCATTCAATTAGATCATGGATGATTTGTCTCTTAACTCCATCCATCTCTTTATTTTCCCCACTGTAGTTCCTTAGATTTTTTTTTTTTTGTTAGGCAAAGATATATTCTGTTCTGAATTTCAATTGACCCCTTCTTCCCCATTAGCCTTTTGAATTAAACTTTTTTTTTTTGTCCCTGTCCATGAGTTTTGATTTTTTTTTTACGTGGACCCCTAAATCTCTTTGCTCCTCCACAGTTCTTGATCAGAGAATTTTCTAAATAGCAAGTGGATACTCCCCACAATTCCTCCACATTTGAACTCCATCTGCAAGTTTGCTCGCTCACTTCATCTATCAATGTCCTCTTGCAATTTTTTTTTTCTCTATCTACACTACTTGCTGTGCCACTTAGTGAAATTGGGTTTGAAATTTGAGATCTTTCTGGAATTGAATTTAAATAGTTTGGTAGTATAGAACTTATTGCTGAAAATGGAGACATGTTGAAGCTTTTCGTCTTGCACTCATCAGGACAATCTGCAAGAATACCAATGTAAGGGAAAACTACTTTATACTGTATGAGAAGAGAGTGCTGATCGGTTGGCAAGTGAACTCTGGTAGAGGCATTGCCATGGAGAATGCACCAGTTAACAGTGACTGACAGTTAACTGCCAAACTTTGTTTGAAATTTTAAACCAGGCAGCTTGATGCTGGTCAAGGGATTGCCCTGAAGAATGAACCAGTGAATGGCTGTCACTTTTGTTTAGCTGAAATAGGTGCAATGTTTGTACATGTTCTTCTGCCTGCAAAGTACAGGGCCCTATATTATGTAGCTTCCAGTACATGCAAATGTGTCACACTGTAAGCCCTACTGACAATCTTAAATTGGCGGGACAAAAATAGCATAATACCATTGCTGCCCTATTAGACACTTTCTGTGGAATGGTTGTGCATATATCGTCACCTTGTCTAATGTCTCATTGCTTCTGGGTCAGTGGAAAAGCATTGCTGTCCTTTCCAGGGTCACAGTCACTGTAGGCCCCTTTTTGCCTTGGTTCTCAGTGTTGCATATCCTTCTGTCTTTACTGCCCTATAAATTTGGAGCCTTTATGTAAATTACTGCACTGATTCTATCCCCAGAGAGAATCCTTATCTCCCTTTTGTATCTGCACTTTGTTGTCTTATTGCCATAACTTTGTACAGATGCTCAGTCTTTTCTTGAATACCAGGTATGGCTTTTGCTATTTGTTCCCGAGACAATTTGTAGCATAGGTTTAGTACAACACTTTAGAATATATCTGGTGTCACTAAGTTGCACATAGTGTGACATAGGCCTGTAACTAACATCCCCAATAATGTACATTAACCTAGTGGTCATGGTGCTGGATTAGCAATGTGAAGATTGGGAGTTCAAATCCCACCTTTTGCAAGTTGTGAAAGATAGTTCAATAAATGTGGTCATTTTTGTGGGTTGGTACTAGGAATATGATCATGAAAGCTGCCAGATTGTTTTTGGAGAGAAAAAACAGCTTCATTATTCCCTGTTAGAGGAGGGCAATCTACTACCCTTTCCTAGATGAAGGTTTGCTGCAACACTAGACCTCTATTGCATTGAGAACTGGGAGTCTTGATGCTAAAAGAGCCTTAACACCTGGACTTTACTCTAAGCAAGGTGTGATGTAGCCATGAGCCAATAGTCAAACCTAACACCAGCCAATGATGCTGGGGTGAAGTGGAAGGCTAGGTGGTCAAATTGATCTTCAAAACGGGTGTTGGCGCATAGCATTGACTTCAATGGAAAAGAAAATGGTGCTGATTCATGATTGAATGTTCACAGTTGTTTCAACCCCAGTGTCTTTTTAAACATCACTTGAAGAACTGGACAGATTTATGAATCTAATTATAGTGCGCAATAAATAAAATCTCTAGTTTAATTTTCAGACAGAATTTCTAATACCAGGCTTCGAACAAACCGAAGGCAAATCTGTTCAAAAGAACTGTGTTCTAGTAAATTTTTGTCTCCCCTACTACCTTTTTTTAAAACCCTATTTAAATCCTGCCTGTGAGTGAGCTTTTGGTTATTGGTATGTGATTGCCTTAAGAGTATTGTACTTTTGTTTTAAGATCTTGGTATGCTAAGGAGCCAAGTACCAGGATGCAGTCATGTGACTCGGAGCCAGTCACACTAACTAACAGGCAGGTCCTGTAAATAGCTCTGCACTATATATACTTGTTAAACCTGTTTGAAATCTTCAATCAACTGAACTCCTCGCATCTCATGCATCAGACAACCTAAAAAGCTTCTCATTACAACTCTCCAAATATCTCTTCCTTTTGGCTTGGCATGGCATCCAATTTTCTGATTCTTCCTGTATGAAACACCTAAGGTTTTAAACCGTATTAAATGTCTCGTGTAAGAGTGGGTGGCACGGATGGCCCAAGCCATTTTTATTGTTAAAGTTCTAGTTTTTCAGTTGGGTTATTTATGATGGAAACATGTATACTAAAATGTCCTGCTGTGCCTTGTAGGAAAAATTGCTTCAGAATTAGGTCGGTGTTTTGTCTTTTTATTGAAGGTGTGTAATTTAGGTCAGGGTTTTTTGTTTGTTTGAATAAAACCACTTGAAGGTGAAAGGAGAAATTGCTCATGGTACAACACTTGCAGTTGACCTTTTCTTTTTAAAAAGAGAAACTTGCTTTGTTCTAGCGCAACTGAAATGTGGGATGTCCCAAAGTGCTTTTGGTAGGGAGTTATGCACAGCAAAAGAAACTCTAGCAGGGTTTAGGCTGTCTATTGCAATCCTTCTAGTCCTCAGGATTGAGTCGTGCTGTAAACTAGACTAATCTTCTCCAGGAAGTGAGGTTATCTGCAAAAGAAGCTAACCCTACACTGGTGGGTTGGCATCCTTTTTTTTTTTAACTCCTGCATCCTGTGGTAATTTGGGATTAATGAACAGCCTTGTTGCTGGAGGCAGTGTTGGGCAAAATATGCTTTGGTTCAGTGAAGCTAAACACTCATCAGCTCTGATCTGGACAGAGCTGTGATGCAGAAGAAGAGTTAACAAGTTCAGAGTTTACTTTTAATGGAGCAGGATCCATTCATGTCAAGTGTTACTGTCGGAAGCAGTAAAGCTAATGAACCAGGAATGATGATGACCACTGTTCGTTCACTGAATACAGCTTAAACAGTTCCATCCTACCTCTTGAGAGGAAACTGAGGCAATTAACAATGCCATGTTTATCTCATCCAAACAATAAAAGTTGAAGAAAAGGTGTGTGTGATTTGCTTTGTGGTACTCGGCTATATGAGCTGTGACTGACTATTAACCAAACATTGAACTAAACTGACATTCCACTACTGTGAAACTGAAGAGTTACTGTACTGTTTGTGGTTGGGTTGGTATTCTTACTGGGAGAGCAGTGAAGTAAGATTAGTTATTAAGTCCTTTTTTTTTTTGGTTTCAATGGTTTATTTTGGGCTGGTTTCAAATTTTAGAAAAAGAATCCTAGGATTTTTCCTCCTGTGTGTTTTCGTTTGGCCTCTTCATGGTCCGTGATGCCAGCTGAGGTTGTTAGAACGAGGTACCCAAACTGACAGGAAGGCAGTAGACCATTTTGCCACCTTTCTAGCTCCTTTTACTTGAACATCAAATCTGGGGCTAATGACACCACACTTGTTCAGTCTGCCTCTGAGATTAACAACAATTTTCCCATCCCTGTGGTCATCAGTAATCTCAAACTCTCCAATGTAACCATGCTTCATCATTAGTCAGAAAGCTCACAATCACTTTGGAGCATGGCCGAATGAGAACCTGGCGTTTTCCACGTTTCTCTGCATGCCCACAAATTCAAGCAAAGTGCTGTTTGAAATACCCCTCTTCATCTAGAAATCATTTGTGTTAACCGTGACCCAGTGGATAGCACTCGCCTGACTCTGAAGGTGGTTGGTTCAAGTCCCACTTCAGAGACTTGAACACGGAAGTCTAGGTTGACACTGGAGTGCTGTATTGTCAGATGTGCCATCTTCCGGATGAGATGTTAAACTGAGCTCCTATCTGCCCTCTTGGGTAGATGTAAAAGATCACATGGCTTTTTTTGAAGAGTAGGGATGTTCTACAGTAAAAGTGCTATATGAATGCAAGTTGTTGACCTGGCAAATATTTATCCACCAGCTAATATCGCTATTTCAAAAAAACTGGTCATTGTCACATTGTGGGATCTTGCTGTGCACTACTTTTTTTTATTTTATTTCATGGAATATGGGTTTTGCTGGCAAGGCCAGCATTTGTTGCCAGGATTTTGACATGACCATGACCACTTTTTTTTTTAAAAAAGAGTTTCATTGAGTGTAAAGCACTTTGGGATGTCCTGAGATTGCGATGTTCAAACTATGTGCAACATTCTTCATAGAAAGTGAAAAACATTGGCTGGAATTTTACGTTTGGGCTAGAGGCCCTGCTCACGAGGCCAAAAAACAAGTCAGTGGTGAGCCTACCTCTGGGTCTGGAAGCCACGCTGTGATTTTACAGCTCAGGCCCTTAATTGGCCTCGGGTGGAACTTCTGCCCCTCTGAGGCAGGACATCCCACATCCAAGCTGCTGGCCAATCAGTGGGCTAGCAGCTCCACCGGGAGTGGTGGCCACTGCTGGGACTGCGGCCAGGGAGAGGAGTAAGAATGATGCCAGCCCTGAAATGAAGGTAAGTGTGTGGAGCCTCGCCGGGGACAATCGGCTGGGCCCCAGCGAGGCAGGGGGTGTTGGTTTGTAGTGCTGTGATGGGGCTGTCTGGGGCAAAGGGTGCCAGATCAGGAGGGTCTTACCCCACCCCCCCAAAAGCCTGCAAGGACGCTGCCAGGTTTCACTGGTTTTCTGAGGCCTTGAGCCACATGCCCACTGCTGGTAATATAACCAGCGGTGGTGGATGGAGGCCCTTAAATGGCAATTAATTGGCCACTTAAGTGCCTTAATTGGCCTGGAGAGCTGGCGGTGCTTGTCGCCACCGCTTGTAAAATTGCAACCCCCCCCCCCCCCACCCCCCCTCTCCCACCTCCAGTCTGCTCTCATGGTGGAGCTGTTTTTTAAAAAAAAAACACTAAAGTCTCGTCATAGAATTGTGGAATGATGCAACAATAACTTTGTATTCATATTGCACCTTTAACATATGTCCCAAGGTGCTACACAAGAGTGTTATCAAACAAAATGACAGCCACATAAGATAACATTAGATCAGATGACTAAAAAGCTTGGTTAAAGAGGTAGATTTTGAGGAGCATCTTAAAGGGGGAGAGAGGGGTGTTTGGGGAGGGAATTCCCCAGAGCTTAGCACCTCTGCAGCTGAAGCTATGGCTATCGATGGTGGAGTGCTTAAAATTGGGGATGCTGAAGAGATGGGAATTAGATCAGTGCTGATGTTTCAGAGGGTCGTGTGGCTGGAGGAGATTCCAGAGATGGGGAGTGGCGAGGCCCTGGAGGGATTTGAAAACCAGGATAAGAATTTTTAAAATCAAGGTGTTGCTCAATTTGGAGTCAATGTAGGTTAGCGAGCACAGGGGTGATGGGTGAACAGGATTTGGTGAGAGTTGGGACACGGGGCAGCAGAGTTTTGGATGACCTCAGGTTTACATAGCAGAACAGCTTGGAGGACAACATTCGGCCCATCGTGCTTGTGCTGGCTCTTTGAAAGAGCTATCCAATTAGTGCCATTTCTCCCTGCTTTTTCCCATACCCTGCAAATTTTTCCTCTTCCGGTGTTTACCCTATTTTTTTTTTTAAATGAAAGTTACCATTGAATCAACTTCCACTGTCCCCTTTTTAGGCATCACATTCCAGATCACAATAGCTCTGCATTTTTTTTTAAAAAGCAATTCTCATTTCCACCTCTGATCCTGACCCCTCCTACCACTGGAAACCCTCCTCCGCCTTAACTTCCATGTTCAAAGGACATTAAAGGGTTACTGTTATTTCAGTAACAAATTTGTTATATTAAAATCTGATTTTATTCAAGCCTTTTTCACCCACGTACCTAGCAGTTCATCTGTGCAGATTGCCAATCTGAATAAATCGTAGCCAAAAGCACTTTAATAAATGTAGTGAATTATATAATTCCACTTCAGATAGGGTACTGGATGTTCATGATATGCTAGAGATGCATCCCTCTCAAGTGCCTTTTTAATTCTGAATAGATATCATTCTTTCTTCCCTAGAAGTAATACTGAAAGTGTGAGACAGACAACTTGAATGCTGTTTGTGGGAGCTTGCTGTGCACAAATTGGTTGCCATATTTCCCACATTACTGCAAAGAATACACTTCATAATGGCGGTAAAGCACACCTGGAACATCATGACATTTTGAAAGGTGCATTATGAATGCAAACCTTTTTTTCTTTACTATGAGGTTGAAGAATGTTTTAACACAACCAGCACTCTCTTCTGTAATATCAATTTCAAAGTTTCTGATTTCCAGAATGATGAAAGTGAGCAAGGCCATCACACAGTTCCACAGAGACTCAGCTGGTTAGTAAAACATAGAAACATAAAGTAGGAGCGGGAGTAGGCCATTCGGTCCTTTGAGCCTGCTCTGCCATTCGTTATGATCTTGGCTGATCATCCAACTCAGTAACCTGTTCCCACTTTCCCCCATATCCTTTGATCCCTTTAGACCCAAGAGCTATATCTAACTCCTTCTTGAAAACATACAATGTTTTGGCCTCAACTGCTTTCTGTGGTAGTGAATTCCACAGGCTCACCGCTCTCTGGGTGAAGAAATTTCTCCTCATCTCAGTCCTGAAAGGTTTACCCCGTATCCTTAGACTATGACCCCTGGTTCTGGACTCTCCCACCGTCTGGAACATCCTTCATGCATCTACCCTGTCAAGTCCTGTTAGGATTTTATAGGTTTCTTTGAGATTCCCCCCCTCACTCTTCTTAACTCCTGCGAATATAATCCTAACCGACTCAATCTCTCCTCATACATCAGTCCTGCCATCCCAGGAATCAGTCTGGTAAACTTTCCCTGCGCTCCCTCTAGTGTATACTGGCAACGTGGACCACATGTAAAGCATTGTGCTTCAAAACCCACACTCTTTGCAAGCTCACATCAATCATTGCAAAATGGGAAGACCTCAGCCCAAACCAATGCCTTCAACATCAGGAATAAATCTCCAGGCAAATTGGGCTTTGATCTTGTCCCACAAAATCACATCACTTTTGTAGTGTGTTGTTGGAATATATTTAGTGACTTTTTAAAATGTGCTTTACGTTAATAATTCACTTGCTGTCTCAATTACAAAAACATTTGATTGGAGTAATACAGATGCACCTGAACTAATGAAGCACAATTTGCCCTTGAAACATCAATACAAAATATCCCTAATTTGTGTATAAACACTCCTCCACAGGGAGTTATAGTGAGAGTGCTGCATTGTCACTAATGATCCTGTTCTGCTTTTCAGGCAGCAATAAATGCAGTGGCGCAGTTTGAAGGGCAGGGGCGGGATCCAAAACGGTTACTGCTCGTTCAGCATGTTTTTTCTGTGTATGTGACCTCGCTGAAAATTTACTGCTGCACTTGCTCAATATTAAATAAGCTTCAAATAATCCATTGTGTCCGAGGCAATTTGCTCTACAAATAGGCACTGGCGAAGTGCATCCAGAGCCCAGGATAATGCTCTGGGGCATGGCTTCGAATCCCACCACAGCAGTTGGTGAAATTTGAATTTGATAAATCTGGAATTGAAAAGCTAGTCTAATGGCAGCCATGAAACTGCAGTTGATTTGTTGTAAAAACTCATCTCGTTCACTAATGTCCTTTTATTTTAGGGAAGGAAATCTGCCATCCTTGCCTGGTCTGGCTGACGTGACTCCAGACCCATGGTATGTGGTTGATTCTTAAATGGCCTCTTTCATTCAGTTACAAAGCATCTGACCACCACCTTCTCAAGCCATTAGGGATGGGGAATAAATTCTGTCCTACCAGCGATGCCCACATCACATAAATGAATTAATTTTTTTTTTTAATTTCCTTCACATGTCCACAATAATTAGTTTCACATTATTTGGTATGCAGTCTCAGTGCATCATTGTGGAGCAAGAAAGCTGTGCATCAAACTAGCCTTCACCATGGGAAGTCGAGTCCATATTGTCAATCAATTGCACATCCCACTTAAGAATATAATGAATTGCTAATCATCTTGTGATTTCTTTAACACTCTACCCTCCTTGGTTTTTTTTTCTTGCTATATTCTCTTTTCGATCACTTCGCTATTCCTTGGTCAGACAATATAAGAAATAAGAGCAGGGGTAGGCCATATGACCCCCTTGAGCGATCTTACTCTTGAATATACTCAACGACAGCATACGCAGCTCTCTGGTACGACTTGGTGAGAAAGGTGTCTAGGGGTCCCTCTCAGCTGTCACCTGGTCTTACTGTAACCAGGTTTAATTTTAAACAGACTGTTTTTAGCTTTCCAATTATTAGGCAAAGAAACCAACACAAACAGGCTTTCTTGGGTTTAAAGAAAAAAAAGTAGAAATTTATTAAATTCGGTTGACTCCTATGGATACACAAAGCACCCACGCTAGTATGCATACGCGATACACACATACATATAGATGCAGAAAAGAGCAGAAGAAAAATAAATTTGAAAAGTTTGAGGCAATACCTGAAGAGCTGTTGCAGTTCTTTGAGCTCACTGTAGAGCCCTTGATTGTAGGTAGCTCTTGCTTTTCGTTGGGGCCCAGTAGAATTCTTAAACCTTGTTCACTGTAGGAGACTTTTCTCTCTTGGGGTTCATGTGGATTCAGAGGCTCGTGAGAAAGAGATGGGAGAAGACAGGAAAGAGATCTTCAGTCCAGGAGCAAACAGACTTTCTCCCCCAAACTCTTAGCACAAATTCAAAAAACTCAGGTTGTCCAGCAGGTTAGTCTTATGACTAGCTGGTTTGACCATGTCCATTTGTGTATTCAGCCATCTTAGCAGTCACCCTGGAATGTGAGCTCCCCCACCTTCAACATCTGGTGATCAAAAGTCCATTGTGGGTTGAATGTGTCAGGGAATGGTCCTCCGTCCTTCCAAATACTGAATATGCAAATGTCTTTCCAGCCAAGATCTGGCAATTTTTTTTAAAGCAAATCCTTTCTTCACTTCAGCAGTTTGAAATTTAATGTCCATGTGGTGAAATTAATATGCCTCATGCTTGGCAGGTGGGGAACTGCATGACACTGGGTTAGTAGCGGTGATCTGACCAAGAGAAGGTCCTCTGCTTATTTCTCCATACCTCACTCCTGCAATTTCCTCTTTGGTCAATTGTAGAAGCTGCATTTTTCTTTTTGAACTTCTGAGAAAAAAGCAATGAGCAATATGACTAGGGAAAAAGTGCATGAGGTGGTTTCACGTTGCCTTCCTCATGTGCTTTAAAGGAAACACCCAAGTCCTTCTCCAGTGGATCTGCCACGTACGCAGCTGTTGTCCCTCCAGGTTCCAGCTCTTCTGCCATCACCAGAAAATTCTGGGATAGAGAATTCGAAAGATTCACAACCTCAGTGAAGTAATTTCTTGTATCTGTCTGAAATGGCTGACCCCTTATCTTTAGACTATGCCCCCTTAGTTCCAGACTCTGCAGTCAGGGGATACAGCCTCTTTGCATCTACCCTGTCAAGCCCTTTGCAGAATCTTTGCATGCTTTGAGTGAGGTCACCACTCGTTCTTAACTTTTTTTTTAAAATTCATTCATGGGATGTGGGTGTTGCTGGCTAGGCCAACATTTGTCCAACCCTAATTGCCCTTGAAGGTGGTGGTGAACTGCTGCAGTCCTTGGTGTAGGTATACTGATAGTGCTGTTAGGAAGGGAGATTTAGGATTTTGATTTTAGTGTCTGTGAAGGAATGGCGATTATAGTTCCAAGTCAGGATGGTGTGTGGCTTGGAGGGGAACTTGCAGGTGATGGTGTTCCCATGCATCTGCTGCTCTCTACCGTCTAGGTGGTAGAGATCGCAGGTTTGGAAGGTGCTGTCGAAGGAGGCTTGGGTGAGTTGCTGCAGTGCTTCTTACAGTAGCAGCAGTGTGTACCATCTATGTCGGTGGTGGAGGGAGTGAATGTTGATGGTAAATGGGGTGCTTCATCCTTGATGTCAAGCTTCTCATGGTGTTGGAGCTGCACCCATCCTGGCAAATGGAGGGTATTCCATCACACTCCTGACTTGTCCCTTTGTAGATGGTGGACAGGCAATGGGGAGACGGGAAGTGGATTATTCGTTGCAGAATTCCCAGCTTCTGACCTGCTCTTGCAGCCACAGTAATTATGGCTAGTCCAGTTCAGTTTCTAATCAATAGTGACCCCCAGGATGTTGATAGTAGGGGTGGGGTTGCTGGTGGGATTCAGCAGCAGTAATACCATTGAACATCAAGGGGAGATGGTTAGAAAGCCTGGATGTTGTCCAAGTCTTGCTGCATCTGGACACAGGCTGTCGAGTATAGGCCCATTCTACTCTATCTACCTCTCCTCAGAAGACAACTCTCTCTCTCTCATCCCAGGAATTCATCTAGTGAATTTTCATTGCACAGCCTCTAAGGCAAGCAGTCATCTTCTTGGATACAGAAGCCAAACTGTACACAGTACTCCCAGCTGTGGTTTCACCAAAGTCCTGTACAATTGGAGCAAGACTTCCTTACTCTTGGACTTTATTTCAAAGGAATTGGAGTACAACATACCATTTGCCATCCTAACTGCTTGCTGTACCTGCATACTGTTTCTTGTACAAGGACATCCAAAGCTCTCAACACCAGCATTTAATAGTTTCTCTGATTTTAAAATATTTTTTCTATTCTTGCTACCAAAGTGAATAGCCTCATATTTCTCCATCATTCTCCAGCGTCACTTCTTACCTACTCACCTTAACCTATCTATATCCCATTTGTGGATTCTTTGTATTCTCCTCACCACAGCTTGTATTGTCAGCAAACTTGAATGCATGACACTTGGCTCCTGCATCTAATTCATAAATATAAATTGTTGAAGCCCCAGCACTGATCCTTGCAGGGCCCCACTAGTAGCAGTCTATCAACCTGAAAATGATGTTTGTTCCTGATGTTTTCTGTCCTTTAACCAATCCTCTATCTGTGCTAATATTATCCCCAACCCTATGAGCTCTTCTGCAGCAACCTTTTGTGTGGCACTTCATCAAATGCCTTTTGAAAATCCAAATACTACTAGTTCCCCTATAACTTACTAGCTACATCCTCAAAAAACCGAATAGATTTGTCAAACATGATTTTCCTTTTCATAAACCATGTTGGCTCTGCCTAAAATGATTTTCTAGCTTCCTTGTTGCCACCTCCTTAATAATGGATTCCAACATTTTCCCACTGGCTGATGTAAAACTAACTGGCCTGTAGTTCCCTGCTCTCTCTCTCTCTCTCTCTCTATATAAGTGCATCCACTGATTGTAAACTATCTCTACAGCTACCTCCTTTAGAACCCTAGAATGTAGGCCATAAGCTCCTGGAGATTTGTTAGCTTTCAGTCCTATTAACTTCTCCAGTACTTTTTCTTTTAGTAATTGCTTTAGTTCCTCACTCTGACTCTTTGTTCCCTTTTTTTTTCTGGGGGGTTTTCTTTTTGCCTTCTATTGTGAAGATGGATACACAATATTTTGCTTAACATTTCTGCTATTTCCTTCATTGACTTTTGTCTCAACTTGTAAGTGGCCATGTTTACTTTCACTACTTTTTTTTTTTGCATACTTGTAGAAGCTCCAACAGATTTATATTGCTAGTTTACACATTCTATTTTTTCCCCTTTTGGTCATCCTTTGGTTTCTAAAACTCTCCCAATCCTCAGGCTTGCTACTGTCCTATTATAAACATTCTTTTTAATCTAATACTGTCCTTAACCTCTTTTAGTTGGCCATGGATGGATCTCTTAAGTTTTTTTATTTCTCAATGGAATGTTGATTTGTTGAATTATGCAATTTCTTCAAATGTTTGCCATTGATCATCTACAGTCATACCTTTTCTAATTTAATTTCCCAATCTACCTCTGCCAATTTGCCATTCTATAACTACATAATTGGCATTATTTAAGTACAATACTCTAGTTTCAGGCTTACACACATCACATTCAAACTCTGTGAAATTCATGTGATGACACTTTCCCAGAGGATCCCTTACTATGAACTTACTAATTAACCCCATCTCATTATACAAAATCTAAAATAGGCTGTTCCCTGGTTGGTTCCATTGCTGTATTGTTCGCGGAAACACGCTCTCATTTTGTGAACTCATCCTCCAGACTCTCTCTTTGCCAATTTGATTTGCCCAGTTTGTGTAAAGATTAAACCTCCCCCCCCCCCCCCCCCCACCACCTCCCTCCCGCCCCATGATTATTGCATTGCCCTTGTCACTAGCTTCTTTCTTCATTAATGCTTCGTTTAACAGTGTAACTGCTTAAGGAGCCTAGAGACTACTCCCACCAGCGTTTGCTTGTTTCTAATCTCCATCTATACTGATTCGACTTCCTTCTGTTCCAAGCCAAGATCCTTCCTCACTACTGTCTTTGCCATCCTGTTTTCATGGGGCTACACCCCACCCTTTTTTTTCCATTTTTGTCTGTCTTTTTGAAATGCTAAGTACCACATCTCAATAATGGCTGTTAGATCAAACCCATTTTTCTTTGTGCCATTTAATCCATCAATCTTGTTTACGAATACTTTGTGCATTCAGATAAATCACTTTTTTTTAATTTTAACTTTTTTTTTTACCATTTTCCTCTGATTTTGATTTATTAATAGAATCAATATTGCCATTAAATTTTTTTTTTTTATCCCTTCCTCTCGCACTCTATCTTTTAGCCAAAATGCTACACTGCTCTGTGGTCTTGACCTTTTTTACTCTTTTTTTTTAACTTTTATAACTTTCCTCTCACCTGAACCCTCTACCACCCCCACAGCTGGAGCTTGCTTTTCTTTGTGAAAGACCAAAGTTTATTTATATTCTAAAACACAAAAGCTCTAGTTGATAATGTTTTGGTTTATCTCTCATCCTTACCGAGCTTGGGTAAAGTGTTTTTATTTTTCCAGTCCTGCTTGCTGCGTTTGAAGTGGTCAGGATCTGTCCCTCCTGCGAACTTCCAATCTCAAATTACTCTTCTGTAGTTCCATTCCTTTTTGAGCCAAGTACAGTTCTTGGTTTGGTTTTGACATTGGCAGGTGCCTGCCTGGCTCTACCAACACTGCCAGAAGGTCCTCCATTTTAATGTCAACTGTCTGATGAGCCAGTGTTGCCTCGAGGGGCTGGATTACCAAGGGGAGGAAGTGATGCTTCAGCTGTAGATGGAGTCGGACCAAGGCTGTGACTCCATCTGGAGCATTTAATTCTGGGCACCGCTCCTCAGGCACGATATATATTGGTCTTGAAGGGGGTGCAGTGCGGATTCACCAGAATGATAACGGAACTAAAAGCATTAAATTATGACAATAGGTTGGGTAAATTTGGCTTGTACACCCTTGAGTTTGGAAAATTGAGGGGTGATCTGATCGAGGTGTTTAAGATGATTCAGGTATTCAATAAGGTAGATAGAAACTATTCCTGGTTATGGGAGATTCCAGAATAAGGGGAAAATCATAATTTTAGAGCGAGGCCATTCAAGAGTTAAAATCAGGAAGTACTTTTTCACGCAAATCATGCTGGAAATTTCTGCCAAAGGCTATGGATGCTGAGGACACATTGTTGCTTTCATGATTGAGGTGGATAGATTTTTGTAAAAGGTATCCAGGGTTATGGAGTCAGCATATGAATCTGCCATGATCTGGTTGAATGGCTGAACAAGCTTGTGAGGCTCAGTGGCCTCCCTTATTCCTACATTCATGGCAAGGTTGGCTAACTTGACGAGCTAATGCTGCCAGTGCCAACTGACAACTTTTTTTGTTCCCCAAATTTACTCTGAGAACATATTGGTGCTTTATACGATGTTTCTGTCTATATTTCTGGTATTTGGGAAAATCTCAGCTAATGCTTTGATTCCTAATATTCTCAGGTGACCACCTCCTGTGTGATACTGCAATGATAAACAAATGACCTGACAACTTCAACTTATTGCCTCTTTATGACTTGTAATTGAGATGAATCAACATCTAGTTAACGGAAAATCCTGTCTTGCTGATCTGTGCCCTCTTTCGAATTTTGTGGTTTTTGCAGCAGGTGCAAACCTTGCTGAGTAGGTCCTCCTTCAGCTCTGGTCTCCCAGTTGGTGTTGCTCGGGGAATGGAATTTCTTTGTTTGGATCTATTTCTTGATTTGATATCCTTCCTACAATTGCCTCTGCTTTCTCCAAGTAGCTTTCCCATCTACCAACTCAACTCTGAAATCCTGTTACCTAAACCAGTATAATGTCGTGTGTGTACAGGGCCGCTCTCCGTGACAACTGGCTGATAGCAGTACCAGAGGTGAAATATATTCTTGAGTATTGGAATTAATTCTACCTCCCTGTGGAAGGGAGTGGGTGGGAACACCAAGTATAGATCAAGTCAACTTGTGTAGTTTTGATTTATTTTGCAAATAAATTAGCCAGTGACTAGATCCTGCTTTTAACGCCTCTCAGTGCTGACTGGTGTCAGCCATGACTCTGTGGGTAGCACTGAGTCAGAAAATTGTGAGTTCAAGTCCCACTCTAGAAACTTGAACATATAATCCAGGCATATTCCAGTGCAGTAACGTGGGAGTGCTCAACTGTTGGATGTACTGTCTTTTGGATGAGATGTTATACCAGGGTGGATGTAAAAGATCCCATGGCACTATTTTGACAGAGCAGGGGAGTTGTTCCTGATATTCTGCCCAATAGTTATCCCTGAAGCAACACCGAAATTCAAATTATCTGGTCATTATGCCATTGTTCTTTCGTGGGACCTTGCTGTGCGCATGTTGTCTGGCATGTTTCCCACATTACAACAATACCTACACTTAAACAAAGGAATTCATTTGGTTCTAAAGCACTTTAGGACATCCTGAAGGTGTGAAAGGCTCTATAGAAATGCACATCTTTCCTCCTCCTGTTTTCACAGTTTCTGTAACTGTTGATACATTGAGCATTTAAAGGGAGTGTGACAGAAGTTCACTGGATTGATACCTGGGATGAAAGGGCTGTCCTATGAGGAATGAGTATAATGGGTTGACATTCTCATTTAAAAGAATGAGAGGTATTCTCATTGAAATATGTAAAATTCTGAGAGGGCCTGGTAGGTTAAATGCTGCGAGGCTGTTTCCCCCTGGGTGGAGAGCCTAGATTATAGGGGCACAGTCCCAGGATAAGGGGTCAGTCATTTAGGACTGAGACGAGAAGAAATTTCTTCATTCCACGGGTTGTGAATCTTTGGAATTCTCTACCGCAGAAAACTCTGGATGCTGTCAGTTTTTTTTTTCAAGGTTGAGATCGATTTTAGATTTTTGGAATCTAAGGATTAGGGAATAGGTGGGAAAGTGAAGTTGAGGTAGATCAATATGATCATATTGATTGGCGGAGCAGGCTTGAGCAGCCAGGCAGCCTACTCCTGCACCTCTTGTGTTCTTCAATTTGGCAATTCCAATTAGAAAGTAGATATTTCCTTTTTTGGAAATGAAAATAATTTGGCTGGCTTGGTGCTGGCCGTTGTGAATATCTGCTTGTACAAAAAGGTTGTTATCCAATTGTAATTACTGCAAACCTCCGCTCTTGCTTCAAAGCCAGTTATCTATCCCTGCTGCCTCCTTCGATACCAGACTGAGCCTTTGCCACAGAATCTGCTTGTACACATGTCCATATTGCTATCTCAATATCTCATTCACATCTATTTGGTTTCACCTGCAATATATAGAACATAGAACATAGAACATAGAAAATACAGCACAGAACAGGCCCTTCGGCCCACGATGTTGTGCCGATCCTTTGTCCTCTGTCAAGGACAATTTAATCTATACCCCATCATTCTCCTTTATCCATATACCTATCTAAAAGCCGTTTGAAAGTCCCTAAAGTTTCTGACTCAACAACTTCCCCAGGCAAGGCATTCCATGCCCCGACCACTCTCTGGGTAAAGAACCTTCCCCTGACATCCCCCTTATATCTCCCACCCTTCACCTTAAATTTATGACCCCTTGTAATGCTTTGCTCCACCCGGGGAAAAAGTTTCTGACTGTCTACCCTATCTATTCCCCTGATCATCTTATAAACCTCTATCATGTCACCCCTCATCCTTCTCCGTTCTAATGAGAAGAGGCCTAGAATGTTCAGCCTTTCCTCGTAAGACTTATTCTCCATTCCAGGCAACATCCTGGTAAATCTCCTCTGCACCCTCTCCAAGGCTTCCACATCCTTCCTAAAATGAGGCGACCAGAACTGCACACAGTACTCCAAATGAGGCCTTACCAAGGTCCTGTACAGCTGCATCATCACCTCACGGCTCTTAAATTCAATCCCTCTGCTAATGAACGCTAACACCCCATATGCCTTCTTCACAGCCCTATCCACTTGAGTTGCAACTTTCAACGATCTATGCACATAGACCCCAAGGTCTCTCTGCTCCTCCACATGCCCAAGAACCCTACCGTTGACCCAGTATTTTGCATTCGTGTTTGTCCTTCCAAAATGGACGACCTCACACTTTTCAGGGTTAAACTCCATCTGCCACTTTTCAGCCCAGCACTGCAACCTATCCAAGTCCCTTTGCAGACGACAATAGCCCTCCTCGGTATCCACAACTCCACCAACCTTTGTATCATCTGCAAATTTACTGACCCACCCTTCGACTTCCTCATCCAAGTCGTTAATAAAAATCACAAACAGGAGAGGACCCAGAACTGATCCCTGTGGCACGCCACTGGTAACTGGGCTCCAGGCTGAGTATTTACCATCTAAGACCACTCTCTGCCTTCTATCAGTTAGCCAATTCTTAATCCAACTGGCCACATTCCCCACTATCCCATGCCTCCTGACTTTCTCCATAAGTCTACCATGGGGGACCTTATCAAATGCCTTACTAAAATCCATGTACACCACATCCACTGGTTTACCCTCATCCACTTGCTTGGTCACCTGCTCAAAGAATTCAATCAGGCTTGTGAGGCAAGACCTACCCCTCACAAAACCGTGCTGACTGTCCCGAATCAAGCAGTGTCTTTCCAGATGCTCAGAAATCCTATCCCTCAGCACCTTTTCCATCAACTTGCCTACCACCGAAGTAAGACTAACTGGCCTGTAATTCCCAGGGTTGTTCCTATTCCCTTTCTTGAACAGGGGCACAACATTTGCCACCCTCCAATCACCTGGTACCACCCCCGTCAACAGAGAAGATGAAAAGATCATTGCCAGCGGCTCTGCAATTTCATCCCTTGCTTCCCATAACATCCTTGGATATACCCCGTCAGGCCCGGGAGACTTGTCTATCTTCAAGTTATTCAAAAACCCCAACACATCTTCCCTCCTAACGAGCACTTCCTCGAGCTTACCAGTCTGTTTCACACCGTCCTCTTCAGTAATACACCCCTTCTCATTCGTAAATACCGAAGAGAAGTACTCATTCAAAACCTCACTTATCTCTTCCGGCTCAACACACAGTCTCCCGCTATTGTCCTTGACCGGACCTACGGTCCCCCTAGTCATCCTCATATTTCTGACATACGCGTAAAAGGCCTTGGGGTTTTCTTTTATCCTACCCGCCAAGCATTTTTCATGCCCTCTCTTAGCTCTCCTAATCCCTTTCTTCAGATCCTTCCTGGCCATCTTGTATCCCTCCAGAGCTATGCCTGTGCCCTTTTTCCTCAACCTTATATACGCATCCTTCTTCTTCCTAACAAGACTCTCAACCTCTCTTGTCAACCACGGTTCCCTCACATGACCATCCCTTCCCTGTCTGACAGGGACATGCTTATCAATGGCCCCTACTATCTGCTCCTTGAAAAAGTTCCACATTTCGACCGTGCCCTTCCCTGCCAGCATATGCTCCCAACTTATGCTCCTCAGTTCCTGCCTGACAGCATCATATCTACCCTTCCCCCAATTGTAAACCTTGCCCTGTTGCACATACCTATCCCTCTCCATTACCACAGTGAATGCTACAGAATTGTGATCACTATCTCCAAAGTGCTCGCCCACCAACAGCTCTATCACTTGCCCTGGTTCATTACCTAGTACCAAATCCAATATTGCCTCCCCTCTGGTCGGGCAGTCTACATACTGAGTCAGAAAAGCTTCCTGGACATACTGCACAAACACTACCCCATCCAAACTATTCGATCTAAAGAGTTGCCAATCAATATTTGGGAAGTTGAAATCCCCCATAATTACTACCCTGTGACTTCTGCTCCTTTCCAAAATCTGTTTCCCAATCTGCTCTTCCACCTCCCTGCTGCTATTGGGGGGCCGATAGAAAACTCCCATCAAGGTGACTGCTCCTTTCCTGTTCCTGACCTCAACCCACAGTGCATCAGTCGGCAGATCCTCCTCGAAAATTCTTTCAGCAGTTGTTACACTATTTCTAACTAACAATGCCACCCCCCCACCTCTTTTACCACCATTCCTAATCTTATGAAAACATCTATAACCAGGTACCTCCAAGAACCATTCCTCCCCCTCACCTATCCACGTTTCAGTGATGGCCACAACATCGTAGTCCCAAGTGCCCATCCACGCCTTCAATTCACTCACCTTATTCCTGATGCTTCTTGCGTTGAAGTATACGCACTTTAACCCTTCTCCGTGCCCATCTGTCCTCTGCGACAGTGCTACCTTCCCCAATACCTCACTACACTCTTTGTCTTTCTGAGTGGACCCACTGGTCCCTGGACTACAAGTCCGGTTCCCATCCCCCTCCCAAACTAGTTTAAACCCTCCCGAACAGTACTAGCAAACCTCCCTCCCAGGATATTGGTGCCCCTCTGGTTCAGATGCAGCCCGTCCTGTTTGAACAGGTCCCATCTTCCCCAGAATGCAGTCCAATTATCCAAGAACTGGAAGCCCTCCCTCCTACACCATTCCTGCAGCCACGTGTTCAGCTGTGCTCTCTCCCTATTCCTAGCCTCACTATCACGTGGCGCCGGCAACAAACCAGAGATAACAACTCTGTCCGTCCGAGCTTTCAGCTTCCAGCCTAACTCCCTAAACTCACTTCTAACATCTGTGCCACCCTTCCTTCCTACGTCGTTGGTGCCAATGTGCACCACGACCTCTGGCTGCTCCCCCTCCCCTTTAAGGATCCTGAAGACGCGATCACAAACATCACGGACCCTGGCACCAGGGAGGCAACAAACCATCCGTGCGTCTCGCTTGCTCCCACAGAACCGCCTGTCGGTACTCCTCACCATCGAGTCCCCGATGACTAGTGCTCTCCCGTTCTCCCTCCTTCCCTTCTGAGCCACAGTGCAGGACCCCGTGCCAGAGGCCCGTTCACTGCAGCCTGCCCCCGATAGGCCGCCCCCCCCAACAGTATCTAAAACTGTATACTTGTTGTTGAGGGGAACGACCACAGGAGATCCCTGCACTGACCTCTTCCCACCTCTAACTGTTACCCAGCTGCCTTTGTTTTGTGGAGTAACGACATCCCTGTAGCTTCTATCTATCACCCCCTCAGCTTCCCGAATGATCCTCAGTTCATCCAGCTCCAGCTCCAGTTCCCTAACACGGTCTGATAGGAGCTGAAGACGGATGCACTTCCAGCAGGTAAAGTCGGCAGGGTCCTCGGAGGTTCCCCTCACCTCGAACATGCTGCAGGAGGAGCACTGCACTCCCCTGGCTGCCATTTCTTTTACTCAATTACCCCTTAATTAAGTACAAATATAGATATTAACAAAAACAGTGAAATAGCTTACCTGTTCAGTCCTTTTTGGTTAGAGGAGGAGGGTAAAAAGGGTCTTATTATTAGTTTAGAGGAGGAGGATGGGTGGGAGACACTACATGTGTAGTGTCTCGGGTTAACTCTGCTCCGCACCTTTAAAGAAAATACCTACCCAGGAGTCCTTGCTGCCGTCCAGCTTCCGGTTCCTCCCGCGCCAAAAGTAACTTGAACACAAGGAAAACAGTAAGTACAACTTTTAAAACACAGCTCCTGGTGCCTTCACTTACCCACCGAAGAGTCGCTACCTTCTCCTGCTGCTCCGCCGGGAAATATAGCCAGATTCGGTTCAGTAGGATACTTATGAATATAATTGTAGACTCTGGTAATGCAGGATACATAAGAACATGAGGAGTAGGCCATTTGGCCCCTCAAGCCTGCCCTGCCATTCAATAAGATCATGGCTGATCTGCCCTAGACCTCAACTCTTTCGTGCCAGATCCTCCATAGCCCTCAAATCCCTGACATTTCAAAAATCTACCTACCTCCTCTTTAAATACATTCAGTGATCTAGCCTCCACAACTCTCTGGGGTAGAGAATTCAAGACATTCACTATCCTGAGGAAAAAAAATTCCTTTTGCATCTCTGTTTTAAATAAGTGTCCCCTTTTATTGTGTAACTGTGTCCCCTAGTTCGAGATTCCCCCACTAGTGGAAACATCTTCTCAACATCTACCCTGTCGAGCCCCCTCAGAATCTTGTATGTTTCAATAAGATCACCCCCTCATTCTTCTAAACCCTAATGAAATAAAGGCCTAACCTGTTTAGCCGTTCTTGATAAGACAACTCCTTCAGCCCAGGAATTAGCCGAGTGAATCTCTTTTGAACTGCCTCCAATGCCAGTATATCCTTTCTTAAATACGGGGACCAAAACTGTACACCGTACTTCAGGTGCGGCCTCACCAACACCCTGTACGATTGTAACAAGACTTCCCTATTTTGAAACGCCAACCCCCCAGCAATAAAGGCCAAAATTACATTCGCCACTTTCATTACTTGCCGCACCTGCATGCTAACCTTTTGTGTTCATGTACAAGAACACCCAGATCCCTCTGTGCTGCACTTTTGAGTCTCTCTCCATTTAAATCTGCCTTTAGATTCTTCCTACCAAAGTGGATGACCTCACACTTTCCCACATTTTAAATTCCATCTGCCAAGTTTTTGCCCACTCACTCGACCTATCTATATCCCCTTGCAGATTCCTTATGTCCTCATCACAACATGCCCTCCCACCTATTTTTTGCATTGTCAGCAAATTTGGATATATTACACTCTGCCCCCTCCTCCAAGTCATTAATATAGATAGTAAATAATCGAGGCCCTAGGACTGATCCTTGTGGCACTTCACTAGTTATGTCTTTCTAACTTGAAAAAGACCCATTAATCCCGACTCTCTGTCTTCTGTGAGTTAACCAATCCTCAATCCAGGCGGATACATTAATGTATGTAATGTTAATACATTACCCCCAATACCATGAGCTCCTATCTTGTGCAATAATCTTTTATGTGGCACCTTATCGAATGCCTTCTGGAAATCCAAATACACTACATCTACCAGTTCCCCTTTATCAATTCTGCTTGTTATATCCTCAAAGAACTCTAACAAATTTGTCAAAAATGATTTCCCTTTAACCAAACCATGTTGACTCTGATTGCGTTGAGCTTTTCTAAATGTCCTCTATTTCTTCCTTTAATAGACTCTAGCATTTTCCCAATGACCAATGTTAGGCTGACTGGCCTATAGATTCCTGCTTATTTTTTTGGCTCCTTGCCTTCTTGAACAGGGGCGTCACATTTGGTGGTTTTCCAATCTGCTGGGACCCTCCAGGAATCCAGTGAGTTCTGGAATAGTTCAATCAATGCCTCCACTATCCCTGCAGCCACTTCCTTTTCAAACCCTTGGATGTAGGCCATCAGGCCTGGTGACTTGTCTGCCTTTAGTCCCATTAATTTGTCAAATATTTTGTCCTTCATGATAGAGACTGTTACAAGAATTGTCCTCTCATTAGCTCCCTGCTTATCTGATATCTGTGGAATGTTTTATAGTGTCCTCCACCGTGAGGACCGATGCAAAATATTGGTTTAAATTATTTGCCATTTCCCTGTTCCCTGTTATCAATTCTCCAGTCGTATCCTCCCAAGGGTCCCACACTTTTTTTTAGCGACTTTTTTTCCCCTTATACCTGTAGAAACTCTTGCTGTTGTGTTCCTTGCCAATTTATTTCTATCAATTTTCTCCCTCCTTTTTTTTTATTAGCTTTTTAGTCATCTGCATCCAAAAAAAATCCCAATCATCTGGCCTACCATTTTTTGCTGCTTTGTATGCCTTAGTTTTTGATTGGATACTCCCCTTGACTGCCTCTGTTGACCATGGGTGGTTCATCCTTCTCATCGAGTCCTTTTGACTGGGATAAATTATTGTTGAATGTGATGAAATATCTGCTTAAATGTCTTCCACTGCTCATCCACTGACCTTCCCCTTAGTCTATTTTCCCAGCCTGCTTTTGGACAACTTTCTTCATACCTCTAATTGCCCTTGTTTAAGTTGAGGACACTGGTTTGAGACCAAAGTTGCTCGCCCTCAAACTGAATTTGAAATTCTACCACATTGTGATCGCTGCCCCCTAGAGGATCCTTATATTAATCCTACCTCATTACACATTACTAGATCTAAAATAGCCTGTTCCCGGGTAGGTTCTGCAACATATTGCTGTAAGTAACAATCCCTGATGCACTCTGCAAATTTGTCTTCCATGTTACCTCTGCCAATCTGATATCCTCACTCTGTTACTGTCTCTTTTCTCAACCATTTTTAAAATTCTATATAGAGTCGCTCCCTCGCTTTTTTTTTTTGCTATTGATTTTAACAGAACACGATGAAAGACTGGGTATGCTGGAGGTTTTGGCATACTGCACATTGTCTCTTAGCCATCTTCCCAGGACATCAGCCATGACTGACTTAAATCTGGAACACTTTGAAAGCAGATTTTAAAATGACCTCATCACGTCTCTCCAAAATATCCCCCAAGAGCTTTGCACTAAATGAAGTGCAATCACTTAAGTAAACATAGCCATTTTATACACAGCAAGATCCCAGAAATAACAATGAGAAGACTGGTTTGGCTAATTTGTTTGTTGGTTGAGGGATAAATATTGGCAATGACACTTGGGAATAACTCCCATGCTGCTGTTCAAAAAAAAAAAGTGCCAGGGGATCTTCTATCTCCACCTGGGAGAGTAGGCGGGGCCTTGTTTTAATGACTCATCCAAAAGCTGGCCCTTGCCCTCCAGTGCAGTACTGGGGGAGTGCTGCCTAGATTTGATTTTTGTGCTGAAGTCTCTGGGACTTGAACCCACGACTGTCTGTCTTGGAGGTGAGATTGCTACCCACTGAGCCACAGCTGACACCTTTAACACAGGCTATGCATCACCATCCTGTCAGAGTCATCATTGGCTTAAGTATTTGATTTGAGGTTTAATATCTTCTAGATATCCGAGTTTGGGGGGGTTGTGAAGTGTGACTGCAAGTGCATAATGACTGTGTGCCCTCCTGCTTGTTGGCTGATTGCCCCAGTTCATAGTTAATGATATGAAGGTACTAATCAGTCAATCACTTGTGAACTGTGCTTTGTGCCTTTGGTGCTGTCTTCTGCCAAAAATATATGTTAAAGACTATTTTAATTAGTTAAGCAACGTTGTTGTAGGTGCATTATGCTGAGTCATTGAGTCATCTGTTGGTTGTCAGTCATTCTTGAGTGTTCTGGAAAGTGAAGTGATGGGAATTTTAAAACATTTTTGTTCAAAAGTGAACTATTCTACACTTTGTGTAATCATAGCTTTTCAAACATTTAATTTAGAAAAGTTTATTTAAAGGCATATCAGTTCTAACTTGAAGGGATTATAAATTTATTAGCATTTGACAGTATCTGGTATTGCACATACTGTTCAGTAGCAGCAGTGTCACTGGAGTTTGACAAATGTTTAGGCAGTTTTAATTTGAGATCGGGTATACAGGATTAATGAAGTGAGATTTATCTTTCAGGACTTTAAGTATATGATTTATTTTGGCATATGTGGTGGGAGTGCAATTTTTTTTTTTTCAAACACCATTAATCAAATGCGATGAATGAAAATGTCAGCAAAATACTGGAAATATTCAGCTATTTGAAAGGTCACAGACCTGAAAAGTTAACTCTGCTTCTCTCTCCACAGATGCTGCCAGACCTGCTGAGTATTTCCAGCATTTCTTGTTTTTATTAATGAAAATGTCTACTGTCTGCCTATTGGCCCAACATAGTAGTCTCATTTTTATTGCAGTATAGTTAATGCTCACAGTTGAGGTCAGCACGAGAGCATTATTATCTTTGGATTTTTGTAAATAGGAACAGAGGAGGCCATTCTACTATTCCATTAGATTGTAACTACTCTATCTTCAATCCACCTATCTGCCTTTTTCTCCATATCCCTTGATAACCTTTACCCAACAAAAATCTACCCCTCTCTGGAGGGAAAATTGTATTTATCCCCTAGCCACTTTGGGGAGAGAATTCACAATTTCCACTACCCTCGCTTTCCAATTTCACATCTAAATGGCTTGACATTAATTTTAATTCCTCCCCCTGCAGAGGAAATAGTTTTTCTGTATCTAGCCTATTGAATCCCTTTTATTATTCAATCACTGCTCAAGCTTCTGAACTCCTAGGGAATACGAGCCTGTCCTCATAATTTAACCCTTTTTTACCCCCTGGTATTCTGGCGAATCTGCACTCACCTCCCTCCTGAGGTGGGGTGCCCAGAACCAAACAGTTACTCTGGATGAGGTCTGACCAAGATCCTGTACGATTGAAGCATAACTTCCTCTGCTTTAGAGGGCGCAGGAATCGAACAGGTGATGGATTTGTTTGGAGTAATTTTCTGAGCAGTAGCCCATAATGGGAATGTTCAGAACAGTTTAAGCACTCATTTTATGGTCACCATTTCAACAGTCTTTTTGCGACTTATCAAAGTAATGTGCGTGTGTGGTTTATTCCAGGTATGAGTGTAGCTATTCATGGGGCTGAAAACTGCGTTCAGATTCTTCATCGGAGAAGTGTGCCCACCTATCAAAAATCCATTCAGATGTCTGGGGCCAGACACTCATCGCTTCCTCCTGTCACAAAGTCCGTGACCATGGACTGCTCCTCTTCAGGATCCATTGAATCCGCTGTTATCAATGGGAAATACCATTATCCAGGTTTGTGCTGTGAGACTCCTGTTTGTGCTCGTGTGTTGGTTTTCCATCCAATGAATGATGGAATTTAAACAGTAACTTAATCATTCAGCATATATAACATGCAAAAAATGTATGAAATTGGAAAACTGGCTGATTTTAATTTCTTCACTTTTTTTTTTTGTAATTATTTGTTACCTTTTGAATAAGAAAATAATATTACCACGACTTCTGTTAAATTTTATGACACAACTCGCATGTTGTAAATTTCATCCTCAGTGTGAAATAACTGGCCGTCCACCTGAATGGATCAGCTTAGAAATTACTGCTATGTTTGTCATGTTAGTAGGATGTTCCTTTAGCCAACTTGTTAACCATTAAATAGATAAAAGCTGCAATTGATGCGCTGATGGGGAGAGAGTGGATGTTTTGGGCAAGGCAAATCAAAATGACTGCTTTATCTTGTTCCGAAGAAGGGTCACTGACCCGAAACGTTAACTCTGCTTCTTTCCACAGATGCTGCCAGACCTGCTGAGTGATTCCAGCATTTCTTGTTTTTGCTTTATCTTGTAATAGGCCATCTCTCCACGTCTGCTGTTAATGCACAACTGTTAGTCCCTTGTACCTGTATGTCAGTTGCTCATGCTTAGTGGGCTGTGGTTGTTCTCAGTATCTCATGAATTATGAAACCTTTCTACAATTTGTTTGCTCGGTTCATTTTAAGACATGCAAAAACTGCATTGGTTGCTTTAATAAAGCAACCAATCATAATGCTGCCATTATGTGAAGCTCTAGGCTTAATATACAGCACTGTGATGTATCATGCTATGATTTTGACTTCTCTCTGATTCTGTAGAACTTATTGCAGTTTTTTGTTTTTGCATGTAAACCAGATGCTGGGAGTCTAAAACAAACCAGAAAATCTAGGAAGCACTCAGCAACACACTCTCTCTCCCCACAGAAGGCCATTCAACCCATCGTGTCTGTGCTGGCTTTGAAAACTATCCAATTAGAACCACTCCCCTGCTCTTCCCCATAGCCCTGCAAGTGTTTTCCTTTTTTCTAAGTACTTATCCAATTCCCTTTTTGAAAGTTAGTATTGAATCTGCTTTTACATTAGATTAGAAACATTTCTTTGGGTCTCTGGACTAGTGACCCAGAGTATTGCTCTGGCGACATGGGTTCAAATCCCACTACAGCAGAAGGTGGAATTTGAATTCAATTAATCTGGAATTAAAAGCTAGTCTAGTGATGGCCATGAAGCCATTGTCGATTGTTCTAAAAACCCATCTGGTTTCACTAATGTCCTTTAGGGAAGGAAATCTGCTGTCCTTACCTGGTCTGGCCTACATGTGACTCCAGACCCACAGCAATGTGGTTGACTCTTACATGCCCTCTGAAATGACCTAGCAAGCCACTCAGTTAGGGCAATTAGGGATGGGCAATAAATGCTGACTTAGCCAGCGACACTCACATCCCATGAATGAATTTAAAAAAAAAAAAAAAATACCTCCACCAGCTCCCTTCAGTCATTTTGGTTTTCATCTTAATTGCAGTTGTGAAGTGGACTCTTCAGATTCTCTGTGAAACTATTGGCTGTAATATCTGCCCTTTATTGCTTGAGAGCAGTCAGTGTATGACTGCAAATGGCAAGTGGCATCTTCCTGTAGAAGAAAGAAATTGTTACTCAAATAACTGGTGCAAAGCTCTTATACATATTCCCTCTAGTCTAGTGATTGCCCCCCACTCCCCTATTGTATTGTGAAGTTGCGTGAAAAGAAATAAGCTACAGAATTGGAAATAAAGACTAAACAGAAAATATTGAAGAGGCTAACTTTTTAACAAGAATATCAAGACCTTAAAGGGTGCAAAGGAGGTTAACAAGAATGGTACCCGGGATGAGGTCTTCAGTTATGTGGAGTGACTGGAGAAACTGGGGTTCTCTTAGAGAAGAGAAGGGTAAAGAAAGACTTAATTCAAAATTGAGGGACTTTGATAGTTGTTAGGGAGACTGTCTCCACTGGCAGGAGGATCAGTAACCAGAAGACGCAAATTTAAGATAATTGGTGAAACATTCCAGGGGAGATGAGGAGAAATGTTTTTACATGAGTGAGTTCTGATGATCTGCAATGCACTGTCTGAAAGAGTGGTGGAAGCACATTCAGTAGTAACTGTCAAAAGAAAATATTTATAGGCGAGTGGGGCTAATTTAGATAGCTCTTTCAAAGAGGTAGCACAGACAGGATGGGCTGAAAGGCGTTGCTCTGCTGTACTATTCTATAACTCATTACTGACTTTTTTTATATGTAGTAGAAATGAGAATATATCTAAATATCTCAAAAGTAAGAATATTTAAGAACTTGGTGTGAAACAGTTTGGGTATGGTAGCTGTTCATTGCAGGAACAGTTGGACCATTTTGACCTCCCTGTGCTTTCAGTGCCAGCATCTCTTTATTTTCTGTTGGATTATTTGTCAATTTTTTTTTTTGATTTCTGGTTCACTCCAGCAATACTGCATTCAATCGTTTTTTTTTCATAATTTTGTGAAGGTGAGCTTATTGGCCTAAAAGGGTTAAATTATGTGGGCAGGTAGCATAGACTGGGCTTTTATCTTGTTTCTATACAGAAATCATTTAAAGCTAGAGGAAGGGTACAAAAAGTAAAGGTGGCCAATGGAAAGTTGGCCTTTATCTTAAGGCTGGAATACAAAGGTGTAGTATGTTGTGTTTCAGTTATTATAAAACTCTGGTCCGACCCAATCTCAAATGACTCTTCTGGGCACTGCACCTCAGGAAGGATATATTTAGTCTCGAAGCGGGTGCAGATTCACCAGAATGGTACCAGGGCTAAAAATGTTTAATTATGTGGGCAGGTTGTATAGACTGGGCTTTTATTCCCTCGGATATAGAAGATTAAGGAGTGATTTAATTGAGGTATTTAAAATGTTAGAAGGATTTGATCGAGTAAATGGAGAATCTCCCCTCTGGTAGGGGAGTCCAGAATAAAGACATCTCATAAAATTAGAGCTAGACCATTCAGAGTGATGTCAGGAAGCACTTCACACCAAGAGTAGTGGAAATCTCTAACTCTCTTTCCCTCCGAAGAAACTGGGGTTGGGCATCAATTGAAAAATTTCAAAACTGCGATTTGCTTTTTGTTAGGCAAAGGCATTAAAGACATGGAACTAATGTGGGTAAATGGAATTGAGGTACAGATCAGCCATTATTTAATTGACTGATGGAACAGGCTTGAGGGGCTGAATGGCCTCCCATCCCTTTTTTGTAGGCAATCTAGCCCTGGGAGATAAAAATCCTCTTCACTGTTGCAACAACATATATGAAAACTTCAAATTCGGGAATAAAAGGTCAGGAAAATTGAGCAGTGAGCAGGAATGCAACAGAATAAAATGAAAGGGGAAAATTAAAGAATAGTGTAGTAACAGTTTTTGTCAAAGGTTTTTTTTTAAGTTGTCTATTCTCTGCATCTGGAGATATAATTATAGTGTCTTTTGCCAGTGGTTTGTGGCTCGAGTTACAAAGGGGACAGTGTTAGAACTGAGGCAAGGGGCTGGATTTTCATTTGAGGTGGGAAGCAGGAGCCGGGTCTGGTTTTTTGGGTCAGAAACCCACCATAGTGGGAAGCTGATTCACGTTCAAATGAAGCCCTTAATCTGCATGGAGAGGGGTTTCCTGTCCAGTTTGAGCCAGTGGGGCCAGCAATGGAGGGGAGTCAGATGAAGTGAGGGACTCTGACACCCCAACGGCAGCCATCACTGAGACTGCCGGCTCTCCTGAGGGAGAGGGATGTAGTTTGTGGTTTTCACTGCACCAGAGGGAAGCAATGTTACAGTGGAGCTGGAGGCCTGGCACGAGGGGCAGGGCAGATCCTCGCTAGATCTAATACTAGAGGCCATGAGGGAGGGGAGGGAATCCTGTACCCAGAGGTTGGTCGAGGAGGCCACCTCATTGTGCAGCAGGAGCATCGTTCTGTTCAGTGTTATCTGCCTCTATTCCAAGTCATTTTATGTATAGAAAAAAAAAAGCAGTGATCCTGTATGGACCCTTGGGGAACACCACTGTCTACCATCCTCCAGTCTGAAAAACAACCATTTACCACAACCCTCCAATCCCATGATCCTAAATTTTATTAACCAGCCTTTTCTGTGGTACTTTATAAAACGCTTTCTTAAAATCCATATAAACAACATCCACTGCATTCCCTTCATCAACCTTCTCTGTTACTTCATCAAAAAATTCAATTAGATTAGTAAAGTATGATCTGTCTTCTAGAAATAGTGCTGACTACCATTAATTAACTCAAATCTCAGTGCCTGTAGATGGGGAAAATGCAGATCTTTAACCATAATCTTTTTCAAATTGCTGTAGATTTCAAGAATTGTTCCTGGTTCCCAGATTGGAAAATTGTGATGTAACTGCATTATCTAATTGCTTCCTCAAGGGATGAATTTAATGTTAATCAATGACCAAGTGCTGAGTCTGTTACTCCATTGACTGCTGTAATGGCTCACTTGCATATGGAGCAATGAACTCTGCTGTTTAGCAAAATTACCATGTGGCAACTTAATCTCTGTATCCAGCTTAATGCTTTTATTCAAAATGTTTACCTGTCCATGTAGATATTTGAAGGTGCAATAATGTGCCCCTGCTAGAATTTAGCCACTTTTTTATTTCCTTTTGGACACAAGTCACACATGCAGAGTTAAAACTGTGAAACACCAATGATTTGTATCCTAGCACTGCTGTAGTGATGATATGCAGTTAATTGGCTGGAAATGATTTTTTTTTTCTCGATTGCAGCTATTCCCTGATGGCACCTCATGGATAACCATGCTAATTTTCTTTTGGCAAAGGTTTCACTCTATCTCCATAATTGTATCGTTTGAGGCCACCACTGTCACAAAAGCTGTACAAGCTGCAGACTTTCGAAAGATGAATTCCCAATCAATTTGCATAATCAAGATTTTTCTTAAGTGTCTGCTGTGACTGTGGGTGGCACACTCACCTCTGAATCAGAAGATTGTGGGTTCAAGTCCCACTCCAGGGCTTTGGCACAACAATCTAGACTGATACTCTGAGGGAGGGCTACAATGTCAGAGGTGCCATCTTTTGGATGAGATGTTAAGCTGAGGGCCCATCACCCTCTTGGGTGGACATAAAATATCCCATGGCTATTCTTTCAAAGAAAATGCAGGGGAGTTATCCCTGGTGTCATGGCCTCCATCAACAGAGATTATCTAGTCAATATTGTATTGCTGTTTGTGGGAGCTTGCTGTGAACGGTGACATTTCCTACATCGCAACAGTGACATTTCAGAAGTATTTCATTGTTTGGGATGTCCTGATGTCAAATGTACTTGGTGTCCTCGGCCCGACCATCTTCAGCTGCTTCGTCAATGGCCTTCCCTCCATTGTAAAGTCAAGTGGGGATGTTCAGCACCATTCATGATGACTCGGATACTGAAGCAGTCAGTGTCCATAAGTCGCAAGACCTGGACAATATCCAGGCTTGGGCTGTTGTGTGGCAAGTAACATTCATGCCACACAAGTGCCAAGCAATGACCAGCTCCAATAAGAGAATCTAACCATCTCCCCTTGACATTCAACAGCATTACCATCGCAGAAACCCCCTCCCACTATCAACATCCTGGGGGGTTACTACTGACCAGAAACTGAACTGGATCAGTCATATAAATGCTGTGGCTACAAGTGCAGGTCAGAGGCTAGGAATTCTGCAGCTAGTAACTCTCTTCCTGATTCCCCAATGCTTGGCCACCATCTACAAGGCACAAGTCAGGAGTGTGATTTGGAATACTCCACATGCCTGGATGAGTGCAACCCCAGCAACATGAGAAGCTTGACACCATCTAGGACAAAGTCTGCTGGATCAGCACCCCATCCACCACCTTTAAAACATTCACCCCCTCCACCACCGGCACAGTGTCTGCAGTGTGTATCATCTACAAGATGTAGTGCAGTAACGCACCAAGGCGCCTTTGACAGCACCTTCAAAACCTGTGACCTCTACCACCTAGAAGGACAAGGGCAGCAAATGCATAGGAACACCACCACCTGCAAGTTCCCCTCCAAGCCACACACCATCCTGTCTTGGAACTATATCGCTGTTCCTTCACTGTCACTGGGTCAAAATCCTGGAACTCCCTTCCTAACCACCCTGAGGGTGTACCTACCCCACATGGACTGCAGCAGTTCAAGAAGGCAGCTCACCATCACCTTCGTGATGGGCAGCAAATATTGACCTTACCAGTGACACCCACATCTCAATATACCATGAAAAATGGAGACTCTAAGGCAAAACATTAAATTGCTCAAAGCTACAGCACAGTAATCAATAAAGGCTAATGGAACCATGAGTGGTGTTTGTTGTACTGAGCCTTGGTCAGACCCCCACCTGGAGTATTGGGGGAAAAAAACTGCTTGGAGAGCTTGACTGGGTAGATGCTGAGAGGCTGTTTCCTCTGGCTAGAGAGTCTATAACTAGGGAGAATGGCGACAGGATAAGGAGTCCGCTGCTTGGGACTGAGATGAGGAAAAAGTTCCTTCGCTTCAAGGTTAGAGAGCTCTGGATGCTCAGTCTTTAAGGATATTCAAGGCTGAGACGATGGATTCTTGGCCATTGAACAAATCCAGGGATGATGGGAAAGTGAAGTTGAAGTAGAAGATTAGTCATGATATTGAACGGTGGAGCAGTCTCGAGGGGGAGTATGGTCTATTCCTGCTATTTCTTAGTTATTCAACCTTTTCCTAAGAACACATTGGGAAACATTAAACTGGCTGGGGCTCTTTTTTTCTAGAGAAGGCTGAGGGGTGATCTGATAGAGGCCTTTACAATTAAGAGGTTTGACCGGGATGTTGAAGATATTTCCACTTTGTATGTTGGGGGAGATGTGGAGAGTCTAAAATTATGGGCCATAAATATAAAGGAGTATAAAATAAATCCTGTGGTCAATTCAGGAGAAATTTCTTCAGTGTGATGAGGTAATGTAGCTCATTACCACAAGGCGTTGTTGAGGTGAATAGTTCGATGCCAAATGGGGAAGCTAGATAAACACGAGAGAAAGAAAGGGTTAGATGAAAGAGTGGGAGGAGGTTTGTGTGAAGCAAAATGCTGGCATGGACTTATTGGGCCAAATGGTCTGTTTCTATGCTGTGAATACTATGCACTGTATTCTTGAGCAGCTCACCTCGGGAAGAATATATAACTTTTCTTTCCCTCTCATGATTCCTCCTTCAATGAGTAGTATGGGAGATTTATATATTAGCTTAATTTTTAGTGTGACATCACATTTCATTTCTGATTAACATATAAACCCCCTGCGTTAGCCACTGACTAAAGCAATTTCCTGACTGCGGTCACCTATGCAATTTGCAAGCACAGGCATAAAAGGCACAGACCAGCTCAGCAGCTAATTTACAGAACAGGCTAGAGGGGCCGAATGGCCAACTCTTATTCCTACATAATCTTCAGGACTGTAAATGAGACCACAGACTCATGGGAAATGGTTGTGATCAGCTGCATGTTTTAGTGATGAGTTGTAATTCTTTGTCAAATGTGCTGTCTTTCACTCAAGACTTCATAATTAAATGCTTTGTTTTCAATCCCTTGTGGAAAATTAAGATTCCAAAGTACTTTGAGGAAAATGCATCATAAAATATAAAATTTTTCTTGACCAGGATGATGAACAAAGTTTTGAGTTGCTTCAAGTCTGTCTGAAGAATTGATCTTAAATTGAATTCTTGATTTTCTTTTCTCTCCACCCCACCACTGGCAGCCGTGCCTTCAGCTGCCTGGGCCCCAGGTTTTGGAATTTGCTCCCTAAATCTCTCAACCTCTCTTTCTGTAAGACATTCTTTAAAAGTTCTCATCTGTCCTATGTCCTGTTATGTAGCTGTGTCTAATTCTATTTGTTATTTTAGTACCTTCAGATGCTTTACATTTTGGAGGTGATATGATTTAACAACTTTCATTTATATATTACATAGTATTTACAAAAGTCAGTGTATCAAGCCTGTGTCCTCAGTACCTTGCTCTACGGCAGCGAGGCCTGGACAATGTACGTCAGCCAATAGCGACGTCTCAATGTATTTCATCTTTGCTGTCTCAAGAGAATCCTTGGCATCAGGTGGCAGGACTGTATTTCCAATGCAGAAGTCCTCGAGGCAGCCAACATTCCCAGAATATATACTGAGCCAGCGGCACTTGAGATGGCTCAGCCATGTGAGCCGCATGGAAGATGGCAGGATCCCCAAGGACACATTGTACAGCAAGCTCGTCACTGGTATCAGTCCATGTCTCCGCTTTAAAGACGTCTGCAAACACGACGTGAAGTCCTGCGACATTGACCACAAGTCGTGGGAGTCAGTTGCCAGTGATCGCCAGAGCTGGCTGACCGTTATAAAGGCGGGGCTAAAGAGGCGAGTCGAAGAGACTTGGCAGGAAAGGAGAGCCAACTGTGTAACAGCCCCAACAACCAATTTTATCTGCAGCACCTGTGAAGGAGTCTGCCACTGTAGAATTGGTCTTTATAGCAACTCCAGGCGCTGCTCCACAAACCACTGACCACCTCCAGGCGCTTACCCATTGTCTCTCAAGACAAGGAGGCCAAAGAAAGTATTTACAGCACAGAAACCAGTCAATTCCCACCATTTCAGTCCGAGTAACCGCCTTTAACCCCCTACTGTTTTGTAGCCAGCTTGCTATCCATTCTGCTGCTTGTCCCCTCCAGTTGTTCTGACCTTAGTCATGAGTAGTATTCCCTCTAAGCGGCGCAGGGGATGCAGGCTGTGCACAAGCAGCCGCCCCTTTTAAGATGCACGGCTGTGTTGGCAGCCTTCAAGGGGCTGTGCAGTGCAGCGAAGCAGCTGTGCTCAGCAAAGGAGACCTAAAGGGAGCATTGGTCAAAATACGTTAGCTACATTACCCTTGTCTAACCCTTGCTGTTGCTACTTTGTTTTGAATTCTATTACATCATTGAGTATTCAATTAATTTATATTACTTTGATGACTAACAGCAAGTGTAATAAGTGGTGAACAGGTGGCAGATGAAGTTTAATGTGGAGAAATGTGAAGTAATTCATTTTGGTAGGAGGAACAAAGAGAGACTACATAAAATAAAGGGTACAATCCTAAAGGAGGTGCTGGAGCAGAGGGAGCTGGGTGTATATGTGCATAAGTCATTGAAGGTGGCAGGACCGGTTGAGAGAGCGGTTAATAAAGCATACAGTATGCTGGGCTTTATTAATAGGGGCAAAGAGTACAAGAGCAAGGAAGTTATGTTGAACTTGTATAAGACATTAGTTCGGCCTCAGCTGGAGTATTGCATCCAGTTCTGGATGCCATACTTTAGGAAAGATGTGAGGGCACTGGAGAGAGTACAGAAAAGATTCACTAGAGTGGTTCCAGCGATGAGGAACTTCAGTTATGAAGATAGATTGGAGAAGTTGGGACTTTTTTTTTTCTGAGGAGACTTGATAGTTATTCAAAATCATGAGGGGCCTGGACAGACTCGATGGGGAGAAACCCTTCCTATTGGCAGAAGGGTTGAGAACCAGAGGGCACAGATTTTAAGGTGATTGGCAAAAGAAGTAACAGTGACATGAGGGAAAAACTCCACACAGCAAGTGGTTAGGATCTGGAATGCACTGCCTGAGTGTGGTGGAGGCAGATTCAAACGAGGCTTTCAAAAGGGAATTAGACTGTTGGCTGAAAAGGATGAATGTGCAGGGTTACAGGGAGAAGGCGGGGGAATGGTATTAAGCAAATTACTCATTCGGAGAGTTGGTGCAGACATGATGGGCCAACTGGCCTCCTTCTGTGCTGTAATAATTGTGATCAGACTGTTCCTGCAATCAAAATCTCCTTCCAGCATTCCCTCTAATATAGAGCCCAACAGTTTGAGTTGGACACTGAATGTTCTTTTATAGTTAAATCATGCGTGGTCGGAAAGCAGTCAACAACATACATTTATGTGCTACATTTAACGTAGCAAAACATCATAAAGGGCTTAATGAGAGCGAGACCAATTAAAAAAAAAAAAAGACACGGAACCAGAGAGATCAGTAATCTCTGTTACTGAATCATTTTGTTCAAACTTCTACATGTAAAAAAACACTGTAAAAGGTTAGTTATATTACATGTGGGTTGGATAGGGATGAGTGTAATAAGTATCATCTGCAAGAGTCAAATTTGTGGGTGTTTTGAATTCTGACTCATTCTGAAGTAATTTTAACTGAACTATGCTGGCTTTCTGTAGATACCATAAGTTTTATTTGGGGAGCATAACCTTAAAATTAGAGCCAGGCCTTTTTAGGAGTGAAATCAGGAAGCACTTTTGGATGTCTTTATCACTATGGAAACGGTACATCAAGCTAGAAGCTCTCCAGATTGACTTGGTCCAGATAGTCTCTACACTAATTCTTTTCTACAAAATGTTGCCAGAATGATATCCAATGTGGCTATGACAAAGGTAAACTTTCCCTTCTCCACCTATCTGCAGTCTTTTGACACAGTTGACCACGCCATCCTCCTCCATCGCCCCTCCACTGTCGTCCAGCTGGGTGGGACTGCTCTCGCCTCGTTCCATTCTTTATTGAATTGTATCTGGATAATTGCTTGTAATAGCTTCTCTTCCTGCACCTGCACTGTTGCCTCTGGTCTCCCCCAAGGATGTATACTTGGCCCCCTCCTATTTCTCAACTACCTGCCGCCCCTCGGAGACATCATCCTGAAGCACGCCGTTAGTTTTCACATGTATGCTGATGACGCTCAGCTCTACCCCACCACTACTTCTCTCGAATCCTCCACGGTTTGTAAGTTACCAGACTGCTTATCTGATGCCCAGTCCCAGATGAGCAAAAATTTCCTTCAATTAAATATTGGGAAGACTGAAGCCATTGTTTTCGGTCCCCGCACCAAACTGTTCTCTAGCTACTGATTTAATTCCTCTCCCTGGTCTGAGATTAAGCCAGTCTGTTTTCAACTTTGTCGGATTTGACCCCCTAGATGAGCTTCCGACATGACATTTGTGCCATCACCTAAGACTGCCTATTTCCACCTCCATAACTTTCCCCCATCTCAGCAAATCTGCTGAAACTCTCCTTCATGCCTTCACTGCCTCTCGACTCAACTATTCCAGTGCTCTCCTGGCTGGTCTCCCACACTCCGTGTAAACTTGAGGTCATCCAAAACTCTGCTGCCCATGTCTTAACTCTCTCCAAGTCCTGATCACGCCCTGTGCTCATTGACCTACATTGGCTTCTGGTCAAGCAACATCTTGATTTTAAAATTCTCATTCTTTTCAAATGCCTCCATGGCCTCTCCCCTCCCTATCTCTAATCTCCTCTCGCCCCACAACCCTCCTAGAGGCCTTGGCGCTCCCTATTTCTGGCCTCTTGTGCATCCCTGGTTTTAATTGCTCCGCCATTGGTGGCTGCACCTACAGTTGCCTAGGTGCAAAGCTGTGGCATACACACCCTACACCCCTCTGCCTCTACCTTGCTTTCCTCTTTTTTTTTTAAGCTACTCCTTTTTTTAAAAACCTACCTGTTTGACCAAGCTTTTGGTCATCTGAACCAGTACCTCCTTCTGTGGTTTGGTGCCATACTCCTGTGATGGGCCTTGATGTTTTATTACAGTAAAGGCACTATATAAATAAGCTGTGTAATTACCTCCTCCACTGCAAAGAAAGAAAAACTTGCAAACATTGCTTCCAACTCTTGGAAACATTTCTGAACTCATCGTTCAGGCACACAAAGCTCAATGAGTCTCTCTTTTTGTGAATCCAAAATTTTCATGGATGCCTTTGCAACTCGTGGATTAAAAGCTAATTCACCAGATTGGTTTTACCTCCAGAAGGAACTCTTTATATGCATAATGTGTGTTCACACCATTATGTTTAGCAGTTCTCTCCAGATACTCGGGTGGGGCCTCTCTTGTATGTAACGCTATTATCGGTTTTCATCTTTGGGTGTGCCCATCACTAGTTGCCGAGGTTTGATTCAACTGACAGTTGCTTGCTAAACCCCATCAGAGAAGTTGTGAGTCAACCGCATTGGTGTGGGACTGGAGTTACGTATAGGCCCAGACCAGGTCAGAACATTTTCCTTCCCTAATGAATATTGGTAAATCAGTTGGGTTTTCCCGAGGATCTGACAGTCTCATGGTCATTTTACTGAAACCAGCTTCTTAGCAGAAATTCTTTAAACTCCCGTGCTTGGGGTTTGAACTAGTGTTTTCTGGATTACTCGTCCAGTAAGATGACCACTACTTGACCGTAGCCTGTGGTCATGGCATTTGGAGAACTCTTTATCTGATGTATGATCTTGTTTATACTCTTGGTCTAAATCCTAATGGAATTACATCTTCATTGGAATTCTTCCAAGACACACTGCACAGGAATCTCTCGTGCTTAATTTTTGCTTCAGCAATTGAACTGCTGACAACTACCATTCACGGCACTGCAGATTGGCAAACACAAACTATAAAATCTCCCATTGCTAGAATTTCCTGCCTATCTCTAGCTGTCAGTTCTTTGCTTGCTCTCTTGTATTGGGCTTATTCAGCATTATAATTCTCTCATCAACCAGCAAGACTAATTATTCCTACAGCACTGCTCTCCCTGACTGAGAGTCCCAGCATCACGGGGATCTTGTAGTCAACCCATTGCTGCCATTTCTTTTTGTTTTTATTTTACTAAATCATCATGATTAATGAGAAGCTTATTAATTGAATGTCCAAGATTGTAAACTGTTGCTGTTTAAAACAGATTTTTGGGTTTGGAAAAAGTTTTGGACTCATCAGCAATGATGTGAAAATCTGAATCCACTCTCCATTAAGACAGTGGGACTTGGGCAGGGATTAGGGTCGACACCATGTAGGATTGGCCAGGAGACTCCTGCACACTGCTGTAAGCAAAATCCTAGTGGTGATTTTGAAAACTTTTTTATTTCCCACTTATTTATATAAATATTGGAGATGGCAGGGACGGGGAAGAGCTGTTGGAGAGAATCCAAAATTATCCAGCCAGGGAATGAAGTGTGTGTGTGTTTTTGTTTCCCAATTTCTCAAGGGAAGGCTGGGTAGGGTGAAGATCAAGGTGTCAGGCAGGAGGTGGGGGGTGTGGTTTGGCAGTGGGGGGCCGGGATGGTTGGAGGCAGAACATTGCTCAAAGTCTCATGGACAGGTACAAAAAAAAATCTAAAATGTTGATAAAATTCTGGGCTTGATATCTAAAGGACCAGAATACAAGGAGGTAGAAATCATGCTTCAGCTATACAAAGCCCTGCAGTACTGGGTATCACATCTTGGGAAGGATATATCGGTCTTGGAGGAGGTGCAGCGTAGATTTACCAGAGTGATGCCTGGATTACAAGGCTTAAATTGCGAGGAGTGATTGCACAAACTAGTATTGTATTCCCTAGAATTTAAAAGGTTAAGGGGCGATTTGATCGACGTTTAAGATAGTAAGTGGAACTGATAAGGTGGATGGAAACTATTTCCAATGGTTGGGGAATCTAGGACTGGGGGGACATCATCTAAAAATTGGAGCCAGTCCTTTTTCAGGAGTGAAATGAACAAGCACTTCTACAAGTTAAGTGTGACAGAAGTTTTGGAATTCTCTTCTGCAAACAGCAGTTGATAGATCAGTTGTTTTAACTTTAAATCTGAGATTGATTGCTTATTGTTTGTCTATGGAGTTAGGTCACAGTTCAGCCAAGATCCCATTGGCACAACAGGTTTGAGGGCTAAATGACCTGTTCCTGTTTCACTAATCTGCTTCACTTAGTGTTATTGACCCCTCGTTTCTTTGGATTTTAACCTGTTTTTATCCACACTTACTCGATACTTCATAATTCAACAATAATTTAATAGTTTAGGAATAGAATCTTCCTGGTTAGCATTTTAGCATTCTGGCGTAAGTTCTTATGACTGTTTTTCACAGCATGTGATTAAATGCCAGAGCAAGTATTTTTCCCAGGAATCATTTAGGAAATAACCTGTACAAAGCATGACATTTTCCCCCACTGCTAATTCAAATAGGCTAGTCATGCTGTCATCGTTTT
Source organism: Heterodontus francisci (assembly GCF_036365525.1). NCBI lineage: Eukaryota > Metazoa > Chordata > Chondrichthyes > Heterodontiformes > Heterodontidae > Heterodontus > Heterodontus francisci. The sequence continues at coordinate 6,869,762 of NC_090388.1, forward strand.
TAAGGTGTTATTGCTTTTCCACTCGTAGGACTCTCAAATTTGAGAAACTTGTTCAAAAATGGTCAGCTGCTCCACACAAACAACTTGCATTTATATACTGCCTTTAACATCGTAAAATGTTCCAAGATGCTTCATAGGGAATGTCATCAATCAAAAATTGACAGTTGCATAAGGAGATGTTGGACAAGTGGCTAAAGCTTGGTCAAAGGTTTTAATGAGCAAGTTAAGGAGGGAATTCCAAAGCTTGCGATCTAGCCAACTGAATATAGAGCTGGCATTTGAATGATTTAAAATCGGGAATGTGCTCGGCTGTCAGGCCAGTGGAAGTAGAGATGTGCTTTAGCTTTGAACAATACCCAAACAATGGCTGTCTTTAGCAATATCTGTGCAATGACCTGCACGATGCCAATATCATCGCCCTCTATAAGAACAAGGGTGACTGTGGTGACTGCAACAACAACTGTGGAATCTCCCTGCTCAGCATAGAGGGGAAAGTCTTCACTCGAGTCATTTTAAACAGACTCCAGAAGCTGGCTGAGCATGTCTACCCTGACGCAGAGTGTGGCTTTTGAGCAGAGAGATCCACCATTGACATGCTGTTCTCCCTTCGCTGGCGACAGGAGAAATTCCGCGAACAACAGATGCCCCTCTACGTTGCTTTCATTGATCTCACCAAAGCCTTTGACCTAGTCAGCAGACGTGATCTCTTCAGACTGCTCAAAGATCAGATGTCCACCAAAGCTACTAAGTATCATCACCTCATTCCATGACCATATGAAAGGCACAATTCAGCATAGTGGTGCCTCATCAGACTCCTTTTCCTATCCTGAATGGTGTGAAACAGGGCTGTGTTCTCAATCTACACTGTTTTGGGTCATCTTCTCCCTGCTGCTTTCATGTGTTCAAGTCTTCAGAAGAAGGAACTTTCCTCCACACAAGGTCAGATGGCAGGTTGTTCAACCTTGCCTGTCTTAGAGCAAAGACCAAAGTACAGAAAGCCCTCCTCAGGGTGCTCCTCTTTGACAATGCTGCATTAACATCCCACATGGAAGAGTGTCTGCAGAGACTCAGCGACAGGATTGCGGTTGCCTGCACCAAATTTGGCTTAACCATCAGCCTCAAGAAAACTAACATTGTGGGACAGGAGGTCAGAAATGCTCCATCCATCAATATTGACGACTATGCTCTGGAAGTGGTTCAAGAGTTCACCTACCTCGGCTCAACTATCACCAGTAACCTGTCTCTCGATGCAGAAATCAACAAGCGCATGGGAAAGGCGTCCGCTGTTATGTCCAGACTGGCCAAGAGGGTGTGGGAAAATGACGCATGGACTTTTGTGTTCCGTGTCAGTGTTTCAAGCCTGTGTCCTCAGTACTTTGCTCTATGGCAGCGAGGCCTGGACAACAAATGTCAGCCAACAGCGACATCTCCACTCATTCCATCCTCACCTGCCTCCGGAGAATCCTTGGCGTCAGGTGGCAGGACCGTATCTCCAACACAGAAATCCTCGAGGCAGCCAACATCCCCAGCATATACACCCTACTGAGCCAGCGGCGCTTAAGATGGCTTGGCCATGTGAGCCGCATGGAAGATGGCAGGATCCCCAAGGGTGCATTGCACAGCGTGCTCGTCACTGGTATCAGACCCACCGGCCGTCCATGTCTCCGCTTGAAAGATGTCTGCAAATGCGACATGAAGTCCTGTGACATTGACCACAAGTCGTGGGAGTCAGTTGCCAGTGATCGTCAGAGCTGATGGACAGTCGTAAAGGCGGGGCTAAAGAGTGGCAAGTCAAAGAGACTTAGCAGTTGGCAGGAAAAAAGACAGAAGCGCAAGGAGAGAGCCAACTAACAGCCCTGATAACCAATTTTATCTGCAGCACCTGTGGAAGAGTCTGTCACTCTAGAATTGGCCTTTATAACCATTCCAGGCGCTGCTTCACAAAGCACTGACCACCTCTAGGTGATTACCCATTGTCTCTTGAGACAAGGAGGCCAAAGAAGAAAGGTCTTTCAAGTGATGTGACATCTTTCACCTTTTTGGTGTTCTCTGCTAGTCTTCAAAGAGAAGCTTTTAAAACTCAACGAGGATGCCACAATGTCTGTCCAGGCAGCAGAAAAGCAGAGCGAGAGAAATAACCTACACAAGTTGGCAGGTTAGAAAATGGAGCAAATTGATCTGTTAAACAATTCCCCTGCTTTGCCCACCCCTAACCCATGGTCTAGCATATATGTGTACTTTATTTTGTTGACCGTATGCGAAGAGAAATTGGAAAGATTTTTGTGCAAGTGACTTTCATCGCATTTCACCTACTGTGATCCAGAGCTCCCTGGATGACCAAAGAGGGAGAGATTAAGGTGAAGAAAAAGTTTACTTATGACCGATGCCAGGTAGAAAATACTATTGATAACCAGGTTGAATATAGAAGGTCCAGGGGGAAATGAAAAAGCAAATAAGAGAAAAGACTCCCAGCTTGCATTAAAGGAAATCCCAAGGTTTTCTATAGGCATATAAATAGTAAAAGGGTGGTGAAAGGAGTCGGGCCAATTTTAGGGACCAGAAAGGGGATTTACAGATAGAGGCAGAGGGCATAGCTGAGATATTAAATAAATACTTTGCACCTGTACCAAGGAAGAAGATGCAACCCAGGCAATGTTGAAAGAGGAGGGAAGTTGGACACTAGAGGGGTTTAAAATTGATATCTGAAGTATTAGGCTGTTTGTACTTCAAAGCACCAGGACTGGATGAGATGCATCCAAGGATACTGAAGGAAGTGAGGGTGGAAATTGCAGAGGCAGCGGCCATAATTTTTCAGTCCCCCTTTAGACTTGAGGGTGGTGCCACAGGACTGGAGAATTGCAAATGTTACACCCTTGTTCAAAAAAGGGTGTAAAGATATGCCCAGCAACTATAGGCCAGTCAGTTTAACTTCAGTGGTGGTAAACTTCTAGAAAAATAATTCAGGACAAAATAAATAGTCGCATGGACAAATGAGTTAAAGAAGGCCAGCATGGATTTATTAAGGGAAAATGAGGGCAATGCTGTTGATGTGGTGTACATGGACTTTCAAAAGGCATTTTATACAATGCCACACAACAGACTTGTGAGCAAACTTGTAGCTCATGGAATAAAAGGGACGGTAGCAACGTGGATACGAAATTGGCTGTGTGACAGGAAGCAGAGTAATGGTTAATGGATGTTTTTCAGGCTGGAGGAAGGTTTGTAGTGGAGTTCCCCAGGGATCAGTGTTGGGACCCTTGTTTTTTCTGATATATATTAATGACCTAGACCTTGGTGTACAGGGCACAATTTCAAAATTTGCAGGTGATACAAAACTTGGAAGCATTGTGAACTGTGAGGAGGATAGTGTGAACTTCAAAAGGACATTGACAAGTTGGTGGAATGGACAGACAGGTGGCAGATGAAGTTCAATGCAGAGAAAGATGAAGTGATTAATTTTGATAAGAACATGGAGAGACGATATAAAATAAAGGGCACAATTCTAAAGGGGGTGCAGGAGAGGGACCTGGGTGTATATGTGCATAAGTCATTGAAGGTGGCAGAACAGATTGAGAGCGGTTAATAAAGCATACAGTAGCCTGGGCTTTATTAACAGGGGCATAGAGTACAAGAGCAAGGAAGTTATGTCGAACTTGTATAAAACACTAGTTTGACCTCCGCTGGAATATTGCGTCCAATTCTGGGCATCACATTTGAGGAAAGATGTGAGGGCATTGGAGAGAGTACAGAAAAGATTCACAAGAATGGTTCCAGGGATGAGGAATTTCATTTATGAAGATAGATGGGAGAAGTTAGGACTGTTTTTCCTTGGAGAGAAGGCTGAGAGGAGATTTGATGTATTTACAAACTTGACGTGTCTGGACAGAGTAGATCGAGAGAAACTGTTCCCACTTAAAGGATGGAGAATGAGAGGGCACAGATTTAAAGTATTTAAGAGAAGCAAAAGTGACATGAGGAAAAACTTTTTCATGCAGTGAGTGGGTAAGGTCTAGAATGTGCTGCCTGAGAACATGGTGGAGGCAGGTTCAATTGAGGCTTTCGAGAGGGAATTGGATAGTTATTTAGAGATACAGCACTGAAACAGGCCCTTCGGCCCATCGAGTCTGTGCCGACCATCAACCTTCCATTTATACTAATCCTACACTAATCTCCTATTCCTACCACATCCCCACCTGTCCCTATATTCCCCTACCACCTACCTATACTGGGGCAATTTATAATGGCCAATTTACCTATCAACCTGCGAGTCTTTTGGTGGTGGGAGGAAACCAGAGCACCCGGCGAAAACCCACACAGACTCCGAAAAGGAAGAATGTGCAGGGTTATGGGGAGAAGGCAGGGGAATGGAACTGAGGGAATTGCTCTTTCAGAGAGCCAGTGCGGGTACGATGGGCCGAAGGGCTGCCTTCCTCGCTGTCATGATTGTGATTCATTGTGTTCTAAAACACTTTGGGATGTCCTGAGGTTGTGAATTACTTCCTATATAATGCAAGTTTGTTCTTCTTTTGAAGAACCCATCCAGAATCTCCAAAGGATTTTGTTGTTGCTCTCGGGTCCACACCAGGTCACAGGGCAGGGTTAGGGTGCAGAGTCACCTTCTGTCAAAAGCAGATCACATTGTTCAAGGGAGCGATGACATTACTGAACCCGATTTCATCTGCTTTCCTAGTGTATGCCCTTTTTAAAATGGCACAACATCATACAAAGGTGTCGCTTGTGGCATACTTTCCAGCTCATTGCTGCCCTTTTTCGGCTCCTATTCAGTAAGTGCTTAACTAAGACTGCAAGTCAGTTTTACAAGGTCTGGCCATATACGAAGCTTGGATTGCTTGTTACATCTGAACTACATCTATTTTTTTTTCTCATTTGTCTTTCAGTGGCTCGGGATGTAAATATTTACTTTGAATCTGAGGGCAGGAACAGCCCTTCGAAAGATGATGACTCCCTGCTTCATCCTGGCAATTTGACCAGCACGTCAGATGACACAAGTAGACTGGAAACAGGTGCTGAGGTGAGATTTTCATATTGCATTTTGACATTGAGGGTTTATAGTCAATAAGGCACACTTTTAAAATGTAGGTGTTGAATTTATTGCAATGCTACAAAGCAGCAATTGCTGATAAAGGGAAGTGTTAGAAAATCCCATCAAACATGATGACTTTAATGCTGTGCATAGACTCTGAATTTAAAATCATCTCTGATAAAATAAAGCAAGAGATTTTTAAGAGGGCTGTTCTAACACATGAAGCAAAATTGTAATCGGAATTGCATAAATATTTTTAAATTCCATAACCGTACAGGAGTGATTTTGGTTTGCAATAATATAGTCATACCCTCCCATTATCATAAAAGCAAAATACTGCAGATGCTGGAAAGCTGAAATAAAAACAAGACCTGCTGGAAATACTCAGCAGGTCTGGCAGCATCTGTGCAGAGAAGCAGAGTTAACATTTCAGGTCAGACCCTTCATCAGAACTGACAAATATTAGAAATGTAAAAGGTTTTAAGCAAGTAAAGCAGGGGGTGGGGCAAGAGATAACAAAAGAGAAGGTGTTGAAAGGCCAAGGTCACAGAGAATAACTGACCAGGAGGTCATGGAGCAAAGGCAAACGGTATGTTAATGGTGTGGTGAAAGACACTGTGTTAGTACAGAGAGGGTGTTAATTGACTGTAAAGCACAAAGCACTCCAAGCACAAACATTTAAAAAAAAAAATAGTGGGTAGGCACAGTAGCAACCAGCGAAAATAAAATAACCAAAGAAAAAGTAACTAAACACAAAAAGGGTTGAGAAGGTGAGGTGGTGCTTCTGGAGAGGGAGATCCAGTGTGTACATGGCAGTGAGTGTGGATCTCCGGATGCGGCGAGAACAGCAGTCTGAGGGAATGTTGTATTTCTCGGAGATACTTATAATCCTGGGTGGATTCAAAACATGAAGGGTGAAACTTCAGTTGGAATCCACATGGAATAAGTCAGGCCCTCTTTTTTTTTTAGTTTGTTTCCATTGTACCTACCCACTTTTTTAATTGTTTGTTCTTGGAGTGCTTTGTGCTTTGAGTCAATTCACACCCTCTCTGTACTAACGCTTTGTCTTTCAGCATACCATTAACATACTGTTTGCCTTTTGTTCTGTGACTTTGTCCTGTAACACCTCTTATTATCTCTTGCCCCACCCCCTCCCCCTGCTTTACTTGCTTAAAACCATTTAAATTTCTAATTTGTCAGTTCTGAAGGATCACTGACCTGAAAGGTTAACTCTGCTTCACTGTCCACAGTTGCTGCCTGACCTCCCATTATCATGTTGCTTTGACCTTGTACTCATGATAGCAGTGTGAAACTAATGATCTGGTACTCTAATGTCATAACCCTGACCTTGGCATCAATGCCAGTCAAATTCCCCACGACTTGCCAGGGTAATTATTCTGCTCCGCCCTTTATTTCTTTATACATGAACGTTTTGGGATACATTTTCAGGTTGACGGTTTGCAAATTCAAATTGCTTAGAATCTCTCTTGCACCATCCCTAGATTTTGCTAAAGTTGGGTGTGCCAAATTCACTTGGAAAAAAATTAATTATGCACCGTAAGCCTTCATCATTGGGCCAAAATCCTGGAACTCTCTCCCTAACACCACTGTGGGAGTACTTGCACCACATTGACTGCAGTGGTTTAAGGCAGCGGCTCACCACATTCGAGGGAAATTGGAGATGGGCAATAAATGCTGGCCTTGCCAGCGATGCTTGCATCTCGGGAATGACTGTTTAACAACAAAACGAGTCTCGTGTTGGACTAGAGTTGGAGAAAGGAGCTCAAGTACTGGGACATGGATAAAGTAAGCTAAAAGAGATCTAGGTGATTGTTCTAAACCTCACTTAACTAAACTAGACCAGAAACACATTGTACCTTTAGATAACCTAATGCATTCATAAAATCTTGATGCAAATGAAATTGACCAGTTTTTCGGATTCTCCATTAAATTCACAGGTCTCACTGAGTCAGTAAGTATGTTTGAAAATGAGGTGGGATTTTTCCATTTGTTGCCACCCACTGTAAATCCAGATATTTATCTGGATGTTGTGCCATAAAACCTATTACAAGTCTGGAATGTAATAGGAGGTATTTGCTGATCACGCTATTTTGGGAACTTAATGCAGCAATGCTGCTGTTGAATTAAAGATAGAGTAGTCACCGTTAAATATGACCTGGGGACCCAGATTAGACACTGGCTGCTTGGTTCGGGGACCTGGGCTGGAATCCAGTTTTGATGGGATGTGGATGTGCTTGGCCCTTTGACAGAGTTCTTTGTGAAATGGGTATGGCTGGTCCACTCCAGTCCCAAGTAGCTTAGGGGCTTTACACAAGAGCCCCAATTTGGTCTTAATTGATTGCTTCACTCCGGCCGGTTAAGGATAGCTGGTGTGGGGTAATGTGAAAAATTGCCATACTGATTCAGTAAGGGTGCACCTGAGGGTTGTCTTGAGGTACGATGCTGGGGCAGAGAAGAGGGCTTGGTGCTAATGCTGAGATGCAAAGTGTTCACTTTTTTTTTTCCCCCACCCCCTGCCCTACAGCATGAACATGTCTCTCCTTCATGAGCATAAGAAATGTAAAGGGGGAAAAAAAAAAAGCACAAGCTTTTTAACGCTGTTACTAAACAATTTCATCTCCTGTTGGTGTGATAAGAGTATCAGTGTGCACTGTTTCAGAAGCTCAGTGCAGTCTGTCATTTGCTGCAGTATTGTATAGTGAAGAGAAGTCTGCAGCTATAAATACTTACTGCAGATATCTGAACAGACTCGCTATGGGGGGGAGGAGGAGGCGAGATTTCCTCCTTCCTCCTCCTCTTTTTCTCTCTCTCCCCCTGATTTGTTTTACCAAATAGCAAATCTGTGTCCTCTCTACCAACCCACCCTAGTGGAAACACTTTCTCCCTATATACTGTCAAAACCCTTTTATAATTTTAAATGCCTTCATTAAATCCCCAGGGTTTTAATAAACTAGAAATAAAATCAAACAGGAAGGGTGTAAATTTAATACTAATAAGGATGTGAAGGCCTTGGAGAGGATGCAGAGGAGATTGACTGACCGACCGACTGAAAGAAGTTGTACTGGGGGAAATGAGAGACTTTGGTTCTGTGGAGAAACTGTGGTGAAACTTAGAGTAGAGATGGTTAAGGAGAGATGTTAAAGAGAGTAAATAGGGAGAAAATGTCAACTGGCAGGTAACCAGAGGACACTGATTTTAACCTAATTGGCACAAGAACCAGAGGGGGAGACGAGAAAATGTTTTATGCAGTGAGTTATAATCTGGAATGTGCTGCATGAAAGGGCAATGGAAGCAGATTCAGTAATCAATTTCCAAAGGGAATTGGATAAATACTTGGAAAAGGAAACATTTGCAGGACAATGGGGGAAAAGAGCAGGAATGGGACTAATTAGAAAGCTCTTTCCAAATCCTAGCACAGGTACAATGGGTTGAATTGCCTCTTCCTGTGCTGTAAGACACCATGTGGACATTTGCTTTTGTTTCTCCGTAGGCAACTGCAATTGGAAATAAAGGAAATGGTCTGTTCTTCAGGGATGGAAAGTGCCGGATTGATTACATCCTTGTTTACAGAAAATCTAATACACAAGCAGAAAAACGGGAGGTGTTTGAAAGAAACTTGAGAGCTGAAGGATTGAACATTGAAAAAGAGGTAGGGCTGATTTACCATTTTATATATTTTTTAAAATGGCTTGGTTATTGGTTTACAAACCGTTTGCTTTAGCAGAGCTAGCAACTTCACAAATCCCTAGGAGGATCCTGACCCCGATCTTGGATATACTTTGAGTACTGCAGGTTGAATGGTGGAACACTGCAATTATATAATGTCATCTGTGGGGGTTTTTTTTTTTTTTGACCAATTGTGAGACTTGGAAGGTATTGCATCAGTGGGTTATACTTCGGCATGGTTACAGCACAGAAGGAGGCCATTCAGCCCGTCTTTTTAGGGTTGGCTCTCCAAAAGAGCAATTTACCTAGTGCCTACCTTACCTTCTCCCCATAACCCTGCACATTCTTCCTTTTCAGTGAACAATCCAATTCCTCTTGAATGCTTTGAACAGGTCTCCACCACATGCTCGGGCAACACTTTCCAGATCCTAACCACTCGCTGTGTGAAAAAGCTTGTCCTCATCTCCATTGCTTCTTTTGCCAATTACCTTAAATCTGTGCCCCCTCATTCTCGATCCTTCCACCAATGGGAACAGTTTCTCCCTAATATACTCTGTCCAGGCCCTCATGATTTGGAATACCTCTATTAAATCTCCTCCTCCTCAAACTTTCTCTTCGAGGGAAACAGTCCCAACTTCTCCAATCTACCTACATAACTGAATTTCCTCATCACTGGAACCATTTTCATGAATCTTTTCTGCACTGTCTAACGCTTCACATCTTTCCTAAAGAGTGGCACCAAGAACTGAACACAATGTTGCAGTTAAGGCTAAACAAGTGTCTTATACAAGTAATATAAACTTTATACCCCCTATTAATGAAGCCTAGGATGCAGTATGCTTTATTAACTGTGCTCTCAACCTGTTCTTCCACCTTCAATGTTTTATGCACATATATACCCAGGTCCCTCTGCTCCTAGAGTCAGAGAGATACAGCACTGAAACAGGCCCTTCGGCCATCAGAGTCTGTGCCGACCATCAACCACCCATTTATACTAATCCTACATTAATCCCATATTCCCTACCACATCCCCACAATTCTCCTACCACCTATCTACACTAGGGGCAATTTACAATTACCAATATACCTGTCAACCTGCAAGTCTTTGGCTTTGGGAGGAAACCGGAGCATCCAGCGGAAACCCACACGGTCACAAATTCCGCACAGGCAGTACCCAGAACCGAACCCGGGTCACTGGAGCTGTGGTGCTAACCACTGTGCCGCCCCTCCTGCAGCCTTTTAGAATTGTACCCTTTATTTTATATTGTCTCTGCATTCTTTCTACTGAAATGAATCACTTCAAACTTCTCTGTTAAATTTCATCTGCCACTTGCCTGCCCTTTCCACTAACCTATGTCCTTTTTGAAGCTCTGTACTATCTTCACAGTTCACAAAGCTTCCAAGTTTTGTATCATCTACAAATTTTGAAATTATGCCCTGTACACCAAGCTTTAGATCATTAATAATTATCAGGTAAGAGCAAGGGTCTCAACACTGACCCCTGGGGAACTCCACTATAAACCTTCCTCCAGTCTGAAAAACATCCATTAGCCACTATTTCCTGTCGCTGTCAATTTCATATCCATGTTGCTAAGAACAAAACAGCACAGGAACAGGCCATTCGGCTCTCCAAGCCTGCGCCGATCTTGATGCCTGCCTACTGTTCCTTTTTATTCCATGAGCTATTACATTGTTCACAAGTCTATATTTAGAAATGATAGGTTATCGGGATGAGTACAATTTGAAGCTGCTCCACCATTAACATGGGAACTGAAGGAGGCCATTCATCTCAAGCCTATTCTGTCAGTCAGATCATGGCTGATCTGTATCTCAGCCCCATCTATCAGCCTTGGTTCTATAATCCTTAATACTCTTGTCTAACAGAAATCTACCGATCTGTTTGGAAATTTTCAATTGACCCCTGGCCTCAGTAGCTTTTTGAGGGGCAGGGGTTCCATATTTCCACTACCCTTTTGTATGAAGTGCTTCCTGACATCACCCCTGAATGGCCTAGCTCTAATTTTAATATTTTATTTATAGATGCAGCACTGAAACAGGCCCTTTGGCCCACCGAGTCTGTGCCGACCATCAACCACCCATTTATACTAATCCTACACTAATTCCATATTCCTACCACATCCCCACCTGTCCCTATATTTCCCTACCACCTACCTATACTATGGGCAATTTATAAAGGTCAATTAACCTGTCAACCCCCTTAAATGCAAGGAAAATCAGTTCTTTAACTCGCTCGTGCCTTTCTCTTTAAAACTTTTTAACGGGAGCTTCAAGGGACATGAGGGTAATGCAGGAAAGTGGCATTGAGGTAGATGATCAGCCATGATCTAATTGAATGGTGGAGCAGGCTTGATGGGCTGAATGGCCTACCCCTGCTCCTACATTCCTTGATGAATGGATGAGGATACACACTCATGGGACTCATTGATTTATTTTAATGCACTGGGATTAGCTTTTAATGTATATTTTAATGAAGTTAGACTTGTGATTTGTAATTTATTCTGCATATGTAATTTTAATGAATGTACCAGAAATGAATTTCCATATGGACAATAAACTGAAATTGAATTAAATACCAGCAATGCTTTCTGTACTGCAATCTGCTCCATCTGCTGACTGGAGGCCGAATAATGGGGATGTATAGACAGATCAATGTTTTTGGTGCTTTGCTTGATTGTGATTTAACTGTTGAAGAAATATTTAGGCAGAATTTTCCCTGAGGAGATGAAATGACTGGAGCAGAGTCCACCATAGGATAGCTTGGAATTGATAGATCGAATGTTTTTGTTTTCCTCCTTCATTCCTTTTTTGCATGGTAAATGGTTCCATTGTAATTTATTTTTTTCATTCCATGGAATGCAGGCATCGCTGGCCAGGCCAACATTTATTGCCCCATGCCTAATTGCGCTTGAGGGTGGTGGTGAGCCACTGCCTTGAACCACTGCAGTCTTTGTGGAGGGGGTATGCCCACAGTGCTGTTAGGAAGGGAGTTCCAAGATTTTGATCCACAAGAACACAAACGCAAGAGGAGCAGCAGTAGACCATATGGCCCATCGAGCCTGCCCCGTCATTCAATACGATCATGGCTGATTCTAGGCTTCAATTCCATTTCCCCCGCCTGCTCCCCATATTCCTCGATTTCCCGGAGAGATCAAAATTATGTCTATCCCAGCTTTAAATGTATTCAACGATGGAGCATCCACAACCCTCCTGGGATAGAGAATTCCACCCTTTTGAGTGAAATAATTTCTCCTCCTCTCAGTCCTTATCCTGAGACTCTGTCCCCGTGTTTGAGATTCCTCGACCAGCAGAAACGATCTCTGTCTACCCTGTCCAGCCCCTTCAGAATCTTGTACGTTTCAATGAGATCGCCTCTCATTCTTCTAAACTCCAGAGAATATCGGCCCAATTTACTCAGTCTCTCATCATGGGTCAACCCCCTCATCCCAGGGACCCATTCAGCGAACCTTTGCTGTACCATCTCCAATGCAAGTATATCCTTTCTTAAATGTGAAGTTCACAACTGCACACACTACTCCAGATGTGGGCTCAACAAAACTCTGTACAATTGCAGCGAGACTTCTTTATTCCTGTACTCCAATCCCCTTGCTTTAAAGGCCAACATGCCATTTGCTTGCTGTACCTGCATGCTAACTTTGTGTTCCTTGTATAAGCACACCCCAGTCTCTTTGAACATCGACACTTACAAGTTTCCCATTTAAAAAAAAAAATAATAATTCTGCTTTTCTATTCTTACAACCAAAGTGAATAACTTCACACTTCCCCACATTATACTCCATCTGTCACCTTGCTGCCTACTCGCTTAACCTGTCTATCTCTTTACAGCTTACCTTTCTACCTACCTTTGTATCATCAGCAAAAATAGATATATTACTTTGTCTCCATCTAAGTCATTTAATATAGGTTTTAAATAGCTGAGGCCCCAGCACTGATCCTTGCAGCACTCCCACTATTCACTACCTGCCAACTTGAAAATGTCCCATTTATGCCTACTCTTTGCTTCCTGTCATTAACCAATCCTCTATCCATGCTAATGTATTACCCCCCCCAACTCCATGAGTCCTTATCTTACCTATTAACCTTTTTATGTGGCACCTTCTCAAATGCCTTTGGAAATCCAGGTATACTACATCTACTGATTCTCCTTTGTCTACCCTACTAGTTACATCCTCCAAAGGGACACATGTTTGTTTTAGCTCCTCACTTTTATATATAATGCTCTTACAATCAGTTTTTATTACTGGCTAGTTTACACTCCTATTTTCATTTTTATCAACATTTTGGTGGTTCTTTGGTTTCTAAAACAGTTTGTCCTCAGACCTGCTGCTTTTGTTAAACAACATTTAAGTCTCCTTTTTTTTTTTAAACCTATTACTATCCTTAACTTCCTGAGTGAGCCACGGATGGGTCTTTCGAGCTGTTTTTGTTTTTCAAAGGAATGTATTTGCGTTAAACATTTAGGTTTGCTTCTTTAAAGGTTTCCCACTGTTCATTTACTGCCATACCTTTTTTTAATCTATTTCCCAATTTACCTTAGCCGCCACTTCCCTCATACTTAAATAATTGGTTTTGTTTCAGTTTAGGATTCTTGTTTGTGATCGGAGTATGTCACTTTGACATTTCACATGGAATTCGCTGGTATTATGATCACTATTTCCCAGTGGATCTTTTTACTATGACATTACTAATAAACCCTGCTTCATTACACAATACCTGATCTAAGAGCTTTATCCCAAGTCAGTTCCACAACGTATTGCTCCAAGAAACTGTTCTGAAAACACTCTAATAAACTCATCTTCGAGACCACTCTTGCCAATTTCATTATCCTAGTCTATATGATTAAAGTCCCCCGCAATTATAACATTGCCTTTTACAGGCTCCAGTAGTTTGTTTAATGCTCTGTCCAACAGTATAACTACTGTTAAGGGGCCTTTAAACTACTCCAGCAGTGTTTTTTGATTCTTGCTATTCCTAATTTCCACCCGTACTGATTCTATGTCATGATCTTTTGAGGCCAGATCCTTTCTCACTAATGTCCTTACGTCATTTTTTATCAAGGTTACCCCTCCTTTTGCCATTCTGTCTGCCTTTCTGAAATATTGTGTACCCTGGAATAATTTCCCAACCTTGATTACCTTGTAACCATGTCTCTGTGGTGCAATTAGATCTAAATCATTTACCTCTATTTGTGCCACTAGTTCATCTATCTTATTGCAGATGCTTCATGCATTCTGATAAAGAACCCTTTAGTTTCAATTTTTTAACTTCTGTTCCCTGCAATGACACATTTATTTGCTGATGTACAATTTTTGTTAAACACTCTTAACCCTTCCTATTCCGTTCTGTTTGTCTGCTCTGCTGTTCTGATGCCTCGACCTTTCGCATTGGATTTCTAGACCTCCCTTCCCACTGCCCACCCCCCTTCACAACATCTATCCTTATCTGCTGGTGCACTTAGGTTTGTAGGCTCTGTCCCTTCCAGCCATACTCCTGATTTATCATTATCCTTCTTGCTATCTTGCTCTCCTTCCTTCTCCTGTCACTTTTAAATTGTCACATCTTCTCTCTCTTGACACTGTGCCCCCACCCTGGCCACTGTTTTTAGTTTATTGCCCGAGTTATACGACTCGCCTGAACCCTGGTCCCAGCACAGTTCAGGTGAAGACTGTCGCAATGGTACAGCTCCCACTTTCCCCAGTACTGGCCCCTTGAATCAAAATCCATTTCTCCCACACCAATTTTTCAGTCACACGTTTAACACACTCTCATCTTTACCCAACACCAATTTACTAGTGACTCAGGTAATAACGCAGAGAACCTTTTTTTTGAGGTTCTGATTTTTAATTTGGCCCCTAGTTGCTCATTCTTTCTACGTAGAACCTCTTTCCGATTTCCTTTCTGTATGGGTGGTAGGTCAGAAGATTGGACAGAATATTAAAAAAAAAAAAGCATAGATTCTTTAAAAGATTAAGGAAGGTAAAATTAGAGGACGAGAGAAAGCTAGCTAGAAATATAAAAGACAGATAGTAAGAGTTTCTATAGATTTTAAAAAAAGAAGTTAAGTGAGTGTTGGTCCTGTAGAAAGTGAGTCTGGGGAATTAATGCATAATAACTGACTTACCTGAGGACAGGAGTGGCTGTGGACCTGCTCTCCCTCTTGGCGTGCGCTGAGACGCAAAAAAAAAAACTTAGTGACCTCACTGGAAATCCGCAAGCTGATGGGGCGAGTAGCTGCTGTTAGTGCATTTAAATAGCTTCAAAAATAAGGGGAAAGTTTTTTTTGTTGAAAAAAGCCTCTGGTGATAAGTTTTTTTTAAAATTCAGTGTAACTTTTATTAAGGACTTTACCTTGTGGGTAGAACAAGGCTCCTAGTGTAATTTAGTATTTTTTAATGGCGTAACTAATTAATCTAAGGGGAAGTCATGACAGGAGAACTCAGCCCCGTGATATGCTCCTCCTGCGCTGTGTGGGAAATCAGGGACGCGTCTAGTGTCCCTGACGACCATGTGTGCAGGAAGTGTATCCATCTGCAGCTACTGGCTACCCACATTCGTGCTGGAGCTGCGGGTGGATTCACTGGAGCATCCACGATGCTGAGGACGTTGTGGATAGCACGTTTAGTGAGGTGGTCACACCGCAGGTAATGGCCGCACAGGCAGAAAAGGGATGGGTGAACACCAGATAGAGTAGTAGGCGCAGGCAGGTAGTGCAGGAGTCAACTGTGGCCATCCCCCCTCTCAAACAGATATACCACTTTGGATACTGTTGGGGGGGAGGGGGGGGGATGACCTCCCGGGGAAAGCAGTAACAGCCAAGTTTGTGGCACTATGGAGGGCTCTGCTGCACAGCAGGGGAGGAAAAGGGGTGGAAGAGCTATAGTGATGAGGGATTCTATTGTAAACGGTGCAGGTGGACATTTCTGTGGCCACAAACGAGGATCCAGGATGGTATATTGCCTCCCTGGTGCAAGGGTCAAGGATGTATCGGAGCAGTTGCAGGACATTGTGAAGTGGGAGGGTGAGCAGCCAGAGGTGGTGATACACATTGGTACCAACGACATAGGTAGAAAGAGGGGTGAGGTCCTGCAACAAGAATTTAGGGAGCTAGGTAGCAGATTAAAAAGCAGGACCTCTAGGGTTGTAATCTCTGGATTACTCCCTGTGCCACGTGCTAGCGAGTGTAGGAATAGGAGAATAGAGCAGATGAATGCGTGGCTGAGGAGATGATGCAGGAGGGAGGGCTTTAGTTTCCTGGATCACTGGGTCTGTTTCTGGCAAAGGTGGGACCTGTACAAGTTGGATGGGTTGCACCTGAACCGGAATGGGACCAACATCCTTGCTGGGAAGTCAGCTAGTGCTGTTTGGGGGGTGGTTTAAACTAATTTTGACAGGGGAATGGGATACAGAGTGAAGGTACAGTAGGGGGTGATGCACAGTCAAATATAGAAGAGAAACTGAGTCCGTCTGGAAGGCAGAGCAAATATAGATCTGTTAAGGCACAAGTGAAAAATGCAAGGCTGGATTGCATATACTTTAATGCAAGGAGTCTTACTAATAAGGCAGATGAATTGAGGGCATTGATTAGCACATGGGATTATGATGATATTGCTATCAGAGACATGGCTGAGGGAGGGGCAGGACTGGCCACTCAATATTCCAGGGTATAGAATCTTCAGGCGTGATAGGAGAGGGGATAAAAGAGGTGGTATTGTACTGTTGATCAAGGAGTCAATTACTGCAGTAAAGAGAGATGATATCTTCGGTTCCTCAAATGAGGCCATATGGGTAGAACTTGAGAACAAAAGGGGAGCAATCACTTGGCTGGGCATGTACTACAGGCCTCCAAACAGTCAGCGAGAGATAGAGGAACACATATGTAGGCAAATCTCGGGTGTAAAAATAATAGGGTATTAGTAGGGGATTTCAACTTTCCCAATATTAACTGGGATAGTCTTAGTGCAAAAGGCTTAAAGGGGGCAGAATTCTTAAAATGCATACAGGAGAGCTTTTTGAGCCAGTACGTGGAAAATCCTACAAGAGAAGGGGCAGTACTGGACCTAATCCTAGGGAATGAAGCTGGACAAGTGGTAGAAGTATTAGTGGGGGAGCATTTCAAGGATAGTGACCGTAACTCTAAGATTTAAGGTAGTTATGGAAAAGGACAAAGATGGGCCAGAAATAAAGGTACTGAATTGGGGGAAGGCTGATTTCAATTTGATAAAACAGGATCTGGCCAAAGTGGACTGGGAGCAGCTACTTGTAGGAAAGTCTACATCAGACCAGTGGGAGTCATTCAAAGAGGAAATAGCGAGAGTTCAGAGCCAACATGTACCCGTTAAGGGTAGGACTAACAGGCCCAGGGAACCCTAGATGTCAAGGGATATAGAGGATTGGATCAGGAAAAAGAGACTTCTGGCAGATTCGGAGCGCAGAAAACAGTGGAGGCATTAGAGGAGTATAGAAAGTGTGTGCGGGGGGGGGGGGGTACTTTTATTTTTTAAAAAAATGTAATTAGGAGAGCGAAGAGGTGACATGAAAAAAACATTGACGGTCAATGTAAAGGAAAATCCTAAGGCATTTTATAAGTATATTAAGGGCAAGAGGATAACCAGGGAACGAGTAGGGCCCATTAGGGACGAAAGTGGCAATCTGTGTGGAGCTGGAGGACATAGGTGAGGTTTTAAATGATTACCTTTCATCTGTTTTCACTGGAGAAGGACGGTGTAGGTGTAGGGATCAGGGAGGGGGATTGCGATATACTTGAACATGTTAACATTGACCGGGAGGAAGTATTAGATGCTTTAGCGGGCTTAAAAGTGGATAAATCCCCAGGCCCAGATGAGATATATCCCAGGTTGTTTGAGGCAAGGGAGGTGATAGGGGCACTGACACAAATTTTCAAATCCTCTCTGGCCACGGGAGAGGTGCCAAAGGACTGGAGGACAGCAAATGTGCTACCATTATTCAAGAAGGGTAGCAAGGATAGACCAGGTAATTACAGGCCAGTGAGTCTAACATCCGTGGTTGGGAAACTATTGGAAAAAATCTGAGGGACAGGATTAATCTCCACTTGGAGAGACAGGGAATAATCGGGGATAGTCAGCACTGCTTTGTCGGGGGAGATCGTGTCTAACTTGATTGAATGAATTTTTCGAGGAGGTGACCAGATGTGTAGATGAGGGTAAAGTAGTTGATGTAGTCTACATGGACTTCAGTAAGGCTTTTGATAAGGTCCCGCATGGGAGATTGGTTAAGAAGGTGAGAGCCAATGGGATCCAGGGCAATTTGGCAAATTGGATCCAAAATTGGCTTAGTGGCAGGTAACAGAGGGTAATGGTCGAGGGTTGTTTTTGCGAGTGGAAGCCTGTGATCAGTGGAGTACCACAGGGATCAGTGCTGGGACCCTTGCTGTTTCTAATGTACATTAATGATTTAGACGTGAAATATAGGAGGTATGATCAGTAAGTTCGCAGATGACATGAAAATTGGTGTCGTAAATAGTGAGGAGGAAAGCCTTAGATTACAGGATGATATAGATGGGCGGAGCAGTGGCAAATGGAATTTAATCCTGAGAAGTGTGAGGTGATGCATTTTGGGAGGACTAACAAGGCAAGGGAATATACAATGGATGGTAGGACCCTAGGAAGTACAGAAGGTCAGAGGGACCTTGATGTACTTGTCCATAGATCACTGAAGGCAGCAGCACAGGTAGATAAGGTGGTTAGGAAGGCATATGGGATACTTGCCTTTATTAGCTGAGGCATAGAATATAAGAGCAGGGAGGTTATGATGGGGCTGTGTAAAATGCTAGTTAGGCCACAGCTGGAGTACAGATGTGATTGCACTGGAGAGGGTGCAGAGGAGATTCACTAGGATGTTGCCTGGGCTGGAGCATTTCAGCTATGAAGAGAGACTGAAAAGGCTAGGGTTGCTTTACTTAGAGCAGAGAAGGTTGAGGGTGGACATGATTGAGGTATACAAAATTGAGAGGCATTGATAGGTTTGATAGGAAGAGACTTTTTCCCTTAGCGGAGGGGTCAATAACCAGGGGGCATAGATTTAATGTAAAGGGCAGGAGGTTTAAAGGGGATTTGAGGAAAACATTTTCACCCAGAGGGTGGTTAGAATCTGGAACACACTGCCTGAAGAGGTGGTAGAGGCAGGAACCCTCACAACATTTAAGAAGGAGTTAGATGAGCACTTGAAATACTATAGCATACAAGGCTATGGGCCAAGTGCTGGAAAATGGGATTAGAATGGTTAGGTGCTTGATGGCCGTCACAGACATGATGGGCCGAAGGGCCTGTTTATGTGCTGTATGACTCTCTAAGGAGATGGCAGATGAGTTGAACAGGTAGTTTGCATCGGTCTTCACTATAGAGGATACAAGTAACATCCCAGAATTAGCTGCAAGTCAGGAAATGGAAGGGAGGGAACAACTACAATCACCGAGGAACTGGTACTGAACACATTGTTGGAGCTGTGGGCTGACAACTCCCGGATCTTGAAGGACTTCATCCGAGGGTGTTGAAAGAAGTGGCTAGTGAGATAGTTGATGTGTTAGTTTTAATTTTCCAAAATTCCCTAGATTCAGGGAAGGTTCCGTTATACTGGAAAATAGCAAATGTAACTCCTTTTTATTCAAAAAGGGAGGGAGACAGAAAGCCAGAAACTGCAGGCCAGTTAACTTAACAAATATTAAAAGCTGCTATTGAAGACATTATAGCAGGGCATTTATTTAACAAAAAATAAAGGTAATCAGGCAGAGTCAACATGGTTTTGTGAAAGGGAAATCCTGTTTAACCAATTTATTGGAGTTCTTTGAAGAAGTAACATGTGCTGTGGATAAAGGGGAACCAGTGGATGGACTGTATTTAGATTTCCAGAAGGCATTTGAAAATAAAAGCTCATGGTGTAGGGGATAACATATTGGCATAGAAAGAAGATTGGCTAACTAACAGAAAACAGTAGGTATAAATGGGTCATTTTCTGGTTGGCAAGATGTAACTAATGGTGTGCCACAGGGATCTATGCTGGTGCCTCAGCTTTTTACAATTTGTATCAGTGACTTCGATGAAGGGACCAAAGGTATGGTTGCTAAATTTGTTGATGACACAAAGATAGGTAGGAAAGTAACTTGTGAAGAGGACATGAGGCTACAAAGGGATATAGATAGGTTAAGTGAGTGGGAAAAGACCTGGCAAATGGAGTATAATGTGGGAACAAAAACAAGAAATGCTGGAATCACTCAGCAGGTCTGGCAGCATCCGTGGAAAGAGAAGCAGAGTTAACGTTTCGGGTCAGTGACCCTTCTTCGTCACTGACCCGAAACGTTAACTCTGCTTCTCTTTCCACAGATGCTGCCAGGCCTGCTGAGTGATTCCAGCATTTCTTGTTTTTGTTTCAGATTTCCAGCATCTGCAGTATTTTGCTTTTATTATAATGTGGGAAGTTGCCCACTTTGGCAGGAAGAATAAAAAAGCATTATCTAAATGGTGAGAGATTGCAGAGCTCTGAGATGCAGAGCGATTTGGGTGTCCTAGTGTATGAATCGCAAAAGGTTAGTATGCAGGTACAGCACGTAATTAGGAAAGCTAATATAATGTTGTTTATTGTGAGGGGAATTGAATACAAAAGTAGGGAGGTTTTGCTTCAGTTATACAGGGTATTAGTGAGACCACATCTGGAGTACTGTGTACAGTATTGGTCTCCTTATTTAAGGAAGGATGTAAATGCATTGGAGGCAGTTCAGAGAAGGTTTACTAGACTAATACCTGGAATGGGTGGGCTGTCTTGTGAGGAAAGATTGGACAGGCGAGGCTTGTATCTGTTGGAATTTAGAGTAGGAGGCGACTTGATTGAAACATATGGTCCTGAGGGGTCTTGACAGGGTGGATGTGGAAAGGATGTTTCCTCTTGTGGGAGAATCTGGAACTAGGGGTCATTGTTTTAAAAATGAGTCACCCATTTAAGACAGATGAGAAATATTTTCTGAGGGTCATGAGTCGTTGGAACCCTCTTCCTCAAAAGGCCGTGGAAGCAAAGCCTTTGAATATGTTTAAGGCTGAGGTGGGCAGAATCCTGATGAGCAAGGGGGTGGAAGGTCCTCGGGGGTAGGTGGGAATGTGGAGTAAAGGCTAGCTGCTCGACCCGGACCTGACGACGTGTTGGGGTCAGGTCACGCTTCCGGGTCTGGCATTCGGGCTTGGGTCAGGCCGAGTCCGACACGCTCTATCAATCTCCGGTAAGTGGTTCCAATGTTAATGTAATTTCTGGACTAGGAAGGTGGTTTTGTCAGTTACTTTTTAAGCTTGTGTAGATCAGCAACAATGTGAAAAGCAGAAGGTAAGTTCACTGCTGGTTGGGTCAGGCGCGGGAAAAAAATGGAAGGACTTGGGCCAGGTCGGATGTGGTTCTGTCGGGCTTGGGGCGGGTTTCATTTGCAGACCCGAGCTGGCCTTTAATGTGGAGTAATCAGTTCAGCCGTGAACTTATTGAATGGCGGAACAGGCTCGAGGGGCTGAGTGGCCTACTCCTGCTCTTAATTTGTACAACATCGCCTGGAAAGAACTGTTCTCCGAAGATCCCAGTGACAGCCGTCTATATGCATTTGGGACACCAAACCAAAACAAAGGACATTGTTCCCATGTCTTTTTTTGAAATTCAAAAATGCGCAAGTAGTCAGCTTGTGTTTTGTCTTTTTTTTGTAACAGAGCTCTAAAGCAAAATTCCCTTTATTTTTCTGGTTAACTGCGTGAGGGGCTAAGGTTTTAACACAAGAACTTTAATATTTCAATCTGTGTTTGTGTTTTACTTCATTACTGGTTAAGACTTGTTTATAATCTGAGTTTTCTTTATTAAAGAAACCTGGTGTTTTATTCTGGGATAAAACTAGAGTCTGACTGTATCGGAAGTGGGAAAAATTTAAATATATGCTGTGACCGTGGAGAAGTGGAACTAGAATAAACAGTGCACTCCTCCTGCCTCAGTCGTAACATTTACCACTACATTCCTATTTACTGCCCCTGCTTGAATGGCTTCCTGTACCATGTTACCATGGTCAGTTCGCACATCCGTCCTGCAGCCCCTGCTCTCATCCATAAAAGTTGAAAGAACCTCAAACCTGTTGGACAATTGCAAGGGCTAAGGCTCCTCCACTTCTACCTTCACAATCCCATACCTGCTTCACTCGCAGTCACAGTCCTGTCCCTAACCACTGACCAAATCAAAGATCCTATCTTAGGTGGGTGTAACTGCCTTCTGGAACAAAGTGTGCAGGTAGCTTTCCCCCTCCCTGATGCATCGCAGTGTCTGTAACTTGGCCTCCAGCTCGTTGACTCAGCCGAAACTCATTGAGCCACAGATACTTACTGCAAGCATGTTGATATAGATCACACTGGCATCCACCAGCTCCTACATACTACAGTCACAATGTGTCACCTGCCTTGCCATCTTTATTATGTCTTTATAAACTAGCAGGCATCGCTAGCCAGGCCAGCATTTATTGCCCCATCACAAATTTGCCCTTGAAGGTTGTGGTGAGCTGCTTTCTTGAATCGCTGCAGTCCTTGGTGTAGGTACACCAACGGTACTGTTAAGGGAGTTCCAGAATTTTGACCCAGCAACAGCGAAGGAACGACAATCTAGTTCCGAGTCAGGATGGTGTGTGGTTTGGAGGGGAACTAGCAGGTGGTGGTCCCATGCATCTGCTCTTGTCCTTCTAGGTGGTAGAGGTTGCATGTTTGGAAGGTGCTGTCTAAGGAGCCTTGGTGCATTGCTGCAGTGTATCTTATAGATGGGTGTGTATTCCCACTACTAAGCTTTGCTGCTGAAAAACCTTACTAATTACCTGAGTCTCAGAAGATTCTTCCAATTAATGTTATGCTAACCCCAATTAAAATTCCTTTTAGTTTGGGTAAGAGGAAGAGAAAATGTTAACCAGCCAATGGCTTGTCTTCTATGCTGGAACATCACACGTCTGTTCCTCCTTTTTTTTTTTCCCCCCTCTGCATTGAATTCCCACGTGAACCAAATTCCCACCTCCACGCTCTGGCTCACTCTGCTAAAGTTGCCATTCTGTGCACCCCTCACTCCATTTCATTTGGAAACCTGACTGCTTTTATCGAGCCCTGAGTCACTAGCTAGCTGCTACAGTTATTGACACTTATTGAACCAACTACTTTCAGCTGATTGACAGGTAACTGCCATTGTCAGGCAGCTGTCTAACAAGGCAATTTAACTAACTTAAAGTTTGAAAGTTCTATATCAGAGCCTGACTATTAATTTAAATTGAACTTGATAACTTACCCCATGAACCAAATTCCCACCTTCACACTGACTGTCACTCCCAAACCTCCACTCCATGTGCTCTTCACTCTCTGCCCAGAGACAGTGAAGGAAAAGTGATCTAGTTCCTAGTCAGGATGGTGTGTGACTTGGGGCAGGTACTGGTGTTCCCATGCATTTGCTGCCCTTGTCCTGCTAAGTGGTAGTGGTAGCAGGTTTGGAAGGTGCTGTTGAAGAAGCCTTGAATTGCTGCAGTGCATCTTGTAGATGATGCACACTGCTGCCACTGTGCGTCAGTGGTCGAGGGAGTGAATGGCACCTCATCCACAAACAATCAAGCGGACTGCTTTGTCCTGGATGGTGTTGAGCTTCTTGAGTGTTGGAGCTGCACCCATCCAGGTAAGTGGAAACAATTACATCACACTCCTGACTTGTGCCTTGTAGATGGTGGACAGGCTTTGGGGAGTCGGGAGGTGTGTTACTCGCTGCAGGATTCTGACCTCTTGTAGCCGCAGTATTTGTGGCTGGTCCAGTTCAGTTTTTGGTTATTAGTAACTCCCAGGATGTTAATAGTGGGGGGGTTCAGCGATTTGGTCCAAGGGTAGATGGTTAGATTAGATATGGGATATTTGGCATTGTAAATAAGAGCATTGAATACAGAAACCAGGAAGTCATGCTAAACGTTTTACAAATCACTGGTTCGGCCTCAGTTGAAGTATTTTGTACCAGTCTGGGCAGCACTCTTTTTAGGAAAGGACGTCCAGGCCTTGGAGAGGGTGCTGAGGACGTTTACCAGGGTAACACCAGGAATGAGGGATGTCAGTGATCTGTAGAGAACGGAGAAGCTGTGATTGTTCTCCTTGGAGTAGAGAAGGTTAAGGGGAGATTAAACAGGCATTTCAAATTAACAGTGGTTTAGATAGAGCACATAGAGAAACTGTTTCCTCTGGTAAGTGGGTTGGTCACCAGTGATCAGAGATTTGAAATAATTGGCAGAAAAACTAGAAGGGAAATGAGGGTTACTTTCTCACCAAAGTTGTTTTCATGTTTAGGGGAAAAAAAACGAATGTTTGGGGTTAAGTTGGGTAGTTTCCAGCAACACAAGCCAAAGAGCTGCTTTGTGTGCTGTAAGATTCTGTCCGTGAAATCTTAGTCCCTGCTAAGAATTCCAGGTAACTTATTATTTGAGATGTGGCAAGGCCAGCATTTGTTGCCCATCCTTAATTGCCCTTGAACTGATTGACTTGCTAGGCCATTTCAGAGGGCATAAGAGTCAACCACATTGCTGTGGGTCTGGAGTCACATGTAGGCCAGACCAGGTGAGGACGGCAGATTTCCTTCCCTAAAGGACATTAGTGAACTAGATGGGTTTTTCAACAGTAGTTTCATTTCACCATTACTGAGTTTCGCTTTCAATTCCTGCTTTTTTTTTATTGATTTGATAGCATTTATTTAATACAATTTAAAGTCCACCAGCTACTGTGGTGGGATTTGAACCCATGTCCCCAGCTACTGGATTACTAATTCAGTGACTTTACCACTACACCACCATCTCCCCTTTGAATGGGCAAGCATCATTTAATCAATAAAGCTGATGTAGAATGGAACCCTACACAGAAGCTACAAAGTCTTTGGCTGGAACTTTACAGTTCTTCATCCTTTCCGCCACCCCCAGTGAGCAGGCTGGTGGAGTGTGGGGGAGATGTAATTCTGAGTTGGGGGGGGGTGGTGGTGCTGTTCCTGACACACCCCCTCGCCCACCCCATTGCAATTTTACGCAGGGCAGAAGTGGCAAACAGCCCACCTGCCCCAGACCAATCAAGGCCCTTAAGTGACCAATTAACTGGCACTTGGCCTCCTCCCACCCCAGTGGGGTATTTTTCTCCTCGGCAGCAAAGTCCTCAAGAACCCTGCCTGGTAAAACTTGGTGGCCTTCTTGCCGGCTTTGGGTGGGGTTGGGTCCTCTGGTGCACCATGTGCTCCAGAGGGCCAGTCCTGCCCCCAGCGCACAACACTCAACCCTTTTTGACCCCTGCCCCCCTTTTTTTCCCCCCCTCCCCGCCTCACTGGGGCCTGGCCGATTGTCCCCGGCGAGGCCCTTAAAAACTTGCTTCCTTTCCTGGGCTGTCCTTATTGCCTCTGCCATGGCCACAGCCCCTGTTGGTGCTGCTGGGACTAAGTGATTGGCTGGCAGCTCCATTAGGTGGGACGTCCTGCCTCAAGGTGGAAGTCCCACCCTAGACCAGATAAGGGCCCAGGGAGCGAAAAATCCAGGCATGGCTCACGACAGACTATGGCTGGTGGGTGGGACCTCCTGTCAGATCGCAAAATTCCAGCCTTTTGTTCCATCTTGGAGAAACGTTCCTTTTTTACGCAATATCCCAAAATAAGCTAAGTGGCCATTTGACTGGAAAAAAGTGTCATTATGCGAAAGAAATTAGGGGAGCTTTGCTCCTATTAATTCTCTTTAATGGAGTGTGAAATGGTGAAAATTATATTTAATTGAACAGGCAGGCAGTGTATTGTACTAGGGAGGTCAGTTTGTTTTGACGTCGTAAATCTTTCTGTACCAGGGCCGCAATGTTTTCTCCAAGGATTAATTTAGAATCTGCTTATAGTTTACTGAATATAATGTGTACATTTTTTCTGTGAAAGTTTTCCTTAGTAATTATGGGAAGAATGTTGAAAGAACTCTGCTTGTGCCTTGAGGGGGTGTGTATGAGTTTGGGTGTGGAGGCTAGCATTGATTTTTAATGGCCTGATTTTTTTGCCATGTTCCTGTTGTGATGAGCTGTATGTAAGAAGCCCTGATCAGTGAAATTTTACTCCTGTAATCCATAGTGCATGCATGTACTTGACCCTACTCTTTCTAGAAACATCAGATGTTTCAGTAGAGAAACAAACAAAGTATTTTTTTTCACTATATCTGTTCTTGGGATGTGAGCATCACTGGCAAGTCCAACATTTATTGCCCTGGAGAAGGTGGTGGTGAGCTGTCGTCTTGAACTGCTGCAGTCCCTGTGGGGTAGGTACACCTACATTGGTGTTAAGGGAGTTCAAGGATTTTGATTCGACAGTGAAGGAATGGTGATATAGTTGCAAGTCAGGATGGAGTCTGACTTGGAGGGAACTTGTGTTGTTCCCATGCATCTTCTGACCTTGTCCTTCTCAGTGGTAGAGGTCACAGGTTTGGAAGGTGCAGTTGAAGCAGCCTTGGTGAGGTTCTGCAGTGCATCTTGTAGATGGTACAGACTGCTGCCACTGTGCGTCAGTGGAGGGAGTGAATGTTTAAGGTGATGGATGGGGCTCCAATCAAGCGGGCTGCTTTGTCCTGGATGATGAGCTTCTTGAGTATTGTTGGAGCTGCACCTCATCCAGGCAAGCGGAGAGTATTCCATCACACTCCTGACTTGTGCCTTGTAGATGATGGACAGGCTCTTTGGAGTCAGGAGGTGAGTTACTCACTGCAGGATTCCTAGCCTCTGAGCTGCTCTTGTAGCCACAGTATTTAGTTATATATGGCTGGTTGAATTCAGTTTCTGGTCCGTGGGAACCCCCAGGATGTGGGAGATGGTAGGAGATTCAGCAGTGGTAATGTCGTTGAATGTCAAGGGGAGATGGTTAGATTCTCTCTTGTTGGAGATGGTCTTTGCCTGGCACTTGTGTGGCACGAATGTTACTTGACGCTTTCACTGTCTGTATTTTTACCTTCGTCTAATCCCAAAGAATCTACATTCTTGTCTTGCTGTGTGCCTCTGCTGAGGACATCCTAAAGCATTTCCATTTTGATGTGGAGTCAGTGCATTTGACAAATGCTACTGCCATTTTGCACGCAGCTGAATCCCACAAATATCAGTGAGGTGATGGCCTATGAAGCTGCTTTTTCAGTGGTGGTTAATGGAGGAATATTTAGCATGGAGAAATCCCTGCTTGCCTTTGAAGTAGTGCCACAGGATTTTTTCATATCTATCCAAAAGAGACAGACAGTGCCTCCAGGTAATATGTCATCATATCTCGTCACCTCTGAATGCCACACCTCCTCAAGTCTATCTTGGGTGCTTTCGTCCTGAAGTGGGCCTTGAGCCTTCTGTCTTTGGGATGAGAGTGTTACCAAATGAACCAAGCTCCTAAGATGCATTATATGGAGACCATGCTTTAGTATGGATAAAGGCTTGTGTGTATTCTGCTTTTGGACATTTCAGTGAATTGTTTGTACAGGGAGAGCAGTTTTCACATTCTTTATCATAACCTGAGAATATCAAATGTCAATTTTTAATCAAATTTTAATCTGTAGTCATAAACTGTATAGATTACTTTATGAACTAATAATTAGACTTCCATTTATGCAAGCTAGAAACTATTGGTCTCGAGTCCTGGACTCTGCCCACTCGGTCCTTCCCTCCCATCACTGGCTCCATTGGTCAGAAGATTCCGGATTAAAATCCCACTCCAGGACTTGAGCACAAAAATCAAGGCTGACACTCCAGTGCAGTACTGAGGGAGTGCTGCACAGTCAGAGCTACTGTCTCAGATGAGATGTTAAACAGAGACCCCGTCTGCCCCCTCAGGCGAACATAACAGATCCTACTGACTTTCACGAACAGTGTTTTGAAGAGCAGGAGCGTTCTCCCTTGTGTCCTGGCCAATATTTAATACCGCAATCAACCAATCAAAAACAGATTGGTCATTATCCCATTAATTGTGGGAGCTTGCTGTGCTCAAATTGGCTGCTGTGTTTCCTACATTACAACAGTGACCACACTTCAAAAGTACTTTTTTTTTCATTGTAAAGTGCTTTGAGACATCCAGTGATCGTGAAAGGTGCTATGTAAATGCAAGTCTTTTTTTTTTTCCTGCCCTGTTGTGATCTTCAACCAATTTCTTATGCACTCCCAAAGGTTATGCTAAATCCTTAACACTTTGTAGCACTTCACTCTCCTTATGGCCACTGAAATTGAAGTTAATGGAGTGATTGCAGTGTAAAACAAGCTGCTGATTCGCTATTGCTGAACACCAACTACACCCACTTTGGGAATATGGATATAAGTTTTTCCACAATTCACTTAGGGTTTCACTTACTCAAAGAAGTTAAGGAGGTTGGTCAGGCTGCATCTGATTTCGTGCTGACTGTTGTTCATTCCCTTGTTATTGTACAATGAATCAAGTTTGCTGCTGATAATTCAATTGTTTTTCAGTTGCACAATGTATTCACAATTCTCAACAGAATGTGAGTTGTCATGGTAAAGGTGAAGTGAATTGAAATGTAGGGCTCCAATGCTGAACTACAAGGCCAATGGGGGATGAGAGGAAAGACTTGCATTTATATAGTGACTTTCAGGATGTCCCAAAGCGTTTTGCAGCCAGTTAAATTTTTTTCTGAAGTGTGGTCTCTTGTTATGGAATCGTGGTTGTCGATTTGCACACGGCAAGATCCTACAAATGGGTATCCTGGCCAACATTCCTTTTTGACAGCTGTCATCACCAAAAGAGATGAACCGTTCATTCTCCTCATTGTGGGATGTTGCTTTGTTTTTCTTTGTCTATAAATGTGAACTCCACAAATAATTGTTTGAGAAGCACTATGGGGACATAAAGTGCTACAAAAATACCAGTGCTGTATCTTTTTCCCCCCCCCCACCATTGTTTAAAACTGAAAGCTATTTTGCGCTGCCTTTGCTGGCAGTCCTGGCCATCAGCCCTACAGATGTAGCACTTTGGCCCAATTCAGCAGCTCAATGTCCCCATTCAAAGTGCACAACCATAACCAAGCTTGGCAAAATACTCTTAACCTCAAATGTTCCAGATCGATGATTGATTGGCAAGTGCCCTGCTTAGTTTACAAAAGGAAAATATTGCATGAAGCTCCTTTATTTTTTTTTAAGGATAGCACAGGTACTTTGATCAGTTACTGGGATCACTACACAACACGACTGGTTTTGTAGTTACCTTGAGTGCTCTGAGCTGCAAGATAAGGCGAACTTGAGCTGCAGTCTGTGTTGGTCTTTACAGTGAGAAAAGCACAGTTCAGTGTTAAAATAATCACAACACTGGATGCTGGAAATCTAAATGCTGGAGACACTCAGCAGGCCAGGCAATATCTGGAGAGGAGGAGGTAGAATTACCATTTCAGGATGATGATTTTTTTTTTTATCAGATGTGGAAGATGTTCAAAATGAACACCTGACCTGAGTTTGGAGGAGTGATTTTGTGTGTATTGGACATATTCTCACCTAGGACCGAGCTGGTTTAGAAGTGATCTGACCGCTGTTTTTAGGATTCTAAAGGCTCACGTCGCCCATGACGACCTGTCTCACCTTGTCCAGAGGACTGGGCCTGCACGTGAAGGGGGGGCAAATTCAAAACTAATCTGCAGAAACATTATTTCGGTGAGCAAGTGGTCAATCTATGGAACAGGCTCCCTTGGAAGCTGCTGAAAGCCGTTAGTATTGATTAAATGCTTATGCAAATTAGGACAATTGTTGAGAAAATGTTTGGGAAACCAGTTTGAGTAATGAGACATGATGACGTGGTGAGTGTGGTGCGCTCGACAGGAATAGGTGACTGATTCCTAAAACTCTCCATCACTAAAATTTTCACTTCACGGCTGGGTCTGTTGTAGACCCACTGATAGAGATTGATTACAGCAATCATGGAGTTTTTGACTATTCAGGACTAAAGGAGTAGTAGCACTATGGTAATGGCATCAGTAAGCCAGAGGCCCAGACTGATTCTCTAGGGACCCGAGTTCAAATCCCACCACTGCAGCTGGAATGTATTTAAATTCAGTTAATCTGGAATAAAATGCTAGTCCCATTAATCATGAAACTACCAGAATGTCATTTAAAAACCCATCTAATTCCTCCAGAGGAAATCTGCCGTCTTTACCCAGTCTGGCCTTCATGTGACCCCAGACTCGCAGCAATGTGCTTGACGCTTAACTGCCCTCTGAAATGGCCTAGCAAGCCACTCAGTTGTATCAAACCGCTACAGAAAAGTCAAATAAGAATAAAACCAGAAGGACCACTCTGCATTTGTTCTAGACACCAGAAAGGACAAAAGCCCAGCCCAGCCTACAAAGCTCTCCTCACTAACATCTGGGGATTTGTGACAAAAGCAACAGCCTGATCTGGTCATGCTTAATGAATCATACCTCAATAGCCCATGTACAGCCATCACCATCCCTGGGTATGTCCTGTCCCACTGGCAGTGCCGACCCACCAGAGGTGGTACAGTGGTATACAGTCAGGGAAGGAGTGGCTGCGGGAATCCTCAACATCGACTCCGGACCCCATGAAGTCTCATGGCATCAGGTCAAAAATAGGCAAGGAAACCTCCTGCTGATTACCACCTACTGCCCTCTCTCAGCTGATGAATCAGTACTCCTCTATGTTGAACACCACTTGGAAGAAGCACTGAGGATGGCAAGAATGCAGAATGTACTCTGGGTGGGGGACTGCAATGTCCATCACCAAATGTGGCTCGGTAGCACTACTGCTCGAGCTGGCTGTGTCCTGAAGGATGTATCTGCCAGATTGGGCTTGTCGCAGGTGATGAGAGATCCAACAAGAGGGAAAATGTACTTGACCTCGTCCTCCCCAATCTACCTGTTCCAGATGATTCTTCCCATGACTGTATTGATAGGAGTGACCACTGCACAGTCTTTGTGGAGATGAAGTCCAATCTTTACATTGAGGATACCCCACCATTGTGTTGTGTGGCAGTACAGTGTTAAATGGGATAGATTCAGAACGGATCTAGCAGCTCAAAACTGGGCATCCATGAGGCACTGTGGGCCATTATCAGCAGCAGAATTGGATTCAACAGCAATCTGTAACCTCATGGCCTGACATCCCCCACTCCATCATTCCAATTACCATCAAACCAGGGGACCAACCCTGGCTCGATGAAGTGCAGGAGAGCATGCCAGGAGCCGCACCAGGCATACTTTTTATATATAAAAAAAAAAAAATTAGGTGCCAACCTGGTGAAGCTACAACATAGGACTACTTGTGTACCAAACAGTGTAAGCAGCATGTGAACGAGCGATGTGATCCCACAACCACAGTGGCGCAGTGGTTAGCACCGCAACCTCACAGCTCCAGCGACCTGGGTTCAATTCTGGGTACTGCCTATGTGGAGTTTGCAAGTTCTCCCTGTGTCTGCGTGGGTTTCCTCCGGGTGCTCCAATTTCCTGCATGCCAAAGACTTGCAGGTTGATGGGTAAGTTGGCCATTAGCAATTGCCCCTAGTATAGGTAGGTGGTAGGGAAATATAGGGACAGGTGGGGATGTGGTAGGAATATGGAATTAGTGTAGGATGTATAAATGGGTGGTTGATGGTCGGCACAGACCTGGTGGGCCGAAGGGCCTGTTTCAGTGCTGTATCTCTAAACTTTAAACTTAAAAAAAAAACCCAACAGATCAGATCTAAGCTCTGCCATGTCCAGTCATGAATGGTGGACAATTTGAACAGTCAACAGGAGGAGGCTCCAAAAACATCCCCATCCTCAATGATGGGGGAGCCCAGCATATTCAAAAGACCAGGCTGAAGCATTTGCATCCATCTTCAGCCAGAAGTGCTGAGTGAATGATCCATCTCTGCCTCCTGCTGAGGTTCCCAGTATCACATGATGGTCTTCAGCCAATCCGATGCACTCCGCGTAATATCAAGAAATTGCAGAAGGCACTGGATGCAGCAAAGGTTATGGGCCCTGATGACATCCTGGCTGTAGTACTGAAGAGTTGTGCTCCAGAACTATCGGCGCCCTTATCTAAGCTGTTCCAGTACAACTACAATACTGGCATCCGTCTGTGGGGAAATTGCCTAGGTATGTCCTGTACACAAAGCCGGACAAATCTAATTATAGTTCCATCAGTCTACTCTGAGTCATCAGCAAGATGATGGAAGGTGTCATCGACAGTGCTATCAAGCAACAGCCTGCTCACCACTGCTCAGTTCTCTGCTCCAGACCTCATTACAGCCTTGGTCCAAACATGGACAAAAGAGCTGAATTCCTGAGGTGAAGCAAGAGTGACTGTCCTGGACAACATCAAGGCAGCATTTGACCAAGTGCAGCATCAAGGAGCCCGAGCAAAATTGAAGTTGGTGGGAATCCAGGGGAAAACTCTCCACTAGTTGGAGTCATATCTAGCACAAAGGAAGATGATTGTGGTTGTTGGTCAATCATCTCTGCCCCAGGATGTCACTGCAGGAGTTCCTCAGGGTAGTGTCCTAGGCCCAACTATCTTCAGCTGCTTCATCAATGACCTCCTTCCTTCAAGCATAAGGTCAGACGTAGGGATGTTTGTACAATGTTCAGTACCATTCGCTACTCCTCAGATACTGAAGCAGTTTGTGTCCACCTGCAACGAGACCTATACAACATTCCGAGTTGGGCTGACAAATGGCAAGTAACAATGATGCCACACAAGTGCCAGGCAATGAGAGAGAAACCAACCATCTCCTCTTGATGTTCAATGGCATTACCATCGCTGAATTCCTCCATTTTCAACATCCTGGGGGTCACCGTTGACCAGAAACTGAACTGGACCAGCCACATAAAGACTGTGGCTACAACAGCCGGTCAGAGGCTAGGAATCCTGAGGCGAGTAACTCTCCTCCTGACTCCCAAAGCCTGTCCACCATCTACAAGGCACAAGTCAGGAGTGTGATGGAATACTTTCCACTTGCCTGGATGGGTGCAGCTCCAACAACACAAGAAGCTCGACACCATCCAGGACAAAGCAGCCTGCCTGATCGGCCCCATTCACCACCTTATTTTTTAAAACATTCACTCCCTCCACCATGGGCACACAGTGCATTCTGTAGATGGTACGCACTATCAACTTGCCAAGGCTCCTTCAACATCCACCAAACCTGCATCTCTACCATCTAAGGACATGGGCAGCAGACACACGGGAACGTCACCACCTGCAAGTTCTCCTCCAAGGCGCACACCATCCTGGCTTGGAACTATATCACCGTTCCTTCACTGTCACTGGGGCAAGGACCTGGAAACCCTTTGGTAATACCACAATTCAAGAAGGCAGCTCTTGCCAGTGATCCTGACATTCCAAGAACAATAAAATAAAATTTTAAAAGTACCAGGATGGTAGATGAACTGGATGGCTTTTGTTTTGATTTTTGCTGAGTAATTCCTGTTACCTTCCTCAGTCCACAGCTGCTCGATCTGCTAAGTGTCTACAGTATCTTCTTGAAATGAATGATCTCAGTTGATGTCCCTGCCTTGTATCCTTGCCACCAGCTTGTACAGCTGATGGACCAGTGACTGAGGATGCTGATGCAGACAGGTCGTACTGAGCCAGGTCACTGTTGCAGCTGAGATTTGATAACCACCTTCAATTTCTCGGGCCTGAGGAAGTAGAAATTGCTATCGTGTCCAATAGAAATGTGGCACAAAATCATTTAAAACCGCTGAGCAATTTAAACGTCATAAACCCCCTGGAAATTCTTAAGCTTATTTTACCTGCTCACCGATCAATCTTTTGTGAAACACAAACAAGAAATTCTGGAATCACTCAGCAGGTCTGGCAGCATCTGTGGAAAGAGAAGCCGAGTTAACGTTTCGGGTCAGTGACCCTTCTTCTGCTTCTCTTTCCACAGATGCTGCCAGACCTGCTGAGTGATTCCAGAATTTCTTGTTTGTGTTTCAGATTTCCAGCATCTGCAGTATTTTGCTTTTATTTTAATCTTTTGTGAAGATTGGGTAGCTACACTGTAGTGCAGAATGTAAATCAACTGTGGGTGATTTTAATCTTGTAGATTGGACAAATCAACTTGGCAAAGGTCGCCGAGAGGATGAGTTCCTAGTGTATTAGGGACAGTTGCATAAAATTATGTTCTGGAACCAACCCAGGAGCAGGCTATTTTAGACCTGGTAATGCGTAATGAGATGGGATTATTACATGACCTCATAGTGAAGGAACCTTGAGGCAAGAGTGATCATATGACTAATTTCGCATTCAGTTTGAGGGTAAGCAATTTGGGTCTGAAGCTAGTGTCTTACCCTTGTAATTACCTTTTATTTAAGTTTATGAAGACAGGTGGCTAAAGTGGACTGGGAAAATAAGTTTAAAAAGACAGAGAAACAGTGGCAGACATTTAAGGAAATAGTTCATAACTCTCAACAAAGATATGTGCCACTGAGAAGGATGCACCATCTGTGGCTCGCTAACAAAGTTAAGGATGGTATCATTGAAAGAAAAAAGTTGTCATGCTGCAAAGATTAGTGGTAGGCTGGAAGATTGGGGAACTTTTCGAAACCAGAAATAGAGGGAGAAATTAAAGTATGAGAGTGAACTAGCAAGAAATATAATTGGAGTAAAAGTTTCTACAAATATATAGAAATGAATGGCTAAACTAAATGTTTGTCCCTTAGAGGATGAGACTGGGGAATTGATAATGGGCAATAAAGAAATGGAAGAGACTTTGAACAAGTATTTTGTATCTGTCTTCACTGTAGGAGACACCAAAAGTATCCCAAGAATAGCAGAAAATCAACCACTATAGGAGAGTTATTGGGACTAAATGCTAACAAGGCCCCTGGACCTGATGGCCGGTATCCCCAGATATTCAAAGTAGTGGCTGCAGAGATAATGGATGCATTGGTTGTAATCTTCCAAAATTCCCTAGATTCTGGAAAGGTCCCTGTGGATTGGAAAACTGCAAATGCAACACCTCTATTCAAGAAAGGGGGTAGCGAAAAGCTGGAAACTATAGGTCAGTTAGCCTAACATCTACCGTTGGGAAAATGCTAGAATCCATGATTAAGGAAGTAGTAGCCGGACATTTAGAAAATCATCATGCAATCAGGTAGAATCGACATTGTTTTATGAAGGGGAAATCACATTTGACAAATTTATTAGAGTTCTTTGAGGATGTAACAAACAGATTGGATAAAAGGGAACCAGTAGATGTAGTGTATTTGGATTTCTAAAAGGCATTTGATAAGGTGCCACATCAAAGGTTACTACACAAGATAAGAGCATGTTGTGTTGGGGGTAATATATTAGCATGGATAGAGGATTGGCTAACAGGAAACAGTTGGGATAAATTGTGCATTTTTAGTTTGACAAACTGTGCCACAGGGATCAGTGCTGGGACCTCAACTATTTACGATCTATATTAATGACTTGGATGAAGGGACCGAGTGTATTGAAGCCAAATTTGCTGATGATGCAGAGATAGGTATGAAAGGAAGTTGTGAAGAGGATACACAGTGTCTGCAAAGAGATATAGATAAGTTAAGTGGGCAAAGATTTGGCAGATGGAGTTTTATGTGGGAAAATGTGAGGTTGTCCACTTTGGTAGAAAAGCAGAATATTATTTACATGGAGAGAGACTGCGGAATGCTGTGGTACTTGGGGATTAGAATTACAAAAAAGTTAGCATGCAGGTACAGAAAGTCATTAGGAAGAAAATGGAACATTGGCATTTATTGCAAGGGGGATGGAGTATAAAAGTGGGGAAGTCTTGCTGCAATGGCACAGGGCACTGGTGAGACCACATCTAGAGTGCTGTGTGCTGTTTTGGTCTCCTTGCTTGAGGGATATACTTGCATTGGAAGCAGTTCAGAGAAGGTTCACTAGGCTGATTTCTGGGATGAAGGGTTTGTCTTATTAGGAAAAGTTGGGCCTATACTATTGGAGTTTAGAAGAATGAGAGGTGATATTATTGAAACATATATTCCAAGGGGGCTTGACAGGGTAGATGCCTTGTGGGGATTCTAGAACTTGGGGGCACAGTTTCAAATTAAGGGATCTCCCTTTTAAGCTGGAGATGAGGAGGAATTTCTTAGTCAATTAATCTTTGGAATTCTCTTCCCTAGAGAGCAATGGAGGCTGGGTCGTTGAATAAATTCAAGGTTGAGTTAGATTTCTGATATTCTAGGGAGTAAAGGGTTATTTGGGGGGGGGGGGGGTGGGTGGAGGGCAGGCAGGAAAGTGGAGTTGAGGCCACAATCAGATCAGCCATGATCTTGTTGAATGGCGCCGCAGACTCTAGCAGCCAAATGGCCTACTCCTGCGCCTATTTCTTATGTTTATCTTACTAGTTAATTTTTGTTTTCTGCCAGCAGACCAATATCTGGTAGATATGCACCAGAATTCATCTGTCCTTAGCCACTCAAACCCATTTACTAGAATAGCCCATAGTGACCAAAATTAATTATTTAGTTTTGAGTTCCCAGAAATTGCTTTTCCTTCACCAGATATCAGCCTTTCTCGAAGATGATGATCCTCATCCCAGGGATTGATTGACTGCCAAGCTCCATCATAAATATGATCTCATCATTGTCTGGGTTTCCATTTTCACTTCATTAGAATTTTTGAACCTCCTTGTTTCAAATGAAACATGCAGAGTTTTTGCATGTCTGGAATCTATGTGGCTGTTGATCTAGATTAAATTTCAATTGCTTTAACTCAACCCATACAATTCGCTTAATTGTATATATGTGGCCTATCTAAAGAATCAGGGCATTAATATAGGGGCAATTTTTCTTCTAGCTTTGTTTTAATAGTCAGATCAGTTTTGATCATTTGGCCTTGAATTTAGTGAGCAGTCAATACAAGGTAGTAGAAGACAGACCTGTTGGCGAAAGGTAGTATTGGATGGTTCAGTCCTTCCGGTGATCTGAGCAGTTATACTGCGTTGCAAATTCAGTTGTTTCTAACAGAGCTCTTGCGCTCTGTGTCTGGAATGTTACATTGGGTGGGAGGCCCCACCCACTGGCTGAAAAGGTGGTGTCGAGCCTGCTTCCGTTGGGACTTGGGAGCCACGCTGGGATTTTTCGCTACCCGGTCCCTTAATTAGTCTTGGGAGGGACCTCTACCTCCTTGAGGCGGGAAGTCCCACCTAATGGAGCTGCTGGCTAAGCAGGGGGCTGGCAGCTTTTAGTCCCAGCAGCGCCACCGGGGGCAGTGGCCACTGCTGGGACTACACCCAGCCGTCGGAAGCAACAGGAAGGACGGCCCTGAAACTCGGGTAAGTTTTTTGGGGCCTCGCCGGGCCCTGGCAGGCAAGGGGGTCGGTTAGTTGGGGGTGGTGGTGAGTGTTGTGCTTTGGGGGTGGCCCTCTGTGGAACACGTGGTGCCCGATCAGGCAGGCCTGCCTGCTCCGCCCAAGCCCGCAAGAAGCCCGCCTTGTTTTACCTGACGGGGGTTCTTTGGGGCCCTTGCTGACTACAAAATACCATAGTAACGCACACTCTGTGATGGTGGCTATTGAACTCTGACATATGGACATGCAAAAATATATTATCAATTAAATATTGATATCTGCAATGTGCATAAATCCAATGAAAAATATCCGCAATGGATTAATTACCCTTTGTGATTTGATGAGGGGCTTCAGTTTTGTGGAGAGACTGGAGAAGCTGGGATTGTTCTCCTAGAGCAGCCAAGATTAAGGGGGAAATTGATAGAGGTGTTCAACATCCTGAAGGGCTTTGATTAAGTAAAGCAAAACTTTTCCAGCGACAGGAGGGTCAGTAACCAGAGGACACACTTAAGGTAATGGGCAGAAGAGCCAACGGAGGAGCTGAAAAATTTTTAAGCGTTGGGTTGTGATCTGGAATGTGCTGCCTGAAAGGGAAGTGGAAGCAGATTCAATAGTGACTTTCAAAAGAGAGTTGGATAAATACTTGAAAAGGAGAAATTTGCAGGTCTGTGGGGAAGGAGCAGGGGGAGTGTAACTAATTGGATAGCTCTTTCAAAGAGCCAGAACAGGCACGATGGGCTGAATAGCCTCCTGTGTAAAAATTGAAGAACTGCACTTTAGATTTTTTTTTTCTTAAATTAAATATCCTACTTATTGGCAAATTAAAGGCAGTGATTTTTTTAATTTTTACCCTTGATTAATACGATGAAGTGAAACATCTACCTGACTTGGAGTTAAACGTAAGACTGTCTCTAAGTAGAGAAGTCCGAGTTAACAAAACAAGTATATAAGGGGAGTGCCACCTGACTCTTGGCATTAATGGAGAAGTACTAGAAATGACTTCATTTTTATAAAAAAAACTTCAAAGCACTTACTAGATTAACTAAGAGCTTGTTCAGCTCCAAGGAAGCCAGGATTTCTGCTGGTGCAGCTATTAATACTATAAAATCAGAATCTCACACGCGATCAATTATTAAATAATCTTTTGTCTTTTGAGTGAAATGTTGGAACTGTCCAGTTAAGTGAGAGTTAATTAACACATTTGTAATGACCTCCCACAAAAAAAGTTAAGCTCAACAAAAGTGAGTGAAGAAAAGTCTCCCCTTTTACATTTTAAAGCCTTGCTAAAAGCCATTAATGCTGAATAATTGCAGCATTCTGGAGTTGCAATAACAACCTGCATTTATATAGTGCCTTCCACAACCCTTCACGATAGATATCTGCACTTCTCAAGTTCTGTTCTCTGAACGTCCCTAATTTCAGTTGCTCCACTATTGGTAGCTGTGCTTTCAGCTGCCAAGATTCTAAGCTCTGGAATTCCCTCCCTACTCCTCTCTGCCTCTCTACCCCTCTGACCTTCTTAAAACTACCTCTTTGACCAAGCTTTTGGTCATCTGCTTTAATATCTCAAGTGGCTTAGTGTCGAATTTTGCTTTTATAATGCTCCAGTGAAGTGCCATGGCGCATTTTATTGCATTAAAGGTGCTATATCAATATGAATTGTATATTTTATGTTCTCAGTGGAACATAGGGGTACAGTTGCATAGTGGTTATATTACTGGATGAGTAATCCAGAGGACTAGACTAATGATCTAGAGACATTGGTTCAAACCCAACCATGGTTGCTAAGAAATTTTAAATTCAATGTTAAATAAATCTGGAATAAAAATTTAGACTGTGAATCTACCAGATTATTGTAAAAACCCATCTGATTCACTAATGTTCGTTAGGGAAGGAAATCTGCCGTGATACCTGGTCTGGCCTACATGTGACTCCAGACCCACAGCAATGTGGTTGACCCTTAACTACCCTCTGAAATGGCCTAGCAAGCCACTTAGTTGTTTCAAGAAGGTGGCTCACCACCACCTTCCAAAGGACAATTGGGGGTGGGCAATAAATGCTGACCTTGCCAGCTACGCCTGTATTCTTTGAATAAAAAAAATTTATGTATTTTGTTTTTGTTTTTGTTGCAGTCATCACTAACCAACAGTGATATAATATTTGTGAAGTTACATGCCCCTTGGGAAGTTCTTTGTAGATATGCAGAGTTAATGAATGTACGAATGCCTTTCAGGTAAGCAAAGATATGCTGTTTTTCCTCAATTATTCCGTTGGTGGTTTTGTCTGTATCTTTTGTTTGAGCTGGGTGTGGAGGGATTGTTAACTCAATGTTGGAAGTACACAATAGGCCTGTTGGCATCTATAGGGAAAAAGGTAGGCCAACATTTCGGGGAAGGTCCCTTGTGTCCTGATGAAGGGTTTATACCCAAAATGTTGATCTCTCTTTTCTCTTGGCAGGTGTTGATGGTTCTGTGCTTTTCTGTTTTTGTTTACAACACGTTTGCAGCAATTCCCTTTCCATCTAATTTGAAGCTCTTGGCTGTGTCCCGCCATGAAAAATTGGACTGGGAAAATACATTTTCATCTGCTTAGAATCCATTCTTGATCATGTTCCCAGAACATTGAGTGCTTTTAGTTTGGAACGATGTAGAGAAAAAAAAGCCATTAACTGACCGGTGAGCTATAATTAAATCGATTATAGGGTGTCAGTCAATTATAATTGGACGGTTGAAGAGCAATCTGATCAAGGTCTTGAAGACTCTGAAGAGTTATGATTGTGTTTCATTTGGTAACTGCTCCCTTCAACCAATGTGCCATGATGAACCAAATCATGTCCCACAGGCACAGTGGGCTGAATGGCTGTCTCCTGTGTTGCATCATTCTGTAATTCTCCAAATAACTGGAGGGAAAGAAATGTTTACAGCGCAGAAGAGGACCATTTGAACCATTGTGCCTATGCTTTTAGAGCAAACCAAAACCAATCCTACTGACCCACTCTCCCCAGCTCTGTACCTTCCTCTCTCATCCCTAAGAGATGCAGCATTCTCTGCCTCAACCACTCACTTTGGGGAAACATTCCATGTTCTAACAAGTCTTTGCAGAAAGAAATGTCTTCAGACCCCTTTTAACTCAGATCTACAGAATTATTACAATGAATGGAAAAGGAGAATTAATGTTTTAAAGCCAATTGTTTGGTTTCTCACCAGTTGTTTTCTATGTTTGATCTCTTAATCTCTCTTTTTAGTCTTTTCTCCTACCTCTTGCAGGCTTATATCTTCAATCTCCCTTTCCTTCCTTGCTAGTTCATACTGTAACTGACGACGGGTTTTCTTCTCGACTGGCTTCATTTTTGCTGTTCTTCCAGGAGAAAAATCTATTACCTGCACCGACGGTACAAGTTCATGAGCAGGTTGGTGTGACTGAGCGTTGCCTGAAAGCTAATCAGCATGAACTGAGACTGTGCTGTTTCCTAATCTCATAGACTAGAAGATGCCCTAATTATTTCTTGACGACATTCCATTATCTTGATCGAATGCCAAGCTCTGGTCCCCACTGCTGAAAACCAAAGCCCACTTGCATTACCTTCTGACAGAACAATGTTACACAGCAGAATATTTTAAATAAAGGCACCTTGCTTTAGACCCTCATTACACCTTTTATCTCTTGGTCAAGTAAAATATTGCATGTCAACAATATCTGTTTAAAACTACTTGCTTGCTGACTGAATAAGTTTGTAATTCTACTAATATATATAAATGCCCTTTTAATATTGGATAAGGATTTTCCACAACAACTGGAGGTAACACTACCATCTGCCATTGCTTTTATTAATGCTTGTCTTGCAAATGTCTGCCCTGCATGGTAGGAGACCAACCTTAGCAGTTTTCTAAGAGAATGGATTGAGCAGGAACAAGCCTTTATAAAAACCTAACAGGAGCAGTCTATATGGACCCATCAAACTACTCAGCCATTCAATACAATCATGGCTGATCTTTTACCTCCATCCACTTTCCTGCTCTATCCCCATAGCCCTTAAGTTCCCTAGTGTCCAGAACACACACTGAGTATCAAGACTGAGACAGAGACAATGACCATCCGCAGCTCTCTAGGGTAGAGAATTCCAAAGATTCACAATGCACTGACTGAAGACGTTTCTGCTCATCTCAGCCTGAAATGGCCAACCCTTTATTGAGACTGTGACCCCATTTTCTAGACTCGTTGTTCAGCTCTTAAACAGTGTGGGGTGTAAGATGGGCTGCCAACAAAGTGAGAAATGGACTTGCCATTCCTTTTATATTTGAGACAATGAATCCCAGAGGATCAGCTTTGATCTCTGTGCAGTTGAGCTGATGAGTGACAAGGAAATGTTTCATTATTGAAAACTGTGTGGAATATGAGCCAATTATATGTTCCAGCAGCACACTCCTGTGGGGATGGTGATGGGTAGGTTACAGGAGACACTGTTTTAGAAGGGCAGTGACCCATGGGCCCAGAATTTCCTGGAACCTGAAAATGGCGATGGATGGCATTAATTAGACAGTATGCGTTCTGATGCTGTAGTGGCAAATTTGAGGCCACGTCTGTTTAGTAACTGATTTAGAATATGCTGCAGCGAGCATTGTGATTTACTCAGGAGCAGAGCAGGACCAGACACACAACTGAGCAACAGGTCATTTAACACTTCCATAAAAGTACCAAAGCTGAACCATTCTTGCAAATTTCCTATTTTCACATTATAAAAATCTTTCTACTTCTACCCTGTGTTCTTTAATTTCAGTCACGTCCATTTATAATTGAGACTGGGTGAAACGGCACCAGTCTGTTAAAGCAAAGGCTCCTAAATCTATACTTGATTTGGTGGAAATAATGGCCCAAGGATTGGAATAGGCTGTAAACATTAAGATTAGACCTTTGCTAACAGTTACACGTTTTTATAACAGAATGGAGAAAAGGTTGAGCAGGTTTCGAGGATGGTTACCTAGGAAACCTATGAAGCTGGACAAGGATACGTTACCGGATCTGGAGGATACAGACTGCTACACAGCTCCTTTCAGCCAACAGAGGATTCATCAGTAAGTGTTGCACTCCTCTAACAACTTAAAACATAGCAAAGTGGGCAGGCATTTGAGCTTGTATTCAGTTCTACCATTGACAGCAACTTCCTGAGTATTGGCAGCATCCTGCAGTTGTGAAGACCAACGTAAAGTCGTCATTTAGTATCTCGGCCATGCCCTCTGCCTCTGCAGAAAGATCTCCATTTGTAGTCCTTGATCATTCCTGCCCTTCCTTTGACTGTCTGATTTGATTACACTCATCAGTGTCTTGGATGAAGCAAGAGAGGACCAAGTTTCCAAGTTTGCTGATGACACCCAGTTAGGTAACACAGTAAATGGTGTAGATTGGGGCCTTTTTTAATAGCAGGATTATCTGTGAAAGAAAACCAGCTTCTGAATGTGTGGGAACAATGGGGTATAAATTTTGCAATGGTAACTCAAGACAGCGAATTAGCAGCTTGTTTTGGTGTTCAGTGGAAATTGGGCAGAGTGTAAAATGGGTTACTGATTTGCTATTGGCTGTTCCGTGCGATGTCTAAGATGGATTTATATCCTGTTGTACTTGCACCTCACTTGTTATGTGGCTCTTGTTTGCAGCTCAGTGCTGACTAATTCAATAAAGTTCTCAAATTATCAGCCCATCTTCAGTGAGCAGAAAATCTCACCCCTACACGGTTGTCAATCCAGATTTGCTGAGTGAAGGTTTTGTAGCGATACAGTTCTGACTCTGTTGAGGAAAGCCTCACTCGGTGATACTAAAGTACAATTACTGCAGTATGGGCAAGAGGGCAGTAATATTTCACTTGATCTTGCCCCCTCTATCCACCTCCACAATATAAACCTGGAATGACATTGTCAATCTTGTACTCAAACCCGTAAAATCTGGCACTTACTCAGAAAATGATCCATCCTAGGAACAAGAGGAGGCCCCTCGGGCCTGTTCCACTGTTGGAACATAGAACATAGAACGGTACAGCACAGTGCAGGCCCTTCGGCCCACAATGTTGTGCCGAACCTTTAACCTTTAACTCTAGGATCAAACTACCTACATAACCTTCATACTACGATCATCCATGTACCTATCCAAGAGTCGCTTAAATGTCCCTAATGTATCTGCTTCTACTACCACCACTGGCAGTGCATTCCATGCACCCACCACTCTCTGTGTAAAGAACCTACCTCTGACATCTCCCCAAAACCTTCCTCCAATCACCTTAAAATTATGCCCCCTGGTGTTAGCCCTTTCCACCCTGGGAAAAAGTCTCTGGCTATCCACTCTATCTATGCCTCTCATCATCTTGTACCCCTCTATCAAGTCACCTCTCATCCTTCTTCGTTCCAATGAGAAAAGCCCTAGCTCCCTCAATCTTTCTTCGTAAAACATGCCCTCCAGTCCAGGCAGCATCCTGGTAAATCTCCTCTGCACCCTCTCTAAAGCTTCCACATCCTTCCTATAATGAGGCGACCAGAACTGAACACAATATTCCAAGTGTGGTCGAACCAGGGCTTTATAGAGCTGCAGCATAACCTCGTGGCTCTTAAACTCAATCCTCCTGTTAATGAAAGCCAACACACCAGACGCTTTCTTAACAACCCTATCAACTTGGGTGGCAACTTTGAGCGATCTATGGACATGGACCCCAAGATTCCTCTCTTCCTCCACACTACCAAGAATCCTGTCTTTAAGCCTGTATTCTGCATTCAAATTTGACCTTCCAAAATTAATCACTTCACACTTTTCCAGGTTGAACTCCATCTGCCACTTCTCAGCCCAGCTCTGCATCCTGTCAATGTCATGTTGCAACCTACAACAGCCTTCCACACTATCCACAACTCCAGCAACCTTCATGTCATCGGCAAACTTGCTAACCCAGCCTTCCACTTCCTCATCCAAGTCCTTTATAAAAATCACAAAGAGCAGAGGTCCCAGAACAGATCCTTGTGGAACACCACTGGTCACCGAGCTCCAGGCTGAATACTTTCCATCTACTACCACCCTCTGACTTCTATGGGCCAGCCAATTCTGTATCCAGACAGCCAACTTTCCCAGTATCCCATGCCTCCTTACTTTCTGAATGAGCCTACCATGGGGAACCTTATCAAA
The DNA here is from genome assembly GCF_036365525.1 of Heterodontus francisci. NCBI lineage: Eukaryota > Metazoa > Chordata > Chondrichthyes > Heterodontiformes > Heterodontidae > Heterodontus > Heterodontus francisci. The sequence continues at coordinate 6,913,992 of NC_090388.1, forward strand.
TGCCTTGCGAAAATCCATATACACCACATCCACTGCTCTTCCTTCATCAATGTGTTTTGTCACATCTTCAAAGAATTCAATAAGGCTTGTGAGGCATAACCTGCCCCTCACAAAGCCATGCTGACTGTCTCTAATCAAAGTATGCTTTTCCAAATAATCATAAATCCTGTCTCTCCGAATCCTCTCCAATAATTTGCCCACTACCAACGTAAGACTGACTGGTCTATAATTCCCAGGGTTATCCCTATTCTCTTTCTTGAATAAGGGAATAACATTTGCCACCCTCCAATCATCATCTGGTACTACTCCAGGACGCAAAGATCATCGCCAAAGGCGCAGCAATCTCTTACCTCTACCTGTTCGAGCATATCAGCCTGTTTCACGCTGTCCTCACAAACGACCAGGTCCCCCTCACTAGTGAATACTGAAGCAAAGTATTCATTTAGGACCTCCCCTACCTCCTCCGACTCCAGGCACAAGTTCCCTCCACTATCCCTGATCGGCCCTACCCTCACTCTGGCCATCCTCTTGTTCCTCACATAAGTGTAGAACGCCTTGGGATTTTCCTTAATCCTACCTGCCAAGACTTTTTCATGTCCCCTTCCAGGTCTCCTAAGTCCATTCTTCAGTTCCTTCCTGGCTACCTTGTAACCCTCTAGAGCCCTGTCTGATCCTTGCTTCCTCAACCTTAAGTAAGCTTCCTTCTTCCTCTTGACTAGCTGTTCCACATCTCTTGTCATCCAAGGTTCCTTCACCCTACCATTCCTTCCTTGCCTCATCGGGACAAACCTATCCAGCAGTCGCAGCAAGTGCTCCCTAAACAACGTCCACATTTCTGTCGTGCATTTTCCTGAGAACATCTGTTCCCAAATTATGCTCCCCAGTTCCTGCCTAATAGCATTGTAATTCCCCCTCCCCCAATTAAATATTTTCCCATCCTGTCTGCTCCTGTCCCCCTCCATGACTATAGTAAAGGTCAGGAAGTTGTGATCACTATCACCGAAATGCTCTCCCACCGAGAGATCTGCCACCTGGCCTGGTTCGTTGCCAAGCACCAAATCCAACATATCCTCCCCTCTAGTCGGCCTATCTACATATTGAGTCAGGAAACCTTCCTGGACACACCTGACAAAAACTACTCCATCCAAACTATTTGCACTAAGGAGGTTCCAATCAATATTAGGGAAGTTGAAGTCACCCATGACAACAACCCTGTTACTTCTGCACCTTTCCAAAATCTGCCTCCCCATCTGTTCCTCCGTGTCTCTGCTGCTATTGGGGGGTCTATAGAAAACTCCCAATAAAGTGACTGCTCCTTTCCTGTTTCTGACTTCCGCCCATAATGACTCAGTAGACAAACCCTCCTCGACGACCTCCCTTTCTGCAGCTGTGATACTATCCCTGATTAGCAATGCCACTCCCCCACCTCTTTTACCTCCCTCCCTATTCCTTTTGAAACATCTAAACCCCGGAACATCCAACATCCATTCCTGCCCCTGTGATATCCAAGTCTCCGTAATGGCCACAACAACGTAGCTCCAAGTACTGATCCATGATCTAAGTTCATCACCCTTATTCCTGACACTTCTTGCATTAAAATAGACACACTTCAACCCATCATACTGGCTGCAACTTTGCCCTATCAACTGTCTAACCTTGCTCACAGACTCTCTGCACTCTGTATCTGCCTGTTCAACAGCTACCCCATCCACTGATCCGTAGCTCCGGTTCCCATCCCCCTGCCAAACTAGTTTAAACCCTCCCGAAGAGCGCTAGCAAACCTCCCGCCCAGGATATTGGTGCCCCTCCAGTTCAGATGCAACCCGTCCCTCTTGTACAGATCCTACCTTCCCCAGAACGTATCCCAATGATCCACATATCTGAAGCCCTCCCTCCTACACCAGCTCTGTAGCACTTCACTTCAGTCACAGCTGATCTGTATCATGACTCCATTTACACTCCTTGGCTCCTTAACACCTTTGCCTAACAAAACTATCCATCTTGAAATTTTCAAATTAGTCCCCAGTTGTAACAGCATTTTTGGGGGGGGGGGGGGAAGTGTTTTAGGTTTCTGCTGCCCTTCGTGTGAAGAAGTGATTCCTGATATTACCCCTGTATGGCTGAGCTGTATCTCCTTGGGTTATGCCCCCTTGTTCTGGACACCTCCCTACTATAGAGAGAACCTATCTTGCTGCCTTCATGCTATCTTGCACCCTATTAATGATGTAGCACAGTTAAGGATATTTAATGCTGTAATCCAAATGCCCCAACTAACCTTGCGTTCAGTCATTGAGTTCAAATACTTCAGCTGAAGATGGTTGGATGAGAATTTAGGAGATTGGTGCTGATTTTTGTGGGGGGGGGTTTTTTTTAAACATAAGCTTTCAGTTTGGGTTGACAAGTGATTTGGTGGGGACTTCTGGAGGCTGGGTTTATCCTGACAGAAAGTGATGAAATCCGACACCTGAGTGGAAAGTTTAAAATCTACCGTCACTAAAGCCTCCCTTTAAATTTTTTTTTTCCCTGCCAGTAAGTGTTTACAATAAATTGTGTGTAGCCAGTGGTTAGTGAAATATTCATAAACTTTACTTTGCTTACTCACTCGCAATGGTTGGGAGGTCAGAGGATGAGAGTTAGGCCCCTGGAGTTAAAATACCCTAAATCTCATTTCTGGAACAGTGGGTGTGTTAACTGATGCTAACTACTCACCCACCTATCCAAACTGGCCCTGGAATTACAATCCAACCTTGTGTCTTGTGGACTTGTCCAGCAGCAACTTCTGGCCCCAGTGAGGGTCATATTAACTGTCCTTTTCCTCCACGTAGATTTACCCTCAATATATATTTGGGTGGCGCAGTGGTTAGCACCGCAGCCTCACAGCTCCAGCGACCCGGGTTCGATTCTGGGTACTGCCTGTGTGGAGTTTGCAAATTCTCCCTGTGTCTGCGTGGGTTTCTGCCGGGTGCTCCGGTTTCCTCCCACAGCCAAAGACTTGCAGGTTGATAGGTAAATTGGCCATTATAAATTGCCTCTCGTATTGGTAGGGGAATTGAGGGAAGGTGGGGATGTGGTAGGGATATGGGATTAATGTGGGAGTAGTATAAATGGGTGGCTGATGGTCGGTGCAGACGTTGTCTGCCGAAGGGCCTATTTCACTGCTGTATCTCTAAATACTAAAATAAATAAAAAAATAAGAATCTACTTGAGTCTTTTCCCCTTTCTGCCTTTCATTCGAATATTCTCCCAAGCGGGGTTATAAAAGTTAGTTACCTGAGGTGATGTTATGATCTAAACAGGGCTGAGTTATATACTAAAGAGCTGAAACTTTCTGATCATCAATATGGTGTTAATTTGAATCCAGCACCAAGTCAAGGGGATCTTTGTCCAGTATCAGTGGTGTCATAACGTGGGCTAAGCAGCCAATCACATTGAAGATTTCTCACAGCAAACCAGAAAATAAAATGCATTGATTATTCTTCTCTTCACATAAACTTTACAAAGAGTGAAATAAAGACTGGAACATGCACATTGGATGAAATGTCATGAACGTGGATGAGAGACTTCAGTTGGAAGGATGGAACGGCAAAGCTGGGGCTGTACTCTTTAGAAAAGAAGGTTGAGAGGAGATTTGATAGAGGTGTTCAAAATCATGAGGTCTGAACAGAGTAAATAGGGAGAACCTGTTCCCATTGGTGGAAGGGTCCAGAACCAGAGGACACTGATTTAAGGTGATTGACAAAAGAAATACAGTGATATGAGGAAAAACTGTCAGTGAGTGGTTAGGATCTGGAATGCTCTGCCTGAGAGCGTGGTAGATGCAGGTTCAGTTGAGGCTTTCAAAAGGGAATTGGATAATTATCTGAAGAGAAATATTTGCAGGGCTACAGGGGAACGACAGAGGAGCGGTACCAGCTGAGTTGCTCTTGGAGAGGTGGACACGATGGACCCATGGCCGCCATTACTGTGCTGTAACCATTGTGAGGTACTAAGAAAGTGAGAACTCCAGAGCAAATTCCAGATGAACAAATCAATCAAAGGATGATTGACCTAACAATAGCAAGAGTTCTACAGCATGACATTTGTAGAAACTTTACAAACCCTTTCAGATGTGGGTGTTGCCCTTTTTTTAGAAGTGAGATTTCACATAGGTAATCAGATATCCATTAAAATAAAACTCATCAGTGTACAAATCAACTTGATGTGACAAAAATAGAAACATAAATTAGTCAGTAAGCATTAGATATCCAGTTTGAGTAAAATGTTAAATCCTAAATTTATGAGCTGGAGGTAAATGGAAAATAATTCATTTAAATGATTACTGAGTTTACAGAAATGAACTTGAATATTTCCTAGCATAAACAATTTGTCCGACTTTTAATCAGTTAATTTATAGGTCAGATGGTTTCCTGAACATTAATATTGAGATCGTGGTCTGTTGCATTGTCCCACTCGGCTGTGGCTCAGATTAAAGAAAGATTTGAATTTCTATAGCACTTTTCACCACTTCAGGACATCCCAAAATGATTTACAGCCAGTGAAGTACTTTAATTGTAGTCACTGTTGTAATGTCGGAAACATGGCAGCCAATTTGTGCACAGCAAGCTCCCATAAACAGCAATGTGATAATGACCAGATAATCTTTCTTGCCAATGTTTGAGGGATAAATATTGGCCAGGACACTGGAGAGAACTCCCCTGTTCTTTGGATAGTGACTGTGGGGTCTTTTACATCCAGCTATGTGGAGAGTAAGTGCCTCAATTTAACCTAAAATAAAAGCAAAATACTGCGGATGCTGGAAATCTGAAATAAAAACAAGAAATGCTGGAAATACTCAGCAGGTCTGGCAGCATCTGTGGAGAGAGAAGCAGAGTTAACGTTTCGGGTCAGTGACCCTTCTTCAGAACTGGCAAATAGTGAAGTGGGGGTGGGGCAAGAGATAACAAAGGAGAAGGTGCAGATTGGACAAGGCCACAGAATAGCTGACCAAAAGGTCCTGGAGCAAAGGCAAACAATATGCTAATAATGTGTTGAAAGACAAAGCATTAGTACAGATAGGGCGGTAACGAACTGAAGATTGAACAGCAGCAAGTGCAAACATGAAAAAACATGGGTAAGCAAGCTGAACAAACGAAGATGAAATGAAGTAAACATATTAAAAAAAAAAAAAAAAATTGTAAAAAAGAAAAAAATAACTAAAAATAAAAGTAAAATGGGGGGCCCATCATGCTCTGAAATTATTCAACTCAATGTTCAGTCCAGCAGGCTGTAGTGTGCCTTATCGGTAAATGAGATGCTATTCCTCGAGCTTGCGTTGATGTTCACTGGAACACTGCAGCAAGCCCAGGATAGAGATGTGAGCAGGGGGGAGTGTTGAAATGCTAAGCAACCGGAAGCTCGGGGTCCTGCTTGCGGACTGCCTTTGCTCCATGACCTTTTGGTCAGCTACGTGGCCTTGTCCAATCTACACCTTCTCCTTTTGTTATCTCATGTCCCACCCCTGCTTCACTTGCTTATAACCTTTTGACATTTCTAATATTTGCCAGTTCTGAAGAAGGGTCACTGACCCGAAACGTTAACTCTGCTTCTCTCTCCACAGATGCTGCCAGACCTGCTGAGTATTTCCAGCATTTCTTGTTTTTACCTCAATTTAACCTCTAATCCGAAAGACTGCACCTCGGATAGCACAGCTCTTCAGCTGTATCGCACTGGACTATTGACTTGTATTTTTGTGTTCATGCCTCTGTAGGGGATGTAATCCTCCGGTTGCCAATGTGGGAGTGCTATCCGTTCAGTCACTGCTGACACTTAAATGTAGAATATTTTGCACAGGGCAGCTCTGAAATTTATGAAGTATAAATGTTTGTAATTTTCTCAACTCCGTGTTCAATTCTGTCCATGGCCTCACTCCTCCCTATCTCTAACCTCCTCCAATCCTACAACCCTCCGATCTCTGCACTCCTCCAACTCTGGCCTCTTACACATCTGATTTTTAAGTTGCGCTGCTATTTTTATGTCAGTATGTCTGTGCTCTCTAATTCACTCAGGAAGACGAATAGCTTACCCTGTGTGTTATTTGATTATATCAGTACGTGCTTCAATTAGCAGTGAGACTGCCAGAACTGGCAAATATACTGTGCAATGGACAACCCAAGCAGTTATCTCCAGCTAATTGATGCAAAATTCATGTGATTAATCTCTCAATGTTGCTTTGTAGAAGAAAATGCAAATTGCCAAAAAAAAAGGCAAATGCTAATTCAGCATGTACAGTCCTAAAGAGATTAATTTACACTGCAATGTTCTTGCATTCATTCCTATCACCGTGTGGCATTGGTGGGGGTGGGAGGGACAGAGTGGAAGTGAAGAAAGCTTTATTACTGTGTGCAGTTGAGTGAAATAAGGCACACCGGGGCAGTGACGGAGTCAAGTTAATTCATTTTCATTTAGATGGATAGGTGGTTGTTTTTGTAATGCAGAAATTATCTATTTCAGAAAAATACAAACTGTATTTCCCTGTATAAGAAAACTTGCTGATACCACTGGTCCAAGTCTCCGAAGTCATCACTGAAATGATACAAGTACCTTAGGAATAACAAGTCCTTAACATGTAGAAGCAGCAGCACAGAAGGATGCAGTTTGGCTCATTGTATCTGTGCCCTTCGAAAGAGCTATCCAATTAATCCCTGCTCGTTTTTTTTTCCCCATAGCCCTGCAAATTTTACCCTTTTTTTTTTCCCAATATATATCCAATTTCCTTTTGAAAGTTGCTATTGAATCTGCTTCCGCTGCCCTTTTCAAGCAGTGCATTGAGATCAATAGATCCATTGGTGAGGGTAATTAAGGGTTAGAAAGCAAAACATGTCATACAAAAATGCAGTTTAAAAGTTTATAAATGGGTAGATTTGGTACTCTGAAGTACATTCCTTAGCTTTGATTATCTGGGTGTTCATTACTTAGCCCTTTTTATAATAAATTGACTGTTGGATTTAACACATGATCTGCTAACACTGATCAGAAAACTTAGTCAGCCATCTGATATAATGCAGGAATAACTACTATCTTAAACTGCACATTAATGGCATCACTGGGGATTTTTGGTTGAGACAGTTTTCTCAGCCTGTGACCTTTTGCATAAACCTCCCTTTTTTTTTACTGAGTCAATATTTCAACAATACAGCAAAACCCGGCGAATCCACACACTGGGTTTCTCTTCAAATCATTCTGCTCCACAAATTAGCTTTTGATAACTGCCGAGAGTATTGGATTTGCAGGAACTTTGTTAATATGCTAATATAGTTCTGTGCAGCTGTTTCAAACTGACCCACATCTGGCATTTATAATTTAATTAAGGTTGTAATTATCAAGATTGTATGAATATCTTTGGCAAAACTGTCAGCGCTGAACACCCGCAAGGTTTAACTTTGAAGTAGTGAGTGAGTCCTGTGCTGCCAGATGACCTAACTGATATTAATCCCTCAACCGACCTCACTAAAACTGATAATCTGACCATCGTCTCTGCGCACACAGCTCCCACATACAGCAATGCGGCTGTTGTTTCCTTTTTCTACACAGCAGCGTCCTGTGACAATCTCACCTGCTACATAATGAAGCTATTGCGTTATATGATACCTGGCTTTGAGCAATTTGTGTTCACTCAACATAGTCGTGTTCCGTAAGTTTTGACTATTGGACACAAACTAATTTTAATTTGTGTTCAATTTATTTTTCAAAAAGTGCCTTGAGGTTTGAAGATATGACTGTATCACAAAGGTCAGAAGGAGAAGTATGGGTGAGGGAGCTCATTTGGCCCGTCTAGTTCACTTGGTATACATTCCATCATGGTATGTAACTAAGCAGGTCTGGCAGCATCTGTGGAGAGAGAAGCAGAGTTAACGTTTCAGGTCAGTGACCCTTCAAAATTGGCAAATTGCTTGGAGGGGAACTTGCAGGTGGTCCCATGCATCTGCTGCCCTTGTCCTTCTAGGTGGTAGAAGTCACAGGTTTCTAAGGTGCTGTCTAAAGAGCCTTGGTGAATTGCTGCAGTGCATCTTGCAGATGGTACACGCTGCTGCCACTGTGTGTCAGTGGTGGAGGGAGTGAATGGCACCCCATCCAGAAACAATCAAGCGGGCTGCTTTATCCTGGATGGTGTCGAGCTTCTTGAGTGGTGTTGGAGCTGCACCCATCCAGGCAAGTAGAGAGTATTCCTTCACACACCTGACTTGTGCCTTGTAGATGGTGGACAGGTTTTGGGGAGTCAGGAGGTGAGTTACTCACCACAGGATTCCTAGCCTCTGACCTGCTCTTGTAGCCACAGTATTTATATTGCTGCTCCAGTTCAATTTCTGGTCAATGGTAGCCCCTAGGATGTTGATCATGGGGAATTCAGCGATTTTAATGCCATTGAATGTCAAGGGGAGATGATTAGATTCTCTCTTGTTCGAGATAGTCATTACCTGGCACTTGTGTGGCACAAATGTTTTTATTTAAAGATACAGCACTGAAACAGGCCCTTCGGCCCACCGAGTCTGTGCCAACCAACAACCACCCATTTATACTAATCCTACATTAACCCCATATTCCCTACCACATCCCCACCATTCTCCTACCTACACTAAAGGTAATTTACAATGGCCAATTTACCTATCAACCTGCAAGTCTTTGGCCATGGGAGGAAACCGGAGCACCCGGCGGAAACCCACGCGGTCACAGGGAGAACTTGCAAACTCCACAGAGGCAGTACCAGAACTGAACCCGGGTCGCTGGAGCTGTGAGGCTGTGGTGTTAACTGCTGTGCCACAGTGCCGCCCATTGTTACTTGCCACTTATCAGCCCAAGCCTGGATATTGTCCAAGTCTTGCTGCATTTTGACACGGACTGCTTCAACAGCTGAGGAGTTGCGAATGGTGCTGAACATTATGCAGTCAACATCCCCACTTCTGAATTTATGATTTGAAGGAGGGTCATTGATGAAGCAGCTGAAGATGGTCGGGCCTAGGACACTACCCTGAGGAACTCCTGCAGTGATGTCCTGGAGCTCAGATGATTGACCTCCAACAACCACAACCATCTTCCTTTGCGCTAGGTATGACTCCAACCGGAGAGTATTTTCCCCCAATTCCCATTGACTCCAGTTTTGCTAGGGCTCCTTAATGCCATACGCGGTCAAATGCAGCCTTGATGTCAAGGGCAGTTACACTCTCCTCACCTCTGGAGTTCAGCTGTTTTGTCCATGTTTGGACCAAGGCTGTAATGAGGTCAGGAGCCAAGTGGCCCTGGCAGAGCCCAAACGGAGTGTCACTGAGCAGGTTATTGCTAAGCAAGTGCCACTTGATAGCACTGTCGACAACACCTTCCATCACTTTGCTGATCGAGAGTAAATTGATAGGGCGGTGTTTGGCCAAGTTGGATTTTTCCTGCTTTTCGTGTATGGGACATACTTGGGCAATTTTCCACATTGCCGGGTAGATACCACTGTTGTAGCTGTACTGCAACAGCTTGGCTCGGGGCGTGGCAAGTTCTGGAGCACAGGTCTTCAGTAGTATTGCTGGAATATTGTCAGGGCCCATAGCCTTTGCAGTATCCAATGCCTTCAGTCGTTTCTTGATATTGCGTGGAGTGAATAGCATTGGCTGAATACTGGCATCTGTGATGCTGGGGACTTCAGGTGGAGGCTGAGATGGAGCATCAACTCGGCACTTCTAGCTGAAGATTGCTGCAAATGGTTCAGCTTTATCTTTCTCACTGATGTGCTGGGCTCCCCCATCTTTAAGGATGGGGACAAAAACAAGAAATGCTGGATTCACTCAGCAGGTCTGGCAGCATCTGTGGAAAGAGAAGCAGAGTTAACGTTTCAGGTCAGTGACCCTTCTTTGGAAGTATCCTAGAGTATTTAGTTCCCAACTTTGGTGACTTTGCAACCACATCTTCGTAATGGCTCTTAGATCAAACCCATTCATTTCTATCTGTACTGTTAATTCATATGTTGCGAATGCTTTGTGCATTCAGATATTGCAATATTTTTGTATTTTTTCCCTTGCATCACTTTTTCCTTTTAGAGCTCTGGCCATTCCCTACCCACTTTGCTTATTTTTGTTCCCCCAGCCTCAACATCTCTTGTACTGCTTATGAATTTACCCTTTCCTGCATCCTCCCACGCTTCTACTGGCACATTTTACAGCCCTAGTTATTCAATTTGCTAGGACACTGGTCCCAACTTGGTTTAAGTGGAGACCGTCCCAACAGAACAGCTCCTTCTTTCTCCAGTACCAGTGCCTGTAACCCCATTAACTGAAATCCCCTGCCTCCCACATCACTTTTTTTTTTATCAGCCATGCATTTAACTTTCTAATCTGTTTGTCCCTATGCCAAGTTGCATCTAAGTCAAGTAACAATCCAACGATTATTACCTGGGAGGTTTTTGCATTTTTAATTTCGACCCTCCACAAACACTGTCAGCAGAATCTCTCCTATGTCGTTTGTTCCTAATATGGAGCTTGGCAACTGGATCGCCCCCTCCCATTCCAAGTTCTTTTACCAGCTGCAAAGAGATGTCCTTATCCCGAGTACGGTGCAGGCAACTCCACCTTGGGAACTTCCTGTCACAGCTGCATAGAGCAGAATCTATTCCCCTGATTATTTTGTTCACCTCTCTGTCTCTCTGTCTCTCTGTCTCTCTGTCTCTCTGTCTCTCTGTCTCTCTGTCTCTCTGTCTCTCTGTCTCTCTGTCTCTCTGTCTCTCTGTCTCTCTGTCTCTCTGTCTCTCTGTCTCTCTGTCTCTCTGTCTCTCTGTCTCTCTGTCTCTCTGTCTCTCTGTCTCTCCCTTGTTGTCTGAAAGGCAAAGAGCAAGGCACAACCAGCACTGTACCTGGGTCCACTTACCTTCCTGATTCGCAGTCGCACCCTCCTGTCCATGACTACTAATCAGACCTGTACCACTACCTAACATAAGGGGTGTGACAGCCTCCTGGAACAGGTAATTCTTCCCCTCCCTGATCTACCTTAGACTCCAACCCAGGAGCTCGGAGCTGAAGTTCCTCGAGCTGCAGACGCTTGAGTTGTCACGCTGCTTGTCGGACGTCCAATTTTTGAGTGGAAAGGTCCTCAAACTAAAAATTGGTAAGACTGAAGCCATTGGGAGGCATATTATGCTCTTCCCTGAAGTGAGTGTGGAGGTCGGTGGGCATTTAATTGGACAGGATGGTGGCAGGTGGAACACTGCCATCATCTTGTCTACACCCCAGTTAAGTCTGCAGTGGGAAGGCCCGCCCTGCTCTCAATTGAGGGCTTTAAGGGGCAATTAATGCCAAATTAAGGACCTCGTCAGGCTGCTGTTGGCATTTACCCAGTAGCAGGCGCACATGTTGGCATGCAGGGAGCACGACTTGCAGACCTGGGTGAGGGGTGGTGGGGGGGTCGTCCCTCATTCAAAGGTCCTCAATGCTGGATCGAGGGGGCAGTTGGGTGGGTGGCTGCTGCTGAGAGCCACGCCTCTGCCTTTTCTGCTGACCCCCTACATCTCACTCCATCACATCCGGCCTGGATTGCTACACAGCCCTGGGGATCTGAGTGCTATTCCAGCAACAGCCACCGCTTCCTCAGTGGCGCTGCTGAGAACAAGAGCTGTCGGCCTCTGGCCACCATCTCTCGGTGGGTGGGACTTCTCGTCCCTGGAGTCCTGATCCTAGGCTTTATTAATAGGGGCATAGAGTACTAAAACAAGGACGTTATTTTAAACTTGTATAAAACGTTGGTTTGGTCTCCACTGGAGTATTGTGTCCACTTTAGGAAGGATGTGAAGGCGTTAGAGGATGCAGAAATGGTTCCAGGGATGAGGAATTTCATTATGTGGATAGATTGGAAAAGTTGGGACTGTTTTCTTTGGAGAAAGGGTTTGAGAGGAGATTTGATAGAGGTACTCAAAATCATGAGGGGTCCAGACAGAGTAGATATGGAGAAACTGTTCCCATTGGTGGAAGGATTGTGAACCAGAGGGCACCGATTTTAAGGTAATTGGCAAAAGAAGCAATGGTGACACGAAAAACTTTTTCATGCAGCGAGTGATTGGGATCTGGAATGTACTGCCTGAGTGTGTTGGAGGCAGGTTCAATTGAGTCCTTCAAAAGGGAATTGGATTGTTATCTGAAAAGGAGGTATGTGCAGGGCTATGGGGAGAAGATGGGGAATTGGCACTAGGTAAATGGCTCCTTCAGAGAGCTGACATAGACATGATGGGCCGAATGGTCTCCTGTGCTATAACAATTCTATGATGCATTCTATGATTCTCAGAGGAATTTTTAGGTGGCGGTTTTCCCATGCATCTGCTGCCCTTGTCTTTTTCTGGAGGATCCTTTCAGGAAATAACCATTTAGATGCAAAGGACACTGAGCGGCTGAATGACCTGCTTCTGTTACTGTGTTAGACGTTTAGTTGCTCCTCCGTTGCAGTCTTGGAAGAATTATCAATATAAGATTTGCCTTTACAATTACCCCTGTCTGTCAATGTTTTACATTTCACAAAATCATGGGATCTTCCTGTACTTTGGACAATCGTGCCTGTGCCAACTCTTTGAAAGAGCTGTTCAGTTTAGTCCCACGCTTCGGCCATAACCCTGCAAATTAGTCCTCTTCAAATAGGAGCACAGGAACAGGAGGAGGCCATTCAGCCCCTCAAGCTTGTTCCACCATTCATGGCTGATCTGTGACCCAACTCCATATCCCTGCCTTTGCCTCATACCCCTTAATACCTTTTTAGATTAACATAAATCCATCAATCTCCGATTTAAAGTTCACAATCATTCTAGCACCAATTGCCATTTGAGGAAGAGAGTTCCAAGCTTCCACCACCCTTTGATGTGTTTCCCAATTTCATTCCTGAATGGTTTGGCTCTAATTTTTAGACTTTGCCTCCTAGTCCCCAACCAGCAGAAATAGGGTAAATAGAATCTATGTTCCTCTTTTTTAATAGCTTGAAAACTTCGATCAAATCACCCCTTAACCTTGAATTTCAGAGAATACAACCCTAGTTGGTGTAATCTCTCCTCCTCAATTTAACCCTTGGAGTCCAGATATTATTCTGGTCATAAAAACAGAAAATGCTAGAACTACACAGCAGGTCAGGCAGCATCTGTGGAGAGAGAAAGTCAACATTTTGGGTCATTCTGATAAACCTTGGCTGCATTCCCTCCAAGGTTAGTATATCCTTTCTAAGGTGTGGCCAGTTCACAGGGGAACTCCAGGTGTGGTCTAACCAGGGCTGAGTATAGCTGAAGCATGACTTCTGTTCCCTTGTGTTCTAGTCCTCGATAATAAAATCCAACGTTCCATTAGCCTTTTTGATTATTTTCGTACCTGTGCATGACACTTTTAGTCTGTTTTCCAACCTCCACTGTATCTAGCTATTCACCGTTTAGAAACTCCTTTTTTTTTTTGTGGAGTTTTTTTTTATTCTCAGTGCTTTGCTACTCCATTCCTCCTGCTTTCCCTGCAGCCCTGTAATATTTTCTCCAAGTATTTATCCAGTTCCCATTTGAAAGTTACTACTGAATCTGTTTCCATCACCCTTTTCATGCAGTGAATTCCAGATCACAACAAATCATGGTGTTTTTAAAAAAAAAAAAAATTCTCATGTCGCCTCTGATTCTTTTGCTAATCACCTTTAAATCTGTGACTTCTGGTTAGTGCCCCTTGGAAAGATGGTGTAAATTCCCAGTCTACGTGATTACAGTAGGTAAAATCGCTTTGTGAGCACAAAGAATTTGGGGGCCCTTTGGCCTTGGTATATTGTGATTCCTCTCTTCTGGGATTTCTTTGAACTTTAAATGCATTAAAAAAAAAAATCAATTTTCCAAGAGCAAGTTTTGGATCATAGCCTGCATGTGCGTTGAAAATCGTGACTGAAGAATAACCCATTCCATTTTATTTCAGCTTCATAATACACAACAAAGATATGTTCTTCAACAATGCGACAAGAAGCAGAATACTGCACCATATTTTACAGCGGGTTAAATATGAGGAGGGAAAAAACAAAATTGGTAAGTATTGTTACTTTATTCTGATTAAAATATACATGAATGGTATTGGTTGCCCATTGTTAATGTTTAAAGCTACAGGCATGTTGGAAAGAGTAGTGCTTTCACGAAAACTTCAAATGGACCATTTTACTTCAATTCAACATGAATTCTGTTTTTAAAAAAAAAATCTGCAATTCCTTCCCCTCAAGTTTTTTTTTCCATTTTATAAATTCCAGAGTCTCTATATTTATAATGGAATTTCCTGTGTGAGCCCCAGTGCCTCCACTGTCGAAGGTGTAACTACTGTGACATGTTGACAGAGGGAAGTTTCCATTGTAAATTGGAATATAAGTATTCATGTAATCAGGATATAAAAATGACTACTTGTTGTTAAAACTAGGATTGAATGCCATTTGTTTGCCCTGGTCTAATTAACTCCCACCATCCAACCCAGCAAAATTTAAGCTTGCTCTTGACTCCCCAAGTACAAAGCCATGTGGGATCAGTGGGTAATTATTCTAAAGGTCATTTGTAGACTCTCTCGAACACAAATAGTCACACACACATTGCCCCACTTATGCATAGGGACTAATTTAAACATGTGATTTTATTCAATGAATGTAAAAGTGGTTTTATATCCACTGCCAGCAGGGAGCTTTGCCTGTCAGCAATGTTGTTGTGATTCACAGCCACCAGTTCGCAATGTTATTGGCCCGAATTTCTTAATATATGAATACTCTGTGACCTCTCAATAGTTCATTGATGAATACTTTGGTTCAAAGAAGCCCCATTTTAGTTGAATAAAATAATGAGCCTTTGTCCAATTATTTCAGTTTGTCTTAAATTCCCAACTGGTCTTAGCTCTGCATGCATCTTATGCAATTGCCCATTTATATATCATAATTACAGCCTTAAAAATTCAACTAAATAACTTCATAAATAAAAGAAAAACCGAAGACAGCAAAATAATTTAACATTTTATACTTTCGAAAGTAGCTTGTAGCATAATGAGCTGAGATGATGAATGGAGTGACCTGGAGTAACCTTTCAATTAACAGTACAGAAACCTGCCATTGGTCAGATTCACTAATGTTTAATATAACTGCTGTGTCCTTAAAACAGTTGATAAACGAATGTAGATATAGCACAGAGAAGATCATTGGCCCATTGACCTTTCTCCAAAATCAACCAAAACTTGACCTCGCTGTCCTTTTACAAACTATGTCCATTCTCCTTTTCCTCTCCAAAGTCCTTCAACATGTCACCTCCCAAATCCATTCTCATCTTTTCCAAAATTCCATGTTTGAATCTCTACAATCGGCTTTCTGCCCCTCCACGGTACCGAAACAGCTCTTGTTAAAGTCACAAATGATATCCTATGTGACTGTGACAAAAGTAAACTTTCCCTCCTTGACCTCCTTGCCCTCCTGCAGCCTTTGACGTGGTTGTTGACACCATCCTCCTCCAACGCCCCTCCACTGTCGTCCAGCTGGTTGGGACTACCCTTACCTGGTTCCATTCTTATCTATCTAATCGTAGCCAGAAAATCTCACACAATGGCTTCTCTTCCTGTTCCTGCACTGTTACCTCTGCTGTCCCCAAGGAGCTATCCTCGGCCCTCCTATTTCTCATCTACATGCTGACCCTCGGTAACATCATTCAAAAGTACAGCGTTCATTTTCATATGTATGCAAACAACACCCAGCTCGACCTCACCACCACCACCACCACCACCACCACTCTCAACTCCTCCACTGTTCAATTATCAGACTGCTATTTTGAAATCCAATATTGGATGATAAATTTTCTTGAATTAATTATTGGGAAGACTGAAGCCATTGTTTTCAGTCCATGCTCCAAGCTCCTTTCCCTAGCTACCAGCTCTATTCCTCTCCCTGGCAACAGTCTGTGATTAAGCCAGTCTGTCTTTGATGTAACATTTGACCCAGAGATGAGCTTCTGACCTCATTTAGTACCATCACTAAGACCACCTATTTCCATATGCATAACATCACCCAACCTCACCCCATCTCAGCTCCTTGCTGAAACAGTCATCCATGCCTTTTTTTTTACCTCCTAGACTTGAGTATTCCAATGCACTCCTGGCTGTTTCCCACATTCTACTTTCTGTAAACTTGAGATCATCCAAAACTCTGCTGCTTTTGTCTTGACTCACACCAAGTCCTGTTTCCCCTATGTGTTCGCTGACCTAGGTTGGCTCCTGGTCAAGCACCATCTTGATTTTCAAATCCCTCTGTGGCCTTGCCCTCCCTATCTCTGTGTAATCTCCATCCCCACAACCCTCCAGTATATCTGTGATCCTCTAATTCTGACCTTGAGCATCCTAGATTTTAATCACTGCGCCATTGGCAGCCATGCCTTCAGTTGCCTGGACCCAAGCTCTGAAATTCCCGCCCTAAATCTCTCCCCTTCTCCACCTCGCTTTCCTCCTTTTCAAAATACTACTTAAAACCTACCTCTTTGACCAAGCTTTTAGTCATCTGACAATATCTCTGTTTGTGGCTCGGTATCATTTTGTTTTATAATGCTCCTGTGAAGCACCTTGGGATGTTTTATTACATTAAATGTGCTATCTAAATACAGTTTTTGTTTACATAATGAGTACTGTTAATAAGTAATGCTTCTGTGCTGTGCAGTATAAAGATTTCCAACAATATCCATCTTGGATATTTATGGACCAGTCATTTTATTTTGAACTGATGCTGAATATTAAACCAGTCATTCAGCTCTGCTTGGAAATCATACTGCCTGTTCGTCACTAGCCTGTTCTTGCAATGTTTCACCTACATTGCATGTACAATGGACTTAAGTGATAGTCAAGAAAAGCCACACAGTTCCAACTTACTAACAGCAAGACCTTCCAAAAATAGGGGGGGAAACACAGAAATGCAATATGAAATTCTCTCCATGTGCAGCAGAGTTCTGATTATACGCATTCCTCTCTGTTGCTGAGTCTTTAAGTTTACTTCCTTTCAATTCCTGCTCCCCTCACCTGCAACGTGCAGTCGGGATCAAAAGCAGCATTTCACCGGCCACACGAAATTTGTTGACGTGACGGTGAAAATCCAAGTGAGGTGTGTTTAGGAATGGGTGGGCAGGGGGACAGGAAGCTGGTCAGCTGTTATCTCAACTCGTCAAATACTTCATTCCTGATTGAAAGCATGGGAATTGAACCCCTGGGACTCCCCGGCGCTCTTACTGGTTTTACTTTTGAGTCGGCTTCATCAGGTCTCAACTGAGTCACTGAGTGAGATGGTTCATCAAACCAGGGTGCCCATATTAGAGGAAAGAAACCTGAAACCCATCAGCTTAAATTGTCTTGTGTTGACCAACCTGACTCACCCCAAATCTTTAGCTCACTTGACTTGTGGAAGGTGTATTGGTGATGGGCAGTTGACAAAAGGAAGGAATTGGTAGTGAGGGAATAGTGACATTATTTCCATTAAATAATATTGCAAGCAAGTTTGACACAAGTCATGGTAAGTAGTTTATTTTAATCTACCGGTCATATTTTCAGCAGTACTTAATATTCGTTTCCTTAGGACTCAATCGTTTACTTGGCAACAACACCTATGAGGCAGCATTCCCACTTCATGAGGTAAATGTGGAGCTTGGCAATTTTGTAAGATCGTAATTTATTCATCTGTATTAATAGTGTTCTTTTGAAATGTCAATTCACCTGATGTCTTGAATGAAAAGTTTGTTTTAATTGTAATTTTACTCCAATTCCTAAGCAGTGTTGTCTAAAGCAAAATGCTGCAGTAGAAGTCTAGAATAGCCAGTTAATTGCTAAACCCGACAATGATTTCCTGATTTAACTTTTCTTTTTAAAAAAAAAAAAAGATTTGGGGATTGGGGGCTGATTTTCCAACTTTTTTTTTTTCAAACACAATCTGATTCAAAGTTTCAAATTTTTTTTGTGCACTTTTCAGGGAAGTTACAGAAGCAAAAATTCCATAAAAACTCATGGAGCTGTGAACCACCGGCACTTGCTGTTCGAGTGCTGGGCCTGGTGGGGAGTGTGGTACAAGTATCAACCGCTCGATCTAGTCAGGTAATCTGCCCAATCATCTCCTGCAATGTTGGGTCAGCCATTGCTGTTGCGTGAATAATGTGATTTTTTTTTTTTTGACACGCACTGTCATCCAGAACTTAACATCAAAGGAAGCCAATCAGCCCATCGTGCCTGTGCCAGCTCAGTGATCCAATTAGTCCCACTACCCCCCTCCCCCTTTCCCCATAGCCCTGCAAAGTTTTCCTTTTCAAATATATATCCAGTTCCCTTTTGAAAGTTTACTATTAAATTTGCTTCCACTGTCCTTTCAGGCAGTGCATTCCAGGTCACAACTTGTTGCATTCTTCTCAAACCCCCTACCCCACCCCTCACCACTTTTTTAAAAGGTCTTGTTTGGTACACTATAAATGATGCTAGAAAAGTACTCCATGCTATGGGACAGATTAGTGCTGGGATAACACCGATTTATATCTTTTTAAAAATGAAAAGTAAGGTCGTAGATCTCACTGAAACCTGTTACAGCAAGAGACCCAAGACCAGTTCCCATGAAGTAGTCTACCATCACTTGCAGGTTGATAGGTAATTTGGCCATTGTAAATTGCCCCTAGTGTAGGTAGGTGGTAGGAGAATGGTGGGAATATGGGATTAATGTAGGATTAGTATAAATGGGTGGTTGGTGGTCAGCACAGACTCGGTGGGCCGAAGGGCCTGTTTCAGTGCTGTATCTCTAAATAAATAAATGAAGGAGGAGACCATTCAGCCCCTTTAGCCTGTGCTGCCATTCAGTTTGTTCATAGTTGATCTGCACCTTAACTCCATCTACCCATCTTGGTTCCATATCCATTAATAAACTGGCCCAACAAAAACCTAGCAATCTCAGTTTTAAAATTTTCAATTGACCCACAGCCTTAATGTTTTGGAGGAAGTTTCAAATTTCCACTACGCTTTGTGTGAAGTGCTTCCTGACATCACCCCTGAATGGCCTGGCTATAATTTTAAGGTTATGCCCCCATGTACTGGACCCCCCCCCCCCCCCCCCCCCAAACCAGAAGAAACAGGGTAGATAGAACCTATCAAATCCTTTTTAAACACCTCAATTAGATCACCCTTTAATCTTGTGTGCTTGAGGGAATACAAACCTATTCTATGCAACATGTCCTTATAACATTTAACCCTGTTATCATTCTGGTGAATTTGCGCTAAAGGCCTGCTACCCGACCCGGACCCAACGACGTGTGTTGGTCGGGGTCGGGCCCCTTTTCTGGGTCCGGCATTCGGGCTCGGGTTGGGTTGGGCCGGACACATACGGTACGTGCTCTGCCGGTAAGCATTAAAAATGTAAAAAAAAAAACTTACCAGAGCTGGGAGTGAGGGACGAACCCAGTCTGTGCCATGAGTGAGTGATGTCACTACGAGGTCATTGCATGCGTTGCAGGTTCAGTGTCAGGAAGGTAAGTAAAGGGATGGTCGGGTCGGGCTCGGGTCAGGCACAGGGCAAAATTGGAGGGGGTCGGGCTTGGGTCCGCTGTGGATCATTCGGGTTGGGTTCTTTTTCCCGACTTGAGCAGGCCTTTAATTTGCGTTGCACCCCCTCCAAGACCAATATCTTTCCTAAGATATAGTGTGCAGAACTGAACAGTTACTCTAGATGGGGTCTAACCAGAGTATTATATAACTGAAGCATCACTTCCACCCCTTTGTACTCCAGCCCTCTTGAGATAAAGGCCAACATTATTAATCTTTTTTAATAACTTTTACCTTTTAATGATTCATATATGTGCACTCCTAAATCTCTCTGCTCCTCCACAGTTCCTAACTTGCTGTTTAGAACATTTTGCCATCACCCAATGTTGACTATGATTTATTTGTTTTAATCTACATTCTCTGCAGCTAAGTGCAGGAATTATCACCAAATAAAAGCAATTTCAGGGGCTCATGTTAAATTCAACTCAATGTGAATGTTAACATGGGCTTAAAAAGAAAGAGTTGGAGGTTAGTGGTTTTATGCTTTTTCTTGGTGGAATATTTACAACATACTGAGAAATATTAGAGACTTTGTGCAGGGCAGCTTATGAGAACCATGAGGGTATATACATTGGGGTAGGTCCTGACTTTGCGTCATGGACCAAAACAGGCCATAGTGAGTCAGCAGCTGTTTCACATCTGTTATTTCTGTTGAATTCAATTGGGAGTTTTAAACTGGTTGCTGACTCGCTATCGCATGTTTTGACTTTATGGACCCCAATGTGTGAGCAGGACTATCACTTGCAAACACTGGCTTCTGCTCCATGAGGAGCACTGAGGGCCTTCAGAATTAAAGTTGGATTCAGACTTGTATGAGTGTACGTTTCTCGGGTACAGTATCTCAAATCCCAGCCTCTCGTATCCTTGGGAAAAGGAGCAGAAAATTGAAACGAAGGTTGCGTTCACGCTGCAGTTGTATTTTGCTACAAGAATGTTGCAGTAACACTGTAGTCACAAAATCGTAATGTCAGGACTGAGCATCTCACCAGGATGATAAGGGAGATCCCTGGAGGTTGTAGACTCAGCTTCCCTTGGGGCCATGTCACCACCATGTTGGTGCAAAGTCAGTGTTGGATTTGCACTGGCAATAAGCTTAAAGCAGCTTATTTTTTCTCTCAGTAAGGAAACTGGAGATGGCTGCAGTGTTGAAACTTTGACAATTATAAAGCCAAATGGCTTTCGACTTGTGCTGCGCAGTGTTGTGTATTGTACTGGTTATTGCATTTTTGCAATATATAACATAAGCTGTTAAAATGAGAACATTCAAGATAGCAAAGTTGGCAACGTAAGTCATGTTTGTTGCCAAGCTTTCCAAACCAGGGCACCACTTCCACTTCCAACAGACTGCGTCCCGCCAGCCTGTCCATTCTCAGTGTAATTCAAGGAACTGTAGCCCAAGTCTAAAGGAGTCCATGTTTCACTTTCCATGCTCCTGTAAATTTGCCATCATTGCCTCCCAGAATTCGCACTCCAATGTTTGTTTAATGTTACTGGTGCATTGGAACTTGAGAGAGAGTTATGTAGGTTGGTAGCTTCTTGCCTGCCATGTTTCACCGACAGTCTGTTTCCTTTGATGTTCGCAGGCGCTATTTTGGTGAGAAGATTGGTCTATACTTTGCCTGGTTAGGCTGGTACACTGGAATGCTGTTCCCAGCTGCCATTGTTGGCTTACTAGTATTTTTGTATGGAGTTTTCACTCTTGATTATTGCCAAGTAAGGTAAGGATGGGTATCCTGTTTGGGGAATTTTTTGGGGGGGGGTGGGGGGGGGGGGTTTGGTCGTTATTGGGATTAAGTTGTGTTTAATTGCTTTAAAAGAGTGAACCTAAGACATGTTTTTTTTAAAAAAGTCACATGATGCAGGTGTTGAAAATTTGCATTAAAACCAGACCACCCTTGTCAGCTGTGGCTCGGTGGGTAGCACTCTCACCAGAACGTCATAGGTTCAAGTCCCACTCCAGAGACTTGAGCACAGAATCTAATCTGACATGCCCGGAGCTGTAGAGAGGGAGAGAGAGTGCTGCACTGTCTGAGGTGGTGTCTTTCAGATGAAGTGTTAAACCAAGGCCATATCTGCCCCCTTAGGTTGACCTGAAAGTTCCATGGCACTATTTTGAAGAGGGAGAGAGTTCTCCCTGGTGTCCTGGCCGATGTTTATCCTTCAAGCAACACCACTCAGATTATCTAGTCATTGTCACGTTGCTGTCTGTGGGAGCTTGCTGTGCATAAAATTATAAAAAAAATTAATTCCTGTGATGCTCACATCACTGGCCAGGTCAACATTTATTACCCATCCCTAACTTTCATGTTTCTTACATTACAACAGTGACTACATTTCACAAAGTACATCATTGGCTGTAAAGTGCTTTGGAACATTCTGAGGTCATGAATAAATACATTGTATAAATACAATTTCTTTTTTTTTTTAAGTTCTCTTTAATTGGCACCAAAACCAGGTGAAGAAACGTGAGCATGCATTTTCTAATTATCTGGTGACAGGCTGACCCTTCAAAGCGTTCTGATGGATTTTTTTTTTTTTACCCAATCATCTTTGATTAACAAGTCTGGTTTTCTGGCCTACTAAAACACAAGGAGCTCACAGCTCACTTTCTCATGCTGGACCTGCTCTCGATCTTTGCAATTTCATCTTGTTTCATTCCAAACATCGTACGGGATCCCGACTTTATAAATAGGGACAGAGTACAAAAACCAGGAAGTTATGACGTACCCTTATAAAACACTGGTTCGGCCTCAACTGGAGTATTGTGTCCAATTCTGGGCAGCACGCTTTAGGAAGGATGTGAAGGTATTAGAGAGGGTGCAGAAAAGATTTGAGAACGGTTCCAGAGGTGAGCGACTTCAGTTATGAGGATATATTGGAGAAGAGGAGATTTGATAGAGGTGCTCAAAACAATGAGGGGTCTGGGCAGAGCGAATGGAGAGAAACTGTTCCCATTGGTGGAAGAGTCGAGAACCAGAGGACATCATTTGAGGTGACTGGCAAAAGAAGCAATGGTGATGTGAAAAATGTGGGTTTTTTTTTTTTTGCAGTGAGTGGGATTTGGAATGCACTGCTTGAGAATGTGTTGAAGACGGGTTCAATTAAGGCTTTCAAAAGAGAACTGGGTAATTATCTGAAGAGAAAAATTTGCAGGGTTATGGGGGAATGGGACTTGGTGAGTTGCTCTTGCAGAGAGCCAGCATGAACACGAAGGGCCGAATGGCCACCTCCTGTGCTGTAACCATTCTGACTCCATGATTCTATGACTTAATTCACATCAGACCATGTCACCTGTATTAGTTTATATTTCTATTAAAAATTACTTTGAGTGCTAAATCAGTTGGATATTTAGATGTCGTGTGCAGTAGGTTACAGGCAAAGATTATGGAAGCTAAACCATTTCTGATGGACATTTTAGACATTGGATTAATTTCACTATAAAGCAATGATGAGAAATGAAATAGCTCAACGTTTTAGATTTCAAAATTTATCACGAGGGACAAATTTTATTTCAATTCATCTCCCTCCTCCAGAAGAATTTGCTTTTTTTTTAAATGTATACTGATTTCATACTTTCCAGGGCCATGAAAGAATAGAATGCCATAACACGAGGAGGCCATTCAGCCCATTGTGTGTGCTGGTTCTTTGAAGGAGCTATCCAATTAATCTCTCTCCCCTGCTCTTTCCCCAAAGGCCTTCAAGTTTTTATCCAGTTGCAGTTTGAGAGTTACTAGTGAAATCTGCTTCCACTGTGCTTTGGGTCGGCACATTCTAGATCGTCATAACTCACTGCCTTAAAGAAATTCTCTTCCTCTGTATCTTTTGCCAATTACATGAAATTTATCTCCTCTGGTTCCCAACTCCTGCTACTGGAAACCACTTCTCCTTACTTACTATATCTAAACCCTTCATTATTTTGAACACCCCTATTAAATTTCCCATTAACCTTCTCTGCTCGAAGGTGAACAGTCCCAGCTGCTCTAAGTCTCTCCAAGTAACTTCAACCTCTCATCCTTCTTGTATTAACTCAATGCCCATGATGTGATTGTGTCTCTGCTTTCTTCATCCAGTAAAGAAATCTGCCAAGCATCAGAGATAATTATGTGTCCTCTCTGTGATCAGCATTGTCACTACATGCGGTTATCGTTCAGCTGTGTATATGCCAAGGTATGGTATTCTATCGAATCCAGTTAAGTAATAAAACAAAACAGATGTTAAGTAATAGTGGTGTAGATTCATAACATCTACAAGGGCATTTCGGAGTGGCTACTTGTCAAGAAACCGATTTGATTCTGTGCTGAAGTTGGACCCGGTGTTTAATGAGTGCCCACTTTATGCTGAAAGTTGAAATTTCCTCTCCGTACCCTGCCATTGAGTTGGAATATGGTCAACTGTAAGTAGATAGTTTAGTTTGTAAAATCCTTGGATTCTTCACTCTCTTTCTCAAATGGCAGTGTTTGATTAATTGAAAGACCTGATTTTGACCTATTTTTGTTTAAAGTATTTAAGGAATGTAGGAACAGGATGAGGCCATTCAGCCCCTCAAGCCTGTTCTGCCATTCAGTTACATCATGGCTGATGTGCACCTTTTATTCCATCGAGCTGCCTTGGTTCTGTAACCTGTAATAGCCTTGCTTAACAAAATTCCATCCATCTTAGGTTTGATATTTTCATCTCTTCCTCCACCTCCCTCCTAGTCTCAGTAGCTATTTTTGGTGGGAGGAGTAAGGAGGGGGTCGGGAGAGAAGAAAGTTCCAGAAATTTCTGAGGGGCATTCGGGGCCCATTTTTAAAAAAAGTTATGTTTCAGTGCTGATCAAAGGCTGTGAAGTGTGGTGACAGTGAAATATCGATGGAACGGCATTCCTGGACTCAGCTGACCGGTTAACTAATGAGAGCTAATGTACTATATTGTAAAAACAAAATGCTAGAAATACTTGACAGATCATCAGGGTTAGCACTGCAGCCTCACAGCTCCAGGGACCCGGGTTCGATTCCGGGTACTGCCTGTGTGGAGTTTGCAAGTTCTCCGTGTCTGCGTGGGTTTTCGCCGGGTGCTCCGGTTTCCTCCCACAAGCCAAAAGACTTGCAGGTTGATAGGTAAGTTGGCCATTATAAATTGCCCCTAGTATAGGTAGGTGGTAGGGAAATATAGGGAAAGGTGGGGATGTTTGGTAGGAATATGGGATTAGTATAGATGGGTGGTTGATGGTCGGCACAGACTCGGTGGGCCGAAGGGCCTGTTTCAGTGCTGTATCTCTAATCTAAAAAATCTAATCTAATCACAGAGCATCTGGAGAGAGAAATAGTGTCAGGTTGATGAATTTTTGTCAAAACTGACACAACAGAACATAGTACTAACAATAGATCATTGACCTGAAATGTCAACTCTGGTCCCCTCCCCTACTGAGCATTTTCAGTTTGTATTCCGGTTTCCAGTAGCTGCAGTATTTTAGCTTGTGTAAGTAGTGAGGGCTCTTTAGTTTGTGGCTGCATCTGACTTTGAGTAATCACTGGAAGCATACAACTGCAGAACAAGTCTAGCGAGGCAGCAGAGTACATGTCACTTTCATGATGAATGGCAGTAAATGTTTCTGCTAGCTGAGTGTATTAGACTCAGCAACAGTATCTGTAAAATCAATATGATGCTGTCTGGAAAAACAGTGAGTTGTGCTTTCAAGGGTGTTCAATCGAGACTCTTTTTGAAGTGGTATGATCTTCAGAGCAGGACAGCTAGAAACGTTTTGCCATTGAGAGGAACAGGTGGAGGGAGGCCATTCAGCCCTCAGTCCCGTTCTGTCATTCAGTCAGCATAGCTGATGTGCACTTCATCTCGGCCTTTGTTCCTTATCCCTTGGTACCCATTACCCCAGTCTCAGACTTGAAGATTTCAGTGGATCCCCAGCATCCACAGTCTGTTGAAGGAGGGGGGTTCCAGCTTTTCACTACCCTTCGTGTGAAAAAGCATAAAGCACATTGGTGTGGAACTGGAGTCACGTATGGCCCAGGTCGGGTAAGGATGGCAGGTTTCCTTCCATAAAGGACATTCGTGAACCAGTTAGGTTTTTAATGACCATCCCAGCAGCTTCGTGTGTCCTTTTTACGAATACTGAATTTTATTCCCAGATTGTTTACAACTGGAATCAGATTCTCAAACTGCATGATGGAGGCTACAACAGCAGGTCAGAGGCTAGAAATCCTGCAGCGAGTAACTCACCTCCTGACTCCCCAAAGCCTGTCCACCATCTACAAGGCACAAGTCAGGAGTGTGATGGAATACTCTCCACTTGCCTGAATGGGTGCAGCTCCAACAACACAAGAAGCTCGACACCATCCAGGACAAAGCAGCCCGTTTAATTGGCACCCCATCTACAAACATTCACTCCCTCCACCACAGACTCACAGTGGCAGCAGTGTGTACCATCTACAAGATGCAATGCACCAAGGCTCCTTCGACAGCACCTTCCAAACCTGCGACCTCTACCAACTAGAAGGACAAGAGCAGCAAATGCATAGGAACACCACCACCTGCAAGTTCCCTTCCAAGTCACTCACCATCCTGACTTGAAACTATATTGCCGTTCCTTCACTGTCGCTGGGTCAAAATCCTGGAACTCCTTAACAGTACTGTGGGTATACGTACCCCAAATGGACTGCAGCGATTCAAGAAGGCTGCTCACCACCACCTTCTCAAGGGCAATTCGGGATGGGCAATAAATGCTGGCCTGGCCAGCGACGCCCACATCCCATGAATGAATAATAAAAAAAAAAAGGATTTGATGATTTTCCACTGCTAATGGCTGGTTCTCTGGGTTATTTGTCCAGGCCTCTGGATTACAAGTCAGGAACATAACCACAACACTACTGTAGCCCTCACGGAGCCAAGACTGAATATCCAATTTACTCCTGACTCTCTCTCTGGTGTTCCAGAAGGCATTTTTGGAAAATGGAAAAAGGTCTAGAGTAATTGAAGTAAACATTAGCTTCATCGATTTCAGATTTCAAATAGTCATTGAACCAGGTTGTTTCAAGATTTTACGAAAAAAGGTTATTTCAGAAATTGCTTCAGTTTACTGACCTTGGGCAGGCAATGCTACCAATGACGCATTATTGGTTGTCTGCAGGATATTGGATAGTTCAGGGCCAAAATGCTACGTGGATTCAGCTAATTTCTGATTGCAATAATGAAGAAAAGCAACATTTTCCTTTTGCAGGTGACTCACCTGTTTGACAATGGAGCGACTGTATTCTTCGCTGTTTTCATGGCAGTGTGGGGTAGGTTTCTGTTTCTACAGAAGAAATTATGGGATATAAACTGAATTTGGAGTATTGAATCAGCAGCCTGGTTTTACACACTCCTGAATTTCTTTGCCATTGACTACTCGATTTGATTGTTTGAGTTTTTTTTTTCTTTTTATACAGCTATAATGTTTATATCCTCTTTTCCCCCCCCCCCCCCCCCCAACGTAAACATGATTGTGTGTTATCAAGGTGTAAATGTGGAAAACAACTATTATTCTGATACAACTAAACCTCCAAACCTCAAACTAAAGTCAAGTTGAGTTCAGGCAATACTGTCCCATTCCCCTCTCCACATTCCACAACTATCACAGGAGATGCAGTTGAGAGGTCATTTTGTGAGACTACGAAGCTCCTGAATGTTCTCACTAGCTGAGTGTGGAGCTGGAGTTATAGTCTTGCCCTGACCTGTGTTCGCACTGAGCCAAACTTGGTGGCAACTGCACAATCTTGCAAGATAATCCTCAATCTTTTAATTAGCTCACCCTCTTTGTGAGGGATCTGGGCATTTTGCTCAGTCTGTTTGCTATTTGTATAATATCCAGGTGGAATCAGAGGGCTCAAAGTCAGGAGTAAATATTAGTGTTCATGCTTCACGTGAGCCTCCTCCCACTCCTTTTCACTTCACCATATGAGTATATCCTGCTATTCCCGTCTCTTTTGAGTGTTTATCTAGCTTTTGTAACTGCTCTGTGGATGTAGACGTTTCTCCTGAATCTTTTATATTTATGGCTGTGTTCTGATCTCGCTAACGAGTGGAAACATCTTCTCCATGTTTACCCTATGAAACCCTTTCACAATGTTAAAAAGCTCTATCAGTTATCTCTGTCTTCTCTTTTCCAGAGAATAGAGCCCCAGCCTGTTCAGTTTCTAGCCCAACCCACCGAAAACATAGTGAGAGTTAAAATCAGTCCTGGGTAGTCTGCAAAAAACAGAGGACCCAGCTACCTAACCTTGGAAGCATAGAAAGTAGGAGTAGGCCATTCGGCCCTTCGAGCCTGCTCTGCCATTCATTATGGTCATGGCTGATCATCCAACCCTGTAACATGTTCCTGCTTTGTCCCCATTTCCTTTGATCCCTTTCGCCCCAAGAGCTATATCTAACTCCTTCTTGAAAACATACAATGTTTTGGCTTCAACTGCTTTCTGTGGTAGCGATATCCACAGGCTCACCATTCTCTGGGTGAAGAAATTTCTCCTCATCTCAGTCCTGAAAGGTTTACCCCGTATCCTTAGACTATGACCCCTGGTTCTGGACTCCCCCACCGTCGGGAACATCCTTCCTGCATCTACCCTGTCAAGTCCTGTTAGAATTTTATAGGTTTCGATGAGATCCCCCCTCACTCTTCTGAACTCCAGCAAATATAATCCTAACCGACTCAATCTCTCATACGTCAGTCCTGCCATCCCAGGAATCAGTCTGGTAAACTTTCACTGCACTCCCTCTATAGCAAGAACATCCTTCCTCAGATAAGGAGACCAGAACTGCGCACAATATTCCAGGTGTGGCCTCACCAAGGCCCAGTATAATTGCAACAAGACATCCCTGCTCCTGTACTCGAATCCTCTCACTATGAAGGCCAACATACCATTTGCCTTCTTTACTGCCTGTTGGACCTGCATGCTTACCTTCAGCGACTGGTGTACAAGAACGCCCAGGTCTCGCTGCATATTCCCCTCTGTTTATAGCCATTCAGATAATCTGCCTTCCTGTTTTTGCTACCAAAGTGGATAACCTCACATTTATCCACATTATATTGCATCTGCCATGCATTAGCCCACTCACTCAACTTGTCCAAATCACCCTGAAGTGTCTCTCTGCATCCTCCTCACAATTCACCTTCCCACCCAGTTTTGTGCCATCTGCAAATTTGGCGATATTACATTTAGTTCCCTCATCTAAATCATTAATGTATATTGTGAATATCTGGGGTCCTAGCACCGATCCCTGCGGTACCCCACTAGTCACTGCCTGCCATTTGGAAAAAGACCTATTTATCCCTACTCTTTGTTTCTTGTCTGCCAACCAATTTTCTATCCATCGCAATACTACCCCCAATCCCATGCACTTTAATTTTACATGCTAATCTCTTATGTGGGACTTTGTCGAATGCCTTCTGAAAGTCCAAATAAATGGTGACATTTTCCAGCCTCTGGGACCTTTTGAGTCTAACCTCCTCTCTCCTCTGTTCCTCACCTTAGCCACAGTGTTCCTGGAGTTTTGGAAACGAAGACGAGCAGTTATTGCTTACGACTGGGATTTGATTGACTGGGAAGAAGAGGAGGTTAGTGATGTGACTGTAAAACCCCAATAACTGTCAATCACTTTCTAAACTGATGAGGGTAGACAAAGCTGTAGAAATCAACAAAAAAAATCTATTATTTAAATACCTTTATGTCCACTGGTTATCTATGACAAATATTTGTGAGGTTTGTAACAACTCCTTAGGAACCTGATTTGGTTCAAATGTCCCATTAATTAAAATAATGGAATCACCAATTAAATGGCGATGGTGAAAATGATCAGAAGTGTTTGCTTTATTTTTCTGTTGGCTGTCTGCCGTGGCCATGCTGGTAGCTCCTCCTCCCACTGAGGACAAAAGGCTGTGGTTTCAAGCCCCATTCCAGAGACTGGATTATACAATGAGTGCCAGTACAGAGGGAGCATGGCTGGGGCAGAGAAGTTGTACAGAGGGGGCTCTCAGAGGGAGCGCAGCGCATTTCGGAGGGGGCAGTATGGAGGGAGCGCGGTGCTGTTGGAGGTTGACTGTTCGTCGCGGGGTAAATATTGAGCAGGGCATCTATGAGAACGACCCTGCTTTTCTTGGAAATAATGTCATACTTTGTAAGCCCACTTGAAAGGGCAGATGGGGCTTCAGTTTAATGGCTCAGCCAAAAGACATAGCTGATGATGCTACACTGCCTCAGTACTGGCACTGGGAATGCCAGCCTGGATTTTTGTGCTCCAGTCTGTAGAGTGGGACTTGACCCCACAACTTTCTGACTGCTACCCACTCAGCCATGACCGATATTTTTTTTTTTTAGTTTGTGACTGCAGGCTATTTAACTGTTGGGTGGCGTCACAGTCCAAGTTGTTCGCTGCCCTCATTTTGCATCCATTGGATGATGCTGTCATGAACAGGGATTCTGGTGCTTATCTTCCCGAGCAGAATTGCTGAGTCCGATCAGCTGACAGCACAGATTGGGAATTCAGAATGAATTTGTAGTCTACTGCAGAGTCTGAAACAATGGCGAAAAGGAAACTGGAAATCTTTATCTTTCTCCTGCAGGAAGAAATCCGCCCCCAGTTTGAAGCAAAGTATTCAAAGAAGGAGCGTATGAACCCCATATCGGGTAAACCGGAGCCTTACCAAGCTTTCACAGACAAATGCAGCAGAATCATTGTATCAGCTTCTGGAATATTCTTCATGGTTAGTCAATTACATAGAATCCAGTTGCATAGAATATGCAGCACTGAAACAGGCCATTCAGCCCAACTCCTCTGTACTGCTGTTATACTCCACATGAGTCTCCTTCCATTCCATCTGCCTCATCTCAGCCTTTCAGCATATCTTTCTATTCCCTTTTCTCTCATGTACTCGTCTAGTTTCCTTCTTTTGAATACAGCTATGCTATTTTGTCCCATTCACTTTCTATGGTAGTGCATTCCACATTCCGAGTAAAGAAATTTCTCATTTTCCTACTGGATTTATCAGTAACTCTCTTGAATTTATGGCCTCTAGTTTTGGATTCTCACAAATGGAAACATTCTCTTCACATCTACCCTGTCCAACCCATTCATAATTTTAAAGACATCAGTCAGGTCACCTCCAAGTCTTTTCCAAAGAAAAATGTCCCAACCTATTCAATCTTTCCCAATATCTGTAATCTCTCATTTCTGGTACCATCCTTGTAAATCTTTGCACTTTCTCCAGTGCTTTTGTGTCTTTCTATGGTATGGAGATCAGAACTATGCACCGGTATCTAAGTTTATCATGTGGCTTGTATCAGTAAGGCTTCCAAATTGCTTATGTTTGGATGATCACTCTATCTGTCTTGTGTACCGAGTGATCATTCCAGGCAATCCTTGAATATGATATGAAGAGATGAGGATACCATGGAATGACCCATCCATTATCCGCTTTGAGTGGATGGGGCAGGATTTAAATTCCGAAGAGATTGCCTGATTCTTGGAATTGTGACTCTGACTGAATTTATTAACCAGGCTGGATTATTACTAATTTATAACTCCCTGGGCAATGAGTTGAGAATTTAAATAATTCCTGGTGCAGTGCTAGATGAAAATGTGTGTCTTTCTCTGCTGTAGTTAAGAGTATTCAGCCCTCCTAATCCAAGCAAACAGGATAAAATAATTCATCTCTCATCAGAAGGTATGTAAAAGATGTGCCATAGAAATGAATAAGGACCAAGGAAAATAGCGAATGTAACCTCTTTATTCAAAAAAGGAGGGAGACAGAAAGCAGGAAACTACAGGCCAGTTAGCTTAACATCTGTCTTCGGAAAAATGTTAGAAGCTATTATTAAAGATGTTCTAGCAGGGCACTTAGAAAAATTCAAGATAATCAGGCAGAGTCAACATGGTTTTGTGAAAGGAAAATCATGTTTAACCAATTTATTGAAGTTCTTTGAGGAAGTAACATGTGCTGTGGATAAAGGGGAACCAGTGGATGTATTGTACTTAGATTTCCAGAAGGCATTTGATAAGGTGCTGCATCAAAGGTTATTGCAAAAAATAAAAGTTCATGGTGTAGGGGGTAACATACTTGCATAGATAGAAGATTGGTTAGCTAACAGGAAACAGAGAGCAGGCATAAATGGGTCATTTTCTGGTTCACAAGATATAACGAGTGGGGTGTGCTACAGCGATCAGTGTTGGGGCCTCAACCTTTAACAATTTATATAAATTACTTGGATGAAGGGACTGAAGGTATGGTCGCTAAATTTGCTGATGACACAAAGATAGGTAGGAAAGTAGGTTGTGAAGAGGACATGAGGCTACAAAGGGATATAGCTGGGTTAAGTCAGCAAGCAAAAACCTGGTAGATGGAGTATATTGTGGGAAAATGCAACTTGATCCATTTTGGCAGGAAGAATAAAAAAGAAGCATATTATCTAACAGATTGCAGAGCTCTGAGATGCAGAGGGATCTGGGTGTCTTAGTGCATGAATCACAAAAGGTTAGTGTGCAGGTACAGCACGTAATTAGAATAGCTAATGGAATGTTATTTATCGCGAGGGGAATTGAATACAAAAGCAGGGAGGTTATGCTTCAGCTATACAGGGCATTGGTGAGACCACATCTGGAGTACTGTGTACAGTATTGGCCTCCTTATTTAAGGAGGGATGTAAATGCGTTGGAAGCAGTTCAGAGAATGTTTGCCAGACGAATACCTGGAATGGGCGGGCTGTCGTATGAGGAAACATAGGATCCTGAGGGGTCTTGACAGGGTGGATGTGGAAAGGATGTTTCCCCTTGTGGGAGAATCTAGAACTAGGGGTCACTGTTTAAAAATAAGGGGTCGCCCATTTTAAGACCGAGATGAGGAGAAATGTTTTGAGGGTCGTGAGTCTTTGGAACTCTCTTCCTCAAAAGGCGGTGGAAGCAGAGTTTGAATATTTTTAAGGCAGAGGAGCAAGGGGGTGGAAGGTTATGGGGGTAGGTGGAAATGTGGAGTAACCAGTTCAGCCATGAAGTTATTGAACAGCGGACAGGTTTGAGGGGCCGAGTGACCTACTCCTCCTAATTTGTATGTTCGTTCTGCAATCCTGTAGAAAGACTACCAGAACATGCCAAAATAGAAAATGCTGGCAATAATATGCAAGTAATGTGCAATATGATGTGGTGAGTGTGCCATTGCTCGAGGAACAGGTGACTTTGGATCTATAGTTCCCCAAGCCTCACCGCTTGTCTTGGTCTGTTGTAAACTCACTGAGAGAGATTGATTTGCTCTGATTAGTCATCAACTCCATTATGGTATAATGGGACGACCAGCATGGTAGAAAGTGAACTAGATGGGCTTTAGTCTTTTTTGTGGAACATTTCCTGTATTCAGATGTACACAGTGTTGGCACTGCTCTTTTGTTCTGATTAGTCTTGTTACCTTAAATACCAGAGTGTGTACACGAGAAATTGTAACCATGCAGGGTCAGGTCTTTACTGTGACGTCACATTTTATATTTCCAGTATGAGTGCAGCATACAGAGTCTCTCTCACACTTCATATATTAATTTCTCCTACATTCCATGCACCCCACCAATAAATTCTAGTACATCAAAAATACACACAAGTGACAACAGAATAACACTGAGTCAGCAGCATGCTGATCCTTTCCCTGGTGCCAGCCTGCAAATGACCAGGTTTGAACTCCCCATTAGTGTGCTGGAGTGGCAACTGAGTGGGTTGGGTTTTTCTTGTTAGTTAGAAGGGAGAAAATGCATTCTCGAGCTGTGGGCACTGCTGGCAAGACTGGCATCAGTTGCCCCTTGTAAGGATGGTGATGAGCTGCTACCTTGAACTGCTGCAGTCCATGTGGAGTAGATGTGCCCACAATGCTGATAGGGAGGGAATTCCAGGATTCTGATAGTGATTGGAAAGTGGCTGAAGGTTTTCCTGAACCATCAAGCATCCCAACCCGCTCAGTTTTGAACAGAGACTGATCACACTTCAGCTAATTGATTTAATTTGACAAATCTGTCTCTCAATTCCCTCTCTTAGATCTGTGTGGTGATTGCTGCTGTTTTTGGGATTGTCATTTATCGAGTAGTGACTGTGAGCATTTTTGCTGCATTCGAGTGGGCTCTAATTAGGAACAACTCCCAACTTGCTACAACAGGGACTGCAGTGTGCATCAACTTCTGCATCATCATGCTTCTGAACGTGGTGAGCTTTTAGTCTGGAAAAGAGACGCTAACAGTTTTTTTGAAATTGCATTTAAATACTGTGTAGAGAAGTTTCTACTGCACTACGGTGCAATGCACTGAACCCATAGCCTGCATTATTTGTGTTATGTTGGGGCTCCTTTTCTGTTGAAAAGTACTGCTGTGGAACTCCATGAAATGATTGCAGTGAATAATGGAACCTGTTTTGAGCATAGCCAGAGAGGAATGTAATTTGAGACATCAACCCAGAGGTCAAAACTTATTTCTAAAAAATAGACAAGAGTGAAACTGTATTTTGTAATTTACATTGTTAACATCTATAGTACTAATCCAGGTTAAACCAAAATATCCATCCCATTGTTATGTCACTAAATTGATGATTCCCTGAATCATTTCTTCAATACATCTTTCAATGAACAACATACCTCTGACTCGAATCCTCTTTTAAGTTGAGGGATGCCAACAGGGGCAAAGTTAGACTTCTCATTTCTACTGTTGACAACATTCTGATATTGAGACAGGCAATTTTTTTTTTTTTTTTTTTGAATGTGTGAAGTTCTCCTTGGCAGACTGCCTGTTCAACAGAACCAGCTGAGACAGCAGATGAATTGGACAGCAATTAAATTGATTCAAGACTCCAGAAAAGCTCCATAATTATAGAATCCAGCAGCTATTCAGCCCATCGTATATGGCTCTTTGAAAGAACTATCCAATTAGTTGTT
This sequence comes from Heterodontus francisci, assembly GCF_036365525.1. Taxonomy (NCBI): domain Eukaryota; kingdom Metazoa; phylum Chordata; class Chondrichthyes; order Heterodontiformes; family Heterodontidae; genus Heterodontus; species Heterodontus francisci. The sequence continues at coordinate 6,948,480 of NC_090388.1, forward strand.
TGGTAGTACAGAACTCAAAATAGAGACTTGTTGTCAAAGCTTTTCATCTTGCACTCATCAGGACAATCTGTAGGAATACCAATGTAAGGGAAAACAGCAACTTTATACTGTTTGAGAAGAGAGTGGGCAAGTGAACTCTGGTCGTGGCATTGTCGTGGAGAAACTGGTGCATACTCCATGTCAACACTTCTACCAATTAGTGATGAGTGCAAGATGGAAAGTTTTGACATGTCTCTATTTTCAGCAACATTTTCCAATTAGTCTCATTTCCCCTCTGCTCTTTTCCCACAGCCCTGAAAATCTTTCCTCTTCAAGTATTTATCCAACTCTTTTTTGAAAGTTACCATTGGCAATTACAGTCACAGCTGGAAATATGTTGTGCTGCTGCAAAAGTTTCAAAGTCTTGGATCTTCTCTGTCCCAATGAATTCCAGTGATGCAGGTCTAGCCACGTGTGTACAGAGTTATGACCATGTTCTGTTGTAGTTGGCAATGGTTAAATCAGTTGTGCATTTTCCAAGTGTTGCACCAATCAGACTTCTGTTGGATAACCGTTCCCGTTTACTGCTCTCTGCCAAAATCCAACACTTGGGTTTGCAGGAGTGATTTTGTGCCCATGAATACTCTGTGGCACTCCCTTCATAGTGATGCTCTCGCCAGCTCCATAGAATCTTGCAGCACAAGAGACCATTTGGCCCATTGTGCCTGTTCTCTGAAAGAGCTGTCCAATTCATTCCACTCCCCGATCTTTTCCTATAGTCCTCTAATTTTTGTTTTTCCCCCTTCAAGTATTTCTCCAGTTCTCTTTCGCAAGTCACTGTTCCATTGTCCTTTTTTAAGGCACTGCATTCCAGAACATAAATTTCAAAACCATTCCAATTTTAAATTGGCTAATATTCAAATTGCTGGTGAGCTTCTATTTTAGGAGTGCAAGGCCTAGCCAGCAAATTGACCCTTTTACACAAGTGACCAATCCTCTTTTGTAATGGACCTCAGCACTCCTCAGCTGTTCAACTCTGCTACTCACTGACTCTTCACAACAGCTGAGCTTTGCTGGAGTTGGAGTGAAACCTTCAAATGAGAACTACATGATGGAATAGCTGTCTAGTTTAGTGATTACTCAGTTGCAGTTATCATCTTGGATCCTCGCCTAGGTTGGTTCACCCTACCTTCCTTCAGAATGGTGACGCTATGTTATCACAAAGTCATCTGTTGGGTTTAAGGCCCTAGAATACAAATGTCTGCCTCATCCCCATTGGGGTTCAGATTTATTACAAACCTACCAAAGTGAAGGATGATCCAGTGGACCTGCCCTGTTCTAAATTCTGAACTCCATCATTCTACCAATAATGCAACTTCCTAACAGATTTGAAAAGAAAGAAAGACTTGCATTTTTTTCACAGCCACCACTTTTCATGACCATAAGATGTCTCAAAGCATTTTACAGCCAATGAAGTACTTTTGAAGTATGGTCACTTGTTGTAATGTTGGAAATGCAGCAGCCAATTTGCACACGGCAAGCTCCCACAAACAGCAATGTGACAATGACCAGATGAGCCATTTCTGCGCTGTTGATTCAGGGATGAATATTGGCCAGGACACCAGGGAGAACTCCCTGCTCTTTGGAATAGTGCCAACGGCATTTTTTATGCCCACCTGTGAGGGCAGATGGGCTTTCCGTTTAATATCTCTCCTGAAAGATGGCATCTCTGACAGTGCAGCGCTCCCTCAGTACTGCACTGGAGATTGGGCCTTGATTTTTGTGCTCAAGCACTGGAGTAAGACTTGAATGTGGAACCTTGTGACTCGGGTGAGAGTGCTGCCAACTGAGCCATGGCCAAAGATGGAGGGGGGGGGGGAAAAACTAAGAAATCTCTGGGAAATTCCCCTCCAACCCCTAAATGCGACGTAAATAAGCTCCAGGACTGGGAACCTCGCTCTCCAATGCCCAGCTACCTTCTATATGCTGTTATATTGGGTGCACTCGAGACCTTGTCCAGCTGCCTGTTTTTATTCCAGTGAACTCGTGTCATCAAATTTGACTCTCTGAAAGAAAACACTTTTTCTAATGTTTAGGTTAGTTCTGTGTACAAGTAACTTACACCTGCGACCCTTGGTCCTTCCTAACCCAGCTAACTTGAGTTCCCTACTTAAGTGGATGATTGAATCTAATCCTTTCATTATTTCAACCATCAGTCTGCTTAATTAGATGAATTAATTGTGAACTTTGCCAAAAACTGCATTTGTGTTTGATACTTCACGGAATTAGTTATTTATTCATTTCATGAGAGGTCTAGTGATTATTGACACTGAAATATTAAATCCTTTGCTGGTCCCTAATTGGCTTTGAAAGCACGGCAGGGATCTGCACTTATTCTTGCACTGGGACTTGTACCACTATGTTTCCCAGGGCTGGGGAATTTAGATAACTTGGGGAGTAATCCTGTGTTCAGTTCTGTGCACCATATCTCTGGTAGGATATATTTACCTTGGGCATGATACTGGGGCTAAGTGTGTTAATGGGTTAAATCATGAGGACAAGTGCAAGACTAGTCTTGGCTTCAATTGAGTATGGAGGATTAAGGGGTGCATATGTAATTGGAGTGTTTTTAAGATAATTTAAAAGGGTTTTTTTTTTTAAGGTAGATCGAGCAAAACTTTTTCCTGTGGTGGGGTAAAGTAAGATTAGAGCTAGGCCATTCAGGGGTGATATTAGGAAGCACTCCTTCACACTAAAGGTAATGGAAATCTGGAACTCTCTCTTACCCTTTAAAAGGCTGTTGAGGCCGGGGGTCAATTCAAAATGTCAGAACGGAGATTGATGGGCCTCCGTTAGGAAAGAGTATTCAGGGTTATGGAGTTAAGGTACAGATCTAATTGAATGGTAGAACAGGCCAGAAGGGCTGAATGGCTTGCTTCTGATCTTATGCTCCAGAGGATGGAGTAGCAGGTGTTGGAGGCCTGTGAGGTAGCTAAAAAGGGATGCAATATTTTTATATAGTTCTCCAAATTATAGGGCTGTAAGTGATTCCACTCCCTTCAAGAAAGTTACAATTTAAATATCTGCTCTGGTGTCTCTTGCACTAAGGTGTCTATAGTGCAAATGACCAGAAATGTATAAGATGATGTATTCTAATTCCAGTATGTCTTATATACCCGACCTCCCATCCTGTCTGGAAGCAGTGGCAGAGTCGGTTAGGGGTTGGGAGAGGGAAAAGGTTCATGCCTCGCCCCCCTCATTCATTTTGAGATTGGCCAACACCGCTTTGGACAATTGGCCCTAATTTGCTCCTGGTGACCTCCATCTCCAATCTAGGGCCTCCAGGGTGGGCTTTGAAATCTGTGTGGGTCCCAGCTCGTCCTTCCCGCTTGATAAGTCACCGCCTCACAGCTCGTTGCCGCTCCCTGCGAAGTTGACTTACTCTAGTCCTAGTGACTTGGGCAACCCCACCAGCTGCAAGTCCCCCTCCAAGTCGCACCATCCTGACTTGGAACTATTTTGCCATTCCTACACTTTGTTGATGGGTCAAAATCCTGGAACACCCTTCCGAACAGCACTCTGGTTGTACCTACACCCCAAGGACTGCAGAGATTCAAGAAAACAGCTCACCGCCAACTTCTCAAGGGCAATTAGGGATGGGTAACAAATGCTGGCCTAGCCAGCAATGCCCATATCCCATGAAACATTTTTTTTTTAAAAAGCAGTTGGTTAGATCCTAGCTCCTCATTGGCTGGGTGACCTGGGTTGGGGGAAGGAGAGCTGGCAAAGTGACTTCTGAAGGGTTTCCTTATACCCTCCACTTGGCCCTGAGAGATTGGTTACAACATGCACCATTAGCTCAGTATCATTACTACTTTGGCCTCCTTCTCTCGAGAGACAATGGATAAGCGCCTGGAGGTGGTCAGTGGTTTGTGAAGCAGCGCCTGGAGTGGCTATAAAGGCCAATTCTAGAGTGACAGGTTCTTCCAAAGGTGCTGCAGAAACATTTGTTTGTCAGGGCTGTTACACAGTTGGCTCTCCCCTTGCGCCTCTGTCTTTTTTCCTGCCAACTACTAAGTCTCTTTGACTCGCCACTCTTTAGCCCCGTCTTTATGGCTGCCCGCCAGCTCTGGCGAACGCTGGCAACTGACACCCACGGCTTGTGATCAATGTCACAGGATTTCATGTCGCGTTTGCAGACGTCTTTAAAGCGGAGACATGGACGGCCAGTGGGTCTGATACCAGTGGCGAGCTCGCTGTACAATGTGTCTTTGGGGATCCTGCCATCTTCCATGCGGCTCACATGGCCAAGCCATCTCAAGCGCCGCTGACTCAGTAGTGTGTATAAGCTGGGGATGTTGGCCGCCTCGAGGACTTCTGTGTTGGAGATACGGTCCTGCCACCTGATGCCAAGTATTCTCCGGAGGCAGCGAAGATGGAATGAATTGAGACGTCGCTCTTGGCTGACATACGTTGTCCAGGCCTCGCTGCCATAGAGCAAGGTACTGAGGACACAGGCCTGATACACTTGGACTTTTGTGTTCCGTGTCAGTGCGCCATTTTCCCACACGCTCTTGGCCAGTCTGGACATAGCAGTGGAAGCCTTTCCCATGCGCTTGTTGATTTCTGCATCTAGAGACAGGTTACTGGTGATAGTTGAGCCTAGGTAGGTGAACTCTTGAACCACTTCCAGAGCGTGGTCGCCAATATTGATGGATGGAGCATTTCTGATGTCCTGCCCCATGATCGTTTTCTTGAGGCTGATGGTTAGGCCAAATTCATTGCAGGCAGCCGCAAACCTGTCGATGAGACTCTGCAGGCATTCTTCAGTGTGAGATGTTAAAGCAGCATCGTCAGCAAAGAGGAGTTCCCTGATGAGGACTTTCCGTACTTTGGACTTCGCTCTTAGATGGGCAAGGTTGAACAACCTGCCCCCTGATCTTGTGTGGAGGAAAATTCCTTCTTCAGAGGACTTGAACGCATGTGAAAGCAGCAGGGAGAAGAAAATCCCAAAAAGTGTGGGTGCGAGAACACAGCCCTGTTTCACGCCACTCAGGATAGCAAAGGGCTCTGATGAGGAGCCACCATGTTGAATTGTGCCTTTCATATTGTCATGGAATGAGGTGATGATACTTAGTAGCTTTGGGCATCCAATCTTTTCTAGTACTCTGAAGAGACCACGTCTGCTGACGAGGTCAAAAGCTTTGGTGAGATTACACAATTAAGTAAAACCATATATGTGATTTGGAAAACTGACCATACCAGATTTTATGTCTTGACAATAATCTAATTATGTATTTTTCAGCTATATGAGAAAGTGGCTCTACTTTTGACCAACTTAGGTAAGTCCTTGTGCCTTTCTACTGATGGTCTATCTCGGGGAAGCATAGTGTGCACATTCTTACAAATCTGAATAAGACGTGAATCAGGTTTAACTTTCACCATGAGGCTGGGTGGAAATGGGTCAGCTTCTCGCCATCAACCCTGACCGACTTCGTTTTCCATTGAGGGCGAACCCTGTGATTAAATCCTACACGATAATGGATTCATACAGCACAGAAGGAGGCCATTCAGCCCATCTTGCCTAGACTGGCACTTTGAAGGAACTGTCCAATAAGTCCCACTCCCCTGCTCTTGTTCCCTGAAGCCTGGCAAATTTTCCTTTTTATAATTATTTATCCAGTGGTAATATCGCTGGACTACTAATCCAGAGGCCCAGGCTATGGCCCTGAGGACACTGGTTCAAATCCCACCATGGCAGCTGACTGAATTTAAATTCAATTAATTAATGAAAGTCTTGAATTGAAAGCTAATCTCAGTAATAGTTTCATGGCACATCATAAATTTGTTGTTAAAAACCCATCTGGTTCACTAATGTCCTTTAGGGAAGGAAATCTGCTGTCTTTACCTGGTCTGGCCTACATGTGACTCCAGACCCACAGCAATGTGGTTGACTCTTAACTACCCTCTGAAATGGTCTAGCAAGCTACTCAATTGTCCCGGGCAATTAGGGATGGGCAGTAAATGCTGGCCTTGCCAGCAACACCCGCATCCCAGGAAAGAATTTTTTTTTTAAAAAACCCTTTCAGGCAACTGCTGTATTTAATAAAAATCAATTCTCCTCACCCCAGCTTTATTGCCAATTATCTTAAAATATGCACATCATTTGGATGAAAACTACAGACAATTATTGCAGAAGTCTTGTGCTGGTTTAATTGTTTTTTGCTGATGTCAAACTTGGAAAGAGTTCAAACTGCAGCTTGTTATTATATCTTCCCAGTTTTAGGTTATTTAATTTCTCCTATTCCAGGATCTCCCCAAGTGCGATGCATTATTTTATAGCTAGCAGCTTGGTGTTGCTCATGATGTACTACTGTGTTTTGAGGGTGAATTACCCACTGGATCTTTTTCTCTGCTTCTGTACCCCTGTCATGCTTCCTGCAGCCTCCATACCTCAGTTACTTCCTTCTGCAGTTTGGGCTCTGCCTCTATATGGCAGAGCTAAAATCATAAGTTCATGTGGGGAATCTTTTTGTTTTTTGCACTGTACAGAAGGAGGAAATTTAAGAATAATTATTGGAGAAAAATCTTTTACCTGAAGAAATCGATGTACATTAAGACTGAATGGGATGACCTGGGTTGTATCTTGCCCAATTGATTTACCAGCATATAAGTATCCAAAAGCCCATATTTTTGACCTAATCACATCCCTTCCCACCGGGCAAGTTAGGTTCAGATTGGGTCTTGTATGTGAACATAAGCACGCTCTTTAATTGATCTTAAATGTTTTGTGACAGCTAGGAAGATCTGGTGCGATTATGGCACAGGGCGGGATTAAAGAAGGGGAAGGGTTGTGATGGGAGGGATGATGGATGGATTGACTCCCTGCATACTTCCTGTTGTTCCTACTTTAGCCTTTGATCAGTACTTTATGCTAAGTAAGTTTTATTCAATGGGCAGGGACCAGGATATCTCTGGTGAGTAACTTCATTATCAAAAAAGTGCAAGTTACATACTTATCCTTACATTTACTGATATGACGTCCAGTGTAAAACATTCCTCATCTCAAGGGTCATATAACTGTGGAGTCGAGCCTGATTTTTTTTTTGTCGCTCTTTTTCACAGAACAGCCTCGGACTGAGTCAGAGTGGGAGAACAGCTTCACACTAAAAATGTTCTTGTTTCAATTTGTTAACTTGAACAGCTCCACGTTTTACATCGCGTTTTTCCTGGGCAGGTAAATCCTTGATTTGGGGATGGTCTGATTGATGAGAAAGAAACAGTCAAGCAGTTCTGAACATGCTGATATTTAATGTCTGAGCTAGTTTAATGAGTCGTGGGGGTTCTATAATTGTGGGGCGTATACAGTTCTGGATCCCTGGGATTCTGGTTCTTGACCTCTTGAAGCCTAGGGAGCTCCATCTTGATTTTGCTTGTATGTAATGTATGCTGTTTGAATGTTCTAGGTCAGGAGGAGGTTTGGAAAGAACTGTTCTTAGCACTGCTGTCTCATTGCTGGGTAAATCCTTGAGTCAGAACTCCGACATATTGGCATTGGCAGCTTATAATATCCATGGATGAAGGACGGAGGAAAACTCCTCCACCGCTTCCAAGACCCATCAATATAAAAGGATACTGGGGAACGGATTAGAGGGAACATTTCCACTTAGAGCCAGCATCAGCACAGATATGATGGGCTGAATGGCCTCCTTTTAATTTACAGCACATAATGATCCCTTAGATTATTCAGTCTGTGTTTTAAAACTTTTAAGGGTTCTGAGTCTGAATTAATCTTTCCATGCACATTTACACCCTTTCAATGACTAGTGTGTATGTTTCCCTGGGGAAAAATGTCAAAAGTAGCAAGCAAAACTAGCTCTGTCCCAAATCCTAATTTTGGTCAGATGAGGAAAGGGCAAGTTACTTGCTGAAAATTATCGGTGGCAGATTAGGGAGTAATCCACTTATCACCTGATTCCTGCCATCAACCCTGATCCAAGTTTGTTTTAGGCTTGTGAAAATAGCTGTCTGTGAAGTCAGACAGGTGGACCCCTGATACATTAAGGATGAATCTGCAACCATTTTATGATCTTGGGAGCAGTGCCCCAGGGGTAAAACGTAGAGGAAATAATCTGCCTCTTTTAAAAGATGACCAATTCAAGACGGTCGACCCTCATCTTGATCAGATCTGTCCTGCTGACCACAGTTCTTTTTAGTCTCCTTTTAGCTAAGGAAATTTGCTGTTCTTACCTGGTCTGGCCTACATGTGACTCCAGACCCACAGCAATGTGGTTGATTCTTAATGCCCTCTGAAATGGCCTAGCAAGCCACTCTGTCTGTCTAAGGCATTTAGGGATGGGCAACAAATGCTGGCATTGCCAGAGATCCACATCCCACAAAAAAGAATTTTTAAAAAAAGGAGGCCATTCAGCCCCTCGATCCTGCTCTGCCATTCAATACGATCATGGCTGATCATCTGCCTCACTCCACTTTCCTTCCTGATGCCCATATACCTTGGTTCCCTTAGAAGCTGAAAATCTTCCAATCTCAGTTTTGATTGAATATGCTCATTCACCGAGCATCCACAGCACTCTGGGATAAAGACAACTCCAAAGATTCACAATCCACTGAGTGAAGAAACTTCTCATCTCGGTCCTAAATGGCCGACCCTTTATCCCCAGACTGTGCTCTATAGTTCTAGACTGTTCAGCCCCTCAGCATCTACCAGGTCATACCCTCTCAGAATCTTGTGTTTCAATGAGATTACCCCTCATTCTCCTAAACTCTATAGAGTATACCACTTCACTTCCTTCAAGTAAAAGGTGTTGCTATGGGTACCCGCATGGGCCCTAGTCATGCCTATCTTTTTGTGGGATATGTCGAATATTCCTGTTTGAGTCCTACTCGGACCCCCACCCCCCAACTCTTTTTTATTTTCGGTACATTGATGACTGTATTGGTGCTGTTTCCTGCTCCTGCCCCGAACTGGAAAACTTTATCAACTTTGCTTCTAATTTCCGCCATTCTCTAATCTTTACATGGTCCATCTCCGACACTTCCATTACTTTCCTCGACTTCTCTGTCTGCATCTCTGGGGATAGGCTGTCTACTAATATTCATTTTAAGCCCACCGACTCCCACAGCTACCTCGACTACACTTCACGCCCTGCCTCCTGTAAGGACTCCATTCCATTTTACCAGTTTCTGTGTCTCTGACGCATCTGCTCTGATGTTGCAACCTTCCATAACAGCGCCTCTGACATGTCTTCCTTTTTCCTCAACCGAGGATTTCCCCCCCACCGTGGTTGACCGGGTCCTCAACTGTGTCAGGCCCATTTCCCCTACCTCTACCCTCAACCCTTTCCCCCTCCCTCCCAGAACCACGACAAGGTTCCCCTTGTCCTCACTTTCCACCCCACCAGCCTCCACATCCAAAGGATCATCCTCCGCCATTTCCGCCACCTCCCAGTGTGATGCCACTATCAAACGCATCTTCCCCTCCCTTCCCCTGTTAGCGTTCCGAAGGGATCATTCCCCCTGACACCCTGGTCCACTCCTCCATTACCCCTACCACCTCGTCCCCTTCCCACGGCACCTTTCCCCTGCAATCACAGGAGATGTAATACCTGCCCATTTCCCTCCCCTCTCCTCATTATCCCAGGCCCCAAACACACCTTTCAGGTGAAGCTGCGATTTACTTGTACTTCCAATTTAGTATACTGTGTTCGCTGCTCACAATGTGGTCTCCTCAGCATTGGGGAGACCAAACGCAGACTGGGTGACCACTTTGCGGAACATCTCCACTCAGTCCATAAGCATGACCTGGAGCTTCTGGTTGCTTGCCATTTCAACACTCTTTTTCCCCCCCCCCCCTGCTCTCATGCTCACATCTCTGTCCTGTGATTGCTGCAGTGTTCCAGTGAACATCAATGCAAGCTCGAGGAACAGCATCTCATTTACCGATTTAGGCACACTACAGCCTGCTGAACTGAACATTGAGTTCAGTAATTTCAGAGCATGACTGCCCCCCCCCCTTTTTGATTTTGATTTTTTGTTATATTTTCTTTGTTTTATTTTAGTTTGTTTCTATGGTGCCTATCCACTTTTTTTTTCATGTTTGTGCTTGGGGCCAGGCTGTTCAATTTTCTGTCAATTTACACCCTCTCTGTACTAACACTGTCTTTCACCACACCATTATCAGACCATTTGCCTTTGCTCCATGACCTTCTGGTCAGTTATTCTGTGACCTTGTCCTATCAACGCCTCTTTTGTTATCTCTTGCCCCACCCCTGCTTTACTTGCTTAAAACTTTTTACATTTCTAGCCTTTGCCAGTTCTGAAGAAGGGTCACTGACCTGAAACGTTAACTCTGCTTTTCTTTCCACAGATGCTGCCAGACCTGCTGAGTATTTCCAGCATTGCTTGTTTTTATTCCATACAGTATAGGCCAAATTTACTCCAGCTCTCCTCATAAAACAGCCCCCTTACACTAGAAATCAATCTAGTGAACCTAAATGCACTCCCTCCAAGGCAAGTATATCCTTCCTTGGGTAAGGACACCCAAACCATTCATGTACTCCAGTGCTGTTCACCAAAGCCCTATGTAATTGAGGCAAGACTTCCTTAGTCTTGCACAGTGGTTAGCACCGCAGCCTCACAGCTCCAGTGACCCGGGTTCAATTCTGGGTACTACCTGTGTGGAGTTTGCAAGTTCTCCCTGTGTCTGCGTGGGTTTCCTCCGGGTGCTCCGGTTTCCTCCCACATGCCAAAGACTTGCAGGTTGATAGGTAAATTGGCCATTATAAATTGCCCCTAGTATCGGTAGGTGGTAGGGAAATTATAGGGACAGGTGGGGATGTGGTAGGAACATGGAATTAGTGTAGGATTAGTATAAATGGGTGGTTGATGGTCGGCACAGACTCGGTGGGCCGAAGGGCCTGTTTCAGTGCTGTATCTCTAAACATTTACCTTTTCTAATTGTTGCAGTACCTGCATGTTAACTTAGTGATTTGTGTACAAAGACACCCAAATCTCCCAACACCAACATTCACTAGTCTCTCAGCTTCTTGGGAAAAAAAATTCTGCTTTTCTATTCTTCACATCAAAGTGAATGATCTCACACTTTCCCACGTTCTCCACCTGCCACCTTCTTGTCCAATCACTTATATCCCTTTGCAGCCTCTATGTCTGCTCAGTTTACTTTCCCACCTAGCTTTATCTCATTTCTATTTCTCTCACCTGAACTTCCCATTTTCCTTTCTGTCATCTTCCTCCGAGTAGTGGAGCGTAGAATCACTTGGTGTATGGGTTTAATAAGTTTTGATTAAATACAAAACATTTTATATATGTAAAGATATTTTAAATATGGATTAATCCTACTGGCATTGCCTTGAGTGTCTTTATAATCTAAAATGGTTAATTGTCTCTCTTGTATGTCCCACCAAATATGACCTTTATTTTTAAAGAAAGGCAGCAAAGCTAATTATTTTTTTTTCATCATTTGTGTTCCTAGTTGAAAATCTTTTCATTTAAATATTAGTCCCTATATGGTCTTCCCTTCTATATAAAAACCCAAGGGTCATTAGTCAAATTGTGGGATTTGTTAATTTATTACATCAACAACTTGCATTTGTATAGTGCCTTGAACATAGTAAAACATCCCAAGGCACTTCATCGTAGCATAATCAGACACTGAGCTACATGAGATATTGGGGCAGGTGAACAAAAACTTGGTTAAATAGGTAGGTTTTAAGGCGGGGGAGGGGGGGGTGGAGAGCTGGGGAGGCGGAGTGTGGGGGGGTGGGGGGAGGAGGTGGGGGAGAGCTGGGGAGGCGGATGGGTTTAGGGAGGGAATTCCAGAACTTGGGATCGAAGCAGCTATAGGCATGGTGGATGGAAGAGGGTTGAAGAAATAGAAATGAGTTAACAAGAAGTTTGAGAGGAATGTCAGAAGCTAATGAGAAAATAGGCGGACAGGAGGAAAGGTGCATGTTGACTGGCCAGTTTCTGCTCTTCCTGTTTATGAACTCGTGTGGATTCTTGGCAGGAAGGTGTCACCAGCTGGCATTTTACTTGGGCATTTACGTCATCCTTTTTACTTACCGGAGGAGCAAAATATATCTCAATATCTTAAAATAATAAGTAGATATTTTGTGAGGTGCTCTACTAAATCGGTGATTGTGCTTTTCTCTTAGATTAACAGGACGTCCGGGAGCTTATTTGAGAGTCTTGAACAGGTGGAGGTTGGAGGAGGTTTGTACCCTGACTCTAATATTTTCTCATACAGGAAGAATGCAAACTGTCTGGTTTCTTCACTAGTTCTCAAATACCAGCTGCCCTGTACACTAACCCAACACGTACCAGGTATCTAACCCCTTCCTTTACTCCCCTCTCGCTCCAGTTATTTTTTCCCTAATGCATTCTGATGTCTCGCAAAGTTCCCATAGTTGACAAACGACTTGCTAGCGTTTAACTGGATCTCTGATGTTGATTAGATACTCCCTGCATGTTTACATATTCCGTATTCCGATGTTTCATGGAGTATGCTGCCCTTCCACTCTGCACCTGCTTGAGTGTGCATGTGCTTATTTGCTTTAGTCTATTATGACCAGGTGAGAAAGGGGTCTAGGGTTCCCTCAGCCTTCACCTGGTCTGACCGTAAAAGGGTTTAATTTTAAACACCGTTTTTTTTTTTACCTCCCCCTTATGAATCCTTGTTCACTAACTTCCAATTATAAGGCAAACTAGCTAGCTAAACAGGTTTTCTTGGGTTGAAAGAAAAAAGGTTGAACTTTATTAAACTTAAACTCTAATTTGGTTAATGCCTACAGATATGCGATGTGCCCACACTAGCATGCATATGCGATACACACATGCAGATAGAGACATAAAAGAGCAGAATAGATAAAGTGGAAAAGTTTAAGGCAATATCTGAAGATGGTTTTGGTTACTGTCCTACAAGCTTGCTGCAAATTCCTTGATTTTAGGTAGGTCTTGCTTTTCATCGGGGCCCAGTATTCTTCTTGAACCTTCAATGTAGGAGATTTTTCGCTCTTGAAGTTCATGTGTCCTCAGTAGGTCCAAAGGCTTGTGAGAAAGAGATGGGAGCAGACAGGAGAGGACTTCTCACTCTAGGAGCAAACAATCTTTTTGTTCAAAACTCTTTATACAATTCGGAAAAACCCAGGTAGCCAAGCAGGCTAGTCATGTGACCAGCTGGTGTAACCATGTCTATTTGTAGATTTGGCCATCCCAGCAGTCATCCTGAAATTCGAGCTCCCTCACCTTCAATGTCTGGTGCTCAAAGTCTGTTGTGGGTTAAATTGGATCAGGGAAGTAACCCCTTTGTCTCCACAAGAACTGTCTATTAATATACAAATGTCTTTCCAGCCAAGGGCCTGGTGATTTTCTTTTAAACAAGTCCTTTCTTCACTTCAGTTTTCAAATCAATGTTCATGTGACAAAATTAATGTGCCTCATTCTTGGTAGGTGGGTGGGGTCTGCATGACAAGTAGGCATGTTTATTTGTGAGTACACATGCATTTTAGTGTTGGTATGTGTGAGTAAGCCTCACTTTAATGCCTGTGTGCATGTGCACATTTATGTGTAGATCTAGGATGCTACATAATTGTACTTTTTTCCTTCAATGAGATATATTTAAGTTGTTGGTGTTTTTGTTTTGTTTTATTTCTGCATGATGGAAATACAAAATTTAAGAAGTAACCACAAAACATTTCATCAGGTGACCTCAGCAAGTGATGCATTTGAATATCCCCCTCTGCCCATCACTAACTCCCCTCAAATCTGGAAATATTTTTTTTCTCTTTCTTCCCATTGTATCAACCACCTAAACTATAAATTAATCTCCAGAGATCACTTCATATAAAAAGGCAGGTTCTGAATGATATTACTCCCGGGCCACAGTAACCTCCTGGGCTAGTTTTAATCTCTTGGTGCAGGAGGAGGCTGGTTGAGTCGGAAATCAATTTCCCAGATTTGGATCATTCCCTTCCCTTCGAATTGGCCTGTGTTTTTAATCTGGTTTTAGAGATAGAAATATAGACTAATGGCGCAGAAGGAGGCCAGCTTGCCTATATCGTTCAATATCCGTGCAGTAAGAACAAGCTATCCAGTCTAATCCCACTTTCCAGCTCTTGGTCCCTAGCTCTGTAGTTTACGGCACCTCAAGTGCATATCCAAGTAATTTTTTTTTCAATGTGATGAGTGTTTTATGCCTCTACACCCTTTTTCAGGCAGAGTTCCAGACCCCCACTACCCTCTGGATAAAAAAAACTTTCTCCTCAATTCCTCCCCTCGAATCCTTCCGTCACATGGTTCTGGATGGAATAGGAAGTGTAGCACCAGGTATCTCAATTGTTTGGGCCAGACTGGATGGCCCTGTCAATGATTGTTCCTATGCCGGAATTTTACACACACAACGCCCCCCCCCCCCCCCCACCCCCCCCCGACATGACATAACCATCACCTACCCAACCCACTGCTATTTTGTCAGTGGTGAGAGGAAGCAAACAGCCCACCTGCCCCAGGCTAATTGAGGCTCTTAAGTGGCCAATTAATTGCCACTTAAGGGCCTCCTCTCTCTGCTGCTGGTATCTTACCAGAGGCAGACGGGGACTTCACATGAGGAGACTGCCCAGTAAAACCTGGCAGCCTCCTTGCAGGCTGGGGGTAGTTGGCCCTCCTGATAGGGCACCCTGTGCCCCACAGGGGGTCCCCCCAGCAGCAAGGGCTGCCTCTGCTGAAACTACCACCCCCTACCCTGCTCTCCAACTCCTTCTGTCTCTTTTTCCCCCCCCCCCCCCCCTTCACCCTTGCTGGGGCCCAGCCCATTGCTATCCAGCAAGGCATGAACTCAACTCGCCTTATTGAAGGGCAATATCCATCGTCCTCTAGCTGGGTGCAGTCTCAGCAGTGGCTGCCACTCTGTGGTGCTGCTGGGACTAAAGAGCTGCCAGCCCTCTGGCCGGCAGCTCTTGCAGGAAGTTATGCCTCCTTCAGAGGGGTGGAAGCCACAACTGGGGCTAATTAAGGGCCTGGGCCACACAAAATTGCAGTGTGGCTTCCAGGCCGAGCAGAGGCAGCCTCTCCCCTGACACTTCGGCCAGAGGGCAGGGCCACTGCCAGAATGTAAAATTCTGGCCTATGTCCCTAGACATGTGTAAATGATCTGAGGTAATCATGAAATTGGAACAACACTTAGCGCAAGATGGAGGAAATGATTAGATACCATTTGAAGCCAGAGTGTGAAGCATTGGTTGGATTTCTTTCCGAAACAACATCTGGCATTAAGCAATGAGGTCTCTATATTGCGAAGTCCTCGTGTACAATGGGCAATTGCAGTGATGAGCAGCTTCTGAATGTCCTGATGTCTGATGTGATGGGTAGGATGAGGAAAGTGGAGACTTGCCAAGATGACCGTGAAAGTCACTTGATGAAGGAGTAATGTTAGGTTTGATGAGCTTCCTGACTGACATGGAGACAAGAGATCCAAATGATTTATCAGCTGCTGTGGCCAAAAATGCTTGATGCTGAAAAACTGTCTCCTGATATTGAGATCCACTGAAGTGAACCCATCAATGAAAATAGGACAGCCTTTGCATGAATCATGAAATCTGAGAGTGCGACTCCTGTACTACCAATGACAGAAATGTGCATTTCTTTAGTTTGAAAACTCCTATTGGCAGTTTAGCAAACTGAAGTTTCTCACCCAAACTACAACGACAGTGGGCAGTGTCCACCAATGCGATAAATAGCTGGGAATGCATAATTCTTACTGGCTACTAAACTGGTGTCCTAGGAGGAATTGGCTTTCCAATGGGATTATGACCAGTTTCCAATATGTGTTCTTTGAGTGTGCTTGTGCCTCTCCCCTTTCTCTCGCTCTCTCGCTCTCCGCCTTTCTTGACCCCAGACTGAATAAAGCAGTTTGATCTTGCAAAAAAATGACTTCATGAGGTTGACCAGTATAAATATCAATGAGACAGGGTGATAGAAATTGATATTTTCTCCCAGATTTAAATAATCTGCCTTCCAATTCTTTGCATCGCTGCAAAGTGAAACCATCTCTCTCCAAAATTGCAGTTTATGAATAAAGAATTTTCATTTATATAGCATCTTTCACTACCTCCAGATATCCTAAAGCACTTCACAGCCAATGAAGTACTTTTGTGTTGTAATGTAGAAAACACAGCAGCCAATTTGCGCACAGCAAGCTCCCACAAACAGCAATGTGATAATGACCCAGATAATTTGTTTTTAGTGATATCGGTTGAGCAATAAATATTGGCCAATGAGAGTGCGCCCGCTTTTCTTTGAAATAACGGCCATGGGACCTGTTGCATCCATCTGAGGGCAGATGAGGCCTCAGTTTAACGTCTCATCTGAAAGGTAGCACCTCTGACAGTGTAGCACTCCCTTGGTACAGATGCTGGGAGTGTCAGCCTGGATTATGTGCTCAAAACTCTGGAGTGAAACTTGAAGCCATGACCGTCTGATTTTTGCGATGAGTGCTACCCGCTGCGCCAGAGCTAATGGCTACAAAGTCTGAATTCTCCAGTGATCAGTTGCTTAATGTCCCTCCTCACAGCCTGCTTTTTGTCTAACTTGCAGTGTCATCCGAGTGGCTGCCTTATCGATTTGTGTTTGCAAATGGGAATCATCATGGTACTGAAGCAGAGCTGGAATAACTTCACGGAGCTCGGCTATCCGTAAGTAGATGTGATTAATACCCGGTCGGTAATTTGAGCACAAGCTGATTCTGTTTCTGCATTCGTAGTCACTGTTTGTATTAGCTAGCTAAATCTTGGTGAATGTCTGTCTGTGTTTAGTGTGCTTTTCATATAACCAGTTAGATATTTCTTTGTCCCCACTCAGGATGTAGCTCGCCTGAGGCCCCCTCTAGCTGCCTTTGTTTCCTGATCCCAGATTCAACCCGAGTGCAGACCCTCTCCTCGGATAAGCCAGGGGCTGGAAATCAGGACAGGAAATGGGAGTGTAGCGGCAGGCCCTGAGAGGCCTAGCACTGTACACTTGTATTAGGAGCTCCTGACTGTTATGGAGAGCAGGAGATAATGGCCCCTGTGGCCTCGGTATTGTCCTGGAAAGAGGCGGGACTATGTTAGGAGGATGAACTTTGACTCTTTGATCTTCCACCACCTCCCTAGTTTCCATAGTAACACTGGGCCTGGGCCTATTCGAGCACAGGCCCTCTGATGGAACTTGGATGGGTGGGGGAAGAAGTGGTGTGAAATCCTGGGGTAGCAGAGATCTGACTTAACTCATCTGTAACCCTTCCTCTTCACTGAACCTCCCAAAGGTTTATACATCCCAAAGAATCTAGTCGAAGAGGTAACTAATTGGCCCAGCTCGGATAATCTGGCCATGCCACGAGTGTTTTGCACAGGTTACCTTGCCTTCTCTTACCATGTATTTATATTCTAATGTTTTGTACATAATTGATTTTCTCGTTCGTCCTTTTTGCTTATTTTGGTGGACTTACTGATGCGGAGTGAATGAAGGAATACAGACGGACACACGAGGTAACTTTTGTAAGACATTCCTAATCCCAGTGGGAGTCCTCTGCAGAAGCCAGTGAGGTTTGGTTTGGTGCGTTCCTGATTTTCCAGATGTTGAAATTAATAACTGGGAAATCAGAAGTTCCCTTAATTGGGTGTGTGTATCTCTCTCTATGCTGGATTCTCTCCCAAGTGGATCCACTGGGCATTATGTCTTGGGAAATGTAACTCACCAAAACACCTGAAGGTCCCTGAAATAGGTGGAAGGTTCTTGGGCTGTACCGGTTCACTCATCTTGTTCAACATTGTGAACCATGATCTAAGTGGGAGATACAGGTAGTGATCCAGATGGGGGCAGAATGGACCTGAAATTTTGGGGCAATGTTACCTTTCTCTTTGGATCCTTTTACCCTGAGGGTGGTGATGGAGGAACTGAAGGACAAAACAGGTGCTGAGCAGCAGCTGCCTATACACAGTAGTTAGCACCCTGGGTCGAACAAGAGCTCCTAAGCAAGAAAGTAAAATGGGCTTTGGTACAAAGGTGAAACAGTGGATAAGTTTATATTCCAGGGACGTTTCACATTTACTGAAAGCAAGACTGAAGAGAAGCAGCAGCAACAACTTGTATTTATATAGCACCATTAACATCAGGAACATTATACCAAGCCACATAAGATATTAGGATGGGTGATCAAAAGCTTGGTCAAAGAGGTAGATTTTAAGCAATGCTTAAAAGGAGGAGAAAGAGGTTGAGAGGTGGAAAGATTTTGGAAGAGAATTTTAGTGTTTAGGGTCCAGTCAGCTGAAAACAAAGCTGCCAATGGGAGCCTTTCTAGTCAGTGGAATCATAGAAACTACAGCACATATGGCCATTCAGCCCATCGAGCCCTGCACTGGTGCCAGCTCTTCAACTGAACCTATCTACTCCTAATCTCATTTCCCTTTTCCCCGGTTTGTGTTCCTTGGCTCCCGATTCAGCAACCAGTGGAAACAGTTTTTCACTATTTATCCTTCTGAAACCTTCCATAATTATGGAAAAAAAAAATCCATTTATTCCCCAAGAAAAAACATGTCATCTGATAGAGCTTTCTCACCACTACTCTCCAGCCTCTCTCTCTCACGCAAACTCTCTTCTGTTTTTCTTTCCTATTGCTACCAGGTTCCAGAGGGCTGCCAAAAAGATTTTTGGAAAATTATGGTTAGTGCCTCTTGCCGTCTTTTCCCCAAACTCCTTCATTAACCTCCCTCTTGACGGGTTGGAAGATATCAATTTGCACATTTTGCCAATTTACTGACTCTTGTAGCGGGTGTGATTTTCCTCTTGGTTAACTGGTTTGGACTGGGATATTGTCCACTGTTGAACTGCTTTAAAAGTCTCCTGATGTTGTATTGAAGCAACTACACTGTCATTCAGCTCCAGGAGAAGTGAACGCCAAAATAACAATAATATTACACGCGCGCACACACTCTCTTCTGGTTGAACATGAGCTCCTTTCTGGGCGATGCATTATTTAACAGAAATGGTCATGAATGAGCATTGGGTAAAGACTAACTTGTAGAGACTCCATACTCTGCCAATTCTCACATCCATGTAATAACCAAAGAATGTGCATTTTATACAGCACCTTCTTGCATCCTCGGGACATTCCAACATGATGTGCGGTCACTGCTGTTATGTAGCAAACGTGGCTGCCGAGTTGCACACAGCAAGGTCCCACAAACAGCAATGAAGGGAAGATATAGATGTTATTTCTGGTGACCTTGACCTTTTTAGAATGGCCTGGGAGAATTGCAAAATGGTCCATTTTTCTAATATCTGCAGAGAGAAACTAAAATGCAGTGGTTAATTGTGTTGAAATGGAAAATCTAGCCCACTGTCTGGAAAAAGATTCATCTGTGTGTGTGTGCGTGTATCTTCTGTAACCGTATATGCTTGGGGTGTAAACAAGAGTTGGGTTTTCTCACTGGGTACATTTTTAATTTTAATTGTTTTGAGAGAAATGGTGAAAGATTCTTTCCCTTATTGGTGAATCAGTAATGAGGGGGGAACAGACTGAGGATTCTGACTGGAAGGATGAAGGAGGAAATTGGAGTAAATTGGCAAGAAATATAAAAACAAACAGTAAGAGCTTCTACGGGTTTATAAAAAGGAAGAGAGTAGCTAGAGTAAGTGTGGGACACTTAAGAGGATGAGACTGGTGTCTTAATAACAAGGAAATGGCAGATAATTTAAACCAATATTTTGCATCAGTCTTCACGGTGGAGGACACTATAAACATCCCAACAATAATAGATGAACAAGGTGTAAATGGGAGGGAGGAACTTGTAACAATCTCTATCACGAGGGAAAAGGTGCTGGAGAAACTGATGGGACTAAAGGCAGACAAGTCGCCAGGACCTGATGGCCTGCATCCAAGGGTTTTAAAAGAAATGGCTGCAGAGATAGTGGAGGCATTGGTCATAATATACCAAAACTCACTGGATTCTGGTAGGGTACTAGCGGATTGGAAACCCGCTAATGTAACACCCCTATTCAAGAAAGGAGGGAGATAGAAAGCAGGAAATTATAGGCCAGTTAGCTTATCAGTCATTGGGAAAATGCGAGAGTCCATTATTGAGGAAGAAATAGCAGGATATTTAGAAAAACATAATGCAATCAAACAGAATCAACATGGTTTTATGAAAGGGAAATCATGTTTGACAAATTTGACGAGTTCTTTGAGGATATAACAAGCAGAGTGGATAAAGGGGAGCTGGTAGATTTAGTGTATTTGGATTTTCAGAAGGAATTCGAGAAGGTGCCACATAAAAGGTTATTGCACAAAAGAAGAGCTCGGTATTTGGGGGTAATGTGTTGGCATGGATTGAGGGTTGGCTAACACACAGAAGGATTAATGGGTCTTTTTCAGGTTGGAAAGCCGTAACTAGTGGGGTGCCACAAGGATCGGTCCTAGGGCCTCAACTATTTACTATCTATATTGACTTGGAGGAAGGGACAGAGTGTAGTGTATCCAAATTTGCTGACGATCCAAAAATAGGTGGGAAGGCATGTTGTGATGAGGGCACAAAGAATCTGCAAAGGGATATAGGTAGGTTAAGTGAGTTGGCAAAAACTTGGCAGATGAAGTTCAATGTGGGAAAGTGTGAGGTCATCCACTTTGGTAGGAAGAATAAAAAGGCAGATTATTATTTAGATGGAGAAAGACTACAAAATACTGCAGTACAGAGGGATCTGGGTGTTCTTGTACACGAAACACAAAAGGTTAGCATGCAGGTGCAGCAAGTAATTAGGAAGGCAAATGGAATTTTGGCCTTTATTGCTGGGGGGTTAGAGTTTAAAAATAGGGAAGTCTAGTTACAACTGTACAGGGTGTTGGTGAGGCCACACCTGGAGTACTGCGTACAGTTTTGGTCCCCATATTTAGGGAAGGATATACTAGCATTGGAGGTAGTTCAGAAAAGGATCACCTAAGCTGATTCCTGGGATGAGGGGGTTGACTTATCAAGAACGGCTAAACAGGTTAGGCCTTTAGTCATTGGAGTTTAGAAGAATGAGAGGTGATCTTATTGAAACATAAGATTCTAAGGGGGCTTAACAGGGTGCATGTTAAGATGTTTCCACTGGTGGGGGAATCTCAAACTAGGGGACATATTTATAGAATAAGGGGTCACATTTAAAACTGACGTGAAGGAATTTCTTCTGAGGGTGGTGAATCTCTGGAATTCTCTACCTCAGAGTTGTGGAGGCTGGGACACTAAATGTATTTGAGGAGGTATAGATTTTTGAAATCTCGGAGTTGAGGGTCCGAAAGGGGAGTTAGAGGCCTGGGACAAATCGGCCATGATCTTACTGAATGGCAGGGCAGGCTTGAGGGGCTGAATGGCCTACTCCTCCTATTTCTTGCATTCTTAGAGGAATTTGTTGTCAAGCAGAGAATTATTTGAAGAGCGAATGAAGAAAAGGCTGTAACAGGGCTCCAGGATCATCTGTGAACAGGAATGGGGGCAAGGGTAGAAAAGTGGGATTGAAGTAGGTGGCTCCTGTTGGCGATGTCAGCGGGATGAGCTTGATGACGTCACCATGCCAGTGAGGAAATTGATGAAATGTAATGCAGGCTAAATTCAACTTCAGTAGGGGTTGCAAAACAGACCGCCTTGCCTTCAGCTGTATAGGCCCTAACCTCTGGAATTCTCTACCTAAACCTTCCTCCCTCCCTCGATTTCGACCTATGGATTTATTTATAGAACATAATGGCACTGTGCTAGTTTTAATCAAGGGATTGAAGAGTGTAGTGTGAGGAAAGAGAGCACTCATGAGGTACTGTAAAATGGAATGGCATCTGAATGTTTTATTGCACTGTGATACAGTACTTATGAAATGCAGCCTTTTGTGTTTTAATCACTTCAGGGCCTGTTTTCATTTCTCCATAGGCTTATTCAGAATTGGTGGACAAGGAGAAAATTAAGACACGAGCATGGCAATAACGGCAAGCCAATCTTTCCGCAATGGGAGAAGGATTACAATCTGCAGCCAATGAATGCTTACGGATTATTCGATGAATATTTGGAGATGAGTAAGCCAGGTTTAAAATGTTTGAATCGTTTTTTAGCGCAATGGCTGACTAATGCCTGGTTCTCTTAATTACTTTTTTTTTCTTCTGCTTTCCAGTTCTTCAATTTGGTTTTACAACTATATTTGTGGCAGCCTTTCCATTGGCCCCTCTTCTAGCCTTATTGAACAATATCATTGAAATTCGACTCGATGCCTACAAATTTGTCACACAGTGGAGGAGACCTTTAGCTTCAAGAGCCAAAGATATAGGTGAGGATAAGGTGAATGTACAAGAGCTTTCATCTCCCAAGATGAAGAATAGAACTTGTATGTAGCCAATAACTTGTTCTAGGCTGCATTTTGTTTTGTCTTTTTAGCATTTTTTTAAAATTCGTTCATGGGACGTGGGTGTCACTGGCTAGTCCAGCATTTATTGCCCATCCCTAATTGCCCTTGAGGTGGTGGTGAGCTGCAGTCCATGTGGGGTAGGAACACCCACAGTATGGTTAGGAAGGGAGTTCCAGGATTTTGACCCAGCGACAGGGAAGGAACGGCGATGTAGTTCTAAGTCAGGATGGTGTGTGGCTTGGTGGGGCACTTGCAGGTGGTGGTGTTCCCATGTAACTGCTACCTTGGTCCTTCTAGGTGGTAGAGGTCGTGGGTTTGGAAGGTACTGTTTAAGGAGCCTTGGTGTGTTGCTGCAGTGCATCTTGTAGATGGTACACACTGCTGCAACTGTGCATCAGTGGTGAAGGGAGTGAATGAGGTGCCAATCAAGTGGGCTATTTTGTCCTGGATGATGGTGAGCTGCACCTATCCAGGCAAGTGGAGAATATTCCATCACACTCTTGACTTGTGGTGGACAAGCTTTGGAGAGTCAGGAGGTGATTCCTAGCCTCTGACCTGCTCTTATAGCTATGATATTTGTATGGCTACTCCAGTTCAGTTTCTGGTCAATGGTAACCCCTAGGATGTTGATAGTGGGGGATTCAGTGATGGTAATGCCATTGACTGTCGAGGGGAGGTTCTCTCTTGTTTGAGATAGTCATTGCCTGGCACCTAAATGGCAAGTAACATTCATGCCACACATCAGTCCAAGCCTGGATATTGTCCAGGTCTTGCTGAATTTCTACACTGACTGCTTCAGTATCTGAGGAGTCACGAATGGTGCTGAACATTGTGCAATCATCAGTGAACATCCCCACTTCTGACCTTTATGATTGAAGGAAGGTCATTGATGAAGCAGCTGAAGATGGTTGGGCCCAGGACACTACCCTGAGGAACTCCTGCAGTGATGTCCTGGAGCTGAGATTGACCTCCAACAACCACAACCATTTTCTTTGCGCTAAGTATGACTCCAACCAGTGGAGAGTTTCCCCCTGATTCCTCTTGACTACAGTTTTGCTAGGGCTCCTTTGGTGTCATACTCGGTCAAATGCTGCCTTGATGTCCAGGGCAATCGCTGTCACCTCACCTCTGGAATTCAGCTGTTTTGTCAATGTTTGAACCAATACATGGGATGGACCTGGAAATAGGAACAGGCTGTGGCCATTCAGCCCCTCAGGCCTGTTCTGCCATTCATTGCGTTCATGGCTGATCTATTGGAACATGGAACTAGACTTGCTAATGCCTGATCCCCCCAACCACTTCTGTTCATCAAAATTTCTGGTCCAATTGGCCAGAAATGTTTTGTAATGACTGGACTGGTAATCTAGAGGCCTGGCCTCATGTTTGAAGCAATGAGAATTCAAAAATCACTGCCCCCACATCCTGCTGCAGACACCCATGCCTGACAGCAGTTCGTGAATTTGAATACAGCTTTTATATAAAAAAAAATATCTGGAAATAAAATTCTAGTGTCAGTAAAAGTGACCATGAAGCTGTTTGTTGTATACAAAAAAAAAAACCCAACCGGTTCACCAATGATCTTTAGGGAAGGAAATAAGCTGTTCCACGCAGCCTAGATCTAAATGTGACTCCAGTCCCACACCGCCATGGCTGACTCTCAACTGTCCTGAGTAGGCAAACCATTCCAATGCTTCAAGCCACTATAAGGACCATCGCCTTCTCCGACCAGGTAAAGCTGGTCAATAAATGTCGGCCTTACCAATGACCCTCATCCTGAGCAGGAATAGAGATACTTGTGTATGGAACCCCTTGCTCTGCTCTGTAGATCGCTCATTACTCGTTGCAAATCAGTGTGTGGTCCATGTTGGTTGTAATTCTTGCTTCAGCCAGACGGAGGCAAGTGTCAAAAAGTCTGTCCGTGTTTTTATCTTCTGCAGTCACAATGCAATTTAAAATACAGATTCTATTACTTGTGGCGAATATGATTCCAGTCGCTAATTCAGCTGCAAAATAGATGAGAGCAGAAAGCACTTCATTAGGAGGAAGCACACACAGAATGAGTGGACAGGTGGGTTAGACAAGCTGCATCGAGTCTACAGCACAGATACAGGCCATTCGGCCCAACTGATCAATGCTGGTGTTTATGCTCCACATAATAAACGCTGGCTCGGGTAGAAAATTAAAACCCGACCGGCCAACCCGAACCCAACCCAGGCTGGAGTCCTTTAATTATTGTAAATACCCGACCCGAAAATAATAAACACATTAATGAAACACAAAAAAAATCGTAGATTAAAACTGAAACAATACAAAACAAAACAGCACAGTCCAGCCCAATCCCACCTGAGCCCAAATGCTGGATGCAGAATACAGACCCGACCCCAACACGTAGTTAGGTTTGGCGGTGGAGTAGCCCCGTCGGGCCACTTGGGAGGCTGCCAGCTTCATGAAGGCATTCTCCCCGTCTCCGTCCAGAGGCTTCATGCCCCAAAGAGGGCCTGTGGGCTGGGAAGGGCAGCCCCAATGGCTCATCTGGAGGGGCACCCTGCTGGGCCCCTCTGGCTTTTATTTTTATACTTCCCTCCCAGGGCACCTCCCCATTGTTAATCTCTATTTTTTTTTCCCCCAATCTGCCTCAGCAACGCCCACCTCTCATGGTGGGGCTGCCAGACCTGGGATTGGGCAGATAGCATTCGGAGTAGTGTCTTTCTCCCCCCCCCCCCCAACCCCGGGACAGTGAGCTCGGGAGGGGCCAATCGGGAGCCACCTCCAGTAAAATTGCTAAGCCTGCCCTCCTCCTGATGTTGGGGGTCCCGAAGCCCTTGGTGAAATCCTGCCCTCTATCTCTCTTTTCCTTGATTTTACTAATTATAAAATCTATGCCCATCCTGTGAGTTTTCAAACCATATTAAAGCGTATGAGATGTTTGTTAATCTGCACAAGACGTTATATTGCATAGGGCACAATCACCAAGTGGTAATGGTGATGGACGAGCAATCCAGGGATCAAGTTCAAATCCCACCATGACAAATTCTGAAATTGAACCATGAAAGCTGATGGATTGTCGTTCACCCTCAACTGGTTCACTCCTACCCTTCAGGGAGGGGCACCCCGCCCACCCCGAAGCCATGTAGTGTACACGTGACTCCACTTCCACACCACGACCCCGATTTTCACCTATGTTTATAGGCAGGAATGAGGTTTGACGATTGGTGTGACCCATTGTTCGCTTCCCACCATCTTGATTGGGGCCTTCTTGGGGGGAGGAGGTCGATCCAATTTTCAAGTGGCAATGGGTGGATTGCTCTTCGACCAACGGGTGCTAAGTGGCCGGACTGCCAGTCCTTCAAGGGACACTCTTAACTCTGGGCTGGAAGGGTTTTGTTTGGTGATTTTTGAGGGGCTGGGTGGACCTTCCACCCGCCACCATTAATCAGAAAACATCAGCGTGGCTCTGAGGAGAAACATCCAGTATTCCCCTCCACCCCCTCTTCAGCCAATCAGCAAACTCCTTGAAGTGCCCCAAATATGTGAGCAGCTCACTTTTTTTTTGTATATTAAAATTAGGCCTCAACCATGAAAATGGTTCCGGCCCCTCACTGCTGTCCTGGGACATGTCTTGATCACTCACTCCCACCACAAACCATTGATGTGCAGCCCATAAAATAAATTGCCCCATATGTGGTTGACCCAGCACCCTTGAGCGCAACTAGTGATGGACCATAAATATCCAGTTGACAATGTTGCCCACATCCCAAGAACAAGTCGAGGGTGGGTTGGGGCGGTGGTGATGTGGTTGGAATAAAAATTGTTCGTACAGTTTTATTTGCAAACCTGCTAGATGACAGAGCTTTCTTAATTTTGTGTACATGGTTTGTTTATTAGGGATCTGGTATGGAATTCTGGAAGGCATCGGGATCCTGTCGGTTATTACCAATGCATTTGTCATCGCAGTAACCTCTGACTTCATCCCTCGCTTGGTGTATGCATATAAATATGGGCCTTGTGCTGGCCAAGGAAAGGCAGGAGAAAAGTAAGTTTACCTGTTTGCTGAATCGTCTGGGCCAGTGAGTAGTGCCTAACCCAACAATGCAACGCAAGAGGTCTTTCATCCTACTGCTTTGCAGACACTCCAAATGTGGTGACGTCATCGCGTGTCAACAGGCTTCAGATGTAGTCAATAAATCAAAGCAATAATCCTGGTTAAGTAGAAGGAAAATTCTGAATCGACCCCAGAGATAATCGTGTTAATTCTCACCAGTCAGAATGCTGATGGGATCAGGTGCAATGTTAGTTTGACACTCCGTCCCATTTTAATCTGCATTGAAGTCAACAGAGAATGATATTGGGCAGCATGCAAGACTAGTGTTCCACCTGATTCCCTTGGGATTCCTGCCCGGACTGTTGGGCTAAAATGATCTTCTGAGTCATTACTGGGTACAATGCCTTCATAGTAATGGTGTGGACTGTTGACTCAGAGGCCTTCAGTTCAAGTCCCACTGGAGACTGACTCGGAAATGCTGGAATACGGCCTGGTCTTTGGATCAGAGTGGAAATATTGACCTTGTCTGTGGTTCTACTTGAGGGGGTGGGGGGGGGGCGGCCTTCACTCTCTCTCGAGCATCGTTGATTGGACCACAAAATAGGTCAAGAAAGGGCCAAGAGATGTCACTTAGGCCTGAACTCCAGGCTTCAGCTGCTGCTTGTCTTGATTGAATTCCAGGGGCCTGTTCTCAGCCCTATTGCCTCACGCTGAATAAACACTCCATCAGAACCACGACATCTGTCACCACCAGCGACTTGAGTTGTCTCCAAATGAATAATCATGGTTTTGAACTCTGTGGTCCCCAAGAGTTTTAATTAGCCATGAATTTGGGCATGATGTGTTGTGCGGGTTGTGTATTAACCAGTTGTCTACTATACCTTTCCAGATGTATGATTGGTTATGTTAATGCCAGTCTGTCCGTGTTCCTGGTGGCAGATTTTGAACACCGTTCTGAACCATATTCTAATGGGAGTGACTCTTTTGGTACCGAAGTAGAGTACTGCAGGTAGGAGCCCCAGGACGCACTGAGTAGGCCGAATATCAACTGTTTTTGCATCTGATGCTGGTTCAAATGCCTTTTAACCTTTGTTAGAGAACTATGTTGTCTAGGTGAAGGCTGTATCAATCCAAGTGACCTTGTTTTCTAAGTTAACAAGGTGATAGTCATGCAGGAGTGCACTGCCTCCTTTAATACTGTACTGGGTGTGTCAGCCAAGAATTTGTGCTCGAGTCTCTGGAGTGGGATTTGAACCCATGACTTTCTGACTCTGTGCTACTCATCAAGTCATGGCTGACACATATGATGTGTAGCAGCTGTACTGAAAGACGATCCGAAGGGATTCCGTGTCAATTTGAAATTGTTTAGTCAGAAATGACGAAGGTAAAATTCTTTTTTAAACCATTTGATAGGTATCGTGACTACAGGGAACCGCCTCATTCCAAAGAACCTTATGCTTACACACTACAGTTCTGGCATGTATTAGCAGCTCGCCTAGCTTTTATCATCGTATTTGAGGTAAGCCACCTGTTGCATTTGTGGACTGACAAATGCAAGAAAATGCTTAAATCACAGCAGAGGGATTATTGATAGGTTAAGTGAGTGGGCAAAAATTTGGCAGATGGAGAAGAGTGTGGGAAAATGTGATGTTATCCACTTTGGTAGGAAGAATAGAAAAACAGAATATTTAAATGGAGAGAGACTGCAGAATGCTGCATTACAGAATGACAAGTTTGTTAACACGCAGGTACAGCAAAGTAATTAGGCAAATGGAATATTGGCCCTTATTGCAAGGGGATGGAGTATAAAAGTAGGGAAACCTTCCAACAGCTGTACAGGGCATGGGTGAGACCGCACCTCTAGTACGATGTACAGTTTCGGTCATCTTATTTAAGGAGGCATCTACTTGGTTTGAAGGCCGTTCCGAGACGGTTCACTAGGCTGATTACTGGAATGAAGAGGTTGTCTATGAGGATAAGTTGAGCAGGTTGGGCCTATGCTCATTGGAGTTCAGAAGAATGAGTAGTGATCTTATCGAGACATGTAAGATTCTGAGGGGGTTTGACAGGGTAGATGCTGAGAGGATGTTTCCCCTCATGGGGAATCCAGAATTGGAGGGAATAGTTTCAGAATAAGGGGTCTCCCATTTAAGAGGTAGATGAGGAGGAATTTCTTAGGGTTATTAATCTTTGGAATTTTCTATCCAAGAGAACAATGGAGGCTGGGTCATTGAACATATTCAAGGCTGAGTTAGACAGATTTTTGATGTACAAGGGTTATAGGGGGCAGGCAGGAAAGCGGAGTTAAGGCCACAATCAAATCAGCCCTGATGCTGAACGGTGGAGCAGGCTTGCAGGGCCGAATGGCCTAATCCTGCTCCTATTTCTTATGCTCTTTATTACTTCAATTTTGGCAGAAAGAAAGCAAAGTGCTGGAAATACTCAATAGGGTCAGACAACATCCTGGAGAGAAAATCAGATGACCTGTCATTGGCACAGAATTTCCTAGGTGGTGTAAATCAAAAGATAGGCTGAAATTTCTGCTGGTTTCTGCATCAATCTTGCTGACATGAGTCAGAATTTCCTGCCAGTCTCATTGTTTGTAGGAACTCAAAAACCAACATAAACAAGTGGCAATCAGTGTAAACAATTAGAGCCTCAGGCAAGTCCTTGTACCATACTTTATCTTTAAGTCTCTCTCTACAGCTACAGGATGCATTGCAGCAACTCAGCAAGGTTACGTCAATATTGCCTCACTCCCATGTAACCTCTGCCACCCAGAAAAGACCAGTGCAGCAGTGTGTACCATCTACAAGATTCACTGCAGCAACTCACCTAGGCTCCTTAGACAGCACCTTCCAAACTTGCGACATCTACCACCTAGAAGGACAAGGGCAGCAAATGCATGGGAACACCACCTGCAAGTTCCCCTCCAAGTCGCACACAATCCTGACTTGGAACTATATCGCCGTTCCTTCACTGTCGCTGGGTCAAAATCCTGTAAATCCCTTCCTAACAGCACTGTGGGTATACCTACCCCACATGGACTGCAGTGGTTCAAGAAGGCAGCTCACCACCACCTTGAAGGGCAATTGGGGGTGGGCAATAAATGCTGTCCTAGCCAACGATGCTCACATCCCAGGAACGAATATTTAAAAACAAATGGTGTGGCAGCACCATCACCTCCAAGTCACTCACCATACTAACTTGGAAATATGGCCATTTTTTCCATTTGTGCTGGGTCAAAATCCTGGAACTCCAGGCCTCATAGCACGGTAGGAGCACCTTCACCACACAGATTGCAGCCATTCAAAAAGACTCTTTGCAGCATTTTCTGTGTTGATTTCAGATTTCCAGCATGTGCTGTATTTTGCTCTTGTTTCAGTGTGACGATGCTGCCGTCATGGAATCCACAGACTAGGGGCAGAATTTTCCCAGGTCAGCGGAGGCAGGTTCTGGGCGAATGAGGTGGGAAAGTCCAGAAAGTGATATTTGGTCAGGATCCCAATGTGATCCCGCCCAAGGCGAGTGGGGCACACCTTTGGATCTGTTGGGTAAGTAATTAAGAGCTTGTTGAGGATGTTAAACCAGTTGTGAGGTCCTTTTAGCCCTGAATCCTGGATTTCCCAGCCATGGAACAGGTTTCCTGAACTGTCAGCAATTCACCAGGGTCACCAAGGTGAGTGCACTGTGGAAAGAGCTTCCTCAATGAAACTGACAGGCTGGGAAGCCTTTGATCAGTTACACTGAAGAGCTCTGGCCATGGCCAATCAGAGGCTGCTGTTAAAGCACCATTTGTTTTCACTGCTTGGAGGCACTTCACTCGCCTCTCCATCTGCCCTTCCCTGCTGCCTGCCTTTCCCTTCCACCTCTGCTGAGGGTCAAGAGCAGAGACCACACAATGACCCAGCTATACCAGACCCAGCCCCACCTGCCTTCTCAGCCACATGCCCCTATACAGCAGATGGAATGGACACCGAGGT
This sequence comes from Heterodontus francisci, assembly GCF_036365525.1. Taxonomy (NCBI): domain Eukaryota; kingdom Metazoa; phylum Chordata; class Chondrichthyes; order Heterodontiformes; family Heterodontidae; genus Heterodontus; species Heterodontus francisci. The sequence goes on from NC_090388.1 coordinate 6,978,918, forward strand.
GCAGCTGGAGTTGGACAAAACCCCAACACAGGGTCTACAGGCAGAGGATCAGCTCTCAACATGTCTGAGTACCAGTGCCAACAGGAGTCTCCGGCTGTCAGCAGGTTATTGATGACCTGCACAGCCTCCTGGAGCAACACGTTCCCAGTGGACACTCATTGCCAGTGACTGACAAGGTGCCTGTCGCTGGAGGGCCACATCTGCCTTGCCCTGCCACTCCCCCTTCCCCCTGCACCACCACCCCCACCTCCCTGTGGGCTGCCTTCCCAGGTGTCTTATTCCTGTGACTGCTGCAGTTTGAAAAATCCAAGTGCTGCTGAGCTTCTCTGACTCATTCTGTGGTCCCTTTTTAACTAGAAACCCTTCCTCTGACAGAATGGATGCATCATCCCATCTGCCCTCCCTACTTGGATGGGGAGCCCAGAGGTGGCTCTTAATTGGTTTGCTCTGGTAGAGAGCAACAGTCGGGTGTGCTGTGCAGGGAGTCTATTCCATACTCCAAAATTGTTCCACCGATGCACCAGGGAATGAGTTAGTAAGATTCCACCCTAGGTTTCTCCAGTGTCCTATTAACTGACCTTTTTATAGTTCCATAATATCCATGAGTCCTTAGTCTTTTTGAGAGTGGGGGAAAGAAAGAAAGAGAGAGAGTGAGTGGGGGAAAGAAAGAAAGAGAGAGAGTGAGTGGGGGAAAGAAAGAAAGAGAGAGTGAGTGGGGGAAAGAAAGAAAGAGAGAGTGAGTGGGGGAAAGAAAGAAAGAGAGAGTGAGTGGGGGAAAGAAAGAAAGAGAGAGTGAGTGGGGAAAGAAAGAAAGAGAGAGTGAGTGGGGGAAAGAAAGAAAGAGAGAGTGAGTGGGGGAAAGAAAGAAAGAGAGAGTGAGTGGGGGAAAGAAAGAAAGAGAGAGTGAGTGGGGGAAAGAAAGAAAGAGAGAGTGAGTGGGGGAAAGAAAGAAAGAGAGAGTGAGTGGGGGAAAGAAAGAAAGAGAGAGTGAGTGGGGGAAAGAAAGAAAGAGAGAGTGAGTGGGGGAAAGAAAGAAAGAGAGAGTGAGTGGGGGAAAGAAAGAAAGAGAGAGTGAGTGGGGGAAAGAAAGAAAGAGAGAGTGAGTGGGGGAAAGAAAGAAAGAGAGAGTGAGTGGGGGAAAGAAAGAAAGAGAGAGTGAGTGGGGGAAAGAAAGAAAGAGAGAGTGAGTGGGGGAAAGAAAGAAAGAGAGAGTGAGTGGGGGAAAGAAAGAAAGAGAGAGTGAGTGGGGGAAAGAAAGAAAGAGAGAGTGAGTGGGGGAAAGAAAGAAAGAGAGAGTGAGTGGGGGAAAGAAAGAAAGAGAGAGTGAGTGGGGGAAAGAAAGAAAGAGAGAGTGAGTGGGGGAAAGAAAGAAAGAGAGAGTGAGTGGGGGAAAGAAAGAAAGAGAGAGTGAGTGGGGGAAAGAAAGAAAGAGAGAGTGAGTGGGGGAAAGAAAGAAAGAGAGAGTGAGTGGGGGAAAGAAAGAAAGAGAGAGTGAGTGGGGGAAAGAAAGAAAGAGAGAGTGAGTGGGGGAAAGAAAGAAAGAGAGAGTGAGTGGGGGAAAGAAAGAAAGAGAGAGTGAGTGGGGGAAAGAAAGAAAGAGAGAGTGAGTGGGGGAAAGAAAGAAAGAGAGAGTGAGTGGGGGAAAGAAAGAAAGAGAGAGTGAGTGGGGGAAAGAAAGAAAGAGAGAGTGAGTGGGGGAAAGAAAGAAAGAGAGAGTGAGTGGGGGAAAGAAAGAAAGAGAGAGTGAGTGGGGGAAAGAAAGAAAGAGAGAGTGAGTGGGGGAAAGAAAGAAAGAGAGAGTGAGTGGGGGAAAGAAAGAAAGAGAGAGTGAGTGGGGGAAAGAAAGAAAGAGAGAGTGAGTGGGGGAAAGAAAGAAAGAGAGAGTGAGTGGGGGAAAGAAAGAAAGAGAGAGTGAGTGGGGGAAAGAAAGAAAGAGAGAGTGAGTGGGGGAAAGAAAGAAAGAGAGAGTGAGTGGGGGAAAGAAAGAAAGAGAGAGTGAGTGGGGGAAAGAAAGAAAGAGAGAGTGAGTGGGGGAAAGAAAGAAAGAGAGAGTGAGTGGGGGAAAGAAAGAAAGAGAGAGTGAGTGGGGGAAAGAAAGAAAGAAAGAAAGAGAGAGTGAGTGGGGGAAAGAAAGAAAGAGAGAGTGAGTGGGGGAAAGAAAGAAAGAAAGAAAGAGAGAGTGAGTGGGGGAAAGAAAGAAAGAAAGAAAGAGAGAGTGAGTGGGGGAAAGAAAGAAAGAAAGAAAGAGAGAGTGAGTGGGGGAAAGAAAGAAAGAAAGAAAGAGAGAGTGAGTGGGGGAAAGAAAGAAAGAAAGAAAGAGAGAGTGAGTGGGGGAAAGAAAGAAAGAAAGAAAGAGAGAGTGAGTGGGGGAAAGAAAGAAAGAAAGAAAGAGAGAGTGAGTGGGGGAAAGAAAGAAAGAAAGAAAGAGAGAGTGAGTGGGGGAAAGAAAGAAAGAAAGAAAGAGAGAGTGAGTGGGGGAAAGAAAGAAAGAAAGAAAGAGAGAGTGAGTGGGGGAAAGAAAGAAAGAAAGAAAGAGAGAGTGAGTGGGGGAAAGAAAGAAAGAAAGAAAGAGAGAGTGAGTGGGGGAAAGAAAGAAAGAAAGAAAGAGAGAGTGAGTGGGGGAAAGAAAGAAAGAAAGAAAGAGAGAGTGAGTGGGGGAAAGAAAGAAAGAAAGAAAGAGAGAGTGAGTGGGGGAAAGAAAGAAAGAAAGAAAGAGAGAGTGAGTGGGGGAAAGAAAGAAAGAAAGAAAGAGAGAGTGAGTGGGGGAAAGAAAGAAAGAAAGAAAGAGAGAGTGAGTGGGGGAAAGAAAGAAAGAAAGAAAGAGAGAGTGAGTGGGGGAAAGAAAGAAAGAAAGAAAGAGAGAGTGAGTGGGGGAAAGAAAGAAAGAAAGAAAGAGAGAGTGAGTGGGGGAAAGAAAGAAAGAAAGAAAGAGAGAGTGAGTGGGGGAAAGAAAGAAAGAAAGAAAGAGAGAGTGAGTGGGGGAAAGAAAGAAAGAAAGAAAGAGAGAGTGAGTGGGGGAAAGAAAGAAAGAAAGAAAGAGAGAGTGAGTGGGGGAAAGAAAGAAAGAAAGAAAGAGAGAGTGAGTGGGGGAAAGAAAGAAAGAAAGAAAGAGAGAGTGAGTGGGGGAAAGAAAGAAAGAAAGAAAGAGAGAGTGAGTGGGGGAAAGAAAGAAAGAAAGAAAGAGAGAGTGAGTGGGGGAAAGAAAGAAAGAAAGAAAGAGAGAGTGAGTGGGGGAAAGAAAGAAAGAAAGAAAGAGAGAGTGAGTGGGGGAAAGAAAGAAAGAAAGAAAGAGAGAGTGAGTGGGGGAAAGAAAGAAAGAAAGAAAGAGAGAGTGAGTGGGGGAAAGAAAGAAAGAAAGAAAGAGAGAGTGAGTGGGGGAAAGAAAGAAAGAAAGAAAGAGAGAGTGAGTGGGGGAAAGAAAGAAAGAAAGAAAGAGAGAGTGAGTGGGGGAAAGAAAGAAAGAAAGAAAGAGAGAGTGAGTGGGGGAAAGAAAGAAAGAAAGAAAGAGAGAGTGAGTGGGGGAAAGAAAGAAAGAAAGAAAGAGAGAGTGAGTGGGGGAAAGAAAGAAAGAAAGAAAGAGAGAGTGAGTGGGGGAAAGAAAGAAAGAAAGAAAGAGAGAGTGAGTGGGGGAAAGAAAGAAAGAAAGAAAGAGAGAGTGAGTGGGGGAAAGAAAGAAAGAAAGAAAGAGAGAGTGAGTGGGGGAAAGAAAGAAAGAAAGAAAGAGAGAGTGAGTGGGGGAAAGAAAGAAAGAAAGAAAGAGAGAGTGAGTGGGGGAAAGAAAGAAAGAAAGAAAGAGAGAGTGAGTGGGGGAAAGAAAGAAAGAAAGAAAGAGAGAGTGAGTGGGGGAAAGAAAGAAAGAAAGAAAGAGAGAGTGAGTGGGGGAAAGAAAGAAAGAAAGAAAGAGAGAGTGAGTGGGGGAAAGAAAGAAAGAAAGAAAGAGAGAGTGAGTGGGGGAAAGAAAGAAAGAAAGAAAGAGAGAGTGAGTGGGGGAAAGAAAGAAAGAAAGAAAGAGAGAGTGAGTGGGGGAAAGAAAGAAAGAAAGAAAGAGAGAGTGAGTGGGGGAAAGAAAGAAAGAAAGAAAGAGAGAGTGAGTGGGGGAAAGAAAGAAAGAAAGAAAGAGAGAGTGAGTGGGGGAAAGAAAGAAAGAAAGAAAGAGAGAGTGAGTGGGGGAAAGAAAGAAAGAAAGAAAGAGAGAGTGAGTGGGGGAAAGAAAGAAAGAAAGAAAGAGAGAGTGAGTGGGGGAAAGAAAGAAAGAAAGAAAGAGAGAGTGAGTGGGGGAAAGAAAGAAAGAAAGAAAGAGAGAGTGAGTGGGGGAAAGAAAGAAAGAAAGAAAGAGAGAGTGAGTGGGGGAAAGAAAGAAAGAAAGAAAGAGAGAGTGAGTGGGGGAAAGAAAGAAAGAAAGAAAGAGAGAGTGAGTGGGGGAAAGAAAGAAAGAAAGAAAGAGAGAGTGAGTGGGGGAAAGAAAGAAAGAAAGAAAGAGAGAGTGAGTGGGGGAAAGAAAGAAAGAAAGAAAGAGAGAGTGAGTGGGGGAAAGAAAGAAAGAAAGAAAGAGAGAGTGAGTGGGGGAAAGAAAGAAAGAAAGAAAGAGAGAGTGAGTGGGGGAAAGAAAGAAAGAAAGAAAGAGAGAGTGAGTGGGGGAAAGAAAGAAAGAAAGAAAGAGAGAGTGAGTGGGGGAAAGAAAGAAAGAAAGAAAGAGAGAGTGAGTGGGGGAAAGAAAGAAAGAAAGAAAGAGAGAGTGAGTGGGGGAAAGAAAGAAAGAAAGAAAGAGAGAGTGAGTGGGGGAAAGAAAGAAAGAAAGAAAGAGAGAGTGAGTGGGGGAAAGAAAGAAAGAAAGAAAGAGAGAGTGAGTGGGGGAAAGAAAGAAAGAAAGAAAGAGAGAGTGAGTGGGGGAAAGAAAGAAAGAAAGAAAGAGAGAGTGAGTGGGGGAAAGAAAGAAAGAGAGAGAGAGAGAGTGAGTGGTGGAAAGAAAGAAAGAGAGAGAGAGAGAGTGAGTGGGGGGAAAGAAAGAAAGAGAGAGAGAGAGTGAGTGGGGGTAAAGAAAGAAAGAGAGAGAGAGAGAGAGTGTGAGAGAGACGGGGGGGGGGGGGGAGAGATATGCTGTTGAAGGAAGCTTGCCGAGTTGCTGCAGTGCATCTTGTCTTGGGTGACATCGTTGTCCAGATTATTTTATGTAATCACATGATTTATTTTGAACTGTTTACTGCCTTTGTTTTAAATTACTTAATGCAGTGTCAATTAAATCTCTTGATTGCTTTGCTGAAGGGCAACTTTTAAAATCAGAAAATCCTACTTGAGAAGAATTGCTCCAGGTAAAGTGTGCCTGGTAAAATTGTGTGCTGGGTCTGGTGTTTCTTTCTCCTGGTGTGGTGATTGTTAATATTTTATTCATTACAGCATTTGGTTTTTAGTATAAAGAACCTGATTGCGTATTTAATTCCTGACTTACCAAAAGACCTCAGGGACAGAATGCGTCGTGAGAAGTACTTAATTCAGGAAATGATGTACGAGGCTGAGCTAGAGCGTCTTCATAAGGAGCGGAATGAGAGGAAGAGAAATGGGAAAGGCTCTAACAATGAGTGGCCATGAGTACAGATATCAACTACTGAGGTATTATTGCTAGTCTCTTAATCCTTTTATCCTTAAATAGATCAGTTTCTTCAAAGACTAACTGCATCAGTGTAAAATATTAGTTACAGCGCTGTTTTATTGAGGTAGTGTGTGGTAGATCTATCAACCTTGGGAAGTGGTAAGCAGGATCTCTTTGGGGTAGCGGTGGCCTCAGGATGACCTGGTGATGGAAATTTGAAACCAAGTTGGGTAGACGCAGTAACCTCGACGAGACCGATGAGAAATTCCATTGGTGATTGTCCAGCTAGTTTGGCTAACCAATGGAATCTGGAGAGTCGGCCAATCGCAGGAGGTTGAATTGTTTTCACTCAACCCCTATGAGCCAATGGCTGAAGGAGGAGGATGGTTCCAGCTGGCCAAGCACTGGAAAGTTTCATTGCCTTTTGGGATGTGCTACCTGAAAGGACAGTGGGTGAAGATTCGCAAATGATTATGTTCAATTCCTTTCTGAAAATTTACTTACAGAAAATTTGCAGGGCTGTGAGGCAAGAGCAGGGGAGTGGGACTAATTGGACAGCTCTTTCGGAGATGGCACAGGTGCGATGGGCCGAATGGCCTCCTTCAGAGCTGTATTATTCTAATGAAATGCTGGTCTCTCATATTCTACCCTCTGTAAATTTGAGGTCATCCAAAACTCTGCTGCCTGTGTCTTTAACTCCTATCACCCCTGTGCTTGTTGACCTATATTGATTCCTTGTTGAGCAATGTCTTAATTTTCAAATTCTTATCCTTGCTTTCAAATCTCTCCCATAGCCTGACCTCTCCCTATCTCTAATCTCCTCCAGCCCCACAATGCTCCAAGATATCTGCACTCCTCTAATTTTGGCTTCTTAAGCACCCCTGATTTTTTTTATTGCTCCAACATTGGTGACATGGCCTTCATTTGCCTAGGCCCTAAGCTCTGGAATACCCTCCTTACACCTCTCCATCTCGCTTTTCCTCCTTTTAAGACTCTTAAAACCTACTTCTGACCAAGCTTATATGGTCTTATGTGGCTCAGTGTCATGTTTTATTTTATAATGTTCCTGTGAAGTGCCTTTATTACATTAAAGGCTCTATATAAAGTTGAACCAAATTCATGTGAATTGGTTGAAGTACCTTTTTCATTTAATATTTTGCTAATTGTCTTTCTGCTCGCAAAAATAAAAGCAATTTTTGTCTTGTCTTTCCTACCAGGTTAAGTCTGCCTTCTTTGCATATTTTGCAGTTGTTCCCTGCAGCTTCTGAAAGTACCATTCTACAGACTGAACGAAATACAGCATCAGTGCATGTCAGGAAAGAAACAAAAAAAACATTGTGTCCAACAGAGAGGATGTACTGTGACGACTTTTGCAATTCAAAATGTGATTCTTTCAATATTTATAATGCTGCCAGCATGTTGAACATGTTATTCATAAAATGATACAATCCTTTATGCCAATTTTTACTTAAAAGAGTAACTGTTTTACATCAGTTTGCTAAGTTTTGCAGTTTTGCATCTTCTGTCCAATCAACTGACTGCAGACTTTTACACACCCACCTTCGATATGTAAATAAGAAATTCTGAAAACTATTTTACATGATTTCTGCAACCTACCTTCTGTCTGTATGATCTGGTTTGATCCGTATCTCCTCCAAACTAGCAGCTCAAAACAAATCTTGTTTACAGATTTTTTTTTTTTTCTTGAAGCTTGCTGCTTTCTGACCTGGATGCACGATGCAAACTACTTGTAAATAGCCAAAAGCAGAATGTTAAATTTATGACTTATGATCAGTTTGTGAACGGAAAACCACATCCATTGTATATCGTAATGCAGAGATTTAAAATAAATATGCACTTGGAGTTTGAAGATGGCAAATTTTTATTTTCCAAAAATTAATAGTCAGATGTGATGCATCTTCCTTTTCATCATTGGTCACAGCCCTTTCAATCCATGGGACCATTTGGCTATATAATGGCCCTACAATCATCAAAATAATAAAGTATGCATGAAGTATAATGAACAAACTTAATAGCGCAAAAACGGGTGATTGAGCCCAACCAGTCATGCAAGCGGGTATGTTTCTCTTTTGTTAGAGAAAGGTATAGTGACAGAAGACTGGTGGATAGCTAACGTCATACCTATGTTGAAGAGAAATAGAACATGTCCAGGGAACAGTAGACCAGTCAACTTCACATCAGTGGCAGGAAAAATAGTGAAATCCCTACTCAAGAGAATAGAAGAACGTCTGGAAACCAAAACTATAATGAATAGTCAGCATGGATTTCAATTGTGCTTAACCGACCTTATTGAATTTTTTTTGAAGGGGTAACAAAGAATAAACGAGGGTAATGCAGTCAATGTAATTTATCTAGATATTCAAAAGGCCTTTGATATTATACCATATAATAGACTAATGAATGAAGTCAGAAAATGCAGACTCGGGATGAGTAGCAGACTGGATAGCTAGCTGGGGGGAGGGGGGAAAAACTAGCTGGACAATGAGTACCAGACTCGACACCCAGTACAAAACCTGCTTTTTCTCTGCATGGAATAATGGAGATTGTAATTGGTCAATTGACACCTCTTTAAAAAGCAGCTGAATCATCTATTGGGTAAAGGGGGTTGAGTGTTAGTGACTCGGAGCATTGCTTGATTTTTTTTTTTGTAGGACAAATTGGGGTAAAGTTTATAAGTTAGTATTCCTGGAGCAGTGTTAAGTGGACTGAGAACACACTGGGGTTTCAGGCATGAATAGCTACTGCCTAATCAAAGAAATTTGCATGGATCATGAATCCGAACCATTGAACACTAAGCCTGAATTTCCAAGCTTTATACTCTGAGGGTAGTGTGGAGGATGGCTATGATAAAACAGTTATATACGGACTTTGCGCTTGGACCAAATGGCCTTTCTTTGCTGTTTGATTTCTTTTACTTGGTGCAGTCCAGTTCCATGTGGCTGAAGGCAAGGTTGTCGTTTCCAATAACTCTGTCAGTGTTTGGTTTCCGTTCCATAACCTCAATTTTATCCTGTAAAATACGAAGAGCACTGATTGATTATTCCTTGTGTCTATATGTTTTGTTCAAGTTGAAGAGTTAGAAAATGGAAGTGCTTGGTATAGATCAAAGATATTCCAAAAATAACATTTTATTCATGGCATGTGAGTACTGCTGGCAAGGGCAGCATTTATTGCCCATCCCTAATTGCCCTTGAGAAGGTGGTGGTGAGCCAGCTTCTTGAACCGCTGCAGTCTGTGCGGTGGTGGTACACCCACAGTGCTGTAAGGCAGGAGTTCCAGCATCTTGACCCATTTGACCATGAAAGAACGGCCGATACATTTCCAAGTCACGACTGTGAGACTTGGAGGTGATGTTCCCATGCACCTGCTGTCCTTATCATAGGTGGCAGAGGTCACAGGTTAGTCCCTTGGCACCAAATGTCCAAAGCTATGCATCAAGATGCCCTGTACCAATGTACTAAAAATGTGGGCAAGTGTTTGGTTCCACACACTTGGGTTCTTCCACCTTTATTACATTGTAAATCATTATTTCAGTCCGGAACACTTAATTTACTGGTGAAACCCAACAGAGCAGCTGTAAAGATTTTCAAAGAAAATGTTTGGAGTGATTTGAATTATTCCTGCTCTTTTCTGAGAGATTTTGCACATTATACATTGTTTTCATGTCTCTAGTAGTCCCTCTTTTTGAAGTTTATAATGCCTGTAATCCTGGCATTTTATTGGTCTGCACCTATCTATTCAGTTGTGATTTGTTGCAGTTTTATAAATATAAAATATGAGCCAGTGAGATGCAAGCCTGACATAGAAATTTGCTTGAAGGTGTGTTTGGTACAGCTGTGTGTATTACACAAGATTTCATATGGATATACATAGAAAAGTAATGACAGGACTTTACTTACACCATTGGAAGACCTGGAAAAGTAGCACAAAAGATCTGTCCAGTTCAGCAGTAAGTCTGTGTTCACTTGAGCTTTTCTTCCTCCTGACAAATAGAAATAAATATGATGGCCATTACAGAGACATGGCTGCAGGATGACCTAGATTGGAACCTGAATATTGAAGGATACATGACATTTAGGAAGGACAGGAAGCTAGGAAAAGATGGAGGGGTGGCACTGTTAATTAATTGTGTTAGCACAATAGAGAGGGATGATCTAAGTTCAGGAAACCAGGATGTAGAAGCAGTTTGCGTCAGAGAAATGATAAAGGCAAGAAGTCACTTGTGGGAGTGGTGTACAGGCCTAACAGTAAACACATGGTAGGACGGGGTATAAAGGAAGAAATAATGGGTGCTTATCAGAAAGATATAATCATGGGGGATTTTAATCTACATACAGACTGGGAAAATCAGGTGGGTAAAGGTAGCCTAGATGAGTTCATAGAATGTTTTCAGGATAGTTTTCAGAACAGCACATTCTGGAATCGGCCAGAGAGCAGGCTATACTAGACCTAGAATAAAAACAAAGTGCTGGAAATGCTCAGCAGGTCTGGCAGCATCCATGGAGAGAGAAGCAGAGTTCACGTTTCAGGTCAGTGACCTTTGTCAGTTTTGATGAAGGGTCACTCACCTGAAACGTTAACTCTGCTTCTCTCTCCACGGATGCTGCCAGACTTGCTATTTTTATTTCAAATTTCCAGCCTCTGCAGTATTTTGCTTCTATACTAGACCTGATATTGTGCAACAAAATGGGATAAATTCATGACCTGATCATGAAGGTGTCCGGAGGCAGCAGTGATTACAATATGATTAAATTTTACATTCAGTTTGAGGGAGAGAAGAGTGGGTTTAAGACTAATATTTTAAACTTAAATAAGGGCAATTATGAGGACATTAAAGCAGAGCTAGCAAAAGTGAACTTGCAAAGTAGGTTAAGGGATATGTCAATGAAGGTGCAGTGGTGGCCATTTAAGGGAATATTTCTGAATACACAGAATTCCAACGAGAAAGAAAAATTCCAAGGGGAGGACTCACCATCTGTGGTTACTTAAAAAAAAAAGTTAGATGTCATCAATCTTTTTTTTTAAAAAAAAAGCATATAATTGTGCAAAGATGGGTGGCAGGTCCGAAGATTGGACAGAATAGAAAAAGCAGCAAAGAATGACTAAAAGATTGATAAGGAGGGAAAAATTAGAGTACAAGAGAAAACGGGTGAGAAATATAAAAACAGTAAGTTTCTATAGATTTAAAAAGAAAGGTTAACCGTGAGCGTTGAGCCTATAAATTTGCTGTAAATCAGGAAATGGAAGGGAGGGAGGAACTCAATAAAATTACAATCACCAGGGAAGTGGTACTGAGCAAATTGTTGGAGCTACGGGCTGACAAGACCCCCGGGTCCTGATGGACTTCATCCTAGGGTGTTGAAAGAAGTGGCTAGTGAGATAGTTGATGCGTTGGTTTTAATTTTCCAAAATTCCCTAGATTCGGGGAAGGTTCCATTAGATTGGAAAATAGCAAATGTAACTCCTTTATTCGAAAAGGGAGGGAGACAGAAAGGAGGAAGCTACAGGCCAGTTAACTGAGCATCTGTCATAGGGAAAATGTTAGCTACTATTAAAGATGTTATAGCAAGGATTTAGAAAAATTCAAGGTAATCCGGCAGAGTCAACATGGTTTTTTTTAAAAGGAAAATCATGTTTAACTAAGTTATTGGAATTCTTTGAAGAAGTAATGTGTGCTGTGGATAAAGGGGAACTGATGGATGTACTGAAATTGGATTTCCAGAAGGCATTTAATAAGTTGCCATATCAAAGGTTATTGCAAAAAGTAAAAGCTCATGGGGTAGGGGGTAAAATATTGACATGGATAGAAGATTGACTAGCTAACAGGAAACCGAGAGTAGGCATAAATAGGTCATTTTCTGGTTGGCAAGATATAACGAGTGGTGTTCCACAGGGATCAGTGCTGGGGCCTCAAATTTTTACAATTTATATAAATGACTTGAATGAAGGGACCGAAGGTATGGTTGCTAAATTTGCTGATGACGCAAAGATAGGTAGGAAAGTAAGTTGTGAAGAGGACATGAAGCTACAAAGGGATAAGGATAGGTTAAGTGAGTGGGCAAAAATCTGGCAAATGGAGTATAATGTGGAAAAATGTGAAATTGTCCATTTTGGCAGGAAGAATAAAAAAACTATCTAAATGATGAAAGATTGCAGAGCTGAGATACAGAGGGATCTGGGTGTCCTTGTGCTTGAATCGCAAAAGCTTAGTATGCAGGTACAGTAAGTAATCAGCTAATAGAATGTTATCGGTTCTTGCAAGGGGAATTAAATACAAAAGTAGGGAGATAATGCTTCAACTATTGGTGAGACTGCATCTGGAGTACTGTGTACAGTTCTGTTCTTATTTAAGGAAGGATTTAAATGTGTTGGAAGCAGTACTGAGGAGGTCTACTAGACTAATACCTGGAATGGGTGGGTTGTCTTATGAGGAAAGATTGGACAGGCTAAGCTTGTATCTGCTGGAGTTTAGAAGAGTAAGAGGTGACTTGATTGAAACATATAATATCCTGAGGGATCTTGACAGGGTGGATGTGGAAAGGATGTTTCCTCTTGTGGGAGAATCTAGAACTAAGGGTCACTGTTTAAAAATAAGGGGTCACCCATTTAAGACAGATGAGGAGAATTTTTTTTTCTGAGGGTCGTGAGTCTTTGGAATTCTCTTCCTCAAAAGATAGTGGAAGCTGAGTCTTTGAATATTTTTAAGGCAGAGGTAGATAGATTCTTGATAAGCAAGGGGGTGAAAGGTTATTGGGGGCAAGCGGGAATGTGGAGTTGAGGTTACAATCAGATCAGCCATGATCTTATTGAATGGCAGAGCAGGCTCGAGGGGCTGAGTGGCCGACTCCTAATTCATATGTTTGTATGATCATAGGTACAAGATATTTATCTATGAACAGCAATGAGTTAACAGAACATCTTGCAGAAAAACAACTACTTAAACTAATAATAGTCGTACTTCATTAAGCATGGTGACTGACTTTACCAGCCCTCTGGAGACAGGCTGGGAGGTGGAAGGCTTCAGGAGGGGAGCCCGATATCTTCCCGCTGCCGCAGGATATTACCAGCGCCGGGGATGTCAGTTGCATAGCCACTTCCTGCTCCCACCAGCATTTTACTGGTGTCAGGAGGGGCCCCTGTCTGCTGCAGAGACAGCCAGGTAAAGTATGGTGTCCTCCTTTACAGCTACTCCTTGACCATGGAGGGACCCCCGGTGGCTACAGCCTACCTGGCCTTGAACGTGGAGGTGCCCTCTCCTTCCTGCAGCCTCAGCAATGGCCACTTCTATCGGCGGCGCTGCCGAGCCGGTGGCCCTCTGGCCACTGCCAGTGAAATGCCACCCAGGGTCCCGCTGTCCGTCCTCACAGGTTCAAGTCCTGCTTTTGGTCCCAACAGAGGGACAATCTAGGCTTTGACAAAATTCTGGCTATTGTTACAATTACTGTGGGACTGCTTGTAATTGCATTACTCAAGAAAGTCTTGCACTTGAATTTGCATCTGATTAGCACAGATTGCATTTAAATCGCACCTTTTAATCTAGTTAAACATCCCAAAGCGCTTCACGGGAGAGTTGTTTTCAGGCAGAAATTGACACTCAGTTAAACGAGGCATTTCAAATGTATTTTAAGTTCAGGGCAAACTCCCAGCGCTTTCAGTCCTTTCCATCTCTGAACTAGCTAAGCACACTGGGATCTAATGATGTTGACACCATAGGGTTAGTGTTGTGTTGCCCAGGGTAAAGCATCGTGCATCCAACATGCGAGGCTGTGAGTCAGGGGCAGAACTTTTCAAAACAGACCCCAATAAGACAGGTCAAAATGAAGAATTTCCTTCTGTGACGTTATGGATAAACCAGCAGATCTCAGGAATATTCACCTACTTTGACAAGTGGGCTTCTTTGTTGAAACACTTAGCTTGGCGCAGTCGGTAGCACTCTCCTGTTCGAGTCATAAACATTACGGGTTCAAGACCCACTTCAGCCCTGAGCATATAAACTCGGATAACATTTCGACAACTCGCTGGGGGAGTTCTGTGTTTGATGTGCTGTCTGTTGGATGAGTGGTTAAACTAAGGCCCTGTCTTTCTCTTCAATTAGATGTTAAATAATTCTGTGGTATTCAAAGGAGAGTAGTTCAAAAAGAGTCCATTGGTTGGAGTGTGCACAAAAGTCTTAATCAAAATTATTCAACTGAAACATCTCGTTTTACAGGCTGAAACTTTCACAAGTGACTGGTCACAATTGCAAGGGATGAGGGACTTCAGTTATCTGGAGAAGCTGGGGTTGTTCTCCTTACAGCAGAGAAGGCGAAGAAGAAATTAATACATGTGTTCAAAATCATGCATGGTTTTGATAGAATAAATCTGAAGAAACTGTTTCCAGTGGCAGAATGATCGGTAACCAGCGGGCACAGACTTAAGATGACTGGCAAAAGTACCAGAGGCAACATTAGAACATAACATACGAAATAGGAGTTGGAGTAGCCCATTTGGCCCTTCGAGCCTGCTCTGCTATTCAATACCATCATGGCTGATCTACCTCAATGTCACCTTCCTGCACTATCCCCATATCCCTTAATTCACTTGGTGCCCAAAAATCTATCGACCTCAGCCTTGAATATATTTGACTGAGCATCCACAGCTCTCTAGGTTAGAGAATTCCAAAAATTCACAACCCTTTGAATGAAGAAATTTCTCATCTCAGTCTTAAATGGCTGATCCCCTTATTCTGAGACTGTCACCCCATGTTCTAGATTCCCCAGCCAGGGATATTAGAAAACTTTTTTTTTTACACAGCGAGTTGTTGTGATCTGGAATGCGCTGCCTGAGAGGGTGATGGAAACAGTTGATAGTAACGTCAAAAGGGAAATGGATAAATACCTAAAAGAGGAATAATTTGCAGGGCAATGGGGAAAAGCAGGGGAGTGGGACAAATTGGATAGTTTGACCAAAGAGCCAGAACAGGCAGGATGGGCTCAATGGCCTCCTGTGCTACAATAGCTCATGATTCTATGGAAAAGTCAAATGTTATGTACGTACCTGTTAGTAAGCTGACGATTAGACCAACTATTATTACGATTAAAGTTGCAAAGGTGCTTAAGTACAAGTAGGATAAAGAATACCAGGACTCCACTGTTTCAACTCTGTGGAATGAGAGCAATCCTCATTAAAAATAGAGTAACAACCACCTCACCCATCAATGTGGGCCTTTTTGCATAACGTAACATGCAAACGTTAATGAGATGTTAGGCCAAATAATTGCTTCTCTGTTTTCAAAGCTCCTTTGTGCCTTTCCCTCTTCTTAGGCCTTCACAATCTGCACCAATGAGCAGGCAAGAAACCTGCTTCCAAGGCAATACCATTTACAGTATGAGTTACTGTGACATATTCCGAATCTCTATGGGTGTGAGGATTCCAGCATGTGGAAGCATGGCATATCCTGGGCGGCATAATCCTGTAAGGTCCTCCGCTTCTTCCAAAGATATCAGATAGGGAGATTCCCATTGAGAAACCCCTCTGTGCTAGTAATGATGTTGAGGGTAAAAAAATAATTTGGTACAACTGGCATAAAGCTTCATGAGTGTCAAATCAGTGTAATTTGCACCGGGCATCCTGGAAATGGGAAATGGCACAAAGGATTGACACCTTCCCCCACAAAATTAGACCTTAAGTAGTGCCAGTTTGTGGTGGTTACTTTCATCCCCCTGTTGGGGGGTAGAATAAGAATCAGTGAGGTGGAATTACAGTGGATTGTTCAGTACCAGCCACTATATATGCCAGAAATTGGGCAGCCAATGCAGGAAATTCCAGGGTAAGAATAGCTTTATCTTGATGTTGGTTTAGCGCGTGACGTATGTGGTGGACGAAATATCCTTGTAGTCTCGGGCTGTCCCGTGGAGCGATCAATGGGTGGAGGATTATGCCCTTGCCCCCAGCGGTCTTATAGTGAAAAATGTCTTGAGGTTCAGACAGCCCAATGAGGGGTGTCTGATGTGTATGACTTCTATCTAACTTCTCATCAGATTCAGTGAATCTAAATGTTGGATCATTGAACCTCAATCTAAATATTCAAATCTATTCACGTGTTTATTTCTAATAAGCACCTTTATTGTACATAAAATAAAAAAAAGCTATTAGGATGTTTTTAGGGCATATTTAAAAACCTAACTCGATAAAATGGGTGTTTCTTTGGCTATGAAGAAGTCTTACTGTGACATAAGGTAAAACTATGCAATATTTAAGATAGAAATGGGACCTTATTAAGCACATTTTATGGATATAAAACATGGACAATGAGGGCCAATTTTGGGGATCAACATATCTCCCCTAACGCAGAGCTGAAAGACTCTGAAAGCCTGATACTGGTTCATACCATTTTTAGGCATCCCTGGGAACTACCTAAAACAAGTGTTAGACCCCCTTCCATATGTAAACAAGGGGGTCAAACACCTGCTTTAGGTCCCCTCTGCTAAATTGGATATTGCAAACCGTCTACTCTAAGTGACAACCATCACCAAAAGGTATGTATTTTTTTTTAATGCCCTCTGGTTTGTTCTGTGTTGTGCAGCTGGAAGTTTGGGAAAGCGCCATTCTTGATGCTGTTGCCTCATTGGTTGGATAAATCCTAAATCAGCACACTAGGTTATCAGCAGCTTAAGATATCTGGGAATTCATGGGCACAGGCGTTTAATCTTTATATATGTGGCTCTGCGCCCCAAGATGCCACAATAACCTCTATATGGCCAACAGAGACAAGAGATTAGATATGTGTCCAATGAGCTGAATGGCTTTCTCTCATCCCTGAATTTCCACCTATGTTTTTTACAGACCTGTAGTTCTTGGAGATTTCGGTTGCTGTTGTAGGAAGGCTCTCGGTTGTCCAGGATGTCTCATTATGCAACTGATTGACGTTACACCCGGCAGTACTAAGGTTTAGAGGCATTGTTGCCCCAGGGGGCAGTGGGTGGACCTGAGATCCAATTCCAATCCACAATGCAAATGCAAACCCAGTGGTGAGTCCCACGATTCCACCCTACAGTGTACCAGAAAGGTAACAGATCAGATCAAATGAACATATTAATAAAGAGGTTAGTAGAGGACCAGTCCTTAATAACTGTTAGGCTGGAAAATTCCTCCCCAGTACTGAAAGTTTGATTTACTCCGTGTGTACTCATTCATTCAGACCTCTGCCCTATGACTTTAAGGGGTAAATTTGCCAATTCTGCACTCCCTGCAAGGACCTACACTCAGTGGTTGGGAGTGCAAGTCAAAGATAGGCTCCAAGACTGTAGGATAGGAACATAGGTACAGGAGGAGGCTATTCAGCCCCTCCAGCCTGTTCTGCCATTCAATTAGATCATGCCTGATCTGTACCTCAAGGCAATTTGCCACCTTGGTACTCTTGCCCAACAAAAGTCTGTCGATCTCAAGGTCGCTGAAAGTCCCCACATGTGTTGAGGTGGCCATATTTTTTCAGTGTGCAGTGAATGGATAGGCTGCTAAAACAGTAAACATTGGGTAAACCTGCCAAGCAGACAAGTGGAAAATTTACCCTTTTGCGTCTTAAAACAAATCTTTCCTTTGATCACTGTAATCCTTCCCTGTCCACCCCTGCAGTATGTAGCATTTACTGGATGCACTGCAGCAACTCACCAAGGCTCCTTCAACAACTCCTTTCTTCCCTGCGACCTCTACCACCGAGAAGGACAACAGCAGCAATACCATCGCCATTCAAAGTCATACACCGTTCTGACTTGGATATAAACCATTCTTTCAATGTCGCTGAGTTAGATTCTGAGAATTCCCTGCCTTACAGCATGTGAGAGCACCCTCACCACACAGACAGAAGTGGTTCGTGAAGAAGGCCCACCACCACCTTCTCAAGGGCAAATAGAGATCTACAATTAATGCCAGCCTTGCCAGCAACACCCACATCCCATGAACAAATTACAAATAAATGGTTGCAGTTCAGACCCACTAAGGAGAGGACCGCCATTTCCCTGTAGGGTACTAGAGATGCCTCGGCAGCACAATTAGGAATACTCTCATCTGCCTTTGTCTCTTTCTTATAGCATTGGCATAAAATCGAGCATAGGAACAGGAGGAGGTCATTCAGCCCCTTGAGCCAGCCCCACCATTCAATTAGATCATGACAGATCTGTATCTTAACTCCATTTACCTGTCTTGGTTTCATATCCCTACATTCCTTTGTCCAACAAACATCTAGCAATCTTAGTTTTGACATTTTCTATTGACCTCCCCACCCCCCACTTCAACAGCTTTTTTATGGGAAGGGAATTCCAGATTTCCACAACTCTTTGTGTGAAGAAGTGCTTCCTGACATCACCTCTGAATGGACTATTTCTAATTTTATACCCACTTGTTCTGGACTCCCCCTCCTCCATATCAACGACGAATGGCCAGCTAAAATAGCCCCAAAATCCCATGGTATGTTTGTCTTGCTGGTGGGTTTTTTTTTCCAAAGTTTGATCTTGTTACTTTCGAAAAACCAATATAGTTCAAGGGGAAACTTTTAGATAATTAGTTTTATAAATAATCATATGATAGCAAAGTATAAAATGTAACAAGAACTAGCCGCAAAACTTGCTGGGATGTTTATCTGCTTAAGTCATGTACAAACCGTTCACAAATCCTGCATTGTGTTTCAGTATGAGCCTTCTTAATCTCTCAGAGTATCACAATATCAGTTATATCACCTAGAGCTGCAATTAGCAAATGTGTGAATTTAATAACGATGGCAGGAGCCCATTTTATATACTCCGTGCTGCCATCTTTGATAAGTGATATCATACAGTGGTATAATAGATATGTTATGAACTAATAATCCAGAGAACGAGTTAAATCCCCCGTGTGGAAGTTTGAGAATACAAATTCAGTTTAAGACCTAGAAATAAAAAGCTGCTATCAGTAAAAGTGACAGGTAAGCTAAAACGTTAACTCTGCTTCTCTCTCCACAAATGCTGTCAGACCTGTGAGTAGTTCCAGCACTTTCTGTTTTTATTTATGACTGGGAAGCTGTCGGATTGTTGTAAAAACCCATCAGGTTCATGGTTGCCCATAATGGAAGGAAATTTTCTGTCCTTCCCCGGCCTGGCCCTATAAGTGATTTCAGTCCCACACCAATGTGGTTCACTCTTAGCACCCCTCTGAAGTGGCCCAGCAAACCCCTCAGTTGCATAAGGGGCACCATTTTTCAGGGATGGGCAATACCAGCCAGTGACACCCACATCCTGAGAATGAATAGGGAAAAGGTTTTCTCAGCTGCATGTCAAACTTTGAGTCTGACTGGAATTTCATAAGTAATTGGTGGTATGCAAGTCATGTTGAAAACTCAAAATTAAATTATTAACTGGAAGATTGCACACGCTCACAGCCAAGGATGAATTACCACACAATGGCAATGTGTGCTAAGACAGTCATCCAACAGCAAGTCATACTTACAGTGCAATTGGCCCAGGGAAACAAAATGCCTAAAGTGAACAATCCCAAGACTGGTCCTCCAACTATTCCGAAAATACTGAGAGCAGCCTGTAAATGTAAGCACATACAAGAGTAAATTACCAAGAAACAAGTATTTTGTAAAAGAAAAAAAGGATGACTTACATGTCTACAGTGACTTTCACAAACTCAGGATGTCCCAAAGCACTTTACAGCCAATTACACAGAATTACCCAGATTGTACAGCACTGAAACAGGTCATTCAGTTCAACTGGTCTGTGCTGGTGTTTCTCCTCCACACAAGCCTCCCCCCCCAACCTACTTCATCTCACCCTAAAAGCATATCCTTCTATTCCTTTCTCCTTCATGTGTTTATCTAGTTTCCCCTTAAATACTTATTCACCTCAACTACTCCTTGTGGTCGCAAGTTCCACATTCTCATCACTCTCAGGGTAAAGCTTATCCAGAATTCCCTGTTGGATTTATTGGTGACTATCTTATATTTATGACCCCTGGTCTTGGTCTCCTCCACAAGTGGAAACATCTTCTCTATGTCTATAAAACTCATTGATGATTTCAAAGACCTCTCTTAGGTCACCCTTCAGCCTTTTCTCTTCTAGAGAAAACAGTGCCAGCCAGTTTGGCCTTTGCTGATAGTTATAACCTCTCAATTCTGGTGTCATTCTTTTTTTGCATCTTCTCCTGTGCATTCATATCCTTTTTGTAATATGGGGAGCAGAATTGTTCACAGCACTGCGAGTGTAGTCAAACCAATGTTCACTATAAGTTGAGCATAACTTCCCTATTTTTCAATTTTATCCATCTAGAAATGAATCCCAGTGTTTTGTTTGCATTTTTATGGCCTTGTTAAATTGTGTAGCTACTTTTAGTGATCTGTGTATCTGTACCCCTTGTTTTTTCTGCTTCTCTACTCCAATTAGACAATTATTTCCAAGGAATATGTGGGCACCTTATTCTTCGTACCAAAATGCATCACCTCACACTAATCTACATTGACATTCATTTGCCAATTTTGCACCAAATCTGCAAGTTCATTAACGTCTTATAATAATTTGTCGCAGTCGTCCTCTGTATTAACTATACCCCAGTGTATACCAATGAAACACATTTCTTTGAAGTAAAGCCACTATTGTAAGAAATGCAGCAGTCAACTTGCGCACAGCAAGATCCCACAAACAGCACTAAGATAAATGATCAGCTGATCTGTTTTAGTGATATTGGTTGAGGGATAAATATTGGCCCAGGACAGCTCCCCTAGATAGAGAGAAGGGTTCTGAAATTGGGGCAAGTTAGTGCAGAAAGCAACTAAATACCTGTAGAAGGTTTCCCATTAGTGATGCTAAACCAGCCATTCCAATACACACAGCACCAAACAACAGGCCTAAAAGCAAATTGAGAACAGAATGATGAGCTTAACTGTGAAGTGGAACTCTAACCAAACACAGCAACAACTTGGATTTATGTAGCGCCTTTAACAAAGTAAAACATCCAAGGGTGCTTCACAGGAGCATGATCAAACAAAATCTGGCACTGAGCCACATAAGGATGGATTAGGACATATGACCAAAAGCTTAGTCAATAGGGTATGTTTTAACTAGAGTCTTAAAGGAGGAGAGAGAGATAGAGAGGTTTAGGGAGGGAATTAGGGCCCAGGCAGCTGAAGGCACGGCCGCCAATGATGGGACAATTAAAATCAGGATGCTCAAGAGGCCAGAATTTGAGGAGGGCAGAGATCTTGGAGGGTTGTAGGGCTGGAGGAGATTACGGAGATGGGGAAGGGTGAGGCCGTGGAGGGATTTGAAAACAAGGATGAGAATTTTAAAATTAAGGTGTTCCAGACTGGGAGCCAATGCAGGTCAGAGAGCACAGAGGGTGATGGGTGATTGGGACTTGGAACAAGTTAGGATATGGGCAGCAGAGCTTTGGATTAGGTCAAGTTTATGGAGGGTGGAAGATATGAGACTGGCCAGGAGTGTGCTGGAATATTCAAGTCTAGAGGTAATGCTATACCAAGCTTCAATAAACACTAGAATTTTGAAAAAGGAATATTTATATTAAGTTCTGGGGTAATTTACAAAGTGATATAGAAAGATTGTTTTATCTGGGAATGTTTGGATATGAGTTTTGCCAGACCCCAAAAAAAAAGATCCTTCAAAATGTCTATTGTTCAAATAGGAATTTCACAATAAGTTCCATTAATTTAATAATTGAAATAAATCAAATGAAAATCAATGTTATTAAAGCAAAATACTGTGAATGCTGGAAATCTGAAATAAAAACAGAATGTGCTGGAAATAATCAGTAGCTCTGGCAGCATCTGTGGAGAGAGAAGCAAAGTTAATGTTTCAGGTCAGTGACCCTTCATCAGAACTGGCAAAGGTTAGAAATGTAATAGGTTTTAAGCAATTGAAGTGGGGTTGGGGGAAAAGAGAACAAAAGGGAAGGTGTGTGATAGGGTAGAGGGCAGGAGAGATTAAATAACAAAGCTGTCCTGGGACAATTGCAAAGAGCTTGTGGTGAAAGACTAAACATTAGTGTAGAGAGAGTGTTAATGGCAAAATAATGACCAGCTTGCTCCAAAAGCACAAATGTGAAAAATCAAATTTAAGGCAGGCACATGGTTAAAAAATAAAATAATATAAAATAATAATAAGAAAGGCCAGTCATGCTCTGAAATTATTGAACTCAATGTTGAATCTGGAAGGCTGTAGAGTGCCTAATCGGAAGATGAGGTGCTGTTTCTCGAGCATGCGTTGAACTTCACTGCAGCAAACCAAGGACAGAAATTTGGGTGTGAGAGCAGGGTGCCGAATTGAAATGGCAAGCAGAGGTGTTTCACAAAGCCGTCACCCAATCTACGTTCGATATCCCTATTGTAGAGGAGACCACATTGTGAGCAGCGAATACAGTATACTAAATTGAAAGAAGTACAAGTAAATCGCTGCTTCACCTGAAAGGAGTATTTGAGGCCTTGAGGAGAGAGGAGGTAAAAGGGCAGATATTACACCTCCTATGATTGCAGGGGAAGGTGCCGTGGGAAGGGGAAGAAGTGTCAGGGGTAATGGAGGAGTGGATCAGGGTGTTGCGGAGGGAACGATCCCTTCAGAATGCTGACAGGGGAGGGGAGGGGAAGGTACGTTTGGTGGTGGCATCACACTGGAGGTGGCAGAAATGGCGGAGGATGATCCTTTGGATGTGGAGGCTGGTGGAGTGGAAAGTGAAGACAAGGGGTTCTGGGAGGGAGTGGAAGGGGTGAGGGCAGAAGTGCGGGAAATGGGTCGGACACAGAAAATCAATGTTGGACAAAACTCTAAAGCACCAAATCCAAGAGCTGATTATGTGTTTTTGGTATGTCTTTAGCTTCTCAACTCTTCAGTACCATATCTCAATGAACATCTAGGTATTTGCACCCAAATAATTGGCTTTTCAATGGATGGATCAGCTCCGGAAAAACATCTCTTGTATCCAGTGATCAAAGGCTTGTTCTTTAGAAAGCAGTTGACTGATTATTAAAAAAAAATCATAGAAATTTTGGGGTGTTTAAATTCCTGATCAACCATCTCCCCACTCCCCTCCCCTCGCCACATCCTACCCCACCCAGCTTACATCACTGTTGTACAAGTCTGCGCTGTCAGTGGGACGTTTGTGCATTGGGGATGGGGTGTATTACACGTTAACCTTCATATAGCCTTCGACAATGTGACTTCAACCCCGATGAAGCTTGGAAAGTCACACGAGTACCATATGAAAGACCAGATGCAGATGATCCCTGGCTTTGATCTTCTGCGCAGTTCCTGGGCAACCCTAAAGCATCTCCTCACAAACCATGGCAGATCTGGATATTAGATGCACAAATGGAGAATTAAAAACTGTCCAGTGTGCAACTGTGGCCACCCAGAACAGACCATGGAACATACAACAACTCAGTGCCCAATTCACAAATACAAAGGAGGCATCACAGCGAAAAGCTCCACTACTCCTGTTGCAATTATCTGGCTTAACCACCTGAATGTAAAATTATAGCTGTTGTTCCACATCTACATCAGCCATAAAAGAGAGAGCGAGATCATAGAATCAGTCTTCAAAGTTCAGGTTAATGCTGCTGAATAAATTAAGTGGCTCGGGGGATTGTGAAGAGCATTTTAAAAGCTCTGTGTTGTCTAACGGCAGTTTGGAGTGCATGTTCATAAGAGATTAGAACAGTATATTAATAGTAATACAGTACCATCCACCATCCACAGCTGGTTAGAGCTTCACTGTGTAATAGGAGGCTCACGATCCAACACCATGCACACTAATAGTCTCAACACTCTGCAATTACAGCATCCCATTAGCCCAATTAGTAAACCAGAGGTTTCCACAAAGATCAGACAATAATTGGCCTTTTTGGCTTGATTTCATGCTATAAAATGAATGTGGTCTCCACTTTAGGGACAGCAGAGGAATTTTACAGATTTTTTATCTCAGATTGGCCTTCGGTTTTCATTTTGGTTTTTCGCCTCTTTCAGGGGAGTAGATGGCCCTTAGCAGGTACAGAGTCTTGAGTTGATCACAACTTAAGCAACAGGCTGAATGGACCAGCTCGTCTTTTCCTGGCCGATATTTTTTGAATGTAATTGTTTTTAGCCATTGTGTTTTAGCCCACAAATGACACCAGTGTTGGCGTGTAGACTGATTGATGCATTAACTTGTCAGAAGAGGAAGGTTCTACCCATTGAACTGTGTTCTCGCTGTAGCTGACACACAGCAGTTTTGGAGGCAGGGTAACTCTTTCTAAGTAACTGGCTTCATAAGAACATAAGAAATATGAACTGGAGGAGGCCACTTGGCCCTTTGAGCCTACTCTACTATTCATCAAGATCACAGCTGATCTTCTACCTCAACTCCACCTTCCCAATCTATCCCCATATCCCTTAATTCCCTTACTACCCAAAAATCTATCAGCCTCTGTCTCGGATATACTCAATGACTGAACATCCACAGCTCTCTGGGGTAGAGAACTGCAAAGATTCACAACCTTCTGAGTCATAAATGGCCGAACCCTTATTCTGAGACTGTGACCCTGCGTTCTAGATTCCCCAGCCAGGGGAAACATCTCAGCATCTACCCTGTAAAGCCCCTTAAGAATTTTATATGTTTCAATTAGATCATCTTTCAGTCTTCTAAACTCCAGGAAATATAGGCCTAGTCTACTTAATCAATTTCAGTTCGACTGAACCAAAGCAACTGCGTTCTGTAGTCTGACCTTGCACATCATAATGGCAGGTTACCAAATTAAGAAGACAGAGGACTTACTCACAGCCCTGGAAATCCAAGAGAGCACTTTCTCAGAAAGGGTTGTGAAATAGGGCTTGATGAGATCTTCCACTGTTACAGCAGCAAGCGCGTTAATGCTGGATGAAACCGTGCTGCAGTGGGAACAATTGAAAGCACCATTGTTTTAAGGCATTCAGTCATTCCTTCACCAAACAAACTTTTATTAACAACATAATAATCTAAGTATAAATTAAACCAATATATCAGTAGGCAACAAGCCAAGAATTTGCACTTTGTAAGTTCACGAGATTTCCAGCACGTGCCCAATTCAAATTGATGCTTTAAAGATAAAGCTTTGTTTGATTTGAGTGAGTATCGGTTGCTCTGTTCTACTGTCCCAACCTACCTTAATGTCCCACAATACGCACATGCCACAAAGAGACCTGGCAGCCCTGGGTATCCTCCCAGAATGTCCAGCACCATGTAGGGCATCAGCTAAATGACACAATCAACAGATTGCAACAGATTATTCAGGTAGCGACACAGGTTACATTCTAATATACAGGTACGTATATCGGTAATATACTACAGGTAATATACAGGTCTATATATAGGTAATATGTTGCAGATGTATCCATCTTTCAGATGAGCCATGAAACTGAGGCCCTGTCTGTCCTCTCAGGTGGATGTAAAAGGTCCCATGGGATTATTTCGAAGAAGAGAAGTGGAGTTCTCTTGGTGTCCTAGGGCCATTATTTATCCTTCATTCAACATCACTATAAACAGATCATCTGGTCATTCTCTCATTGCTGTTTTTGGGAGCTTGCTGTGCACAAACTGACCACCGCATGTTCTACATTACAACAGCGACTACACTTCATAAGTACTTCATTGGTTGTAAAGCACTTTGGAACGTCCTGTGGTCATGAAAGATGCTATATAAATGCAAGTCTTTCTTTCTTTATGTGATGTACTACAGAAAATATGCAAACAAATGTATATATAGAGATACATAGGTAATCTACAGGTCTCTATGGAGGTAATACACTATGGATAATATATATGTTAATATACTACAGATTATATACAATCAATTTCAACATTGTGTTTTAAAAAATGGGATCTGCATGCAGGGATAGGGAAATGAAAGGACGGGAAAATGGAGTCCAGGTACATATCGGCCATAGTCTAATTGAATGGTTGAACAGGCTTGAGGGGCTGAATGGCCTCCTCCTGTTCCTATGGGATGCTACTGTTGAGTTTCTAATGGTGATTGGTGGAGGCTGTGTGCAGATACAACATATATTAGTACAATATCACACTGCTTGCTTTATATCTGAGTTTCTATCAGATACTCACAATATCTTTTTCGAAGACTAAACTCATGTTGAAAATGGGGTGGGATATTCTTAATCATGTGATCTGGGCATCCCTAATTGCGCTTGAGAAGGAGATGGTGAGCCACCTTCTTGAATACAACTGAGTGGCTTGCTAGGCTATTTCAGAGGGCAGTTAAGAGTCAACCACATTGCTGTGGGTCTGGAGTCACATCCAAGCCCGACCAGTTAATGATCGCAAATTTCCTTCCCTAAAGGACATTGTTACGATAATCCAGTAGTTTCATTGATTGATTTCATTGCTGATACTAGTTTTTCATTGCAGATTTATTTAATAAATTGAATTTAAATTCCCCAGCTGCTGTGGTGGGATTTGAACGCATGTCTCAGATCATTAGTCCAGGCCTCTGGATTACTAGTCCAGTAACATAACCACTATGTGGCCATTCCCATACAGCCTGCAGCCTACTTTGCACACACTATGCTGAGTATAGGGAACTATGGGCAGGAATGACGCATTGCAGCAGGAGTCTGTGCACCATAAAGCTCATCAAAGCAGCATTTTCTGACCCTCAAAATAAGGCTGGTGCATCTGAGAAGTATCAATCTACGTGGTGCCTGTTACAAACTCTGGGAAAATTTTAAATGTTTGTTACAGTGCCTTGCCCTCACCTGCAGCTGCAAGGCTGCCCCTCAGTTTCTCTCAGCCCATTCTCCTCCTCTCCCTCCTCCCCCTGCCCACAAAAAGTTCCCTGCTGCCTTTAATGCACCAACAGCCCTTTATATGCTGCTGCTACTGGAAGTCCCGCCCTGTGACCTCTGTGCTCTCCCAGCACATCAAGAGCTAGGAGCAAAGTTCTAAGATTTAAATGAGTGCACATCAAATCATCGAGTGAGAAATCCTAAAAAAGGCAACAGGGGGGCCCCTGGATAAGATCAAGTACATTTTCCATTTTTGTGCACTTTACAGACACGTATCCATAAATTCCACACACCAAGCCCTTGATTTTCCGATCATTAAAATTATTGATGGAAAATCCGAGCTCAGTAATCAAACCTGCTCCATGCGTGGTCTCCTCTACAGTGGGGAGACTAAACACAGACTGGGTGACTGCTTTGCGCAACTCCTCCATTCCGTCCACAAGCACGACCCCCGAGCTTCCTGTTGCTTGTCATTTCAATTCTACCCCCTGCTCCCACTCTGACCTTTCTGTCCTTGGCCTGTTGCAGTGTTCCAATGGAGTTCAACACAAGCTCCAGGAACAGCACCTCATCATTCGACTGGACATTCTACAGCCTTCTGGACTCAACACTGAGTTCAATAATTTTACATCATAATCTCTGCCCCCATTTATTTCTTTTCTGTGTTTTTTTTTGTTTATTCTCCTTCCAGCCACCCCCCCAACCTCTTGTTTCTTTCTTAGTCCCTTTACTTTGTGTTTGGACAGCTGCTAACCTACCATTCATTCCTCATCCTGATGCATCTTTTGTTTCTTTACTTGTCCCATTACCGCTTCCCTTGGCATTGTATCATAAAACGTTTTGTCATTTAATCTCTCCTGCCCTCCATCCTAATACATTCTTTCCCTTTTGTTCTTCTTCCCCCCTCCCCCTCTTTCACTTGCTCAAAACCTATTACATTTTGAACTTTTGCCAGTTCTGATGAAAGATTATTGATTTGAAACGTTAACTCTGCTTGTCTCCCCACAGTGGCACAGTGGTTAGCACCGCAGCCTCACGGCTCCAGCGACCCGGGTTCAATTCTGGGTACTGCCTGTGTGAAGTTTGCAAGTTCTCCCTGTGTCTGCGTGGGTTTCCTCCGGGTGCTCCGGTTTCCTCCCACATACCAAAGACTTGCAGGTTGATAGGTAAATTGGCCATTATAAATGGCCCCTAGTATAGGTAGGGAAATATAGGGACAGGTGGGGATGTGGTAGGAATATGGAATTAGTGTAGGATAAATGGGTGGTTGATGGTCGGCTCAGACTCGGTGGGCCAAAGGGCCTGTTTCAGTGCTGTATCTCTAAAATAAAAAAAAAGATGCTGCCTGACCTGCTGAGTATTTTCAGCACTTTCTGTTTCTGTTTCATATTGGTTAGTTCTAGCAGTAAGTGGGCCATTTACTCACTAGAACCCACAATCCAGCAAGGATATTTTCAAAGAAAATTAAAATTCACAAATGATATTTTGAACATGGAAAAAAAACACACTTTGTATCAAAAATACAGATCAGAAGAGAAAAAAGGGAAACTTTAATGAGAGGGGAGATTACTTTCAATATCCAGACTTAAGGAAAGAAGAATAGAGCTTATTTTCCGATAGTCATTGAACAATTGCTCACTAGTTCATCCACTGCACCCTTTTATTGAAGCTGTGAATTGGTTTACACGTTGCACGTTTCTCCAGGATCAGCTCAGATAAAGAAAGCAAGAAGTTGCATTTATATAGCACCATTCAGAGCCTCAGGAAATCCCAAAATGTTTTTGCAGCCAATTAATTACCTTTTGAAGCACCATTCGTGACTCCTCAAATACTGAAGCAGTCCGTGCAGAAATGTAGCAAGACCTGGACAATATCCAGGCTTGGGCTGACAAGTGGCAAGTAACATTCGCCACACAAGTGCCAGGCAATGACCGTCTCCAACAGGAGAGATTCTAACCATCTCCCCTTGACATTCGATGGCATTACCATCACTGAATCCCGCACTATCAACATCCTAGGAGTTACCGTTGACCAGAAACTGAACTGGAGTAGCCATATAAATACCATGGCTACAAGAGCAGATCAGAGACTAGGAATCCTGCGGCGAGTAACTCACCTCATGACTCCCCAAAGCCTGTCCACCATCTACAAGGCACGATCAGGAGTGTGATGGAATACTCTCCAGTTTCCTGGATGGGTGCAGATCCAACAACACTCAAGAAGCTCGACAACATCCAGGACAAAGCAGCCGGCTTGATTGGCACCCCATCTACAAACATTCACTCCCTCCCCCACCAACGCACAGTGGCAGCAGTGTGTACCATCTACAAGATGCCCTGCAGCAACGCACCAAGGCTCCTTAGACAGCACCTTCCAAGCCTGCGACCTCTACCACCTAGAGGGACAAGGGCAGCAAATGCATGGGAACACCACCGCCTGCAAGTTCCCCTCTAAGTCACACACCATCCTGACTTGGAACTATATCGCCGTTCCTTCACTGTCGCTGGGTCAACTCCTGGACCTCCCTTCCTAACTGCACTGTGGGTGTACCTATCCCACATGAACTGCAGCGGTTCAAGAAGGCAGCTCACCACCTCCTTCTCATGGGCAATTAGGGATGGGCACTAAATGCTGGCCTGGCCAGCAACGACCACATCCCAAGAATGAATTAAAAAACTGTAGTTACTTTTGCAATCTAGGAAATGTGGCAGCTAATTTGCACACAGCATGCTCCCAGAAACTGCAGTGAGTTAAATAGGAACACAGGAATCATTCAATGGAAAGGATCTTTCTAGTTTGCCTTTTACCATCCTGGTACTCCAATGGTAAATAGATAATGGAATTCTTAACTAATGAGAGCCATTAGTATAAATTATCAGATAACTTGTTTTAATGATGTTGGTCAAAGGATAAATATTGGCCAGGACACCAGGGTGAACATCCCTGCACCTCTTGACATAATGATCATGGGATCTTTTACATCCACCTGACAGAGCATATGGGGCATTGATTAAACTTTTCATCTGAAAGGCAACACCCTTCAACATTGCGACACTACCTCTCTGAAATATCAGCCTAGATTACGTTGTCCATTACTACAGCAAGTTTTGAAACCACAACCTTGGGAATGTTATATGGGGATAGTGCGGGAAAATGTCGTTGAGGTAGAAGATCAGCCATGATCGAGCTGAGTGGCGGAGCAGGTTCGAGGAGCCGAATAGCCCACTCCTGCTCCTAATTACTTTGTTCCTATGTTCCTATCCATTGAGCGACAGCTGGCTATTTATAGTGCAGTTGCATTACAGTGTAGTTTATGGAAAAACTTGATAAATGACTGGTCAGGTAGTGTACCTGATCTGGTGCTTTAACCTTCCCAGACGTCCATGGATCACAATCGTGATAGAGAGAGTACATCGACAATCCTGACAGTCCTGCACACACAATAATGATCCACAGTCCAATAAGGTTCAGGTAAAGGGCTCTGAAAAAGAGCAAAATAAAGTTTTAAATATTAAGTGGCATAAAAATCCACAATTGGCTAAAATAGCAGCTGTAGAATGGTTTGAGTGAAGTAAAGTTCGCTGTGCACTGCCGGAGGTGTTTCGTTGCTATTCACCAGGCTAGTCACTGTTGTGCTTGGTGCTGTCTCTCTGCATATCTTCAATAGAGAGCTGGACTGGCTCTTGGCTGGTTTCACAACCTCAGGATGTCCCAAAATTCTTTACAGCCAATGAAGTACTTTTCAAGTGTAGCCACTGTTGTAATGTAGGAAACAGGGCAGCCAAGTTATGCAGAACAAGCTCTCACAAACAGTAATGTGATAATAACCAGATCATCTGTTCTAGTGACGTTGGTTGAGGGATAAATATTTAGCCTGTGGAATACTCGGGACAACTCCCTTGCTCTTCTTTGAATAGTGCCAATAGACCTTGTATATCTACCTGAGAGAGCAGAAAGGACCTCATCTGAAAGATGGAATCTCTGGACAGTGCAGCACCCTCTCATTACTGCACTGGGAATGTCGAGAGTTAAAAGTCAGCAACAGTTTGGGGTTATATGAAACAGGTATGCCTGGCAATGCCATGGTGCCACAGATAGGGGTGGTTTCCCTTAGTCACCTTTCAGCTGACCGCAGACAGTGTTTTGATTAGAATTGTGTTTATCCTTTGAGCATTTTAATGGTCAATAAACAGACAAATGACAGGTTTTCTCATAGCTTTAAAGAAAATGTTTATTAACCAAAACCTGAAATTTTTTAACTTCACCCACTCACACACACACACACACAGACACAGACACACACAAACACACAAGAAAAGATAGAGAGAGATTAAAAGATAGCATGCATTTAGGTCTGGTATTTCTAAAAAGAGTTCGTTATGTTTGTTTCCCCCGAGTGGAAAATTTAAATGATGCAGGCCTGGTTTTTCTCTTCCTGAGGCTCACTGAAGTTAAACTTGGAAAGTTTCAGATGGACGGATGCTTTGCTGGAGACTTGTCTGGTTAAATCTCTGTCACAGTCCGATGATGAAAAGTTCTGCTACAATCTCCCAGATAGGTAGTTTCAAAAATGGTATTCAGGCAGGGTCGTCTTCTTTGCTGGAACAGATCTCTCTCAGCCTCCTGGCTTCTGGCTTCTGTCTTTCTGTCTTTCTGGCTCAGCAATGTGTATTATTAAATTCTCCTTATTGGAGACTTGGTTTCTGTCAGGTGACCAAGGTTTCTCTCTCATTGTGTTTTCATAAATGGTTTGATGGCGTGGCCATTGTTAGACAATGGATTTAGATGTTGCTCATTTTGATGGCATCTTGATATAGTGGTACTTTTTCACACCTATAATCCTGAGATTGAGTCAGAATACTCTATGTCTGCAAAGTCATTGTGAGTCCACCTGGTTGCACAAGGTAGCCATTAACCTTAAATGGGGCTATTAGCATTTCAAATGCTTTCTTCAACACTTGACCAGACAGGACATCTGGTTCGGAGTTCCAGCAGTTACCATGGTGTATTCACAGTACAGGAGACCTCTTACTTCATTTTGTCTGACAGCAAAAGTGTCCATTTTGGAGTTCAATTCCTCAGTTCATTTTTATAATTGTTCATAATTGCTCCTTGCGTGAGCGTGACATTGGGATTGAACTGAATTACCCACCATAATTTCAATGGAAGATCAACAGAATCATCCCTGCTTCTCTCCGAGCTCAAAACTTTTCACATTGATAACCTCAATCCAGAATCTAATCCTGCCAATACAGGAATGGATATTATTTTTTAGACTTTGAGTTCCTGTTCCTCCAACATTTTTTAGGCAGTCAACTAATAAATGGTTTAATAGCACAACTTCAACAACAGCCACCTGCATTTATTTAGCACCTTTCATATAGTAACAAACTTCTGAAGATGCTTCGCAGGAGTGTAATCAGGTAATTGACATTAGGACAGGTGACCAAAAGCTTGGTCAAAGAGGTAGGTTTCAAGGAACATCTTAGAGGAGAGAGAGGTAGAGAAATTTGGGGAGGAAATTCCAGAGCTTAAGAGCCAAGGCAGCTGAAGACATGGCTGACAATGGTGGAGTGATTAAAATTGGGAATGCTCAAGAGGGCAGAATTAGAGGAATGCAGAGATCTCAGAGGGTTGTGCAGCTGGAAGAGATTACAGAGATAGGAAAGGGCAGATACATGAAGGGATTTGAAAACAAGGACAAGAATTTTAAACTTGAGGCATTGTTGGACTTCAATTAATTCCAAGAATAAAATTATAAACTCACACTTTGGCTTGAAGTCTTGTCCTGCAAGAGATGTATCTCTGAACCTGGGCCTGATTCACTCCATAGACTGCTGTCCATGTGAAAGTGCCTCCAATTACAATTGTCCAAAAGGTATGTCTGTGGAATGGGCTGGGGTCAAAACTGTAAGCAGAGTTTGCTCATTAAATTACAAAGCATGTTGGTAAACAATCCAGTCACTTGAAAATGCATATCTTTGTAAAACTTACTTCCAGAAGTTTAGTCTTCCCCCATGAGAAGCAGTATTCAGTATATTACTGATTCCCCCTTTCAGCATCATTGCTCGAACAATGACCGCTACAAGCCCAGTTACCATGATTACAATCTGAAACACATCTGTCCAGACAACAGCTTTGAGACCTCCCTAGAACAAAAAACAGGAAGACCATTATGTAGAAGTATTAGGAGTCAGCCTTGGCTCTTGTCTCTGCGTTAGGAGGCTATGTGTTCAAGTCCCACTCCAGAGACTTGAAGGTGTAATTCAGGCTGATACTCCCAGTGCAGTATTGAGGGAGTGCTGCACCGTCAGAGGTGCCATTTTCAGGAGAGACGTTAAAGGCAAGACCCTGTCTGCCCTCTCAGGCAATCATAAAAGATCCCATGGTATAATTTAAAGAACAGCAGGACTGGTATCCTGGCCAATATTTCCCCTCAACCAAAACCAGTCATTATCTCATTGCTGTTTCTGGAATCTTACTGTGTACAAATTGGCTGCCTCATTTCTTATGTTAAAACAGTGACTACACTGTAAAAATACTTCATTGGCTGTAAAGTGTTTTGAGATAACCTGACTGAAATCAGCTGAGCCACAGTTGACAGCCAAGTATAGAAACAGGCCAGTTGACCCATTATATCTGCAATGGTGTTTTTCTCCGCTCTCCTGCTCGCTCCCCACATATTTTCATATTCCGCTTTTTCAAGCAACTATCTAGTTATCTTTTAAAATAATTGATAGACTGCCTCAGCAAAGGTTTGTGGTTGAGAAGTTCATACTCCAACCCAGCTCTGCGTAAAGACATTTTTTACTCTAACTGTCCCTTTAACCTTTTTTGTGATTACCTTAAACATGTGCCCTCTCGTTGTTAGTTTCACCAACTCAATTACCGTAACTTACCAAGGTGCAGTAGAAAGTGCAGACTATTCCAGTTGAGATTATGGAACCCCAAAGGTTGAAATTTGTCACTAAAAGCAAGGAAATAAGGTATCTGTGAATCATCAGGACAGAAAGTATTATAGCTGAGCTGGCAGATGATGGGACAGAAAAATAATACAGACCTTGATTTAATGCCAGTGCTGGAGCATAAATAACAATTCCTGTGTATAAAATCTGAAATAAATGATGAATAATTCATATAATTAAGGACTAATGTACACATCTGATGTCAGAAGCTATTGAAATTAGAGAAAGGAGAAAATAGAGAAAGAGAAAAAGTATGAGAGAGAATGAGCGAGTGAGAGAAAGAACTAGAGATAGAGGAGAGAGCGCAAAAGAGAGAAAAAGAGAGAGACTTCCTGAGATCAGTCATGAGGCACATTTTGAATTTTTGACATTTTGCCTTGGGAAAG
Organism: Heterodontus francisci; assembly: GCF_036365525.1. Taxonomy (NCBI): domain Eukaryota; kingdom Metazoa; phylum Chordata; class Chondrichthyes; order Heterodontiformes; family Heterodontidae; genus Heterodontus; species Heterodontus francisci. The sequence continues at coordinate 7,012,648 of NC_090388.1, forward strand.
CTTTGGAGCTGATTTGCCACATGCAACACAAACATAAAATATATATTCAGCAAAATTCAAACTTATTCAACCATGGTTACCGACGCAGATTATAGCTCAAATGCTACAAAACATATGTTAACGTGCTAAATGGATAAGACTCACATAAAGGAAACTGCTTCAAAACATGCTGAAATTGAGTATATTTTTGCATCAAGGACAGCATTGTGGTGTTATGCATTGCTATACAGTGCCACAGGCTGGTAGGACTGGAGTTAGTGTCAGTAATTTTCCAGCTGCAGAGTTTCTAGTCATCATTGAGAAGCAAAGAGCTCCAAAAAGGGAATTGAATATATACTTGAAATGTAAAATTATACAGGGAATCATAGAATGGTAATGGCACAGAAGGAGGCCATTCAGCCCATTGAGTTTGTGCTATACGGAAAGAGAGAAGTGGGACTAATTGGATAGCTCTTTCAAAGAGCCAGCACAGACACAATGTGCCGAATGTCCTCCTTCTGTGCTGTAAGATTCTGTGATTCTTAGACTGGAGCAAGACTCAGTGAGGAGAATGAACCAGAAGCATCAAATTACATCTGCTATCAGCTGGATTCAGAATGGCATTGGTCAAGTCATGTCGCAAAATACTGAATTGGCCCTTTCAATGAACACCAGCGCAAGGCAGAGACCAACAAGAGGCACTGGGTAGAAAAATAATTCACGGCCTAATAATTAATACAAGCCTTATATCAAAGCTATAAAGACAGCCCAACATTACATGAGTGGCCCACTGCCAGGGATAGTGATTATATTTTGATGTCACAGATTGTTTACTGCAGAAACTCACTCAGAATAAATGCTCTTTTATTTTATGTAGATGAGATATTATTATTGCAAAAATGAATTGAATAATGGGAGTTACATTCTAATTTTAATTGGGTACTTACTGTTTGAATCATAAACAATATTGTTCCACATAAGCGGACCCATCTATTAAACCGCATCTCCAGGTACTGAAAATCAAAGAATCACAGGTGAGGTTTAGGCATAAATCTTATTTGCAAAACTATTTTGTCTTGAAGAAGCATCGTCACTCTCCTTGGAGCTGTTCCCCTCAGTGTGACAGAAATGCCAGGCCTGGAATATCTGACATCACCTGTGTTTCAGACTTGCCCCACACATCCCTGCTCACCCGAAACCCCTATTTATCTCCCCCCGGTCAGAAGATTCTGGTTTCAAGGCCCACTCCAGAGTCTTGACTACATAATCCAGGCTGACATTAAACCGAAGCCCAATCTATCTTTTCAGATGGATGTAGGAAAGCTCACGGCATTCCTGGAGGAAGAGCAGAGGGATTCCCACAGACCTAACCAGCATTTCATTTTCAACCAAGACAACAACTGATGTGAAACACTGACCTTGGTGTAAAATATTGACCATTGGTGAGAAATACTGACCAATGGTATAAAACACTGGTCATTGGGATAAAACATTGATCATTGTTGTAAAACACTCAGCATTAGAGTAAAACACTGACTGTTGGTGTGAAATACTGACCAATGGTGTAAAACACTGGTCATTGGGATAAAACATTGACCATTGGTGTGAAACACTGACCATTGGTGTAAAACACTGACATTTGGTGCAAAACACTGACCATTGGGATAAAACACTAGGTACTCCTGTGAAATACTGACCTTTGGCATAAAATGCTGACCATTAGTATGAAACACTGACCAATTGCTGTCCATATAATAGTGACTACATTCTACAGTAACTGACCGGTGTGAAACTGTATTCGAGATGTCTCGATGACCCATACACTGCTGTGTAACTGACTGGAGTCTGTCCTAGTCTGCCTGCCGTCCTTAATTGGACAGAGATCCTGGAGGCAGCCAATTAAGAAGCTGCCTCTGGGAAGATCGTGACTGACATCCACCACGGCCACTTGTGGGTTCCTTACCCTGAATTGAACCCGACATTGGGATCTCATCCCAACCAGGAAAATTCAGCCCATTAACTCTCTTCTCTCTAGGGCTTCCAAATTGGAAGCGACATTACCCAGATTGTAAATAGTGGAAGGTTGAAGAACCTGAAAAGAGCCTATTGGATAGAGTGTTGTCCCCGTAGTAGTTTAAAAAGAACCTGCAGAACAAACTCTGCTTATCTTTTACTCTCTCTACCAGCCCTCTGTCCCTACATTCCAGCTTTGACTGATAAAAAGGAGTGTATATGTCATAGAGAGATACAGCATTGAAACAGGCCCTTCAGCCCACCGAGTCTGTGCTGACCATCAACCACCCATTTATACTAATCCTACATTAATCCCATATTCCCTACCTTCCCTCAATTCTCCTACCACCTACCTACACTAGGGGCAATTTACAATGACCAATTTACCTATCAACCTGCAAGTCTTTGGCTGTGGGAGGAAGCCGGAGCACCTGGCAGAAACCCACACAGTCACAGGGAGAACTTGCAAACTCCACACAGGCAGTACCCAGAATCAAGCCCAGGTTACTGGAGCTGTGAGGCTGTGGTGCTAACCACTGCACTACTCTATGTGAGTAAGTGTTGGGGAAGTAGTTTTTTTTAAGAGTTGAAAACCAGTGTGTATCCTGAGAATAGAGTTACAGAAAATAGATAGATCACAATGAGTGCTTGCTTGAACTAACATGGAAGTTGTCACTCTGCTAAATAACTCTTTGCCTCTGGGTTCCTGCCATTGCAAAACATTAACTCAAAGGCAAAGTGGGGGATGCAGCTGAACTATACAAAGCTTGCATTTTTTGGAATTGGCCTTTGCCAGTGAATTTGAATATTTTTACAGGGCACAGTCTAAAAAGAATGATAGATGGACTTCCTTGATTCTGAACTACAGCTTGGAAAGGATAATTTTTTTTATTCATTCATGGGATGTGGGCATCACAGGCCAGGCCAGCATTTATTACCCATCCCTAATTGCCCTTGAGAAGGTGGTGGTGAGCTGCCTTCTTGAACCGCTGCAGTCCATGTGGGGTAGGTACACCCACAGTGTTGTTAGGAAGGGAGTTCCAGGATTTTGACCCAACAAAAGTGAAGGAACGGCGATATAGTTCCAAGTCAATATGGCATTGGTGGGGAACTGCAGCTGTAAATGTATTTCTTACACACAATCACTACTTTTTCCTTAAGTGAGAAGCGGTGAATGCAGAATTTAACAATGGTGTCAGTCTTTACATATCAGGTTTTATCATTGGAATCACATGCATTCAAAATGAGTTACAATAATATTATACAATAATAAAGCATAAAAGTGGAAATGGGCTTGAATCTAAGGATGGGTATAAAATAATAAACATTCTGAATGGGTACTTTGCTCAATTATTCACATGGGAATATAAGCAATATGCCTCCTCCAAACAAAGACATCTGACATAAGAGGAATAGGGGTAGTTCCTGATGTTGTGCGACAGAGTAAAACAGCTGATAGCTGGTCAGCAGCCCATTTTACATCTCTCTCCATTTTTAATTCCATTCAACTCAATGCACGCCATCGTAAAAGACCCCATGGCTCTATTCAAAGAAGAGAATGGGAGTTCTCCCCACTGCCCTGGTAGACACTTATCTTACAATTAGCATTCCAAAAACAATTATCTGGTCATTATCCCATTGTTGTTTGTGGGATCTTGCTGTGTGCAAATTGGCTGCCACACAGTGACTGTACTTCAAAAGGTACTTCTTTGTCTGAAGTGTTTCGGGATGTCTTGATGTGAAAAGCACTATAGAAATGCAAGTTCCTTCTTTCTTCTGATGCTCGACGCCTCCCGAACACCCTGTCCTTTTGAAGCCTTTCTTAAAACCCATCCCTCTGACCAAGCTATTGGTCACTCATTCCTAATACCTCCTTCCTTAGCCCAGTCTCTGTTTTTCCTCACTCTGTTCTGAAGCACCTTGGGACTTTTTTCTGGATTAGATGCACTATATAAACTCAAATAAAAACAAGAAATGCTGGAACCACTCAGCAGGTCTGGCAGGATCTGTGGAAAGAGAAGCAGAGTTAACGTTTCGGGTCAGTGACCCTTCTTCGGAACTTCACAGAATTGTTACAGCAAAAAAGGAGGCCATTCGGCCCATTGTGTTTGCACCAGCTCTCCAAATAAGCAATTCACTTAGTGCCATTTCCTCACCTTCTCCCCGTAACCGTGAACATTCTTTCTTGTCAGATAACTATCTAATTTCCTTTTGAATGCCTCGATTGAACCTGCCTCCACCACACACTCAGGCAGTGCATTCCAGATCCTAGCCACTCGCTGTGTGAAAAAGTTTTTCCTCATGCCACCATTACTTCTTTTGCCAATTACCTTAAATCTGTCCCCTCTTGTTCTTGATCCTTTCACGAATAGGAACAGTTTCTCTCTGTCTACTCTGTCCAAACCCCTCATGCTTTTGAAAACCTCTACTAAACCTTCTCCAAGGAAAGTAGTCCCAACTTCTCCAATCTCTCTTTGTGACTGAAGATCCTCATCCCTGGAGCCATTCTTGTGACCACGTCAGTAAAGGGTAGCCTTTGGTAAGGACTCCAACAATTCACTAACTAGTCATTTAGATCAAGATGAAATGCTGCTGTTTTGAAAGTTTACTGAATGTGATGCTTTTAATTACTCAATGACTATTGGCAATTCAATGTGACCCTTCCCTTCGTTTGCCTCTTACCTCGTAGCTGCTGGTGACACCAAGCCTGTAGAAGATCGGCAGGAAGACCTCGGCACTGAGGATCACCACTAAAATATAAGCAATGGCAAAGTAGGCGTTCACAGCCCCAAAGTGATATGTGTCATACGGGGCTCCCAAAATTGTCACCGCAGACATGAAGCTGGCGGTGAGGCTGAGAGCTACTGGCAAGGAGCTCATTTGGCGGTTTCCCAGAAGAAACTCTTCGGATGTCACCTGCCCTCTTCCCACCACTGCATGGTAGATTCCCACCAGTGCCGAGATCAGCAAGATGGCAACAAAAACCACATAGTCCCAGGTACTGAAACGGCCAGAAACTGTGGGTGCAGACATAATTCAGAACCCTCTCCCTTAGCTTGAAGCTTCCCCGCAGATCTGTACAACTTTCCCAAGCAGCAGTATGCAGAAGCATTGAAGGGTGCCAACCTCCGAGCCTGTTGCCAAGTTAATGTCAAACCAATTATAACATGGTTCCTATTTACTCACCTCTCTTGATTAGCTTCTAAGAAATGTCCCGCATGTTATCCATTAAAGATCGTGGACAATCAGATTAAATCTGCTATAGGAACTCATTAACCCAATATAGAACTTCTGAAGGACGGTAGGCTTCAGAAAGAAAGAGAAAAACGGAGAAAGAGAGAAATAAAGAAAGAGAGAAAACAAATGACAGAAGGAATAAGATAGAAATACAGAATGAAAGAGAAAAGGACAGCAATGGTGAATGAAAGAGAAAGAGGAAGGAAGAAAAAAAAGACAGCAAGTGAAACAGGAAGAGAGAAAGAAAATGATCTATGGGCACTGATTTCCCTCTTGGACCACAGTCAAGTGCCATTATTCCCATACGAGTGTTGGAAGGCTTATTCAGTCACAGGGCGAGGAGGTGGGGATGCCATTTCCACCAGGCACCATCAGGTAAAGAACAGGAACAGCAACCATAGCCTAATCTTCTCCCTAATCCAGGAGTCCTGACTAAATTTAGCGAGCTCAGCACAGGCCAAGGATTAGAATCTGGGACCTCCACAGTTCATGTGATTCACTTACTCACTGAGCAAACTCACTGAGCCACATGGGAAGCTGCTCCAGTTAACATTAGCAGAAATGCTAAGGTCTGCAGTGATGTTTTACTGTAATTCTGATGCCTTAATGATTATCTCCCTCAGCTAAAGCTACTTTCCATTCTGACGTTCCCACGCTCCCTCTTGGCACTGACCTTCAGTTATGCACATCAATTTTTAAAAGATTTACTCAGTAACAGCAGTCCTTGGAGAAGTATTCATCCTAGCCTCCCCTGTTTGAAAGAAATATGTGCTTTGTTATTTTTATAACCTAACTGTTGTTGAACCATTAAACTGCAGAAGGATTTCTGTCAGCTCCCCTTGAGTTCCAATGGAAGTATATCTTCTTTGGTAAAATAAAAGTGTTAGTGGGCAATTCATCCAGAAGCCACAGCCAATAACGCAGAGAAATTGAGTTCAAATCCCACCATGGCAATTCTAGAATTTGAATTCAGTTAAAAATTTTTATTGACTTTACTTTAGAAACAGGCCATTCAGCCCAACTGGTCTGTGTTACCACTCATGCTCCACACTCCTCCATCTCAGCCTATCCGCATATCCTTCTATTCCTTTCTCCCCTCACGTGTTTATCTAGCTTCCCATTAAATGCATTTATGCTGTTTACCTCAACTTAATGTTTTTTAAGTATTCATTTACTGGAAGTAAAAAGCTGGTGTCAGTGAAAACGATCATGAAGTTGTCAGATTGTTATAAAAACCTAACCACATCAATAATGTCCTTTAGGAAAGAAACCCTCTGTCATTACCTTGTCTGGGTTTACAGGTGACATCAATGTGGTTGAATCTTTACTGCCTTCTGAATTATTCTAGTGAGCCATTCAATTGCATGAAATTCCTCAGGGCAACTAGGAATGGGTAATAAATGCCAGCCCTGCCAGTGACATTCATATTCTGAGAATTAACTTTAAAAAATTGTTTCTTCTGTTCAATCACAATGCAGTTTTTTGGTACTTGTGATATCAGTTCAAATGCTTTATGAGATGGACAACAGTCGATATATGCTCCCAGTGCAGTTTCCAAGAAATTAACCTTAGATTCTCATTCTTTCTCTTTTCTCCTCAGAGAAGGCTGAGAGGCGTTTTGATAGAGGCATTCAAAATCATGAGGTATCTAGACAGAATGGATGGGGAGAAACTTTTCCCATTGGCGGAAGGGTCGAGAACCAGAGGACACCAATATAAGGTGAATTAAAAAAGACCAACAGCTGTTGTGTGATTGCCTTTAAGAGTGATGTCCCTTTAAGATCTTAGTATGCTAATGAGCTAAGTACCAGGATGCCATCATGTGACTGGAAGCCAGAGTCACTCTGCAACTGTAACAACTAGAGGAAGGTTCTGTAAATAGTTAGCTCTGTACTGTATATAATAGTTAGCTGTTAATAAGCCCGTTTGAGATCTTCAACCAACTGGCTCCACACATCTCATTTATGTTGCATCAAACAACATAAAATTAACTCATTATATGGTGGCAGCTCAACACTACATGGTGACAGCTGTGGTGAGAAGAGAAAATGAAGTTGAAGACCATGGGTGAAACAGCTTTGAAAAGAACTTTCCTGCAGCCAATAGAGAGAAAGTTAAAAAAAATACTGGCTCAAACAGAGAAAGAAAAAAGGAACGTATCTCAAGTTGTAAAAGACAGAGCACAGAATGATAAGCTGCAAGTAAATCGGGTGAGTCATTGAGTCGACGGTCGAGGGATACTGGTTTTAAAAATACACAAGCAACAAACTCTGAAGTCTCTAAAGAACTGATTTTTTTTTTCAAACGTCCTTGCAAAAATACCGGGGAAGACCTGGCTCCTTTCCCAGGTGGATTGAGGTCGGCGCCATTACAGGAGGCTTCAATTAGAAAAAGCTCTGATCACTGCAGAGCCTTCATCCATGCAGCCAAATTTTTAAAAACTCGTTAAAACACTCAAGCATGAAGAAGAGCTTTCATTCATGCAGGCACAGCTATAAAAATACCAGCAAACCATTACACAGAATCAATACCTGAGGCATATCTGAAGAGGACCAGAAAGATTCCGCAAAGATATGGAAAGTGCTAGAAGATCAGCTCCAATTCAGAGTAAATTTCAGAATTCACCGCCTAGAATTGATGTCCTACAGGCAACAGCCACAGAAATCAATAGACTAGTTCATCAGTAGATGCCGTAGTAAGGGCAATGAATGCAATTTTTCTGAAGCAGAGCTGTTGGATCAAATAATGGAGCTGGTGATTGTCCCAACACCCAGTGAAACATTTCTAAAAATCTTCTTGGGGAAGAAGAAAGGTCACAGCACTGATGAACTGCTGGAAGATGGCAGGAAGTACAAACCCATTGTAGCTAGACAACAGCACCTGCAAGCACTAGGTGCAGCCAACAGTATCAGCACGATAAACCAGATCGAAAAGAGCAAGCAAGCTGTGTGGTAAGTGTAGTTGGTCCCATTCACTGCGACCTTGTCCTGCATTTCAAGACCAGTGCAAGGCGTGTGGTGCAAAAGGACACTAGGCCCCCCTATGCAAAATATCTGGCTCTGAAGTCGCAGCCAGGAGTCACAGTAGGGAGCAGACAAACAGGTGCAGCAACGGCAGCAAGGAGAGCCCCAGAGACCGGCGTAAAGGCAAGCCAATACGCGAAGTCCATGACAAAACAGACCTGAAACAAGACTCAGAGAGATGCAATTCTCAGCCAAAAGATGAATAGGCATTCCATATTGTGAACTTGACACATCACGTTGATGAAGTCAAATGACTGGAAGCTTTCGTCACTATTAACATCATGTGCCTAAAGAAAGGTGGCAAACACACAATCAGGGTTAAGTTTGACACTGGCACTAGTGCAAATATCCTACTAGTCCGAATCCTGAAGGATATGTACCGGAGTAGTTGGAAATCAATGACACAACCGACAACTGCCAAATTATCAGCATACAACGGGTCATCTGTGCAGTGGCACACAAACAATGAAATGCAGCTATGGCAAGTCGGCATGGAAGCCGCAAACATTCTACCTGGTAGACACAAGGAGACCAGTAGTGGCAGGACTACCAGTGTGTAAGGACCTCAGCATCATGACCATCCACGAGGTCACTAAGGGGACCTATATGGCCGGCATTAAATGGTGCAGTCTGGAAGCACAGGAACAACACAACTATGCCACGCCTTCACTTCTGCTCTCTAGAGAACCGCCAGTACCACAATGAGCCAGGTACCTCCATGAGGCTAAGTACTCCTCGACCTTGAGCCCAAGACCTTCAGACACGGAGGCTGAGGAGAGGCAATGGACACGCAATGCCCTGAGGAGGCAGAGGAGGAATGAGTTGAAGCATTGTCTGTTGGTTCTTTGAGATGAGGTGCTAGAACTTTCCAAGAATGGCAAGGCCTCAAAGGTGGTCATCTTGAGAAAAGCAACAGAGTATGCTTAAGGCTGAAGGCACAACAACAGAAACTAAATGCAGAGAGGGAGAAACTTCAGAAAAAACAGCAACAAGTGAGACACAAATTCCCTGAGCAAAAGTTGTCAAACCACCGAGACGATAAATGGACTTTTGAGTCTCTATATTTGTAAATTTCACAACCTTTATCCATGTGTAAATAATTTTGATGTTATCTCATTATATGTATTTTTACTTTTAGCATATGAGTCTTATCTTTGGAAAGAAAGGGGGTTTTAAGAATGATGTCCCTGTAAGATCTTAGTATGCTAATGAGCTATGTGCCAGGATGCAGCCATGTGACTGGAAGCCAGAGTCACTCTGCAACTGTAACACCGAGGAGAAGGTTCTGTAAATAGTTAGCTCTGTACTGTATGTAATAGTTAGCTGTTAATAAACCTGTTTGAGATCTTCAACCAACTGGACTCCACACAGCTCATTTATGTTCTTTGGTGCAGCATAAAAAGAACTCATTATATGGTGGCAGCTTATCCCTACAATGGCAACATGAGGAAAACTTTTTTTACACAGTGAGTGGTTAGGATCTGGAATGTACTGCCTGAGAGTGTGGTGGAGGCAAATTTAATTGTGACTTTCAAAAAGGAGTTGGATAATTACTTGAAGAAAAAAAATTTGCAGGACTATGGGAAAAGATCATAAGATACAGGGGAATGTGGCAAGTTGGATCCAAAATTGGATCAGTGACAGGAAACAAAGGGAAGTGGTCGACAGATGTTTTTGCGAATGGAAAGCAGTTTCCAGCGGCATTCCACAGAGCGCAGTGTTGGGTCCCTTGTTGTTTGTGGTATATATTAATGATTTGGACTTAAATGTGGGAGGCATGATTGGGAAATTTGCAGATGACACAAAAATTGGCCGTGTAGTTGTTAGTGAAGAAGATTGCTGTTGACACCATCGTGATATCAATGGTTTGGTTGAGTGGGCGGAAAAGTGGCAAATCAATCCAGAGAAGTGTGAAGTGATACATTTGGGGAGGGCAAACAAAGCGAGGAAATACACAATAAACGGGAGGATATTGAGAGGGGTAAAAGAAGTGAGAGACCTTGGAGTGCATGTCCACAGGTCCCTGAACTTGGCAGGACAGGTAGATAGAGTGGTGAAGAAGGCATATGGAATGCTTTCCTTTATTGGCCGAGGTATAGAATTCAAAAGCAGGGATGTAATGCTGGAACTGTATAAAATGCTGGTCAGGCCACTGCTAAAGTATTGCGTATAATTCTGGTCACCACATTACAGGAAGGACATAATTTCTCTGGAGAGAGTACAGAGGAGATTTACAAAAATGTTGCCAAGGTTTGAAAGTTGCAGCTATGAGGAAAGATTGGATCGGCTAGGTTTGTTTTCCTTAGAACAGAGGAGGCTGAGGGGTGACTTAATAGAGGTGTACCAAATTATGAAGGGCCCAAATAGAGTAGACAGGAAGTACCTGTTTCGCCTAGTGGAGAGGTCAGTTACCAGGGGGCATGGATTTAAGATGATTGATAGAAGGATTAGAGGGGACATGAGAAAAACTTTTCACCCAGAGGATGGTGGGTGTCTGGAATTCACTACTGGGATCGGTGGTGGAGGCAGAAACCTTCAACTCATTTAAAACGTACCTGGACCTGCACCTGAAGTGCTGTAACCTGCAAAGCTATGGACCAGGTGCTGAAAGATGGGATTAGAATGGGCGGCTAGTTTTTTCAGCTGGCGCAGATATGATGGGCTGAATGGCCTCCTTCTGTGCTGTAACCATTCTATGATTCTATCTTGTGGACAATGTCCTTTTTAAGCCTGCCATCAATGCCTTAAAGCCAAGCTGGGTTACAGAGTGGCTTTTGGCCAAATAGATTTCTTCCAGATTAGGAAGCATTATTTTGCTGACTACGGTTACAGTAAAATCTGCCCACAAAGATCAGTTTAGCTCAGTTGGTAGCAATCTGAGTCAGAAAGTTGTGCGTTCAAGAGCCACTCTTAGGATTTCAGCATATAGTCCATTGCTTTTAGTTGAGAATTTTAATGCATCTAAAGTAATTCCTATAAACAATTAACTTTTCTGGTGTTTAAAAAGAATACAACAGAATTACATTAGAACTCAATGCACCTGAGTCTTGCAGTTGTCTAATGTTTAATGAGAATGAGTTAAACAGACTTAAAAAGAAATTACAGCAAAATACTGCGGTTGCTGGAAATCGGAAATAAAAACAGAAAGTGCTGGAAATACTCAGCAGGTCTGGCAGCATCTGTTGAGAGAGAAACAGAGTTAACATTTCAGGTCAGTGACCTTTCATCAGAACAGAGAGCTGTGGAGGAGGAGAAAGAGGGAAAGGAGAGGGGGTTGGAGAGGGAGAGGAGAGTTGGTTGGAGGGGCGAGAAGAGGGAGTTGGAGGGGAAAGGAGAGGGAGTTGGAGGGGGAGAGGAGAGGGGATTGGAGGGCTGTTAGATATAAGGGTTATTGTGGTTAAGAATAATTAGAAATGAGAATTAATGCCTTTGTAAATTAGGAGGAAGATTAATGCTTGTGTGAGCACTATCTGCAGAGGACCTGATGCAGCTGGTGTTTAAGGGAACAATACCTGCTCTGATAACTTCCTAAACACTGAGATAACAAACACAGGCCGAGTCTGCAGAAACCCTGGGTACATGGTGACCCTGCGTACATGGTGAGCCTGCGTACATGGTGGCTCTGTGAGTAGGATGTAGAAGAGTGATGGGCCACCGTTCAGTTTTGTCAAGGTATAAAATAAGAGACCTAGAGTAGGTTAGATGGAGAAAACCTGGGAGGAACTCAGGAGGCAGCCAGGAGACGGAGCAGAAGCAAGAGGCGAGGGGTGCAATCAGGATCTTCCGCCCAGGACACAGCAGGGTAATACCAGTCTCAACGGTGCTCTGTAAACTAGTCATGCTTGTACTGAACAACATTAAATCACTGCCAGCAACACAGGTCAGATCCAAAATATTAGAAATTAAGCTCCAAATTGGTGACTGCTTTGCTGGACGTTGACTGACTGTTGTTTTTTTTATATATATAACATATTTGCTACAAGTTGGGTCCTAGGACTGACATAGCTCATCTCCTAGCTAGTTAAGGAAGGGAACCCATGGAAGCATAGGATGTTGTGACCTAATGGTGGTAGTAGCATCAAGTTAGTAGAAATGACAGGCTTGACAGACATTGAGCATGCCAGGGATAAGAAGTTCAAAAAACTGCGTGCGACAGACTTTGTATGGTTTCTGATGAGTCTGGCAGGGGATTGTTATCAGAAGGCGATTGAGTGGATTCAGTCAGATGAATCTGGGCAAAATCAAGAAAAACTATTCAGGCATGGGGATTTGTAAAGTGGCACAATATGCATTCGATAGGAACTGGCTTCAAAGGAAGACCAGAGGCAATAGTAGAGGGCCCCCCTGGGAAGGGCTCAAGGAATAGGGGTCATCGCCAAAGGAAGGCTCTGACCTGTTATAATTGTGGGAAGACACGGCACATAGCCCGGAACTGTCACAGACACAAAGTGGGGGCGGTCCACCTCTCCCATACCAGACAGTCCACAGCAAACAGGAATTCTATGCCTTGGAGGATAAGGTAAACCAACTATTGGATCTGATGAGCTCTATCCTTATTGAATACCCCAAGGACCAGGCAGGGATTCAGGTCTCCACAGTGACATCACTGCCTGCCTGAAATGTTGTGGGTGTTCGACTTGGGCAAGGAGGCAATGGCCAACGAACAGGGTTGGCCCCTTCAACAAAGTTGGTAGTGGGGTTCCAAGGGGATGGTCGTGTCCAACCTGTGGTGTCTGCTGTTATTAATGAGGGCCAGCAGCAGACAATGCTTGTCGACACAGGGTCAGCAGTGACTATCATTCATACTCCACAACATGAACGCCATGCTGCGGCAGGAGGGAAACACTTGCTTTTAACCAGTTTTGAGGGGTTCTCACAAGCTGCCACAGAGGTTTCTATCACCTGCCTAGAGATGGGTACGGCTGTGCGTGAATTGCTGTCCTCAATGGTTATGTGTACCAAAGATGGGAGAGGGATTCTGGGCACCGATGCCCAATACATAGTCTTGGGAGAAATATGCTAACAAGTGTTTGTGGTTTCAAGTAGATAGTACAAATCCTATGGCAGGAAATTTGGATGTTGATGTGGTGTTTGCTATTGAAAGGGCAGAACAGTACACTCCTGTAGCCTACCCAGACCCCAGGGTTGGTGCTTTGGTCCAAAAGTACACTCACTAAAATTAAGCCTGATTGTGGGTGCATGAGTAGGGCAGAGTCAGTAAACAGGCCATCACATCCATTTGGAAAGAGTACCCCATTCCCAAAAACAGCCACCCACGTGTGAGGAGTACAGCAGGATAGAGTCAGAACTGGTACGTTCAGTACAAAATCACCGATTTGGCTGGTAAAGAAAATCACTGGCAATTGGTGGTTGCCCATTGATTATCACAAGTTAAACATGGTCACGCTGTTCACCCTTTGTGCAGGAAACCCAGACTCTCCTGTCCGAAACTACAGCAGACTCCCAAGTATTTTGCTACCCTGAATATCATCAGTGGCTTTTGGAGCATCTTCTTTCGTAGGCAGGATCAGTATAATGTCCGCTTTACCTTTGAGGATCAAACTACATTTGGACTTGCCTACCCCAAGGGTTCCAGAATGCTCCCCCAATCTTCCACAAATGCAGGATTGTAGCCATTAAAGACTCCTTTCAGCCCATTTCCCTTCTAGAGTATGTGGATGATCTGTTACTAGTCACTGAAACGAAGGAGACCACATCCTGCTCTTAGAGGAACGTTTGCAAATGTTGCAAGAGGCAGAGTTGAAGATTAACCCACGTGGAGCGCAGCTGCTACAGCAGCGTGTAATGTTTCTATCTCTGCAGCCGGTCAAGAGCCTAACCAGCTAAAGGTTCAGATTATTCAAAGATTTGCTCCTGTCCATTTGCAAGACCATCTTCTGGTCTCGTCAGCTAACAGAGGGGATGTATACTCAGGTTTGCTGCACTTGTAAAGACTTATATGAGCCTCTGAAGTAATGCAAGACAATATGCAGTCCAACTGGACCCCAGAATATACCGAAGTGGGTTGGCTATTGAAACAAGGAGTCAGGAAAGCTACATGCTTAGCGGTTCCTGATCCAAATAAACCCTTCCACCTTGAAGTGGCAGCAACTGACCAGAGTTTGGCTGCTCTCCTTTGCCAAACAAGGCAATTTGCTACTCGTCTCATACACTTCATGGATTCTAACTGGGGTTAAGAAAACTTATGACCTGAGCAGAAAGAGCAATTGGAAGAAATAGAGGTGATAATAACTGATCTCTGGGAGCGGCCATGTAATCATGAATGTTCGCAGGTAAGTGAAGGGTCCAGCAACGGATTGGTAGCAGAACCAACATTACATCTGAGGTTAGAAGGGAGTAGAATCCTGTCCTACTAGGTATGTCAAAAATCAGTATGACAAATTACTCAGTCAAGTTAAAGACTTACTGGGTTGATAAAACAAAGAAAGAGGGAGCAGATCAGTGAACAGGTGACAGGCATCCTGTCCCTTGTGGAGCTAGCCAATGGGAATAAAGAGGTGGTAGAAAAGATCAATGAGCTATAAAGGATCAAGGAGAGATGGATAATATTACCAAACCTCTGGTGTGCGGAATGTATGTATCTTAGTGGGAGAACACTATTGGTAACGGCCTTAGAGATGTGCTAGATGGACGTATTCCTGAATTCAGCCAGACTTCATCCTAAAGGGATAGCTTGGGAAAGACAGAAACACATGTCTAGCTCCATAGCTTGGCCAAGTGTTCTGGGTCAATCTCACGACTGGACCAAAGGGTGGGGTTCCCTGTCCATCGTAGTAAAGACACCACGGATTAGGAGTGAAAATCGGTACCACTGATTAAGGGTAAAGTCGACAAGACAGATGCAACAAGGGCGTTTTGTTCAATGTCAGGACCCACTGCACTGCCTGGCCTAAAACAGCTATAATGGCAGCAATTGGGGCGCAATGGGTATGAATTGTTGTCGACAAAAAGACAATGCATAGTTAGTCAGGTGTAAGGTGGCAGTGCACCAGGTGTGCGGTATGTCGAATGAAAGTAGTGTCCAATTGGAAAGGTACCTATGTCAGCCATAAAGGAAGGGAGTGTTGCTTTACTACAACAGAGGAGCAGTTACGGTATGGAACAAAGAGTTGTCCACTCCTTTGGGGCTTTTTAAAAATTCTTTTTATTTATTCATGGGATGTGGGCATCGCTGGCTAGGCCAACATTTATTGCCCATCCCTAATTGCCCTTGAGAAGGTGGTGGTGAGCTGCTCTCTTGAACCGCTGCAGTCTATGGGAGGTAGGTACACCCACAGTGCTGTTAGGAAGGGAGTTCCAGGATTTTGACCCAGTGACAGTGAAGGAACGGCGATGTAGTTCAAAGTCAGGATGGTGTGTGACTTGGGAGGGGAACTTGCAGGTGGTGATGTTCCCATGCATTTGCTGCCCTTGTCCCTCTAGTTGGTAGAAGTCGCGGGTTTGGATGGTGCTGTCTAAGGAGCCTTGGTGCGTTGCTGCAGTGCATCTTGTAGATGGTACACACTGCTGCCACTGTGCGTTGGTGGTGGAGGGAGTGAATGTTTTTAGATGGGGTGCCAATCAAGCGGGCTGCTTTGTCCTGGATGATGTTGAGCTCCTTGAGTGTTGTCAGAGCTGCACCCATCCAGGCAAGTGGAGAGTATTCCATCACACTCCTGACTTGTGCCTTGTAGATGGTGGACAGGCTTTGGAGAGTCAAGTGGTAAGTTACAAAGCATTAAGGTAGATAAGTCCCCAGGGCCTGATGGGATCTACCCCAGAATACTGAGGGAGGCAAGGGAAGAAATTGCTGGGGCCTTGACAGAAATCTCATTGGCTACAGGTGAGGTCCCAGAGGACTGGAGAAAGCCAATTTTGTTCCTTTGTTTAAGAAGGGTAGCAAGGATAGTCCATGAAATTATAGGCCGGTGAACCTTACGTCAGTGGTAGGGAAATTATTAGAGAGGATTCTTCGGGACAGGATTTACTCCCATTTGGAAACAAATGAACTTATTAGCGAGAGGCAGCATGGTTTTGTGAAGGGGAGGTCATGTCTCACTAACTTGATTGAGTTTTTTGAGGAAGTGACGAAGATGATTGATGAAGGAAGGGCAGTGGATGTTGTCTATATGGACTTCAGTAAAGCCTTTGACAAGGTCCCTCATGGCAGACTGGTACAAAAGGTGAAGTCACACGGGATCAGAGGTGAGCTGGCAAGATGGATACTGAACTGGCTCAGTCATAGAAGACAGAGGGTAACAGTGGAAGGGTGCTTTTCTGAATGGAGGGTTGTGACTAGTGGTGTTCTGCAGGGATCAGTGCTGGGACCTTTGCTGTTTGTAGTATATATAAATGATTTGGAGGAAAATGTAGCTGGTCTGATTAGTAAGTTTGCGGACGACACAAAGGTTGGTGGAGTTGCGGATAGTGATGAGGATTGTCAGAGGATACAGCAGGATATAGATCGGTTGGAGACTTGGGCGGAGAAATGGCAGATGGAGTTTAATCCGGACAAATGTGAGGTAATGCATTTTGGAAGATCTAATACAGGTGGGAAGTATACAGTAATTGGCAGAACCCTTAGGAGTATTGACAGGCAGAGAGATCTGGGCGTACAGGTCCACAGGTCACTGAAAGTGGCAACACATGTGGATAAGGTAGTCAAGAAGGCATTCGGCATGCCTGCCTTCAACGGTCAGGGCATAGAGTATAAAAATTGGCAAGTCATGCTGCAGCTGTACAGAACCTTAGTTAGGCCACACTTGGAATATTGAGTGCAATTCTGGTCGCCACACTACCAGAAGGACGTGGAGGCTTTGGAGAGGGTACAGAAGAGGTTTACCAGGATGTTGCCTGGTCTGGAGGGCATTGGCTATGAGGAGAGGCTTGATAAACTCGGATTGTTTTCACTGGAACGACGGAGGTGGAGGGGCAACATGATAGAGCTTTACAAAGTTATGAGTGGCATGGACAGAGTGCATAGTCAGAAGCTTTTTCCCAGGGTGGATGAGTCAGTTACTAGGGGACATAGGTTTAAGATGCGAGAGGCAAAGTTTAGAGGAGATGTGCGAGGCAAGTTCTTTACACAGAGGGTGGTGAGTGCCTGGAACTTGCTGCCGGGGGAGGTGGTGGAAGCAGGTACGATAGCGACGTTTAAGAGGCATCTTGACAAATACATGAATAGGATGGAAATAGAGGGATACGGTCCCCGGAAGTGCAGAAAGTTTTAGTTTAGACAGGCATCAAGATCGGCGCAGATTTGGAGGGCCGAATGGCCTGTTCCTGTGCTGTACTGTTCTTTGTTCTTACCTGTCACAATATTCCGCGCCTCTGACCTGCTCTTGTAGCCACAGTATTTATATGGCTACTCCAGTTCAGTTTCTGGTCAATGGTAACCCCTAGGATGTTGATAGTGGGAGTTTCAGCGATGGTAATGCCATTGAATGTCAAGGGGAAATGGTTGGATTCTCTCTTGTTGGAGATAGTCATTGCCTGGCACCTGTGTGGTGCGTTTCTTGCTGCATTTCTACACGGACTGCTTCAGTATCTGAGGAGTCACGAATGGTGCAATCATCAGTGAACATCTCCACTTCCGATCATATGATTGAAGGTCATTGATGAAGCAGCTGAAGATGGTTGGGCCTAGGACACTACCCTGACGAACTCCTGCATTAATGTCCTGGGACTGAGATGATTGACCTCCAACAACCACAACCATCTTCCTTTGTGCTAGGTATAACTCCAACCAGTGAGGGTTTTCCTCCTGATTCCCATTAACTCCAGTTTTGCTAGGGCTCCTTGATGCCATAATCGGTCAAATGCTGCTTTGATGTCAAGGGCAGACACTCTCAACTCACCTCTGGAGTTCAGCTCTTTTTTCCATGTTTGAACCAAGGCTGTAATGAAGTAGGGTCCATAAAAGACCAAAAAGGTAACCTATATGTAGGGGCAGAAGATGTTAGTATTGCTCTTCATGAATACTTCGCATCTATCTTCACAAAAGAGAGGGACGATGCAGATATTGTAGTTAAGGAAGAGGGATGTGAAGTATTGGATGTGATAAACATAGGGAGACAGGAAGTATTAATGGGATTAGCATCCTTGAAAGTTGATAAATCACCTGGGCTGGAAGATGTAACCCAGGCTGTTAAAAGAAGCAAGGGAGGACATAACGGAAGGTCTGACCATCATTTTCCAGTCCTCACTGGAGACACGTGTGGTGCTGGAGGATGAGAGGACTGCTAACGTTGTACCTCTGTTTAAAAGGGAGTGAAGGATAGACCTAATAATTGCAAGCTAGTCAGTCTAACCTCAGTAACATAAAAGCAAAATACTGCAGATGCTGGAAATCTGAAATAAAAACAAGAAATGCTGGAAATACTTAGCAGTTCTGGCAGCATCTGTGGAGAGAGAAGCAGAGTTAATGTTTCAGGTCAGTGACCCTTCATCAGAACTAACCTCAGTAGTGGGCAAATTATTGGAATCTATTCTGAGAGACAGGATAAACTGTCACTTAGAAAGGTATGGATTAATCAAGGAGAGTCAGCATGGATTTGTTAAGGGAAGATTTTGTCTGACCAACTTGATCGAAGTTTTTGAAGAAGTAACAAAGAAGATAGATGAGGGTAGTGCAGTTGATGTG
This sequence comes from Heterodontus francisci, assembly GCF_036365525.1. Classification (NCBI taxonomy): domain Eukaryota; kingdom Metazoa; phylum Chordata; class Chondrichthyes; order Heterodontiformes; family Heterodontidae; genus Heterodontus; species Heterodontus francisci. The sequence continues at coordinate 7,031,542 of NC_090388.1, forward strand.
GTCGACATGGATTTTAGCAAGGCTTTTGACAAGGTCCCACATGGCAGACCGGTTAAAAATATAAAATCCCATGGGATCCAGGGAAATTCAGAAAGGTGGATATAAAATTAGCTCAGTGGTAGGAAACAAAGGGTAATTTTTTAAATTTTTATTTAGAGATACAGCACTGAAACAGGCCCTTCGGCCCACCGAGTCTGTGCCGCCCATCAACCACCCATTTATACTAATCCTACCCTAATCCCATATTCCTACCACATCCCCACCTGTCCTTTTATTCCCCTACCACCTACCTATACTAGGGGCAATTTATAACGGCCAATTTACCTATCAACTGGCAAGTCTTTGGCATGTGGGAGGAAACCGGAGCACCCAGAGGAAACCCACGCAGACACAAGGAGAACTTGCAAACTCCACACAGGCAGTACCCAGAATTGAACCCGGGTCGCTGGAGCTGTGAGGCTGCAGTGCTAACCACTGCGCCACTGTGAATTGTTGACAGGTGTTTTTGCGACTGGAGGGCTGTTTCCAGTGGTGTTCCACAGGGTTCACGAATAGATCCCCTGCTTTTTGTGGTATATATTAACAATTTGGACTTAAATGTAGGGGGCATGATCAAGAAGTTTGCAGGCGACACAAAGATTGGCCATGTGGTAGATAGGGAGGAGGATAGCTGTAGGCTGCAGGAAGATATTGGTGATCTAGTCAGATGGACAGAAAAGTGGCAAATTGAATTCAACCCGGCGAAGTGTGAGGTGGTGCATCTGGGAAGGTCAAACAAGGCAAAGGATTACACGATTAATGGGAAAATACTGAGGGAGGACTTGATTGAGGTATACAAAATTATGAGGGGAATTGATAGAATAGATAGGAAGAAACATTTTCCCTTAGCAGAGGGGTCAAAAACCAGGGGGCATTGGTTTAAGGTAAGGGGCAGGAGGTTTAGAGGGAATTTGAGGAAATTTTGTTTCACTCAGAGGGTAGTTGGAATCTAGAACACACTGCCTGAAGAGGTGGTAGAGGCAGGAACCCTCATAACATTTAAGAAGTATTTAGATGAGCACTTGAAATGCCATAGCCTACAAGGCTATGTGCCAAGTGCTGGAAAATGGGATTAGAATAGACAGGTGCTTGATGGCCGGCACAGACATGATGGGCCGAAGGGCCTGTTTCTGTGCTGTATAACTCTATGACTCTTAAGTGCAGAGGAAGTGAGGGATCTTGGAGTGAATTTCCACAGATCCCTGAAGGTAGCAAGACAAGTCGATACGTTGGTTAAGAAGGCATATGGAATACTTTCCTTTATTAGCCGAGGTATAGAATATAAGAGCAGGGAGGTTATGCTAGAACTGTATAACTCATTGGTTAGGCTACAACTTGAGTACTGTGTACAGTTCTGGTCACCTTATTACAAGATCTCACCAAAGCCTTTGACCTCGTCAGCAGACGTGGTCTCTTCAGACTACTAGAAAAGATCGGATGTCCACCAAAGCTACTAAGTATCATCACCTCATTCCATGACAATATGAAAGGCACAATTCAACATGGTGGCTCCTCATCAGAGCCCTTTCCTATCCTGAGTGGTGTGAAACAGGGCTGTGTTCTCGCACCCACACTTTTTGGGATTTTCTTCTCCCTGCTGCTTTCACATGCGTTCAAATCCTCTGAAGAAGGAATTTTCCTCCACACAAGATCAGGGGGCAGGTTGTTCAACCTTGCCCGTCTAAGAGCGAAGTCCAAAGTACGGAAAGTCCTCATCAGAGAACTCCTCTTTGCTGACGATGCTGCTTTAACATCTCACACTGAAGAATGCCTGCAGAGTCTCATCGACAGGTTTGCGTCTGCCTGCAATGAATTTGGCCTAACCATCAGCCTCAAGAAAACGAACATCATGGGGCAGGATGTCAGAAATGCTCCATCCATCAATATTGGCGACCACGCTCTGGAAGTGGTTCAAGAGTTCACCTACCTAGGCTCAACTATCACCAGTAACCTGTCTCTAGATGCAGAAATCAACAAGCGCATGGGTAAGGCTTCCACTGCTATGTCCAGACTGGCCAAGAGAGTGTGGGAAAATGGCGCACTGACACGGAACACAAACGTCCGAGTGTATCAGGCCTGTGTCCTCAGTACCTTGCTCTACGGCAGCGAGGCCTGGACAACGTATGCCAGCCAAGAGCGACGTCTCAATTCATTCCATCTTCGCTGCCTTCGGAGAATACTTGGCATCAGGTGGCAGGACTATATCTCCAACACAGAAGTCCTTGAAGCGGCCAACACCCCCAGCTTATACACACTACTGAGTCAGCGGCGCTTGAGATGGCTTGGCCATGTGAGCCGCATGGAAGATGGCAGGATCCCCAAAGACACATTGTACAGCGAGCTCGCCACTGGTATCAGACCCACCGGCCGTCCATGTCTCCGTTATAAAGACGTCTGCAAACGCGACATGAAATCGTGTGACATTGATCACAAGTCGTGGGAGTCAGTTGCCAGCATTCGCCAGAGCTGGCGGGCAGCCATAAAGACAGGGCTAAATTGTGGCGAGTCGAAGAGACTTAGTAGTTGGCAGGAAAAAAGACAGAGGCGCAAGGGGAGAGCCAACTGTGCAACAGCCCCAACAAACAAATTTCTCTGCAGCACCTGTGGAAGAGCCTGTCACTCCAGAATTGGCCTTTATAGCCACTCCAGGCGCTGCTTCACAAACCACTGACCACCTCCAGGCGCGTATCCATTGTCTCTCGAGATAAGGAGGCCCAAAAGAGAATTACAGAAAGAATGTAATTGCACTAGAGAGAGTACAGAGGAGATTTACGAGGATGTTGTCGTGTCTGAAAAAATGCAGCTATGAGGAAAGATTGGATAGGCTGGGGTTGTTATCCTTGGAACAGAGAAGGCTGAGGGGAGATCTGATTGAAATGTACAAAATCGTGAGGGGCCTGGATAGAGTGGAGATGAAGGGCCTATTCACCTTAGCAGAGGGATCAGTGACTAGGGGGGATAGATTTAAGGTGATTGGTAGGAAGAATAGAGGGGAGATGAGGAAAAAGGTTTTTCACTCAAGAGGGTGGTGGAGGTCCGTAACTCATTCAAAAGCAGTCTGGACATGCAGTAATCTGCAGGGCTGCGGACCAAATGCTGGAAGGTGGGATTGGGACTGGGTGGCTCGTTTTTCAGCCGGCGCAGACACCCTGGGCCAAGTGGCCTCTTTCTGTGCCTTAAATGTTCTATGATTCAGGAGCTGAGGGGCCCCGGCGCAATGAGTGAGCTGGTTTTTGCTGAGCAAGTGCCCTTGATAACACTGTCAACAACACCTTCCATTCCCATGGGTAGACTGATAGGGCAGTAGTGGGCCGGCTTGCATTTGTGCAGCTTTCTGGGCACAGGACATACCTGTCCGGCCCTGGATGGTTGCGAGGGAAAAAGTGCACGTGGGACATCTGATACGCATGCGTAGAAAGGGCGGAGCGGCGCGAGTGGTTCGCCCTGTGACGTCATCCGCCCCACGTGGTTCCCTTTCCCACAATGCCGCAGTGATGATGGCGGCGCCCAGCGGGTAGCTGCGTGCGGCCGAGTGAGGTCCTTCCACCGACACCACCCCACCCCTCACCCCGCCGGGAGGAATTGCTTTCCGCTCCCCGGATCGACATGAAGAACAAGCCGGCCCGGCACCGGACCGACAACACATTCCGGGTGAGCGGCGGGAGGGTAGGCCTGGGGCCTGTGAGCAGATCCTGGCGCGGAGGAGCGAGAGAGATCCGGCACCCCTGGGGGTAGGGGAGGCGGCTTCGGGGGTCCCCCGGGCAGAGTGTCACCGCTTCTTGGGGGGGGGGGGTCCAGGCTGTGGGGCCGGAGCCGCTGATCCAGGAACGGATTCCCCCCTACCCCCAGAGTTCGAGATCAGCCACAGAAAAGGCGGATAGAAGTTGTGTTCATCCTGGGCAGAGAGGAACTGAGTTTATCCAGTGTCTGTCCCCAGTATACAGAAAGCCAGGAGGATGGGAGCCTGTGGTTAATGAGGAGAAACAGCAGACATTGGGACTGGTTCCCCCTGCAACAGAAACACTCAGGAGATTTAGTAATTCGTTTAAAAAAAGGGTTTGCTTGGGTGAAGAGGGTTGATAAGTTGCCTCTAATCCTGGAGTCAGTGATGAGAAATCATCAACTTAAAATTGTCAGAGTGGGAAGAGAGGCAATGAGAGATTCCGGGACACCAAGGGTTGATGCCACAGGGAGCATTTGAAGCAGAGCCTGTTGCCTCTTTAAGAGTAATTTGGGTAAATGTTTGTTATGGAGGAAGATACGGGGCTACGGGGAGAGCTTGGGACAGCAGGGATCGTTTTGGATTGCTCCAGTAACGAATTGGCACAGACATGATCTGAATGTGCTATTAACTTCTGTGGCTTTATGTACAAAATTGTTGCTAATGATATGCCAACCTTTTCCAGCTAAACGCTGCGTGTGGTAATCTGTCCAGTTACTGTGCAGTTCCTTGTCTGGCAACATGTTTATGAATGGGACCAACATTGGCTCCTTATTAGGTCTGTGTTTTGGGCAGGACTTTTTGGTAGCAACAACTGATTATCTGGCTCGTCAAATTAAGCCAAAATCTATTAACATCGTTGACGATGCATTTATGCTGTAAATGTGGAGGGGGTTGGTGTAAATCAGTTTTATTTCACACCAGTTCTACAATTATAGTGTAAATACAGTCTGAATCTGGAGTCAGGAGTCTGAACTGACAGAGTAAAGTCATGCTGTGTTAAGCTTTGGCGTTTGTTTAGGTGATTTACTCAAGTTTAGTTTGAAGTCAAAACACTTTATACCAATTTTATATTTGTACGTAAACCAATCCTATGTGTCTCCAAGCCTAAGTGTCGAGCAATTTTCAAGTATGTACCCCATGAACGACACTGAATGTCTACAAATGGTAACACTCTGCAGTCAAGGGAGCTTCACTGCTGGTTGGTGAGCTGCTCAATTTAATCCACGTGGATCTGCGCGGTGACCTAAAAATGAACCAAAGCTTATTTAGGGAGCTTCCTTTCCTGCATATGTTGAGTTTGAAATAAATTTGAATGTTGCTTGAAGGTACAACCAGAGATGTTGCTGACTGAGCTAAAGGAAAATGTAAAGTTGTTTTTATCTCTTTATGACCTGATTGAGTCACAAAAGTGTCTGATTTTGGATCATTCTATGTGCAGTGATTCTGGATGATGTGCTGTGTTTGGCATTAATTAGAGAAAACTTTCTCTGTTTACAGTTTCTCACCTTTTCGGAACGATTGGCGAATGTGAATATCGATATAATCCACCGGATTGATAGAACTGGGAGCTATGCTGAGGTAAAGAGGAGTTTGATAATTAAGGCCTTTGATAATTAATACATTTGAAACATTGTTTTCCTCAAGTGCTGTAGTAACTGGAATATCATTAGACGAATGAAGAGGGCTTTAAAACTGTTTCACCCCAAGGATTATTGGGGAATGTTTTAACTGCAAAGGGTTATAGAGCTAGCCTGAAACATTGGATAAGGGTTTGAAAAAGGAGATGTAAAGAGTAATGGGATATGAGATGTGAGTGTCACTGGCTAGGCCAGCATTTGTTGCCATCCCTACTTGCCCTTGAGAAAGTGATGGTGAGCCACCTTCTTGAACTGCTGCAGTCCTTGGGGTGTAGGTACACCCACAGTGCTGTAGGAAGGGAGTTCCAGGATTTTGACCCAGTGCCAGTGAAGGAACGGCGATATAGTTCCATATCAGGATGGTTTGTGGCTTGGAGGGGACCTTGCAGGTGATGGTGTTCCTATGCATCTGTTGCCCTTGTCCCTCTAGGTGGTAGAGGTTGTGGGTTTGGAAATTGCTGTTGAAGAAGTCTTGGTGAGTTGTTGCAGTTCATCTTGTAGATGGTACATACTGCTGCCACTGTGCACCGGTGGTGAAGGGAGGAATGTTGAAGTTGTTGGATGAGGTGTCGATCAAGCGGGCTGCTTTGTCCTGGATGGTGTCGAGCTTCTTGAGTGTTGTTGGAGTTACGCTCGTCCAGGCAAGTGGAGAGTATTCCATCACACTCCTGATTTGTGCCTTGTAGATGGTGGACAGACTTTGAGAAGTCAGGAGGTGAGTTACTTGCCTCAGAATTCCCAGTCTCTGACCTGCTCTTGTAGCCACGGTATTTATTTGGCTGTTCCTGTTCAGTTTCTGGTCAATGGTTACCCCCCAGGATGTTGATTCGTGGGAGATTCCGTGATGGCAATGCCATTGAATGTCAAGGGGAGATGGATAGATTCTCTTGTTGGAGATGGTCATTGCCTGGCACTTGTGTGGTGCAAATGTTACTTGAAAGTGGAGCAGATTGTTCTTACTGAAACGTTACCACTGGTATGAGCTGAATGGCTGTCTTTTGTGCATAATTGCTATGATCTGAGCAGTTTTTTCTTGCTCTTGAGATGCCATGTTTTAGTTCACTACATTCATAAATTTAAAGAAACTAATGCTGCATTGTAAAAATAGAGTATTCTTAAAGTCCTCTAAATAAACTCTCAAGTATTTAGTGACTTTCAGCTGTATTACCTTGGTGCACAATGAAGGGGACAATGAACAAACTGTAATAAGATAGAGCATTCTGGAGGGTGAGGGTGCACAGCTGGAGGTCGTGGTCCACATTGGTACCAATGATCTAGCAAGAAAGAGGGATAGGGTCCTGCAGGCTGAGTTTAGGGAGTTGGGAAAGAGATTAGCAAGCAGGACAACAAGGGTAATAATCTCCAGATTACTCCCAAGACCACATGCTAGTGAGTTTAGTAATAGGAAAATACATCAGATTAATGCGTAGCTGGAGAGATGGTGCAGGAGGGAGGGCTTTAGATTTCTGGAGCATTGGGACCAATTCTGGGGTAGGTGGGACTTGTATAAGCTGGATGGTCTGCACTTGAATAGGACTGGGACAAATATCCTTGCAGGAAGGTTTGCTAGTGCTGTTGGGGAAGGTTTAAACTAGGACGCAGAAAATTGCCAAGTGACTCCGGAAGATGGAAGAAGCAAAGGTTAAAAAGTGTGCAACATGGGAATTTGGCACTGTTAAAGGGTATTTATTTAAATGCAAGGGGTAGAGTAAATAAAGCAGATGAGTTGAGATCACAGATACATGGCAACACAATATTGTTTCTATAACGGAAACTTGGCTTAAAGAGGGGCAAGAATGGCAGCTCAACATCCCTGGATTTAGAGTATTCAGGTGTGATAGGGAGATAAAAAAGGGGGGGGGGGTGTAGCATTATTAGTCAAGGAATCATTAACAGCTTTGAGGAGGGATGATTTGCTAAATGAATCATCAAACGAGGCCATATGGATGGAGCTCAGAAATTAAAAAGGGGGCAGCCGCATTACTGGGAGTGTACTATGGACCCCCAAATAGTGAGAGGAACAAATATGTCGACAAACTTCTGAGTGCAATAACTTTAGGGCGGTGATGGTTGGGGATTTCAACTACCCCAATATCGACTGGGATACAAACAGTGTGAAGGGCACAGAGGGGGCAAAATTCTTGAACTACATTCAAGAGAACTTTTTTAGCCAGTACGTAACAAGCCCAACGAGAGGAGGCGCAATTCAGGATTTAATTTTCGGTAATGAAGCTGGGTAAGTGAATGAAGTAACAGTGACCATAGTACAGTTAGTTTTAGCATAATCATGGAAAAGTACAAAGATAAGACAGGAGCAAAGGTTCTAAATTGGGGGATGGCAAATTTTAAAAAACTGAGAGGAGACCTGGCGAAGGTGGACTGGAGACAGCTACTTGAAGGAAAAACAGTGGCAAACTGGTGGGAGGCATTCAAGAGCGAGATACTACAGGCACGGTGTAGGCATGTTCCCATAAAGATAAAGGGTGGTACTGCCAAATCTAGAGCCTCCGGTTATCTAGAATCCATACAGGGTAAGTTAATGCTAAAAAAGGAAGCTTATGATGATCACAAATATCTTAATATTTAGAAAGCCTAGAGGAGTATAGAAAGTGCAGGGGTGAAGTAAAAAAGGAAATTGGAAAAGCAAAGAGAGGACATGAAAAATTATTGGCAGGTAAAAGCAAGGAAAGCTGAAGATATTTATCAGTACATTAAGAGGATAACTAAGGAAAGGGTAGGGCCTATCAGAGATGTACAGGGGAACCTGTGCGTGGATGCAGAAGATGTGGGCAGGGTTCTTAATGAGTTTTTTGTCTCTGTCTTCACAAAGGAGAGGGTTGATGCAGATGTAGTAGTTAAAGCGGAGGAGTGTGAAGTATTAGATAAGATGAGCATAACGAAAGAGGAAGTACTTGAGGGTCTAACATCCCTGAAAGCGGATAAATTCCCAGGACCAGATCGTTTTGCATCCCAGGCTATTAAAGGAAGCCAGGGAGGAAATAGCAGATGCGCTGAGGATCATCATCAAATCCTCACTGGATACAGGCAAGGTTGATTGGAGGTATGCGAATGTTGTACCATTGTTTAAAAAGGGTGTGAGGGAGTAGCCAGGTAATTATAGGCCAGTGCTCTTGTACTCTTCCATCTTCTTCTTTGGCCTCCTTGTCTCCAGAGACAATGGATACGCGCCTGGAGGTGGTCAGTGGTTTGTGAAGCAGCGCCTGGAGTGTCTATAAAGGCCAATTCTAGAGTGACAGACTCTTCCACAGGTGCTGCAGAGAAATTTGTTTGTCGGGGCTGTTACACAGTTGGCTCTCCCCTTGCGTCTCTGTCTTTTTTCCTGCCAACTACTAAGTCTCTTCGACTCGCCACACTTCAGCCCCGTCTTTATGGCTGCCCGCCAGCTCTAGCGATCGCTGGCAACTGACTCCCACGACTTGTGATCAATGTCACAGGATTTCATGTCGCGTTTGCAGACGTCTTTAAAGCGGAGACATGGACGGCCGGTGGGTCTGATACCAGTGGCGAGCTCGCTGGACAGTGTGTCCTTGGGGATCCTGCCATCTTCCATGCGGCTCACATGGCCAAGCCATCTCAAGCGCCGCTGACTCAGTAGTGTGTATAAGCTGGGGATGTTGGCCGCCTCGAGGACTTCTGTGTTGGAGATACAGTCCTGCCACCTGATGCCAAGTATTCTCCAGAGGCAGCGAAGATGGAATGAATTGAGACGTCGCTCTTGGCTGACATACATTGTCCAGGCCTCGCTGCCATAGAGCAAGGTACTGAGGACACAGGCCTGATACACTCGGACTTTTGTGTTCCGTGTCAGTGCGCCATTTTCCCACACTCTCTTGGCCAGTCTGGACGTAGCAGTGGAAGCCTTTCCCATGCGCTTGTTGATTTCTGCATCTAGAGACAGGTTACTGGTGATAGTTGAGCCTAGGTAGGTGAACTCTTAAACCACTTCCAGAGCGTGGTCGCCAATATTGATGGATGGAGCATTTCTGACGTCCTGCCCCATGATGTTCGTTTTCTTGAGGCTGATGGTTAGGCCAAATTCATTGCAGGCAGCCGCAAACCTGTCGATGAGACTCTACAGGCACTCTTCAGTGTGAGATGTTAAAGCAGCATCGTCAGCAAAGAGGAGTTCCCTGATGAGGACTTTCCATACTTTGGACTTCGCTCTTAGACGGGCAAGGTTGAACAACCTGCCCCCTGATCTTGTGTGGAGGAAAATTCCTTCTTCAGAGGACTTGAACGCATGTGAAAGCAGCAGGGAGAAGAAAATCCCAAAAAGTGTGGGTGCGAGAACACAGCCCTGTTTCACGCCACTCAGGATAGCAAAGGGCTCTGATGAGGAGCCATCATGTTGAATTGTGCCTTTCATATTGTCATGGAATGAGGTGATGATACTTAGTAGCTTTGGTGGGCATCCAATCTTTTCCAGTAGTCTGAAGAGACCACGTCTGCTGACGAGGTCAAAGGCTTTGGTGAGATCAATGAAAGCAATGTAGAGGGGCATCTGTTGTTCACGGCATTTCTCCTGTATCTGACGAAGGGAGAACAGCATGTCAACGGTCGATCTCTCTGCACGAAAGCCACACTGTGCCTCAGGGTAGACGTGCTCGGCCAGCTTCTGGAGCCTGTTGAGAGCGACTCGAGCAAAGACTTTCCCCACTATGCTGAGCAGGGAGATTCCACGGTAGTTGTTGCAGTCACCGCGGTCACCTTTGTTTTTATAGAGGGTGATGATATTGGCATCGCGCATGTCCTGGGGTACTGCTCCCTCGTCCCAGCACAGGCATAGCAGTTCATGTAGTGCTGAGAGTATAGCAGGCTTGGCACTCTTGATTATTTCAGGGGTAATGCTGTCCTTCCCAGGGGCTTTTCCGCTGGCTAGAGAATCAATGGCATCACTGAGTTCCGATTTGTTTGGCTGTATGTCCAGCTCATCCATGACTGGTAGAGGCTGGGCTGCATTGAGGGCAGTCTCAGTGACAACATTCTCCCTGGAGTACAGTTCTAGGTAGTGCTCAACCCAGCGGTCCATTTGTTTGCGTTGGTCAGTGATTATGTCCCCTGATTTAGATTTCAGGGGGGCAATCTTCTTGATGGTTGGCCCAAGAGCTCTCTTAATGCCATCATACATTCCTCTGATGTTTCCGGTGTCTGAGGCCAGCTGAATATGACTGCATAGGTGTTGCCAGTAGTCGTTTGCGCAACGCCTAGCTGTTCTTTGTGCAGTACTTCTGGCTGCTTTAAGTGCTGCGGATGTTAAATCGCTGGGGGCTTTCTTGTAGTTCAACAGTGCAATGAGCTTAGCGGCTATGACAGGTTCAGCTCTTCATTATGAGATTGAAACCAGTCTGCATTTCTCTTCGCACTTTTGCCGTAGGTGGTCATAGATGGCGTCTCTGATGTGGGCCCACTTCCTGTCACTCAGCCAATTTTGTATCCATGTTGCTTCTGTCCCTTTTATTCCATGAACTATAATTTTGCTCACAGGTCTGTTGTGCGGCACTGTATCAAAAGATTTAACTAAGACGGAAGGAACTTGCATTTATATAGCACCTTTCATGTCCTTAGAATTTCCTAAAGCAGTTGACTGCCACTTAATTATTTTTTTATGCACAGCTGCTGTTGTAATGTAGGAAATGTGGCAGCTAATTTGCACACAGCAAGTTCCCACTAATAGTAATGTGGTAATGACTGGGTGATTTGTTTTCATGATATTTGTTTGAGAGATAAATATTGATCAGCACACTGGGGAGAGCTCTCCTGCCCTTCTTTGAAATAGTCCCATGGGATCTTTGATGTCCACCTGCGAGGTGGAATGGTGTCTTGGCTCAACATTGTAACTGAAAGACAGCACCTTTGATAATATCTTGAAGTAGCCACCAGTGACAGCCTCGTTTGTTAATCCAATGGCTGTGCATTTAAACAAAGAGACAGTTTAATTTGCAACTTGCCAGAAAGTAACAAACCTCATTGGTCTAGAACAGGGCTGTTGAAGCATTTTGTGGTTTGTACTTGAGAGCCATGCAGCAAGCTGCAATCCCTGTTCTGTTAAATCCTGAAAGTCTGGCGATGCTGACACTCTTGCGGTTCTGAGTTGAGATTTTTCCACTATTAAGACAATAACGCTATGAAGAACCCTTTCCAAAACATCAGGCCCATCAGATTCAGACAGAACAAGCCAGTGAGTGAGATATGAGCACAGAGTGCAGAGTTGCCTGGACCTCGGGGACAGATCTCCACGGCTGGGTGGGTCTGCAGTTTGTTTGCTCCTGCTCTAAAGTATGCTGACGATCGTTGGGATTGCAACTCCAGTCTGTTCTTTGTGCTTGTGTTTACAAACGTCACTCCACTGTATGTGAAAGTAAAAGTCTGCACTTCTTTTTCCAGGAGGTTGAAACCTATTTTTATGAAGGACTGGTGAAATGGAGAGATCTGAATTGCACAGAACACTTTGGTATGGCTCACTTGAATCACACATTTACACTACTAACATTCTGTACATCTTCACATTACTAATTTTACTCACACCTTTACACTACTAGCTCAGCACTATTACATTAGTAGCTTTATACTGCTCGCATTACATGTGTTTTTATACTGCTGCGACACCAGCCTGTCAATAGAACGATAAATTTATCTTGTCCCTTAGCCAACATCTTAAAGTGCTCCACAATTGGTAATTTCTTTTGATCCGTAATTATGTAGCAGTAAGGTGGGCACAAACAGCACAAGGTGAATGAGTGTTGATGCTGTTGTCTAAGGAAGGAATGGTTGGGCAGGTTTAATGTCTGATGCAAAAGGTAGGACCTCCACTACTGCACCGCTCCCTCAGGGCTGCCCCTCCGGTGATCCCTCAGGACTGTGCTGGGATGTCAACCTGGATTTTGTGCTTGGGAATGAAGAGCCTATGGCTTCTAATTTGAAACACACTGAAGTATCCGCACAATTGTCATTGTTTCCTTTGCTGTATATTGAGGAACAAAGCAGTAAATAAATCAGCTTTTCAATCTCTTGTTTCCTTAAGATTTGTCTGAACTTTATTGCACTTTTCAGTGAAGAATGGAGGCCCAATATCTCCAGTTTTGACTTTAATTGTTCAAGATAATCTTGTAAGTCAATCTAATGGACTGTACTATCTACTCAAGTCGATAAATGCTTGAAAAGGTCAAATCTGCAGAGCAGTGGGACTAACTTAAGAAATAGGAGCAGGAGTATACCATACGGCCCTTTGAGCCAACTCTGACTAATTGACCAGCTCTTTCAAAGAGGCATGATGGACTGAATGGCCTTCTATAAGGTTCTATGATTAGACTAATATTAAGGCCCAACATCATTACTGCAGAAAAAAATAAATTCTTGCCTGTGGCTACGTTAACTTGGGTATTTAGGAACGGGCTGGGGGTAAATGAAACTTTTGTGAAAAGAAAGGAAGTCTCTTCATTTATATAGTGCCTTATTACATCTATCATTAATGTCCCAAAGTGCTTTACAGTTGCTTTGAAGGGTGAACAGGCAGCTGTTTTGCACACAGTACTATTTAATCTTGAGGTAAGAATGTTGTCTCAGAGGGTGGGCGGACTCCTCTTCGAATACGGCAATGGGGCCTCTTAACGCCCATCTGAAGAGGCAGTTGGGATTGATGGCTCCTCTGACAGTGCAGCGCTTGACTCGGTGGCTGCCGTGTGTCTCAACTGTGGAGTGGGGTTTGAGCCCATGACCTTGTGAGGTAGAAGCGTGAGTGCGATCGACTGAACCAAACTGATGAAAGGCTACGATAATCATAAACTGCGCAGTTGTAACTTGAATGACTGAATTCTAATCTGTGTTTTTCTTTATAGTCAAATTTCACAAAGAGGTGTCTGGAAGAACCCAGTCTTTTAATCAGCTGGTATACCATCAGAATGCAGTGGTGGAAAGCTTGAAAAATCATCTTCAAATCAAGAACAGCTTGGCCTATCAGCCTTTGCTTGAGTAAGGATCTGAACGGATTAACTCTGCTTAGTGCAATCAATCTATTCACCCACAGAAACTGTACATAGACTCTAGCCTTTTGTACATCGTCCTGGTATTGTATCTGTTATATAATACTGTGAAAGGATAAGCAAGTGTCAAAGGATCAATTAAAACTGTCATCAACCCCATTGCTTAAGTTTATTACCTTAACAGCCAGTTATGCATAACAAACTCCCACAAACAGTCCAAGGTAATGGCCAGATCATCTGTTTTAGTGATGTTGGTTGAGGGCTAACTATTGGCCAGGACATGAGGGTGAACTCCCCTGTTCCTATTTTGAATGGTGCTATCGGGTCTTTTACATCCACCTGAACGGGCAAACGGGGCCTCGGTTTAATATCTTGTCCAAAAGATAGCACCTCTCAGTGTGACACTGCCTCACTGCTGCACTAGAAACTCAAGTCTAGATTAATATGCTCAAACCCTGGTCTGCAGCTTTGGTATATAATCTGGCTGGGCCAAGCAGACGCATGTAATTTTGCCTCCTGTATGTCGGTACAATTCAGTCCACAATGTAGAAGAGCTTTGGCCAGTTCAGATGAAGAAATCCCAATATGTAGAGGAGACCTATACAGCTTGAACCCTTGTAAAAGTGTGAAGGGGATTTGCAGTGCATTTTTGGGCATAGAATTGTTTCCAAGCTTGTACATTCCATAAATAAACATGTATGTACTGGTACCAAGTCCCCTTAACCCATTACCTCGTGTGCTCATTGGCCGACATTGGCTGCCGGTCTGGTAACACTTCCATTTTAAAATCTTTGTGTTCAATTTCCGCCATGACCTCGCCCCTTCTTATTGCCCTCCAATTCTGCCCACTTGTGCATCCTCCATTTCCATTGCTCCACCATTGGCAGCTGTGCCTGAATCTATTCAAGACAGGGATCGATAGATTTTTGGGCATTAAGGGATATGGGGATAGTGCTGGAAGGTGTAGTTGAGGTAGAAGATCAGCAGTGATCTTGTTGAATGGTGGAGCAGGCTCGAAGGGCCGAGTGGCCTACTCCTGCTCCTATTTCTTATGTTCTTGAAAGCTACCTCTTTGACAAAACTTTTGATCACCTGTCCTAATATCTCCTTATATGGCTCGGTGTCAAATTTTGTTTGACAATGCTCCTCCGAAGCACCTTGGGCCATTTTTATTACATTAGTGGTGCTATATAAATGGAAGAAGGTATTGCGATGTTTAGTATTCGTTGTTTCTATATTGCAGCCTGGTGGTACAGCTAGCCAGAGATCTGCAAAAGGATTTCTATCCTCACTTCAGAGACTTCTTTGTAATTATAACCTCCCTGCTGAACACACAGGACACAGAGCTGTTGGAGTGGGCCTTCACCTGCCTCTCCTACCTGTACAAGTACCTCTGGAGACTTATGGTGAAGGACATAACGGACATTTACAGGTGTGTACTTGCTTTTTTGAAAATACTTTTCCTCCTCAGGTTATTTAAAAGCGCACTGTTTAACCTCACCTGGGGTAGTTTTCTCCATTTTTATGCAGAACCTGTTATGTTTTACTTGAGAGATTGAAAGCACAGTGAAGTCTTCTCTGACGTATATTCAATATGTGCTTTATGCTAACGTGTTTTGCGATTGCATATTCTGTTTTAATATTGGATGAAAATAGTTGCCTTTTTTTTGCACCAAGAGTCTGCTGATTCTTTAAGCAGTGCAGTGACAATCTCTTCCTCTGTCACAGGTAATATATTGCTTTTGAGCTGGTGGAATATATATTTAAAATGCATCTGTAAATCATAGATAAATGATATCCAATCATAGAATTTTACAGGGCCGAAGGAGGCCATTTGGCCTAACTTGGCTATACTGGCTCTTGGCAAGAGCTATCCAGTTAGTCCACCACCTTGCTTTAGCATAATGTCTTTGCTTTTTATAGAAATAAATGCCTCTATTTATTAAACCAAGAGTTCCATATTCATTTTATACAACAGCATTATCAACTTGGCCTGCCACCTTCCAAGATTTGTGTACACAAACCCCCAGATCTTTGTTCCGGTGTCCCTTTTAAAATGTACCATTTCATTTATATTGCCTATCCTCATATTTCCTCCAAAAATGCATCACTGTTTACATCTTTCTGCATTGTTATTTTGGCCATGTGTCTGCCCATTGCACTTTTAACTTTTTTTTCCTTTTAACATATTTAATAAACTGATTTAAGTTCCATAAAGGTGAGCGCAGTAGGTTTTTTTTAGAGGCCATCAACCTTAATGGAAGAACAAACTTGAGAAATTGTCTTGCCCCATTTGGATGTCACAAGGCTCTTTACAGCCATTGAAGTACTTTGTGAAGCGGAGACTCGGTTGTGATAGAGGGAAACACGGCAGGCAATTTGTGTACAGTGAGGTCCCACAAACAGCAATGAAATAAATACCAGATCATCACCTGTTTTTGGGACATTGGTTGAGGGAAAAATATTTTGTGACAATTCTTAGGGTGGTGTTTATTGTGAAACATGGGCTGAGCGGGGGGCCGTGGTGAGGGGGCCTGGAAAATACCTCCGGGAGAGGCCCGCCACAGGCCTCACTGCTGGGAAAGCCCTGCCCCGTGTTACTGCCGGCAGCGAGGTCTTGTGACGTTTCTCTCTCTCCCCCACCCCCACCCCCAAATCCAGCTGCTTGGCGTGGCAACGTCATTTAAATATGTAAAGTTATTTAAATTAATGAATAAATATTTACCTCATCACGTCGGTTGTCCTGCTGTGATATTCCGGCCGGTTGCCAGAGCTCCCGCGCCTTTGGATCTCCGACCGGAAATCCAAGGCAGAGCACTGGTCCAGAGGGGGTGGAGTTAAGTTTTCAGGGCGGGAGGGGTGGAGCGGGTTATGACCTTCCCAATCGGTCTAGGGGGTGGTGGGAAGGGGTAAAGGTCAGAGTTAATAAACTTTGTGTGGGGTTGCGGGAGGCCGGGATCATCACGTCAGTTTTTTTGGGGAGATGAGAGGGCAACTAATAAACTGCTGATTCGTTGAGGTGGCTGTAGGAGAGGGGATTGAAACTTTTTAATACATTTTTCGTTTTAATCTTTCAGGTCCTTTTACTTTAAAAATTTAAATTGAACTGTACGGCTGGAAGCCCTTTAAAAATGGCGGCGGTGCCTGCGCGGTGGCGCCGGATGCCGATGCTGGGGACGGAGCACCCGCCACCTCCACGTTATCGGGGGCGAGTCGACTGCCCTGACCGTATCCATGAGCCTGCCGTGCTAAATGTTGCGGCGGCTCCATGGAGCACTTCTTACGTGTGCACTGCACCACTTTGGTACAATTGCTTTCAGTCTACCAAGTTTGTTAGTATAATGTTGCTTTTTATTTTAGCTTGTACAGTTCACTTTTGGGCCACAGTAAGGAACACATCAGATGTTTTGCAGCGGAAAGTTTTGCTTTCTTGATGAGAAAGGTGAGTTTATTTTCTGTTCATTCTTGGGATTGGTGGCCAATGACCCAAGTGTTAATTGTGTATCATTTGGGTGTTAATTATATTCAGGTGGTGGATGTTAACTGGGGATTCACCTGTGCTTTTGTATATACATATATGAATAAATGAACAAGCTGAACGAGCGGCTTGCATTGAGGAGCACCGTATGCAATGTGTGTCTCTTGTAAATAAAGCTTGTTAAGTGAACAAAGAATAGGTTCCAATATCCTATCCTCAACCACCTGGCTGACCGAGTTTTGAGCTGCCTAAACTGTGGTCACCGGTTTCTGTGGCTTGATGTCCGTGTTTGTTTGATAACGTTCCTGTGAAGCACCTTGGGATGTTTTGCCATGTTAAAAATGCTATATCAATGCAAGTTGTTGTAAAGAATTGTTCGGAAGAGAGAAAGTGCAGCCAGATTTTTTCTGTTGTTCAGTTGAACTGTATTGACGTGGGGTTTTTTCCCCTTTGACTAACAGTTGACGATTCCTTTTTGTGTATATGCAGGCTCCTGATCACAATGCCCTTTTCAACTTCATGTTTGCTGACCTGGAGAAGCACTCTGAGAAGGCTGAGGGAGTGGGACAGCTGCTTTTCGATGTGTGCAAAGGAGTCCAACATACATTCCACTCGTGTGCAGCCAAGGTAATGTTTTAATTATTCGAGGGTGACATTGGCAGGGCTCTTCCTTTGTGTTTCCTTAAACGCATTCAGAATCAACCACTGAGGGCTTAGCTGGGCCCTTTCAGAGGGTATCGTTGGCAAGGCTGGCATTTATGGCCCATTCCTAGTTAGCTTGCTGGACCACTTCAGGGGTAGTTAAGAGTTAACCATGTTGGTGTGGGACAGGACCAGGCTCAGTAAGGATGCCAGGTTTCCTTCTGTGAAAGGCCATGAGGGGACTAGTTGGACTTTTAAAATGGGAAGTGAAAGCTGTTTACATTGTTACGACCAGGTGAGGCAGGAGTCTAGGGCTCCCCTCTCAGCCTTTGCCTGATTTGGCCGTAACAGGGTTTAATTTTTAAAACACCGTGTTTTTAGCTTCCCCTTAGTGAATCGTTGCTCACTGCCTTCTAATTGTGATGGCAAAGAAATCAACCAGACAGGTTTTCTTAAACTTACACCTTTCTTGTTTAAATCTATTAACTTTGAAACTCTAATTCGGTTAAAACTACTAGAAATACGTGACGCAACTATGCTAGCATGCATTCGCGATAAATGCAGACACAAATAGAGACAGAGGAGGAGAAAGAGGGGGAAAGGTTTAAAGTAATAACTGAAGTTCAGTTACTGGCTTTTGGGTTTGATGTAAAGTCTTTTGATGGCAGTTGTCTTGCAGTTCTCATTGGGGCACAGTGCACACTTTCAAACTTGGTTAACTGCAGGAGTCTTCTCTCTTGGGGTTTGAGTTACTTCTGTGGATCCCTGGAATTCCGTGAGAGAGGGAGACAGGGAGAGATCTTCCTTCTCCGTTATCTTCAAATTGCAGTCTCTTCTCCAACTGTTCTGTGAGCCCAATTCAAACAATTCCAAGTTGGTCAGCAGGTTAGTCATGTGACTAACCCCTTATTTGGAACAGCCTCTCCTGTGGTTCGTGGATTTCAAAGCTCTCGGGGTGTGTGTAGTGCTGTCTCTTGTGCAGACAAGATGTGGATCATCACTGCTGCCCAGACCAGTCTTTGTTAATTGAATCAGTGGGCAATTCCATTGTCTTTCTCTTTCAACTGTCTTGTAGAATGCAAATGAGCAGTCATGTTTCCAGCCACTGCCCTTTCAGAATGCAAATATGTGCAGCCATGTTTCAGTGGTCTTTTAAACCAAGTTATTTTTTCAGTCCAGTAACAGTTTAAAATTAGTATTCCATATGACAAAATTAATGTCTCATTTTGGCAGGTGTGATTTTCATGACAACATGGAGAATTTGGATGTAGACAAGGGTATCTAAATCAATATATACATGTCTAAATTATTAAACTGTATTGCAATTTGTGATTTAGAAATTGCAAATTCAGCAGGTGAGTTGGTGTACTGTGTGCTTTCTGTGTCAATATATTAGAAAAATGAATTCAGTGCTGAAATTGAAAGGTCTGTACAGTGAAGATTCTTATCAGATGATTGTGCAGGGCTACTTCATAAGGAAGATTGATGAGTATTAACTTGCAGGTTTTTTGTTTATAAAAGAGAAAATGATGATTTGTCGTTGAGATTTGTAAAGTTTTTTTTTTTAATTTCCTGTTTTGCAGGTTTTCCCTGTTGTCTTACAAAAGCTGGGGCCTGTCACAGAGATGGACATTGTGTTACCGTGGGATATAGTTGGGGAAGCAGTTGGTCACATGGCCAAGTCTTGTGCAGCTTACGTCTACACGGAACACTTCGATGTAATATGGAGCTGTTTACAAGTATGTTCATCAGTATTGAAAGGTCTTAGTGGATTCCCCCATGGCATTGCTCATGGCAGCTCATAGATGTGCTGTTTAATGAGGACTACAAAGCCAGTGGATTTTAATTAAATTAGGTTAAATTACGAGGACAGGTTGCAAAGACAAGGCTTGTATTCCCTTGAGCATAGAAGATTAAGGGTGATCTAATTGAGATTTGTAAGGTGATTGATGAAGTAGTTGATCTACCCTGTTTCTTCTGATGGAGACTCTAGAACAAGGGGGCATAAACTTAAAATTAGAGGTAGGCTGGTTAGTGATGTTAGGAAGCACTTCTTCACACAAAGGGTAGTGGAAATCTGGAACTCTGTTCTCTTAAAAAGCTGTTGAGGCTGAGGGTCAATTGAAAACTTTAAAACTGAGTTGATAGACTTTTGTTGGGCAAGGGTGTTAAAGGTTATGGAACCAAGGAGGATAGATGGAGTTAAGGTACAGATCATCCATGATCTAATTGAATGGTGGAACAGGCTCAAGGGGCTGAAAGGCCTCCTCCTGACGCTATGTTCTGATGCAATATAATTTGTTGCTACGTTCCTTTTTAGAATGTCAGGTCGTATTGCTTCTAGGTAGAAACTGGGTGAGGTCACTCAGAGTTTAATTGCAGTAGTAGACTCGCCAACTTTAAGGGCATTTAAGTGGTCATTGGATAGACATATGGATGAAAATGGAATAGTGTAGGTCAGATGGTTTCACAGGTCGGCGCAACATTGAGGGCCGAAGGGCCTGTACTGCGCTGTAATGTTCTAAATTCTAAATACTACTCTTCAGACTGAATCAGAACAATGTCTAGCTTCATTTGTTTCCTTTTCTAAGTGTGATTACTAAGGTTAGTCAGGGAGTACAGTTACTCTGACTGCTGTGTCAGGGAGATATTTTTATTGCTGGTGTTAGTATCTCTGCATTACAAATTTACAAATGTGGGTTCAAGACCCACTCCGGAGACTTAGGCTCATAATCCAGGCTGACACTCCCAGTGTAGTACCGAGGGAGTGCTGCACTGTCAGAGATGCCGACTTTCAGGTGAGACATTAAATTGATGCCCGTATACTCTCTCAGGTGGACGTAAAATATCCCACGGCACTATTTTGAAGAAAAACAGGGGAGTTCTCCCCAGTGTGCTGGACCAATATTTATCCCTCAATTAACATCGTTGCAACAGATTATCTAGTCATTATCACATTGCTGTTTGTGGGATGTAGTTACCATGTTTCCTACATTTTTACAGTGACTACATTTAAAAAAAGTACTTCATTGGCTGTAAAGCACTTTGGAACATCCTGAAATTGTGCAAGGCAGTATATAAATGCATTTCTTTACCGGCTTTCTCTTGTATTTAAAAAATAATATAACAAAAATTTGCCCTGTAGCACTTCAGTGTGAACAAAGAACAAAGAAAATTACAGCACAGGAACAGGCCCTTCGGCCCTCCAAGCCTGTGCCGATCCAGATCCTCTATCTAAACATGTCGCCTATTTTCTACGGGTCTGAATCTCTTTGCTTCCTGCCCATTCATGTATCTGTCTAGATACATCTTAAAAGATGCTATCGTGCCCGCGTCTACCACCTCCGCTGGCAACGCGTTCCAGGCACACACCACCCTCTGCGTAAAGAACTTTCCACGCATATCCCCCCTAAACTTTTCCCCTCTCACTTTGAACTCGTGACCCCTAGTAATTGAATCCCCCACTCTGGGGAAAAAGCTTCTTGCTATCCACCCTGTCTATACCTCTCATGATTTTGTACACCTCAATCAGGTCCCCCCTCAACCTCCGTCTTTCTAATGAAAATAATCCTAATCTACTCAACCTCTCTTCATAGCTAGCGCCCTCCATACCAGGCAACATTCTTGTGAACCTCCTCTGCACCCTCTCCAAAGCATCTACATCCTTTTGGTAATGTGGCGACCAGAACTGCACGCAGTATTCCAAATGTGGCCGAACCAAAGTCTTATACAACTGTAACATGACCTGCCAACTCTTGTACTCAGTACCCCGTCCGATGAAGGAAAGCATGCCGTATGCCTTCTTGACCACTCTATTGACCTGCGTTGCCACCTTCAGGGAACAATGGACCTGAACACCCAAATTTCTCTGTACATCAATTTTCCCCAGGACTTTTCCATTTACTGTATAATTCACTCTTGCATTGGATCTTCCAAAATGCATCACCTCGCATTTGCCTTGATTGAACTCCATCTGCCATTTCTCTGCCCAACTCTCCAATCTATCTATATTCTGCTGTATTCTCTGACAGTCCCCTTCACTATCTGCTACTCCACCAATCTTAGTGTCGTCTGCAAACTTGCTAATCAGACCACCTATACTTTCCTCCAAATCATTTATGTATATCACAAACAACAGTGGTCCCAGCACGGATCCCTGTGGAACACCACTGGTCACACGTCTCCATTTTGCGAAACTCCCTTCCACTACTACTCTCTGTCTCCAGTTGCCCAGCCAGTGACTCACTACAGAGGCAGACTAGACCCCCCCCCAATTGTGTTATGTTAAAGTTAATAGATTATGAGAAAATGATGCTGTCATGCAGACCACTGGCTGACCCTGTATTTAAAATAACCGTTGATGTCTGTGTAACATTAAAAAAAGTATCATGATGTAGAATAAGTTTCCATTTCACAAGTGACAGATGAGAGCAGCAGCGGAAGGCAGGGTAATTGGGAGGATATGTTTTGTTGGGTGTGTGAGAGATTGGCCCATTATAAGAACATTTTCTGGAATTAAAACGTGACTAACAAACATTTTGTTTCACTGACAGAGATGTATCCTGGGCCTGCACAACAAATTAAACCGTGACGATAGACAGCAGGTCTGTGAGCAAATCCAGCGGTTACTGCAGATATACCTTGTGTTGCTGGAAAGCAGACAGGGGTCAAAGGTTACCCATCCTGAGGAAGTCTGTGAGGTGAGTCCTCTGATCATAGAATTTCACAGCACAGGAGGTGACCATTCAGCCTGTCGTGCCTGTGTTTGCTCTTTGAAAGAGCTGTCCAGTTTAGTCCCACATTCCAGTGCTTTTCCCACAACTCCACAGTTTAATCCTCTTCAGTTTCACGTGCAATTGTCATTTGGAAATTACTGTGGAATCTGTTTCCATCACCTTTTTCAGACAGTGTGTTCCAGATCACATCAACTTTCCTGTGTGAAAAAAAAATAGTCCTCCTTATTTCCCTCTAGTTCTTCTGCCAGTTATTTTAAATCTGACTTCTGGTTACTGACCCATTTGCCAGAGGGGTCAGTTTCTTCCTACTTGTTCTATCGCAACTCCTTATAATTTTGAATATCTCTATTGAATCTATCAAATGCACCTCCTAACCCGAAAAAAATCACAGATTCAGTCTGCTCCTATATCTCGGAGAACAAGTGAATCCCCAGTTAATGCCCACCACCTGATGACAAATAAATGCTCAATTACTATACAGTTAATACCAGCGTCTCCATGTAACTGAAGTCCCTTGCATGATGGTGGGACTTGAAGGCGATTCCACTCCACGCACAGTAAAACCAGATCTGCTTTTTGGTTACCCTCTCGACCCAACGTGTTTCTTTCTTTAGACCCTGATCCAGATGCTGCAGGATTCGCAGATGGCTGCATCGTGCTGTAAGACTCTGCTTGAGGTGCTGTCTGCCCTGCTCAAGGCTGAGCATGTTACTCTGCCGGAAGCACTGATCCAAGAAGCTTCTAGAAAGGTATGTGATGGCTGTTTCTCATTGACTGTACAAAATACCAACGGCATGCTATAGTTGCGATGCTCTCTGTCAATGGGGTCATTTGTAGGTTTGGAGGCCCTTGTATGTTTTTCATCTATTTAGCCAGATCTCCAATACCTATTGTTATATTAGAATCCCGCAGTGATTGGGCTGCTTTGCATTGACTCTATTTGTGACACAATAAAACAATGCCAGATTGTTTCAATCAGATGTGCATCTCTACAACTGTTCATTAAAAAAAATTCTCAGGATGCTGTACCCATTATTTTATATTGTCTCTCCATGTTCTTCCTACCAAAATAAATCACTTCACACTTCTCCACATTGAGCTTCATCTGCCACCTACCCGCCCATTCCATTAACCTGTCTATGTCCTTTTGAAGTTCTGCACTATCCTTCTCACAGTTCACAATGTTTCTAAGTTTAGAATCATCTGCAAATTTTGAAATTGTGCCCTGCACACCAAGGTCTAGGTAATTAATATATATCAAGAGCAAGGGTCCCAACACTGACCCCTGGGGAACTCAGAATCATAGAATGGTAGAGTGCAGAAGGAGGCCATCGTTCCTGTGCCGGTTCTTTGAAAGAGCTATCCTATTAGTCCACAATTTCCTTTTTGAAGATGACTGTTGAATCTGCTTCCACCGCCCTTTCAGGCAGCGCATTCCAGATCACGGCAACTCTGTAGTTTTTTTAAAAAAGAGTCCTCCTGTCTCCTGTGGTTCTTTTGCCAATTACCTTAAGACTGTTCTCTTGGTTACTGACCGTCCTGCCACTGGAAACATTTATTCTTATTTACAAAACCCATCATAATTTTGAACATTTCTAGCAACCTTCTCTGCTCAAAGGAGAATAATCTCAGCTTCTCCAGTCTCTCCACAGACGTGATGTCGTTCATCCTTGGTACTATTCTTGTAAATCTCCTCTGCACCCTCTCCAAGTCCTTCATATCCTTCCTAACATGTCGTGCTCAAAATTGGATGCTACTCCATCTGAGGCCTAACCAGTGTTGCACAACATCCTAAACCATTCTGCCAAACCACATCTTGCCCCCTTGAACAGCTTCCAAAACATGTCTCTTGATTTTTCCTTCAGTTCCCTCCCGTAACTACTTTACACTTCCCTTACCCCTGCCTCCGCCTTTCCTTGGGTTTTGAATACTAAAAATGTACAAATTGCTGCTTTTATTAAATATTGACGGTGAAAGCCTGTAACTGAAGATGGTGATTTCTGCTCAGCTTTTTGACTTTTAGTTTAAAGTAAAGAGATTGTAAGTTAATTTTCTTTTGCAGGTTTTCAGCAGTGGGTTTGATAGAGCATTGATTCTGGAGTTCTCTGAGGAGATGTTTCACATGCACCAGTTTGAACAGGTAAATTTGAAACACATTTTCAAATAATTTGTGCAATGGAGAGTTTTTACATTTTGCTCCAAGGAAGTACATTACTGATCCCCAATTCAAGGTCAGGAATCAGTCCCATTCATTTGCACTAAACAGGGTTACCGATTCGAATATCTAACACCACGAAGTCTCTATCAGCGGACTCTCCCAAAAAAACAGACACCTGCAAACATTGGACACTTATTGAGAGGTGCAAATATTTTGTGTGGTAAAATAAACAAGAGGCATTCTGAAAATGCTGGCACTTGCAAAGTATGAGTTATGGACACCATTCGATGCACCAAGCTCTTTTACAACTTGAAACTCTGGACCAATTCTGCCAACATTATTTCACTGGAGGGTGCTGTAAGCACTGATCACACCATATGTCTGCTAAAGTAACTGCTGCGGAGCAGGAACAGCCCTCGAGAATTTCCAGGCATAGCTGCCCAACACGACAGAAAGCAGCAATGCTCGTCATTGATTTTTGTGCACAGTGGCGCAGTGGTTAGCACCGCAGCCTCACAGCTCCAGGGACCCGGGTTCGATTCCGGGTACTGCCTGTGTGGAGTTTGCAAGTTCTCCCTGTGTCTGCGTGGGTTTTCTCCGGGTGCTCCGGTTTCCTCCCACAAGCCAAAAGACTTGCAGGTTGATAGGTAAATTGGCCATTATAAATTGTCACTAGTATAGGTAGGTGGTAGGGAAATATAGGGACAGGTGGGGATGTTTGGTAGGAATATGGGATTAATGTAGGATTAGTATAAATGGGTGGTTGATGTTCGGCACAGACTCGGTGGGCCGAAGGGCCTGTTTCAGTGCTGTATCTCTAATCTAAAAAAAAAATCTTAGTGTCTTTTTATTCTTTTTTAAAACTTTATTCTTTTTAAACAAAAGGAAAGCGGAAAGCAATAAAGTTTCAAAGTTTTTTTTAAAATGAAAAATACTCTAATGCATTTGGAAAATAGTAGACCCAAACCCCATCGATAAATTTGTTGATCGGTTGTTTGCTTATTGTTTTTATAGCTGCTTCTGCCAAGTTTGCTGCAGTATGTGGAAGAATGTTTTGCGAATGATCTATCCGCCAGGGAAGAAACTCTGGGACTTTTGGTAAAACTGATTCTGGCCAAAGCTGAGCCTCCGACTATTGGATCCATGGCATTTGAGAAATATCCTCTCCACTTCACAGGACCGGTGCAAGTGTGAGTACAGTGACAGCATGGTTCGTGGTGATGTGCATCCTGAACAGGGCGAGACAGGCATTTTGCTACAACTTAAAGAATCATAGATGGAGGCCTGGAATAAAATTGAAAATGCTGAAGTTATAGAAACAGTTAACATTTCAGGTCAATGCTCTTTGACAGCATCTCCATAGATGCTGCCAGACCTGCTGAACATTTTCTGTTTTTATTTCTGATATCACCTTATGTGGCTCATGTTAATTTTAGTCTGATTATGCTTCTGTGAGGTACCATGGGATGTTTCATAACATTCGTGTTACGACCGAGGCAGGAGGAGTGCACTGTTTGTTCTAGTTCCACTTCTCCATGGGTCACAACATATATTTAAATTTTTTTTCCACTTACCAATACGGTCAATCGTAGACTATTTTAGCCCAGAATAAAACACACCAGCCAGGTTTCTGTAATAAACAACAAAATTATCAGTTTATTATAAAGCAACTCTTAACCAGTAATGAAGCAAACCATAAACACACTGATTTGAAATATAAAAGTTCCCTTTTTACCTTAGCCCCTTACACACACATGCACCGGTTAACTGGAAAAATAGAGATTTACGCTTTTGAGCTCTAGTACAAAAAAAGCACCAAAAAAAGTTGGCCAAAATACTTGCTAATTCTTGAAGAAAAAAAGAGATGATATAAAAAGATGTCAGAAGTCCTTTTTTGCTTTGGCATCCCAAATACGTAAAGACGGCTGTCACTGGGATCTTCCTAGAACAGTTCTTGTCAGACGATGTTGAAGATCAGTTTGGGCAGGCTTTCCAGGAAAAAATGCAGTAACGGGTTTCAGGCAGTTTCTTACATTTGCTTCTCAAGAAATGGAAAACTGGCAGGTGTTTTCGAAGAGCTGGAACAGACTGAGCTGGCTCTCCTCAAAGGTTTTCTCCAACCGTCTTTTCAAACTATTGTCCATATCCCGACTCACTGTCCAAAGTGAAACCATAAACAATGTCATGAGAGACAAGCCTCCTGACCCCTATAAATCTTGACCTGTCACTTCTCTGCAAACCTCTTTCCCCAATTCAAAACAACCCCTGCTGGATAATTATTTGAAAATCGATGCCTTCCAGTAACTGTTTACAGTCCAGACCTCTCAGTCAGCCTTGTTTTAAAAAAAAAAATTATCCATGGACTCCTTTTCAGTTTTAAACCACTAATCTTCAAAATTTACCAAAAAAAGGAAGCACTTGTAACATTAGCACAGTGATGTTGTTAGAATGGATATTGAGTGAATGGGAAACGCAGGTCAGCTGGCAGCCAGCTGGAATCCACAATAGTCGCATTTGAAATTGTGGGGTTAATGTTCTACTGCTATTACCTGCGTGTTCCTGGGAGCTGCAGCCTGGGATACCCATTGATCTTAAAGGTAACGAACAGAAACTCTCAGCAGGAGTGTGTAATTCTGTGATACCATCCTGGCATTTTCTGAGGTGTGACTCAGAGCTTGTACTCCTAAATTGTCATTTTGTTGATAATATTTCCGTCCCTTTTAGTGCAGTCATGTGCATGTGATGCCATGCTTGCTTCACGAACTGGATATTCATCGGGACTTGACACTAGTTTTGAACTGTTAATTAAGAAACTAAATTGGCTCTTTAGAAAACTATGTGCTCTCTGCTCACCGATGATGTTGCAGTTGGGCAGTTAAGTGGCAAGTCAACTTTTAACAGATAAATGTGAGGTGATGCACTTTGGTAGGAAAAACACAAACGTCACCTACACCTTAGAAAATAAAACTGAATGGGATAGAAGAGCAAGGGGATACAGCTAAACAAATCACTAAAAGCAGCTTCACTGGTCAGCAAACTTAAAAATGTTAAAGTACTGGGATTTATTTCTAGGGGTATAGAATTGGGAACTAGTAAAGTTATATTTAACTTCTATCAGACCCTGGTCAAGCTGCACTTACTGTGCACAGTTCTGCTCTCCGAAAATGGTCATCAAAGCACAGGAGAAAGTGCAGAAAAAGTTTTACAAGGATGTTGGCAGAACTGAGAGATTACAGCTTTGGGAAAGATTGAGCAGGTTGGAGCTTTTTTCTTTAGAAAAGAGAAGACTTGGAGGTGACGACTGAAGCCTTTAAAAATTATGAATAGGTTGGAGAGGGTAGGTGTAGAAAGAATGGTTCCACTTATGGGAGAATTTAAAACCTGAGGCCATAAATAAAACGTAGTTATTGTTCAGTTCAGTAGGAAAAAAAGGAGAAATTTCTTTACTCAGAGTGGTTAGAATGTAGAACTTGCTGCACAGTAAGGGGTTGAGGCAAATAGCTTGGATGTTTTCAAAAGGAAACTAGCCGAGTATGTGAGAGAAAAGGGAATAGAAAGATATGCTGAAAGGCTGAGATGAGGCAGATGGAATGGGAGGAGACTTGTGTAGCCAGCACAGACTATTAGGGCTGAATGGCCTGTTTCTGTGCTATGTACTCTATGTAATAAAAATCTATTGACCTAAAAGTGTAATTTTGAAATATATATAGCATCAGGAAGCTGGGCATTGGTGTAGTTTCACTCCAGTCCTGTGTGCTAATTGAATAAATCCTTTTTAAACATCTTTCAGTTCTGCTTTGAGTGATGAAAAGGATTCCAATGGAGTGGAGAATGGAGGCTCAGTTACTTTGATTTTAGATTTCATACTGTCTTTGCTGCACCTGCCCGAAGATGGAAGGTTATTTGATCTTGCTTACAGCTGGGCTGCTCTCGTCATTCTTCCTCATGTCAGGTGAGAAGGAAGTTTTGGGCTGTCTTAGTTTTACAACCAAAGGATGGACTTCAATGAATTGGGTCTTCGCTCAACTTATAATTGGGACAACCCAGTTACTGCCTATCCCAGGTTCCCAATCTGTGTTTAGTTAGATTGTGCCAAGTGGGACGTGGGGCAACGTATCTCTACCACTGCTATCTGTCCAGAGCAAGATATTTGACTCTGATCAGAGTCCCATCTTGACTTGCATCCAACAGATTGTAGTTAGTCACACATTATACTCTTAAATGGTACTGTTTTAAAGGTAAGGGGTTAAGAGCAGGTTGACCCAGGGGTGGGGGGGTGGGGTGCACATTCTCAAATCCTTGAAGGTGGCAGGGTACGTTGAGAAGGCAATTGAGAAAGCATTTAGGATACTTGGCTTTGTAAATAGGAACACTCAGTATAAAAACAAGAAAGTCATGCTGAACCTTTGCAAATCGCTGATTTGGCCTCTGTTGGAGTATTGCGCCCAACTGTGGGCACCGCACCCTAGGAAGGATGTGAAGGACTTGGAGAGGCTACGGAGGCGGTTTACCAGGATGATACCAGGGATGAGAGATTTCAGTTATGTGGAGAGATTGTAGAAGCTGGGATTGTTCTCCGAGCAGAGCGGGTTTGGGGAAAACATAATAGAGGTATTCAAAATGATGAGGCGTTTTGATAGAGCACATAGAGGGAAATTGTTTCCTTTGGCAAGTGGGTCGATAACCAGCGATGGTAGATTTAAAATAGTTAGCAAAAGAGCTAGGGGGGGAAACCGGAATTTCTTTCACACAAAGGGTTGTTACGATCTGGAATGCACTGCCTGAAAGAGTGGTGGAATCAGATTCCATAGAATCTTTCAAAGGACAGTTGGATATGTACTTGAGGACTAATTTGCAGGGTTATGGGGAGAAAACTGGGATGTGGGACTAAATTGGACAGTTCATTGAAAGAGCTGGCAGAGGTATGATGGGCCAAATGGCCCATTATGTGCTGTTAGATCCTATGAGGCCCATCTTCTCTCTAGTTGTTTGCGTAACACAAGGCATTTTTATGTGGGCAGGTCATCAGCCTGACTCTCAGCTCCTGTTGCTCTACCTCTGACCTTTTGATGTATCTGCCAATCAAGAGCTATGCTTCCAGCAGCGTAGCTATCGTGGTCATAGGAGCATGCAGACTCTCCCACCAGTTCATAATGCAGTCCCCAGGAAGGTCATCTGTGCTCTCCGAAACTGAATGACAGGTTAACTAACTAGTCCAGTTGAGCTGTGTGGTATGCAACTTGCACCCTTCTGTTCCAGCATCTGCTGTGCGTTTCCCCAATTTTGCTGTTTTGCTTCATATCTCCAGTCCTCTATTTAACAACGTGTATCATTCCAATTTTTCATGCAGGCCAATAAAAACCGAAAAAGTGTTGGCACCAGTTCAGTCATTTCTTAATTGGCTACTGACTGCTCTTGAAGGAAGTGATGCCATCAACGAAGGTCAGTTTGCTCGACAGGGAAAGGCAAATCTAGAGGGTTTATTTTGCACACATATGCAGAACCATTTCCTTTCCAAAGCACATCATTGGCTTTAAGGCTCTTTGCAAAGTCCTGAGATTGTGAAAGGTGCTGTTTAAATGCCTTTTTCGCCCTCCCTCTCTTCTTTCACCCCCCCCCCCCCCCCCAAACCTTCACTCTCTGGCTTACATTAGAGCTTGAGGTTTAAGTGTTAATTCATCCCCAGAATGGTCAGCACATATTTGAGGCAAAAACTGCAGTCATATAGAATCATAGAAAGTTTAAGGAACAGAAAGAGGCCACTTGGCCCATCGTGTCTGCCGGCTGAAAAGTGATCCACCTATTCTAATCCCACCTTCCAGCATTTGGTCCATAGTCCTGCAGATTACAGCACTTGAGGTGCTTATCCAGACTCCTTTTGAATGAGTTGATGGCTTCTGCCTCAACTGCCCTTTCAGGCAGTGAGCTCCAGACCCCCATCACCCTCATCTCCCCTCTAATTTTTCTACGAATCACTTTAAATCTGTGCCCCCTCGTCGCTGACCTCTCTGTTAAGGTAAATAGGCCCTTCACCTCCTCTCTATCCAGGCCCCTCAAAATTTTGTACATTTCAATCAGATCTCCCCTCAGCCTTCTCTGTTCCAAGGAGAACAACCCCAGCCTATCCAATCTTTCCTCATAGCTGCATTTTTCCAGTCCTGGCAACATCCTCGTAAATCTCCTCTGTACCCTCTCTAGTGCAATTACATCCTTTCTGTAATGAGATGCCCAGAACTGTACATGGTACTCAAGTTGTGGCCTAACCAATGAGTTGTACAGTTCCAGCATAACCTCCCTGCTCTATATTCTATACCTCGGCTAATAAAGGAAAGGATTCCATCTGCCTTCTTAACCACCTTATTGACCTGTCCTGCTACCTTCAGGGATCTGTGGACATTCACTCCAAGGTCCCTCACTTCCTCTACATTTCTCAGTATTTTCCCATTAATCGTGTATTCTTTGCCTTGTTTTACCTCCCCAAATGCATCACCTCACACTTCTCCAAGTTGAATTCCATTTGCCACTTTTCTGCCCATCTGACCAGACCATCAATATCTTCCTGCAGCCTACAGCTATCCTCCTCACTTTGCACTTTTTCGATCTTTGTGTCGTCCGCAAACTTCTTGATCATGCCCCCTACGTTTACATCCAAATCGTTAATATATACCACAAAAAGCAGGGGACCCAGTACTGAGCCCAGTGGAACGCCACTGGAAACAGCCATCCAGTCGCTAAAACAGCCGTTAGCAATTACCCTTTGTTTCCTGCCATTGAGCCAATTTTGTATCCACCTTGCTGCATTTCCTTGGATCCCATGGGATTTTTTTTTAACCAGTCTGCCATGTAGGACCTTGTCAAAAGCCTTGCTAAAATCCATGTAGACCACACCAACTGCACTATCCTCATCTATCTTCCTTGTTACTTCTTCAAAAACTTCTATCAAGTTGGTCAGACAAAATCTTCCCTTAACAAATCCATGCTGACTATCTTTGATTAACCTGTGCCTTTCTAAGTGACAATTTATCCCGTCTCTCAGAATAGATTCCAATAAATTGCCCACTACTGAGGTTAGACTGACTGGCCTGTAATTATTCGGTCTATCCTTCGCTCCTCTTTTAAACAAAGTTATGACGTTAGTTCTCCAATCCTGCGGCACCACACCTGTCTCCAGTGAGGACTGGAAAATGATGGTCAGACCTGCCGTTATGTCCTCCCTTGCTTCTTTTAACAGCTTGGGTTACATTTCTTCCAGCCCTGGTGATTTCTCAACTTTCCAGGATGCTAATCCCATTAATACTTCCTCTCTCCCTATGTTTATCACATCCAATACTTCACACCCCTCTTCCTTAACTACAATATCTGCATCGTCCCCCTCTTTTGTGAAGACAGATGCAGAGTATTCATTAGGAACCATACCAACATCTTCTGCCCCTACACATAGGTTATCTTTATCAGAAACAATTGGATGCTGTGATGGGAAACTTGCAGTGTCTCTCTGGATGGATATGCGAAGATGGGCCCAATGGCTTTCCTTTGTGATTTGGGCAAACCTGACTCTTTTGGTAAGGGTGTCATTTCTGGATTGTGTTGTCCGTGACTGGAGCTTTGCTTATTTTGATAGGATGGATGTATGTTGCCCGTCAAGCAGTCAGCACCCTTCTGAGTCTAACAGAGTCTTCAGAAATTCTCAACTTTCTGCCTGTGGAACGTGTAAGGAATTTGATGAAGTAAGTATTTTTGTAGCTACTGTGACATGGCTAGGAACCCTTACAGCACCATGATTTTTTTTGCGTTTGAGAATTTACAAAGCGCATCAAAATGATGTGAGAACGTGTCGTAAATGGTGTTGCCATACCCAGCCTCTGGTGATGGGAGGTGAATGGAGTATTTGTACAACTTGATTCTTGCCATTACAAGCAAACAAAATACTTGAGCTGTGCATTGCAGGGCATTAATAAAGTGCTGGTACTGCATATTTTTTTTCATTTATTCATTTCTGGGACATGTGCATCGCTGGCAAGGCCAGCATTTACTGTCCATCCCTGATTGCCCTCGAGAAGGTGGTGGTGAGCAGCCTTCTTGAATACCAATGAGTGTCTTGCTGGGCCATTTCAGAGGGCAGTTAAGAGTCAACCACATTGCTGTGGATCTGGAGTCACATACAGGCCAGACAAGGTAAGGACAGCAGATTTCCTTCCCTAAATGGCATGAGTGAGTGAGACGGATTTTGTGACAATCCGGTAGTTACACGGTCACCATTGCTGATAATAGCTTTTTATTCCAGATATATTTATTAACTGAATTTAAAATTCCCCAGCTGCTGTAGCGGGATTTGAACTCATGAACTCGTGTCTCTGGATTATTTGTTCAGACCTCTGGATTACTAGTCCAGTAACACAACACGCTTTGCCACTATACCCACATTGTGGCAGGGCGTCATTTAGATTTTCTTCGGAGTAAAAATGTGATGCCTTTAATGTGATCTCTTCTGTTATCTAATGAATTTGACAAATCTGGGGCTCACAGTTTTAAAATTGATTTTATTTTCGCAGAAACTCACCGTCTAACCCCTCTGCTCTATTGCTGGGTGACCTGTACTACACTCGGTTAACTTTGTGTGGCTGTAAAGACCTACTTTCACAAGACAACCTGCTTGACCTGTTCAAAGAACTTCGGCCAAATCTTTCAACAGCCATTTCAAAGGTATTTTAAAGTTTCGATATTCTAGTATGACTGTCCATGAAATATTAATGCTAGAATCTCTGACTTTGACATTTTGTTTTTGCATTAATATGTTTAACGTAACAGCCACTTTCACATCTTCAGGGCATCCCAAAGTGCTTCATAGCGATTGGATTGTTTTGAAGTGTAATCACTGTTATATGGGAAGTCGTGGCAGGCAATTTTCACACAGCAGTGTCCCACAAGTAGTAATGTGATGAATAGCCAGTTTAATCTCTGAGTGTTGTTGGTTCAGAGATAAATATGGGCTTGGACACCGGGCAGAAATCTGCTGCTGTTTGAATATTACGCCCACCTGACTACAGTGCAGCGCTCCCTCAGTGCTGCCCCTCCGATAGTGCAGCTCTCCCTCAGTGCTGCCCCTCCGACAGTGCAGCGCTCCCTCAGTACTGCAATGGAATATTAGCTTAGATTAATACTGAAGTTTACCTGATTACACCCATATTTCTGTAGTGTTGAAATAGTGTGTTGGCACACATCTTAAACATTGACTCCCTCCATCACTGGTGCACAGTGGCAGCAGTGTGTACCATCTACAAGGTTCACTGCAGCAACTCATTGATGCTTCTTCAACAACCCCTTCCAAACCTGTGACCTCGGCCACCTAGAAGAACAAAGGCAGCAGACGCATGGGAACATCACCACCTTCCAAGTTCCTCTCCAAGTCACACACTATTGTGACCTGAAAATAGATCATCGTACCTTCACTGTCGCTGGGTTAAAATCCAGGAACACTCTCCTTAACAGCACTGTGGGTGTACCTACACCATACGGACTGCAGTGGTTCACTACCTTCTCAAGGGTAATTGGGGATGGACAATAAATGCTGGCCTAGCCAGGTTAACACAGATCCCATGAAAAAATTTAATAACCTTGATTTTGGGGGTGGGAGAGAGACGTGACAAGTTAATTAAATTTTATAGCTTTTATCAATCACCAAGGTTGCCATCTGTTTGTCATTTAGTTTTTTTTTCTGAAAAATGTGCAATTTAAATACGGCTGCATTTTGTCAAACATGTTCCTCCAATTTGATCACAATCTAAATTGGTTTTTTTAAAATTTAATCTGTGATCCCAGTGGCACTGACGAGGCCTCAATTAATGTTCAACATTAGCGGCTCTGGGGATGTGGTGGTTGCTTTCATGAGCTTCTGCAGTCATTGTGTCGGTGTTAGGTAGGGAGTTCCAAGATATTGACCCAATTATGTTGAAGAAACGAATGATTATATGTCTGAAACAAAAACAAAAAGTGCTGGAAATACTCAGCAGGTCTGGCAGCATCTGTGGAGAGAGAACTGTTACGACCAGGTGAGCACTGTGTCTAGGGGTCTCTTGCTGACTTCACCTGGTCTTATTGTAGCAGGATTTAATTTTAAACACACTGTATTTTGAGCTCCCCCTTTGTGAATCCTTGTTCACAACTTTCCAATAATAAGGCAAATAAATGAGCACAAACAGGCATTCTTTGGTTTAAAGCAGAAAGAGGAAATTTATTAAACTTTAAGCTATAAAATGGTTCACGGCTACGGATATATGACGCGCTCACGGTAGCATGCACACGCGATATAAACATGCAGATAGGAATAGAAAAGAGCAGAAGAAAAGACAAGTAGAACACTTTGAGGCAATCTCTTGTTACGGTTTCTTGAGCTTGCTGTAGTCCTTGATTGAAGTTATATTCTTGCATTTCGTTGGGGCCCAGTAATCATCTTAAAACTTTGTTCAAGTGGCAAACCTTTCTCTCTTAGAGTTTCACGTGTCTTCAATGGTTTCAGTTCCCTGAGAGATGAGCAGGCAGACAGACAAATGTTCTTGCTTCAGTTCCAGGAGCACACGGCATTCTCTTTGTTCAAATCCTTTTGTTTGGGAGTTCAAATTCAAGAAGGCTCCCAGGGTGCTCAGCAGGTTAGTCACGTGACTAGCTCTTTATTAGGAACAGTCTCTTCAACATCCTTGGTTGGAGGTTCAAATTCCTCTGTCACAGCCAGTCAGCCATGTGACCAAAACAGGTCTGACCACTTCTGTGTATTTGAGGAACAGGGACTGGCTCCCTTTGTTTCCACATTGTCTGGTACTATGCAAGTGTTCTTCCAGTCAGAGATTGCAATTTTTAAAGTTCATGTGGCGAAATAATGTGTGCCTCAATCTTGGCAGGTGGGGTTTGCATGACAGAAGCAAAGTTAAGTCAAAACTGATGAAAGGTCATAGACCTGAAACGTTAACTTTGCTTCTCTCTCCACAAATGCTGTCACACATGCTGAGTATTTCCAGCACTTTTTGTTTTTGTTTCAGATTTCCAGCATCTGCAGTATTTTGCTTTTTTTTTTATTGATTATATGTCTGAGTCAGGATTGTGTGTAACTTGGAGGTGATCTTCGTATTGGTGTTCCCATGACATTGTTCCTCTTGACCTTTGCAGTGGTGGAGCAGTGGAGAGGGGAGGTACTGTTGAAATAAACATTAATGAGTTGCTTGTATAACAATTTGGGAGGTGATGGTCTTGTGCAGAATGCATTCTCAAGTTGCACCTGTCATTAAAATTGCATATAGAATTCTACTGACATTGTGCAGCAGGAGCCAAGAACACTCTTAATGTAATTAGTGGTGAATATCATGTTTTAAACATTTGTAGTTATTTTATGATTGACTACCCTATTGACTTTGTATCAGTGCAATAAGATTTAAGTGGTTCAGTGTTAATGTATATCACTGTATAAACATGAGCTTGTCATCAAATCAGCAAATTTGGAATAATTTGTTCTTAATCAATAATTCTTGTTCCTCATATAAGAATTTTGGTTTGTGTATGAACAGATTCAATGACATCTGCTCTCTGCTTCAGTTATTGCACAATACCTTTCTATAAACTTTGCCTCTGTCTGTGTATTAGGTGCGGATACTTACACTGAGGATCATGAATCACTTTGAAGTACAGCTACAAAAAGGAGTAGAGGTATGAAATTTCCTGTGCTTACCCGATGTAAAAGAAAATGGACATAACTGCATATAAATAGAATTGCATAAAAAGTTCAGCACAGAAAGAGGTCATTTGGACCAACTGGTGTTTATGCTCCAGACAAGCTGCCTCCTACCCCTTTTTATCTTGCCCTATCACCATGCCCTTCCATTCTCTTATCCCTCAAGTGTTAGTCTAGCTTCCCCTTAAATGCATCGGTTCTATTCAGCTGAACTAGCCCATGCGGTGGCGGGTTCCACGATCTCTCAGCTCTCTAGGTAAAGTAGTTTCTCCTAAAATTCCTTATCGGATTTATTAGTGACTATCTTCAAAGTATATCCAGTTGTCGTACACCAGTACTCTGGAAAACTATTGCATGTCAAATATCTGTTTTAGCATTCATACAGTGACTTTGGCCTGTACAAATGCGCCCATATACTTCACTTGAATAGAGGCTGAACTTTTGTAAGGGAATTACGAACATATGAATTAGGAGCAGGAGTAGGCCACTTGACCCTCGAGCCTGCTCTGCCACTCAATAAGTTCATGGCTGAACTGATTACTCCACATTACCATCTACCCCTGATAGCTTTTCACCCCCTTGCTTATCAAGAATCTACCTACCTCTGCCTTAAGCATACTCAAAGACTCTGCTTCCACTGCATTTTGAGGAAGAGTGTTCCAACGACTCATGACCCTCAGAGAAAAAATTTCTCCTCATCTCTGTCTTAAATGGGCGACCCCTTATTTTTAAACAGTGATCCCTAGTTCTAGGTTCTTACACAAGCAGAAACATCCTTTCTCCATCCAGCCTCTCAAGACCCCCAGGATCTTGTATGTTTCAATCAAGTCGCCCCTTACTCTTCTAAATTCCAGCGGATACAAGCCTAGCCTGTCCAATCTTTCCTCATAAGATAGCCCGCCCATTCCAGGTATCAGTCTAGTAAACCTTCTCTGCACTGCTTCCCGTGCATTTACATTCCTCCTTAAATAAGGAGACCAATACTGTACACTACTCCAGATGTTGTCTCACCTATGCCCTGTTTAGCTGAAGCATATCCTCCCTACTTTTGAATTCAATTCCTCTTGCAATAAACGATAACATTCTATTATAATAAAAACAAGAAATGCTGGAACCACTCAGCAGGTCTGGCAGCATCTGTGAAAAGAGAAGCAGAGTTAATGTTTCGGGTCAGTGACCCTTCTTCGGAACTGACAAATACATTCTATTAGCTTTCCTAGTTATGTGCTGTCCCTGCATACTAACCTTTTGTGATTCATGCACTAGGACACCCAGATCCCTCTGCGTCTCCGAGCTCTGCAATCTCTCACTGTTTTGATAATATGCTTCTTTGTTATTCTTCCTGGCAAAGTGGACAATTTCACATTTTCCCACATTATACTCCATCTGCCAGATTTTTGTCCACTCACTTCTCCTATCTATATCCCTTTGTAGCCTTTGTGTCATCAGCAAATTTAGCAACCATACCTTCGGTCCCTTCATCTAAGTCATTTATATAAATTGTAAAAAGTTGAGGCCCCAGCACTGATCCCTGTGGAACACCGGTTGTTACATCTTGCCAACAGAAAATGACCCATTTATGCCCACTCTCTCTTTCCTGTTAGCTAGCCAATCCTCTATCCATGCCAATATGTTATCCCCTACACCACGAGCTTTTATTTTTTACAATAACCTTTGATGTGGCACCTTATCAAATGCTTTCTGGAAATCTAAGTGCAGTACATCCACTGGTTCCCCTTCATCCACAGCACATGTAACTCCCTGAAAAGAACTCCAATAAATTGGTTAAACATGATTTCCCTTTCACAAAACCATGTTGACTCTGCCTGATTACCTTGAATTTTTCTAAGTGCCCTGCTATAACATCTTTCATAATAGCTTCTAACATTTTCCATAAGACAGGTGTTAAGCTAACTGCCTGTAGTTTCCTGCTCTCTGTCTCCCTTTTTGAATAAAGGAGTTACATTTGCTATTTTCCAGTCTAGCAGAACCTTCCCCGAATCTAAGGAATTTTGGAAAATTAAAACTAACGCATCAACCATCTCACTAGCAGCTACTTTTAACAGCCTAGGATGAAGTCCATCAGGATCCGGGTCTTGTCAGCCCGCAGCTCCAACAATTTGATCAGTATCACTTCCCTGGTGATTGTAATTTTCTTCAGTTCCTCCCTCCCTTCCATTTCCTGACACAGCTAATTCTGGGATGTTACTTGTATCCTCTACAGTGAAGACCGGTGCAAAATATCAGTTCAATTCATCTGCCATCTCCTTATTATCCATTATTAATTCCCCAGCATCACTTTTATAGGACCAAATTCACTTTGCTAACTCTTTTTTAAAATATCTATAGAAACTCTTTCTATTTGTGTTTATATTTCTAGCTAGCTTTCTCTCATACTCTAATTTTACATTCCTTAATCAATCTTTTAGTCGATCTTTGTTGTGTTTTATATTCTGTTCAATCTTCTGACCTGCCTCCCATCTTTGCACATTTATGCGCTTTTTCTTTCAGTTTGATGCTGCCTTTAACTGTTTAACAACGGATGGCGGGACCCTCCCCTCCGCCCCCACCTTGGAATTTTTCTTTCTCGTTGAAATATATCTATTCTATGTATTCTGAAATATCCCCTTAAATGTCTGCCACTGTATCTCTATTAACCTATCCTTTAAGCTAATTTGCCAGTTTACTTTAGCTAGCTCTGCTTTCATAATTGCCCTTATTTCAGTTTAAAATACTGGTCTTGGACCCACTCTTCTCTCCCTCAAACTGAATGTAAAATTGAATCATATTATGATCGCTGCTACCTAGGGTCCCTTAACTATGAGGTAATTAATTAATCCTATCTCGTTGCACAATACCAGGTCTAGTATAGCCTGCTCTCTGGCTGGCTGCAGAACGTATTGTTCCAAGAGATTATCCCAAGAACATTCTATGTACTCCTCATCTAGGCTACCTCTGCCCATCTGATTTTTCCAGTCTATATGTAGGTTAAAATCCCCCATGATTATCGCCGTACCTTTCTGACAAGCTGCCATTATTTCTTCCTTTTATACCCCATCCTACAGTGTGGTTAACATTAAGTGGCCTGTACACCACTCCCACAAGTGACTTCTTGCCTTTATGATTTCTCATCTCTCCCCAAACTGCTTCTACATCCTGGTTTCCTGAACTTGGATCATCCCTCTCTATTGTGCTAATCATTAATTAACAGAGCCACCCCTCCATCATTTCCTAGCTTCCTGTCCTTCCTAAATGCCATTTAATATTTTAATATTCAGATCCCAATCCATGTCATCCTGCAGCCATGTCTCTAATGGCTATCAGATCGTACTTATTTCTGTTTGAGCTCTCAGTTCATCTGTATTCATCTGAACTGAAGGCGGTAATTCTGAGCAGGGGTGAAGAGGTTGCCTTTGAAGGTGGGGAGATTGAGGTGAAGTACAGACTTAATTCAGTCCCCATTTTAAAGTCATAAATTCTGTCCTTATTCTTGTGACTACATTTATAATGTAAACTGCCAATGTAAACAAGTCACACTGCAATTACATCTTTACACCAGAGGCGGCACTGTGAATCATTTACCTACGCAGCTTCTATTATAATTGTGGTCATCGGAATTTATGATGGAAAAAGATTGACAGGAATTGTTTAGACTTTGGAGCAGCTTAATCACGATTGCCATCAAGGTACAAACTTTTTTGTGTTTTTAATAGGATGAGAGTGATGGAGATCTTCAATCTGTGTTTGCCATCTTACTCCAAGCTGAACTCGTCCCTGCAACTGTTCATGACTACAGAGAGAAATTATTACACTTGAGGAAACTGAGACATGATCTGGTGCAGCCATGTGTCCCTGATGGGCCGTGTTATGAGGTAGGCAGTGGGTTAATTCTTCTGTAGTTCGGTGTTCAAGTGTCAGCAAGGGATGAAAACTAGTGGACTAAGACCAGCAATGTACAAAGCATGACATGCTTGTATTGCCTAAAGTAATATTGGTATCTGCTTTAGTTAATGTATGAGGCTCGTTGTGTGATGATCTTTGAACATTTCTGATTGGAAACCGTGGCAGCGCTGCCAACACCTGGAGCAGGAAAAGACAGGCTAAAGTTTTAAAGTCTGGGCTCTTAATCTGAATTGATGAAGGGTTATTCCTGACACATTTACAGACGTTGGCTTGACCTCGTGTACATAACTAGCATTTTCTTCTTTTTGTTTCAGATTTCCAGCATATGTTACTTTCTCTTTTCAGCTTTGGGCAGTTGTACAAGATTTCTATCTTAACGTGTTAACTTTAGTTCTGTGATGTCAGAGATCATAAATCAACTTGAAGTTAAAGCAATTTACTCCTTTAGTGAAATGCCAAGCTGATTGATGCTTACCCCAAGTTTGTACTTAATGAATATTTTTGAGTTGCTTATGACTGTGCTGATTGTTTACAGTATTGTACTACATTTTCCAGGTTCCTCTTCAGTATTTGATAGGAATGCTTTATATAAACTTCAGCACGCTGTGGGACCCAGTGGTAGAGCTTATTGTGTAAGTATGTTGTAAGTTACGATGCACGTGATTAAATATCTTTGAAGTTTAAACCCCCTAATAAATAGAAATAAAACTGAAAAATAATTAATCTCAAAGGCTTTATTTATGTAAAAAAAAAATTCAGAACTCATCTTCAATGCTGATAATTAATAGGCGCTAAGAAATAGGGATTTTAAAATAAACACTTATTTTTGCAGATAACAGATATGGGAGGATAACGAGATGTAATTTGAAAGTTACCACGTTTAGTTCAGTTTCTGTTTGACCCAGATCAATGCTGTGTTCGTTTATAATAAAATCAGAAAATGCTGGAAATATTCAGCAGATCAGATTGCATCCTGCTGATCCCAGACCTGGTGAATATTTCTAGCCTTTTCCGTTTTTGGTTCAGATTTCCAGCATTCACAGTATTTTGCTTTCGTATTTGTATTTGTGTATGTTTTAAAAAATATATTGTATTTGATATGGGTTATTAAGTTTTACGAACTAAATTTGAACCCCTTAATGATTTAAACAGTATCTTGGTATAACTTACTGTGTTATATTTGAACTTTAGACAATACCAAAATAAATTAATTGTAAATTTTTAATATTTTGTACTATTTTCTTTCCTCTTCCAGTTCCCATGCGCATGGAATGGAAAATAAAGCATTCTGGCATGTTTATTATGAGCATTTGGACCAGGCAGCGCACTTTACAGGTAATCAAATCGAGTAGATTTTTTATTTATTGTTTCTAATATGTAAATTGATCTCCTGCCACACTGCTCAGAAGTGGAATGATGGTGTTTTGTAAGGAGAACATCACACTGTAGACTTGCATTTATATAGCGCCTTTCACCTCCTAAAGGACATCCCAAAGTGCAATGCAGCCAATGAAATAGTTTTGAATTGAAGACATTGTTCTGATGTAGGCAACGCGGCAGCCAATTTGCGAACAGAAAGCTCCCACAAACAGCCCTGTGATACTGGCCAGATAATCTGGAAATTATGTCTGTTGAGGATTAAATATTGGTCAGGACACTGGTGAGAACTCCCTTGCTTTCTTCGAAATAATGTCGTGGGATCTTTTGTGCCACCCGAGAGGGTAGATGGAGCCTTTGGTTTAATGTCTCTTCTGAAAGACCATTATCCTGTATGAACATCAGTATTATTTTACTGTTAACGTGAAACTGTCCATTTAAGGCTAACAGTCTAATTGAGAAGACAGTGCTGGGCAGGTTCATTCAGAAGTCAGAGAGCAGAATTTTGGTGGGAAAGAAAGATTCCATATTTATCTAACGGCTTCAGATCCTTGGGACATCCCGAAGTGCTTCACAGCTACTGGTTTATTTTGTTTTGACCACTCTCAATCCGTAAATCTGGGTATTTAATGTTGGTCTAAACTGCCAAGGTCACTCAGAGGGTAGTTGTAGCTACATGTAAATTTTAGGCTCTAAGTCAATGCGTGGCTCTCATTTTCAAAACAAATAGTGGCAACTCTTGCAAAGTGCATTACTTTGAAGTGTGATAGATGGAGTAGAATGGGTGTACTCTGGGTGCAAGCCCACATCTAAGGGCCTATCTATGTAATTATCTGGTTACTTAGCTATTGATAAAGTGAAGTAACTGTAGTAGAACATCTATCCAGTTGAGCTATCTATAAACATTCATAACTTTTGAATCCATAACTTTCCTTAAGTTCTTATGAGTATTAATGATTCAGTATTGGATATCCAACATTTAAATATAAATGCTTTATATTTGTATTTCATATGAACTACTTTTTTTAAACAGAGAAAGAATTAAAATATGAATTGGGAGAGGAACTAAAGGAAAAGGTCACATCGAGTACTGAGAGTTTTCCGACGGGTATTGTCAGAGAATTGTACCAAGATCAACTTCACTTGGCAACTAAATCCAGTGAGAGAACAGATCACACCAACTTCCGTTTCCTGCTTTGGAAAGCAATGGCTGATTTTCCTGAGAGAGTAGAACCTCGGTCAAGGGAGCTCTCTCCTTTGCTTCTAAGGTTTATTAAGTAAGTCAAGATAAAGCTTTACACATCTTGATGCAATTGACATAGTCCCAGTATAATTATCCTTTCAAAGACATTGAGAGTTATGAGTAGCTCAGTCCATTTGTGGGTGTGGAGAATGCGAGCACAGTATGTTAGACTAATGTCCATTACTGAACCAATTACGAAGAGAATGAAAGGTCAAATCCCACCATGACATCATGGTGAAATTTAATTCAATAAATCTAGGAATTTGTAGGCCATTAAAGATGACAGATTGTTTGGAAAATCCCAGCTGGTTCACTAATATCTTGCATGGAAGGGCATATGCCATCCTCCATTCAGTAACCAAGGAAATAAAACACTCAATCAAAAAACACCTACACGTGCACTGCTTTCCATCTCTCCTTTTAACTGACAAGCAACAGAAAGGTTA
This sequence comes from Heterodontus francisci, assembly GCF_036365525.1. NCBI lineage: Eukaryota > Metazoa > Chordata > Chondrichthyes > Heterodontiformes > Heterodontidae > Heterodontus > Heterodontus francisci. The sequence goes on from NC_090388.1 coordinate 7,074,644, forward strand.
AAGTTCACATATGTGCCATGTGATTAAGCATTGATCACATGATCAACAATGGGGTCTATTCACTTATTTATTAATCAGAAAAGCAGTTAGTCAGCTCTGGATTCCCAATTAGCCACATTTATGGGACAACATTGATTTAGAAGGAAGACATAATTGGCCTTCTGGCCAATTTTGTTTTGAGTGCACGGGCAATTTCTTTAAGTGCGAGGCTCCTTTATTGTTGCACGGCTGGGCACACGTAATTTTAAAGGGGCTGACTTGTGTGCTGCCTGCACAGGGACTTTTGGCAGCCAAGAGGGAACATTGCCAGCAAGTGACCTGTCTCTGCTTCATTTAGCAATGAGTATTACCCAGCAGATTTGCTGGTAGCCCCTGCTGAGGACATCAGGAAGAAGCAGCGTCCTGACGAGAAGGCGACAGCCACAGAACTGGAGGATGTGTGCGTTACCGCTGACGATGAGGTTGCTGCTTCTGAAGAACCCAAGTTTGCTGTGGCGAAAAAACCCAGGAGGGCAGCTGTAAAGTAAGTACAATGAGGCAGATTTGCACCCTCTCTAAATTTGAACTCATTAAAATCTCTGCCGGCCTTCGTTAGTTATAAATTAATTGGATATTTAATTGTATTCAGGTGGTGGGCAATAAGTGGGACTCACTTGTGCTCTTCGGGAGGGTTTAAACTAGTTTGGCAGGGGGATGGGAACCGGAGCCACGGATCAGTGGATGGGGTAGCTGTTGAACAGGCAGATACCGAGTGCAGAGAGTCTGTGAGGAAGGTTAGACAGTTGACAGGGCAAAGTTGCAGCCAGTATGATGGGTTGAAGTGTGTCTATTTTAATGCAAGAAGTGTCAGGAATAAGGGTGATGAACTTAGATCATGGATCAGTACTTGGAGCTATGATGTTGTGGCCATTACGGAGACGTGGATATCACAGGGGCAGGAATGGATGTTGGACGTTCCGGGGTTTAGATGTTTCAAAAGGAATAGGGAGGGAGGTAAGAGAGGTGGGGGAGTGGCATTGTTAATCAGGGATAGTATCACAGCTGCAGAAAGGGAGGTCGTCGAGGTGGGTTTGTCCACTGAGTCATTATGGGCGGAAGTCAGAAACAGGAAAGGAGCAGTCACTTTGTTGGGAGTTTTCTATAGACCCCCCAATAGCAACAGAGACACGGAGGAACAGATGGGGAGGCAGATTTTGGAAAGGTGCAGAAGTAACAGGGTTGTTGTCATGGGTGACTTCAACTTCCCTAATATTGATTGGAACCTCCTTAGTGCAAATAGTTTGGATGGAGCAGTTTTTGTCAGGTATGTCCAGGAAGGTTTCCTGACTCAATATGTAGATAGGCCGACTAGAGGGGAGACTATGTTGGACTTGGTGCTTGGCAACGAACCAGGCCAGGTGGCAGATCTCTCGGTGGGAGAGCATTTCAGTGATAGTGATCACAACTTCCTGACCTTTACTATAGTCATGGAGAGGGACAGGAGCAGACGGGATAGGAAAATATTTAATTGGGGGAGGGGGAATTACAATGCTATTAGGCAGGAACTGGGGAGCATAATTTGGGAACAGATGTTCTCAGGGAAATGCACGACAGAAATGTGGAGGTTGTTTAGGGAGCACTTGCTGCGACTGCTGGATACGTTTGTCCCGATGAGGCAGGGAAGGGATGGTAGGGTGAAGGAACCTTGGATGACAAGAGATCTGGAACAGCTAGTCAAGAGGAAGAAGGAAGCTTACTTAAGGTTGAGGAAGCAAGGATCAGACAGGGCTCTAGAGGGTTACAAGGTAGCCAAAAAGGAACTGAAGAATGGACTTCGGAGAGCTAGAAGGGGACATGAAAAAGTCTTGGCAGGTAGGATTAAGGAAAATCCCAAGGCGTTCTGCACTTATGTGAGGAACAAGAGGATGGCCAGAGTGAGGGTAGGGCCGATCAGGGATAGTGGAGGGAACTTGTGCCTGGAGTCGGAGGAGGTAGGGGAGGTCCTAAATGAATACTTTGCTTCAATATTCACTAGTGAGAGGGTCCTGGTTGTCTTTGAGGACAGCGTGGAACAGGCTGATATGCTCGAACAGGTTGAGGTTAAGAGGGAGGATGTGCTGGAAATTTTGAATGATATGAGGACAGATAAGTCCCTGGGGCCAGACGGGATATACCCAAGGATATTACGGGAAGCGAGGGAAGAGATTGCTGCGCCTTTGGCGATGATCTTTGCGTCTTCACTGTCCACTGGAGTAGTACCGGGAGGGTGGCAAATGTTGTTCCCTTGTTCAAGAAAGGTAATAGGGATAACCCTGGGAATTATAGACCAGTCAGTCTTACGTCGGTAGTGGGCAAATTATTGGAGAGGATTCTGAGAGACAGGATTTGATTATTTGGAAAAGCATGGTTTGATTAGAGACAGTCAGCATGGCTTTGTGAGGGGCAGGTCATGCCTCACAAGCCTTATTGAATTCTTTGAAGATGTGACAAAACACATTGATGAAGGAAGAGCAGTGGATGTGGTGTATATGGATTTTAGCAAGGCGTTTGATAAGATTCCCCATGGTATGCTCATTCAGAAAGTAAGGAGGCATGGGAGTCAGGGAAAGTTGGCTGTCTGGATACAAAATTGGCTAGCCCATAGAAGTCAGAGGGTGGTAGTAGATGGAAAGTATTCAGCATGGAGCTCGGTGACCAGTGGTGTTCCACAAGGATCTGTTCTGGGACCTCTGCTCTTTGTGATTTTTATAAAGGACTTGGATGAGGAAGTGGAAGGCTGGGTTAGCAAGTTTGCCGATGACACGAAGGTTGCTGGAGTTGTGGATAGTGTGGAAGGCTGTTGTAGGTTGCAACGGGACATTGACAGGATGCAGAGCTGGGCTGAGAAGTGGCAGATGGAGTTCAACCTGGAAAAGTGTGAAGTGATTAATTTTGGAAGTTCAAATTTGAATGCAGAATACAGGCTTAAAGACAGGATTCTTGGTAGTGTGGAGGAACAGAGGAATCTTGGGGTCCACGTTCATAGATCGCTCAAAGTTGCCACCCAAGTTGATAGGGTTGTTAAGAAGGCGTATGGTGTGTTGGCTTTCATTAACAGGGGGATTGAGTTTAAGAGCCGCGAGGTTATGCTGCAGCTCTATAAGGCCCTGGTTCGACCACACTTGAAATATTGTGTTCAGTTCTGGTCGCCTCATTATAGGAAGGATGTGGAAGCTTTAGAGTGGGTGCAGAGGAGATTTACCAGGATGCTGCCTGGACTGGAGGGCATGTCCTACGAAGAAAGATTGAGGGAGCTAGGGCTTTTCGCATTGGAGCGAAGAAGGATGAGAGGTGACTTGATAGAGAGGTACAAGATGATGAGAGGCATAGATAGAGTGGATAGTCAGAGACTTTTTCCCAGGGTGGAAAGGGCTATCACCAGGGGGCATAATTTTAAGGTGATTGGAGGAAAGTTTCGGGGAGATGTCAGAGGTAGGTTCTTTACACAGAGAGTGGTGGGTGCGTGGAATGCACTGCCAGCGGTGGTGGTAGAAGCAGATACATTAGGGGCATTTAAGCGACTCTTGGATAGGTACATGGATGATAGTAGAATGAAGGGTAGGTAGTTAGTTTGATCTTAGAGTAGGTTAAAGGTTCGGCACAACATCGTGGGCCAAAGGGCCTGTACTGTGCTGTACTGTTCTATGTTCTATATATATATGGGCAGACTGAAACTCTGGTTGTCTGGTTTGGAGGTGCATGTTTGTAATGTGTGTCTCTGTAAATAAAAGATTATAAATGTGTAAAGATTAGGCTCCAGTTCTATTCTCTCTGCCTGATTATCTGAAATGTGACACCCCTATCCTAACTCACACCAAGTCCCATTCACTTATCACCCCATGCTGCTCACTGAGCTGCATCAGCTCCTGATCTGGCAATGTCTCTTAAAATTTTTGTCCATGCCTGCCATGGCCTCGCACCTCTTCATCTGTTCACCTGCTCCTTCCCTGTAGCCCTTCGAGATATCTGTGCTCCTCCAATTCTACCCCCTTTTTGCATCCCCGATTTTAATCATCCACCATTGGCAGCCTTGCCTTCAGCTGCCTGGGCCCCAAGTTCTGGAATTCCCTCCCTATACCTCGCCTCCTTTGAGACACTCTTTAAAACCTACCCGTTTGATCATGATGCTATCCTGATATCTCTACATGGCTCAGCGTTGCATTTTTTTTGGTAACGCTGCTGTTTTACTGCATTAAAGGCATCATGTAAATACAAGTTGTGGTTCACTTCTGTAAACCAGTCTTCATACTTAAGAAAGAACCTACATTGTGTAGCACCTTTTCAGGTCCTCAGGACATCCCAAAGTGATTCACAGCAAATGAAGTATTTTTGAAGTGCAGTTAGTGCTGCACAGGAATAGAACAGCCAGTCTCTGTGCAACAAGCTCCCAATAAGATGGTTAATCAAGTAATCTAATTTGTGAGTATATGGATGGTGCCCAACCAGTAGCATGAATGAACAGTTAAGATACTAGACCCAAATAAACATACAGAAATACTGTATCTAATACAGTACTTAATGGTAATATTAAATAGTGAGGCAGATAGGAACAGACTTCAGGAGCGCATAGGCAGACTGGTGAAATGGGCAGACACATGGCAGATGAAATTTAATGCAGAGAGGTGTGAAGTGATGCATTTTGATTGGAAGAATGAAGAGAGGAAATAAAAACTAAATGTTCCCACACCTGCTTTAAAATTGTACCCCAGAGACACCTGCGGGGCGGGTGGGCAGTGGGGTGTGTGTGTACACAAGTCGTTGAAAGTGGCAGGACAAGTCGACATCTCTGTTTAAAAAAGGTCCTTTGCTCTGTAAATTGCGACATACAGCACAGAAGCAAGGAACTTCTGTTAAACCTTTATAAAACACTGGTTCAGCCTCAATTGGAGTAATATATTTAATTTTGAGCACCACGCTTTAGGACGGATGCAGAAGTGATTTACTAGAATGAAGCCAGGGATGAGGGATGCCAGTTTTGTAGAGAGAACAGAGAAGTTAGGGTTGTTCTTGCAGCAGAGAAGATTAAGAGGAGATTGAATAGAGGTGTTTAAAATCATGAATGCTTTTGTGAGAGTAAATAAAGTTATACTGTTTGAAGTGCCAAAATGGTTGGTAACCAGAGGACACAGAGTTAAAGTAATTGGTAAAAGAGAAAACATTTTTTCACAGAGTTGTTGTGATCTGGAATGCCCTGCCTGGAAGAGTGTTGGAAGCCGATTCAATAGTAACATTCAAAAGTGAATTGGATAAAAACCTTAAAGGGTGAAAACTAACAGGGCCATGGCAAAAGAGCAGGGGAGTAGGATTAATTGAATTGCTCTACCAAAGAGCTAGTACAGGCACAATGGACCAAATTGTCTCCTGTCTGTATCACTATAAATATAACTTAGTGTTGGACAAGGAAGTCTGGCTGGGAACTTAGCTGAAAGGCAAAATGGAGGCTGTCAGTGTTTCACTGGAATACTTCCTGGCTTGTCATTTGCACGAATATTCAGTTTTGGCACTTGTTCTAATTTCACTCTTCGCAGTCCTGCCAAATAGCCGTTCCATTCGAGGCACACATCTCCTCGCAAACATCTCTCAGAAATTACGTTGATAAGTACCACTCGATTGCGTCACTGCTTGTAGTGCGGGAGTTTAAAAAGAAACTTGTCTGCTTGTTTTTGTTGGATCATGACGTTTGATCCAAGTCATTGAGGTAGTTAGCATTGAGGTTTCAGTAGTCTGAGTATCACAGTTAAATTATAATTAAACATTAAAATATCATGTTAATAAGCCATAGTACCTAGTCACGGATGATGCCTTCACCACACAGAACCAGTTATGGTCCTGGATGAATTGTTATTCATCCCAGGCTATTCCTTGCAGTCAGGTTGACACAGGAACATTTCAATTGCACTTGTAATTCCAAAGTTGCCAAGTACTTTTGTAAATGTGGGTAAATTCCATATCCCTGCAGTTAGGAACATTGGAATTGCCTGACGAGAAAAGCCCACAGTTCATCTAATTTACCTTTTACCGTCCTCTTGGTCACATGATACAACGATAATGGAGTTATTGACCAATCACAACAATCAATCTCTATCAATCAGTCTACCAAATAGCCCGACATGAGGTGAGGAAAACCCCCAGTGGTGGAGAGCTTTGGGAACCATAGTCACCAGACCTTCCCGAGCATGCTACACTCACCACATGTCATGACCAAAGTACTCATGTATTGGATCACAAAATAGTATTACCTGAAGGAATTCTATCTAATTTGTATTTGAATAAACCAACACTCTGCTTCCACTGTCTGCTTAGGGAGTCTGTTCCACAAAATAACCACTCGCTCACTGAAATGTTGTTTCCACAGATCAGCTTTTAATTTATTCCCTTCAAGCTTTTCCCAGGACCCGGGGACGGTCATCTCCCAGGGCTTAGCATAGTTATTTGTTATAATTTAATCATTTTTCAGGTATGGATCTATTTTTCTACCAGATCAATGCTGGACAAGGAAACGAGATGCACTTATTGGCTAGAGAAATGAGCCAGACACCCACCCAATGTAGGGAATTCTCTCAGGATTGATGGGAATCTTAATGTTATAAAATAGGTTCAATTCTGTGATCATCACGGTGGTGGTGGTGGTGGTGGGGGGGGGGGGGGGGGGTGGGATTGCTTAACAGCAGCACAGAATCTGAGGGCTAAAAACCCAAGCAGAGATGCTAATCACTGTCTGTGTTGAATCTTTGACCTGTCTGAGTTTCTTTCTTTCTCTCTGAAAACAGACACCGACCACTTTTTTTTAGCATGTCTGCCTGGCTGATGGAGATTTTCAAAATTATGAAAGGGTTAAATAAGGCACACATAAAGTAGATGTTTTTACTTGTGAAGGAGACCCATAGACAGAGCTAAGTGATCCCACAACCAATGAATCAGATTTAAGCTCTGCAGTCCTGCCACATCCAGTCATGGATGGTGGTGGACAATTAAACAGCTAACAGGAGGAGGTGGGTCCACAAATATCCCCATCCTTAATGATGGGGGAGCCCAGCAAATCAGTGCAAAAGACAAGGCTGAAGCATTTGCAGCCATCTTCAGCCAGAAGTGCCAAATGGATGATCCATCTCTGCCTCCTCCTGAGGTCCTCAGCATCACAGATGCCAGTCTTCAGCCAACTCAATTCACTCCACATGATATCAATAAATGGCTAAAGGCACCGGATACTGCAAAGGCTATGGGCCCTGTGTTCCAGTACAACTACAACACTGGCATCTACCTGGCAATGGAAAATTGTCCAGTTGTGTCCTATCTACAAAAGGCAGGACAAATGCAAGCTGGCCAATTACCACCCTATCAAACTATCATCAACAAAGTGATGGAAGGTGTCATGGAGACTGCTATCAAGCAGCACTTGCTCAGTAACAACCTGCTCACTGATGCTCAATTTGGGTTCTGCCAGGGCCACTCGGCTCCATACCTCATTACAGCCTTGGACAAAAGAGCTGAATTCCAGTGGTGAGGTTGTTAATTGTATATAAGTGGTTTAATTATATGCAGACGGAGGGTGTTAATTGGGGTCTTACTTGAGCACTTTTTAAGAGACACTGAGACCGGTGGAGGGTTTTGAGTGAGGAGCTACATGTTTATAATCCTTTTACTCTGTACAATAAATGTGAAACTGAGTAAAGATAGGCTCCAGCATCATCCTTCCATAACAAGCTTTTTGGAATTTAACAAGGTGAGCGTGACTGTCCTTGACATCAAGGTATGATTTGCCCAAGTGTGGCGTCAAGGAGCCCTAGCAAAGTTAGTCAATGGGAGTTGGGCAAAACTCGCCATTGGTTGGAGTTACACCTAGCACAAAGGAAAATGATTGTTGGAGACCAACTATCTCAGCCCCAGGACATCACTGAAGGAGTTCCTCAGGGTCCAATACTAGGTCCAATCATCTTCAGCTGCTTCATCAATGACCTTCTCTCTATCATAAGGTCAGAGGAGGGGGTGTTCGCTGATGATTGAACAGCGTTTAGTACCATTCGCAACTCATCAGTTAATGAAACAGTCCGTGTCCACATGCAGCAAGACCTGGACAACATTCAGGCTTGGGCTGATTAGTGGCAATAAAATTTGTGCCACACAAGCGCCAGATGATGAGCATCTCCCCATGACATTCAATGGCATTATGATCGCTGAATCCCCCACTGTCAACATCCTGGGGGTTACCAATGACCAGAAACTGAACTGGAGCAGCCATTTAAGTACTGTGGCTACAAGAGCGGGTCAGAGGCTGGGAATTCTGCAGTGAGCAACTCATCTCCTGACTCCCTAAAGCCTGTCCAGGGATAAGGCACAAGTCAGCAGTCTGATGGAATAATCTCTACTTGCTTGGATGAGTGTGGTTCCAACAACACTCGAAGCTTGATGCTATCCAGGACAAAGCTGCCCACTTGATCGACACCCCATCCACCACCTTAAACGTTGAATCCCTCCACTACTGGCGCGCAGTGTTTACCATCTGCAAGTTGCACTGCAGCAACTAACCAAGGTTCCTTCAACAGCATCTTCCAAACTCACGATCTCTACCACCTAGAAGAGCAAAGGACATCAGACGCATGGGAACACCACCACCTGCAAGTTCCCCTCTAAGCCACACACCATCCTGACTTGGAACTATAATCGCCGTGCCTTTACTGTCGCTGGGTCAAAATCCTGGACCTCGCTTCCTAACAGCACTGTGGGTGTACCTACACCACATGGACTGCAGCAGTTCAAAGAGGCAGCTTACCACCACCACCTCAAGGGCAATTCGGGGTGGGCAATAAATGCTGGCCCAGTCAGCGACACCACATCCCATGAACGAATGGGGCAAAAAACTTGGGGCCATAAATATAAGATAGTCACTAATAAATCCAAACAGGAATTCAGAAGAAACATCCTTACCCAGAGAGTGGTGGGAATGTGGAAGTGTATATGACAACGGGTAGTTGAGGTGAACAGAGCAGATGTATTTAAGGGGAAGCTAGAGAAGCACATGAAGCAGAAAGGATTAGAATGATATGCTAATAGAGTGGAGGAGGCTTGTGTGGGGCATAAACACTGAAATAGGCCAGTTAGACCGAATGGTCTGTTTTTGTGCTTTAACTGTTGTAATTCTATGGGTATAATTTCTTTTTGCAAAAAAGGAATGTAATGCTTTATTACATTCAGCCTTCACGAAAAATATACAGGCTGGCAGCTATGTTAGTTGTCACAAGTTGGATCCCCTCTTAAGTGCATGTACACTGCATGTCTCGCTGGTACTTATTTGGGTTTCGGCAAGGCAGTGTTCTGTGTGAACCTCAAATTCCACTGCTGGGGAAAGAGCTGCTGGCCGTTTGCACACACAACACACAATGTCTGTCCCACAAGCTGAATGTTAAACCTTTAGATGGTGTATTGGCTGCAATGTCTCCACACTGTCAACATTATAGTCAGGTTTAGATATGTGTGAAAAGTGTGCAGGAGTTCCAAGGAACTCGCTTGGAACTTTGTTTTGTCAAACTGAGTGTGCAGTGTCCAACAGAGATTCCTGTGAATTTAACTCTAGAGTCAGGTTGGGCACTGACTAAGGACTTGGGTAACATTTTGATATTGGTGTGAATTAGAAGCTAATTTGCGCCAATGTTAAAACGAAGAAGAGCAGAGGAGTTCCCCAGTGTCTTGAACCAATACATATCCATAAACTTGCAGCTAAGAAAAAACGATCTTATGGTCCTTTTATCTTATTGTTGTGTGTGGGATCGTGCTGTGCGCAAATTGACTGGTGCCTTTCCTACATTAGAGCAACGATTACACTTCAAAAAGTACCTCTTGGTTTTGGGATGTCCTGAGGATGTGATAGTTGTTATATAAATGCAGATTCTTCTCTTGATATAAAGGCAGATTTTATGATGCCCCATTGGCAGTAGATGCTGTATTTAAAATTGGGCTCATTTTCTGATGAAGCTTTTTGGGGAGAGGGCAGATTGAGGCCATGCTATAGCCACAGATGAATCATCTTTAACTGCAGTTTTTATCCAAATTGATATAATTCCAAAACTTCCACTGCTCAAAAGTAGTGCTTGACAATCTTTACTCTCTCTAATCTCCTCCAGCCCCACAACCCTCCAGGATCTCTGTGTTCCTCCAGTCTGGCCTCTTGAGCATCCCCAATTTTAGTTGCCACACCATTGATGGCTTGTGCCATCTGCTAACTCAGCACTAAGCTCTGGAATTCCCTCCATAAACCTCACCGCCTCTGTACATCTCTTTTCCTTGAAGACACTTTTTAAACCTACTTTTTGACTTAAATTTTTGGTCACCTGCCCCAATTTTTCCTCATGTGGCTCGATGTCTAATCTTGTATTATAACATTTCTATGAAGTGCTTTGGATTGTTTTATTCCATTAAGGGCATTCTGTAAATACAAGTTGCACTGAACCTCTTGACTAGGTGACTGGGGGACCTCCGTTTAACATATCATCCAAAGAATGTGTCTCTGGCAATGCAGCACTCCCTCCGTGTTAAACTGGAGTGTCGGCCTAGATTATGCGCTCACCTCTTGGAGTGGGGCTTGACCTGCAACTTAGTGACTGAGGCGAGAGTGTTGCTAACTGAGCGAAGCTGCTCTGTACAAGCGCATTTTGATGTGTGACAGGGTTGGTCTGTGAAGCAAAAGGTGACCCACTGAAACATTTGGATCCTTCACAAGATGCATTCATGGTATCACTCCAGAGACCCAGCACCCGTGCTATTTTGGCAGTGAAATGCAGGTTATACTTTGAGATGATCCAGCCCTCCACTCATTTGCATAGAGTTTTAATACAAATTATCCTGGGCATGTTTCCGGTTCTGCAAATTTTAACAACAATTTATGTTGTTACAGGCAATTGATTGCTCACCTGAAAGTTTTCTCTAAGTTTACCAACCCAAGGTCGCTTTACCTGGAACCCAAGCTGAAAGAATTATACACACAGGTAATCAATCCAGTACATGGCTCTGAGCACCTGTGATACATATATATCTCGCTTTTCCTGTGGTTAAGCGTCTCTTTTAAACTGTTCTTTACCTCCTGTTCTAGCTGTTGTGTCATCATTACCAGGATGTGCAGAAGATGGCTTTGGAATGTCTGCTCACCTACAAACACCCACACCTGCTGCCGTACAGGTAATGTTAACCTGTCCCGTGCCTTTGTAATAAGCCTTTATTAAATGGTTGGATTATTTATTTAACACTGGTGAATTCCCAAAACATTGCTTACTGGCAGGAATTAACAAAACGTTGTCTCTGCAATTGTGTTTTTGCTTGTGTTGTAGTTTCCAGTTCATCTGTTTGTCTGTGTTTTGTGTCTATCTCTTGTTTCTCTTTTTCCCTCTATCTTAAGTATGCCCCCCCACCCCTCCAATCTCTTGTTCATGCTGTGGTCTCTTGCTCTCTCATTGTCTGTGTCTTTCTCCGTCTCTGCAAATCTCTTACAGTGTGTGTTTACACATTTGTGTTAGCCTTCAGGCTTCAAGTTTGTGACTTTGGGAGGGAGCGAGCAGAATACTGGGAGGCAGAAAAGGTAGTCCCTAATCACAAAATTTAGAAAAACATATCAGTGGAGATTGTCCATTGTCCACTGGATGCGCTAAAATTGATGAAGAGCAAGTATTAGATAGGACCGGATCAGAAGCATCCGAGGATACTTGGGGCATAAGGGTGAAAATTGCGGAGGCATTGGTTATAATCTTCCAGTCCTCCTTAGATGCAGGTGTGGTAGCAGAGGGTTGGAGAATTGCAAATGTTCAAAAAAAGGGTGTAAAGATAAACCCAGCAACTGCAGGCCAGTCGGCTTAACCTCGGTAAAGCTTTTAGAAATGATAATCAGGGATAAAATTAACAGTCACTTGGACAAATGTGGATTAATTAGGGAAAGCCAGCATGAATTTAAGGGCAAATTGTGTTTGACTCGTTTGATTGAGAACTTTGAAGAAGTAACATGGAGGGTTAATGAGGGTAATGCATTTCATGTGGTGTACATGGACTTCCAAAAGGCATTTGGTAAACTGCCACATAATAGGCTTGTCATCAAAGTTGAAACCCATGGCATAAAAGGGACAGTGGCAGCATGGATATGAAGGTAGCTGAGGGACAGGAGACAGAGAGTAGTGGTGAGTGGTTGTTTTTTGGACTGGAGGAGGGTATATAGTGGGATTTCCCAAGGATTGGTATTAGGACCACTGCTTTTCTTTTTCTGTATTAAAGACCTAGACTGGAGTGTGCAGGGCACAGTTTCAAAATTTGCAGATGACACAAAACTTGGAAGTATTGTGAGCTGTGAGGAGGACAGCAATAGACTTCGAGTACGTGGACAGGCTGGTGAAATGGGCGGACGCATGGCAGATGAAGTTTAATGCAGGGAAATGTGAAGTGATTCATTTTGGTAGGAAGAACAAGGAGAGGCAATGTAAAATAAAGGATACAATTCTAAAGGGAGTGCTGAAGCAGATGAACCTGGGAGTATATGTGCACAAATTATCGAAGGTGGCAGGGCAGGTTGTGAAACTGGTTAAGGCATATGGCACCCTGGGCTTTATAAATAGAGGCATAGAATACAAAACCAAGTAAGTTTATGGTGGACCTTTCATGAAACACTGGTTCAGTCTTACCTGGAGTATTGTATCCAATTCTGGGTACCACACTTTAGGAAGGATGTGAAGGCACTGGAGAGGGTGCAGAAAAGATTCATGAGAATGGTTCTGGGGATGAGGAACTTCAGTTATGTGGATAAGTTGAAGAAGCTGGGGCTGTTCTGTTTTGAGAGGAGATTTGATAATAGGTGTTCAGAATCATGAGGGGTCTGGACAGAATAGATAGGCAGAAACTGTTCCCATTGTCGGAAGGGTTGAGAACCACAGGGCATGGATTTAAGGTGGTTGACAAAAGAAACAAAGGTGACATGAGGAAAATGCAGTGAGTGGTTAGGATCTGGAATGCGCTGCCTGCAAGTGTGGTGGAGGCAGATTCAGTTGTGGCTTCCAAAAGGGAATTAGATAAGCACCTGAAGGGGAAACATTTGCAGGGCTATGGTGAAAAAGCAGAGACTATCTGAGTAGCTCTGAGAGCCGACATGGACACAATGGGCCGAATGGCCGCCTTCTGAGCTGTAACCATTTTGTGATTCTATGATTATAGCTACAGTTACTTCTCCATATATTATAAGCAGATAAGGAATAGGGGGTGAAGCAGGCCATATGGCCCCTCAAACCTGTTCCACCATTCAGTCTCAACTCCACTTTCCGCGCGGTCTCTATATTCCTCGATTCCCTTACTGCCCAAGAATCTATTGATCTCAGTCTTGAATACACTGAATGATTGAGCATCCTTAGCTCTCAGGAGTGGAGAATCCCAAATATTCACTATCCTCTGAGTGAAGAAATTTCTCCTTACCTCACTTCTAAATGGCCAACCCCTTATCCTGAGACTACTACCCCTAGTTCTAGACTTTCCTGCTAGGGGGGAGAACCTCTGGTACACTGCAATGTAAATACTCAACTAAAAGCATTTTAAATAGAATGTGGAACTCGCTACACAGGAAGTCGTTGAGATGAGTAGTATAGTTGCATTTAAGAGGAAGCTGGATAAACACCTGAGGGAGAAAGGAATAGAAGAATATGTTACAAGGATATGTTGGGAAGAGATGAAGAGGGGTTGGAGGAGGCTCGTGTGCAGCACAGACACTAGCATGGACCTGTTGGGCTGAATGGTCTTTTTCTCTGCTGTAAAGAGAGTATAAAGGAGTCTATAGTCACGTCCGGTATGCCCCACCTGTACTTGTTTGTGTATGAACAGAACATACTGGACTAGGAAATCCGGTGGAAAGGGGTCTCGCCAAACTCGCCACCTAACCTCGGCCATGCGTCATGCTCCGTTTGGGTCTGGAGAGGCCGTTGGAAGCTCCTGGCCACAGTGGGTGGGAGCGTGGGTATTATGATCGAGAACCCTGCAGCACAGCATGTCTGAAACACCAAGTCCCTAGCGAAGCCAAGAAACCTGTCAGGAAGGTGGTTGGGTTCTTGGGAGGTACATTAAAAGACCCAAAAATGTTAACAATATTTTAAGCCTTCTCTGGATCCTTTCAGCTCTTCCTGCCACACCTCGCCCACCCATTGCATTTCTGATTTGTAAATGAGCAATAGACACCGTCGTAGACTATGTAGTATCGATACCTATTTCATGTGAACGTTGACCTGTTGTGCAGTGATAAAATGTAAGACGACAGAACTGTGTCTTGAGTTTTTTATTGCTGTGAGTACTTTACTTGGTTACTGCATAGTGGGAGATGTTTGTTTAGTAAATATACATGAGTGAGGAACATTTCCCTGGATCGTGTGTGAGGCGCTTTCCACTAAAACTAGTGCAAGTGGATAAAACAGTGCCACTATAACCAGATTAAGCAAGAATAGAAACAAAAACTGCTGGAAACTTTCAGGTCAGGTACCTCCTGATTCCCCAAAGCCTGTCCACCATCTACAAGGCACAAGTCAGGAGTGTGATGGAATACTCTCCACTTTCTTGGATGGGTGCAGCTCCAACAACACTCAAGAAGCTCAACACCATCCAGGACAAAGTAGCCACTTGATTTGACACCCCATCCACTACCTTCAACATTCACTCCCTCCACCACTGGCACACTGTAGCTGCAGTGTGTACGATCGATGAGATACACTGCAGCAACTCACCAAGGCTCCTTTGACAGCAGCTTCCAAACCCATGACTCTACCAACTAGAGGGATAAGGGCAGCAGGTACATGGGAACACCACCACCTGCACATTGCCCTCCAAGTCTCACACCGTGTTGACTTGGAACTATATTGGCCATTCCTTCACTGCCACTGGGTCAAAAGCCTGGAACTCCCTCCCTAACAGCACTGTGGGTGTACCTACCCCACACGGACTGCAGCAGTTCAAGAAGGCAGCTCACCACCACCTTCTCAAAGGCAATTAGGGATGGGTAATAAATGCTGGCCTAGCCAGCGACACCCACATCTCATGAATGAATGGGGAAAGAAGTATCTCTGGAGAGAGAAAACTATGCTTAGTAAAGGTGTAAAAACCTTACAAATGGTACAGAGGAGGTTTGCCAGGATGTTACCAGGGTTGAAGGGACATGGTTATGAGGAGACTGTTCTCCTTGGAACAGGGAAGCTAAAGAAGTGACCTGCTAGAGATTTTCAAGATCATGAGAGGTTTTGTTAGGGTAGGTAGAGAAAAAAAAATCCCTCAAGTAATTGGGTGAATAACTAGAGGCCATAGATTCAAAATCACTAGTAAAAGAGCTAGAGGGGAGATGCACATGTTTTCCACTTGGAGTTGTTGATCTGGAATGCTGCAACTGAAGAGGTGGCAGAAGCTGATTCCATAAATAATTTAAAAGGGAATTGGACACATACTTGAGGATAAGGAGCTTGCAGGGTAATGGGCAAAAAGCGGGATGTGCAAGTAAGCACAGCTGATCTTTCAAAGAGCCAGCACAGGCACGACTGGCCTCCTCTGTGCTGTCAGTTTCCATTAAACAGAGTTGATGTTTCAGCGTGGTGATTTTTCATCATAACCGATCTAGAGTATGATCTAGAGGCGGGAAAGCCTGCCACTTCTTGCTGGGGGTATAATACCATGGTGGTTATGTTATTGGACTAGTGCTCCGGAGCTCTGGACTAATGTTCCAGCGACACAAGTTCAAATCCCACCAGAGCAACTGAGAAATTTAAATTCAGTAAATGAAATAAGTCTGGAATAAACATCTAGTCTCAGTAATGGTGACCATGAAACTATTGTAAAAACCCATCTGCTTTGCTAACGTCCTTTTAGGGAAGGAAATCTGCCATCCTTATCCAGTCTGGCCTATGTGTGACTCCAGACCCACAGCAATGTGGTTGACTTTTAACTGCCCTCTGAACTGGCCTAGCGAGTAACTCAGTTGTATTCATGCAGGCGGTTCACCACCACAACCTTGAGGGTAAATAGGGATGGGCAGTAAATGCTGGTCTTGGCAGCGATGTCCATATCTTGTTAAAATTAAAAACAAATTTCCGAGTTCCAGCTCCTTTGGCCTTTAGTGGGTTGAGGTGTCAGTTGAGACTCTCTCAACACTTTTCAATTTTCTTATTGGAACAGACTCTGTATAATCCATTTAAGCATTATTGTTTTCTCTCATCTCTCCTGTTTGCAGCTGGATAATTATTCAAATGAGCTTAGCACTTTGTATTTCAGGCAGAATTAGCACCTGATCTAAACCAGGTCTTCTAGACCTGAAGACAAAACCAACTCTTAAATATCTAATCCGCTGAAGAAAATGTGAATGATTTAGACTGCGTTTTATGGAAAGTTTATAATCCAATTTCTGAAATCAGTGAAGAAAAATCTGTGTTTCCATTGACATTTCACATGTCTGGGATAATAATCTTAAAACCAGCTCTTGGTTTCTTGGTGCAGGGAAAATCTCCAGCGACTGCTGGAGGACAAGAACTTCAAAGAAGAAATAATTCACTTCAGCATCGCAGAGGAGATGACCATCGTGTCAGCCCCACACAGGAGTGAGCTCATCCCAATTATAATGAGGTAGGCAAAGCGGCTTGTAAATGTTTTTTTTTAAATATACACAAACCATACAGCATAGAATTCTATCCTTTTACAAATAAGGTGGCCAAAACTGTACACGGTACTTCAGATGTAGTTTCACCAAGGTCCTGTATAGCTGCAGTAAAACTTCCCTACTTTTACACTGTGTTCCCCTTGCAATGAATGCCAACATTTCATTTGCCTTCCTAATCACTTGCTGTATCTGCATGCTAACCTTTTGTGATTCATGTACCAGGACACCCGGATCTCTCTATCACTGAGTTCTGCAATCACTCTCCATTTAAATAATATACTGCTTTTCTATTCTTCCTGCCAAAGTGGAAAAGTTCACATTTTCCCATATTATACTCCATTTGCCAAATTTTTGCCCACTCACTTAACCTACCTATCTCCTTGTGTAGACGTTTTACCTCCTCTTAACAACTGACTTTCCTTCCTATCTTGTTGTCATTGGCAAATTTAGCTACTGTCCTTTTGGTCTGTTCATCCAAGTCATTGATCTAGATTGTAAATAGTTGAGACCCCAGCACTGATCCCTGTGGCACTCCACTAGCTACAGCTTGCCAATCTGAAAAAGATCCATTTATCCCTACTCTCTGCTTCCTGTTAGCTAACCAGTCCTTTATCCATACTAATATGTTACCCCTACACCACATACTCTTATCTTGTACAGTAACCTTATCAAATGCCTTTTGAAAATCTAAGTGCACCACATCTGCAGGTTCCCCTTTATCCACCTTGCTTGTTAGTTCCTAGAAGAACTCTAATAAATTAGTTAAACATACTTTCCCTTTCACAAAACCATGTTGACTCTTGAGTCTACATTGCGTCTACAGCACAGGAACAGGCCATTTGGCCTAACTGGTACATGCCAGTGTTCATGTTCCGCCTGATCCTTCTCCCATCCCTCTTCATCTCACCCTACCAGCGTATCCTTCTATTCCTTTCTCCCTCCTGTGTTTATGCAGCTTCCCCATAAATGCATCTACACTGTTCACCTCAGCTACTCCCATGGAAGTGAGCTCCACATTCTTACCGCTCTCTGGGTAAAGACATCTCTCCTGAATTACCTTTTGGATTTATTAGTGACTATCTTATATTTATGACAAGTGGAAACATCTCTACCCTATTTGAACCCATTCATAATTTTAAAGACCTCTATTAGGTCACCTCTCAGCCATGTCTGATTTTACAAAAATGTGTTATTCATTGAACTCTTGCACAAGGGGAAGTTTTTCACCAGTTCAGTACTTCACTGGAGCGTGTAACTCCGTCCTGACCTTCCTTCCTTCTACAGTGCAGTTAACATTTAGTTTTATATACAGCGACAGTTAGTTTTAAGCACTGCAGCCAAGAGGTTTGCAGGGTTATGGGGAAAGAGCAAGGGATTGGGTTTAATTGGATAACTCTACCAAAGAGCTGACATCGGCTCAATGGGCCGAATGGCCACCTCCTGTGCTGTATCATTTTATGATTCTAAGTTAAGATGTGAGACGTTGGTAAACAAATGCTGCATGTCTTTGTATTTGCTTTGTCTATTTTTGGTCATTTCTATCCGTCTCTCTATTTTTCTAATTCGGAGGTCTGAAGTGTGTATTCTTGACACATTAAATATTCTTGCGTTTCGTGCTTTCTACTCACTGCTTTCAGTGGTCACTGTTATCAACCCAGCATTTAATCAACAGTGACCACAAATTTAGTACCATGTTCAGTTCTGGCTGCCAAGACTCAAGGGACCACTCTACTGCCAGAGACAGAACAGGGAAGAGTCTCGAGGCTGGTCCTGAATGTCAGAGGGTCTGGGGGGCAGGGTTAGATGTCAGGATAAAAACAAAAAGGGCTGGAAATACTCAGCAGGTCTGGCAGCATCTGTGGCGAGAGAAGCAGAGTTAATATTTCAGGTCAGTGACCTTTCATTATTGGTCCATTCTGATGAAAGGTCACTGACCTGAAACGTTAACTCTGCACAGATGCTGCCAGACCTGCTGAGTAATTACAGCACTTTTTGTTTTTATTTCAGATTTCCAGCATCCGCAGTATTTTGCTTTTATTATAGATATCAAGCTGTTGTTCACATCCACAGCAATCAGTATGTGGAATACTAACAGCAGCGTTCACTTGGAACATTTTGCCATTTTAAAAGGAACTCTAAGATGCTTCACAAGAACTTAATAGTCAAACTTTGACGCTAAGCCAGAGGAGTGAATGTTCAGACAGGTGACGAAAAGCTTGATCAAATAATTTGCTTTATCAAGTGTCTTAAAAGAGGTGGACAGGTTTAGGGAGGGAATTCCAGAGCTTGGGGCAGGGTCAGCTGAAAGCACGGCCACCAGTGGTGGAACGATGAAAATTGGGAATGCTCAAGAGGTCCGAATTGGGACAACAGAGATCTTGGAGGGTTGTAGGACTGGAGGAGATTACAGAGGTAGGGAGGAGGGTGTGAGGCCACGGAAGGATTTTAAAATTGAGGTGTTGATAGACTGGGAGCCAGTGTAAATCTGTGAGCGCAGTGGGGGTGATGGGTGAACGGGACTTGGTGCAAGTTAGGATGCGGGGCAGCAGAGTTTTAGATGCGCTTAAGCTAACAGAGAGTAGAGCGTGGGAAGTTAGTCAGGAGAGCTTTGGAATAGTCGAGTTTGGAAGGTTTCCTTCCGCAGATGAACTGAGGCAGGGACAGAGATGGATGATATTGAGCTGAAAGTTGGCAGTTTCGATCGAGCAGCAGAGGCAAAAATCTTGATAGCATTTTGAAGAAAATGTGGTTGTTGCCTTGTGGGGTCTGTATGTATTCCTGGGTGGCTGTACTAAAGTGTTAGACTTACACATCTCATTATTTTCTGACGAAAAGCTATTGCTGTCTTCAAAAGTAAATTACAATTCTTCCTTGTTAAAAAAATTCCTCCTCTTTATTTAAAGGATCCTTTACGGACGCATGAGGAGCAAAACTGGGAGCAAAACACAAGGCCGAGCTGCAGCACGGACCCGCATGACCATCGTGCTAAACTTCCTGGCTGGCTCGTTGCCTGAGGAGATACAAGTTTTTCTGGACCTTCTGCTTGAGCCAGCAAAGCATTTGATGCAGGGTATGCGCTAGTGGGACTCTGCAGATTCTATTATTTATACTTTAAACTGCTGTTTCCTTTCCCTGCCTCTATACTTAAAAACTGCTGCCTTGATTAACTTTTTCCACTTCTCAAGGGTCATCGGCCTGAAAGGTTACCTCTATCCCTCTCGCCACAGATGCTGCATGACCTCTGAATGTTTCCACTATTTTCTGTTATCTATTTCCAGCATCTGCAATGTTTTGCTTTGGTACTGCTGTTCCTTCTGTGATGCGTGCAGAGAAGTCATCTGTCTTCATACCTATTGTAAAAAGAGAATGTAGTATGTGTACATTTTAAGTTCATGATTTTTAATGCAGACTTTGCAAACTAGATTTAGGATCCCCAATTTAAAGCCATCGAGGCTGATGTTTGCTGTCTACTTTGTCTCCAATTTGTTCTTTCCCACACATTGAAATCATGTTAACCTTCAGATAATCCCATTGATCGCTATCCAGTTAACCGCTGTGAGGTTTATGATGTGTTAGACATGGACAGTTTAAGCCCCTCACTGTCACATAACCTCCGGTATAAAAACAGAAAGCGCTGGAAATACACAACAGGTCTGGCAGCATCTGTGGAGAGAGAAGCAAAGTTAACGTTTCAGGTCAGTGACCTTTCATCAGAACTGGCAGAGTTTAGAAATCTAATAGGTTTTGAGCAAGTGAAAGGGGGGGGGGGATGTGGGGAAGAAGAATAAAAGGAAAGGTCTGTGATAGGGCAGAGGGCAGGAGAAACTAAATGACAAAGAGGTCATGGAACAGAAGGCATTTGTCTTGAGAGTGTGTTAATGGCAGAATAATGAACAGCTCTGTCCAAAAACAAAAACATGAAAAACAAGTTTAAGACTGGCACATGGTTAAAAAAACAATCAAAATGCAAGTCATGGTCTGAAGTTGTTGAACTCAATGTTGAGTGCAGAGGGCTGTAAAGTGCCTAATCGGGAGATGAGGTACTGTTCCCTGAACTTGTGTTGAGCTTCACTGGAGCCCTGCACTGTTTTGAAAGCCTCTAGTACCTGCTCTCTAGGATCAGGCGCGAATACTGGTCATAGTCACACTGCCCTGCACTTTCCCCATAGCCCATATCAATCCCAAACTAATCCCACTGCCCCACTCACTCCCCATAGCCCTGCATCGATCCCAAACTAATCCCACTGCTCTGCTTTCTCCCCATAGCCCATATCAATCCCAAACTAATCCCACTGCCCCACTCTCTCCCCATAGCCCTGCATCAATCCCAAGCTAATCCCATTGCCCCACTCTCTCCCCATAGCCCTGTATCAAGCCCAAACTAATTCCACTGCCCCGCTTTCTCCCCTTAACCCTGTATCAATCCCAAACTAATCCCACTGCCCCGCTTTCTCCCCTTAGGCCTGTATTAATCCCAAACTAATCCCACTGCCCCGCTTTCTCCCCTTAGCCCTGTATCAATCCCAAACTAATGCTACTGCTCTGCTTTCTCCCCATAGCCCATATCAATGCCAAACTAATCCCACTGCCCCGCACTTTCCCCATAGCCCATATCGATTCCAAACTAATCCCACCGTCCCACTCTCTCCCCATAGTCCTGTATCAATCCCAAACTAATCCCACTGCCCCGCACTTTCCCCATAGCCCTGTATCAATCCCAAACTAATCCCACCGTCCCACTCTCTCCCCATAGCCCTGCATCGATCCCAAACTAATCCCACCGTCCCACTCTCCCCATAGTCCATATCGATCCCAAACTAATCCCACCGTCCCACTCTCTCCCCTTAGGCCTGTATTAATCCCAAACTAATCCCACTGCTCCGCTTTCTCCCCTTAGCCCTGTATCAATCCCAAACTAATCCTACTGCTCTGCTTTCTCCCCATAGCCCATATCAATCCCAAACTAATCCCACTGCCCTGCTCTTTCCCCTTAGCCCTGTATCAATCCCAAACTAATCCCACTGCCCCGCACTTTCCCCATAGCCCATATCGATTCCAAACTAATCCCACCGTCCCACTCTCTCCCCATAGTCCTGTATCAATCCCAAACTAATCCCACTGCCCCGCACTTTCCCCATAGCCCTGTATCAATCCCAAACTAATCCCGCCGTCCCACTCTCTCCCCATAGCCCTGCATCGATCCCAAACTAATCCCACCGTCCCACTCTCCCCATAGTCCATATCGATCCCAAACTAATCCCACCGTCCCACTCTCTCCCCATAGTCCTGCATCAATCCCAAACTAATCCCACTGGCCCGCACTTTCCCCATAGCCCTGTATCAATCCCAAACTAATCCCACTGCCCTGCTGTCCCTCCACTATTTGTTTTACATTTGATCTTGGGATTGGGCACCACAGACACGGCAGTATTTCTTGACCATCCCTGGTTGCCCTGTGAATATTAAGTCAACTTCCCAGTATCGAACTGGAGCCAAGTAGGCCAGACTGGGCAAAGATGGCAGGCTCCCTTCCCTGAGGGACATTAGTGAGCCAGGAAGGTTTTGCAGAGAACCCAGAAGCTTTTGTCATTATTTCTGATTCCAGCCACAAATCACCAGGTTGATTGAATTTAGTTAAACAATTTGCCCTGGTGGGATTTGAACACATGACCTTTGGATTGCAAGTTGATTTTTTTTTTTACATTGACTTCAAGTAAATGAAAGCACTGCAGCAGCATTAACGCTGTAACTCACCTCAGGGTTCAATTGTGGTGTTTAGTGTGATATAATTCAACAGCTTGCTTTGAAAAGTCCAAGTCTGGGGTCAAACAGCTTTGTGCTTGTCAAAGTCCTTATGTGTTACAAAAAAGGCTACTTAAAAACTCTGTTGTGCGACGGCAGGAGAACATGTAATGTTTATAGTAACAAAAACAGAAATATTGAGTTTGGGGTTTGTGTTGCATGTTTCAGACAACCTTTTAATCTTACTTGCTTCAGAATCCTGTCTGTGTGCAGTGTTACAGTCAGTAAAAGCCCTGGATATGTCAAAGGTTTTACCCCTGGGACGTCAGCACAGCCTGCTAAACGGCATTGAAGTGGTGATGAAAAAGCTGGGCCATCTAATCAAAGACTATCTGCCTAAACTGCTCCAGATCGTCCTGTGCATGACTGTATCAGTATCTCAAATTCTTCAGCTAAGAGACCAGGTGAGCACAGTACATACAGTATTTGGCACATACTCAGGTGTCAGCTGTAGCTTAGTGGGTAACGCTGTCGTCTGAGTCAGAAAGTTCTGGGTTTAAGTCCCATTCCACAGACGTGAGCATGTAATCCAGGCCAATGCTCCCAGAGCAGTATAGCAGGAGTGCTGCACTGCCAAAGGTGCTGTCTTTCAGATGAGGCATCAGACCGAGGCCCCATTTTCCCTCCTGGGTAGATGTTACAGATCCCGTGGCACTATCCAAAGAGGAGCAGGGGAGGTTTTTGTGGTGCCCTGGCCAATATTTATCCCTCAATCAAGATCTGTAAACCAGCTATCCTGATCATCGCATTGCCGTTTGTGGGAGTTTGCTGTGCGCAATTTGGCTGCTGTGTTTCTCCCATATTACGGCAGTGACCACACTTCATTTCATTGGCTGTTAAGTGCTTTGGGATGTCCTGAGGCTGTGAAAGGTGGAATTATAAATGCAAGTCCTTTGCAGTATTACTAAACCATGGTGAGAAAACTAATTTCTCAAAGGGGTTCATTTCCCTTTGAGTTACCCCCTTCCTGCTAAATCTTGCACTGGTGTGTTTTACCAACAACATAATGGATTGGTAGCTTAAAAGTTCTTGCACCATGTTTTGTAGTTCTAGATTCACCATAGCGATGTTCCTGCCTGCTGTAAATCAGGCATTGGACCCTCTTGGTGCTTGGCACTAGGCTATAGCTCGGGATTAGCATTGTGATTGCATGGATGAGCCAGCTGACAGGCAAATGCTGAGGACGACTTGGTGCAATGCAGCACTGACAATCTGTGAGGATTATCGAGAAAAGTGAAAGAGGGGGATGAATTGAGCCTCAAAAAATGATTCCTTTCTCTCACTTCTAAAGTTTAAAAGTACAGGATAGCCACCTATAATTAATTAACAGATCAAAATGGGTAAATAACATGAGTATGCAAGAAAGGTGCTGGATTTGATGAATCTATCCCCATAGCTTGTGAGCATATGTATATATGATGGGGTGAATTTCTCGTTCACTCAGAAGCAGTTAGTTAATTTAAATTCATACTTTACTAGCATAGTTACAAGTGCGAACTTACAAAATTTTATGTGTTTTGGATTCCAAGCTTTGCTGAATCTCAGACAATAGGGCTCAATGTGTATTCCTTCTAGCTGAATGTTGTGTTGAAAATTGATCCAGTAAAATTAGATTTTCAATACAAAGCAGAAATTCCATGCAAAAGTGTTTCAACACATAATACTGTGCCAAATTAGCGGCTGCATAACCTCTGGTTGAGTGTTACTGACAGTTACTTTATGCTTAAATGTTTTAACTGTTCTGCAAAGTTCCAAATATCAGCCGATTTCAGGATGAATGATTAGAAATCAATTTGTATAATGTGTTGAATTTCTTCTCTTCCCCCTCCCTGCCCTCCTATTTTGAGTCAAACATCCTTATTCAAGGTGATGAGGACTTTGGCATCCAAAGTCTGTAATAGCCAACTCGCAGCTCCGGCACAGTGTGGGTTTAATGTTTAGTTTAGATTAGTTTAGAGATACAGCACTGAAACAGGCCCTTCGGCCCACCGAGTCTGTGCCGACCATCAACCACCCATTTATACTAATCCTACACTAATCCCATATTCCTACCACATCCCCACCTGTCCCTATATTTCCCTACCACCTACCTATACTAGGGGCAATTTATAATGGCCAATTTACCTACCAACCTGCAAGTCTTTTGGCTTGTGGGAGGAAACCGGAGCACCCGGAGAAAACCCACGCAGACACGGGGAGAACTTGCAAACTCCACGCAGGCAGTACCCAGAATTGAACCCGGGTCGCTGGAGCTGTGATGCTGTGGTGCTAACCACTGCGCCACTGTGCCACCCATATGGAATATGTGGAATGTGGAATAAAAGCCTCTTGGGCAGCCTCTCTTGCACTAGTATGACATTCCAATTCTTCACTGATTTAAGCTCATGTTTTCCTCCTGTTGACTAAGGACAGAGAACATAGAGTAAACATTGGTGTATTGGTAGAAAGCACTGATCTCCACTGTGGCTCAGTAGCAATCTCGCCTCTGAGTCAGAAGGTCGTGGGTTAACACCCCACTTCAGCGACATAAGCACAGAATCCCAGTGCAATACTGAGCGAGTGCTGCACTGGCAGAGACGTTGTAAGGATAGGAACAAGGCCCAGTCTGGATATAAAAGATCCCACTGCTATTTTGAAGACGAGCAAAGGTGTGCTCCCCTGTGTTCTGGGCAAATATTTAACCCTCAACCAACATCACTAAAACAGATTATTTAGTCATTGCTGTTTGTGGAAGCTTGCACAAATTGGTTGCCACATTTCCCTACATTTAATCGTGACTACACTTCAAAAGTACTTCATTAGCTATAAAGCACTTTGGGATATCCAGGGATGTGCAAGGTGCTATTTAAATGCAACTTTTTCCCCCAGAAATTCAGTGTTTTGTGTTGCATTTGCAACATAGTATTCATTTCTTAAAAATTATCATTGGTTTAGATTACGCAATGTCGAGTCATGCAAAACTTTAATACAGTTAGTAGCCCCATCCACTTTAAAATGATCAGGACTTTTGCCCTTGTTTGTATTTCTGCTTTCCAGCATGTT
This sequence comes from Heterodontus francisci, assembly GCF_036365525.1. NCBI lineage: Eukaryota > Metazoa > Chordata > Chondrichthyes > Heterodontiformes > Heterodontidae > Heterodontus > Heterodontus francisci. The sequence goes on from NC_090388.1 coordinate 7,100,145, forward strand.
GGGGCTGCATGTTTCCATTCTTCGTTCACCCTCCAGGGATCTGTCTGCTGCTCCTCCTGATCAGATGACCCCTCTTAGTCCTTGTCCCTTTCATAAAGAAACCAGATTTGATTGAGTTCATAAGTTACCATAGTGTGATTTGGACTCGTGTCAGCCATGGCTCAGTTGGTAACACTCTCACTTCTGAGTCAGATGGTTGCGAGTTCAAGTCCCGCTCCAGGACTTGAGCGCAACAATTTAGACTGACGCTCCATTGCAGTACTGAGGGAGTGCTGCACCGTCAGAAGTGTCATCTTTCGGATGAGACATTAACATGACCCCAGGACGTAAAAGATCGCATGGCACTATTTCGAAGAAGAGCAGGAGAGTTTCCCTCTGGTGTCCTGGGCCAATATTTATCCCTTAATCAACATCACAAAAAAACAGATTATCTGGTCATTATCACATTGCTATTTGTGGGATCTTGCTGTGTGAAAACTGCTACCGTGTTTCCTACATTACAACCGTGACTACACTCCCAAGTAATTCATTGGTTGTAAAGCTCTTTGAAACATCTGGTGGCTGCATAAATGCAATTTATTTTTATTTTTCTCATGATTTCTCTACCTTCAGGAGCAGAAGCAGGACACGACTGAACCCTTTAAGTTTGTGATGCAATATGTTGTATAGGACTGCAATTTTTATAATTACGGATCTGCTATGTTTTCATTTTCCTTGTCTTACCTACAGATCCAGCCAAGGTGCATAAACCAGCTGAAATATTTGAGGCGTCTGGGAATAAATCAGATTGCTGCTTTCTTTTCTGACTTTGAGTCCTATGCTTTCACGGTGGACGAGACAGACGCAGTGTTTCATGGCGTAGTGTGGCCACAGGTAACAGTCGCTCCATTGCGGTCAGCTGTCACTCTGCTCCTTCGTATCGATGATGCACCCGCATAACTCGACCGTGAAAGAACATTGGATTTTTGACGGAGGGCCTTTACAAAGGAACAGGAGGAGGCATTCAGCCCCTCAGTCCTGTTTGGTAATTCAGTGCGATTATGGCTGATCTGTATCTTAACGCCATTTACCGCCTTGGGTCTGTAAATCCTTAATCCCCTTTCTCATAAGAAATCTTAATCTCAGTTTTGAAATTTTCGGTTGACCCCCAGCATCCACAACCTATTGAGGGAAAGAGTTCCAGATTTCCACTACCCTTTATGTGAAGAAGTGCTTCCTGACATCATCCCTGAATGACCTGGCTCTAACTTTTAAGATATCCCCTTCCCAGAACACAGTTTCACTCCAAAATAAAAACAGAAAGTGCTGGAAATACTCAGCAGGTCAGGAAGCATCTGTGGAGAGAGAAGCAGAGTTAGTGTTTCGAGTCTGTGACCTTTCATCGGAACACAGAGCCCTGTTGATTTATTTTAGGGCGTGATTTGGGTGCATGTTTTCAAATAAAATGGATGCAGGCTGTCACAGGTAACTTCTAAACTGCCCAATTGTTACAATGGAGTGCTTTATTTATACATCTACCTTGTCCTATTTACAGATCAGCAGGCTTGCCTCGGAAGGACAGTATTCTCCAACTCCTCTCATGAAACTGGTTCATATCTGGAGTAAGAATTCTAGGTGAGAAAAACTTAAAAGTAAAACTTGAGCTCCTCTGCATCCATTTATTTAGTGGATTCAGCAAGTCTTGGAGCTCCAATATATTAAAATTCTTCCTGGCAAATTTTGTGAAAATGCAGCTGAAGCTACATAGAGCTTAATGGGTTATTTTATACTTATATTTATATCCATTATGGGCTATTCATGCTTTTTGCTAAAAGCACCTCCCTGACCTTATCAGAATTGCAGACTCTTGCTTAATATGTAATGGCCAATATAAATTCACCTTATCGGAAGGTTATCTCGAGGCATTAATTGTTGATTAGGACCAATGCCCCAGCTTCAAATGGGGCCTCTCTTAGTTAGTAACTAACCGAAGACTGGAATCATTAGTAATTATCTGCCACTGCAAAGCCTGTGCTGATAACTAACGAACTAACTAGCTCAAGGCTCTATTGATCAGTAACTAATGGAAACCTCTGTTGATTAGTAACTATTTAGGTAGGTGGTGGCATAGTGGTATTATCAGTGGACTAATACCCAGAGACCCAGGGTATTCCTCTGGGGACATGGGTTCGAATCCCACCACAGCAGAAGGTGGAATTTGAACTTAATAAAATCTGGAATTAAAAGCTAGTCTAATGATGGCCATCAAACCATTGTCAATTGTTGTAAAAACCCATCTGGTTCACTAATGTCCTTTAGGGAAGAAAATCTGCTGTCCTTACCTGGTCTGGCCTACATGTGACTCCAGACCCACAGCAATGTGGTTAATTCTTACATGCCCTCTGAAATGGCCTAGCAAGCCACTCAGTTGTACCTAACCGCTACAAAGTCTATAAAAAGGAATGAGACCGGACGGACCACCCGGTATCGACCTTGGCACCGGAAACGACAACGGCAAACCCAGCCCTGTCGACACTGCAAAGTCCTCCTTACTAACATCTGGGAGCTTGTGCCAAAGTTGGGAGAGCTGTCCCACAGACTAGTCAAGCAACAGCCTGACATAGTCATACTCACGGAATCATACCTAACAGACAATGTCCCAGACACTGCCATCACCATCCCCGGGTATGTCCTGTCCACCGGCAGGACAGACCCAGCAGAGGTGGTGGCACAGTGGTGTACAGTAGGGAGGGAGTTGCCCTGGGAATCCTCAACATCGCCTCCGGACCTCATGAAGTCTCATGGCATCAGGTCAAATATGGGCAAGGTAACCTCCTACTGATTACCACCTACCGCCCTCCCTCAGCTGATGACTCAGTACTCCTCCATGTTGAGCACCACTTGGAGGAAGCACTGAAGGTGGCAAGGGCACAAAATGTACTCTGGGTGGGGGACTTCAATGTCCATCACCATGCGTGGCTCGGTAGCACCACTACTGACCGAGCTGGCCGAGTCCTAAAGGACATAGCTGCTAGACTGGGTCTGCGGCAGGTGGTGGGGGAACCAACACGAGGGAAGAACATACTCGACCTCGTCCTCACCAATCTGCCTGCCGCAGATGCATCTGTCCATGACCGTATTGGTAGGAGTGACCACCGCACAGTCATTGTGGAGACGAAGTCCCGCCTTCACATTGAGGATACCGTCCATCGTGTTGTGTGGCACTATCACGGTGCTAAATGGGATAGATTTCGAACGGATCTAGCAATGCAAAACTGGGCATCCATGAGGTGCTGTGGGCCATCAGCAGCAGCAGAATTGTACTCAACCACAATCTGTAACCTCATGGCCCGGCATATCCCCCACTCTACCATTACCATCAAGCCAGGAGACCAACCCTGGTTCAATGAAGACTGCAGAAGGGCATGCCAGGAGCAGCACCAGGCATACCTAAAAATGAGGTGTCAACATGGTGAAGCTACAACCCAGGACGACTTGCATGCCAAACTACGTAAGCAACATGCGATAGACAGAGCTAAGCGATCCCATAATCAACGGATCAGATTTAAGCTCTGCAGTCCTGCCACATCCAGCCGTGAATGGTGGTGGACAATTAAACAACTAACAGGAGGAGGTGGCTCCACAAATATTCCCATCCTCAATGATGGGGGAGCCCAGCACATCAGTGCGAAAGATAAGGCTGAAGCATTTGCAACAATCTTCAGCCAGAAGTGCCGAGTTGATGATCCATCTCGGCCTCCTCCTGAAGTCTCCAGCATCACAGATGCCAATCTTCAGCCAATTCGATTCACTCCACATGATATCAAGAAACGACTGAAGGCACTGGATACTGAAAAAGCTATGGGCCCTGACAATATTCCGGCAATAGTACTGAAGACCTGTACTCCAGAACTTGCCGCACCCCTAGCCAGGCTGTTCCAGTACAGCTACAACACTGGCATCTACCCTGCAATGTGGAAAATTGCCCAGGTATGTCCTGTACACACAAAGCAGGACAAATCCAACCCGGCCAACTACCGCCCCATTAGCCTACTCTCAATCATCAGTAAAGTGATGGAAGGTGTCATCAACAGTGCCATCAAGCTGCACTTGCTTAGCAACAACCTGCTCAGTGATGCTCAGTTTGGGTTCCGCCAGGGCCACTCAGCTCCTGACCTCATTACAGCCTTGGTTCAAACATGGACAAAAGAGCTGAACTCAAGAGGTGAGGTGAGAGTGACTGCCCTTGACATCAAGGCAGCATTTGACCCGAGTATGGCATCAAGGAGCCCTAGCAAAACTGAGGTCAATGGAAATCAGGGGGAAAACCCCCCGCTGGCTGGAGTCACACCTAGCGCAAAGGAAGATGGTTGTGGTTGTTGGAGGTCAATCATCTGAGCTTCAGGACATCACTGCAGGAGTACCTTAGGGTAGTGTCCTAGGCCCAACCATCTTCAGCTGCTTCATCAATGACCTTCCTTCAATCATAAGGTCAGAAGTGGGGATGTTCGCTGATGATTGCACAATGTTCAGCATCATTCGCAACTCCTCATACTGAAGCAGTCCATGTAGAAATGCAGCAAGACCTGGACAATATCCAGGCTTGGGCTGATAAGTGGCAAGTAACATTTGCGCCACACAAGTGCCATGCAATGACCATCTCCAACAAAAGAGAATCTAACCATCTCCCCTTGACATTCAACGGCATTACCATTGCTGAATCCCCCACTATCAACATCATAGGGGCTACCATTGACCGAAAACTGAACTGGAGTAGCCATATAAATACCGTGGCTACAAGAGCAGGTCAGAGGCTAGGAATCCTGTGGTGAGTAACTCACCTCCTGACTCCCCAAAGCCTGTCCACAATCTACAAGGCACAAGTCAGGAGTGTAATGGAATACTCTCCACTTGCCTGGATGGGTGCAGCTCCAACAACACTCAAGAAGCTCGACACCATCCAGGGCAAAGCAGCCCGCTTGATTGGCACCCAATCTACAAATATTCACTCCCTCCACCACCGACGCACAGTGGCAGCAGTGTGTACCATCTACAAAATGCACTGCAGCAATGCACCAAGGCTCCTTCGACAGCACCTTCCAAACCCGCGACCTCTACCAACTAGAAGGACAAGGGCAGCAAATACATGGGAACACCACCACCTGCAAGTTCCCCTCCAAGTCACACACCATCCTGACTTGGAACTATATCGCCGTTCCTTCACTGTCACTGGGTCAAAATCCTGGAACTCCCTTCCTAACAGCACTGTGGGTGTACCTACCCCACATGGACTGCAGCGGTTCAAGAAGGCAGCTCACCACCATCTTCTCAAGGGTAATTAGGGATAGGCAAATGCTGGCCTGGCCAGTGACGCCCACATCCCGTGAATGAATTAAAAAAAACTATCTGAAGCCTGTGTTTGTTTGGAATGGACTGTAAACTGTACTAGTTAGTAACTAACTGAAGGTTCCACTGGTCAGTAACTAATGGAACCCTCTATTGATTAGTAACTGGCTGAAACTACTGGTCAACAATGCCCTGTGTTAAAACATTCCCTATTCTAATAACCTCAGTGTGAAACATTTCTCTGAAGTTGCTGCTTTTCTAGTGAGAATCCTGAGTCTATGCCCACTTGTTACCAATTCACCAGTCAATGGGATAATATGTCATTAGGTAGAGTCTCAAAACCTTTTGTGAATTTAATGTTCTCTATTCTGGTGGAAAAAGCGCCATTCTTTTTGAAGCTTTGTATCTAACCTCTGATTCTGAGTAACTTTCAACATTGTATTAAACTCTTGTGAAGTGTAAAGTTAGGTAGCAGCTCCTCCTGTTGGTGTGCTGACTGCACTGTATTGTGATGATTTATTGAGCTTGCTGTGCATATTTTCCAGGTACTTCCCCCTCCTTGCGAAGCAGCTGCCCGATCACCCAGAGTTTGACGTTCTGACCAATGTCTTTGCCTTGTTGTCGTCCAAGAGTGTCGCAGAACCCACGGCGATGGTTGTCATGGATATTGTCGACAATCTGCTGAGCACACCTGACTTCACGCCAACAGCTCATGTAAATGGCCTGACCGTGAACGATGCAGCCTTTCCCGAACCTTCTGCCATTGCAGAAGGTACTGCAGCTCCCAATGTTGTGCCGCCATGTTTCGGGGTAGTGGTTCATCTTACTGGACTAATCAGAGAAATTGAGTTTTGGATCGCACCAGGGCAGTTTGATAATTTATTCAATTTAAAAAATAAAAAAAATCTGGAAATAAAAGGCTGGTCTCAATAAAGGTGACCATGAAGCTGTCGGATTGTTGTCAAAAACCCAGCTGGTTCACTAAAGGCCTTTAGGGAAGGAAATTTGTGTCCAGTTTCACAACAATGTAGTTGATGGTTAACAGCCATTGGACCACTTGGTTATATCAAACCCACGACTGGTGGTTCAAGAAGGCGGCCCACTGTCACTTTCTCAGGGTATCCAGAGATGGCAATAAATGCCAGTCATGCCAGCGATACCCACATCCTGATAATGAATTAAATTAATTTGCAAACTCTTATGCTCCAAATCTTTGATCACCTTTGAACTGTTTGTAACCATTAAGTTATGCAAAGGTAAATTTATAATCTCGTGGCTTGGATGCACAATGTCCAGCACCTGAGAGCGGGTGCAAACTTCCCACAAACACAAGTGAAAGATTTTGATTTGCTTATCAGACTCTAGGACTCTGAGTTGCAGTCAGGTGTCTGAAAATCGGATGTTCATTCAGTTAAAGGTAATTGGCGAAAGGACCAGAGGGGGACGTGAACAGAATTTCTTTTCATCTAGTGAGTTGTTGTGATCTGGAACGAACTGCCTGAAAGGGCGGTGGAAGCAGTTTCAATGATAACTTTCAAAAGGGAATTGGATAAATACTTGAAGGGGAAAAATTTGCAGGGCTATGGGGAAAGAGTTGGGGAGTGGGACTAATTAGACAGCTCTTTCAAAGAGCTAGCACAGGCACGATGCTTAAGTTTATTTAGAGATACAGCACTGAAATAGGTCCTTCGGCCCACCGAGTCTGTGCCAACCATCAACCACCCATTTATACTAATCCTACACTAATCCCATATTCCTACCACATCCCCACCTTCCCTATATCCCCCTACCACCTACCTATACTAGGGGCAATTTATAATGGTCAATTTACCTATCAACCTGCAAGTCTTTGGCTGTGGGAGGAAACTGGAGCACCCGGCGAAAACCCACGCGGTTCACAGGGAGAACTTGCAAACTCCACACAGGCAGTACCCAGAATTGAACCCGGGTCGCTGGAGCTGTGAGGCTGAGGTGCTAACCACTGCGCCACTGTGCTTTGTGCACTGTGTTTATTCACCAAGTTATTTTATAGTCTATATATTGAAACCATTCATATTGAAACCAGTAACCTGTCTCTAGATGCAGAAATCAACAAGCGCATGGGAAAGGCTTCCACTGCTATGTCCAGACTGGCCAAGAGAGTGTGGGAAAATGGCGCACTGACACGGAACACAAAAGTCCGAGTGTATCAGGCCTGTGTCCTCAGTACCTTGCTCTATGGCAGCGAGGCCTGGACAACGTATGTCAGCCAAGAGCGACGTCTCAATTCATTCCATCTTGGCTGCCTCCGGAGAATACTTGGCATCAGGTGGCAGGACCGTATCTCCAACACAGAAGTCCTCGAGGCGGCCAACATCCCCAGCTTGTACACACTACTGAGTCAGCGGCGCTTGAGATGGCTTGGCCATGTGAGCCGCATGGAAGATGGCAGGATCCCCAAAGACACATTGTACAGCGAGCTCGCCACTGGTATCAGACCCACCGGCCGTCCATGTCTCTGCTTTAAAGACGTCTGCAAACGCGACGTGAAATCCTGTGACATTGATCACAAGTCGTGGGAGTCAGTTGCCAGCGTTCGCCAGAGCTGGCGGGCAGCCATAAAGACGGGGCTAAAATGTGGCGAGTCGAAGAGACTTAGTAGTTGGCAGGAAAAAAGACAGAGACGCAAGGGGAGAGCCAACTGTGTAACAGCCCCGACAAACAAATTTCTCTGCAGCACCTGTGGAAGAGTCTGTCACTCTAGAATTGGCCTTTATAGACACTCCAGGCGCTGCTTCACAAACCACTGACCACCTCCAGGAGCGTATCCATTGTCTCTCGAGATAAGGAGGCCAAAGAAGATTCATAGGAACAGGAGGAGTCCATTCAGCCCCTCGAGCCTGTTCTGCCATTCAATGAGATCATGGCTGATCTGGAATCCAACGCCATATCCAACTCGCCTTTGCCCTGTATCCCTTAATACCTTTGGTTAACAGAATCTGGCAATCTCAGGTTTAAAATTAACAATTGATCTAGCATCAATTATCATTTGTGGAAGAGAGTTCCAAACTTCTCCCACCCTTTGTGTGTAGAAGCTTTCCTAATTTAACTCCTGACAGGTCTGTCTCTAGTTTTTAGACTGTGCCTCCTAGTCCTGGACTCCCCAACTGGTGGAAATAGGGTAGATAGAGAGAAGCTATTAAGTTTTCCATAGCATCTTGAAGACTTTGATCAAATGGCCCCTTAACTTTCTAAATTCCAGGGAATAAAACCCTAGTCTGTATAATCTCTCCTCGTAACTTAACCAGGTGTCATTCTCGTAAATCTACAATACACTGTCTCCAAGGCCTGTATATCCTTTCTAAAGTGTGGTGCCCAGAGCTGCTCACAGTAACTCCAGGTGTGGTCCAACCAGGGCTTTGTATAGCTCAAGATGGCTTCTACCCTCTTGTATTCTAGTCCTCTAGATATAAACACCAGCATTCCATTAGCCTTTTTGATTGTTTTCTGTACCTGTTCATGACATTTTCATGACCGGTGAGCCTGACGTCAGTGGTAGGGAAGCTGCTGGAGAAGATACTGAGGGATAGGATCTATTCCCATTTGGAAGAAAATGGGCTCATCAGTGATAGGCAACATGGTTTTGTGCAGGGAAGGTCATGTCTAACCAACTTAATAGAATTCTTTGAGGAAGTGACAAAGTTGATTGATGACGGAAGGGCTGTCGATGTCATATACATGGACTTCAGTAAGGCGTTTGATAAGGTTCCCCATGGCAGGCTGATGGAGAAAGTGAAGGCGCTTGGGGTCCAAGGTGTACTAGCTAGATGGATAAAGAACTGGCTGGGCAACAGGAGACAGAGAGTAGCAGTAGAAGGGAGTTTCTCAAAATGGAGACGTGTGACCAGTGGTGTTCCACAGGGATCCGTGCTGGGACCACTGTTGTTTGTGATATACATTAATGATTTGGAGGGAAGTATAGGTGGACTGATTAGCAAATTTGCAGACGACACTAAGATTGGTGGAGTAGCAGATAGTGAAGGGGACTGTCAGAGAATACAGCAGAATATAGATAGATTGGAGAGTTGGGCAGAGAAATGGCAGATGGAGTTCAATCAGGGCAAATGCGAGGTGATGCATTTTGGAAGATCCAATTCAAGAGTGAACTATACAGTAAATGGAAAAGTCCTGGGGAAAATTGATGTCCAGAGAGATTTGGGTGTTCAGGTCCACTGTTCCCTGAAGGTGGCAACGCAGGTAAATAGAGTGGTCAAGAAGGCATACGGCATGCTTTCCTTCATCGGACGGGGCATTGAGTGCAAGAGTTGGCAGGTCATGTTACAGTTGTATAGGACTTTGGTTCGGCCACATTTGGAATACTGCGTACAGTTCTGGTCGCCACATTATCAAAAGGATGTGGATGCTTTGGAAAGGGTGCAGAGGAGGTTCACCAGGATGTTGCCTGGTATGGAGGGCGCTAGCTATGAAGAGAGGTTGAGTAGATTAGGATTATTTTCATTAGAAAGACGGAGGTTGAGGGGGGACCTGATTGAGGTGTACAAAATCATGAGAGGTATAGACAGGGTGGATAGCAAGAAGCTTTTTCCCAGAGTGGGGGTTTCAATTACTAGAGGACACGAGTTCAAAGTGAAAGGGGAAAAGTTTAGGGGGGATATGCGTGGAAAGTTCTTTACGCAGAGGGTGGTGGGCACCTGGAACGCATTGCCAGCGGAGGTGGTAGATGCGGGCACGATGGAGTCTTTTAAGATGTATCTAGACAGATACATGAATGGGCAGGAAGAAAAGAGATACAGAAGCTTAGAAAATAGGCGACATGTTTAGAGAGAGGATCTGGATCGGCGCAGGCTTGGAGGGCCGAAGGGCCTGTTCCTGTGCTGTAATTATCTTTGTTCTTTGTTCTTTTGTTCTATCTATGTATCTGGACCTCGGGTCTCTTTGGACCTCTACTGTTTCTAGCTTTTCACCATTTAGAAAGTGTCCTGTTCTTTCCTTTTAGGTCCGAAGTGGATGACCTCGCACTTACCCACATTGAAATCCATTTGCCACAATTTTGTCCATTCACTTAATCTATTCAGGTTTGATCAAAATCAAAAAACAAACTCTGAAATGAAACCAGAAAAGGCTGGAAACACCCAGCAGCTCAGTCAGCATCTGAGGAGAGAAATGGTCAGGTTAACATTCTGATAAAGTGTCACATATAACCGAAACGTTAACTCAACCTCCCTCGCTCCACAGATGCTGAGTGTCTCCTGCATTTTCTGTGTGATTTCCAAACAGTTAAATTCAGGCTTCATGCAATAATTATTGATCTTCCCCCTCCTCATTTTGTAATTTAAGTCTCCTTCAACCGCATCACGCTGGCGCAGGGTATAGAGGGCAAGCAGATAGCCTGTTTACAGGCTTTTGCCCGTGTGTTTACTTGACTCACTGAGTCCCACTCTTCTGCTGTGTTACCATAATCGGAGCAGGAATAGGCCATACGACCCTGCAAGCCTGCTCTGCCATTCAATCAGATCACAGCTGATCTACCTCAAGGCCACTTTAGCACCCAATCTCTGTTCAGGGCAGGGAGGAATCTGCCTCCAGTTTCCTGGCACTGCAGGACTGAGACTGGGACCCAGGGTGCAGGCTCTCCAAAGGCTTATCTCCATTCTAATAGATCCAACTTTACTGTACTGTGTGTCTAATAACGGGAATCTGGGCCTTGACGGGTAAGAGTTCTAACTGTTTGTCCAAAGACCATCGAGGGTCAGGGGAGCTTCAGAGAAAGAATGTGGCACATGAATGAACGAACTTGCATTCCTATAGCATCTTACACAACCTGAGGACATCCCAAAACACAGGAAGCTAATGAAATATTTTTGAAGCATAATCACTGATGTAATGTGGGAAAACATAGCAAAGCAAGATCCCACAAGAGCAATGACTCCTTTCCCCCGCCCCCTCCACTCCGTCTCCCCCTTTCTCTTTGATACTTTGTTCAGATGAAGAGTGCTTTATAATTGAGGATTTCTGTTGTCTGCATTTGTTTTAAGCTCTGTTGCTAAAGTGTTCTCATGTTTACTTGTCTAGATTCTCCCAGCATGGGGATACGCCTTATTCTGCCTCATATTTCCGCTATTCTCCAACACCTCAACAAGGCTGTTGGAAATACGGAACGGATGAAGAAGAAAAAGTTCCGAACACAAGTTAGCAAAGACCTGAGTATCCTTTCAAGGTAGGGTTTCCTAACAGCTTTACTCTTTCTACGTTGCAAATAATTCTATTTCCGTTTTCAGGATGTGAGTGTTGCTGGCTATGCCAACATTTATTGCCCATCCCAGTTGACCCTTGAGAAGGTGATAGTAAATTCTTCTTGAACTGCTGTTGGTACACTCACAGTGCTGTTAGGAAAGGAGTTCCATGTTTGAACCAAGGCATCTTGTAGATGGTACACGCTGCTGCCACTGCGTGCCGGTGGTGGAGGGAGTGAATGTTTAAGGTTGTGGATGGACTGTTCATTGAAGGAGCTGCTGCTGTTCTGTGTTGAGTTTATTTAAAAATAAATGCTCTTATTCCCGTCAATTTTTCTTTTCTCTCCTCCTTCCCTGAGGACAATTGCTTTGATTGTTTAGTTTCACAAGAGCCTTCTGACCTCTTCCCCAAATGCTAATTATTGAAAGGAGTGTTGGATTCGTTCACTATGTGAGGGACACTGGGTCACCGCAGCTGGGCGCCCTGCAATGCCACACACTGAACTCCCAGTGGGTTCCTGCTGGAGAACAGTGAGGGACCAGGGAAGTGGCTGGTTTCCCCTCCCCAAACCCAGGGCACAGGGTGAGTTGTCCTTTTCCTGCTGCTCTGACAGTCTTTAGCTAACTCTGCACAGACCTGGGATCAAATTAAGAACCTCCCTCATTTGCCTGATTCTGACTCTCAAGGTCAACTGACTGACCCAGGGGTGGAGTGTATCTCTGCAGTTCCGGTCTAGGTCCACACTGCTGTTTTTGACCATTGTTGATGTTATTTAGTTGCCTTTCAGGTACTCTGGAGGAGTGCAAGGACAGATTTTGCTAATTAGATCTGCCCTCCCCGACACAGCTCCACACACCATCAGAACTAATCAGAATATCGGGCAAACGCTGCCCTGAAGCAATTCCTGTGTTTTTTTTTAAACGTTCCTAAATTATTTTAGTAAAGAGCACGTCTGGTACATTTTATGGAATTGTATTAAGAATGTTGTGTTGAATTCAGAAGCTTTTGGACATCTTTTTATATATGTAGACAATGAACTTGTATTCAACCTGATTTATTCTATCATATTGTAGATGCAGATTCAACATCTTGATTGATTTTTTTTCTGCATAATCTCTATCTGTTAATTTCTTTCCAGAATAAGTCGGTTTGTACAGGACAAGGAGCAAAGCTCTATTCTGATTAATCTCTTGATGCCCTATCTCTTCAAGCCAAACACATCACAGGTAAAGGACTTTTTTTACAAGGCATTTCTTATCAGCATGCATACGTGTGACATATTGAAACATTTAATGTGGAAGATGAATGGGGAGTAGGGGCACAGCATTGGTGCTGTGGGAGCTATCAAAACCCAGCCCAGCTGCCTTCTCCAGGAAGGGAGGTAAAGGCAGTAAAAGAGTGAGTTGCCTTTCTGTTTGCGATCTTTAATGGATGTGTAAGAACAGCATCGAGGGCTAGGAGGAGGCCGGGGGTCTCGAGATGCTCTGGACAAGCCACTCATCCTTTTAATGCTGTGGTTTGGTAATGCGAGGACCGGTTTAAGTTAATTGGCAAATGAACCAGAGGGGAGATATTTTTATTTCAAATTTTGCCGCAAGTTGTGATTGGGAATGTGCTGCCTGAAAGAGTGATAGAAGCAGATTCAGTAGTAACTTTCAAAAGGGAATTGCTTGAAAGAGGAAAAATTTGCAGCCTATTGGGAAAGAGTAAAATTTGCTGATGACACAAAGATAGGTAAGAAAGTAAGTTGTGAAGAGGACATAAGGAGGTGACAGCACAGCACATAATTAGGAAAGCTAATGGAATGTTATTGTTTATCGCGAGGGGAATTGAATACAAAAGTAGGGAGGTTATGCTTCAGCTATACAGGACATTGGTGAGACCACATCTGGAGTACTGTGTACAGTGCTGGTCTCCTCATTTAAGGAAGGATGTAAATGCATTGGAGGCAGTACAGAGAAGCTTTACTGGACTAATACCTGGAATGGGTGGGTTGTCTTACGAGGAAAGATTAGACAGGCTAGGCTTGTATCTGCTGGTATTTAGAAGAGTAAGAGGCGACTTGATTGAAACATATAAGATCCTGAGGGGTCTTCTCAGGGTGGATGTGGAAAGGATGTTTCCCCTTGTGGGAGAATCTAGAACTAGGGGTCACTATTTAAAAATACGGGGTCGCCCATTTAAGACAGATGAGGGGAAATTTTTTCTCTGACGGTTGTGAGTCTTTGGAGTTCTCTTCCTCAAAAGGTGGTGGAAGCAGAGTCTTTGAATATTTTTAAGGCAGAGGTAGATAGAATCTTGATAAGGGGGTGAAAGGTTATTGGGGGTAGGTGGAAATGTGGAGTAATCAGTTCAGCCATGAACTTATTGAATGGCGGAGCAGGCTCGAGGGGCCTACTCCTGCTCCTAATTCATATGTAGTAGGGGAGTGGGACTAATTAAATAGCTGTTTCAAAGAGCTGGCTTAGGTGTAATGGGCTGAAGGACCACCTCCTGTGGTGTATGATTTTGAGGGGAGATAGTGGCGTAGTGGTACTGTCTCTGGACTAGTACTCCGGAGACCTGGGCTAAGGCCCTGGGGACATATGTTCAAATCCCACCACGGCAGCTGGTGGAATTTTAAATTCAATTAATTAATCTGGAATTGAAAGCTAGTCTCAGTAATGGTGCCATGAAACTATCATCGATTGTCGTAAAAACCCATCTGATTCACTAATATCCTTTAGAGAATGAAATCTGCTGTCCGTATCTGGTCTGGCCTAAATGTGACTCCAGACCCACAACAATGTGGTTGACTCTTAACTGCCCTCTGAAATGGCCTAGCAAGACACTCAGTTATCAAGGGCAGTTCAGGATGGGCAACAAATGCTGGCCTTGCCAATGACGCTCACATCCCATGAAAGAATTTAAAAAAAAATGAATTTATGTTGAGCTTTGTAAGTGATTTGCAATCGATGGGACTTCTGTAACTAACTGATAAGTTACTAAAACATGGGTTTGTTTCCCAGAGGACTGAATAATTTGAGCCATTAATCTTCTGTACTGCTACACTCGCAAATCATTGGGGACTCCTTACTCTAGACCACTTACTGATGGTGAATATTTTAATGAGTGGGTGATGCAATCAAATCTTGACTGATAGTCGCTTCTGTGAAGTGCTTGCGATGATCCGCCAGGGTGACGGCATTTGACAAGGTCCCACATGATAGACTGATCAGAAAAATGAAAGTCCATGGGATACAGGGATATGTGGCAGGTTGGATTCAAAATTGGCTCAGGGCCAGGAAACAAAGGGTGGTAGTCGATGGATGTTTATGTGAATGGGAAGCGGTTTCCAGTTGCGTTCCACAGGGCCCTGCTGATTGTGGTATATATTAATGATTTGGACTTAAATGTGGGAGGCATGATTGGGAAATTTTCTGATCACACAAAAATTGGGCGTGTAGTTGATAGTGAAGAGGATAGCTGTACACTCCAGAATGATATCAATGGTTTGACTGAGTGGGTGGAAAAGTGGCAAATGGAATTCAATCCAGAGAGTGTACTTGGTTAGGACAAGCAAATCAAGGGAATACACAATAAACGGGAGGATATTGAGAGGGGTAGAAGAAGTGAGAGACCTTGGAGTGCATGTCCACAGGTCCCTGAAGGTGGCAGGACAGGTAGATAGAGTGGTGAAGAAAGCATATGGAATGCTTTCCTTTATTGGTCGAGGTATAGAATACAAAAGCGGGGATGTAATGCTGGAACTGTATAAAATGCTGGTTAGGCCACAGCTGGAGTATTGCGTACAATTCTGGTCACCACATTACAGAAAGGACATAATTGCTCTGGAGAGAGTACAGAGGAGGTTTACAAGAATGTTACCAGGGCTTGAAAGTAGCAGCTATGGGGAAAGATTGGATCGGCTAGGGTTGTTTTCCTTAGAACAGAGGAGGCTGAGGGGTGACTGAATTGAGGTGTACAAAATTATGCGGGGCCTAGATAGAGTAGACAGGAAGGACCTGTTTTCCCTAGCGGAAAGGTCAATTACCAGGAGGCACAGATTTAAGGTGTTTGGTAGAAGAATTAGAGGGGAAATGAGGAAAAACTTTTTCACCCAGAGGATGGTGGGTCTCTGGAATTCACTGCCAGGAATGGTGGTGGAGGCTGAAACCCTCAACTCATTTAAAAGGTACCTGGACATGCACCTGAAGTGCTGTAACCTGCAAGGCTATGGACCAGGTGCTGGAAGGTGGGATTAGATTGAGCGGCTAGTTTTTTCGGCTGGCGCAGACACGATGGGCTGAATGGCCGCCTTCTGTGCCGTCATTTTTCTATGGTCCTTGTTACTACCGAGGCAGCAGCAATGCAACGTCAATTCAGTCCCATTGCTCCACAGAGCACAGCATATTATTAAAGTTTTCCCACCCAACTGGAAAACAACCAAATTAAACACTTTAGTAACCCCCAGAATAAAACAGACCAAACCAGATATCTTTAGACAACAACAAATTGACTATTCATTAAAAAACTAAATCTTAAACACTATTAAGTAAACCTATGTTTAAAGACCTTATAACTTATTTTAACCTAACTCCCCCATTCACACACATACTCTCAAAACTAACAGTTAACCGGTTTTAAAAGTGTTTTAAAAAAATTAGCTGTTTCTTAATAAATAAGTAAGTCTTTGTGAGTTACGTTCCTGATGGGTGAGGTATCCTAGTGTGAAAATAATCAAATGCCTCTCGAATTTTTCACCAGGATTTGATGAAACGGTTCTTCAGTATATAGGCATTCAAAACACTTAGGCTGCAGCAGGCCACCGGCGAATTCCAGAAAATACAATCGGTCAAGGAAGATTCGATCTCAAAGCAAATACTTCCTGGCTTGGAAGTAAAGGAAGGGAGTTTGTTACCTTCAGCAATACAAATGGTCTCTTCAAAAAAAACAAGGCTTTTTTTCTCCTTAGGCAATTGACTTGGCCTGCAGGTCCTTGTAGAATTTCTGCTGAGAGAGAATAGACAGCTCTTTTCTTCAGTAGCACGCCTCGCTGGAGTCTGGTTCAGACTGGTTTTTGCCAGTTTTACACACCGTCAAATCGAAACATTATACCATGTAACTTCTCCTGTTGTTGTCCAGGTAACAAGTGCAGCTGGTACACTATGCCTCAGAAATCCAAAAGTTTCTCTCTGTCTTAAAGGCACACTGTTTTAATCTGAGGAGAAAATAAATACGGTTCCGTGACATTCTATATAAGTGCAAGTTTTTGTATTGTTGAAAACCATTTTTAAAATAATATGTATATTGAGTCTCATCATTGTCTGTATTTCCCAAAGGACACTGAGATTGACATCCTGCAAACCATCCAGAACCTCCTGCAGCACTGCTCAAACCCTTCTACCTTCATTAAGCCTTTGGCCACCCTTTTCTCTGTGGTCCAGAACAAGCTCTCCCGTCAGACTCTGTGTTCAGTCTTTAAGGTACAGTATCCCAGCAACTAATTAACAACGTATTTGGATGTTTCTGTTACTTTTTCTAAGCTTTTCCAATTTTTTTAAAGGTCTCTGTATTGTATTTCTTATCTAATTTGCCTATATTTTTAACCATTTATGCATCAGCTGTGGCTTATTGGGTAACACTCTCGCCTCTGAAGGTCATGGCTTCAAGTCCCACTTCAGAGATTTGAGCACAATGTCTGAGTTAGTACTCACAGTGCAATACAGAAGGAGTGCTGCACTATCCGAGGTGCTTTCTTTTTCAGATGAGATATCAAATGGAGGCCCTGTCAGTCCCCTCTGGTGCATGTAAAAGATCCCATGGTTACTATTCAAAGAACAACAGGGGAGTTCTCCCTGGTCTCCTGGCCAATATTAATCTCTCAAACAGCATCATGAATGAGAGTGGTCTCTGGTGTTGTGAGACTGACTACCCTTGATCTCAGGGCAGCATTTGATGTGGCATCAAGGAGCCTTAGCCAAATTGAAGTCAGTAGGACTGGGGGTGGGGGAGAGCTTTCCGTTGGTTGGAGTCATACTTAGCACAAGGAAGATGGTTATGAATGTTGGAGGTCAATCATCTCAGCCCCAGGACATTGCTGCGGGAGTGCCTCAGGCTTGTGTCCTAGCCCCAAACATCTTCAGCTGCTTCATCAATGATCTTCCCTCCGTTATAAGGTGAGAAGTGGGATGTTCGCTGATTGCACAATGTTCAGCAGCATTCGTGACTCCTCAGATACTGAAGCAGCCCATATCCATATGCAGCAAGACCTGGACAAGATCCAGGTTTGGGCTGGTGGCAAGTAACATTTGTGCCTGGCAATGATGATCTCCAACAAGAGAATCTAACCATTTGCCCATGACATTGAATGGCATTACCATCGTTGAATCCCCCACTATTCACCTCATGGGAGTTACCATTGCCCAGAAACTGAACTGAATCCTCCATATAAATACCATGGCTACAAGAGCAGGTCAGAGGCTGGGAATTCTGTGGCGAGTAACTCACTACCTGACTCCCCAAAGCCTGTCCACCATCTACAAGGCACAAATCAGGAGTGTGATGGAATACTCTCCACTTGCCTGGATGAGTGTGGCTTCATCAACACTCAAGAAGCTTGACACCATCCAGGACAAAGCGGTCCATTTGCTTGGCACCCCATCCACCACCTTCAACATTCACTGCCTTCGCCACCAATGCACAGTGAAAGCAGTGTGGAAAGATAGTTAGGAAAGATATTAGCTCTGACGATGTTGAATCTGTATGGGTAGAGCTGAGAAACACTAAGGGGCAAAAAACGTTAGTGGGGGTTGTATATCGACCCCCCAAACTGTAGTGGTGATGGGAATAGCATTAAACAGGAAATTAGACGCATGCGATAAAGGAACATCAGTAATTATGGGTGACTTTAATCTGCATATAGATTGGGCAAATCAAATTAGTCACAATACCGTAGAGGAGGAATTCTTGAGGTGCATACAGGATGGTTTTCTGGACCAATACGTTGAGGAACCAACTAGAGAACAGGCTGTTCTAGACTGGGTACTGTGTAATGAGAGAGGAATAATTGACAATCTAGTGGTGCGAGACCCTTTGGGGAATGAGTGACCATAATATGATAGAATTCTTCATCAAGATGGTGAGTGACATTGTTGATTCTGAGACTAGGGTCCTGAATCTTAGTAAAGGAAACTACGAAGGTATGAGGCACGAATTGGTCATGATGGATTGGGAAACGTTACTTAAAGGGATGACGGTGGATAGGCAATAGCAAACATTTAAAGAGCGCATGGATGAAATGCAACAATTGTTTATCCCTGTCTGGCACAAAAGTAGAACGGGAAAAGTAACCAAACCGTGGCTTACAATGGAAATTAGAGGTAGCATTAGATCTAAGGAAGAGGCATATAAATTTGCCAGAAAAAACAGACCTGAGGATTGGGAGCAGTTTAGAATTCAGCAAAGGAGGACCAAGGGGTTGATTAAGAAGGGGAAAATAGAGTACGAGAGCAAGCTTGTTCTTCTTTTTCTTTTGGGCCTCCTTATCTCGAGAGACAATGGATACGCGCCTGGAGGTGGTCAGTGGTTTGTGAAGCAGCGCCTGGAGTGGCTATAAAGGCCAATTCTGGAGTGACAGGCTCTTCCACAGGTGCTGCAGAGAAATTTGTTTGTTGGGGCTGTTGCACAGTTGGCTCTCCCCTTGCGCCTCTGTCTTTTTTCCTGCCAACTACTAAGTCTCTTCGACTCGCCACAATTTAGCCCTGTCTTTATGGCTGCCCGCCAGCTCTGGCGAATGCTGGCAACTGACTCCCACGACTTGTGATCAATGTCACACGATTTCATGTCGCGTTTGCAGACGTCTTTATAACGGAGACATGGACGGCCGGTGGGTCTGATACCAGTGGCGAGCTCGCTGTACAATGTGTCTTTGGGGATCCTGCCATCTTCCATGCGGCTCACATGGCCAAGCCATCTCAAGCGCCGCTGACTCAGTAGTGTGTATAAGCTGGGGGTGTTGGCCGCTTCAAGGACTTCTGTGTTGGAGATATAGTCCTGCCACCTGATGCCAAGTATTCTCCGAAGGCAGCGAAGATGGAATGAATTGAGACGTCGCTCTTGGCTGGCATACGTTGTCCAGGCCTCGCTGCCGTAGAGCAAGGTACTGAGGACACAGGCCTGATACACTCGGACTTTTGTGTTCCGTGTCAGTGCGCCATTTTCCCACACTCTCTTGGCCAGTCTGGACATAGCAGTGGAAGCCTTACCCATGCGCTTGTTGATTTCTGCATCTAGAGACAGGTTACTGGTGATAGTTGAGCCTAGGTAGGTGAACTCTTGAACCACTTCCAGAGCGTGGTCGCCAATATTGATGGATGGAGCATTTCTGACATCCTGCCCCATGATGTTCGTTTTCTTGAGGCTGATGGTTAGGCCAAATTCATTGCAGGCAGACGCAAACCTGTCGATGAGACTCTGCAGGCATTCTTCAGTGTGAGATGTTAAAGCAGCATCGTCAGCAAAGAGGAGTTCTCTGATGAGGACTTTCCGTACTTTGGACTTCGCTCTTAGACGGGCAAGGTTGAACAACCTGCCCTCTGATCTTGTGTGGAGGAAAATTCCTTCTTCAGAGGATTTGAACGCATGTGAAAGCAGCAGGGAGAAGAAAATCCCAAAAAGTGTGGGTGCGAGAACACAGCCCTGTTTCACACCACTCAGGATAGGAAAGGGCTCTGATGAGGAGCCACCATGTTGAATTGTGCCTTTCATATTGTCATGGAATGAGGTGATGATACTTAGTAGCTTTGGTGGACATCCGATCTTTTCTAGTAGTCTGAAGAGACCACGTCTGCTGACGAGGTCAAAGGCTTTGGTGAGATCAATGAAAGCAATGTAGAGGGGCATCTGTTGTTCACGGCATTTCTCCTGTATCTGACGAAGGGAGAACAGCATGTCAATAGTCGATCTCTCTGCACGAAAGCCACACTGTGCCTCAGGGTAGACGCGCTCGGCCAGCTTCTGGAGCTTGTTCAGAGCGACTCGAGCAAAGACTTTCCCCACTATGCAAGCTTGTAGGGAACATAAAAACTGACTGTAAAAATTTCTATAGGTATGTGAAGAGTAAAAGATTGGTGAAGACAATTGTAGGTCCCCTACCAGTCAGAAACAGGGGAATTTATTATGGGGAACAAAGAAATGGCTGAACAACTAAATGCATACTTTAGTTCTGTCTTCACAAAGGAGGACACAAATATCAGACCAGAAATGTTGGGGAACACAGGGCTTAGTGAGAGAGGAACTGAAGAAAATCAGTATTAGTAGAGAAATGGTGTTGGGGAAATTGATGGGATTGAAGGCCGATAAATCCCCAGGGCCTGATGGTCTGCATCCCAGAGTACTTAAGGAAGTGGCTCTAGAAATAGAGGATGCATTGGTGGTCATGTTCCAAGATTCTATAGACTCTGGAACAGTTCCTACAGATTGGAGGATAGCTAATGTAACCCCACTATTTAAAAAGGTAGGTAGAGAGAAAGCAGGGAAAGCAGGCTGACCAGTCAGCCTGATGTTGGTAGTGGGGAAAATTCTAGAGTCCATTATCAAAGATTTTATAGCAGAGCACTTAGAGAACAGTGGTAGAATTGGGCAGAGTCAGCATGGATTTACGAAAGGGAAATCATGCTTGACAAATCTACTAGAATTCTTCGAGGATGTATGCATGGGCGGCGCAGTGGTTAGCCTCACAGCTCCAGCGACCCGGGTTCAATTCTGGGTACTGCCTGTGTGGAGTTTGCAAGTTCTCCCTGTGTCTGCGTGGGTTTGCTCCGGTTTCCTCCCACATGCTAAAGACTTGCAGGTTGATAGGTAAATTGGCCATTATAAATTGCCCCTAGTATAGGTAGGTGGTAGGGAAATATAGGGACAGATGGGGATGTGGTAGGAATATGGAATTAGTATAGGATTAGTATAAATGGGTGGTTGATGGTCAGTACAGGCTCGGTGGGCCGAAGGGCCTGTTTCAGTGCTGTATCAATAAATAAATAAATAAATAAATAAATGTAACTAGTAGAGTTGATGAGAGGAAGCCAGTGGATTTGGTTTATTTCGACTTTCAGAAGGCTTTTGACAAAGTCCCACATAAGAGATTAGCATGTAAAATTAAAGTGAATGGGATTGGGGGTAGTGTATTACGATGGATAGAAAATTGGTTGGTGGATAGGAAACAAAGAGTAGGGATAAATGGATCTTTTTCCGAATGGCAGGCAGTGACTAGTGGGGTACCGCAGGGATCGTTGCTAGGACCCCAGCTATTCACAATATATATTAATGATTTAGATGAGGGAACTAAATGTAATATCGCCAAATTTGCAGATGACACAAAACTGGGTGGGAGAGTGAGTTGTGAGGAGAATGCAGAGAGGCTTCAGGGTGATTTGGACAAGTTGAGTGAATGGGCTAATGCATGGCAGATGCAGTATAATGTGGATAAATGTGAGGTTATCCACTTTGGTAGCAAAAACATGAAGGCAGATTATTATCTGAGCGGCTATAAACTGAGAGAGGGGAATATGCAGCGAGACCTGGGTGTTCTGGTACACCAGTCACTGAAGGTAAGCATGCAGGTGCAACAGGCAGTAAAGGCAAATGGTATGTTGGCCTTCATAGCGAGAGGATTTGAGTACAGGAGCAGGGATGTCTTGCTGCAATTATACAGGGCCTTGGTGAGGCCACACCTGGAATATTGTGTGCAGTTTTGATCTCCTTATCTGAGGAAGGATGTTCTTGCTATAGAGGGAGTGCAGCGGAGGTTTACCAGACTGATTCCTGGGATGGCAGGACTGACGTATGAGGAGAGACTGAGTCGTTGGGATTATATTCGCTGGAGTTCAGAAGAGTGAGGGGGGATCTCATAGAAACCTATAAAATTCTAACAGGACTTGACAGGGTAGATGCAGGAAGGATGTTCCCGATGGTGGGGGAGTCCAGAACCAGGGGTCATAGTCCAAGGATATGGGGTAAACCTTTCAGGACTGAGATGAGGAGAAATTTCTTCACCCAGAGAGTGGTGAGCCTGTGGAATTCGCTACCACAGAAAGCAGTTGATGCCAAAACATTGTATGTTTTCAAGAAGGAGTTAGATATAGATCCTGGGGCGAAAGGGATCATAGGGTATGGGGAGAAAGCGGGAACGGGCTACTAAGTTGGTCATGATCATAATGAATGGTGGAGCAGGCTCGAAGGGCCGAATGGCCTACTCCTGCTCCTATTTTCTATGTTTCTATGTGTATCATCTACAAGATGCACTACAGCAACTCACCACGCCTCTTTCGACAGCACCTTCCAAACCTGTGTCCTCTTGCACCGAAAGGACAAGCGCAGCAGATGCATAGGAACACCACCATCTGTAAATTCCCCTCCAAGCTGCACACCATCCTGACTTGGAACTATGTCACTGTTCCTTCACTGTCACTGGGCCAAAAGCCTGGAACTCCCTTCCTAACAGCACTGTGCTAGTTCCCGCACCAGCTGGAGTGCAGTGGTTCAAGAAGGCAGTTCACCACCATCTTCTCCAGGGAAATTTGGGATGGACAATAAATGATGGCCTAGCCAGCGACGCCCACATCTCATGAAACGAAGAACAAAAAATCACATTGCAGTTTTTGAGAGCTAGCTGTGTGAAAATTGGGTGCGGTGTTTCCTACGTTACAATCGTACATCAATGGCTGTGAAGCCCTTTGGGATGTCCTGAGGTCATGAAAAGTACTGTAGAAATGCAAATCTTTATTTTTTGTCTCTCAGCCTCTCTGTCTCTGTGCCTTCTCTCTCCCTCTTTGCCTCTCTCCCTCTCTCTCTCTCTGTTTGTCTCTCTCCCTCTGTGTCTCTGTCTGTGTGTGTGTCTCTCTCTGCACCTCCCCCTCTGTGTGTGTGTTTGCATGTGTGTGTGTGTGTGTGTGTGTGTGTGTGTGTGTGTGTGTGTGTGTGTGTCTCGCTCTCTCTGTGTCTTTCTCTGTCCCTGTGTGTCACCCGCTCACTCTTATAATTGCTTGGCTGCTGTGTCAGACTGCACTGTGCTCTCCCCCTCCCCAGTCCAGTTGCAGTAAATACTGCTGATTCCACTTAGTGTAATAGCGTTAACATTAGACGAAAATCCATGGTCAGAGTTTTAAGCTTGTGTTGCGTCTGATTGCACAGGTGCTTTCACATCAGTGGCATTGTTTTATCATGTGATAAAGGTCAGCCTGCTTGTGAAACTGTTGTTATGTCATTCAAATTCATGTGGAAATTGAAATGGATTATCATTGATACTGTTTTGTCTAGTAATAATGATGTGAATAGATTAAACACAACTGAAGGGTCACAGATCATATTTCACTTGGAACAGGAAAATAACGTTTGAAGCAGAAACTGTGATATTAGTGAGTTCCTGCGAGTGTTTTTGCAAGCTTGGACAAGCTTTCCTTTGCAGTAGAATTACATTGCAGCTGTTATTCTCATCTTCCCATTGAGGCTCAGGAGCTATGGTAGTAATCTGCAGTCTGTTCTCTTGATCTGACTCGGGAGTGTGATTCATGAGTCCCGGAATCTGGTCATGCCCCAACTCAGCATCCGTGTGAAGCAAAACTACTTACTTCATGTGAGTTTTGATGCTTGTTGCAAAAAATACAGCCTAAAATGAACAGTTCACTGACGTGCATGGGAAATGGACAGCTGTGAACATGCAAAGTATGTATTCAGGTGTACTGGGTTAGCATTTATTCCAAATGATGCACTTGTGGGGAAGAGGCTGAAAAGTCATGAGTTAGTCTGAAAGCAAATTGGGGAAACTTGCTCATTTGTATTTTCTTAAAATACCTTACACTTGAACTGCTTTGCCTCCGGTGGGTGAGCTCCCTTCTGTTAGGATCCTTATCTTTTCAACAACAGATTTGTGAAAGTTAGACAGTAATATGTCTGACAATTTATTATTGTTCCAAAACATTCATTTTGAGACTGCATACAGAGCAGTACACACAGTCCCACGTCTAGAAACGTGTAAATAGCTCCCTGTGAATTGTAAGTGATTGCCTATCTAGACTTCACATGTTGTCTTACTTTGAAGGGAACTATAATTCTTTCTTCTGTTTTTGCTTTTGTATCGCTCGTTTATACTATTTTAAAACAAACACACATTGTCTAATTCTTACTCAGTTTATGACCCTTGGTTTATCAAAGAGAGTGCTGAAGAGACACTCCCCTAGGGTTGTATCCTGGCCAGTATCCCATTCCATTGTCTAAAGTTTCATCCTTCTTCAATGTTATTTCCTTTACTTCCTTTCTTTGATCTTCTTGAACTATGGCTTTGTCCTGCCTAGAGTGATCAGAAGATCAGATCTGCTAGCACAGTTTCAACCAATTTAGATCCACTTGTATGGTTTAACCAGCTGTTCTGTCTTCATTCCATCTATTTTTTAAAAATGCAACAAACTCAATGTTCTTAGACCTTCATTATCTGTGCTTCTGACAAGTTTATCACTAGAGTAATGTTGGCCTTTGAACCAAAGATAAAACTAGCTGAATCTGTCCATTTCCTGCATTGAGATTCTGAAGTACTCGCCCTGTACTGGCAGTGTTGGGGAAGTCCTCCCCTCGCACCTTTTTTTTTTATTCGTTCATGGGATATTGGCGTCACTGGCAAGGCCAGCATTTATTGCCCATCCCGAATTGCCCTCAAGAAGGAGGTGGTGAGCTGCCTTCTCGAACTGCTGCAGTCCATCTGGTCCAGGTGCACCCACAGTGCTGTTATGGAGGGAATTCCAGGATTTTGACCCAGCGACAGTGAAGGAACAGCGATATAATTCCAAGTCAGGATGTTGTGTGGCTTGGGGAACTTGCAGGTGGTATTCCCATGCATCTGCTGCCCTTGTTCTTTTAGGTGGTAGAAGTCATGGGTTTGGAAGGTGCTATTGATGGAACCTTGGTGAGTTGCTGTAGTGCATCTTGTAGATTGTACACATTGCTGCCACTGTGTGCCGGTGATAGAGGGAGTGAATGTTTAAGGTGGTGGATGGGGTGCCAATCAAGCAGGCCGCTTTGTCCTGGATGGAGTCAAGCTTGTTGGAGTGTTGTTGGAGCTGCACTCATCCAGGCAAATGGAGAGTATTCCATCACATTCCTGACTTGTGCCATGTCGATGGTGGACAGGCATTGGGAAGTCAGGAGGTGAGTTACCACAGAATTCCCATCCTCTGACCTGGTTTTGTAGCCACAGTATTTTTGTGATTGGTCTTGATGGATGTTAATCTATCAAGCTCCTTGCAAGATGCAAGAAAAGTAATTATGGTTTACATAGATTTGACACATTTGTTCATTGAAGACATTGAGGAGTTGTTTGTTTTGTTCCTACAGTTTTTGATAATGACGTTTCTGACCTATCTTGTTTTCAGTGAGTGCTGTATTTAGAGGTAGTGTACTGCAGTACCAGTTTCAGGCAGGAGGATCTTCGTTCAATCTAGCTTGTTTATCCACTGTATTACCATGGTGAATT
Source organism: Heterodontus francisci (assembly GCF_036365525.1). NCBI lineage: Eukaryota > Metazoa > Chordata > Chondrichthyes > Heterodontiformes > Heterodontidae > Heterodontus > Heterodontus francisci. Next base: position 7,126,204 of record NC_090388.1, read on the forward strand.
AGAGCCCAACTGTATAGGGGTGGTATTGGGAAGCACTTCTTCACACAAATGATAGTGGAAATCTGGAACTCCCTTCCCCAAAAAGCTGTTGAGGCTGGGGGCAAAATAGGAAATTTCTAAACTTAGATGGATATATTTTTGTTGGACAAGTGTTACTGAACCAAGGTGTAAGTTGAGATACAGATCAGCGATGATGTCGTTAAATGGTGGAACAGACTTGAAGGCCAAATTGCCTACTCCTGTTCCTGTGCATTTTGAATAGCACTGAATCACATTCATCAGCAAGAATCTGCCTAACTAAATTTAAAATTGTTAAATCTTGCATATTTTGTTGTAATTGTTTGCCTTTCTTTTTTAAACAAAGACCTTGGCGGATCTGGATTGCAGTCTAGCTTACATTACGGAAATCGTCACTAAGGTAAGGTGAAGTTTTCCTCAAACTTTGTCCGCTAGTTTGCTTAGTTAGCACAAAGCTTACATTTATTTAATGACAATCCTCAGTTCTGACTTGATCATTTTTTCTTGTATTAGTTAAATGCCTTTGATCGACAACACCTTGATGATATTGATTTTGATGCGCGCCTGTCTGCGTTCCAACTTGTGACCAGCTCTATCAGAGAGATGAGAAAGTTGGATCTGGTGTATCTGATTCCAATCATGCACAACTGCTTCCATTCCATACAGGTTAGTATGGAACCTCCCAATGCACAATTACACACAGGCTTAATTTCATAAAACTAGAAGGTGGAAATTCATCAACTTGCTGGACGGATTTAGGCAGATCAATGTTTCTATAATCTGGAAAATCCAAGTGCCTTTTAGGTTCTCATTTGTACACGGTAGAGTTACAATCAGATTAGATTAGATTAGAGATACAGCACTGAAACAGGCCCTTCGGCCCACCGAGTCTGTGCTGACCATCAACCACCCATTTATACTAATCCTACACTAATCCCATATTCCTACCAAACATCCCCACCTATCCCTATATTTCCCTACCACCTACCTATACTAGTGACAATTTATAATGGCCAATTTACCTACCAACCTGCAAGTCTTTTTGGCTTGTGGGAGGAAACTGGAGCACCCAGAGGAAACCCACGCAGACACAGGGAGAACTTGCAAACTCCACACAGGCAGTACCCAGAATCGAACCCGGGTCCCTGGAGCTGTGAGGCTGCAGTGCTAGCCACTGTGCCACCTGATAGATCAGGTACAATTTAAAATCCATATGACATTCACAAAAGCACCACATGCTTGATTTTAAATTTTGGAAATGGTATTGATCATAGTTTTAATGTAATGGGATAAACAGATGGGTAGGGAAATCAGAGTGACCCAATGAGCAGGAGGCGGGAAGTGGGGGGAGGGTGAGTATTAGAATGAGAAAAGCTCGTAATGGATATTGAGCTGGTTCCCTTGCGGCCAGTCTCTCCATGTAGACCATCAAATACGCCCAGGCACGAAACCACAAACATCGCTCCTGTTTACCGCCGTCTTTTGTTTCTGGGATTAGTGCCTTCACAACAAGGTGAATGACACTTTTGCACTGTAACTTTTCTTTCAGTTGGGTGAAATGACTCTAAATGACAGTTCGACGCTTTGCTTGACTGCAATTGTCCAACAAGTGGCTTCCATTGACTGCTCGGAGGAGGAATACAAGGAGCTGATCACCCGCACCCTGCTGGAACCCTTAAGGAATTGTCTAAAATCAAAAATCGAGGTAAAATAACGTGAAGGGATAAACCCAGTGGGAAACGTATGACCACAGCTGCTGACGTACTCCATCAGTACACCGGTGATGCCTGACTGAAGTTCCAGTACGTCAGCAGAAACTGCATCTGAAAAGATTGAAATAGAAATAGAAAATGCTGGAAATACTTAGCAGGTCAGGCAGCATCTGTGAAGGGAGAAGCAGAGTTAACATTTCAGCTCTGACCTTTTTCATCAGGACTCTCTAGTTCTGATGAAAGTTCATCAACCTGAAACGTTAACTGGGTTTTTCTCCCGACAGATGCTGCCTGACCTGCTGAATATCTCCGGCATTTTCTATTTCAGATTTCCAGCATCTGTAGTATCTTATTTTTGTACTACTGAATAACTTGATGTGGTTTTCAGTATTTTGCCAGGCAACAAGATATTGTCTCAATGTAATTGTCTCGGGCCGTGTTTTTACAGAGTTGCATAAATAATGTGTTAGCCATCTGCAGGTTAACTTCAACTCTTAAACTTTTGGCAAGTGCAGTTTAATTCCTGTCTCTGGGCTCACCAGGTTTGTTAGTTTTATCTCATGTGTTGTGACCCTAACATCATGGCAACAAATGATGAATGTTTAAATGTCAGGAGTAGCTTTATTACTGTAAATATTGACACCTAATTTTAAAAATGCAACTTATTTTTAATTACAGTTTGAAGTTGGGAGTGACTTTCAGAATACTGAGTTAGCTGAGAAACACATTTTTAAATGGTTCCGAAGAAGGGTCACTGACCCGAAACGTTAACTCTGCTTCTCTTTCCACAGATGCTGCCAGACCTGCTGAGTGATTCCAGCATTTCTTGTTTTTACTTTACATTTTTATATGACTTGTTTCTAGGCAGTTGAAAACCCAGACATAGAAAATTGAATTGGGCTGCCTCAGAGATGGGTCCAGGTCAATTGTTGGCACATTTTTACATGTCAAACACAGGCTTGGCATTGCTCACTGCAGTGCTGCAAGGGTTAAACATAGAGCTGTCAAAATTTGCCTCAGCATTCTAATTGATTAAATAGTTTACAAGTGGAAACTTTGTTGTTGGTGTTCTTCCCAGGCATTCATATTGAGCCTTTTGTACGTGGCTTACTGCATCAAAGCCATATGTCTTGTTTTGAGGTATCGTGCCCAGATTGAAGAACCTGGCACTTGCACTCACACACCTCACAGCGTGGGTGCTGAGTGTTTTATTGCACAGTTTGTAAACTGTGAAGACTCTGTTTGGCCAGGCATGCGACTTAATTGGATTTGTGAACCGTTATTGAGATGAAGTTCCTGCAGGTCCTCTTTTTTTAAAATAATTTGTTCTCAGGATGTGGGTGTTGCTGGAGAAAACAACATTTATTGCCCTTCCCAGTTGCCACTTGTGTAGGTGGTGGTGAACCTGCTTCTGGAACCACTGCAGTCCGTGTGATGAAGGTCCCATGGTGCTGTTAGGGTGGAAGTGCCAGGATTTTGGCAAAGTGATGATAAATGAAAGGCTGATATATTTCCTAGTCGGGATAGTGTGTGACTTGAGGTGGTGGTGTTCCTGCTGCCCTTGACCTTCTAGGTGGTAGAGGTCGCTGGTCTGGGACGTGCTGTTGAAGTGAGTTGCTGCAGTCCATCTTGTATATGGTACACACTGCTGCCACTGTGCGCTGGTGGTGTAGGGAGTGAATGTTTGTTTAAGATGGGGTGCCAATCAATCAGGCTGCTTTGTCCTGGATGATGTCAAGCTTCTTGAATCTTGCAGTGGCACCCATTAGAAAATTCCTGATGTTGGTTAACCATACCTTGCTGTCTGCTTCACCCCAATGGTGGGTGCAATAAATAGTTTAATATGCTTCAAAATTGTGCTGTGATGACTGTTGAATCATCTTTCCTACATAGTGTCACGCTCATGTGAAGTACAGCAATGAAAGTACAGAACCCAAGCTTAAGAGTTTAAAAATTGAATTTTTCCTGCACAAAAGTGGACAGTGTGCTCAAAATGGCCGCTGAAGGTCAAACGACTTGGCCCGGTATATTCAATCTGTCTTGCTGTCTGTAAAGGACAAAAGGATAAATCCCAAGCTAAGAGGTGTCAATTACACCCATTCTGGGCCCATCAAGAGACATTCCTGAATTGAATAGGTTCTTCTGAAACAAAGAAGGTGTGAAGTAGCCACATCCTGGTCCATTGGTCCCCACAGGGAGGGTGCTTTGTGTTTCCTAACAGAGACAACATGTGAGAAATTTTTACCTTAAAAAGTAACTCTGAAGAGAGGGGGAGAGATCACAACAATATCACAAAAGCCTGTGCAGCCAAGAGCTGAGGGATCCAGCAAAACCAAAGAAGGAGCTCTGCTGCGAATTCTACCCTTCAACTCAGTGCAGCAGAGGACTGAAAGTGACCACTGCCTCCAGACTGAAGTCTCAACCACCAGAAAAATCTACAAACACCCAGGCCTGCAACTTTAAGAGAAACTGTAGAACCATAGAAAAATTATGGCACAGAAGGAGGCCATTCCGCCTGTTGTGTCCGTGCTGGCCGAACAAACTGGCCGCACAATCTAATACCTTCCAGCACCTGGTCCGTAGTTTTGCAACTTGCAGCACTTCAGGTGCATGCCCAGGTACCTTTATATAAAAAAAAAAATGAGGGTTTCTGCCTCCACCACCATTCCTGGCAGTGAATTCCAGACACCCACCTCCCTCTGGGTGAAAGGTTTTTCCTCATGTCCCCTCTAATCCTTCTACCAATCACCTTAAATCTGTGCCTCCTGGTAATTGACCTCTCCACTAGGGAAAACAGGTCCTTCCTGTCTATCTAGGTCCATCAATTTTGTACACCTCAATTTTGTCACCTCTCAGCCTCCTCTGTTCAAGGGAAAACAACCCCAGCCTATCCAATCTTTCCTCATAGCTACAACTTTCAAGCCCTGATAACATTCTTGTAACTCTCCTCTGTACTCTCTCCAGAGCAATTATGTCATTTCTGTAATGTGGTGACCAGAACTGTACACAATACTCCACCTGTAGCCTAACTAGCATTTTATGCGGTTCCAGCATTACATCCCTGCTTTTGTATTCTATACCGTGGCCAATAAAGTAAAGCCTTCCATATGCCTCCTTCACCACTCTATCTACCTGTCCTGTCACCTTCAGGAACCTGTGGACATGCACTCCAAGGTCCTTCACTTTTTCCACCCCTCTCAATATTCTCCCATTTATAGTGTATTCCCTCGCTTTATTTGCCCTCCCCAAATGTATTACCTCACACTTCTCTGGATTGAATTCCATTTGCCACTTTTCCACCCACTCATTGATATCTTTCTGGAGTCTGCAGTTATTCTTTTCATTATCAACTACATGGCCAATTTTTGTGTCATCAGCAAATTTCCCAATCATGCCTCCCACATTTAAGTCCAAATCATCAATATATACCACAAACAGCAAGGGACCCAACACTGAGCCCTGTGGAACACCACTGGAAACGACTTTCCATTCACAAAAACATCCGTCAACTACTACCCATTGTTTCCTGTCCCTGAGCCAATTTTGGATTCCAACTTCCACAGATCCCTATATCCCACGGGATTTCATTTTTCTGATCAGTCTGCCATGTGGGACCTTGTCAAATGCCTTACTAAAATCCATGTAGACCACATGCACTGCATTACCCTCATCAATCGTCCTTGTTACTTCCTCATAAAGCTCAATTAAGTTAGTAAGACATGACCTTCCCCTAACATATCCATGCTGACTATCCCTGATTAATCTGTGCCTTTCGAAATGGCAGTTTATCCTCTCCCTCAGAATTAATTACAGTGGCGCAGTGGTTAGCACCGCAGCCTCACAGCTCCAGGGACCCGGGTTCGATTCTGGGTACTGCCTGTGCGGAGTTTGCAAGTTCTCCCTGTGACCGCGTTGGTTTTCGCCGGGTGCTCCGGTTTCCTCCCACAGCCAAAAGACTTGCAGGTGATGGGTAAATTGGCCGTTGTAAATTGCCCCTAGTATAGGTAGGTGGTAGGGGATATGGGATTACTGTAAGGTTAGTATAAATGGGTGGTAGTTGGTCGGCACAGACTCGGTGGGCCGAAGGGCCTGTTTCAGTGCTGTATCTCTAAATAAATAAAAAATAAATAAATAATGATCTGGAGATATGAGCTGAAATCCCGCCACGGCAGCTGTGGAATTTAAATTCAGTTAATTAAATAAATCTGGAATAAAAAGTTAGTATCAGTAATGGTGACCACTGCAACTACAGGATTGTCAGAAAATCCACCTGGTTCACAGATGTCCTTCAGGGAAGGAAATCTGCCATCCTTACCCGGTCTGGCGCCTCCTGACTCCAGATCTGCAGCAATGGGGTTGACCCTTAACTGCCCTCCTGAAATGGCTGAGCAAGCTAGTTGTACTCACAAGCACCACCACCTTCTCGAGGGCAATTGGGGATGGACAGTAAATGCCGGCCTTGCCAGTGATAGCACATCCTGTGAATGAGTTAAGGTGAGCAGTACCCTAATCAGATTGATTGGTTGATCTGAGATTTATAGTAAAGGGTATTCAGATTTCTGGAGCCAAGGTGAATAGATGAAGTTGGATACAAATCAGTTAATGATCTAATTGAATGGTGGAGCAGGTTCGAGGGGCTGAATGGCCTCCCCGTTCCTATGTTCCCATGCGTGGGCCATGACAAAATTACACCACAGGGATGCTGAATTCACTTTGTTTCGTTATCTTGATACTTCACTGTCTCCATTTTTGTTTGATTTATTGCAGAGTGTTCAACAAGAATACACAACTCTACTTTGCTGCTTAATCCGTGCATTCCCCCAAAGGTTGGAGTTCCAGGACCTGGTACAGCTAACAAACCACGATCCAGAGATGGATTTCTTTGAGAATATGAAACACATACAGGTGGGTGATATAAGGCATTCCTTTAAAATGTTTAGAAATTGGTAATAACATCGACCCAAGAGTAGGATCTAATTAAGGCTGAGACTCCGATCAAATAACTTTAAAATTGGCAGTGTTTGCATATTATCTTTGCATCGAGAATCAGTCATTGGAATGAGGCAAATAAAGTATGTGGTGTGTCTGTGCAACAAAATATCAGTTTAAACTTGCTTTTCAGCAGTTGAACTTTGCATTAGCTTGAATATTGTGACTTTTGAAAGTCTATAAGTGACTAGGTGGTATTAGTTGGTGAATGCTTAACATGTCTGTATAATACTCATCTGTCTGCACTTTGGATGAGATGTTAAATTGAGGCACCGTCTGCCCACTCAGGTGGATGTTAAAGATCTCATGGCACTATTTCAAAGAAGAACAGGGGATTTATCACTGGTGTCTTGGCCAATATTTATCCCTCCATCGACATCACTGGAACAGATTGTCTGTTCATTATCATGTTGCTGTTTGTGGGAGCTTGCTGTGCGCAAATTGGCTGGGCTGTATAGCACATTGGTTGTGAACGGAGCTATATAAAAGCAAGTCTTTTTTCTTGGATGTTTAGATTCATAGACGAGCTCGTGCCCTGAAAAAATTAGCAAAGCAGCTTGATGAGGAGAAAATTACTCTGTCGTCTAAATCTTTGGTGAACTACATCCTGCCATATGCCAGTTCAACACTGTTCAATGAAAACATGCTGAAGGTAAGAATTGCATTCCTGTAACGTAGAAACAGGAGGAGGCCATTCAACCCTTCCCTCCTGTTCCGTCATTGTGTTAGAATCTTAACTAATTTACCTGCATTGGTCCCATAGCCTTTAATACCCTTACCTATCTATCAGTCTCAGTTTTGGAATTTTCAGTTGCCCCCCCCCCCCCCCTCCCCCCAGCCTCGACAGCTTTTTACAGGGAGGAAGTTCCAGATTTCCACTTCCCTTTGTGTGAAGAAGTGCTTCCTGATATCACCCCTGAACGGCCTAGCTCTAATTTTAAGGTTATGCCTTCTTGTTCTGAACTCTCCATCAAAAGAAATAGTTTCTCTCTATCCTATCAGATCCTTTAACCATTTTAAACACCTCAGTTAGAACACCCCTTAATCTTCTATACTCGAAGGAATACAAGCCCATTCTATGCAACCGGTCTTTATAATTTAACTCATTCAGCCCCAGTACCATTCTAGTGAAACTGCTCTACACTCCTTTTCAAGGCTAATATGAGGTGCACCAGACAAACACAGTTACTTCAGAAATAAAAACAGAAAATGCTGGAAACGCAGCAGGTCAGGCAGCATTATGTGGGGGAGAAAAACAGTTAACATTTCGATCCAAAGACCTTGCATCAGATTTGGAAAACGTTGGAGATGAACAGCTTTTAAGCATTAGCAAAGCCAAAGGAAAGGGGGCAGTTACTCCAGATGTGATCTGACCAGAGCTTTATATGACTCTAGCATAGCTTCCAACCAAACATAAGGTGGTTAAAATGGGCGTGTTTCCATTGTGTTTCACTCTCTTTTGCTTATCTTTTCATTACAAAATTCTCCAGTATGAGAACATGACCTCGGCTTCTGTGGAACTTGTTGGAGCTGCCTGCAAGCATCTCTCGTGGTCACATTATATTTATTACCTCAAACGCTACATTCATGTTCTGCAGACCGGACAAATCAATCAGAAACTGGCAGTCAGGTGTGTATGTGGAGAAGGGTCAGTGATGAACCATGTGAGCAAACTAATGAATGGTTCTTCAATGTTTTATTTTTACAAACAAGGCAGCTTAACACTCACTCCTAGGCTCATTCTTTTTAACTGCTATACTTGTACATGAACAATGAGGAACAGGAAAAAAACCACCTAGCCTGTCCCACACAACTGCAATAACTATATATGCACTCTCCTCCCCAGTCTAAAACCAGGTGATAATCTAGGAGAAGCAAAAAAAAGATAAAAATCAAGGCCAGTTTGGAGGAAGGGGGAAATTTGGGAAATTCCTTCCGCCCCTACCAAGGGGATCGAAACTAGCCCTGGAGATCACAGTGGCCCTGAGTAACGTTAGTGTGTTACACTCCATTCGCAAAATAGTGGAACACCCTAAACTATTGTTTGGCAGAAGCTCTGCACAATATCTAGTACAAATCAGAAATTAAAACAAGAAAATGCTTGAAACATTCAGCAGGTCCGACAACATCTGTGGGGAAAGAAACAGAGTTACTGTTCTGATGAAAGGTTGCAGACCTGAAATGTTAACTGTTTGCCGACCCACAGATGCTGCCAGAGCGGCTGAGTAATTCCAACATTTTCTGTCTTTATTCCACAATATCTAGTGTTGCCTATAAACTAAGGATGTGAAAACCAGTTAACTTTTATGTATCCTTCTGTTAAAATAGACCCTGTAACTTGTGAATTTTTCCAATACCATTTCTGTGTTCTTTACTTAATGTAGGTTATTTTGTCTCATACAGTTTGTTACTCTCCGTGTTGCAAGCCTTTCACTTTGACCCAGAGAGCCTGAGGAAGGAGTTTGACAAGATTCAGACAACTGAAGATGAAAGTATGTGTCTAAAACTCTGCCTTTAAGAGTACGTAGGCCTGGAGTTTCCACTAAGGGCACAATCGGTGGAATGCGCCGGACACTGTACTGTTTTAATAAGAACAGCCTTTTTCTGTGCTGTAATGTCTGTGTAATTCTATGTGAAGTAACACCCCAGTTTCCACGCTGAGATATTTGCATATGCCTGAAGGTAAAATCTCCCCTGAATGGGCGCGATCATTCAGCATAATCGATTGCAGTTGATTTGTGACTGGAACAGGGCATCCACCAGATTTACACCGAGGGGTGGGATTGTGAAGAAATAAGTCATTCCTCAGCTTCTTAAGCTGATTGGTCTATAGCAGAGTAGGGCAGATCAATTGACTGAATATAAACTAATTTAAAGTACTTGTAGCATTAGCGGGGAAACAGACCCAGGTCAGACTTCAATTGGCTGCCCGGTCAGTGCAGGTCAGGTCATTAATACTGGACTCATGTGATCTTAGGGTCTGTGGTTCTGCGTGCTGTGTGATAAACTCCTCTGAACCAGTGCAACCGGCAGAAACTCAACATTCCCCAACCTGAGTATTTGACCATTTTTGTGGTTGAGGACTGCTTTGGGCTAACTGACTTTGACCGTGTCAAAAAAAATTTGTGGAAACTCCAGTGTTAAATGGTTTTAACTGTAATTGAGCTTAGAATACCATGATTTTTAAGTGTTATTTTAGTTGATTCTGCCCGGATTATGCTAATATTTTAGTGGAAATCAGTCAGAAACTCCAAGCTATGGTGTCTATTGTCATCTGTTGTTGGTTGGAGTTGGAGATACTGCTGTTAACTGCACTATCAGATGTCTGTGATGAAATATCAAACCAATAATTTGCAAAAATATAGTGATACAGTAGCATATTGGCTATTTTATTGGACTAGTAATCCAGGGAACTGGACGAACGATCCACAGACATGAGTTCAAATCCCACCAAAGCAGCTGAGAGTTTTAAATTTAGTTAATTAAATAAGCTAGTATCAATAATGGTGACCATGAAACTACTGGATTGTTGTAAAAACCCACTAATGTCCTTTAGGGAAAGATACCTGCTGGCCTTACTGGTCTGACCTATAATGTGACTGTTAACTGCCCTTTGAAATGGCCATTCAAGAAAGTGGCTCATGGGCAACTATGTAAGGGCAATAAATGCTGATCTTCCCAGCAACACTCACATTCTGTGAATGAATAAAAAAGAATGAGGAGTACAACATGCATAATGTTTAAACTAAATTGGCAGGGGGATACGCACCAGCATATAGAAGTAGCAAAGAGGAATAAGGTACATAATCTGAGAGTGTTGGTACATGAGAAGGGAGTAATTCCATATTAGATAGGAGCAGACTCAGAATGACAGAATTGTTACATTGCAGAAGGGCTATGAAGAATGCAAAGACAGAATTACAATGCATGTATGTAAATGCAAAAAGTGTAGTGAATAATGTTTGTGAGCTACAAGCACAAATAGCAGTATGGGAACATGATATAGTGACAATAACGGAAATGTGGCTTAAAAATGGTGAGGATTGGGTGCTTAATATATAAGGCTACAAAGTGTTCAGAAACGATAGAGAAGGAACAAAGGGAGGTGGGGTGGCAGTACTGATTAGGGAAGACATTGTAATATTGGAAAGAGGAGGATGCAAGGACAGAATCCTTGGTTAGAGTTGAGAAGCAAAACGGTTTTGATCACACTACAACGGGTATTCTGTAGGCCTTTAAATAGTGAGAGAGAGGAGCAAATTTGCAGGGAAATCACAGATGTGTACGAAATATAGAGTGGTGATATTGGGAGACTTTAATTACCCAAATATCGATTGGGATAATATTAGAGTAAAGGGAAAGGAGGGGGAGGAGTTTCTGGATTGTGTTCAGGAGAACTGCCTTGATCAGTATGTTGTCGGCCTAACTAGAAAGGAGGCATTGCTGGATCTGGTACTGGGAAATGAGGTGGACCAAGTGTCTGTGGGAGCTGCTTTGGTAAGAGTGATCATTGTATCATAAGTTTAGACTCATTGCAGGAAAACAAGGAACGATACAAGGCAGAATGTCTAGATTGGAAGAGGGCTAATTTCAATGTGATGATAAGGGATCTAGCCAGGATAAAATGGAACCAAAGACTGACAGGAGAAACTATAATGGAACAATGGGTTATCTTTAAGGAAAGGATGCTTCAGGCACAGTACAGGCAAGGTACATTCCAACAAGGGCTAAACGTAGGGGAACATAAAACAGGGCTCCTTGGAATTTTTTTTATTCGTTCACGGAATGTGGGCATCATTGGCTATACCAGCATTTATTGCCTATCCCTAATTGCCTTGAGAAGGTGGTGATGAGCTGACTTCTTGAACTGCTGCAGTCCATGTGCGGTAGGTACACCCACAGTGCCGTTAGGAACGGAATTCCAGGATTTTGATCCAGTAACAGTGAAGGAACGGTGATATAGTTCCAAGTCAGGATGGTGTGTGACTTGGAGAGGAGCTTGCAGATGGTGGTGGTCCCATGCATCTGCTGCTCTTGTCCTTCTAGGTGGTAGAGGTCGCGGGTTTGGAAGGTGCTGTCTAAGGAGCCTTGGTGTGTTGCTGCAGTGCATCTTATAGATGGTACATACTGCTGCCACTGTGTGTTGGTGGTGAAGGGAGTGAATGTTTGTAGATGGGGTGCCAATCAAGCAGGCTGCTTTGTCCTGGATGGTGTCGAGCTTCTTGAGTGTTGTTGGAGCTGTACCCGTCCAGGCAAGTGGAGAGTATTCCATCACACTCCTGACTTGTGCCTTGTAGATGGTGGACAGGCTTTGGGGAGTCAGGAGGTGAGTTACTCGCCGCAGGATTCCTAGCCTCTGACCTGCTCTTGTAGCCATGGTATTTATATGGCTACTCCAGTTCAGTTTCTGGCCATTGGTAACCTCCAGGATGTTGATAGAGGGGGATTCAGTGATGGTAATGTCATTGACTGTCAAGGGGCAATGGTTAGATTCTGTCTTGTTTGAGATGGTCATTGCTTGGCACTTGTGTGGCACAAATGTTACTTGCCACTTATCAGCCCAAGCCTGGATATTGTCCAGGTCTTGCTGAATTTCTATGCAGACTGCTTCAGTATCTGAGGAGTCGCGAATGGTGCTGAACATTGTGCAATCATCAGCGAACATCCCCACTTTTGACCTCTGAGGGAGATAGATATTATGATGAAACAAAGAAAAAGAGGGTGTATGATGCATGCCAGGTGAACTCTTCAAGTGAGAACCAGGCCATATACAATAAGTTGAGAGGGGCGGTGAAGAGGAAAATGAGACTGGCAAAGAAAGAGTATGAGAATAGAATGACAATCAGCATAAAAGGGGACCCAAAAATTATCATCTGCCATGTAAATAGTAAGCGGGCAGTAAGAGGTGGAGTGGGGCATATTCGGGACAAAGACAATATATGCTTAGAGGCACAGGGCAAGGCCAGAATACCTAATGAGTGCTTGGTAGTCGTGTTTACTAGGGAAGAGGAATCTGACAAACGCTGGTAGAAGCAGAGAGACTAAAGACAATGGATAGGGTAAAAACTGAGAGGGAGGAGGTACTAAAAAGTCTGGTTATGCTTAGAGTTGATAAGTCACCTGATCCAGATGACTTGCATCCCAGGTTACTAAAGGAAGTAGGGGTGGAGATAGCACAAGGGTTTGCCATAATCTTCCAATCTTCCCTAGATAAGGGGGAGGTGCCAAATGATTGGAGAGTGGCAAATGTGACACCCTTATTCAAGAAAAAGTGTAAAGACAGTCCTAGCAACTATAGGCCAGTTAGTTTAACATCAATGGGGGGCAAGGTTTTAGAAACAATCAGGGAAAAAATCAACCGGCACTTGAAGAGGTTTGAGTAAATTAAGGAGAGCAAGCACGGATTTGCTAAATGTGGATCATGCTTGACTAATTGAGTTTTTTGATGAAGTAACAGACCAGGGTGATGAAGGGAATGCAGTGTGATACGACCAGGTGAGGAAGGTGTCTCGGGATCCCTCTCAGCCTTCACCTGGTCTTACTGTAACAGGGTTTAATTTTAAACACAGTTTTTTAGCTCCCCTTGGTGAATCCTTGTTCACCGCTTTCCATTTATAAGGCAAAGAAACCAGCACAAACAGGCTTTTTTAGGTTTAAAGAAGAAAAGTTGAAATTTATTAAACTTAAACTCTAATTCGGCTGATGCCTGTGGATACACGTATGCAAATAGAGACAGAAAAGAGCAGAAGAAAAATAAAGTGGAAAAATTTGAGTCAATGTCTGAAGAGTTTTTGTTACGGTTCTTCGAGCTCACTGTAGGTGATTGTAGGTAGATCTTGCTTTTCGTTGGGGCCCAGTATTCTTCTTGAACCTTGTTCGTTGTAGGACACTTTTCTTTCTTGGGTTGCATGTGTCTTCAGTGGATTCAGAGGCTTGTGAGAAAGAGATGGGAGTAGGTAGACAGGAGAGGCTGTGGCGAGCCAGCCAGGAGAGATCTTCTCAGTCCAGGAGCAAACAGCTTTTTGCCCAAACTGTTTGTACAAATTCAAAAAACTCAGTTTATACAGCGGTTTAGTCATGTGACTAGCTGGTTTGACCATGTCCGTTTGTGTATTCAGCCATTTTAGCATTCAACCTGGAATGCGAGCTCCCCCACCTTCAATATCTGGTGATCAAAAGTCCATTGTGGGTTGAATGTGTCAGGGAATGGCTGCTTTTTCCTTCCAATCATTGTTAATATGCAAATTCCTTTTCCAGCCACGGCTGATCTGTTTAACAAGTCCTTTCTTCACTCCAGTAACAGTTTAAAATCAGTGTTCATGACAAAATTAATGTGCCTCATTCTTGGCAGGTCCTAGCATGACAAGTGGATGCTGTCTATATGGATTTTAAGAAAGCATTTGATAAAGTACTACATAAAAGGCTGGTTAACAGAATTGCAGCACATGGAATAGGAGGCTCTGTCCAATTGGATAAAAAATTAGCTTCAGGACAGAAAACAGCGCGTTGTGGTAAATGGTTGTTTTTCAGACTGGAGGATGGTAGACAGTGGTGTTCTCCAAGGATCAGTGCTGGGACCACTGCTTCTTTTGAGATATAAAAATGACTCGAGTTTTGGAATACAGAGTAAAATTTCAAAATTTGCCAATGATACCAAACTTGGAGGTGCGGCAAACAGTGAGGATGATACAAACCACCTGCAACAGGACATAGATAGGCTAGCAGATGGAATTTAATACAGTCGGCCGAATGATCTGTCTCTCTGATCTGGATTTTATGTTGGTCCTGGTTCTGTTTATCCCCGCAGTCTGGGATGCGGTAGTAGTTTTGTAGCCTGAGAGTTAAGTTGACCTTATAACCAGCATTGGTTGCTTTTCATTGACTGCACCATTTGCCTTGTGTTGTTCCTGACATTCTCCTTCTGTCCTGTAGATGTTGTGAAAGGAGATGAGGAAGATGTGGCTGAAGCCATGGAATTGGAAGATGATATTGAAGAGGAAGTATCTGCAGAGACATTAGATGTAGATAGAGCAGTGCGTGATGCTGGGGCAGCAGAAGAAGGTGTCCCAATGAAGGAGGTGAAGAAACCCTTGGCCTCTCAGCCCAGGAATAAGCAGGACCTGGAAAGTCTGATTCAGCACATCCAAGGGACCGTCACCAACAGCATCCTGCCAAAGCTGCAGAAATGCTTAATTGCAAAGGTCTGTGAGCAAAACTCATTTTCTCTCCCTCTTTACCCATTTATATTTTTCGCTGTCCTAGTTCTCTTTATCAGTTGTATCTCCCCTCTCTCTTTCTCTTCTCTCTTTGTCTCTTCTCTCTCCTCTCTCTCTCCCCACCGTGTATCTCTCTCTCCCCCATCCCGTATATCTCTCTGCTCTCTGTTTCATCTCTCTCTCCGCTCTCTCTCTTCCCCATCCCTTTCTTTTGCTCTCTCCTTTTCTCTCGTTCTCCTCTCCATCTCTTTCTCTCTTTCTCTTCTCTCTGCTTCTCTTTGTCTCTTCTGTCTCTCTCCTCTACCTCTCCCACCGTGTATCTCTCTCTCTCTCCTCTCCATATCTATATATATCTCTCTCTCTCTCTTCCTTCCCCACCCCGTATATATCTCTGCTCTGTGTTTCATCTCTCTCTTTTCTCCATCCCTTTTTCTCACCTTTCTCTCTTTCTCCCCTCCTCTCTCTCTCCTCTCTTTCTCTCTTCTCCCTCTCTCCTCTCTCTCCTCTCTTTCTCTCTTCTCCGTCTCTTTTCCTAACCCACATGCCTCCATCTCCCTCACTTCCACCCCCACCCCCCCTCCCCCTCCTTCCGTCTTGCTCCTCTTTTGACACCTCCCATCACATCTCCTGTTCCTTCTCTCCCTCCTCTGGATGTCTCTGTTACTCGGATTTATTTGTTAATTGTTAACAGGTGAAAAGAGATGAGCAGCACAAGTTGGTGAAATCAAAGATAGTGAATGATGAGGAGTTGGTGCGTATTCCTATTGCGTTCACGATGGTTAAACTGATGCAGACTCTTCCCAAAGAAATCATGGATTCTAATTTACCCAGGTATTGCAGCAGAGCCATATTAAACACCCAATGCTGTAGTGACTGAGAGTGATTGTATTCACTGTGGGGGAGGGGGGATGATTTTTTCAAGTCAGTTCCGGGGTTTGGGAAAGAAGATATTAAATTTAACAGAGACGTAGAACTATTCCTTTCTCCCTCATGTGTTTATCTAGCTTCCTCTTAAATGCATCTGTACTAATCACCTCAACCACTCATTGTGATAGCGAGTTCCAAATTCTAACGATTCCATAATTTTAAAGACCTCTATCAATCTTCTCTTTTCTAGAGAAAAGATCCCTACCCTGTCCAATCTTTCCTGATGGGTATAACATCTCAGTATAACATCTGGCATCATCTTTGTAAATATTTTTTTGCACCTTCCCCAGGGTCTCTATATCCTTTTTATAATTTGGAGGCCAGAACTGTGCATAATGCTCCAATTGTGGTTCAAACAAGAAGAAATAATTTTGCAAAATCAAAACACTGCGGATGCTGGAAATCTGAAATAAAAACAGAAAATGCTGGAAATACTCAGCAAGTCAGGCAGCATCTGTGGAAAGAGAAACCGAGTTAATGTTTCAGGTCTGTGACCTTTCATCAGAACTGGCAACAGTTAGAGGTGCAACAGGTTTTAAGCAAGCACAGAGGCAGGGAAATGGGCAAGGGAGAGGAGAACAAAAGGGAAGATCTGTGATGGGGTGGAACATAGGAGAGGTTAAATGACAAAAGGGATGATGGTGCAAGGCAAAAGGGGATGGTAATGGGACAAGTAAAGATATAAAAGATGGTCTGGAGGAGGTGTAAGTGGGGGAAATGCAGAATCATCACCAATATCTGCCGTCTGGGAAAAACATACGATAAACAAAACCAAGACAGAAGTTTTTAAAAATGAAATCAGAGCTTACAGTCTGAAATTGTTGAATTCAGTGTTGAGTCTGGAAGGCTGTAGTGTTGAGTCAAAAGATGAGTTGCTGTTCCTCGACCTTGCATTCAACTTCATTGGAACACTGCAGGAGGCCGAGGACAGGGAGATCAGGGAATTAAAGTTGACAGGCACCTGGAAGATCGGAGTCCTGCTTGCAGGCTGAATGGAGGTGTTCTGTAAAGCGGTCACCCAGTCTGCGTTTGGGCTCTCCAATGTAGAGGAGACCGCATCATGAGCAGTGAACACACTATACTAAATTGAAAGTACAAGTCAATCACTGTTTCACCTGGAAGGAGTGTTGAGGGCCTTGGATGGTGAGGAGGTAAAAGGGCAGGTGTTGCAACTACTGCGCTTGCATGGGAAGGGGAGGGAGTGTTAGGAGTGACTGAGGAGTGGCCCAGGGTGTCGCAGAGGGGACAGTCCCTTTGGAATGTTTAAAGAGGAGGGGAGAGGAAAATATGTTTGGTGGCATCATGCTGGAAGTGATGGAGGATGATCTGTTGAATACAAAGGCTGGTGGAGTGGAAGGGGAAGACAAGGGGAACCCGATCATGGTTCTAGGAGGGAGGGGAAGAGGCGAGAGCAGACGTGTGTGAAATGGAATAAACACAGTCAAGGCCCCTGTCAACCATAATAGAGAAAAATCCTCATTTGGCATCATCAGGATAGATGTGACGGAAATGGAGAAACTGCGAGAATGGAATAGTGTCCTTACAGGAAGCAGGGTGGAAGGAAATGTAGTCAGGAAACAATTTTATGTTCCGGTGTGCCTACATTTACTCTGGTCGGTCCTAGAATATAAATATTCTGGTCAATATTTATCCCTCAATCAACATCCCAAAAAAACAGATTGACTGGTCGTTATCACATTACTGCTTGTGGGATTTTGCTGTGTGCATTTGGCTGCTGTGTTTCCTACAACAGTGGCTGCACTTCTAAAGTACTTCATTGGCTGTAAAGTGTCTTGAGACATCCAAAAGGCCTATATAAATGCAAGTCTTGCTTTCTTTCCCCAGCATCCTAATTAAAGTCTGTATGCTGTTGAGAAACCGAGCCCAGGAGATCCGAGATGTCGCTCGCAGTACTCTGACCAAAATAATCGAGACTTTGGGCCCAGGATACCTTCTGTATCTTCTGAAAGAGATGCAGTCGGCTTTAACTAAGGGCTATCAGGTAATGTGCTTCAAGTTACTGAAGTATTGCATTAGTGTTAGGCCTGCAGTTATAGAGAATGTACAGCACAGAAACAAGCCATTCAACCCAACTGGTCTGTGCTCCACACGAGCCTCCTCCCACCCCTCTTCATCTCACCCTATCTCTATATCCTTCAGTTCCTTTCTCCCTCATGTGTTTCTCTAGCCTCTCAATATATATGTTATTTGCCTCAGACACTCCTTGTGGCAGGTCTACATGTAAGAAACTATGCAAATAATATTGGAAACTTTTTTTTGGTGGTTTTATAAATATTGGCAACCAAGTTTTAATTCATCCTCTGGATGTGAGCATTGCTGGCAAAGCTAACATTTATTGCCCATCCCTAATTGCCCTTGAGAAGGTGGTGGTGAGCTGCCTTCTTGAACCACTGCAGTCCATGTAGTGTAGGTACACACAGTGCTGTTAGGGAGGGAGTTCCAGGATTTTGACCAGCGACTATGAAGGAATGGTGATATAGTTCCAAGTCAGGATGGTGTATGACTTGTTGAGTTGATGTTCCCATACTACCTGTGTCCTTCTAGGTGGCAGAGCTGTTGATTTGCAAGGTGCTGTTGAAGTTGGATGCGCTTTGCTCACTGGTGGTGCTCTCTGTTTTGTATTCCCATCCCAGTGATTCGCAGTGAGGATATTTTATATTTGAAGAGTAATATTATCGATCGGTTTTACTGGAACAGCATTAGGAGCTGATATCACTCGCCCTCTGTCGCTCACAGGCTGATCTGTGATGCAGAAAGTCGGGGCTGCTTTGCAAAACTCCGCTCCTCGCTGGAGGTGATTATGGGCAAGAGGATCATGGCTGCAGTGCTCTGGTCTTGTGTCCGCTGGTTTGCTTTCTGCTAGGGAGGGCTACAGGAACGATGCATGGTACAATTATGCCAATATTTGAAGAGCAAAATAGAGATAAAATTAAGGGTGTTTTTAATCTTTGGTTACCCTTTTTAGCAGATTTCTCATAGTGTAGGGATGGCATTTCTGTGCTCCATCATAGCTTAAAAGAATTGGAATGAAAACAAAGTAGCTTTTGCTTAATATTATTGAGGATCTCGCATTGAAACTCTTGATGCAACTTTGTTATCTCAACTATAGAGATATAAAACACTTAGTTCCCAGACCACTTGTGGTAATTTCTGTTCACTTGTTTTCCATCTTGCTAGGTTCATGTTTTGACCTACACAGTCTATATGCTGTTAAAGAGTCTCGTACCTAAACTTAACTGCGGAGATTTGGACCCCTGTATGGACGTTCTCATTGCGGTAAGAGTTATTTACTGAAGTTATTAATGCATTCACAGACCAGTGCATACCAAGGAGAGAAAGAACTTGTATTTATATAGCATCTTTCACAACCTCAGGATGTCAGAAAGTGCCTTACAGCCAATGAAGTACATTTTGAAGTGTAGTCACAGTTGTAGTGTAGGAAAGATGGCGGCCAATTTGCACACAGCAAGCTCCCATAAACAGCAATGTGATAAATGATCAGATAATCCGTTCTGGGTGTTGGTTGAGGGATAGGCATTGGCCCAGGATACTGGGGTAAATTCCCCTGCTCCTCTTTGAAGTAGAGCCATGGAACCTATTTACGCCTACTTGAGACAGCAGATGGAGCCTTGGTTTAGTACCTCACCTGAAAGATGACACCTCCGGCAGTGCAGGACTCGCTCAGTAAGGCACTGAAGTGTCAGCCTGGATTACGGGCTCAAGCATCTGGAGTGGGGCTTGAACTCAACGTACCGAGGTGAGAGTGCTACCAACTGAGTCATGGCTGTCACCTTGTCAAAGATCGCTCTTAAATTTAACAGTTTTGTTCTTAAAAGATGACAGCATTCAGTTTATCATGCCTGTCCTATCCCCTTAGCTGCATTACCCGTCCTTACTCTGTGTCCTTTTAATCTCTCTCTTCAGATATTTATCCACTTCTATTTTAAAAGCTCTAATCAATTCTGCATCCAGTACTATTTCTGGTAGCATTAGTGCTGTTTTTAATTTTAAAAAAACCCCCTATTGTGCAGAACTCCAGCGATGTTATCAACGTAAAATAATATATTCTCTCTCTCTAGATTTTTAACCATGAGCTGTTTGGTGAAATTGCTGAAGAGAAAGAGGTGAAGGGAATCATAAGCAAAGTGATGGAAGCGAGGAGAAGCAAAAGCTATGATTCCTATGAGATTCTGGCTCGGTTTGTGGGAAAGGCTCAAGTTACTAAGCTGATCCTTCCACTAAAAGAGGTAATGTCAATGCAGCGGTTAGCAATGCTCGCCAGCGACCTCAGAGAAAGCTGCCCACAAAGTTCTAGCGATCTCTGTGGCGTGGATTTCCCCTTTCCTGACAGTTTGAATCGGCTGCCAAATCAAGGGAATCTCCAGGCATCCAGCTACAATGATGTCATCAAACAGGCTAAGCAGCCAATCTTACTGAAGTATTCTCACAGACAGCAAAACAGGAAGTTAAAACCACCGAATCCCTCTGCTTCTATTTTTAATTTTGCAGATAGCGCAACAAGTGGGGGACACACACAGGGTTAAGTTAGAAGCTAAAATATTGTAAACAAACTTTTAAAAGCAAAACAATTTTAATATAAATATGTGGAACTTTGTTCTATCATCATGGAGGAACTTGACATTCAACAAATAAAAAAATGACATTTTCAGGGCCAGTGAGGCTGTTCGGCAATAATTATGAACTTAGTACACTGTTTTAAAAACCCAGCTACACCTCATTCAACAAGATGTAACTTTTTCAAGGCTTTTATGGCAAGGCTAATAGCTTAACCATGGAACTTCTTGTCAGTTTGATGATTTTTAATTGATTGCAGGCTGGGGGGCTTCAATAGCACACCCTCTGGTGAAGCATAGAATCAGTGACAGCCACTTCTGGATTTCCGCATTGAAAGATGCATGTGTGGACTCTGGAAATTGCTGTCCATTTCAGAAGGGTAATGGCGGATGCTGAAAGCTTTGCTTTTATTAGTACTGCAAAATCTGAGCCAATCTCTCTGCTGGGACAGCTGTGTCTTTCACTGGCTCATTTCCATTGGTTAATCAACATCATTTGTGGATTCTTAATCGCCCCATTTGTACAGATTGACCTTGTGTTGGATACTGCAATGCGACATTGCTACTTTTGACTGAGCGCCAGTCAGTTTTCTGTGGCAATGCTTGTGTGCAGTGGTTAACTACAAGTTATTTTAATATTTGAGATAGCAATGGCGTTCGGGAAAGAAACTTCAGCAACTGACTGCACTATTTGCTGGAGCCAGCAATGACACTGTTTCAGTTGACATAGCAAATTTGAATGGGGGAAATATTGGTGCAGTAATTAACAGTGAAAAATGTTAATGGAAAAGGATTAGATAATTCAAATATTTTCGTGAGGAACGATTCAGTTATAAGGAACAGATTGTATTGTACATTCTTCCCTCTTAGGTGTAGTGTTTCACTTTAATGATGCATTCTTTGTTTCCCTAAGTAAGAGCAGTGGGGGAGGCTGTGGCTTAGTGGTATTGTCACTGGACTAATAACCCAGAGACCCAGGGTATTTCTCTGGGGACATGGGTTCGAATCCCACCACAGCAGAAGGTGGCGTTTGAATTCAATTAATAAAAAATCTGGAATTAAAAGCTAGTCTAATGATGGCCATGAAACCATTGTTGATTGTTGTAAAAACCCATCTGGTTCACTAATGTCTTTTAGGGAAGGAAATCTGTTGTCCTTACCTGGTCTGGCCTACATGTGACTCCAGACCCACAGCAATGTGGTTGACTCTTAAATGCTCTCTGAAATGGCCTAGCAAGTTATTCAGTTGTATCAAACCGCTATGAAGTCAATAAAACAGAATGAAATTGGACGGCATTGACCTAGGCACCGGAAATAACATCGACAAACCCAGCCCTGTCGACCCTGCAAAGTCCTCTTTACCAACATCTGGGGGCTTGTGCCAAAGTTGGGAGAGCTGTCCTACGGACCAGTCAAGCAGCAGCCTGACATAGTCATACTCACGGAATCATACCTTACAGACAATGTCCCAGACACTGCCATCACCATCCCCGAGTATGTCCTGTCCCATTGTCAGGACGTACCCAGCAGAGGTGGTGGCACAGTGGTATACTGTCAGGAGGGAGATGCACTGGGAGTCCTCAACTTCGACTCAGGACCCATGAAGTCTCATGGCATCAGGTCAGACATGGGCAAGGTAACCTCCTGTTGA
This sequence comes from Heterodontus francisci, assembly GCF_036365525.1. NCBI lineage: Eukaryota > Metazoa > Chordata > Chondrichthyes > Heterodontiformes > Heterodontidae > Heterodontus > Heterodontus francisci. The sequence goes on from NC_090388.1 coordinate 7,148,312, forward strand.
TTACCACCTATTGCCCTCCCTCAGCTGATGAATCAGCACTCCTCCATTTTGATCACCAGTTGGAGGAAGCACTGTGGGTGGCAAGGACGCAGAATGTACACTGGGGTGGAGGACTTCAATGTCCATCACCAAGAGTGACTCGGTAACACCAATACTGACCAAGCTGGCCGAGTTCTAAAGGATATAGCTGCTAGACTGGGTATGAGGTAGGTGGTGAGGGAAAAACATACTTGATTACGTCCTCACCAATCTGCCTGTTGCAGATGCACCTGTCCATGACAGTATTGGTAGGAGTGACCACCGCACAGTCCTTGTGGAGATGATGTCCCGCCTTCACATTGAGGATACCCTCCATCGTTTTGTGTGGTACTACCACCGTGCTAAATGGGAAAGATTTCAAACAGATCTAGCAATGCAAAACTGGGCATCCATGAGGTGCTGTGGGCCATCAGCAGCAGTAGAATTGTACTCAACCACAATCTGTAACCTCATGTCCCAGCATATCCCCCAGTCTACTATTACCATCAAGCCAGGAGACCGACCCTGGTTCAATGAAGAGTGCAGGAGGGTACGCCAGGCGCAGCACCTCAAAATGAGGTGTCAACCTGATGAAGCTACACCACAGGACTACTTGCGAGCCAAACTATGTAAGCAGCATGCGATAGACCTCCAACAACCACAACCGTCTTCCTTTGCGCTAGGTATGACTCCAACCAGCGAAGAGTTTTCCCCCCGATTCTCATTGACTCCAGTTTTGCTAGGGCACCTTGATGCCGTACCCGGTCAAAAGCTGCCTTGATGTCAAGGGCAGTCACTCTCACCTCACCACTTGAGTTCAGCTCTTTTGTCCATGTTTGAACCAGGGCTGTGATGAGGTCAGGAGCTGAGTGGCCCTAGCGGAACCCAAACTGAGCATCCCCGAGCAGGCTAATGCTAAGCAAATGCTGCATGATGGCACTGTTGATGACACCTTTCATCACTTTACTGATGATTGAGAGTAGACTGATGGGGCGGTATTGGCTGGGTTGGACTTGTCCTGCTTTTTGTGTACAGGACATACTTGGGCAATTTTCCTCATTGTCGGGTAGATGCCAGTGTTGTAGCTGTACTGGAACAGTTTGGCTAGGGGCGCGGCAAGTTCTAGAGCACAGGTCTTCAGTACTGTTGCCAGAATATTGTCAGGGCCCATAGCCTTTGCAGTATCCAGTGCCTTCAGTCATTTCTTGATATCACGCGGAGTGAATTTGATTGACTGACGTCTGGCATCTGTGATGCTGGGGACTTCAGGAGGAGGCCGAGATGGATCATCAACTCGGCACTTCTGGCTGAAGATTGTTGCAAATGCTTCAACCTTATCTTTCGCACTGATGTGCTGAGCTCCCCCATCATTGAGGATGGGGATATTTGTGGAGCCACCTCCTCCAGTTAGTTGTTTAATTGTCCACCACCATTCACGGCTGGATGTAGCAGGACTGCAGAGCTTAGATCTGATCTGTTGGTTATGGGATCATTTAGCTCTGTCTATTGCATGCTGCTTACACAGTTTGGCATGTAAGTAGTTCTGTGTTGTAGCTTCACCAGGTTGACACCTCATTTTTAGGTATGCCTGGTGCTGCTCCTGGCATGCCCTCCTGCACTCTTCATTGAACCAGGGTTGGTTTCCTGGCTTGATGGTAATGGTAGAGTGGGGGATATGCCAGGCCATGAGGTTACAGATTGTTGTTGAGTACAATTCTGCTGCCGCTGAGGCCCACAGCACCTCATGGATGCCCAGTTTTGCATTGCTAGATCTGTTCGAAATCTATCCCATTTAGTGCCACACAAAACAATGGAGGGTATTCTCAATCTGTAGGCATTAACCGAATTAGAGTTTAAGTTTAATAAATTTCAACCTTTCTTTAAACCTAAGAAAGCATTTTTGTGCTGGTTTCTTTGCCTTATAATTGGTTAGCAGTGAACAAGGATTCACCAAGGTTATCGGGGATAGGTGGAAATGTGGAGTAATCAGTTCAGACATGAACTTATGGCGGAGCAGGCCAAGTGGCCTATTCCTGCTCCTAATTTGTATGTTCGTAGGGGAGAGCTAAAAACATGATGTGTTTAAAAAAAAAACTCTGTTACGGTAAGACCAGGTGAAAGCTTAGATGGAACCCTAGATTCCTTTCTCACTTGGTCGTAACACTTAGGGACATGAAAAGCATTATATAGATGCAAGTTCGGTCTTCCTGTTCAAATCCCTCCATGGCCTTGACCCTCCTTATCTTTGTAACTGCCTACAACCCTCCAAGGTATCTGCCTTCCTCCAGTTCTGGCATCTGGTTCAACCCCACTTCCTTCACCCCATTGGTGGCCGAGCCTTCAGCTGCTTGGCCCCTAAGCTCTGTAATTCCAGCCTCCCTATCCCTCTTTCCTCTGTCAAGGCTCTGCTTAAAACCTATCTCTTTGACCAAGCTGTAAGCCACCTGCCCTAATATCCCCTATTTTGGCTTGGTGTCAATTTCTTTTCTGATTATAATCCTATGAAGTGTCTTAGAACATTTTACTAGGTTAAAGGCACTGTATAAATTCAATTTGTTGTTGATACAGTGTGTTTGTGTGATATTTTATATTTTCAGATATTGGAGAACACAACCATCCTTAAGCAAGCTCGCAAGGTTCAGGAAACATTTCGACGCATTGTGTCTGGTCTGTTGCTGAATAAGGAAATGACGGCTGACTCCATCCTTTTACTGAGCCATGGTCTGGTGACGGAGAGCCTGCCATTAATGGCACAGAGGGCCAAGTGAGCAACCATTCAGTTAGATGACTATTTTAGAGAGGGGGGGAAACTTAAAATATATATCGGGACTGTACATATTGCTGAGCAGAATCACTGGGTTGCAAACAATCCAAAGCTAATCACATTGCTTCTGTATCTTCCTCTGCTTCGTCTATTAATCCAGTCCACTTTTAAAAGATGTGATGGTCTCTGCCTCAACCACTCCATGCAACAAAGTGCTCCGTGGTCAAACAATCCAAACTATTTCTCTTAAACACTGTCCCTGCAGCTCTGTACCTTTGAAGAAACATTTGCCAAATTCTTTGCAATTGATATTCTAAAATAAGTGAACATTTTGCTCCCGAGCATTTTGTTACCAAATCAATATCACCCCACGTAAAATTTCCTGTCTTGAGGTTGAAGCAGTCTAGGACTTCACATTCTGGAAGCACACAGCTGGGTCTCAAGGCAATGAGGAGTTGTCTGTTTAATAGCTTACAACCTGCACCAATGAGACACCTAGAGTTCTTAACTTGTGATGGCTCGCAAGAGGTAACACAGATGTGATTGGTCAGTCCATGACTCGCTTGTTAAACCGCACTTGCATTTCTGTGTTGTCTAGATTGTTTTGGTTGATGTTGGTTAATGATGTTAGTGGTGAGAATGTAGAACTCACTTCCCCATTTGGGTGGTTGAGGCAAATAGCACAGATGTGTTTAAGGGAAAGTTAGTTAAGTACACAGGGGAGCAAGAAATGTGCTTGATAAGGTTTGATGAAGTAGAGTGGGAGCATAAACACTGGCATAGACCAAATGGCCTGTTTCTGCACAGTTTTCAGTGTTTTTCTGTGTTTCTTTACAACACTGCTAAATGTCACTTTAAAGGGGTAAAAGGAAAAAGTCCGACCAATCACGCGTCGGTCTGAAGCCGCAGAGCTGCCTCTTACTGCCCCCTGAACCGAGCCGACAGGGAGAGAAAGCTGCCACCAGCACAAAGACCAACCTGTACATCCTGGTCGATACTGGGTTGAGGGTAAGTGATCAGTCATTTCAGAAATTTGTTTCAGTTCATTTAATGACATGGTCATTCAGAATGACCATTGGAGAACCTAAAATCCTTTTTTCATCTTTAATTTGCTCTTTCAATGTGGGTGGCAAGGCCACACTTACTGCCCATCCCAGCCTTTTCTGGGAAGGTGGCAGTGGACTTTCTCGAGCTATTGCAGTCTTTGTAACGCTGTTCGCATAGTGGTGTTAGACAGGAAATTCCTAAATATTGACTCAACAACGGCCAAGGAACGAGAACGTATGTTCAAGTCAGACTTGTAGGTGACGATGCTTCCGAAACCTTACTGCTCATGTCCTTCATGAAAGGTTAAGAGCTGGAGGTCTGGAGGGGCAGGGGTGGGGTTTGGAATGATTCCTGGGCCATATGGGTTAAATTGAGGACAGGTTGCGTAGACTGCTTGTATTCTCTTGACTCTAGAAGATTAAGTGGTGATCTAATTGAGATGTTTATGATAATTGCAGATTTGATGGGGCACATTGACAGAAACTATTGCCTCTGGTCAGCGGGAGTCTAGAACAAGGGCACATAACCTTAACATTAGAGCTAGGCTATTCAGGACTGATGTCAGGAAATACTTCTTCACACAACGCGTAGTGAAAATCTGGAACACTCTTCCCCCAAAAAGCTGTTGAGGCTGGATGTACAATTACAAATTGATAGAGTTTTGTAAACAAGGGTATTAAGGGTTATGGAACCAGGGTGGGTAATTGGAGTAAAGATAAAGGTTAGCCATGATCTAATTGATTGGAACAGACTTGAGGGGCTGAATGACTTCCTGTTCCATGTTCTGAAGAGGCTGTTGAATTAATCATGGAGAATTGCTGCAGTACTTACTGTAGATAATACACTCTGTAGCATCAGTGCACTGGGTTACCTATCGAGTGGACAACTCTCTGCTGCTTGGTGTTGAGTTTCTTTGGTTGTTTAGTGGCAAGTTGTAAAATCAATAAATCTGATAGTTTGTGGTCTGGCAGCAGAAAAATTGATTGTTGGGGAAGTAAAAAAATGACTGCTCTAGTGACGTCCTTCAGAGAAACTTGCTGACTTTATCGGCTCTGGACCTACACCTGACTCCAGTCCCACACCCTCCATGATTGTTGACAGACACTCTGCATTCTAAAGCCATCGTGTTGCTTGGAGGGTTTCATGCCATGTTTGTGGACAGGAGGATAGATTTACTATTTTGTTCATGTGAAGCAGCTGCACACAATTGTTGTTTTGTCTTGTTCCAGTTGCTGCATATGAGCTTGAAGAGATCGAAGGTGAATTCTTCAGAGGAGCACATTTTGGAAATGATTGACCCATTTGTGCAGGTGCTGATCGACTGCCTTCAGTCCATGCATGTGAAGGTGAGCAGTGTTCACAATTGTACACTTAATACTTCATCTTGCATTGTATAGCTCAAAATCCAAAATATTAAATGGAATATTAAACATGATCAGCTATATCCTAATTATTTGAATTATCTTTGTTTTGTTTTTAATACTTAGGTTGCAGTACTGAAAATCTAATTCTTTCGGTTTAAAATAAGATCCTGTGTAAAATTACACGGCGCAGTGGTTAGCACCGCAGCCTCACAGCTCCAGCGACCCGGGTTCAATTCTGGGTACTGCCTGTGTGGAGTTTGCAAGTTCTCCCTGTGTCTGCGTGGGTTTTCGCCGGGTGCTCCGGTTTCCTCCCACCACCAAAGACTTGCAGGTTGATAGGTAAATTGGCCATTACAAATTGCCCCTAGTATGGGTAGGTGGTAGAGGAATATAGGGACAGGTGGGGATGTGGTAGGAATATGGGATTAGTGTAGGATTAGTATAAATGGGTGGTTGATGGTCGGCACAGACTCGGTGGGCCGAAGGGCCTGTTTCAGTGCTGTATCTCTAAATAAAAAAAAAAATATTATGTAAAGATGATGTTTCCACTTGTGGGGGAAACCAGAACTACGGGTCATAAATATAAGATGGTGACTAGTAAATCCAATGGGGAATTCAGGAGAAACTACTTTATCCAGAAAGTGGTTAGAATGTGGAACTCACTATCGCAAGGAGTGGTTGAGGCAAATAGCTTTGTTGCATTTAAGGGGAAGCTAGATAAACACATGAGAGAGAAAGGTATAGAAAGATATGTTGATGGGGTTATAAGAAGGGGAATGAGAGGAGGCCCATGTGGAACATAAACACTGGCATGGATAAGTTGGGCTGAAGGGCCTGTTTCTGTGCTGTAAACACTCAGTAATTCTAGCAACCCTTCTGTGTTTTCACTTTTTTTTTTAATGAATTGTCAAGAATGTACATTTGGCAAGTATTGTACATTCAGGTGAGTATTTGTATATAGATTTTATGAAAGTGCATCCTTGAGTAAGTCACTGCATCCAGTGTAATCAGAAGATCCAGTGCAGGTTGTGGGATTGATTAGTTTTAATTTATGGGTTTAGTTAAGCATCAGGCCTTAGAGTGGCTGTTCAGACCCTTCTGAGTTGTGGTCCAGTGTCATGTTTGGGGTGAATTTTACAGACTGCCCCTCCCGACATTGGGGGTCGTGCTGGGGGGGAGGGGGGTGTCTGAAAATGCCTCCGGGAGAGGCCTGGATGCAGGGCAGGCCCAGCCCCATATTGCTGGCGGTAACGAGGCCTCGTGGCGGTTCCCCCTTCCCCCTCCGCCGCCCGGCAACAGGACCAAAATTTAAATATGTAAATTTATTAAAGGTAATGAATTAAATACTTACCCACTCCGGCCGCAGTCCCGGTGCAATGTCCGTGCCGGTGGTGGCACTCTAGTGCCTTCAGATCTCCATATAGTGATCTGAGGCATAACACTGGTGGGGAGGGGGAAGCAGGGTAAGTATTTCAGTGCGGTTGGGGGGGGGGGGCGGAGAGCGGGGTCAAACTAATATGATTGGCATAGGGGATGGTGGGAAGGGTTAAAGGTAAAAGTTTGTGAACTTTGAGAGGGGAGGAAGGTCTGGTGCACAAGCTAAGTATTTTGTGGGGGGGAGAGGGCAAGGAATGAAATGTTTGGCTATTGGGGGGCTGGGAGAGGAGCTAAGCAAATGTATTAAATTTTTTTGAATAAATTCTAACTTGCATAAAAGCTCGAATGCGAAGTAAGGGCTTGAAGCCCTTTAAAAATGGCATCGGCGCCTGCACAATGGTGCCTGACGCTGTTGCCGGGGACGCACCCTCCACCCCCTCCACATCATTGGCTGGGGTGGGGGGGGGGAGCGGTCTCCCCATCTGTTTAAATAAGCCGCCGCGTTTAATATTGCGGCTCCGCGATAAGCAGCCCTTTGTGTCAGCTGTGACTCAGTTGGTAGCGTTCTCACCTCTGGGTTCAAGACCCGCTCCCGGACTTGAGCACAAACCTAGGCTGACACTCCCAGTGCAATACTGAGGGAGGGCTGCACTATCAGAGGTGCTGACTTTCAAATGCAACGTTAAGCAAGAAATTCCATCTGCCTTCTCAGGTGGATGTAAGCGCTATTTCGAAGAAGAGCAGGGAAGTTCTTCGTGGTATCCTGGCCAATATTTATCCCTCAAGCAACATCACTAAAAAAAAAAAGCAGATTATCTGGTCACTTATCACATTGCTGTTTATGGGATCTTGCTGTGTGTATACTGGCTGCCGTGTTTCCTACATCGCAACAGTGGCGACACTTCAAAAGCACTTCATTGGCAGTAAAGTGCTTTACTGAAAGACGTTATATCAGTGCAAGGCTTTGTGTTTAGGCAGCAGAGACACCACCTTATTTGAAAGAAAGAAACCTGCATTCAGATTCTCAAAAGTTTATCTCAGCCAAAAAATTGCTTTTAAAGAAATAGTTTGATATCCTCTCAACTTCAGGCATTGTAACATTGTGGGCAGGATGGTTCAATGAGTAAGATTGCATCAGTGAAATTGACATTTTTGCTGATAGGTCCAATGCGCTGGCTGTGGTGTTGTACAAACTTGGATCTTTTGAGTGTTTCTGCATGAATATTAATTGCTGAGGTGTCATTGCTTTGCATCTGCAGGTGATCACAACTGCCTTGCAGTGCCTCACCTGGGTGTTGAAATTCCCACTGAAGGCCACGGAAACTCTGGCTGATCAGCTGACCCAGCAGCTTTTTGTGTTACTAAAGGATTACGCCAAGGCTGGAGCAGGGAGGGGAGAGAACTTTCACCTGGTTGTTAACTGTTTCAAGGTATGTTTTAAATCATCAATATCCCCCTCTTTTTTTTGCCAATGATTTTAAATTCCTATCCTCCTGCCACTGGAAACACTTCCTTCCAAACTACTCTTATCAAAACTTCTCATCATTCTAAACACTTGTATCAAATCTCCCTTTAATCTTCTCTAAGGGGAACAATCCTGGCTTCTCCAGTCTCTGCATGTCACTGAAGTTCCACCGATATCATTCTAGTAAATCCCTTCTGCACCCCACCAAGGTTTTGATATCCTTCCTAAAGTCATTCGCCCAGATTGGATACAATGCTCTAGCTGACGCCTAAGCGGTTTTTTTTTTTGTAAAGGTTTAGCATATCTTCCTTGCTTGCTTCCATTTATAAAGCCAAAGATCCCATAGGCTTTTTTTAACAGCCATCTCAACTTGTCCTGTCACTTTCAAAAATTTGTGTACGTACACCTCCAGGTCTCTGTGTTCCTGTACCTTTTTTTAAATTTGTTTGTGGGATGTGAGCATCGCTGGCTAGGCCAGCATTTATTGCCCATCCTTAATTGCCCTTGAACTGAATGGCTTGCTGGGCCATTTCAGAGGGCGTTGCTGTGGGGCTGGAGTCACATGTGGGCCAGACCAGGTAAGGATGGCAGATTTCCTTCCCTAAAGGACATTGGGGAACCAGATGGATTTTTACAACAATTGACAATGGTTTCATTAGATTAGACTAAATTTTCCAGATTTTATTAATTGAATTCAACTTTCACCATCTGCCATGGTGGGATTCGAACCCATGTCCCCAGAGCATTAGCCTGGGCTCTGGATTACTAGTCTAGTGATTTTACCACTATGCCACTGCCTCCCCCTGTACCCCTTTAAAATTATACCATTTAGTTTACATTGCCTGTCCTCATTCTTCCTACCAAAATGCATCACTTTGCACTTCTCTGCATTAAATTTCATCTACCATGTGTCTGCCCATTTCACCAGCCTGTGTCTCATGCTGAAGTCAGTGACACCTCATCAAAAAATGCTTTGCTTTCTGAAATGACCTATTACTGCTCCTACTAAATTCCTGTCAGTCAGCTCAGCAGCAATGATGGGCGATGTACAGGCAGCACCTCTGCATGGCAAACTCAGCAGGGTGGTTTGAATGGCCACTGGTTGTGGTGATTTGCCCAGCTCCAGGTACCACACCCTATGGGGGAACCTCACCTCAGTTAACCTGCTTAGCCAAGTGAGAGTCACCAAGGATTGATGGGTGAACACTTGGCCAATTCCACACCTCTGAAACCCAACCTAGTGACTCACCTGACTCCCCGAAGTGTGGCCATCATTTACAAGGCACAGATCAGGAGCATGATGGAAAACTCCCCACTGCCTGGATAAGTGCAGCTCCAACAACACTCCAGAAACTCAACACCAACTAAGACAAAGCAGCCTGCTTGTTTGGCACTCCCTCCACCACTAGCACATGGTGCCTACAGTATGTACCATCTACAAGATGCACTGCAGCAGCTTAATAAGACTCCTTCAACAGCACCTCCCAAACCTGCGACTTCTATCTAGAAGGACAAGGGCAGCAGAAATGTGGGAACACCACCACCTGCAAGCTCCCCTCCAAGTCACACATCATCCTGATTTATAAATATATCACCGTTCACTAGTCAGGAAGTTGGTAACAAGGGCCACAGACTGAGGGTTCAGAGAGAGGAGGAGGAAGTTAGAGGAGATGTTTTCACACACAGGTTATTAGAACGGGGAATGTTTTACCACAAAGGGCTATTGAAGCATAGACTGGAATGCCACTTAAAAGGCATTAGTTAAATATTTTAAAAGGATATGGGAAAAGGCAGGGAAATAGGGTTAAAGTCCACAGTTCCAGTTGAGCTAGCATTGAGATGGACAGAGTGGCTGAATGGCCTCCTTCAGTGCTAATTTCTCTATGGTCCCCACCACATGTAGTGGGCATGTTGGTGTTATCACAGAGGTTGATTGAAGCTGCCCAAGGTTTCCTATCAGTGGTCACAGCTTCAGTCAGCTGATACATTTAATGTGAGCTCAGGTCAACCTTTGCTACAGTGACCTGGTTCTGTTGGTTTCGGTGTGGTCCTGTTTCTGGTTCTATTGCTGTTGCAAAATGGGTTGTTAATAGTTTTAACACTCTCTTTGCCTTTGTCTCAGGACAGCTTTGTTATTTAATCTCTCCTGCCCTCTGCCCTATCACAAGCCTTCCCTTTGTTCTCTTTTCTCTCTTCCCCCCCCCACACCCTCTTCACTTGCTTAAAACCTATTACATTTCTAACCTTTGCCAGTTCTGATGAAAGGTCACTGACCTGAAGCATTAACTCTGCTTCTCTCTCCACAGATGCTGCCAGACCTGCTGAGTATTTCCAGCACTTTCTGTTTTTATTTCAGATTTCCAGCATCTGCAGTAGTTTGCTTTTGTTATATCGTTGATAGTTTTAATGGCTGCATCCAGTCGTTCTGTTAAAAAGTTGCTAAGTACTGAATTGCACGAAATAGGCAGCGCAATTAATAAGTTATAAAGTAGCACCTTTGTAATCGATGCTAGTGGTGATTTTATACATTTAGCTCCCTTTGCCTAATTTCGATGCCTATGATGAGGGAGTATGGTGTAAGCGATGGGGGACTGCATTAATATATTTTTAATCATTCCACAGTCGATAACCATACTAGTGAGGATCATGACAGGACACACAATAACTGATAAACAGTTGCAGGTCCTGTTGGGATATGCTGAGGAAGATATTTATGACTCATCGCGTCAGGCAACAGCATTTGGACTTTTGAAGGTGAGTGAAGGTTGCAACAAAAACTTGCATTTTAATAGCACCTTTAATGTAGTTTATCATCACGAGGTTATTCACAGGAGCATTAGCAAACAAAATATGACACCGAGCCACATAAGGAGATATTAGGACAGGTGACCAATAGCTTGGTCAAAGAGGTAGGTCTTAAGGAACATCTGAAAGGAGGATAGAGAGGCGGAGAGGTTTAGGGATAGAATTCCAGAGACTAGGGCCCAGGCAACTGAAGGTATGGCTGCCAGTGGTGGAGCTATTAAAATCAGGGATGCTCGAGGCCAGAGTTAGAGAAGTGCAGATATCTCAGAGGGTTGTGGGGCTGGAGCAGATTACAGAGATAGGGAGGGTCGAGGCCATGGAGGGATTTGAAAACCGGGTGAGAATTTTAAAGTCAAGGCATTGCTTAACCAGGTGCCAATGTAGATCAGTGAGCACAGGGGGTTGTGGATGAACGGGACTTGGCGTGAGTTAGGATAGCCCTCATAATCAGCCATTTAAAAGCTACTGTGTTAGGGTATCAATTTGAAAATGACATTTAAAAAACATTATATAACTGAAAGGATACAAGATAGAACACCCATATTCACCCCTTGATAGGAAATAAATTTTGATAGTCCAGATTCATTTGGGACAAGGATTATTGTGTAAGTTTTGGGTGCAAAACTGCAGTAAAGATATAGAATGCAATGGGAATAGGTGCAGCGTGAATTCACTCAGCTATACTAGGAAGGAAGGGTTACAGGTGGGATGAGAGGCTTCAGCTGTTGGGGCTTTTCCCCCAATGATAGGGGTTTAAGCCTTCAGGATTGGGAAGGGTTATGGAAGGTGTGTATTGACCAGCTGATCACTATAGCACAAGACAGTAAAAGTGAAAAATAAAAACAATTCACACAGAGGATGGATAGAATGTGGAATCCACGCCCACTAACTGTTAATGAAGCAAAGCAAGAAATTTTCTTAAATTTGATTGTTGCTTGAAAAGGGAATGTTAAAGAGACAGAATTTGAATTATATAGCACCTTTAATGACCTATGGATAGCCCATGGAGCCTCATAAATAATGCAGCAAAGAAGTAGGCCATTCGATCCATTGTGCCTATACCAGCTCTTCGAAAGAGCTGTTCAATTAGTTCCACTCTCTTGCACTTTCCCCTGTAATTTAACCCTATAGTGTATACATCCAATTGACCTTTGACTGTTACTATTGAATCAGCTTCCACTGCCCTTTCCCTTTAACAGTGGAGGGAAGTTGGGAGGGAGACCTCACCACTCAAAAGGTGAGTTGGCATTTTAAATATAATAAGGTTGCATGCCTCACTGCTATTCAATTTTTCAGTGGCGCAGGGGTTAGCACCGCAGCCTCACAGCTCCAGGCACCCTGGTTCAATTCTGGGTACTGCCTGTGTGGAGTTTGCAAGTTCTCCCTGTGACCGCGTGGGTTTCCGCTGGGTGCTCCGGTTTCCTCCCACAGCCAAAGACTTGCAGGTGATCGGTAAATTGGCCATTGTAAATTGCCCCTAGTGTAGGGAGGTGATAGGGAATATGGGATTACTGTCAGGTTAGTATAAATGGGTGGTTTGTCAGCACAGACTCGGTGGGCCGAAGGGCCTGTTTCAGTGCTGTATCTCTAAATAAATAAATAAACTATAGACGGTTGGGTTTTCCAAACCTTTGGAAAAGCGGCAGCTACAACCATAAAGGACTGCCGGATTTGGGAGTTAATTGCGTTTTACCTGCTGGATTCAGGGTGCCTGCTTGGGCAATCCTCCCACCAGTCCAGCCCTCCCACTTCCTCCCTCCGGGATCAGCAGACTCCTGGGATTCACCCCCGCCCCAGATCCAGCAGCCCTAGCCTGGGTGCAGCTGCTGGTTGCCCTGAAACTCAGGGAAACCCTGCCTGCCCCTACCAAAGCCAGAAATGTGTCGCTTAGTGTTGGGGTTTCTGTTTCCCCTTACCCGCCCCAAAGCCATCCATTTTTTGTGATTAAAACTCCCCATTTTATCTTCACAGGCAATTCTGTCGAGAAAGCTGCTTGTTCCAGAGATGGATGATGTGATGCAGAAAGTGGCCAAGCTTGCTGTTACTGGACAGAGTGAGCCAGTTCGAGTTCAGTGTCGTCAGGTCAGTGTCAAACCTAACCTCACAAGGTTCAAAGTTCCCTGTCGTATAGTTAAAACGCACAGCATGTGTTCTAGATCCCAATTAATATTTTAGGCACTTAAGGGACAGACATGTTGTGCTTATAATTTCGAAGATACCAGTTACTTCTGTAATATGTTGGGATTCAGTATCCATGCACTCGGGAATTCCTAGATGGAAAAAGACCAAGGTCCATCTACTTTGCCTTCTACCATCTTGGTAGTCACATGATGCAACGATAATGGAGTTGTTGACTAATCACAGCGATCAATCTCTATCAATGAGTCTATAACAGACTCAGACATGAGGTGAGGAAAACCCCCAGGGGTGGAGAGCTTTGGGAACCAGAGGTCCAAAGTCATCTGATCCGCGCAAGCACATTACACTTGCCAAACATCATATCTCAAGTTATTCGTATACTGTGTTCCAAAATGTTACTTTCTGGCAGGAATCTATCTCAATTTTTCACTTGAATGTATCAATACCAACTCCTTCCACAGTCTCCCAGAGATCGGTAACTAATTATTAGGAAATTCTTTCACGGGAATGGGTTGAACTTCCATTTACACCTCGACCTTGTGTATTGGGAATCTGGAGCAGGTGTCCGGATTCTCCGTATACCCTTGAGTGAACAGAGTTCTGAGGGCAATAGCTTGTCACCACAGTCTCGAAGTTGTAATGAAAAAAATGTGTTTTATGCGGCTGTGTGGGCGTACACTCAACAACTAACCTCTTGTTGTGACTATTTCATCTGTTTCCTTCCTTGTGCTAGGTTTATCTGAAATTCATTCTGGATTATCCCCTGGGGAGTAAGTTGAAGGCTCACCTTGAGTTCATTGTGGCACAGCTTTCGTAAGTTTTGGATCAATCTGTGACTGTTCTTTGCTGATAAATTTTGTTTTTTAAAATAATGGAGTCCGTTGGAGATGTGCAGTGAGTGTGAAATCCTAGTCCTGGCAGCATCAGAGCTGTCAGCAGTGGCTCAATGGCTGGCAGTCTTGCCTCTGAGTGAAGAGGTTGTGGATTCAAGTCCCACTCCAGAGACATGAGCAAAAAATCCAATGCCGCGCCGAGGCAGCGCTGCGGGGCCGGAGGGACCATCTTTTGGTTGAGATGCTCAAATGAGGCCCCGTTTGCACCTGAGGTGGATGGAAAAGATCCCATTGCACTATTTCAAAAAATAGCAGCGAGTTTGCTTGCATAATATTTAACCTTCAACAACATCAAAACAAATTAATGTTTTAATCTTGGTGCTGTTTGTGGGATCCTGCTGTACGTGAATAGGCTGCCTCATTTCCCTACATTACAATAGTGACTCTACTTGGGAAATACATCATTGGCTGTGAAGTGCTTTGGGGCAGCTTGAGTTGTGAAACGTGCTATAGAAATGTAAGTTTCCATTGTGAAGAGGCATCAGTCAGCGATTACACACCTCACGCGGAGCAATGCTGCTGTGCGTTTCCTGGTGACTGAGAGCTGCAAAGTCTGTCTGGGCTAAGAGCAGGATGTGTGGCCACTCATGGTGAATGGCTCAGAGAAATTGAGAATAAAAATTTAAGAGAAAACACTTTGGGGGTAAAAAAAAATTAGCAAATAAAAACTGTATTAACTTCAAAACAAAACTTGATTTTCTCCTGTGTTTAGCTATGAACATGAAATAGGAAGAGCATCTGCATTGGAAATGCTGGCTTATATCTTCCAGTCCTTTCCTCAGGTATGTTCAAGAGACATTAAACAAATGCTTTGTATCTGTCTTGATGGTAGCGGACACAAAAAACATTCGGAAATAATGGGAAAGCAAGGGTCGAGTAAGAATGACCAGCTTGCAAAAATCAGTGTTAAGTAAAGAAATGGTACTGGAGAAATTAATGGCAGTAAGTGGTGATAAATCCCCTGGACCTGATGAACTGCATCGTAGGGCTTTAAAAGTGGTAGTTGCAGAGATAGTAGACACGTTGGTTTTGATCTTCCAGAATTCCTTAGATTCTAGAACAGTTCCCAAGGTTTGGAAGATAGAAAACATCACCGCACTATTCAAGAAAAGAGGAGGAGCAAAATGGGACGTTTTTGAGTTGGCGGGCTGTAATTAGGTGGGGTGACGGGGGTACCGCAAGGATCAGTACTTGCGCCTCAGCTATTTACAATCTATATTAACGACTTAGGTGAAGGGACCGAGTATAATGTATTCAAGTTTGCTGATGATGCAAAGTTAGGGAGGAAAGTAAGCGGTGAGGAGGATGCAAAGAGGTTGCAGAGGGGTGTAGACAGCTTGGGCGAGTGGGCAAGAACACGGTAGATGGAATACAATGTGGCGAATTGTGAAGTTTTTGAATGGTGAGAGATTGGAAAATGTGTGCATTCAGAGGGACCTTGAGTGTCCTTGTACATGAATCACAGAAAGTTAATATGCAGGTACAGCAAGCATGTTAGCTTTTAGTTAGAAAGGGATTGGAGTATAAGAGTAAAAAAGGCTTACTCAATTATACAGACATTGTTGAGGGCACACCTGGAGCACTGTGTGCAGTGTTGGTCTCCTTACCTAGGGAAGGACATATTTTCCCTCGAGGGAGTGCAATGAAGGTTTGTTTGACTGGTTCCTGGGGTGAGGGAATTTGCTTATGAGGAGACTAGGCCAATATTCCCTGGAGTTTAGAGGAATGAGAGATGATTTAATTGAAATATATAAAATTCTTGAGCTTGACAGGGTAGATGCTGAGAAAATGTTCCCCTGGCTGAGGACTCTAGGATCACAGTCTCAGTAAGAAAACAGCAAGATGGCTCCTGGACAGGCAAGGGAGCTCCTTGCTGTATAACTCTGTCCTTGGTCATCCGTTCCCATCCATTGCCCTTTCCTTCCCAATCTCCTCTCTTCCACTGTTTAAGTTCCCCTGCCTCTAATAGTGGGTACATTTCAACCCGAAGTATTAATTAATTGCTAGTTTATAGTGCTGTAGACCCAAAGTAACTCAATGTGACCTGATCACCTACTCTCCAAAGGACTAGGGTAATGTTCATCCTTTGCGCTTACCGCCTTATCACTGCTTGCAAGTTACTGCTTGGATATCATCTGTTGAGGAATGCGCTGTCTGCCTGGGTTGTGGAGATCTACTCGTCCTGGTGCGGCCACTATGTGAACGACACGCCCACCTGGAAGGCGCTGGCTAGGGACATGAAAGGCGGCCCGAGTGCCCATGAGGAGGTCGTCGAGGCTCAGGGCCTCAATCCAGTCTCGGTCGTCCTTCCGCCGTCACTGCCGGGAGCTGGTAAAGAAGCTCCACCATCAGCTGGATGGCGACCACGAGCACAGCGTCAGCCTGGAGGACGCTGATATTGAGGCTGTGCAGGCTGTGGGCTGGCCCGCTTGCCAGGGTCGTGACCCTGCTGGACTCCTCCCCCCCCCCCCCCGCTCCTCCACACAGCACCATCCCCTCCCCAGCTCACCCCCTCGCACCCCTGCATCCTCTCACCCACTTCCCAGCTCCCCCCTTGCACTCCCTTCCCCTGCACCCCCTCCCCCTCCATGAAATCGCGCAGCTTACTTGTTAGGGGCCCTGCTCAGGGATAGGAGCTAACAACTCCACTGCCTTGTGGGCGTCTTGGGAGAGACCAAGGCTAAGGGAGTAAACCCTAACAGAAAATCTGGAGTGGAACCCTGAAGGCAGTCCAGTGTCACCTTTGGCATGTTTCCGGCCGTTCCTGCAGCCATACTGGTGCCAAACGACATGCTCTGCACTCCTTTGGACCCCACGAGGAAGGCTGCAACAGGGGTTTTGACACTTGGGCAACTCACAACCTCCATACATCCGCCCAGGCATGCGTCATGGAGCCTGAAATTTACATGTGATTGTATTGAATTCTAGTTGTACCCGGGGTCAGCTGGATCCCACAGGGAGTAAGTACATGCCAAGTGTGCTTAAACAGACATGCCTCTATTCAATCTCCACTCCACTGGATCTGCTCTAATGTGAACACCCCCAGCTTCTCTAGTCAAAACCAAAACTATTACTGAGTTTATTGTGGAGAAATCGCTGTCACGCACCGTGTTAATGAGATACCGCCTCTGTGTCTTTACCTCCCAGCCTGTCTCTGCTGCAGCTGCTGACTGGCATTGGTGGCTTTCTCTGAACAAAAGGAGGAGGTCTGTAATAGGGAGGAGGGCAGGAGTAGGCAGAGGAAAACTTGAGGTCATAAATATGAGATAGTCACATATAAATCCAATAAAGAATTAAGCAGAAACTTCTTTACCCAGAGAGTGGTGAGAATGTGGAACTCACTACCACAGGGAGTAGTTGAGGCGAATAGCATAGATGTATTTCAGGGAAAGCTGGAGAAACATGCAGGAGAAAGGAATAGAAGGATCTACTAATAGGATGAGATGAAGAGGGATGGGAGGAGGCTCATGTGGAGCATAAACACCAGCATGGAGCAGTTGGGCCGAATGGCCTGTTTCTGTGTTATTCATACTCTGTAAGCCTCTTAAATCTCCCCTTGACGTTCTCTGCTCTGGGGGGAACGATCACAGCTTCTCCATTCAAAACTGAAATTGTTGCTGTCTCAGCCTAACACTGCAGTTATTAAGTGTGTAACATATTTCTGAATTTCTTTGACATTGGCAGGATCTGCTTCACCAGTACTGTGCTCTTTTCTTTGTTCCTGTGGCTCTGATGATTGTGAATGATGATTCTCCAACGTGTAAGAAGATGGCAGCTCTCACAGCCCGGTCGCTGTTGAGCAAAGTTGATGAGAGCCACAAGGATTTGATGTTTTCATTGGTCTTGACGTGGTTTGAAAGTGAAAAGGTGAGACCCTGCACCTGAACCTGTTTGAAAAGCTTTAGTTATGTTTTGAGCATGCCTCTCCAGACGGGCATTGACATTTTAATGGGGGACCAGAAAGAACAAACCTGCATTTCTGTGGCTACTGTCACAGCATCAGGATATCACAAAGCACATTACAGCCAATGATATACTTCTTGAAGTGTCGGCTCTGTTATGTAAAAAATGTGGCAGCCAATTTACACACAGCAAGATCCCACAAACAGTAATATAATAATGACCAGATAAGGATTTGAAAAGGAAGGAAATTGAATTAAACGCCTCAAATTGGGAAGAGAGCTTTTCTCCTGCAATTTCTATAGTTCTGTGTACTTGATAAAATAACTAGCATTTATATCACTCCTTTAATGTCGAAAGACATCCCAAAGTTGCTTCACAGAAACTTGATCAGACAAAAATGGATGCCGAGCCAAAGGTGATGATATTAGGACAGGTGACCAAAAGCTTGATCAAAGAGGGAGGTTTTAATGACTGTCTTAAAGGAGGAGACAAAGACGGAGAGGTTTAAGGAGGGAATTCCAGAGCTCAGGCAGCTGAAGGCACAGCCACCAGTGTAGGGACCGAAAGGAATGAGAGATGCGCATGGGGCTAGAATTGGAGGTTCTCAGGGATCTGAGGGTTGTAGGGCTGGAGGAGGTTACAGAGAGGGGCAGGGGTGAGGCCATAGAGGGATTTGAACATGAAGAGAATTTAAAGCAACAATGTTTAATCTTGGAACCACTCAGCAGGTCTGACAGCATCTGTGAAAAGAGAAGCAGAGTTAACGTTTCGGGTCACTGACCCGAAACGTTAACTCTGCTTCTCTTTTCACAGATGCTGCCAGACCTGCTGAGTGGTTCCAGCATTTCTTGTTTTTATTTCAGATTTCCAGCATCCGCAGTATTTTGCTTTTATTTTAATGTTTAATCTTAAATGCATTCACAATTGCGCACCTGTTGCAGATCTCTCACCGTCGATTGGCTGCCCACGCTTGTGGCCTTTTTGTTGAAACTGAAGGAATCGCCTTTGAGAAACGTTTTGCGACTGTTCTTCCAATCCTTGAAGCAGAAATTAATCCCGAAAGATTCCAACATGTGAGTCCTACACGTGCACTTTTTGACTCATTGTTGCACCTTGGGATTTCTTTAGGGTTATGTTTCACGAATTAGTGCTGCTGGTACTGAGCAATAGGAGGCCACATTCGTAATTTGGTTATAAAGGCCAGTGTGTGCATCTATTAAAAGTAATAGATGTTAACGTGGTATCCACATTGCCCTTATGCCCTTTTATCACTCACAGCTCTGTGGTGGGGATGCTTAGCTGCCCCTCTCATGTCTTTCTCTTTGCCTGACCTGACTACATCTTAACCATTGTTAAGACCAAGGCGGAAGTAATGCACTGTTAATTCAGTCCCACTACTCCACAGGTCATAGCACATTAGTAAAGTTTCCCACCTACTGGAAAAATAGCCAAATTAAACACTTTATTTGTCCCCAGAATAAAACACGCCAAACCAGGTTTAATTAAACAACAAAATTGCTATTTATTAATAAACCAAGTTTTAAACAATAATGAGGTGAATCTATATGCATGAAAAGATTTCATAATTCCCTGATCTTCCTAACCCTTATCACACACATACATTCAGTTAACAAGAGTTAACCAGGGAAAATGGTTATTGATTTTATGACAGTTTCTGAGGGTTCATAAAATAACTGGGTTGTAACTTCTGATAGTATTTTCCTGGCTCAGTGAGGTGTCCCAGAGTCAAATAGTCAGATGCCATTCGATGTCTCTCCAGGTGAAATTAATGAACAGTCTCTGATGGTTAGGTGTTCAAGGTAGTTCATCTGCAGCAGACGTCACATAGATCTTTCAGCAATAGGTTGTAACAACAGGTCTATTTAAATTTTAAAATAGCAGTCTAACAGTAGAAACTTTCTTGAGAGTTCAGGAACTTCCAAAAACACAGAAGTCAACAGGACTTACTCTTAGCAAAGGAGCCTTCTCCACAGAGCACGGCAATTATAGCACTCACTCTTTAGACACTAAATTCTTGAAATGGCGGCAACGGCAACTTGCCACACCTGAAACATAGGCTTACTTTCTCCAAAGCAGCATTTCTCCACAGAGTGTAGCAATTCTTCTTTTCTGTGGGTCTCCTCCTCTTTGGTGCAGGAATTATTTTTCAAGAGAGTGAGTTTTCTGGGCTGGATTCCTAGCCAGTTTCCAGCAGTAACTCTTCCAGCTGCTCACAGCCCCCTGGTTTCTTCTTTCACTGTATGTTTCACTGCAGAACTGAAAGCTTCCAGCAGTCCAAATCACAAGACTGCCATAAATCTTTTTGTTGCTTGGATACTAGTTTACAGCCTGCACTCTTCAAGCACTAAATATCAACACCAAAGGCTCACCGAAAACACCCTTCTCCCAGTTTTTAAAGGCACACAGACCTCATAGTTTTTAAAAAAACAAAACTCTTATGACACCATGAAGCAGGAAAGTTATGCTAAACCTTTATAAAATACTGGTTAGGCCTCAGCTGGAGTATTGTGTCCAATTCTGGGCACCATGCTTTGGGAAGGATGTCCCAGGCTTGGAGACGGTGCAGAGGAGATTTACTGGAATGGTATCAGGGATTTCAGTTAGGTGGAGAGACTGGAGAAACTGGAGTTGTTCTCCTTAGAGCAGAGAAGGTTAAGATGAGATTTGGTAAAAACGTTTGATATTTTGCGGTGTTTTGCTTGAGGAAATGGGGTGAAACTCTTTCTACTGATAGGAGGGTGGGTAAGCAGAGGACGCCGATTTAAGATAATTGGCAAAAGAACTGCAGGGGGGGAGGTGGGGGTGAGGAGGGGGCCGGAAGAGAATTTTTTAAATAGTGCTTTGTGATCTGGAATGCACTACCTGAAAGGGTGGTGGAAACAGATTCAGCAGTAACTTTCAAAGGGAAGTGGATTAAAAACTTGAAGGGGAAAAGTTCGCAAGCCTTTGCGGAAAGAGGAGGTGAATGGGACTAATTGGATAGCTCTTTCGAAGAGCCGGCACAGGCACGATGGGCTGAATAACCGCCTCATGTGCTATACGATTCTACAATTAGAAAGTTTGCATCTCTCACCTTGGTCACACAAAAGGCAACAGTGTTCTGAATCCATTATTGATGTAAGGTAGCGTGTTCTATTCCAGAAAGCGAGTTGGTGAAAGATGATATTGGAACCAATCTTTACCGAGTCTTGTAAGATTTAGAACCTTACTTATAATTTGTTCTTGAACCAGTCAAGAATTCGGACAAGGAGACACCTGATGTTGTGATATCAGGATGATTTAGTAAGGCTGAAAGCAATACTTAACAAATCCAAGGCAGTCGATATCCTAGTCCAGATGGCCTTTACTCTCCACTGGCTTTAGTGGCACAGATGGCTCATGACTCCTCTTCTCTTGACTGCTCCTTTGTCGTCTTCAGATCTGTGCACTGAACCTCTCCAGGTCTGTCCTTTTATTCTTTGCAGCTGGTGGCTCCTCCTGTGCACTGATTGGTTGGTTCATACTCATTGCTGTTTTTGTAATTGCTCTTTCCGTTTCGTTTGTCAGTACTTCCGTTTGTACATTGATCATGATCACGTGTAAAACAATGTGTACGAACAGTCCATTATAACCTTGAGGTCCATTATGTCATATGTTTCCGGTGAGACTCCTTTTGCATTTCTGTTACATTTTGCTGATAACTTGTTACATTTTTCTGTTCTTTTCTTTCCCTTTATTTGTTCGTTATTAGTTCACATCACAAAGTAATTCCAATTGACTGCAACTGTACAGGCAGCATTTTTCCAGTAAGATACACAGCTACAATTAACTCTTCATTTACCAAATATTATACAAAACGTACATATATACTATATATATAGAGATATAAAGTACATAAAATTCATAACACAAAAAAGCCAGTAAAAATGACAGAATTTCTTACAATCTTGCATTTATTAACAAAGTGAAACATTACAAGCATACACCTCCGAGCTCAGCCACAGCACAGTTTGAATACGTGTCTCTTTATTATGTGCTCAAGTGAAACTCCAGTTAATGTCCTCCACCTGCATATGATTAAACACAATTGATATACAATTAACAGAATACCAAGACCACCTTGTCTGTTTCTACTCATTGTTCAGATTCATGAGGAAATGGAAGAGAAGGCCACGGACCGTTTGCTGTTCAGCCTCTTGACTCTGACTGTGAAGCTGGGAAAGGATTGCACCTTCATCCAGCTGCTCAAACCAGACACCGTTCTCACTGCCATCTGGGGTAGGTTCAGTTGTGCATTGGACATCGGTCACAGGCAGACACAGGGAGGGGGTGTGAAGCTTGGCACAGGACAGCGATGTTTAGCTGCTCAGAGGTGAATTGTGTCTCACTGGCTCTGTCCCTTTAGGACCACGGCTGGGATGCAATGCAGAACCATGTTTGACAGAGTCTGTGTGTTTGTTTTAATAAATTAATTATTTATAATGTCTGGAGGTGATCGTTTGTTTCTTATACTTTCGAAAGTACATAAGATATAGTAGCAGGCTAAATGGCCTCTCAACCATTCAGTATAGTGCTGATCCTCCACTTCACTTTCTTGCCCTAACCCCATATCCTTTGATTCCCTTTAGTGCCTGAGAGTCTTACCTGTTTTGATCTTGAATATACTCAACGAGTGAGCATCTACAGCTCTCCCGAGTAGAGAGTTTCAAAAATTCACAGCCTTCTGAGTGAAGAAATTTCTCCTCATCTCGACCCTAAATGGCCGGCCTTTGTCCTGAGACTGATGACCCCCTAGTCCTAGACACTCCAGCCGGGAAAACAGCCTCTCAGTATCTACCCTGTCGAGCCCTCTAAGAATTTCATATGTTTCAGTGAGATCAGCTATCATTCATCGAACTCCAGAGTAGAGGCCCATTCTACTCAAGCTCCCCTCATAGGACAGCCCTCTCGTTGCAGACGGGCACAGTCCAGCTTCTGCTCTCAGCAGGAATGCTCACTCACCCTGCATATTAGAAATTGGACCAGGTCTTCCAGGAGTTGTTCACTCGCTCAAACTTCAGTTTGTGCGTATAAAATTTCCTTTGGCCGCAGAGAAAATGTGCTCCTTGGGGAAAGTGTCTGAAGGGTCGTACATTGGAATGGTAAAGCTGTTTTACTGGGCCCTGCTGAAACCGAATCTGTTAATTCGTCCACAGGTCACATCCAGGCTCACCTGTGGCACCCTCACTCTTGGGTTTGGCTCACCTCAGCCCAGCTCTTCGGGATGCTGTTCGCCTCTCACAACCCCGAACAACTGGTGGCCAAGTGGAACACCGGCAAGTTGCCGATCGCGGCAAAGAGCTCACCGGAGACGCCAGCGACGCGGTTTATGTTGGAAGAGCTAGACGTAAAGGTAGCCTCCTCTCTGAAGGAGATCTCTTGATTCGTGACAGCTCGACTGCTCTTCAGAAATGGAGGGCAGTGCAGTCGGACGCTATCCTCTCGTCGCTTGTTATCTGTAAAGCTGTCTGGAAAGACTGAACAGGCTGGGGTTCTGCTCCAGAAAAGAGAAGGCTGAGATGTTTTGAAAAAGATGCAAGGGCTTGCTAGGATAGGCAAGGAGAATTTGTTTCCAATTGTGGGAGGGGTCAGAACTAGGAACCATAAATATTAAGATAAATCCAATAGGGAATTCAGAAGAAACTTCTTTACCCAGAGAGTGGTGAGAATGTGGAAGTCACTACCACAGGGAGTGATTGTGGTGAATGGTATAGATGCATTTGAGAGGAAGTTGGATAAACACATGAGGGAGAAAGGAATAGAAGGATATGTTGATGGGCTTAGACAAAGTAGGATGGGAGGAGGTTCGTGTGGAGCATTATCGGGCCGAGTGGCCTGTATTGGTGCTGTAGAGTCGCTGTGAAGCCACACTTTCTAGCAGTGGTTCAAAGACCCGCAATTAGGAGCAGGAAAGCTGGCTAATGTTACCCTCACCTATAGCTCAGGAACCTGAACACCCAGCCCAGATAACTCTATACAAAAGCAGGGTTGACTGGGCACCTTCTGTCCTTATAGTTTCAATACCACACCAGTCAGTGTGTTAAGTTGCTAAACTGTTTAGGGATCCACAGGTCAAAGATTCAGAGCTTCGCAGACATTTATAAAAGCATCTTATCGTATCCTCAATGAGTTAAGCACTTTACAGCCAAAAAAAGTACTTTCTGAAGGGTAGTTACTGTTGTCGTGTAGGAAATGCAGGAACCAAATTGTGCACAGCAAGCTCCCACAAGCAGCAATGAGATAAATGACCAGATCATCTGTATTTGGTGCTGTTGATTGAGGGAGGAATGTTAGCCAGGACGTTAGGAGAACACTCTGTGCTTCAGGTAATGGGATCATTTACATCTGTCTGAAGTAGGCATACAAATCTTTTTTAAAAAACACATTCTCAAGAAGTGGGCATCACTGGTTCGGGCAACAGTTACCACCCATCTCTGACAACTGAGTGGCTTGCTTGGCCAGTTAAGGATCAACCGTATTTTAAAACCTCAACCTACAGACTGCCGCTCCCCCGGTCCCGCCGGTGCGCTGCTCCCCCGGTCCCGCCCCTCCGCCGGTGCGCCGCTCCCTCCGTCCTGCACTGGGAGCATCTGCCTGTTTATGGACTCAGGTCTCTGGAGTGAACGTACAATCTTCTGACTGGGGCGCGTGTGCTACCCACTAAACCAATACTTGAAATACACAGCTACAACTATTACTGTTTGAGTGAAATTAAGTTTAGTTGATGCGCTGTTCTGATTATGATGTATGCGAGAGTGGCATCGTGGGTGGTTACTGTGTTTACTGGATCTCCCTTTTGCTGCTGTTGCTAAGTAACTTGCTTAACAACGGGTTGCATTGCCAAGGGAGCAACCAGCCATCACCGAGGCTGGAAGTGGTTGTGATTGTTTGTCAAGGAAGGTTGTCCTTGGTAACGGCTGCAGTTTCTATAACTGGGCTTTTAAGGTTCCGTTAACCCATGACCAGTGTGTCTCTGCCCGATGGAGGTGAATGTTAGCGAGGCTTGAGTCTTGGAGTCGGACAGCATAGAAACAGGCCCTTCGGTCCACCGCGTCCCTGCTGACCATAATGCCTATCTATACTAATCCCACCTGCCTGCATTAATTCCATATCCCTCTATGCCTTGCTCATTCAAGTACCTGTCCAGATGCCTCTTAAATGTCGCTACTGTTCCTGCCTCCACCACCACCTCGGGCAGCTCATTCCGGATACCCACTATTCTTTGTGTGAAAAATTTACCCCTTTGATCCCTATTAAACCTCCTCCCTCTCACCTTAAATCCATGCCCTCTAGTTTTAGTCATCCCTACCATGGGAAACAGACTCTGGCTATCTACCCTATCAATGCCTCTCATAATTTTATATACCTCTATCATGTCCCCTCTCAGCCTCCATCGTTCCGGGGAAAACAGACCCAGCCTATCCAATCTCTCTTGATAACTCAAGCCCTCCAAACCAGGCAACATCCTTGTGAATCTTTTCTGCACCCTCTCTAGCTTAATCACATCTTTCCTGTAGTGCGGCGACCAGAACTGCACACAGTACTCCAAATGCAGCCTAACCAGCGTTATGTACAACTGTAACATGACGCCCCAACTCTTGTACTCAATGCCTCGGCCGATGAAGACAAGCATGCCATATGCCGCCTTCACCACCCTGTCTACCTGTGTTGCCACTTTCAGGGAACTATGTACTTGCACCCCAAGGTGTCTCTGCTCAACAACACTCCCCAGGGCCCTGCCATTCACTGTATATGTCCTGCCCAGGTTTAACTTCCCAAAATGCATCACTTCACACTTGTCTACATTAAATTCCATTTGCCAATCCCTTGCCCACTTTTCCAGTTTATCTATATCCTGTTGTAACCTTAGACAACCTTCTTCACTGTCCACTATACCACCAATTTTGGTGTCATCTGCAAACTTACTAATCATGCCCCTTACATTCACATCCAAGTCATTAATATATATGACAAACAACGGCCCAGCACCGATCCCTGCAGCACACCACCGATCACCGGCCTCCAATCTGAAAAACAACCCTCCATTACCACCCTCTGCCTCCTATCAGCAAGCCAATTTTGTATCCAACTTTCAGACTGGTGCAGGAATACTCTGAACGAGTGCTGACAGGCAGTGGAGTCACTGATAATTGCCCATTCAGCAACACATTAAAGGAAACTTTCTTCAGATCTAGGCCAGTTGCAATCTAACAGATTGCATTTATATAAAGCATATATTGCTTCCTCAAGATGTTTTACAGCCAATGAAGTACTTTCTGAAGTGTAGTCACTGTTGTAATGCAGGCAATTTGTGCACAGCAAGCTCCCACAAACAGCAATGACCAGATAGCTGTAGCAAAGAACCGGTGCAGGTGCGATGAGCTGAATAGCCTTGTTCTTTGCTATATCATTCTATGATTGTAGACTGACTGGATTACTCTTGTGCATTTTGATTTCTGTGAGGCTCAGACTTGAGCTTAAATTCTAAATTTCTCATGTGCTGTTAAAAATGTTAATGATTTGTGTTTCAGATGAAAGACTTGGCTTTGGCCTTTTGTCATCAGCTGCAGTCTAAGTTCCTGGATCAGGCGTTGGGTGAACAGGTATGAAGAGGCACACCATTACTTTTCTATCACCAGGGATTGGAAGGGCAGGGACTGGGTGTGATTACAATTAAAATCAGTCATTGTGGTAAGAGTCGCCAAAGGAGAGCGACAGATTGCTCTGTTTATTTTTTTCTCAAAATCATCTTTAAATATTTAATCCTCTAGCACCAAATTTCCTTTTGCTTTGTTGCTCACCTTTTAACATTTCCCGTTATTCAGAAATATTCTTCATCAGTTTGAGAACTCAATGAGGACGTAGTA
Source organism: Heterodontus francisci (assembly GCF_036365525.1). Lineage (NCBI taxonomy): Eukaryota > Metazoa > Chordata > Chondrichthyes > Heterodontiformes > Heterodontidae > Heterodontus > Heterodontus francisci. The sequence goes on from NC_090388.1 coordinate 7,174,993, forward strand.
TTTAAGTAAGGAAAAAAACCTGCATTTAGCTAGTATGTTATCCTCAGAACATCCTAAAGCACTTTACAGCCAATTAAGTACTTTATTGAAGTGTAATCGCTGTTGTAATATAGGAAAGGCAGCAACTCATTTGTGCACAGCAAGCTCCCACAAACAGCAATATGGTAATGACCAAATAATCTGGTTTAATGGTGTTGGTTGAGGGACAAATGTTGACCAGGGCACTGGGGAGAACCGGAGAACTCTTCAGCTCTTCGAATAGCAACAGGGGATCTTTTATGCTCACCCAGCAGGGGAGACGAGGCCTTGGTTAACTTCCTATTTGAAAGATGACCGTTCCAGCATTGCAACGTACGCTCAGTACAAAGTGTTCCAATTGCATAACATCTAGAAACTCTAAGTAGGTTAAAATGTTGTCGATGTGTGCAGTGGTTTAGTCTAGCATGATTATCTAGCTCACAAATCATGTTAAAGATTCCAACACAATCTTGTGAAATTCAATGTTCTCTTTGGCAAACAGGTGGTAAAGAATTTGCTGTTCGTGGCCAAAGTCATCCACCTCTTGGAGCCTGTTGACCATGGAGATGTAAACAAGGAAGAGGAGACGGTGGAAAGTGATGAAGAAATTGGAGCCGAGGAGACTGGGGAAGAGATGCCCAGAAAAGGAGCTTCCGATTGCACCAAAGAGAAGAAAGCAACTCTGATGTGGTTGATCAGTAAACTCTGCACACTTGCCAAGAGAGAAGCGGCCTACACCCCAAAAATTCCTTTGAAGGTTGTGTTTGTTTCATGAACTCCAACTTGCATTTCTGTAGCACCCCAAGTAATAGAATGTCTCATGGACTGAACGGTGGAAGAAGAACTGGGAGAGTTGACTGAAAACGGTCAAAAATTTAAAATGATGAGACTTAAGAACTCGGAGGGAAAATGGGATTAGAATAGATAGGTGCTTGATGGCCGGCACAGACACGATGGGCTGAAGGGCCTGTTTCTGTGCTGTATAACTCTATGACTCTGTAATGGGGTGTGGGGGAGAAGAGAGATAGGTACATAGGAACAGGAGGAGACCATTCAAATCCTCGAGCCTGTTCCGTCATTCAACAAGATCATGGCTGACCTTGTATCCCATTTACTCACCTTGGTTCCATATCCCTTAATACCCTCAAATAAAAGCAAAATACTGCGGATGCTGGAAATCTGGAATAAAGACAAGAAATGCTGGAACCACTCAGCAGGTCTGGCGGCATCTGTGGAGAGAGAAGCAGAGTTAACGTTTCGGGTCAGTGACCCTTCTTCGGAACTGACAAATATTAGAAATGTCACAGGTTATAAGCAAGTGAGCCGGGGGTGGGGCAAGAGATAACAAAGGAGAAGGTATGGAGCAAAGGCAAACAGTATGTTAATGGTGTGTTGAAAGACAAAGCATTAGTGCAGATAAGGTGTTAACGGACTGAATATTGAACAGCAGCAAGTGCAAATGAAAGAGCATGACAGCCCCCCATTTTACTTTCATTTTCAGTTATTTTTTCTTTTTTACATTTTTTGCAATCTTTTTTTTTTTGCATTTATTTCATTTCGTCTGAGTTTGTTCAGTTTGCTTACCCACTGTTTTTTTTTCATGTTTGCACTTGCTGCTGTTCAATCTACAGTCTGTTAACACCTTATCTGTATGAATGCTTTGTCTTTCAACACACCATTAACATATTGTTTGCCTTTGCTCCATGACCTTTTGGTCAGCTATGTGGCCTTGTCCAATCTACACCTTCTCCTTTGTTATCTCTTGCCCCACCCCCACCTCACTTGCTTATAACCTGTGACATTTCTAATATTTGTCAGTTCCGAAGAAGGGTCACTGACCCGAAACGTTAACTCTGCTTCTCTTTCCACAGATGCTGCCAGACCTGCTGAGTGGTTCCGGCATTTCTTGTTTTTATCCCTTTATACCCTCGTCTAGCAAAAAATCTGTCAATCTCAGATTTAAAATTATTGATTGAGCCCCAGTATCTACTGCTTTTTGCAGGAGAGAGTTCCACATTTCCATTGCCCTTCGCATGAAGAAGTGTTTCCTAACTTCTCTTCTGAATAGCCTAGACTCCCTTACCAACGGAAAAAGTTTCTATCTACCCTATCAATTCCTTTCAAAATCTGAAAAGAATCTCAATCTTAGGGCGGCACAATGGCGCAGTAGTTAGCACCGCAGTCTCACAGCTCCAGCGACCCTAGTTCGGTTCTGGGTATTGGCTGTGAGGAGTTTGCAAGTTCTCCCTGTGACCGCGTGGGTTTCCGCCAGGTGCTCCGGTTTCCTCCCACAGCCAAAGACTTACAGGTTGATAGGTAAATTGGCCATTGTAAATTGCCCCCAGTGTTCGTAGGTGGTAGGAGAAGGTGGGGATGTGGTAGAGAATATGGGATTAATGTAGGATTAGTATAAATGGGTGGTTGTTGGTCGGCACAGACTCGGTGGGCCGAAGGGCCTGTTTCAGTGCTGTATCTCTCTATGACGTTAATCAAGTCACCCCTTATCCCTCAGAGGCTGAATCGCCTTGCCTTCCTCCTGTTTTGTACCTGAGCAAAGTCAAACTCGGACCAGTCGGATTGACATATTCCCAAAGAAGTTCGCACAATCTGTTGATACGAGGGGTGAATCTGCGATTCCCAAAGGGAATGCCACTTGCAAGGACCCTGGACTCTCAGGCACGCGGTCCTTGAACTTCCAAGATGGATTCCTTTTTAAACTCAATTCCCCGTAGGGAGCCTGGGTATTTTAAAGAGATTAATTATGTTTCTTTTCATTGTTTTTCTCTCCAGAGGACCTGTGTCTTTAAGTTTCTTGGAGCGATTGCAGTAAACCTTGGAACAGAAGGAGTGAAATCTTATCTCCCAACAGTTATTGCACCTCTTTACAGAGAATTAAACAGTACTTATGCAGAACAAGGTAACTTAGCTGCTCCCTGGTTTTTGTTTATCAAGACATTGAATCTGACAATTGTTTCAGTAAAGGCTCCTCAACTGGCTCTGTTGGTAAAGAGAGTATGTAACTGTGCCTCATTGAATCATACAGCACAAGAGGAGGCCATTCAGCCCATCGTGCCTGTGCCAACTCTCTGAAAGAGCTATCAATTTAGTCCCACTCCCCCTGCTCTTTACTCAAAGCCCTGAAAATGTTTTCCTTTTCAAGTACTTAAACAGCTAAACATCCTGGATTTCTGCTGGGTTAAATGTTCACGCTTGGGATGTTCATGTTCTTCCAAGTGCCTTGGGCAAGTAGAGAAAACGTTGATTAAATTTCCTGCTTTTCCCAAGCTTAATGAAGAACTCAAAACATCTAATGACTTTTGAAGGGGTGCATAGGGAATGATCTGGAAGTATCTTTACCAGACAGACAGCAGCAGTTCAACAAGAAGGCTCACCGCCAACTCTTCAAGGCAGCTAGAGATGTGCAATAAATGCTGGCCTTACCAGCAACACCCACATCCTGTAAATGAATAAAAATAAATAAATCTCCGTATCTCTGGGGGAAAAAAAAAATAGGGTGAACTGGTGACAGACTGTGTATTAATGTTACTGTGTGAGCTTGCTGCATGTCTCTATATTTTATAGACTTGGCATTAGAGGCAAAGTCTGCAGTTCTAAATCACAAGTCAGGATGAGGGTGAACATTCAACACCAAAACAGAAAATTACCAGCATCAGTACAAGGAGAGTTTTCCTCTTTTTTGTAACTTTTTCTGTGCTTATCAAGCTGAAGACATTTTACTGAAACTTTAAGAAACTGAAAAAGAAGCCTGCAACATATCAGATCCACGTGGCCAGTGCACATCAGGGAATACAGGAAACACGAATTTCAATTAGTTTATAGAATTTAGAGCACAGAAACAGGCCATTCAGCCCAGAAGGTCCACGCCAGTGTTTATAATGCACACTAACCTGCTCCCACCCCTCTTCCTCTCCGAGCAACATATCCTTCTATTTCTTTCTTCCTCATGTGCTTAACTAGCTGCCCCTTAAATGCATCTGCTGTTCGCCTCAACCACACTCTGTGGTAACGAGTTCCACATTCTGATTTCTAAATATTAAAGAATTTCTGTCATTGATTGTCTGATTCTCTGAGCCAACCCAAAGCTAAGCAATGACTTCTGGAGGCTATTTGCTTCGTAAAGGTGGGGATAACCTGCGTTGTTTTTGTTGACATTCTTCTGCACTGGTAGGTTTCGAATACAATGCCTTTTACGTGACTCAGTCTTAATATTTGTTGAGGTTCGTCACTGCTTCATGCAACATCCAGTGTTTACAGTTTGGTCTTTGAAACAGCCTAGTCTGACCGTGGGTTATACTTTTCCTTTTCAGACCCGACACTGAGGAATCTATCCCAGGAGATCATTGAGTTGCTGAAGAAACTGGTCGGGCTGGAAATGTTCTCCATGGGTTTTGCAGCTGTGCAAAAGGAGGCCAGCCAGAAAAGAGCTTCAAGGAAAAGACAAAAAGCCTTGCAGGTGGGGACTTGTTTGGGGCGGTGGGGGAGGGAGTGAAATGGCTGCTTCAGCAGGGGTAACACTTCTTCACTTCTCTCCTTTCAGTCACTCCTTAAAACCTACCGAGCTATTGGTTAAAGCTTCCTGTCAAATCCCTCCCTATCTTGGGAACTTCCTCCAGCCTCAGAGCTCTTGAAGGTCTCTGTGTTCCTTCAATTCTGGTCACTTACATGGTAATTACAGCATAGAAACAGCCATTCAGCCCAATTAGTCTGTGCCAGTGTTTATGCTCCACACGTGTCTCCTTCTATCCTTCATCTCACCGCATCAACATAATCTTTTATTCCTTTCTCCCTCTTGCGTTTCATAGAATGGTTACAGCACAGAAGGAGGCCATTCAGCCCATCGTGTCCGTACCATTTCTCTACGAAAACAATTCACCTAGTCCCACTCCTCTGCCTTTTCCCCGTAGCCCTGCAATTTTTTTCTATTCAGATAATTATCCAAATCTCTTTTGAAAGCCACAATTGAACCTGCCTCCACCACACTCTCAGGCAGCGCATTCCAGATCTTAACCACTCGCTGCATAAAAAAGGTTTTCCTCATGTCGCTGTTACTTTTTTTGCCAATCACAAATCAGTGTCCTCTGGTTCTATATCTTTTGATCAATGGGAACAGTTTGTTCCCAGATACACTGTCCAGACCCCTCATAATTTTGAACACTTCTATCAAAACTACTTTTAATCTTCTCTTCTCCAGGCAGAACAGCCCCAGCTTCTCTAACCTATCCATGTAACTCAAGTTCCTCATCCCTGGAACCATTCTCATGAATCTTTCCCTCTCTAATGCCTTCACATCCTTCCTGGAGTGCGGTGCCCAGAATTGGACACACTGCTCCAGCTGAGGAGTTTTATACAGGTTTATCATAACTCCCTTGTTTTTGTATTCTATGCCTCTATTTAAACACGATGAGGTCCTGCTCTCATCTGCTAATGCTACTGACTATCCTAGGATCATTCTGGAACACAACAATAACCCCTGGCTTCTTTTCTCTACTACAAGCCATCTTCCTAAACCCCTCTCCCCTGTCCCTTTCACCCTCACCTCCAACAATAAGTGTGAGGAGCTCCTGGACTTCTTTGTCACCAAGATCAAGACTATTTGATCAGCTGACTCTGCCATGTTCTCACCCCACTTCCACTAGCCCACTGGGCCAAACCTCCTCTAATTCTCTCCCTGCCCTAGCCCTGAACTCGCATCTTTCTCTAGTTTCTCTCCTATCTCACCTTGTGCCCTCTCTGAGCTCATCATGTCTATGAGACCCACCTCCTGTTCCCTCGATCCTTTTCCCACTAAACTGTTGATCACCCAGTTTCCTGCCAATGTTGTTAACAATTCTCTCTTTTCAGTTGTTGTCCCTCTGTCGTCACCCCACTCCTCAAAAAAACAATACTTGACCCCACCGACCCTTGCAAACTAACGTCCCATCTCCAACTTCCCTTTCCTTTCCAAAGTCCTTGAACATGTTGTCTTCCAAATCTGTTCCCACCTTTCCCAGAACTCCATGTTTGAATTCCCCTAATCAGGTTTCTGCCCCTGCACAGGGTGTTATCAAAGTGACCAATGACATCCTATGTGTCTGTGACAAAGGTAAACTTTCCCTCCTCGTTCTTCTTGCCTAGTCTGCAGTTTTTGACACCATTGACCACATCATCCTCCTCCAACACCTCTCCACTGTTGTTCAGCTGGTGGGACTGCTCTCACCTGGTTTCATTCTTATCAATCTAATCGCAGACAGAGAATCACCTGCAATGGCTTCTCTTCCTGCTCCTGCACCGTTACCTCTGGTGCCCGAGGATCTATCTTTGGCCCCCTCCTTTTTCTCATCTACATGCTGCCCCTTGGCAACATCATTCAAAAGCACAGTGTTAGTTTTCCAGTATATGCTGACGCACTTCAGTTCTAACTCACCGCCACCTCTCTCAACTCCTCCACTGTTGCTAAATTATCAGACTGCTTATGCGACATCCAGTACTGGATGAACAGAAATTTCCTCCAATTAAATATTGGGAAGACTGAAGACATTGTTTTCGGTGCCCGGTCCAAACTCCGTTCTCTAGCTACCAACTCCATCCCTCCCCCTGGCAACAGTCTGCGATTAAGCCAGTCTGTCTTTGATGTCACATTTGACCCCGAGATGAGCTTCTGATCTCATTTGTGTCATCACTAAGACTGCCTATTTCCACCCTGTAACATTGCCCGACTTCACCCCTGCCTCAGCACATCTGCTGCTGAAACCCTCATTCGTGTCTCGTTAAAACTCTAGACTATTACAACTCATACCTGGCTGGTTTCCCACTTTCTACTGTTCGTAAACTTGAGGTCATCCAAAACTTTTGCCTGTGTCTTAACTCTCAACAAATTCTGTTCCCCGATTACCCCTGTGCTCACTGACCTACATTGCCTTCCCTGTCTGGCAACATCATGATTTTAAAATTCTCATTCTTGTTTTCAAATCCCTCCATGGCCTCGCCCCTTCCAGCCCCAAAACCTTGCACGATATCTGCACTCCTTTAATTCTGGCCTCTTGTGTATCTCTGTTTTTAATCGCTCCACCATTGGTGGTCGTGTCTTCAGTTGCCTAGGCCGCGAGCTCTGGAATTCCCTCCCTGAACCTCTCCACCGCTGTACCTCACTCTCCTCCTTTAAGACGCTCCTTAAAACCTACCTCTTTGACGAAGCTTTTTTATCATCTGACCTAATATCTCCTTTTGTGGCTCAGTGTCATACTTTATTTTAAAGCTCCTGTGAAGCGCCTTGGGATGTTTTATTACATTAAAGGCGCTATGTAAATATAAGTTGTTTATAAAACCCAGGATCCCGTGTGCCTTATTGACCACTTTCTCAGCTTGCCCTGCAAACTTCAATGATTTGTGCATGTATACCCCCCAGGTCCCTCTGCTCCTGCACCCCCTTTTCGAATTGTACCCTTTAATTTATATTGCCTCCCCTCATTCTTCCTACCAAAATAAATCACTTCACACTTCTCTGCATTAAATTTGATCTGCCACTTGTCTGACGATTCCACCAGCCTGTATACATCCTCTTGAAGTCTATCACTATCCTCCTTACAGTTCACAACACTTCCAAGTTTTGTACCATCTGCAAATTTTGAAATTGTGCCCTGCACACCCAAGTCTAGGTCATTAATATATATCAAGTAAAGCAGGGTTCCCAACACCGACCCTTGGGGAACTCCATTATATACCTTCCTCCAGTCCAAAAAAACAATCAATCACAACTACTCTGTTTCCTGTCACTCACCAATTTCATATCCGTACTGCTAATGTCCTATTTATTCCACGCGCTCTAACTTTACTGACAAGCTTATTATGTGGCACTTTATCAAATGTCTTTTGTAAGTCCATGTACACCACATCAACCGCATTATCTTCATCAAACCTCTTTGTTAAGTCATCAAAAAATTCAAGCAAGTTAATTAAAACGTGATTTGCCCTTAACAAATCCATGCTGGCTTACCTCAATCATTCCATATTTATCCAAGCGGCTGTTAATTTAGTCACTAATTATTGTTTCCATACCTTTTCCCTACCAAGGTTTAACTGACTGGCTTGTAGTTACTGGGCCTGTCCTTGCACCCTTTTTTGAACAAGGGTGTAACATTTGCAATTCTCCAGTCATGAGGAGGATTGAAAGATTATGGCCAGTGTTTATCAAGCTTCCCCTTAAATGGATCTATGCTATTCACCTCAACTACTCCATCTGGTAGTAAGTTCCACATGCTAACCATTTTAATGAATTCCCTTTGGATTTATTGGTAACTATCTTTTATTTATGATCCCTAGTTGCGGTTTTCCCTACTCTACCCTTTCATAGTCTTAAAGACCTCTATCAGCCCTCAGTCCTATACAAGTTTTAACATAACTTCTGTACTTGTCAATTCTGTTCCTCTGGAAGTGAACCCCAGTACCTTGTTTGCTCTTTTTCTGAATTTATTAACTTGTGTTGCTATTTTTAGTTGTCTGTCCGTACCTCCAGATCCTTGCTCCTCTACCCCATTTACCTTATTTTCTAAGGAATATGTGGCCTCCTTATCCTTCCCAGCAAAATGCACCACTTCACACTTAACTATATTGTGCGTCCCCTGTTTCCTCCTTCCCACCATTGGCGGTCATGCCTTCAGCTGCCCGTGCCCTGAGCTCTGGAATTCCCTCCCTAAACCTCTCTACATCTCTTTCCTCCTTTTAAGATGCTCCTTAAAAACCTACCTCTTTCCCAAGCTTTTGGCCACGCCCTAATATCTCCTTACGTGGCTCAATGTCAAATTTTATTTGATAATGCTCCTGTGAAGCACCGCGCGACGTTTTACTTTGTTAAAGATGTGTTACGACCGAGGCGGGAGGAGTGCACTGTTAATTCAGTCCCACTTCTGCACGGGTCATTGCATATCAATAAATTTTCCCACCGACCAAAAAACAGCCAATTATTCTATTTGTCCCCCGGAATAAAGTACATCAGCCAGGTTTCTTTAATCAACAACAAATTAAGTATTTATGAATAAACTAAGTCTTAAACAATAAATGAGATAAATCTATATAAACTCCTTATTCTTCCTAACCCTCATGCACACACACACACATTCAAAAACCGGTTAACTGGGGAAAAAGGATTTTTTGTTTTTGGTTTACAGCTGTTCCTTAGGAATAAAAAGGAAAAAAAAATAATTAAGTTTGTCAAGTTCTGGTAGGATATTTTGAGGTATCCCAGAGTTGAATAGTCAGATGCCACTCAAAGTCTTTCCAGACGTGTTTGATGCACAGTCTCTGATGGGTAGGCATTCAAGGCAATTTGTCTGTAGCAGGCTTCACGTAGGTCTTTTAGCAGGGGTGTAGCAACAGGTCTGCTTGGGTTTCACAACAGCAGTATAGCAGTAGAAGTTTTTTTTATATTTCAGGATTTCCCAAAACACAGGAGGCAACAGGAACAACTCTTAATGCAGGGATTCTTCAGAGACAGGAAGCAATAGGAATCTACTACCTCTGGCATACAGGGGTTTCTTCTCTAGAGATACAGTCTTCCTCTACAGAGAGGGTCTTTCTCTCTCTCCAGGCAGGTCAATGGTCACTGAGCAAAATCTGTTTTTTAAAACACACAGAATTCTAAGTTCTTAGTACAAAAAAAACTCTTGTAACAGACGCCATGTAAATACAAGTCGTTTGCTAGGTGGAAGCTGGTTCTTTGTAAATGGGTTTACCTTTTCCTACATTTAATGCGTAGTATCTCAAATGTAAGGTTAGAGACTGCTGTCAGTGATGATGGAGCATCAATCCTTGGAGGAATTGTAGAGCATTCCTCTGTCTGCAATTATAATGCAGGTATTAGCCTGTTTATTGGGAATGGATAACCATCTCTTACAATAAAAGGCAGAGAAATACATTAAGGTGGGGATAGTAGTGTCATGGGTGCGTTACTGGGTTAAAAATCTAGGGGACATGAGTTCAAATCCCACCATGGCTGTTTGAGAATTTGAATTAAGTTTACAAAGAAAAATTTATAAATAAAATGCTGGTGAGCATGAAGCTGTTGCATTGTCATAAAAATCCAATTGGTTTCTTAGTATCCTTCAGCAAGGGAAATCGGTCATCCTTACCTAGTCTGGATCTGTATGTGACTCCAGCCCCACAGCAACTGGGTTGACTCTTAATTGCCCTCTGCAGTGGCCCAGCAAGCCACTCAGTTGTGCAAGGGATGATGATAACTGCTGACCTTGCCAGTGACACCCATCCGCACCCCCCCCCCCCCACCCCCCCGAATACTGTGTGCAGTTTTAGTCTTACTTAATAATGTGAATGCATTGGAGGCGGTTCAGAGGAGGTTTACTAGATTGATACCTGAAATGAACGGGTTGCTTAACAAGGAAAGGTTGGACGGACTGGTCTTGTTTTCACTGGAGTTTAGAAGAGTGAGGGGAGACTTGATTGAAGTATAAAAGATCCTGAACAGTCTTGACAAGGTGCATGTGGAAAAGATGTTTCCTCTTGTGGGTGAGTCCAGAACTAGGGGGCACTGTTTTAAAATTAGGGGTCGCCCTTTTAGGACAAAGATGAGGAGAAATTCTTTCTCTGAGGGTTGTGCAACTTTGAAACTCTCTGCTCAGAAGGTGGTGGAGGCGGGGTCATTGAATATTTTTAAGGCAGAGGTAGATAGATTCTTGTTTGGCAAGGGAATCAAAGGTTATCGGGGGTAGATGGGAGTGTGGAATTCGAGACAGAAACAGATCAGCCATGATTTTATTGAATGGTGGAGCAGGTTAGAGGGGCTGAATGGCCTACTTCTGCTCCTAATTTGCATGTTCGTATGAACTTGTGATCGGTAGATGAGTTTGTTGACATTTTACCGTACTGTAGGGGGCCTGTGTTGCGTCGATGTGTTCGACACTGCCCCATGTTGATGCTTTTCCCGTTTTCATTCAAACAGACGGTTGCAAACCCAGACATTGCTGCAAGGAAGAAAATAAAAAAGCACAAAAATAAAGCTGAAGCCAAGAAAAGAAAAACTGAAGTCCTTCTCCCAGGCTGCAAGGCAAAAAAGGCTCGAAGCAACACACTGAAGGATTTGGCCATGGTGGAGTGAAATGGAAAAATAAACCGTCTGTTTTAATTAAATCATTTGTTTGTGAGGATTTTATAATAGAAGCTGAAATAACACTTCTGATGCCGACATTTGTTGTTTCCCTTTTCCAACATGGTATTTGTAATGTGGTGCAGGAGTATTTGATATGAGGTGCAGTTTAATGTACTGTTTATCCAGAAAAGATTGCCAATAAAAGGTGCTTTGTGGATAGCATCTATTTATATACAACAAGCGGCTGTTACTTATTCTTAACCTTTTTGTGAGAGAAGATATAGACTTAAAGCTTTAGTAACATTAATGATCTGTGGGTACCTTTCAGAATAATCGTGACTCCAATAAAAAGCAAAATACTGGACGCTGGTCCGTGGAGAGACCAGTCAATTTTTCAGACTCCGACCATTCTGCAACACGCTGTCTTTTGCCAGCATTTTCCATCCTACTTTTAAACCCCATCCCAGACTTTTCTGTTGCTCCCATTTTCCTGACACCCCTCACTACCTCAGCTTGCTCGCATGTCCGCTGTTTAATGCCCTTTATTATTTTTAGTTTCTTTCTATGACTTCACTAAGACAGTCTGTTACTTCATCCAGTAATCACTTCATGTCCATTCCTTTGTTCCTTCCCTTTCCTTTTTCTGTTCTGTTAACATTCCTGTCATGCTGCATTTGTAGGAAGATAGGGGCAAGAGGAGGCCATTCAGCCCCTCAAGCCTGTGCACCATTCAGTTGCTTTTGTTCATGGGATGAGAGTGTCGCTGGCTCGGCCAACATTTATTGGCCATCCCTAATTGCCCTTGAGAAGGTGGTGGTGAGCTGGCTAGATCCTTGCTGATCTGTACCTCAAACTCCATTTACCCTGTCTTCGCCCCTCGATATCCTTGCCTAATGAAAATCTACTGAATTCAAATCTGAAAAGTTCAGTTGACCCACAGCCATCTGGAGGAGAGATTTCCACTACCCTTTGTGTGAAAAAGTGCTTCCTGATTTCAGTCCAATTGACATGCCTCTAAAAATGGAATTCCTTTGTTCTGGACTCCTCCACCGGAGGAAAGAGTTTCTCTCTCTCAACCCAATCGAATCACTTCAATTAGATCAACCCTCAACCTGCTATATTTGAGGGAACACCAGCCTACTTTATACAACCTGCCCTCTTAATTTAACCCGTTTAGCCCCGGTATCGTTCAGTGAGTCTGCATTGCACCGCGTCCAAGGCTAGTATATCCTTCCTGAGATGCGGTGCCCAGAACTGAACACAGTTACTCCAGATGGGGTCTGACCAAGGCTGTGTACAAGTGAAGCATCATTTCCTCCTCTTTGTATTCCAGCCCTCTTGTGAAGAACTCAACTCATTATGGATGGCTTAATATTGCTTGGAAAATGTCACTGATGATCACATTGAAAACTTTCTGCTGTCCCATCTTTTGTCCAATGGCCGTAAGATATCTTTCACATAACTTCTAATTTTAACCCCCTCATTTCATTACTGCCCCCCTCCAACTAAAGGCCTGCTCGGGTCTGCAAGTGCAACCCGACCCGAGCCTGACAGAACCACATCTGACCCAGCCCGAGTCCTTTGATTTTTTTTATTCCTGCGCCCGGTCCTGACCCGACCACCAGAATAACGTTGATTACATTAGAGTTTGTGCTGTACCATAGATGGAATCGCTCACTGCAGCCTAGGGCGGAGTCCAAATGCAAGTTTCCTGCCTTGTTGTCCTGGCTGTCACTGTGTCCGCCCTGACCCAACCCCAAATGCCGGACCCGGAAGAGCAACCCAACCCGACTGTCGGAGGGGCAGTACTGAGGGAGTGCTGCAGTGTCAGAGGATCAGTACTGAGGGAACTCTGCCCTGTCAGAGGATCAGTACTGAGGGAACTCTGCCCTGTCGGAGGGGCAGTACTGAGGGAGCGCTGCCCTGTCGGAGGGGCAGTACTGAGGGAGCTCTGCCCTGTCGGAGGGGCAGTACTGAGGGAGCGCTGCCCTGTTGGAGGGTCACTACTGAGGGAGCTCTGCCCTGTCGGAGGGTCAGTACTGAGGGAGCGCTGCACTCTCAGAGGGTCTGTTTTGCGGATGTGGTATTAAACTGAGGGTCACCCTGCTGTCTCAGGTGGATGTTGTAAAAGATTCAAAGAAGAGTAGAGGAATTCTCCCCAGTATCCTGAACAATATTTATTCTTCAAACAACAACACCCAAAAATGTCATTATCTCATTGCTATTTATGGGAGCTTGCTGTGCACAAATTTGACGTCGTGTTTCCTACATTACAACAGTGACTACTCAAAAGTACTTGAATAGCTGTAAAGCACTTTGGGATGTTGTGGAAGGCATTATAGAAATTTGCACTCAATTTACTCCAGCTGTGTGATGTCAGCATATATCACATATGGACCCAGTGTACAGTGCAGATACATGTTACCCCCCCCCCCCCCCCCCCACCGACCTCATTTTTCGCTTGGTAAAGTTTTGGGGGTTCACAAGTTCCGAATAAATATTTAACTGCACTGGAGCAAAAATCTATAGACGTACTTCCAGGGGATTGTTTAAAATTTGATTTGAGGGAGCTTGTGCATATCATTAAATGTTCCAGCAATCTGTAGCCAATAGGAGTGAAATGCACTTTCTGATCCTTCTGTTTTGTGTAACTGAAACATTGAGTTCCAGTTTTTATATTGTTTTTAACGTGGTATTGTGAGTGAAATGTTGGTGCATTTTCAAGTGGGACTGTAGTTCAGTACTCAGTGGAATAAATTATATCCCGATCAGTGATGTGCTTATACAGCCACACAGATTAAATATTAATCTGTCCCATTTAGTAATTAGTCTGTGGATTAAAGTGAGCCATTTTGCTACAGTCATGCAAATATCTCCAGTTTGAGACTGAAAGCTCTCAGCTGGCATGAAACGGCTGTAATTTTTGTGCTTTTAGAGGGTTATTTTTCATTCAAGTAATGGTTTTTAGGTGTGGTGAATGCAGATGCATCAATTAGACTTAAGCACCTGCAGTGAGCAATTAACTGATTTCCTGAGCAGAGGAGAACTGTGAGAAAATTGGGCAGAGAATTGAGTGGAACAGTGGGTTAGACACTGAACTTCCACCTCGAGCTTTTTTTTATTCGTTCATGGGATGTGAGCTTCGCGAGCAAGGCCAGCAATTGTTGGCCATCGCTAATTGCCCTTGAGAAGGTGGTGGTGAGCTGCCTTCTTGAACCGCTGCAGTACACGTGGTGTAGGTGCACCCACAGTGCTGTTAGGGAGGGAGTTCCAGGATCTTGACCCAGTGACAGTGAAGGAAAGGTGATATATTTCCAAGTCAGGATGATGTGGGTTTGGAGAGGGACTTGCAGATGGTGGTCCCATGTGTCTTCTGCCCTTGTCGATCGAGATGGAGATTGTAGGTTTAGAAGGTGCTGTTGAAGGACCCTTGGTGAGTTGCTGCAGTGCATCTTGTAGATGGTACACACTGCTACCACTGTGTGTCAGTGGTGAAGGGATTGAATATTTAAGATTGCAGATGGGGTGCTGATTAAGCGGGCTACTTTGTCCTGGATGGTGTCTTCTATCACACTCCTGACTTGTGCCTTGTAGATGATGGACAGGCACTGGGGAATCAGGAGGTGAGTTACTCGCCACAGAATTCCCAGCCTCTGACCTGCTCTTGTAGCCACAGTATTTATATGGCTGGTCCAGTTAAGTTTCTGGTCAATGGTAATCCCCGCAGGATGTTGATGGTTGGGGGTTTTCAGTGATGGTAATGCCATTGGACATCAAGGGGAAATGGTTAGATTCTCTCTTGTTGGAGCTGTTCATTTTGTGCCACACTGGTGCGAGGCATGTTACTTGCCACTTATCAGCCCAAACCTGAATGTTGCCCAGATTTTGTTGTGTGTGGACATGGTCTTTTTGATGAGATGGGAATATCCTCTAAAAGGGTCTTGTGTAGAAGCAGTTTGTGCAGTCACAAAGCTGTTCTTTATTACCAGTCAGCATGAGACATGACATGTAGTGAATGTAGCATGTTTGGGAGGAACAGGTGACTTTGGATCATGGTTCTCAAAGCTCACCAACACTGGGGTTCTCCTCGGCTCGTGTCTGGGTCTATTGTAGACTCATTGATCGAAAGTGATTGCTCTGATTAGTCAACAACTCTATTTTCATCAGTGACTACCAGGGTACACTGACAGAGCTGCTGTTAAGCTTTAAAGCACAGGCTTGTTCAGGAATATAGAGCTATTTGGCAAAGTGTAGGGAACTGTCCCAGGCAACATTCCTGTCGCTGCAGGACAGTAAATTAGCTGCTCATTCATTCATTTGCTGTATGTTAGTGAGCTGCAGCTCCCGACCACATTGCTGGCTGGCAGATAGAACAACCTCCAGATATGGAGGATAGCTGTGAAATAAGTAGGACTTCTAATGAATAAGCAGTAACGGACCGCAGGGTGGTGCCTCTACATCACTCAAAAACCCCATAAACCTACTTTACAGCACCTTGTGACATGGCCAGCAAAGAACACCATTCAATTAGCCCTACCACAACGAAATCCTTCAACAATGGATCAGCTGATGGCTGTGAAGGCAGATGAAATGTTGTAGCAGGGCCTTGTCCTCAATTGTCCAGATTCACCTGATCAATGAAACCAGGCAGTGTCCCGCCAAGATAGTGAGAT
Organism: Heterodontus francisci; assembly: GCF_036365525.1. Taxonomy (NCBI): domain Eukaryota; kingdom Metazoa; phylum Chordata; class Chondrichthyes; order Heterodontiformes; family Heterodontidae; genus Heterodontus; species Heterodontus francisci. Next base: position 7,190,782 of record NC_090388.1, read on the forward strand.
CTGCTGTGCAACAGGCCTCCCACTCTAAATAACATCATGCACAGGCCCTTCTACTTGTCTCCTCAAACTGTTTGACAATTAGCTAGTGCTGAGAGGGGCAGGATCGTGGTATCTCGGACACAAGTCACAACCTGACACAAAGGCAGCGGTTACTAATTAACCTCTCCACTCTTAATTGAGGCAGAAGGGTGGTTTGGTGTTAGTAGCTGTGTCTGAGCAGCCCTCTTCAGTATTAGCTCTGCTCACTCCACTAGAGGAAGGAGCTTGAAAAGATGCCCTAAAACTCACCTGCCTCAATCCAAACCCAACCGGAAAACTGCATCCAGTGGGATCACCCATCAGCGGTCACAGCTCATAGAAACAATCAAGATAGGATCCTGGAATATCAGGTCTTGGATTATTCAGAACAATCTGAGACAAACCATGATAGTAGCCTGCGAGCTCCAATGCTAAGATATTGACATCGTAGCCCTTAGCGAGACCCGTAGAATCGTCCTCAGCATGAGGGATTGCCAATGATGATGATGTTTGTGGGATCTTTCTGGGTACAAATTGACTGTATTTTCCTCTATAACAGTAGTACCTGCACTTCAGAAATCATTCCTTTGTTGTGAAGCAGCCTGAGTCATCCTGCATAGAGGGAACCCTCATTTTTAACCTGTATTTAAAATGTGTAACCAGACTCAAAAGTCACAGATGACAGGGAACTGAATTTCTCTCATAATGAGGGAATTACTCAGCAGAATATGATTGTGTGACTGTCTTGTTAGGACATTCAGAAATGACAGTAGATCATACTTTGTTTTTGAATTCAGTTTATTGGGGGCAGTCAGAAAACTTTGCACAAACAATAACAAAAGATCTCATGAATTTTGAAGCATGTCAGATATAACTTCAGATCAGAAACAAATTTAAGAAACAAAGATTGCAACAAAAGATTACTTGAAGAAGTAAGTATAATAGCTGCACAAGCACAGACAACAATTCAATGCAAAGTTATCTCTGTATCCCTCAGACAATCTCCCAGAGTCAACATTTTTCTTTAAAAGTAACTGTAATCTATGAACTAAATTCTATTACCAGATATTAATCACACTTGGCTAAAGTGTTTCCAAAACTCTCTAGACTGGCTTTAAATAATTTTTGCATTTCTTCATAAAGTACAAGTATTGTTCATCTTGAATTTTACAAATTGTTAGTTTATATTTTATTATATACTAGTAAATCTCTCATTGCTGAAGAGGCTGTCAAAGGATATAGTGGTGCAGGGAGAAATGGAACTATACTGTCACCTAGTGGCCACAGCCACATCTATAGTGTCACAGGGCCCTGTTTACATAAGGAATTCCCATTATAACCAATGACATAGACCTTTTCAATGTTAAATGTTGCCATGATTTTTGGTCATTTTTTTATGTCAACGGGAAGCAAAGTTTGTGGCTGGGAACTGTGAATATACAAGATATGTAAATATACAAGATTTTTAAATATAATATGGATTTGAAACAGCATGGAAATGATTTTCAGCAGCTGACTGGAAATCACGATTTGGGTTTTATTTGGCTTAAGGGGAATTCCAGAACAAGAGGCTATAATCTTAAAATTAGAGCTGGGTCATTCAGGGTGATGTCAGGAAGCACTTCTTTGCACAAAGGGTAGTGGAAATCTGGAACGCTCTCGCTGTAGGGTAGCTGTTGGGGGTGGAGTGAGAGGTCAATTGAAAATTCTACAACTGAGGTTGATAGATTTTTGTTAAGCAAGGTTCTTAAGGGCTATGGAAACAAGAAGATACAGATTGGCCATGAGCTAATGAAATGGAGGAACAGGATGGAATGGTCTCCTCCTGTTCCTATGCGTTGCCTGACAGTAAAAGGATGCGGGAGCGGGATGCAGGGATGCTCCATTGTGGTTTAGTGCAGTAGAAAGGAGGGTCAATTCCATTGACGCAGTCCGTGGTATCAGTTGCACACTGGCTGCACACACAGCTTAAGATCACTGGGAACCTGTAAAAAGGATCAACGTCTGCGGGACATCCAGGGAGCTTGATGGAAATGTACTTGACATCTTGGTAGGTGCAGACCCTCTGGATTAGAGCAATCTTTGGTAGCAGCGATTTTGTGTTGACATCCTATAATAATACAACATAATTCATCATCTACGGCAATGCTTTGCACCCCAAATACATTCTCACTTTCTGGAAAATGATTTGAAATTAGTGGCTGCTATCACCTTCCCCATACTCCCAATTGTCAACACCATTATCCTGTGTGGGGGGGTCAACCATGGCTCAGTGAGTAGCATACTCGCCTCGGAGTCAGAGGGCGAAGGTATTCGCGTCCCACTCCGCAACAGTCCCAGCAAGTGAAGACTAGAATCTGGTCTCTTAAGTACTGGATTAACCTCCATGAGTCTGGACGGAATGACCACTAGCTCAGGTTTGCATTCCGTGAGTCAGGGGAATAATAGGAGCCCCAGTCCAGGCAAACCCAGTGAGTGGAGACCAGAGTTCCGCTGTGAATACAGGGTTCTCCTCCATTCGGGCTTTTATGTTGGGTGGGAGCAAGTTCAACATTATGCGTTTAACTCTTAATGCCCCTTGGCTAACTACTTCCTTATATCCATAATATTATTGTATTATAGTCTAGGTTACATTTATTACATAGGACTTACAAAACAGCCATCACCCGTCTTATTGTCATAGAATGATACAGCACAGAAGGAGGCCATTCAGCCATTTGAAAGAGCTATCCAATTAGTACCACTACCCTGCTCTTTCCCTATAGCCCTGCAAATTTTTCCTTTTCAAGTATTTATCCAAATCTCTTTTGAAAGTTAACATTGAATCTGCTTCCACCACCCTTTCAGGCAGCGTGTTCCAGATCATCATAACTCACTTTAAAGAAAATGATTCCTCATCTCCCTTTCTGATTTTTTTGCCTTCGTATGTTTCCTAATTCTTTGACTGGTGTAAATTTTTGTGAAGCATCGGGGATGGTAAAGATGTTATATAAATGCAAGTAGTTGTTGCAGTGACCATGGACAGGCAACAGATGAAGCATTGCCTATATTTAAAGGGTAGGTATCTATAAAAAGCCATATTAACATTAGATGTTGAATTGTATAAACTATGCCCTTATTTCTGTAGCTTACCCGCGACATGCAGAAGCCAGCACAGATGGTGGTGTTGATGGCCATACAGTAGCTGCATTCTTCCTTCTCCACATATGACACATATCTTGTCACCGAGCACTGAGAACCAACCTGACGGCAACTCAAAAACAGGACAAGAGGCAACAGGCACAGAGCGTTCATGCTGGAACACAGAGAAATCAGCACACCCCAAGCTTTTATTGTGACAAATACTGTCAGTTCATTAGGCTTTTATTGTGCTGCATGTATATTAAGTTTGGTATCATCACATGCCGCATTCATAATTTGCAAGTCAAACAGCGCAGAACTGTAAAGTTATTGCCATAGTGCTGGGGATCTTACCCAGCGATTCTGTTGTTCCAGGAGCTACAGTTGCAGACACCACTGTACTGGAAGTGGCATCTTCAGACACCACTGTATCGGGATTAACATCTGCAGAAACCACTGTATCGGGATTAACATCTGCAGACACCACTGTACTGAGAGTGACATCTTCAGACAACACTGTACTGAGAGTGACATCTGCAGACACCACTGTATCGGGATTAACATCTGCAGACAACACTGTACTGGGATTAACATCTGCAGACACCACTGTATCGGGATTAACATCTGCAGACAACACTGTACTGAGAGTGACATCTGCAGACAACACTGTACTGGGATTAACATCTGCAGACACCACTGTACTGGGATTAACATCTGCAGACAACACTGTACTGGGATTAACATCTGCAGACAACACTGTATCGGGTTTAACATCTGCAGACACCACTGTATCGGGATTAACATCTGCAGACACCACTGTATTGGGATTAACATCTGCAGACACCACTGTACTGGCAGTGACATCTTCAGACACCACTGTATCGGGATGAACATCTGCAGACACCACTGTACTGGGAGTGACATCTTCAGATACCATTGTATCGGGATTAACATCTGCAGACACCACTGTACTGGGATTAACATCTGCAGACAACACTGTACGAGGAGTAACATCTGCAGACATCACTGTATTGGGATTAACATCTGCAGACACCACTGTACTGGCAGTGACATCTTCAGACACCACTGTATCGGGATGAACATCTGCAGACACCACTGTACTGGGATTAACATCTGCAGACAACACTGTACGAGGAGTAACATCTGCAGACATCACTGTATTGGGATTAACATCTGCAGACACCACTGTACTGGCAGTGACATCTTCAGACACCACTGTATCGGGATGAACATCTGCAGACACCACTGTACTGGGATTAACATCTGCAGACAACACTGTACGAGGAGTAACATCTGCAGACACCACTGTATTGGGATTAACATCTGCAGACACCACTGTACTGGCAGTGACATCTTCAGACACCACTGTATCGGGATGAACATCTGCAGACACCACTGTACTGGGAGTGACATCTTCAGATACCATTGTATCGGGATTAACATCTGCAGACACCACTGTACTGGGATTAACATCTGCAGACAACACTGTACGAGGAGTAACATCTGCAGACATCACTGTATTGGGATTAACATCTGCAGATATCCCTGTACTGGGACTGACATCTGCAGACAACACTGTACGGGGAGTAACATCTGCAGACATCACTGTATTGGGATTAACATCTGCAGATATCCCTGTACTGGGAGTGACATCTGCAGACACCACTGTGCTGGGAGTTGACATCTGCAGACAACACTGGACGAGGAGTAACATCTGCAGACATCACTGTATTGGGATTAACATCTGCAGATATCCCTGTACTGGGAGTGACATCTGCAGACACCACTGTGCTGGGAGTGACATCTGCAGACAACACTGTACGGGGAGTAACATCTGCAGACATCACTGTATTGAGATTAACATCTGCAGATATCCCTGTACTGGGAGTGACATCTGCAGACACCACTGTGCTGGGAGTGACATCTGCAGACAACACTGTACGAGGAGTAACATCTGCAGACATCACTGTATTGGGATTAACATCTGCAGACATTTCTGGACTGGGAGTGACATCTGCAGACAACACTGGACCTGGGGAGCATCTAAAGATACCACTGTACCAAGAGTAACATTTGTAGACACTACTGCACTGAAATGCCATTTCGCGATGTTTGCTACTTTGACAAACACTCACTATCTTTAGAAAAACAGAAATTAAATTTGAAAATGAGCAATTGGCCATTAACATCACACAATATCATTTCAAGGCACTGGGGATGTTTAACTCAGTAATAATTTCAGCCCTAGCATTGACAAAGAACAAAGAACAGTACAGCACAGGAACAGGCCATTCGGCCCTCCAAGCCTGCACCGATCTTGATGCCTGCCTAAACTAACACCTTCTACACTTCCGGGGACCGTATCCCTCTATTCCCATCCTATTCATGTATTTGTCAAGATGCCTCTTAAACGTCGCTATCGTACCTGCTTCCATCACCTCCCCCAGTAGCAAGTTCCAGGCACTCACCACCCTCTGTGTAAAGAACCTGCCTCGCACATCCCCTCTAAACTTTGCCCCTCTCACCTTAAACCTATGTCCCCTAGTAACTGACTCTTCCACCCTGGGAAAAAAGCTTCTGACTATCCACTCTGTCCATGCCACTCATAACTTTGTAAACCTCTATCATGTTGCCCCTCCACCTCCGTCGTTCCAGTGAAAACAATCCGAGTTTATCCAACCTCTCCTCATAGCTAATGCCCTCCAAACCAGGCAACATCCTGGTAAACCTCCTCTGTACCCTCTCCAAAGCCTCCACGTCCTTCTGGTAGTGTGGCGACCAGAATTGCACGCAATATTCTAAATGTGGCCTAAGTGTGGTTCTGTACAGCTGCAGCATGACTTGCCAATTTCTATACTCTATGCCCCGACCGATGAAGGCAAGCATGCCGTATGCCTTCTTGACTACCTTATCCACCTGCGTTGCCACTTTCAGTGACCTGTGGACCTGGACGCCCAGATCTCTCTGCCTGTCAATACTCCTAAGGGTTCTGCCAATTACTGTATACTTCCCACCTGTATTAGACCTTCCAAAATGCATTACCTCACATTTGTCCGGATTAAACTCCATTTGCCATTTCTCCGCTCAAGTTTCCAACCGATCTATATCCTGCTGTATCCTGTGACAATCCTCATCACTATCCACAACTCCACCAACCTTTGTGTCGTCTGCAAACTTACTAATCAGACCAGCTACATTTCCCTCCAAATCATTTATATACACGACAAACAGCAAAGGTCCCAGCACTGATCCCTGCGGAACACCACTAGTCACATCCCTCCATTCAGAAAAGCACCCTTCCACTGCTACCCTCTGTCTTCTATGACAGAGCCAGTTCTGTATCCATCTTGCCAGCTCACCTCTGATCCCGTGTGACTTCACCTTTTGCACCAGTCTGCCATGAGGGACTTTGTCAAAGGCTTTACTGAAGTCCATATAGACAACATCCACTGCCCTTCCTTCATCAATCATCTTTGTCAGTTCCTCAAAAAACTCAATCAAATTAGTGAGACACGACCTCCCCTTCACAAAACCATGCTGCCTCTCGCTAATAAGTTTGTTTGTTTCCAAATGGGAGTAAATCCTGTCCCGAAGAATCCTCTCTAATAATTTCCCTACCACTGACATAAGGCTCACCGGCCTATAATTTCCTGGATTATCCTTGCTACCCTTTTTAAACAAAGGAACAACATTGGCTATTCTCCAGTCCTCTGGGACCTCACCTGTAGCCAATGAGGATGCAAAGATTTCTGTCAAGGCCCCAGCAATTTCTTCCCTTGCCTCCCTTAGTATTCTGGGGTAGATCCCATCAGGCCCTGGGGACTTATCTACCTTAATGCTTTGCAAGAAACCCAACACTTCCTCCTTTTTGATAATGAGATGACTGAGACTATCTACACTCCCTTCCCTAGGCTGATCATCCACCAAGTCCTTCTCTTTGGTGAATACTGATGCAAAGTACTCATTTAGTACCTCGTCCATTTCCTCTGGCTCCACACATCGATTCCCTTCTCTGTCCTTGAGCGGGCCAATCCTTTCCCTAGTTACCCTCTTGCTCCTTATATATGTATAAAAAGCCTTGGGATTCTCCTTAATCCTGTTTGCCAATGACTTTTCATAACCTCTTTTAGCCCTCCTGACTCCTTACTTAAGTTCCTTTCTACTGTCTTTATATTCCTCAAGGGATTCGTCTGTTCCCAGCCTTCCAGCCCTTACGAATGTTTCCTTTTTGTTTTTGACTAGGCTCACAATTTCCCGCATTATCCAAGGTTCCCGAAACTTGCCAAACTTATCCTTCTTCCTCACAGGAACATGCTGGTCCTGGATTCTAATCAACTGACATTTGAAAGACTCCCACATGTCAGATGTTGATTTACCCTCAAACAGCCGCCCCCAATCTAAATTCTTCAGTTCCTGCCTAATATTGTTATAATTAGCCTTCCCCCAATTTAGCACCTTCACCCGAGGACTACTCTTATCCTTATCCATAAGTACCTTAAAATTTATGGAATTATGGTCACTGTTCCCGAAATGCTCCCCTACTGAAACTTCGACCACCTGGCCGGGCTCATTCCCCAATACCAGGTCCAGGATGGCCCCATCCCTAGTTGGACGATCTACATGTTGTTTCAAGAAGCCCTCCTGGATGCTCCTCACAAATTCTGCCCCATCTATGCCCCTAGCACTAAGTGAGTCCCAGTCAATATAGGGGAAGTTAAAATCACCCACCACTACAATCCTGTTACCTTTACATCTTTCCAAAATCTGTCTACATATCTGCTCCTCTACCTCCCGCTGGCTGTTGGGAGGCCTGTAGAAAACCCCCAACATCGTGACTGCACCCTTCCTATTCCTGAGCACCACCCATATTGCCTCGCTGCACGATCCCTCCGAGGTATCCTCCCGCAGTACAGCTGTGATAATCTCCTTAACCAGTAATGCAACTCCCCCACCCCTTTTACATCCCCCTCTATCCCGCCTGAAGCTTCTAAATCCTGGAACATTTAGCTGCCAATCCTGTCCTTCCCTCAACCAAGTCTCTGTAATAGTAACAACATCATAGTTCCAAGTACTAATCCAAGCTCTAAGTTCATCTGCCTTACCTGTTATACTTCTCGCATTGAAACAAATGCACTTCAGACCACCAGTCCTGCTGTGCTCAGCAACATCTCCCTCACTGCTCTTCCTCTTAGTCTTACTGGCCTTATTTACTAGTTCCCCCTCATTTATTTCACTAGCTGTCCTACTGCTCTTGTTCCCACCCCCCCGCCACACTAATTTAAACCCTCCCGAGTGACGCTAGCAAACCTCGCAGCCAGGATATTTGTGCCCCTCCGGTTTAGATGGAACCCGTCAAGACTCCAAATTCATTGACTTAAAGCAGTTGCATCTTGAGCCCAAACTTTCACCAAACTTATGGTGGTAAACGAGAATTATACATTCAGAGAATTCGATTAACACTCAAGAAGAATCTAGAAGGATTATTTAAAGATTGCTGAGCAGTTGTAGAGATGTGTCATTACCTTGCAATCAAGCGTTGTAAATGTAGGCAGCAGTCTGGTGTCTGATTCACGGAATGTCCAAGTGTTTTTATACTGGGTTAGGGTCTAATCTCCATGTGTACACTCAGAAATAACGTGACCTGCTCCCCATCTGCAAAGCCAATCTATGGCTTTAAGCTAATTGTATTTAGCTCGAAGTACATAATTAATATCCCTATAAACAAGAATCTGTGTGTCATTAAAAAGGAAATTAGTTGCATGTATCCCAACCTAATCATTTAATAAATAAAAACAAACTAACCTAATTGGCTGTAATGTGATTGCTGCCTTTAGCTTCATGTTTACACATGGGCCGATAGAACTGATCCCTGTTCATCAGCTGGACAGTAATCAGGTAATAGAGATGCAAATTTTGATGTCATTGTCCATGAATCACAGAAAGTTAACATGCAGGTACAGCACACAATTAGGGAAGTAAATAGTATGTTAGCCTTTATTGCAAAGGGATTGGAGTATAAGACTAAGGAAGTGTTTAATTTTAATTGTTCCACCATTGGTAGCCATGCCTTCAGCTGCCGAGACCCTAAACTTTGGAATTCCCATGTTAAACCTCTCCGTCTCTCTACCTTGCTTTCCTCCTTTAAGACACTCCTTAAAACCTACCTTTTTGACCAACTGTGGCTCAGTGTCATCTTTTGCTTTACAACGCTCCTGTGAAGCACCTTGGGATGTTTTATTATGTTAAAGGTGCTATATAAATGCAAGTTGTAGTGCTTATTGTTGTCTTTCTGCAATTATATAGGGCATTGGTGAGACCACACCTGGAGTACTGTGTACAGTTTTGGTCTCTGTACAGAAGGAAGGAATGGCATAAGTCGAGGAGGGATGACGTCCTGCAGGCAGATTTCAGGGAGCTAGGAAAGAAATTAAAACTGTGCATCTACCCTGTCAAGTTCCTTCAGAATCTTAAATGTTTCAATAAGGTCACCTCTCGTTCTTCTAAACTCCAATGAGTAAAAGCCCAACCTGCTCAGAAGGCAATCTCTTCATCCCAGGAAACAATCTAGTGAATCTTCTCTGAACTGCCTCCAAAGCATGTATGTCCCTCCTTAAATAAAGGGACCAAAAAACTGTATACAGTACTCTAGGTGTGGTCTCACCAATACCCTGTACAGTTGTAACAAGACTTCCCTAATTTTATACTCCATCCCCTTTGCAATAAAGGCTAACATTCCATTTGCCTTCCTAATTGTGTGCTGTAGCTGCATGCTAACCTTTTGTGTTTCGTGTATGAGGACACCCAGATCCCTCCAGCATTCTATAGTCTCCCTCCATTTAAATGATATATATCTGGGGATGTGGGACTTGTACAAGTCAAACAGGTTGCACCTCAACAGAACTGGGACCAAAATCTTGGCAGGGAGTTTTTGCTGGCGCGGTTGGGAAGAGTTTAAACGAGCTTGGCAGGGGAATGGGAACCTGAGCGTAGATTCAAAAGGAAAAGAAGGAAAGCTGGAAATAAAAGGCCGGAAATCGGTAAGTGAGTTTGGAACATCTAGGAAACAAAGACTAGAAAATAGACAACAAAGGAATTATTAGTGATAAATGGCATACACTTCAATGCAAGGAGTCTAGTGAATAAGACAGATGAGCTCAGGGAACAGATAGACACATTAGATGTATGATATCACAGCCATTACTAAGACATGGCTTAAAGAAGGGCAGGAATGGCAGCTCAACATTCCTGGTTACAGGGTTTTCAGACAAGATAGGGAATAAAAAAGGAGGGGGTGCTGGGTGGGGGTTTGTAATATAGGTTAAAGAAGCAATTATAGCTGTAAGCAGGGATATATGTTAGAAGGATCATCAAATTAGTCCATATGGATTGAGCTAAGGAACTAAAAAGGGGCACACACTGCTGGAAGTGTACTATAGACCTCGAAACAGAGGGAGATAGAAGAGAAAATATGCAGGAAAATCTCTGAGAACTGCAGAAACAGATAGGTGGTAATAGTGGGGGATTTCAACTACCTGAATATTAATTGTGATAAATTCAGTGTAAAAGGTATAGAGGACACAGAATTCTTTAAATGCATTCAGGAGACCTTTTTTTAGCCAGTACGTAACAAACCCAACAAGAGAAGAGGCAAAAACAGAAATGCTGGAAATACTCAGCAGGTCAGGCAGCATCTGTGAAGACAAACAGAGTTAACATTTCCGTCTGAGTGACCTGTGTGAAGGTGCAGGCCTGGACTTAGTTTTAGAGAATGAAGCTGGGCAGGTGGAAGGGGTTTCAGTTGGGGAGCACTTTGGTGCTAGTGATCATAATTTAGTTAGATTTAAAGTACTTATGGAAAAGGACAAAGATAAACCAAGAGTAAATGTTTTAAATTGGGGAAAGGCCAATTTTACTAAGCTGAGATGTGATTTGGCAAAAGTGGACTGGAATCAGTGTCAGAGCGGTGGGAGGTATTCAAGGAGGAGATAGAAAGGGTTCAGAACAAATATGTTCCCACAAAGAAAGGGTGGGAGTCCCAAATCTAGACCCTCCTTTATGTCAAACTACATACAGAGTAGGATAGGCAAAACAAAAGAAAACATAGATAATAAAAAACAAGAAATGCTGGAACCACTCAGCAGGTCTGGCAGCATCTGTGGAAAGAGAAGCAGAGTTAACGTTTTGGGTCAGTGACCCTTCATCGGAACCAAGAAGGATTCCGAAGAAGGGTCACTGACCCGAACCATTAACTCTGCTTCTCTTTCCACAGATGCTGCCAGACCTGCCGAGTGGTTCCAGCATTTCTTGCCTTTATTTCAGATTTCCAGCATCCGCAGTATTTTGCTTTTATAAAAGAAAACATAGGCTAGATATCAAGAGTTCAATACTGCAGGAAGCCGGGAGGAGTATTGACAATGCAAGGTGAAATTAAACTGGGAATTAGGAAAACAAAGAGAGGGCACAAAAAAATATTGGCAAGTAAAATCAAGGAAAACACAAAGATGTTTTATAAATACACTGGGCAGAATCCTTTGCCTTTAGGGCTATGAGCGTGTTTTGGGACCGTTTCTGCATCCCGCCCCTGCTCTGTCAGGGTGCCCACCTGCGAGATCTTCCCCAGAGGTGACCAATAGAGAGGCTGCCTCTAGGCCCACCATCAAATTAAGGATGGCGGGTGGATCGCTAAGGCCACAGCCAATCAGAGGGCTTGCAGCCTTGGAAGGATGGCAGTCACATTGCCAGAGGTGGGCACTGCCACTGTCGGAGGGGGAATGCGAGCGCGTCTCTATCTTGAAGCACATGTTGAAGAGGTAAAGCTTCAATAAAAAAATGCTCTGGCCACAGCTGTGAGACGACCCCTGTGGTGGGGAAACCCCTTTACAGGGTGGCCCACTCAAGGCTGTGGCTCTGGTTGGAGGGGTGGGTGTTAGTGTTGGAGGCCTCGCTTGGCAGAGCTTGGCCCTCAGTGGTGGGGCCTGTCTGCCATTGGGAAGATCCTGATGGTGTCTCCAATCAGCCCACAAATGAGCACTTAATGATGCAGACTGGCTACCCGCTGTTGCCAGGCAGGTGGCCTCCGCAGATGATAACCCGCCTCCAGGAAGAATGCCCCGAGGTGGGAACACGTTGGCCCACTGGCCCAACACCAACTTCTGTGAAATTCCTCCCGGTCCCGCCTTCTAGCCCGTCCTGTGGGACTGGGAAGATTCCCCCATAAAGAGCTAAAGAAAACGTAGGGTCAAGTAAAGACGTAAAAGGGAACTTGTGTGTGGAGGCAGAAGACATGGGCCTGGTTCTTAATTTTTTAAATATATTCGTTCATGGGATGTGAGCATCGCTGGCTAGGCCAGCATTTATTGCCCATCCCTAATTGCCGTTGAGAAGGTGGTGTTGAGCTGCCTTTTTGAACCGCTGCAGTCCATGTGGGGTAGGTACAGCCACAGTGCTGTTAGGAAGGGAGTTCCAGGATTTTGACCCAGCGACAGTGAAGGAACGGCGATATAGTTCCAAGTCAGGATGGTGTGTGACCTGGAGGGGAGCTTGCAGCTGGTGGTGTTCCCATGTATTTGCTGCCCTTGTCCTTCTAGTTGGTCGAGGTGGTGGGTTTGGAAGGTGCTGTCTCCACAAGGATTGTGGGATGGTCACTCCTACCAATACTGTCATAAATACCTTGGGTCTGTTTTCTCAAAAGAGTGGGGCATTGCAAACATTGTAGTTAAGGATGGAAGTGTGAAATATTGCATTGGATTAATCATAGTGAGGGAGGAAATATAAAGCTGTTCAGCATCCTTGAAAGTGACTAAGTCACCAGGCCTGGATGAAATGTATCCCAGGCTGCTAAGAGAAACAAGGGAAGAAATAGTCACAGTGACTAATTCACTGACTGTGAAACGCTTTGGGATGTCCTTGGTTTGTGACAGGTGCTATATAAATGCATGTTATTGTTTACACCGTTCAGAAATATAAGCATAGTAGAGTAGTTCATATATCTCATTGGTGTTTGTGGGACTTTGCTGAACACAAATTGCTGATGCAATTTTCTACAAAGCAAAGGGTAACTTTCTGTTTATGAAGCACTTTGTGAGATGGGCTGAATGGCCTCCTGTGCTGTACATTTCTGTGGCTCTAAAGGTATCGACTGGATGGAGAGTTGAGGCAGGTTGTGGAGCTGCAAACATGCATGGATTTGTAAACGCAGATGAGGATTTTGTATTCAATGCATTGGGGATTAGGGATCCATTATCCACGAGGGGATTTAATGCTTTACTGAACAAATAACCTTAATCATGGATCAGAAGCAGAGATCCTTGCACAAAGCAGCTTGGCAATCATTGCCCCCTAGTGTCCTTTACCCGTCTCTCTGGATCCTGGGATTATTTCTATACATTTTATGCATCACTCACAAGATCACAAGATAGTTAAGTGTGAGGAAGGCCACTCAGCCCATCTTAATAGATCTAACCAGAGAGTCCCTACACTCACCCACAAGTGCGTCGAATTATTTCTTAAGAATTGCTTCTTAAAGAGGTTTTGCCTCTTGTGCTCACTCTGTCAGTAAGTTTCACGTGTCGATCATTCTTTTTGTGAAATTTCCCAGAGCAGAATTTTTAGGTCTTGAAAGGTCGGGCACGGTGCCAGATGGGTGCAAAATAGCGCCACGGGCCGATGTGCCAGTTTCACATCCCCATTCCTGCCCCTGGTGATTTTTCTCAGGACTGGGGAAGGGGGACTAGAAACCCATCCAATTTGGGAATGAAGCCAATAAATCCAGATAAGGAACTCAGTGTCAGCTCATTAAGGGCCTGTTTGGAGTTTTGGTGACGGCACATGGGTTGCACGCTGGATCAGGGACAGTCTGGGTGCATGGAGGCGGCAACACAGTGGGGAGCCAGTCATGGGCGCACCAGGATATAAGGACGGCCCTTAAAAGGGAGCATGGCTGAGAGGGGCACAGCCACTGGCACACCAGGTGCCATCAGGTGTGTAGAGGTTGCAGGGGGCATGGGCTGTACACACTCGGGCAGTGCAGACGAGTGTCACCCACCTGGCATCATGGGGATATAAGGGGAGATTAGGGTTACAGACATTATTCTGAGATGGCAGAAGGGGCGTAGATTTAATGTCTCATCTGAAAGATGGCACCACCGACAGTGCAGCATTCTCTCAGTGCTGCCCCTCCAACAGTGCATTGCTCCCTCAGTACTGCCCCTCCGACAATGCAGTGCTCATCAGTACTGACCCTCTGACAGTGCAGCACTCCCTCAGTATTGTTTTTCCAACAGTGCAGCACTCCCTCAGTACTGACCCTCTGACAGTGCAGCGCTCCCTCAGTACTGTCTCTTCAACAGTGCAGCACTCCCTCAATACTGCCCCTCCGACAGTGCAGCACTCCCTCAGTATTGACCCTCTGACAGTGCAGCACTCCCTCAGTACTGACCCTCTGACAGTGCAGCGCTTCCTCAGTATTGACCCTCTGACAGTGCAGCACTCCCTCAGTACTGACCCTCCGACAGTGCAGCACTCCCTCAGTATTGACCCTCTGACAGTGCAGCACTCCCTCAGTACTGCACTTGGGATGTCAGCCTAGATTTAATGCTGAATTTTTTGGAATAGGACATAAACCCACAATTTCCTGACCCAGAGGTGAGAGAGACAACCACCAAGTTAGGGTTTCTACTAGGCTAAACAGTCCAACTCTCTCTAGTCTTTCCTTATAAGTCAAACCCCTAGACAATGGAGATCATTCGCGTGGCTCCTCTCTGCACTGCTTCCAGTAGTTGAATATCTCCCACGTCTCTTGGTGACCAGAACTAGTGTGAAAATGTGTACAGAATGTCAGTTACATCATTAATCCACAAGATGGAGGTGTCCCACCTCTTTGACAGGTTTGTGAAGTAACTGCAAGTAATGAGTCCGATTATTCTGACAAGGGCAAGATGTTTGGGTGGGGGGGATATAATGAATTTCTGTTCTTATTGAGATGAGGAATATTCCCCCTGGGATGTAGAACACACTCCCATATTACACCCCCATATAGGGGTACAGTAGCTTAGTGATTATATTATTGGACTAGTAAATCCACAGCAATGTGGCTAACTCTTAATTGCCCTCTGAAACGGCCCAGCAAGCCATGACCACCACCACCTTTACAAGGGCAATTAGAGATGGGCAATAAATGCTGCACTTGCCAGCGATGCCCACAATCCCATAAACAAATAAAAAAAGGACACCAAGGCCCATGGAATTTCAGCGTTCCAGTGTTAGTTGCAGGGCAAAGTGCCACCCTAGTGGCAGTGGATTTGGAGAGCCCTGGTAGAAATTAACCCTCCTGTGCCTGCACCCCAACTTCAGAACAGCTCCTTATGTTGCACCTGTGCATCGATTTTCCATTGCCACATCAGTGATCCCAGTGAATGGAACAGCGAATCAGCGCCAGACTAGGGTCCCAGGGGTTAACTCTTATCATATTGAATCCTTAAAACCAACAGATAGAAGAGATTTTATTAATATAAAAGCAAAATACTGCGGATGCTGGAAATCTGAAATAAAAACAAGAAATGCTGGAACCACTCAGCAGGTCTGGCAGCATCTGTGAAAAGAGAAGCAGAGTTAACGTTTCGGGTCAGTGACCCTTCTTCGGAACAGACTTTATTCCCCATTGATCTTGGTTAAAATTGAACTCAAATGCAAGGGCTAAAAAAGCAGAGTGTCCCCCAAACTCCCAACTGCTGCTGCTCCAATTTAAAATGCCAACCCTCTCTCCCCACTCCTCCTGGAAGGTGGTGGATCACAGTTAACCCCTTGGTACCAGGTATCAAACGAGAGGAGAAAGCCGAGGGGGATTTTTGCGCAGGAAAGTTTGGAGGCTGGAGGTGAGAAAGGCCATTGAGATGCAAGAGATGGTTAAGGTTGGCCAATGAAGCTCAAACACAGATAAATGTGAGGGATTTCATTTTGTTAAGAAAAATAAAGAGGTCACATGTTACTTGGAAAATGAAAATCTAAATGGGGAAGGGGAGTAAAGGGTAGATAGACAAATCACTAAAAGTAGTGAAACAGGACGTTAAAAAAAAGTAAACCAAGCAGTAGAATTTATTTCTAGAGGGATAGAGTTGAAAAGTAGGGAAGTTATGAAAAGTAGGGAAGTTATGCTAATTTTATATTGAACCTTTGATAGACCATATGGAGAGTACTGGGTACAACCCTGGTTGCCATATTAAAAAAAGATATTGAGGCCCTGGAGAAGGCACAAAAAATGATTTACAAGGACAATAAGAGAACTGCAAGGTTAAACCAATCAGGAAAAAATGAACAGACTGGGACCCTCTTCTCTTGAAAACAGAAGGCTGACGGGTGACTTTATAGAAGTCTTTAATGTTGTGATGCTTTCCTGCCAGGATATACCCATAATGCGCAGCAGACAGTGAAGAGGGAAATTATTGAGCTTCTTTTCCTGGTAGCTGTAAGTTCTTGGTACGCTGTATTTTTCACAGGATAGAGCTCCCAAGTGTGTTGGCACTAATCAAACAGAGGTGGCTTTGGTGGACGGACACGTCCACAGGATGGAAGACGGTTGCATACCCAAGGGCTTTCTCTATGGTGAGGTAGCTGGGGCCAGGCGATCAGTGGGGCCCCCAAAGTTCCGCTTCAAGGATGCTTGCAAACGTGACATGAAGGCCCTAAATGTCAACTATCGCGCCTGGGAGTCACTAGCTGGCGAAAGAGGGAAATGGCGACACATCCTGTGGACTGGTGTGCACTACCATGATGACCAGATGCTACAGCAGCTTGGCAACAGGCTCCAACATCAAAAACAACAACTCACAGCATCACTTGGCAGCTTCACGTGAGGCACTTGTGGCAGAACCTGTCTCTCAAGGATTGGCCTCACAGCCATCAACAAAGGTGCAGCAAGAGAAGACACCCCACCTACATGGATTGTTTGCTGCGTGTCCATCATCTTTCATAGATGGAAGGATGTCAACACATCATTATGAAAGGTGTTGATAGAATAGGCACGCAGAGAAATGTTTCCAATTTTGGGAAAGAGCAAAGCTAAAGGCATCAATATAAGATAGTCACCGAGAGATCAAAGAGGGAATTCAGAAGAAACTTAAAAGGATGTGTTGCAGGACTGGGAGCCGTTGTATGTCAGTGAGTAGAGGGTTGATGTGTGAGTGGGTCAATTCAGGATGCGGGGCAGAAGAGTTTTGGATGGCTTCAAATTTACGGAGGGTAAAAGATGGGAGACCAGCCTGGAGTGCATTGGAATAGTCGAGTCTTGAGATAACGAAAGCAGGAGTGAGGGTGCAGGCTAAGTATTTGAAACAGAATGATATAAAAGGATACAGAAAAAAAGCAGAGAAATGGGATTAGAATAGACAGCTCCAGCAGAAGATTTAGCACCAGCACTGGCACGATGAGCAGAATGGCCTCATTCTGTGCTGTAATTTCTATTACTTTGCACTTAGAAAGAATGATACTGGAATACAGAGGGGTGGAAGTTATGTTACAATTGTTCAGAGTTCAGGAGCACGGGGTTCAGGTCTGGGCACTGCACCTTAGGAAGAACCAATTGGCCTAGGATGAAATAGTGGGAGTACAGTAGCATAATGGTTATATTACTAGACTAGCAATCCAGAGGCCTGGCTCTGGAGACATGTGTACAAATTCTACCATGGTACCTGGGGAACTTAAAAATTCAGTTCATTCGATAAACCTGGATTAAGAAAGCTAGCGTTGGTAACAATGACCATGAAACTACCCACAAACCCAACGGGTTCATTAATGCCCTTGTGGGAACGAAATCTGCCGTTCTTACCCAGTCTGGCCTATACGTGACTCCAGACCCACACCAATGTGGTTGACTCTTAACTGCCCTCTGAAGTTGCCTAGTTATGCTCAAGAAAGCAGCTCAACGCCAGCTTCTCATGGGCAATAAATGCTGGCCTTGCCAGCGACACCCACATCCAATGAGTTTTAAAAAAGGCTATTTCAGGCCCTTTGTTGAGTTTACAATAGCCTTGGTGTACATATCAGCAGTGCAATCCTGACAGCTGGTGCCAATTGAGACAAAACACAGACATTGTTAACTCTCTGCAATCACTTCGGGTTTGCCTTGTTGTACCCAGACGGGAAAGGGAGTTTACAAATTCTGGACTCTGCCCCTCAGGAAGGAAAGATTGGCCTTGGACAGGGTGCAGCACAGATTCACCAGAAGGCTTAAAGGGTTAAGTAATCAGGATAGGGGGCTCGGACTAGGCTTGTACTCCCTTGAATATAGAAGATTGATGGATGATCTAATTGAGGTATTTAAAATGATGAAGGGATCTGATAGAGTAGATAGAGAGAAACAATTTCCTCTGGTTGCGGGGAGTCCAGAACAAGGGGACGCAATTTTAAAATTAGAGCCAGGCCGTTTCAGAGTGAAATCAGGAAGCATATTTTCACACAAAGGATAGTGAAAGTCTGGAACTCTCCCCCAAAAGGCTGTGGATTCAGGGGGCCAATTGAAAACTTCAAGACTGAGATGGATAGACTTTTGTTGGGTAAGGAGTATCAAGGAATGTGGAGCAAAGACTGGTAAATGGAGCTGAGGTACAGATCAGCTAAGATCTGACTGAATGGGGCAACAGGTTGGAATGCTGAATGACCTCCTCCTGGGCGTATTTAATATACTCCCAAAATAGAGAGGTTTGACAAAAAAAATCTTTACGCAGAAGAATCTGTGGAGAGAGGATTGTCGGGTTAAAATTTCAGGTCATGATATTTGCCATATTTCACGTTCTTAGGTTTTAAAAAAAAGGACAATTAATTGAATTAAAACACTCATGGAAGGTCAACAATTCTTTAAAAAGGATGTCAAGGTCTTGGAGAGACTGGGGAGGCTGGAGTTGTTCTCCATAGAGAAGAGAAGATTAAGAGGAGATTTGATGGAGGTGTTTCAAATTATAATGGGTTTTGATAGAGTAAATAAGAACATTAGAACATAAGCAATAGGAGCAGGAGTAGGCCATACTGTCCCTGAGCCTGCTCCACCATCCAATAAGATCATTGCTGATCTGATCTTGGATTCAACTCCACTTTCCTGCCTGAACAGTTGTAGCAAGACTTCCCTACCTTTAGTGGTCTCCTCTACATTGGGGAGACCAAACGCAGACTGGGTGACCACTTTGCGGTTCACCTCCGCTCAGTCCGCAAGCAGGACCCTGAGCTTCCGGTTGCTTGCCATTTCAACACTCCCCCCTGCTCTCATGCTCACATCTCTGTCCTGGGATTGCTGCAGTGTTCCAGTGAACATCAACGCAAGCTCAAGGAACAGCATCTCATTTACCGATTAGCCACGCTACAGCCTGCCGGACTGAACATTGAGTTCAATAATTTCAGAGCATGACGGGCCCCCCATTTGACTTTTATCTTTAGTTCTTTTTTCTTTTTGTTTTGTCTTTATTTTATTTTAGTTTGTTCAGTTTGTTTCTACTGTACCCATCCACTTTCTTTTATGTTTGTGCTTGTGGCTGTTCAGTTGTCAGTCCATTAACATCCTATCTGTACTAATGCTTTGTCTTTCAGCATACAATTAACATATTGTTTGCCTTTGCTCCTTAACCTTCTGGTCAGTTATTCTCTGTGACCTTGTCCTATCAACACCTTCTCTTTTGTTATCTCTTGCCCCACCCCCGCTTTACTTGCTTCAAATCTTTTACATTTCTTATATCTGCCAGTTCTGAAGAAGGGTCACTGACCTAAAACGTTAACTCTGTTTTTCTCTCCACAGATGCTGCCAGACCTACTTAGTTTTTCCAGCAATTTCTGTTTTTATTTCAGATTTCCAGCATCCGCAGTATTTTGCTTTTATCCCCTACCTTTATACCCCATCCCCCTTGCAATAAAAGCCAACATTCCATTTGCCTTCCTAATTACTTGCTGTCCTTACCTGCTAACGGTTTGTGATTCATGTACAAGGACACCCAGATCCCTCTGTACTGCAGCATTCTGCAGTCTCTCTCCATTTAAATAATATTTTGATTTTCTATTCTTCCTATTAAAGTGGACAACCTCACATTTTCCCACATTATACTCCATCTGCCAATTTTTTCCCACTCACTTAACCTATTTATATCCCTTTGCAGACATGCTCTGAGTTTATCTGCCTTACCTGTAAGTCTTCTTGCATTAAAGTAAATGCAGTTTAACCTACCAGACCTTCCACGCTCCCTGTCCTGCCCCTGCCTGGCCTGCCTACTGGACTTGCTTGCTTTAACCTCTACATTTGCCTCAACTATCTCATCGGAGAGACTACTACTTTGGGTCCCACCCCCCTGCAAGACTAGTTTAAACCCCCACAAGTAGTACTAGCAAACCTCCCCGCAAGGATATTGGTCCCCTTCCAGTTCAGATGCAACCCATCCCTCTTGTACAGGTCCCCACTGCACCAGAAGAGATCCCAATGATCCAAGTAGCTGAAGCCCTTCCGCCTACACCAGCTCTTCAGCCACGCATTCATTTGCCTGATCCTCCTATTCCTACCCTCACTAGCACGTGGCACAGGGAGTAATCCTGAGATTACAACCCTAGAGGTCCTGCTTTTTAACCTTCTGCCTAACTCCCTATATTCACTTTGCAGGACCTCATCTCTCTTCCTGCCTATGTGGTTAGTATCAATTTGGACTACGACCTCTGGCTGCTCACCCTCCGCTTTCAGAATGTCCTGCAGCTGCTCCGAGACATCCTTGACCCTAGCACCAGGGAGGCAACATACCATCCTGGAGTCTTGTTTGTGGCCACAGAAACGCCTATCTGCACCCCTTACGATAGAATCCTCTATCACTATAGCTCTTCCACCCCTTTTCCTCCCCTGCTGTGCAGCAGAGCCCTCCGTGGTGCCACGGACTTGGCTGTTGCTGCTTTCCCCTGGGAGGTCACCCCCCCAACAGTATCCAAAGCAGTATATCTGTTTGAGAGGGGGATGGTCACACTACCTGAACTACCTGCCGGCGCCTACTACTCCGTCTGGTGGTCACCCATCCCTTTTCTGCCTGTGCAGCCATTATCTGCGGTGTGACCATCTCACTAAACGTGCCATCCACGACATCCTCAGCATCGCGGATGCTCCACAGTGAATCCACCCACAGCTCCAGCTCCGTAATGCGGGTAGCCAGTAGCTGCAGATGGATACACTTCCTGCACACATGGTGGTCAGGGACACTGGAAGCGTCCCTGATTTCCCACATAGTGCAGGAGGAGCAGATCACGGGGCTGAGCTTCCCTGTCATGACTTACCCTTAGATTAATTAGGTACTCCCTTAATTAAAAAATACTAATTACATTAGGGGCCTTGTTCTACCCACTCCAATCTAAAGTCCTTAAAAAAAAACACTTTAGTAGTACTCAGCTTATCATCAGAGGTTTTTTTTCCAACAAAAAAAAGTTCCCCTTTTTTAAAGATATTTAAATACACTAACAGCTGCTGCTCACCCAACCAATCACCTTGCAGCTCTCCTCTGACATCACTGTTGCTTTTTTTTCAAAACTCCGGCGCGCTGGAAGAGCTCCTCTCCCCTCCACTCCCGGAAGGTAAGAGACTGGGCCTCGATCCTTGGGGTCGATTTATAGGCTCCACTCTTGGCGTTCTCCCCACAGGTACGCTCCTCTCCTCTCCGCGCCGCTCTGCTCCCGGAAGGTAGGAGACTGGGCCTCGATCCTTGGGGTCGATTTATAGGCTCCACTCTCGGCGTTCTCCCCACAGTTCCACTCCGTTAATCTCTGCTCCGCCCCCAGAGTAGCACTTTGTTCAATGCTTTTTGGAAAATCCAAATATACTACATCTACTGGTTCCCCTTTATCTATCCTGTTAGTTACAACCTCAAAAATTTCTAATAAATTTGTCAGACATGATTTCGCTTTCATAAAATCCTATTGATTCTGTCTAATCATACTATGATTTTCTAAGTGCATTGTTAACAGTTCCTTTATAAGGGGAAACTGTTTCCAGTGGCAGGAGGGTCAGTAATGAGAGGACACAGATTTAAAGTGATTGACAAAAGAACCAGAAGCAACATTTTTTTACGCAGCGAGTTGTTGTGATCTGGAACGCGCTGCCTGAAAGGGCGGTGGAAGCAGATTCAATAGTAACTTTCAAAAGGGAATTGGATAAACACTGGAAGGTGGAAAAATGTGCAGGACTCTGGGGAAGATCAGGGAAGAGGGATTTATTGGATAGCCTACCAAAGAGCTGGCACAAGCACGATGGGTCCTTCTGTGCTGTGTAATTCTATGATTCTATGACCTAAAACGTTAACTCTGTATCTCTCTCCACAGATGCTGCCAGACCTGCTGAGTATTTCCAGCATTTACTGTTTTTAGTCCTCAGGATTTTCCTGATCCTGCACATTGCCTGACATTTATACACATTGAGAGTTATCGCTTAGGGTCATTTGTAAATGGAGCAAATGCATTCACTGCTCCCAGGGTTTAAAATGGATAATCGAGGAGCAGTTCGTGACTGAATTAGAAGCTCCAAACAAGTTCAAAGGAGAAGCACTTTGGTTGGTCGGACTCAGCTAAGATTTATGCTTCGTTTCAACCGTGTTTACTATTCCGTCATTACACATAACTTTCTTGAGGCAAGAACTGTGCAGAACTGAGAAGCAGCAAAGTAAGAGTTTCTGACAAGAGAATGACATGATTAATACACATTGACACCAAGATATGCATCCAGGTGCTAAATGTAAGTGAGTGTGACAGCGGTAAAGATTTACAGGTGAGGTTCACTGTGGATAATTGAACTATTTTGCTTATTTGAATGGGCTGTTGCCAAAAGGAGTGTACATGATAAAAGAGTGTACAATAGTGGAGGCAAGTAGAATGGTGAAATTGTTAATTATTCACAGAGAGTTTCCAGTCAATGTGAAACTGTGGTCGACAGAACTGACCCAGCATTGGAAAATCCACCTCGAGGACATTTAATTACAAGTTGGAATAAGTTATTCCAGCTCTGTATAATTCATTTGGATTACAGGTTATAGCTTTTTTGCATTGTAACTTCAAAAGGGTATTCTCGCATGACAATGAAGTGGAGTAGCGATAATTCACGATCATGGACTGATTTTATATGTTGGGGAAAGCTAAGTTGCCACATGCAAAGGGGTAGAAACCAATCACATTGATGAAGGATAAAGTACAAGAGGAGTCAGGTGTGCTTTGGAACATAAGAACAGGAGGAGGCCATTCAGCCCCTCGAGCCTGTTCCGCCATTCAGTGAGATCATGGTTGATCTGCGACCTAACTCCATATACCCACCTTTGTCCCATATCCCTTAATAGCTTTTGGTTAACAAAAATGTATTAATCTCAGTTTTAAAATTAACAATTGATCTAGCATCAATTTCCATTTGCAGAAGAGAGTTCCAAACCTTTACCACCCTTTACGTGAAGAAGTGTTTCCTGATTTCACTCCTGAAAGGTCTGGCTCCAATTTTGTCCCCCAGTCTTAGATCCCCAAATCGTGAAAATGGTTTCTCCCAGTCTACCCCATCTGTTCCCCTTAATATCTTGAAAACTTTGATCAAATCACCCTTAACCTTCTAAATTCTAGGGAATACAACTGTGGTTTGTATAATGTCTCCTTGTAATTTAACCTTTAAAGTCCAGGTATCATTCTGGTAACCCTACACTGCTCTCCCTCCAAGGCCAGTATATCCTTTGTAAGGGGTGGTGCCCAGAACTGCTCACAGTAACTCCTGGTGTGGTCTAATCAGAGCTTTGTATTGCTGAAGCATGACTTCTGCCCTCCTGCATTCTAGAGATCGGGATATAAAGGCCAGCATTCCATTAACCTTTTTGATTATTTTCTGCACCTGTCCAAGACATTTTAATAAACTATGTACCTGGAACCCTAAGTCTTTGGACGTCGACTGTTTCTAGATTTTCATCATTTAGAAAGTACCCTGTCCTATCCTTTTGAGGTCTGAAATAGATGACCTCGCACTTACCTACATTGAAATCCATTTGACCATTTACTTAATCTATCAATATCGGTTTGTAATTATATGCTTCCATCTTCACTGCTTACAATGCTGTCTTTCTTTGTGCCATCTGCAAACTTGGATATGTGACTTTCTACTCCAATATCTAGTTGTTAATAACAGCAGTCCCTGTGGACATCACTAGTCACATTCTGCCAATTAGCTACCTCCCCATTATCCCTAATCTCTGTCTCCTGCCACTCACAGCCAAGTCCCTGACCAGGTCAATAATTTGCCTTCAATTCCATGAGCTTCAGTTTTAGCTAACAGTCTCTTGACTTTATCAAATGCACCCTGGAAGTCCATATAAATAGCATCCATGGACATTCCTCTGTCTCCTAGTTTAGTCACCTCTTCAAACAATTCAGTCAGGTGTGTCAGGCATGACCTACCCTTTACAAAGACTTGTGGGTAGAGCTGGTACAGTTTTCATAAACTAATGCAAATGAAGAGGAGGCACCTACTGGATACCTCACTCCACATCCGCCCCAGGTCAGGTTGGTGCCCAAAAGGCAGATCCCATTTAGATTACAAGATGCAGATCAAAACGTAAGTGGTACCTTTTTTCATAGAATCATACAGCACAGAAGGAGGCCATTTGACCCATTGTGTCTGTGCTGGCTGTTTGAAAGAGCTGTCCAATTAGCTCTGCATCCCCGCTCTTTCCCCATAGCCCTACAAATTTTTCCCTTTAAGTATTTATTAAAGTATTTATCCAAATCTCTTTTGAAAGTTACTATTGAATCTGCTTCCACCGCCCTTTCAGGCAGCACATTCCAGATCACAACAACTCGCTGCGTAAAAAAAAATTCTCCTCCTTTCCCCTCCAATTCTTTTGCCAATGATCTTAAATCTGTGTCTTCAGGCTAATGACTCTTCTGCCAGTGGAAACAGTTTCTCTCTTCCTATTCTATTAAAACCCCTCAAAATTTTGAACACCTTTATAAAATCTCTCCTTAATTTTCTCTGTTCTAAGGAGAAAAATGTTAGCTTCCCAATCTACAGTCTCTCCACATAACTGACATCCCTCAACGCTGATGTGTATGAATGATTATCCAGCTCTGAAACCCTCATTCATGCCATTGTTACCTCTAGACTTGACTATTCCAACACACACCTAATCGGCCCCCCTACATTCTACACTCCACAAACTTGAGGTCATGCAAATCTCTGCTGCTGTGCCCTTACTTGCACCAAGTCCCGTTCACCCCATCACTCCTGTTCTTGCTGACTTACATTGGCTCCTGGTTAAGCAACACCTCAATTTTAAAATTCTCATCCTTGTTTTCATATCCCACCCTGGCCTCACCCCTCCCTATCCCTGTAATCTCCTCCAGACCTACAACCCTCTGAGATGTTTTTTAGTTTTAGTTTTAGAGATACAGCACTGAAACAGGCCCTTCGGCCCACCGGGTCTGTGCCGACCATCAACCACCCATTTATACTAATCCTACACTAATCTCATATTCCTACCACATCCCCACCTGTCCCTATATTTCCCTACCACCTACCTATTCTAGGGGCAATTTATAATGGCCAATTTACCTATCAACCTGCAAGTCTTTGGCATGTGGGAGGAAACCGGAGCACCCGGAGGAAACCCACGCAGACACAGGGAGAACTTGCAAACTCCACACAGGCAGTACCCAGTATTGAACCCGGGTCACTGGAGCTGTGAGGCTGCCTTGCTAACCACTGCGCCACTGTGCCGCCCCTGATATCTGTGCTCTTCTAATTCTGGCCTCTTGAACATCCCTGATTTTTATTGCACCACCATTGGTGGCCATGCCTTCAGCTGCCTGGGACTAAGCTGTGAAATTTCCTCCCTAACCCTCTCCACCTCTCAGGTCAACTCTCCTCCTTTAAGACGCTGCTTAAAACCTACCTCTTTGGCCAAGCTTTAAGTCACCTGTCATAATATCTCCTTATATGGCGTGGTGTCATATTTTGCTTTTTAACACTTCTATGAAGCACCTTGGGATGTTCAATTACATTAAATGTGCTATATAAATACAAGTTGTTTTTTCTTATTTTTCATGGGATGTGGACATCACTGGCCAGGCCAGCATTTGTTGCCCATCCCTAATTGTCCTTGAGAAGGTGGTGGTGAGCTGCTTTCTTGAACCGCAGCAGTCCATGTGGGGTAGGTACACCCATAGTGCTGTTAGGGATGACATTCCAGGTTTTTGACCCAGTGACAGTGAAGGTACGGCGATTTTACTCCAAATCAGGATGGTGTGTGGCTTAAGAACATAAGAACATAAGAAATAGGAGCAGGAGTAGGCCATTCAGCCCCTTGAGCCTGCTCCGCCATTCAATAAGACCATGGTGATCTGATCGTGGCTTCAACTCCACTTTCCTGCCTCCCCCCTGCACCCCCCCAATAATGCTTGACTGCCTAGTATATCAAAAATCTGTCTAACTCAGCCTTGAATATATTCAATGACCCAGTCTCCACTGCTCTCTGCTCTCCGAAGATTAACAACCCTCTGAGAGAAGAGGTTCCTCCTCATCTTAAATGGGAGACCCCTTATTCTGAAGCTGTGCTCCCTAGTATTAGACACCCCCCACGAGGGGAAACATCCTCTTAGCATCCACCCTGTCAAGCCCCCTCAGAATCTTATATGTTTCAATAAGATCAGCTTGGAGGGGAACTTGCAGGTGGTGGTGTTCCCATGCATCTGCTGCCCTTGTCCTTCTAGGTGATAGTGTGCAGGTTTGGAAGGTGCTGTCGAAGAAGTCTTGGTGACTTGCTGCAGGGCATCTTGTGTTGGGTGTTGTTCTGGGTGGGGTGATCTTCAGGAAAGCACGGGGGAGGAGGCTTGTTTTTAAGCAGGAGAATCAAGGCCTCGCAGCCAACTACCAATACCAATGTCTTGGGCCTCTCACCCCCCCCTCGCCCCACCCCCACACCCCCTCCTCACCTCCAGTTTACCCCCCCCCACCTCACCTTAACCTGCCCCACCTGCCACCCCCCAAATCCAGGATCAATCAACAGATGCAGACACCTCAGGCTGACAAAAGGCAGAGAACCCTGTAACATGAATCAGAGCCAATGTGGTCTCCTGGACTAATCTCAATCGACAAAGGAACGGGAGAGGAACATTCCACATCTTTTTCCCCTAATTGACCTGGGTCTTTCTCCTTCCCCCAGGAGATTCCATGGGCTTCGGGTGTGGTATGAACAGTACGTGTAAGGTGTATGTATATATGAAGCGGATGTATAGGATGTAGGTGTCACTATGGTGCAGTGAGTCAGACGGTTGTGGGCCCAAGCCCCACTCCAGAGGCTTGAGCACAAAAATCAAAGCGATACTCCAGTACAGTACTGAGGGAGTGCTGCACTGCAGGAGGTGCCAACTTTTGGACGAGACATTAAACTGATACCCTATCTGCCCCCTCAGGTGGATGTAAAAGATCCCATAGCACAATTTGAACAGGAGCCGATGAGTTCTCCCCATCATCCCTCATGAACATCACTTTAAAAAAAAATCTACTCATTGCTGATTGTGGGAGCTTGCTGTGCGCAAATTAGCTGTTTTGTTTCCTGCATTCCGACAGTGACTACAATTAAGTATTTCATGGGCTGTAAAGTGCTTTGGGACATCCTGAGGTTCTGAAAGGCGCTATAGAAATGCAGGTTCCAACTTGCTTCTGAACTTGTTTCAATCACCTGATTAAATCAGAGAGGAATTCTCCGGATTTTCCCCCTAATTGGCTTTGGTTTTTAATCCGGTTTTCTTGCTTCTCCCAAGAGATCACATGGTGGTAAGGGGAGTGTCGTTATTGTGGGGCACAAGACATAACAACATTGACCTCTTCCTGTCCAACCTTCTAGCATGTTCATGTGGGTATGAGAGACACCAGTCGGAGATAGGGAGAAACATTCTGAATTATGAAGCAAGTCGCAGAGAACTGAGCTTATTTTCATTGAAGAAAATAAAACTGAGCTAAAACACAATCTAGTTTCCAAAACAGCAGAAGATGAGGTAGGTGGAGCCATGCATGTACATGTCAATGAGACGTGCGGCTAATTGGATTTAAATTTTGGCTCAAAGCGTCTCTGGCAGATGCACCTCAGGTAGGTCCTGGCAGGGGTGTGGGAGGAAGATGATCAGGAGCGGGTGGAGTGGGGGTCGCATTGGGGAGTCAACCGGAATCGAGCAGGGTTCAAACAGAGGTCAGTAACTGTCTTCAACATTGCAATGAAGTTGAGAGGACAAATTCAGCTCCCCCTACCTTCACATTCAGGTTAGTATTTTAGTGGAGGTGGTGGTGTACTGGTATTGTCACTGGACTAGTAACCTAGCGACCCAGGTATTGCTCTGGGGACATGGGTTCAAAGTCCACCACAGCAGAAGGTGGAATTTGAATTCAATTAATAATAAAAAAATCTGGAATTTAAAGCTAGTCTAATGATGGCCATGAAACCGTTGTTGTAAAAACCCATCTGGTTCACTAATGTCCTTTTAGGGAAGGAAATCTGCCGTCCTTATCTGGTCTGGCCTACATGTGACTCCAGATCCACAGCAATGTGGTTGACTCTTACATGCCTTTGAAATGGTCTAGCAAGCCACTCAGTTCAAGGGCAATTAGGGATGGGCAATAAATGCTGACCTGGCCTGCAACGCCTACATCCCATGAAAGAAAAAAAACCCTACCTTTCTGGTAGACTGTTGTGGGGACAGATCAAAAGTAAGCTAATCAGCTAACAAACTAACTGTGTAGTTGTGGAGCCAATTTATAAAAAATAACAAGCAGAAGCTAACAGGACAGCTGCAGATAGCTTAATAGTAGCCTATTGTTTAATAATCAGCCTAACAGTTCAAGGAGGGGGGATGTGAAACTACTAAAATAAAATGCAAATATAAAATACTGGGACGAATGAACCAATCATGCACTGATAACGGAAGTCTGCAAACCACTCAGAAACAAGGGGGGGGGGGGGGGGGGCGGGGGGTTACTTGTTTTGTTTGAATAACTATAAGAAAGGCTTGCTGTAGTGAGCACATGTTCTTTTGTTTTGTTCTTTTGCAAGTTCTTTTATTTTGTTCTTTTGTTTTGCTTTTTGTTCTTTTTGTATCCTTGCAATGTAACTACCATATACTGCAATAACGTTTCTAAAAGTCACGGTCGGACGTTGTCTCTCTTTGTAACTGATGGGATCCAACAACTTGGCATAGTCAGCAGGATCGCTGGAGGATAAAGACCGAAGCCCTAGACATCGGACCTATATCGGCCCCCGGAGGTAAGGACTCCTCTTTACTTTAAAAAGTCCTTGGCCGTTGTCTAGTTTCTGTACTCCACCACACGATCCCGAGCTCTTCCGAGGCTCGAGACCCCCTTTATAGACGTCTAAATCGGCGGTGTTCGATGGCAATACACTAGCCCAGCTGAATAGCTCCACAGTATCTGTATAAGAAGCCCCACGGCTCGAGACCCCCTCCCCCACACAAAATTGGTACAATGACTGACGAAGGAAACCGACAGTTGCCAACCACCGTAAAAGGCAGTCGGGTCACGCCAGACGTTTCCGAAGATGAAATTCTTCGGCAGTTAAAAGGATATATAGAGCAACAGTTTAATTTGGCTAAAACCTGTACTGAAATTGAACAGAAATACGGTGCCTCCAAGGGACAGTGGTCCCTGCAAGATATAAAGAGAGCTTGGGGAAAAACAACCTATTTAAAGGATAAATGGTCCTTAGTCGTAATGGGCCAGATCCGACAGCGTAATGAAATTATCCAACAAGCTCAACTGTCTCAAAGTGACCGCGACCCGACTAATGCGAAGGACCAACTGAAGGTGGTCTGCGAACAACTGAGAAAGGAAAAGCTTAAATTAGAAAAACTAGAAACTGAAAAAGCAAGGTTGGAAACCGAAAATAAAGAACTTAAAAAACAATTACAAGACGGACAGGTGACCCAACCGAAGGGACCGGGACCGCCCTACAGACCCCGTCGACCACAAC
Organism: Heterodontus francisci; assembly: GCF_036365525.1. Lineage (NCBI taxonomy): Eukaryota > Metazoa > Chordata > Chondrichthyes > Heterodontiformes > Heterodontidae > Heterodontus > Heterodontus francisci. The sequence goes on from NC_090388.1 coordinate 7,220,937, forward strand.
TGTCCCGCCTGGACCCGAATCTGGAGTCGTTACTAAAAGAACTACGAAAAACGCATCGGCGTGAAGCCGGTATAGAGGAAGCTGAGTCCTCCAGTGAAGAAAGTGATACTGATGATGAGGTTCCTTTTGCGCGGCTCGCCCCCCCTTAAACAGAAACGTGTTAAGGTCAAGCAGGAAAAGAAGACGACAGACGGTAACGAGGTGATCACGTCTGAGCACAACACTTATTGGATGCATGTCCTGGCGGACCCTGAGAAAATTGATAAATGGTCCAAAGAATTGCCTGACCCGAAAAAGGGGGGGGGGTCAGAAGATGTGGGAACAGTTGGAACGTCTGAAGGGAATTTACCACCTCCACCCATGGGACGGGGTACAGATTTTGACTGTGATGGTGCCCGGGCGAGCGGGGTGAAGACTGAACAGAGAGGTTCAAGCTGCTTTGGGCGATGATGAGCAACAACTAGATGCCGGATGGGCTGTGATTAGTCAGTGACTGCGAGCGTTCTGTCCCGCAAAGACAGATTGGAATAAAATTACAGCCTGTCAGCAAAAAGGTACCGAAGAGGTGCGGGAGTATGTAGAGAGGTTTAGATCTGCTTGGCTGGAACACTCGGGGATAACGGACATTGCTCCAGAGGATCTGGACGATACCCGTTTTGTGCCTTTGAAGTCTGCCTTTATTTATTGCGGGGCTAAAACCAGAATTATCCAAGATGCTGAAGGTAACTTTACCAGAGTGGGAAGGCACAGGAGTAACCTACGCGCAGTTGATTGATCGATGCAGTCAGCTGGACAGGGACATGGGAGCAAAGCTCCGAGCTCTGCAGGCGGGTTGGACGCCCAAAGGCCCTGATAGGGCACATGATAGGCGACCCGGGGCATGCCACTACTGCAGGAAGGAAGGCCATTGGGCTAAGATGTGTAGAACGAGGGAACGGGGAAGAGGACGGCAAGGATACAATCCGGCACCAAGACCAGGTCCCTCCCCTGAGGACAATGACCTAGAAAAATTCAAACAGTCGTCACCCCAGTAACGGAAGGAGTTACTGGCATTACTTGGTGTGGCAAAAAACTAGCAGAGCCCTCCCTCGCCCTTTCGGTGCCCCTCCTGGCAAAGAGATGGATTGTATATAACCGCGAGGGTGGGCGATCAAGATATAAACTGCCTGCTGGATACTGGGGCCGAATTAACGTGTCTACCTCAACGATACAGGAACTCTATACCGATGGACGGTAAAGTTAAGACTGCCCACGTGGCTGGTGGCCATGGGGTGGTGATCAGGAAAACTCAGCCCATACGCATTGGTCTTGGTCCACATGAATTGATAACACCAGTCTGGATAGGTCCGGTGGACCAGGCCCGTCTGGGTATGGACGTTCTTACCCAGTTGAACTCCTCGTTGCAGTTTGAAGGCGGCCAGGTAACATGGTCTATCAGAAGTCTGAAGAAGGAGGAGCTGAGGGAGCACCCAATATGGGCTCGGGATAAGAACGATTGTGGGCCACTTCAAATGGAATCAGCAACGTTTACGGGATCCGCTCCTCCCTGTACTAAACAATACCCCATTAGTCCAACATCTATTGCAGGAATCTTACCCGTAATTAGAAAATTAGAGGAGTGAGGCATGCTGGTTAAAACACACAGTACCTCAAACAGCCCTGTGTGGCCAGTACGGAAACCAAATGGGACCTGGCGGCTTACTGTTCACTATAGAAAGGCTAACCAGTGTATTGATCAAAAGGCTCCTCTGGTAGCTGACCCCTCCACGATATTCAATGCCCTGAGGCCAGAACATGAATTGTTCTCTGTTATCGACATGGCCAATGGATTTTGGTCGGTGCCACTGGCACCCGAGGTCCAACCATGGTTCGCCTTTACCGTTCAACAACAACAGTACACCTGGACACGGCTGCCGCAGGGTTTCCACAACAGCCCTACGGTATTTCATATGGCCCTACAAAACCATTTGAGGGAGTTACCTTCCATGCACTCCACGGTCATCCGGTACGTGGACGACATCCTGTTAGCCTCTGAGACAGAAGAACAGCACGAACAAGATCTGCGTACTATACTGGACCACCTTCATCGGAGAGGACACAAGGCCAGTATCGACAAAGCCCAAATAGCCCAAGAAGAGGTCATGTACCTGGGACAAAAGATTTCGAAAGGAAAGAGGGAACTTACCCAGGACAGGACCACAGCCATCCAGGCTGCCAAACAACCCACCACTATCCAGGAGATTAGATCCTTTTTGGGTTTGTGTAACTTCAACAGAAATTGGATCGACTCCTACACACAACTGGCTCAACCGTTAAATGATCTCCTGAAAGGGAAGCGAGCCTCGAAGGAAGCGGTCACCCTTACGAGAGACCAACAAGAGGCCTTCGGGAATTTAAACAGGGCCTTGTGTTCGGCGCTGGCCCTGGGAATCCCCGACAACAGGAAACCGTTTACCCTGTTTGTACATGAAAAAGAGGGATACATGACCGCCATATTGACACAGGAGCATGGGGACCAACAGAGACCTATTGGATACTATTCAAGAAAACTGGACACCATGGCCCAAGGATGGGGCAGTTGCCTAAGGGCCATGGAAGCCACATGCCAAGCTGTGATGGCTACTGCGGGTCTGGTATTGGATCAAAAGCTAACAGTCAAGTGTCCGCACACTGTTCACACATTGCTGTCCATGAATAGAGTATCCCAAGTGACAGCAGCCAGATGGACCCGATGGACAATGGTCCTAGAGGCTCCCAACCTCCATATAGTCCGAGCCAGCCCGGTAAACAGTGGCGCAGTGGGTAGCACCGCAGCCTCACAGCTCCAGCGACCCGGGTTCAATTCTGGGTACTGCCTGCGTGGAGTTTGCAAGTTCTCCCTGTGTCTGCGTGGGTTTCCTCCAGGTGCTCCGGTTTCCTCCCACATGCCAAAGACTTGCAGGTTGATAGGTTAATTGGCCATTATAAATTGCCCCTAATATAGGTAGGTGGTAGGGAAATATAGGGACAGGTGGGGATGTGGTGGGAATATGGAATTAGTATAAATGGGAGATTGATGGTCGGCAGAGAATCGGTGGGCCGAGGGGCCTGTTTCAGTGCTGTCTCTCTAAATAAAAAAATAAATAAAAATATGCTCCCGTTGCCTGGAGAACAACAGGGGGAAGAGCATGATTGCATGGAGGCTATGAGAGAGACTGAGGAAGTAAACTTAGCGGCGGAGGAGGCATTGCACAATCCGGATTTAATCCTTTTTACAGATGGCTCCTCCTTTGTTGACAACGGTACCCGGAAAGCAGGATGGGCGGTGACAACCCTACACAAAATTAGGGTGACTCCGAACAGAACTACAGGCCTGAGTCCATTTGAAATAATAACAGGGAGACCCATGTCTCTGCCAGGAACGATTGATTTGCGAAAAGCTGATTGTCATCTGATGAGTGACGCTCTACTAGAATATTGTCAGAACCTAACGAATGCTATCAGTTCTGCTTCCTCGCAGGTATCGGCAGCTTGCGGTGACCCACCAGAAGGAGGGCACGACATCATCCCAGGAGTCTGGGTCTACGTGAAGAAAATACATAAAGAACCATTGGGTGCCAAGTGGGAGGGACCTTTCCAGGTGCTACTGACCACCCAGGCAGCAGTTAAGGTGGAAGGGAAGAAAGCCTGGATACACGCCTCTCACATCAAGTGAGCGATCCGTGACTAAACACTGACCTGCTATCAGGACAATTACCATTTGCCAATATGTTCAGAATTTTTATTATCCTCTTTACATGCATTTTAAGTATCTGCTTACTTTTGGCTAACCAAACCTTTCCACTTTGGGGAACTAATCGAGTGTCCAGGGAAATGCCCGTTGATAGAGAAACGCAAACAACCCCCAACTCCCACCTTATGGAGTTGGGTGACCAGGTGGTTGGGCTCAATAGGGATCTCAATGGTACAGGGTTTGATCTTTTTTGTGATAATCATAATTTTGTATTTTATGTTTTTGCTTATTAAGTGCTGTTGTAAACAAGTAACTGAAGCCCCTGCCAAGCTTATGCCCTCACAGAGCTCCCACCGTCCCCTCTTGTGGCACAAGTGGGCAACGTATTAAGCGCAACCCCTCCGGGTGTTGAAGGCTCTTTCTGGACGAGTAGAGACCATTAGAGGCACCTAGATGGGATTGATGGAATGATTCTTAAAGAAGTTTGAAGAATCAAAAGGGGGACTGTTGTGGGGACAGATCAAAAGTAAGCTAATCAACTAACAAACTAACTGTGGAGCTGTGGAGCCAATTTATAAAAAATAACAAGCAGAAGCTAACAGGACAGCTGCAGATAGCTTAATAGTAGCCTATTGTTTAATAATCAGCCTAACAGTTCAAGGAGGGGGGATGTGAAACTACTGAAATAAAATGCAAAAACAAAATGCTGGGACGAATGAACCAATCATGCACTGATAACAGAAGTCTGCAAACCACTCAGAAACAAGGGGGTGGTGGTGGCGTTACTAGTTTTGTTTGAATAACTATAAGAAAGGCGTGCTGTAGTGAGCACATGTTCTTTTGCTTTGTTCTTTTGCATGTTCTTTTGTTTTGCTTTTTGTTCTTTTTGTATCCTTGCAATGTAACAACCATATACCGCAATAATGTTTCTAAAAGTTACAGTCGGATTTCCTCCCTCTTTGTAACTGATGGGATCCAACAACTGCGATGGTCCCATTCAGGAGCCTTGGCTAGGCTGTATAGACCTAATTTTCCAGAATGCAAGTAGCCTGCTGCCAGCAATGTTCAGGGCAGACCGATTTCGGGAAGAGCACCTAACATAGACTTTAGGCCTCTTTAGTCACTCATGCAAAGGGCGCAAGGTCTGTTCCAAGCATGGTGCCCAGAAGCTTCCTTTTCTACCAAATGGCAACAGGAATAGTGTGGGCACATGCGAACCACTGTATTAGATGCTTAGGCACCCACTCGGCACCTGTAAAATCAAGTGTGCTGTAACCAGATTCTAGGCCATCAAACCCTGTGTACAGCCTGGAATTTGCAAGCATTGGTTTGAAACCTGACGCTATGAGCGTGGGCCCACGTCACAAGACCTTTAAAGCTGACTCAACAGAACAAAGTTTGTGACATGACGGAGCTCACCAAACAGGCTCGCCTTCGCTCTGCTGCGATAAAACTCACATCAGTTGGTGTACAAAAGGATTAAGAAGATTTATCTGGTTTCAATTTGTTTGCTTAAAGATTACACCCCAACTTGTGGGTAGGGGTTTGGTTACCTTCCTATTTGCTGGTTGGTTGCACCATTTTCATAAAATCAGAGAATCTTACAGCACCTTAGGCTGTGGTGGAGATCCTCTCTGACAAGAGGCAGAGAACCCTGCAACATTAATCAGTGTCCATCAGACCTGTGCTAGCTCTTTGAAAACGCTGTCCAATTTGTCCCAAGCCCTGACTCTTTCCCTATAGCCCTGTAAATGTCGCCCCTTCCAGTATTTATCCAATTTCCTTTTGAAAGTTACAATTGAATCTGCTTCCACCGCCCTTTCAGGCAGTGCATTCCAGATCACAACTCTGTGTAAAAAACTGTTTCCACGTGTGTCGTCTAGTTCCTGACCCTTCTGGCACTGCAGTTTCTCCTTACTCTGTCAAAGTCTTTCATCATTTTGAATATCTCTATCAAATGTCCCCTTAACCTTCTCTGCTCTAAGGAGAATAATCCCAGTTTCTCCAGTCACTCCAGATCATTGATATAAAGGGTGAGCAGGAGTAAGGGATTTCAATTGGTGTAATTGCTTCATGAAACGGTTTCTGGGTGTTTGGTCCAAGAAATGTACAACCTGTGTTCAAATAATTCCCTCTCTCATCCCTGATATTCCTGCCGTTTTCAGCAATAAATATCATTTCCTCATGTCTCGGCTAGGCTTGGCTTTCCCGCGATCGTGGCTAGCTAATATTCTGGGCGGAATTTTATCAGCCCCGCAGAGGCAGCTTTGGAGGCGGGGGGTGGGAGGAGCAGTCAGGCCTGAGATTGAGTGAGAGCCATGTCAGTCACCCGCCTGGCAGCAGCAGGTAGCTAATCAGCAGCAATTAAGTGCTCACTTGGGGGAAAACTGGTGCCCGACAGCCACAGCAGCTACACAGGCCTTCCTGTGGTGGGGTTTCCCTGTGACACTGATGGTCTGGCAGCTGTGGCCACAGTTCATTTTTAAGCTTTTTTTATGTCTTCAGCTTGAGGTTCCATCATGCTCCCCCACCTACAGGGACAGTGCCCATCTCTCCCAGTGGGCTGCCAGCCGCCCAGAGTCTCAGGCACTCCCACTGACCCACTCGCATGCACAGCCCACCCACCATCCTTAACTGGACAGGACTGTCATAGGCGGTCTTTAATTGACCATCCTCGGGGAGAATGCACAGGCGGGTGGACCTTATAAACCATCAGGCTCGGGAGCCAGAAATAGTTCTATCCCTCAAAAAAATATTGGAGAAACCTAAGGGACTAAAAGCCGACAAATACCCTGGACCAGATGGCCTACATCCTCGGGTTCTAAAAGAGGTAGCTGCAGAGATGGTGGTTATGATTTTCCAAATTTGCTAGATTCTGGAATGTCCCAGTAGATTGGAAGTTAGCAAATGTAACACCGCTATTCAAGAAAGGAGTGAGAGAGAACACAGAGAACTACAGACCAGTTAACCTGACATCAGTCATCGGAACATGCTGGAACTATTATTAAGGAGGTCTTAACAATGCACTTAGAAAATCATAGTATGATCAAACAAAGGCAACATGGTTTTATGAAAGGGAAATTTTGCATGACAAATTTATTAGAGTTTTTTGAGGATGTAACTAGTAGTGTAGATAAAGGGGAACCAGTAGATGTAGTATATTTAGACTTCCAAAAGGCATTTGATAAAGTGCCACACAAAAGGGTAATAGGCAAGATAAGGGCTCATGGAGTTGGGGGCAATATATTAGCTTGGATAAAGGATTGGTTAACAGACGGGAAGCAAAGAGTTGGGAGAAACAGGGCATTTTCATGTTGGCAGGCTATAACTAGTGGAGTTCCACAAGGATCAGTGCTGGGGCCTCAGCTATTTACAATCTATATTAATGACTTAGACGAAGAGACAGTGAGTAATGTATTGAAGTTTTCTGACAATACAAAGCTAGGTGGGAATGTAAGCTGTGAGGAGGACACAGAGAGGCTACAAAGGGATATAGACAGGTTAATTGAGTGGGCAACAAGATGGAGTATAACGTGGGGATGTGTGAGGTTACTCACTATGGTAGTAAGAATAGAAATGCAGAATATTTTTTAGAAGGTGTGAAACTTGTAAATGTTGATGTTCAGAGGGACTTGGGTGTACTTGTACAAGGAATACAGAAAATTAGCATGCAAGTACAGCAAGCAATTAGGAAGATAAATGGCATGTTGGACTTTATTGCAAGTGGATTGGAGTACAGGACTAAGGAAGTCTTGCTACATTTGTTTTGGGCTTTGGTGAGATCACACCTGGAGGACTGTGTGCAGCTTTGGTCTCCATAACTGAGGAACTCATAACTTGCATTGGGGGTGGTACATTGAAGTTCACTAGATTGGTTCCTGGGATGAGAGGGTTGTCCTATGATGAGAGGCTGAGTAAATTGAGCCTATATTCTCTGGAATTTAGAAGAATGAGAGGTGCGCAGTGGTTAAAACAGCAACCTCACAGCTCCAGTGACCCGGGTTCAGTTCTGGGTACTGCCTGTGTGGAGTTTGCAAGTTCTCCCTGTGTCTGCGTGGGTTTCTGCCGGGTGCTCCGGTTTCCTCCCACAGCCAAAGACTTGCAGGTTGATAGGTAAATTGGCCATTGTAAATTGCCCCTAGTATAGGTAGGTGGTAGGGGAATTGAGGGAAGGTGGGGATGTGGTCGGAATATGGGATTAATGTAGGATTAGTGTAAATGGGTGGTTGATGGTCGGCACAGGCCAAAGGGCCTGTTTCAGTGCTGCATCTCTAAATAAATAAATAAAATCTCATTGAAAAATCCAAGATTCTGAAGGGGCTTGATAGACACTGGCAGATTGTCTCCCCTGGCTGGGGAACCGAGAACACAGGGGCACAGTCTCAGGATAAGGGGCCCATCATTTCGAACGGAGACGAGGAGAAATTTCTTCATTCAATGAGTTGTGAATCTTTGGAATTCTCTACCCTAGGGGGTTATGGATGCTCCATTGCTGAATATATTTAAGGCTGAGAGGGACAGAATTTTGGCCTCAGGGAATTGAGGGATATGCAGAGCAGGCAGGAAGGTGGAGTTTGAGGTAGAAGATCAGCCATGATCATATTGAATGGTGGAGCAGGCTCAAGGGGCCTTATGATCTACTCCTGCTATTTCTTAAGTCCTAAGGCTGTAAAATTCCATCCTCTGTTTTTGCTGAAAGATCCCACTGTGCCTCCCATGGACCCATCCTGCAATTCCTCCCACCTGGTGGATCCTAGTTATACTGCACTGGGTGAGTTACCCTCTAACTTCCCGCACGGGTCCTTCTTTTTTCCGATTTTTGTTGCCACATACAGAGTACTACGTATTGCAGAGCATTTACAGCACAGAAACTGGCCATTCGGCCCAACTGGTCCATGCTGGTGTTTATGCTCCCCATGAGCCTCCTTCCATTCCTTCTCATCTCACCCTATTAGCATATCCTTCTGTTTCTTTCTCCCTCAAGTGTTCATCAAGATTCTCCTTAAAAACAAGTCTGCTATTCGCCTCAACTACTCCCTGTGGTAGCAACTTCCATATTCTCACCAGTAAAGCAGTTTCTCTTGAATTCCCTATTGGATTTATTAGTGACGTTCTTCTATTTATGGTCTGTAGCTCCGGTGAGTCTGTGCTGCACCCCCTCCAATACCAATATATCTTCCTGAGGTGTGGTGCCCAGACCTGAACGCAATACTTCAGAGGGGGTCTAACCAGAGCTCTGAACAGCTGTAACATAACTTCCCTCCTCCTTTCTTCCCCAGTATAGTTCCCTCTATGTGTGATGTCTTGCCATAGAAATTACACCATAGGCCTTTCAGGAGTGAAGTTAGGAAACACTTCTGCAGGCAAAGTGTAATTTAGAACTCTTTTCTGCAAATGGCAATTGATGCTAGATCAATTGTTAACTTTAAATCTAAGATAGATAGATTTTTGTTAACCAGAGGTATTAAGGGATATATAGAATATGGAATATGGAGTTAGGTCACGGATCAGCCATGATCTCGTTGAATGGCAGAAAGGGTTGAAGGAGCGGATTGGCCTATTTCTATTCTTATGTCAAATTTTGTTCGATAATCACTCTTGTGAAGTGTTGCGGGACGTTTTACTATGTTACAGGTGCTATATAAATACAAGTTGTTGTTGGCAAGGGAAAGTTATGGAGGTGGGTTGGGGAGCTGGTTGTGAGAAATTAACTGGCCAGCATAACCCACTGAGGTTTCAGATCTACCCCGAAGTGTTCAGGTATCGAACCAAACACATTGACCCAGAATTTGCTGGGAAATCAAGGTGAGTTTAATGGCATTTGCTGTTATTAATGTGTAACTCGCCCAGTGGTGAGGGAGAAATACCCACGTTCTGTTGTAAGCCTGGCAATAACGGCAGCTCACCTTCAACCTCCCTTTCAGTTTCACGAAAAGTAAATTATGAATTAATAAAACAAACAAAACTATGAGGGTTAAATGTGTGACCACCAACTGATAGGCTCCGAGAGAATCTTTCCTCTGGTTATTTTAACATTGCCAATTGGGTCGCACTCTTTGCAATGGATTGAGAAATCACAAATAAAGATTTAGCATTTTACATTTGTCCAGTGGGAATGTTTATGTCAATCTGCTGATACTCAACTTTTGAAACATGTTTTACAAGTTTTGGGAGGTTTATAAAAACATGTCAATCTTAATCCAATCATACAGAGAGCTGAGATTGTAGATTGCTCACATCTGGAAATTCTCTATGTACTCTATCAAAACCCTTCACACTTTTGAACATCTCTATTAAATTGCCCTTATTGAACCCCTTCATAATTTTAAAGGCCTCAATTGGGTCTTCTCTCAACTGTTTTGATAGAGCACAGAGCCCCAGATTGTTCCTCTCATCTATAAAAGACGTACAAATGACATCAATACAACCATGAGTCAAATCACTGACAGCCAGAACGTGTCACAACACGCAGTATTCTCGGCTGAGGAAGTTGCAGGGGATGCCTAGTGTGCACATTTACAAATCGAGACACCTGCAGCATTGCGAAACAGTGAAGGAGGCAAGTTTTATTCAGCTAAAGAATGCAGCCCGTGTAAATCTGGCAGACGGATTTTACAGGATATAACTTCAAATAACTCTTAATGCTTTCACACAAAACAAACAAAAGTTAAATACACCCAACTCCAGCTTTGGAGGCTCTGAAAATACAACGACTCAAATATTATTCCCTCCCACTCCAAACTCTCCCACCTCCAACCCCCCAAAAAAACCCCATTGGAAAAAAAACTGAATGCAAACTAAAAAAACTAGAAAATATGACTATTGCAAGTGAGTGGAGATGTTGGTGGTCTTTACATAACATAATCAGAGGAAAGGGGTTTCAGCAAACTGCTTCTTCCGATTGGAAATGCTGCCATCACCCATGTGCCCAATACCAGACCTAGAAACGGGATCATGCCGTGCAGCAATTGGCCTATTCGGTGCATAGATATTGGGGGCCTGATGCCTGCTTGGGGCCTCCTTTGCAAAATTCATTAGAGACTGACCTCAGGGACAGAATGGATGCCAGAGTAGGCTTCTTCCGCCACTCAGCAACTGGTCCAGCCATCAGTCCTGAACGGGACAAGAGGAGACTGTCACCGGAAAGGGAAGTGCAAACTTTTTTTTTGAAAGAACTTACCTTGTTGTGATTAAATTAAATTTATTAATTACGTTAAATCTGCCAGCAACTGCTCGCCCCTCCCCCACCTGCCTGTAACGGGCATGATCCAATATCTAGGCCATAGAATCTTACAGTACAGGAGGTCATTCGGCCCATCGTGCTTGAACCGTCTCTCTGAAAGAACTAACCAATTAGTCCCACTCTCCCTCACCTTTCCTCACATCTTATACTTTTCTATTTCAGCTCTTTATCCCAAAACCGCCAGCTCTACCAACTAGAAGGACAAGGGCAGCAAATACATGGGAACACCACCACCTGCAAGTTCCCCTCCAAGTCACACACCATCCTGACTTGGAATTATATCGCTGTTCCTTCACTGTCACTGGGTCAAAATCCTGGAACTCCCTTCCTAACAGCACTGTGGGTGTACCTACCCCACATGGACTGCAGCGGTTCAAGAAGGCAGCTCACCACCACCTTCTCAAGGGGTAATTAGGGATGGGCAATAAATGCTGGCCTGGCCAGCGACGCCCACATCCTGAGAGCGAATTATAAAAAGCAACTTCCTCTTTAAAGACTAATCACTGATAAATGTAAAGGATGTACATTTGCCTATTCTAAAAGGCACAGTCATTTATGGAAATTCTAACTCGGTTGATGTATTTGCATACTTAAAACTGTCTGACTGAGAAGGTACATTCCAATTAAGCAGCTGCATTATTCCTCCTTCAAAACATTGTGAAGACAGATAATGATGGTTCCATGATTACTCTAGTATGCAATGCCCTGCACAATAATTACCCTTATTGTCCTCTTTTCCTGAAATTGCTGACTGGTGGCTGGAGTGCCGATCCATTGTTACTGGCTGCCCAGATGACGAGTGTCAGCATTCTATTTGAGGTTTGGGCCATCCATGCACAGCAGCAGCAGTTGGGGCAGCAGTCCGGAATCTGGAGCTATGGCTGATGTTTTAGTCCAAAGTCTTTGAAGTCAGTTGCAGACAGAGATCGGCTCACTCAATGCTAACAAGAACCCAGGACGGAATCGTCCTGGTCTGTGACTCAGCCACTGCCCAGATTAACCTGCCCATCCACTGGGGGAATTCCACACAATGTAGCTTTATACACCGAACACCTATCCCACCTCCTCATTCAAGAATTTGGCTTGCTTGTATGGCACAATCTCAGTAAAGCGACTTCCGTTCGCGAGCTGCATGGTATGCCTTTGTTGTCCGGCTATTGATGAAATCTAATTTTGTGAATCCAGCCTTCAAATAAAACAAAACAAATTCTCAATAACTAACAGAGTGAATAAGAAAGAACTTGCATTTATATAGCATCTTTTTCAACCTCACGATGTCCCAAAGTGCTTTACAGCCAATTAAGTACTTTTTTCTGAAGTGTAGTCACTGTTGTAATGTAGGAAACATGGCAGCCAATTTGCACACAGCAAGTTCCCACAAACAGCAATGTGATGATGACCAGATAATCTGTTTTTAATTATGTTGATTGAGGGATAAATTTTGGTCAGGACAGTGGGGAGAACTCCCCTGCTCTTCTTCAAAATAGTGGGATCTTTTATGTTTACCTGAGAAGGCAAATGGGGCCTCAGTTTAACATGTCACCTTAAAGATGGCACCTCCGGCAGTGCAGCACTCCCTCAGTACTGATATTAATTTTCAACTCTGATGCAGAGAGGAATGTGGAAGGGGGAATTTTACTGGGGATGGGGTTTTGGGGATGCTCCTTGACTGTCTTAATAAAAAAGTTTTTGGAAGGTCAGGAACTGAGTGGTGATGTGACGGTAAGACTTTGTGCAGCTATTTTAATGCGTGGGCTCAAAACAGAGCAGGAAGGAGTTAATACTTAAAACCATTAACTTAAATGGCAGGAAACTGGGTCGAGTTTTACTGCGTGGAGAAGGTTGGCTTTCTTTGCCGGACTGAATGGCTTGCGAGGCAGTGTCAGAGGGCATCAAGGGTCAACCATACAGGGTGGGATTGGAGTCATGTGTAGGCCCAGAGCAAGTGAGGACGGCAAGTTCTCATTCCTGAAGGACATTCGTGAACCCAGTTTGGTGTTTACTCCAATCAAGTAGATTTCATGGTCATTCCTCCTGGTGCCAGTCCACAAATTTACCACATTTATTGAATTCAATTTCAAAGTCATTTTAACCACTGGCACTGACATTCCTCGAGAAGTGGGGGTGCTTTCGCTGATCTCCTGCTGTAATTCCAAGGATGCCCCCCCCACCCCACCTCCCCAACCAGGCAAACACAGGAGACCTGGTTCTGCTGGACTTACTTGGTTCTCTCATAAAGGTCAGAATGTCTGTCCACCCCTCAGAAGGCTAAGGATTGCCAGGAACATAAGAAAGAAAGTAAGAAATAGGAGCAGGAATAGGCCATTCAGCCCCTTAAGCCTGCTTCGCCATTCAATAAGTTCATGGCTGATCTGATTGTGGCCTCAACTCCACTTTCCTGCCTGCCCTCCAATAACCCTGGACTCCCTGGTAGATCAAAAATCTGTCTAACTCGGCCTTGAATATATTCAACGACCCAGCCTCCACTGCTCTCTGGGAAGAGCATTCCAAAGATTAATGATCCTCTGAGAGAAGAAATTCCTCCTCATCTCCATCTTAAAAGGGAGACCCCTTATTTTGAAACTGTGCCCCCTAGTTCTAGACTGCCCCGGGATGGTTAAGGATTGCCAAGAGCCGGGATGGAGAGGTGGAGAGGTGTAGGGAGGGAATTTCAGAGATCAGAGTCTAGGAATCTGAAGCACGGCCACCAATGACAGAGTGATGAAAATCAGGGACACGCAAGAGGCCAGAGTTGGAGGAGCACAGAGATCTCAGAGTGTTGTAGGGCTGATGAGTTGACAGAAATAGGGAGAGATGAGGCCATGGAGGGATTTGAACATAAGGATGAGGGTTTTTTAAATTTACAGCACAACCGCGCCAATGCAAAGAGCTGCTGTGTAAGTTCGGGCTTGGGGGCGGGGTGTGGGTGGGGGGTGGGGGGGGGGGGGTGTGGGGGGAGGCAGATGTTGATTTGACCTGAAACGGTGTGACGCGACCTCAGGAGGCTTGCTTTGCAGTTAGCTCAGCTGTGGCAGCTGGATTGAGGCAATGCAACATTAGCACTGGTGCAGAGGGAAACTGCTTCATCGCAACACAGCTAAAATAACCCATGGGAAAACAGTTCAATATCCTACCTTTTTATAGACAGCATGAAGGTCCCGATGCAACCACAAGCTGTACAGCAGATTGGAGGCAGCCTTTCCAGCCGTGGTGGGATCATTTCTGGAAAACAGGAGCACAGACATTATAATTTTTCGGACTGGAAGGCAGTTTACAGTCGTGTTTCCTAAGGGTCGGTTTAAGGACCACTGCTCTTTTTGATATATATTAATGACCTCTACTAGGGTATACAAGGCATATTTTCAAAGCTTGCAGATGACACAAAACTTGGATTGGTCAAAGTCATGAAAGGTTTTGATAGAATGAATAAAGAGAAACTGTTTCCAGCGGCAGGAGGGTTGGTAACCAGAGGATACAGAGTAGAGATAATTGGCAAAAGAACCAAAAGGGAGAATTTTTTTCTTACGCTCTGACTTGTGATCTGGAACGCGCTGCCTGAAAGGGCAGTGGAAGCAGATTCAATAGTAACTTTCAAAAGGGAATTGGATAAATACTTGGAGAAAAGAAAATTTCGGGTTACTGGGAAAGAGCAGGGAAGGGGCCATCAACAGCAGTATTATATTCAACCACAATCTGTAACCTAATGGCCCGACATATCCTCCACTCTACAATTATCATCAAGCCGAGGGACTAACCCTGGTTCAATGATAAGTGTAGGCGAGCATGCCAGGAGCAGCACCAGGCAAACCTAAAAATTAGGGACCAACCTGGTGAACCTATAACATAGGGTACTTGCATGCTAAACAGCATGCTATAGACAGAGCTAAGCAACGGATCAGATCAAAGCTCTGTAGTCTTGCGACATCCAATCATGAATGGTGGTGGATAATTAAAGAACTAACCAGAGGAGGAGGCTCCACAAACATCCCCATCCTCGATGATGGTGAGGACCAACATGTGCAAAAGACAAGGCTGAAGCATTTGCAACCATCTTCAGCCAGAAGTGCCGAATGGATGATCCATCCTGGCCTTCTCCTGAGGTCCCCGCTATCATAGATGCCAGTCTTCAGACAATCTGATTCACTTCACGTGTTATCAAAAGAAACGGCTGAAGGCGCTGAATACTGCAAAGCTATGGGCCCTGACAACATCCTGGCTTCAGTACTGAAGAACTAGCTGTGTCCCGAGCCAAGCTGTTCCAGTACAGTTACAACACTGGCATTTACCCGGCAATGTGGAAAACTGCACACTAACGGTCCTGTCCACAAAAAGCAGGACAAATCCAACCCGGCCAATCCTTTATTATGGGAAGAATTGAAAATAAAAGTAAGGATGAGATGCTTCAGTTATACAGGGCATTGGTGAGACCACATCTCGAATACTGTGTGCAGTTTTGGTCTCCTTACTTAAGGAAGGATGTGACTACGTTGGAGGCAGTTCAGAGGAGGTTTAGTAGATTGATACCTGGAATGAGCGGGTTGTCTTATGAGGAAAGGTTGGACAGACTGGGCTTATTTTCACTGGAGTTTAGAAGAGTGAGGGGAGACTTGATAGAAGTTTATAAGATCCTGAACAGTCTTGACAAGGTGCATGTGGAAAGGATGTTTCCTCTTATGGGTGAGTCCAGAACCAGGGGGCACTGTTTTAAAATTAGGGGTCGCCCTTTTAGGACAAAGATGAGGAGAACTTTTTTCTCAGAGGGTTGTGCGACTTTGGAACTCTCTGCCTGAGAAGGTGGTGGAGGTAGGTCATTGGATATTTTTAAGGTGGAGGTGGATAGATTCTTGTTAAACGAGGGAATCAAAGATTATCGCAGGTAGACGGGAGTGTGGAATTTGAGACGCAAACAGAGCAGCCATGATCTTATTGAATGGCGGAGCAGGCTCAAGTGGCTGAATGGGCTACTTCTGCTCCTAATTTGTATGTATGTAATTACCGCCCTATCAGTCTACTCTCGATCATCAGTAAAGTGATGGAAGGGGGCGTCGACAGTGCTATCAAGTAGCACTTGCTCAGCAATAACCGGTTCACCGATACTCAGTTTGGGTTCCGCCAGAGCCACTTGGCTCCTGACCTCATTAGACCCTAGGTCCAATCATGGACAAAAGAGCTGAATTCAAGAGGTGAGGTGAGAGTGACTGCTCTTGACATAAAGGCAGCATTTGATTGAGTATGGCATCAAGGAGCTTTAGCAAAACTGGAGTCAATGGGAATCAGGGGGAAAACTCTCCGCTGGTTGGAGTCCTAGGCCCAACCATCTTCAACTGCTTCATCAATGACCTTCCCTCCATCATAAGATCAAAAGTGGGATGTTCGCTGATTATTGCACAATGTTCAGCACCATTCACAACTCCTCAGATACTGAAGCAGTCTGTGTCCATATGCAGCAAGACCTGGACAATATCCAGGCTTGGGCTGATAAGTGGCAAGTAACATTCGTGTAACACAAGCATCAGCATCAAGCACAACCATCTCAAACAAGACAGAATCTAACCATCTCCCCTTGACATTCAATGACATTACCATTGCTTATGGGGAAAGGCTGGATAGATCCTGGGAGTTACCATTGAAAAGAAAACTTAACTCAACCAACTATATAAATACCGTGGTTGCAAGAGCAGGTCACTGGCTAGGAATTCTGCCCCAAAGCCTGTCCACCATCTACAAGGCACAAGTCAGGAGTGTGATGGAATACTCTCCACTTGCCTGGATGAGTGCAGCTCCTACAACACTTAAGAAGCTCAGCACCATCCAGGACAAAGCTGCCCAATTGATTGGCACCCCAGCTACCATTTTAAACATTCACTTCCTCCACCACCGATGCACAATGGCAGCAGTGTGTAGCATCTACAAGATGCACTGCAGCAACGCACCAAAGCTGCTTCGACAGCACCTTCCAAACCCATGACTTCTACCAACTAGAAGGACAAGGGCAGCAGACACATGGGAACACCACCACCTACAGAAAAGGAAAGCTTATGTCCGACACAGAGAACTCAATACTACAGAAAACCAAGAGGGGTATAGAAAGTGGAGGGATGAAATCAAAAAGGAGACTAGGAAAGCAAAGAGAGGGCATAATATTGGCAAAATCAAGGTGAACCCAAAGATGTTTTATCAATACATTAAGAGTAAGAGGATAACTAAGGAGAGAGTAGGGCCCATAAAAGACCAAAAAGGTAACCTATGTGTAGGGGCGGAAAATGTTGGTATGGTTCTTAATGAATACTTTGCATCTGTCTTCACAAAAGAGGGGGACGATTGCAGATATTGTCGTTAAGGAAGAGGGATGTGGTGTATTGGATGTGATAAACATAGGGAGAGAGGATGTATTAATGGGATTAGCATCCTTGAAAGTTGATAAATTACCAGGGTCAGATGAAATGTAATCCAGGCTGTTAAAAGAAGCCACGGAGGAAGTAGCAGAGGGTCTGTCCATTATTTTCCAGTCCTCACTGGATACAGGTGTGGTGACAGAGGATTGGAGGATGGCTAACGTTGTGTTTAAAAAGCGAGGGATAGACTAAATAATTACAGACTAAAATAAAAGCAAAATACTGTGGATGCTGGAAATCTGAAATAAAAACAGAATGTGCTGGAAAAACTCAGCAGGTCTGGCAGCATCTGTGGAGAGAGAAGCAGAGTTAACATTTCAGATCGGTGATGTCCGTTCTGAAGATGGGTCACTGACCTGAAAAGTTAACTCTGCTTCTCTCTCCACAGATGCTGCCAGACCTGCTGAGTTTTTCCAGCACTTTCTGTTTTTATTCCAAATAATTGCAGGCCTGTTAGTGTAACTTCAGTAGTGGGCAAATTATTGGAATCAATTCCGAGAGACAAGATAAACTGTCACTTAGAAGGGTATGGATTAATCAAGGAGAGTCAGCATGGATTTGTTAAGGGAAGAACTTGTCTGACTAACTTGATCAAATTTTTTGAAGAAGTAACACGGAAGATTGATGAGGGTAGTGCAGTTGATGTGGTCGACATGGATTTTAGCAAGGCTTCTGACAAGGTCCCACATGGCAGACTGGTTAAAAAGAATAAAAACTCATGGGATTCAGGGAAATCTAGCAAGCTGGATATAAAGTTGGCTCAGTGGCAGGAAACAAAGGGTAATTGTTGACGGGTGTTTTTGCGACTGGAGGGCTGTTTCCAATGGTGTGCAGGGATCAGTACTGGGTCCCCTGCTTTTTGTGGTATATATTAATGATTTGGACTTAAATGCAGGGGGTAGGGTGGTGATCAAGAAGTTTGAAGATGACACAAAGACTGGCCGTGTGGTAGATAGCGAGGAGGATAGCTGTAGGCTGCAGGAAGATATTGATGGTCAGGTCAGATGGGCAGAAAAGTGGCAAATGGAATTCAACTTGGAGAAGTGTGAGGCGATGCATTTAGAACATAGAACATAGAACATAGAACAGTACAGCACAGTACAGGCCCTTCGGCCCACGATGTTGTGCCAAACCTTTAACCTACTCTAAGATCAAACTACCTACATACCCTTCATTCTACTATCATCCATGTACCTATCCAAGAGTTGCTTAAATGTCCCTAATGTATCTGCTTCTACTACCACCGCTGGCAACGCATTCCACGCACCCACCACTCTCTGTGTAAAGAACCTACCTCTGACATCTCCCCGAAACCTTCCTCCAATCACCTTAAAACTATGCTCCCTGGCGATAGCCCTTTCCGCCCTGGGAAAAAGTCTCTGACTATCCACTCTATGCCTCTCATCATCTTGTACCCCTCTATCAAGTCACCTCTCATCCTTCTTCGCTCCAATGAGAAAAGCCCTAGCTCCCTCAACCTTTCTTCGTAAGACATGCCCTCCAGTCCAGGCAGCATCCTGGTAAATCTCCTCTGCATCCTCTCTAAAGCTTCCACATCCTTCCTATAATGAGGAGACCAGAACTGAACACAATATTCCAAGTGTGGTCTAACCACACTTGGGGAGGTCAAACAAGGCAAAGGAATACATAATTAATGGGAAAATACTGAGAGGTGTAGAGGAAGTGAAGGACCTTGGAGTGAATGTCCACAGATCCCTGAAGGTAGCAGGACAGGTCGATAAGGTGGTTAAGAAGGCAGATGGAATCCTTTCTTTTATTAGCCAAGGTATAGAATATAGGAGCAGGGAGGTTATGCTCGATCTGTATAACTAATTGTTTACGCCACAACTTGAGTACTGTGTGCAGTTCTGGTCACCTTATTACAGAAAGGAAGAAATTGCACAGAGAGGGTACAGAGGAGATTAACGAGGATGTTGCCAGGACTGGAAAAATGCTGCAATGAGGAAAGATTGGATAGGCTGGAGTTGTTCTCCTTGGAACAGAGAAGGCTGAGGGGAGATCTGATTGAAATGTACAAAATTGTGAGGGTCTGGATAGAGCGGAGGTGAAGGGTCTATTCACTTTAGCAGAGAGATCTGTGACTAGGGTGCATAGATTTAAAGTGATTGGTAGAAAGATTAGAGGGGAGATGATGAAAACATTTTTCACCCAGAGGGTGATGAGGGCCTGTAACTCACTGCCTGAAAGGGTAGTTGAGGCACCTCAACTCATTTAAAAGGAGTCTGGATATGCACCTCAAGTGCCGTAAACTGCAGGGTTACGGACCAAAGGCTGGAAGGTGGGATTAGAATGGGTGGATCGTTTTTCGATCAGCACAGACACAGTGGGCCAAGTGGCCTCTTTCTGTGCCTTAAACTTTCTATGATTCTATGATTCTATTCTATGCAAGTTCCTCTCCAGGTCACACACCATCCTGACTTGGAACTATATCACCGTTCCTTCACTGTTGCTGGAACTCCTTCCCTAACAGCACTGTGGGTGTATCTGCACCACATGGACTGTAGCAGTTGATGAAGGCAGTTCACCACCACCTTCTCAAGGGCAACTAAGGATGGGCAATAAACACTGGCCTTGCCAGCGATGCCCACATCCCAAGAATGAATTTTTTTAAAACTGCCAGATAATAAAAGCACAAGGTCCATCTCGTTCACCTTCTCCCATCCTGGGAGTTACAGGATACAATGATAATGGAGTTGTTGACTAATCACAGCGATCAATCTCTGACAATGAGCCTACAACAAACCCAGACATGAGGTGGGGAAAACCCCCAGTAGGGGAGAGCTTTGGGAACCAGAGGTCCAAAGTCACCTGAACCCCCCCAAGCATGCATCACTCTCCACACATCATGTCTCAAATTATATATTTACTGTGCCCCAGAATGTTAAAAGCATGTTAAAAGGCAGCACAGTGGCGCAGTGGTTAGCACCGCAGCCTCACAGCTCCAGCGCCCCGAGTTCAATTCTGGGTACTGCCTGTGTGGAGTTTACAAGTTCTCCCTGTGACCGTGTGGGTTTCCTCCGGGTGCTCCGGTTTCCTCCCACATGCCAAAGACTTGCAGGTTGATAGCTAAATTGGCCATTAGCAATTGCCCCTAGTATAGGTAGGTGGTAGGGAAATATAGGGACAGGTGGGGATGTGGTAGGAATATGGAATTAGTGTAGGATTAGTATAAATGGTCGGCACAGACTCGGTGGGCCGAAGGGCCTGTTTCAGTGCTGTATCTCTAAACTAAACTAAAAAAACTAAACTAAAATCTGGAAGAAATCCAATTTGCATCTTAATGAATCAACAGTCTCTGTTCCCACCATCTCCTGAGGCAGTCTGTTCCATAGATTGACCACTCACCCACTGAAATATTGGGCTGGATTTTCAAAGGGCTGCAGGTTTGGGAACCGATGCAGACGCGATTTGAAAATTGTGGTCCCGGAGATCATCTCCAGAACCCGATGCCTCGAGTACAGTTTGTGATTTTTAATGTCAGGCCAGTGGGGTGGGGTGGGGGGGGGGGTTCGTTGGGGGGGGGCAGGAGTGGCAAACGGGGAAGGTAGGGCCCATTAAACCCCTTTAGGAACTTGGTAACAGGCTGGGGGGGTCGATACTGCAATTTTTAATGGTGATTTCAGCGAAGCCCAACAGTCAATGCAACAACTGTTGGGTTCACTGTGGGGCAAAGGGGGAGGGTTTTTTGATTGTTTAAAATTACTCTGCCTTTGGAATCCTGCACAGTACCTTTGCTTTGGGCCGTTTGCACTCCGTTTCATCCCTGTGTGCTGCTGGCATCTGAGGAGCTCCTGCCCTCCTCGGCAAGGCAGTGGAAGCCCCCATCATGCCATCCACGCCTTTGCAGCTGGCACCAGGCAGGCAGCTCCTGCCTCCTTGAGATACTCAGCAGCTCTAATTGGACACCGAGCTTGACTCCTGCCCAATTAGGGCATTTGTATTTAAACCATAGTGTCACACGAGTGACGCAGTGGAGATGGAGCCCGGAAATTATCCATCCCTGGATTGAAAATCCAGCCCACTGTTACCGCAGATTAGTTTTGAATTTTCCCTCTTCCAGCACAGGCCCTGTCCTCTGGTTCTACTGTCCTGCACAAGCTTGGCACGGTCGACATTATCCAATCACTTCCAAATCCTAAAAACAGCAATCCGATCACCTCTCAGCCAACTCTTTTTCCAGTGAGAACATGCTCAGTTTCCATAACCGTTCCTCCTAATCCCGCCTGTTTCCCTCCTGCCTGCTGCTGTTCCTTGAAGCTTGAGGAGGTTAAGGGGAGATTTGCTGGAAGTGATCAAAATCATGAATAGTTTTGATAGAGTAAATAAGGAGAAACTGTTTCCAGTGGCAGGAGGGTTGGTAACCAGAGGAAACAGATTTAAGGTAATTGTCAAAAGAACTAGAGGGGAGCTGAGGAAACATTTTATTTATTTGTTTTGTTTTGTTTTACACAGCAAGTTATGATCTGGAATGCACTGCCTGAAAAGGCGGTGGAAGCAGATTCAATAGTAACTTTCAAACAAGAATTGGATAAATACATGACGGGGAAAAAAGTTACAGGGCTCTGGGGAAAGAGCAGGAGAGTGAGACGAATTGGAAAGTTTCTTTCAAAGAGCTAGCACAGGCATGATGGGCTGAATAGCCTCCTTCTGTGCCATATCTCTCTAGAAGGCCGGGAGTTTCCAGCAGGAAGGACCCCATGTGGGCCATCAGGGGCTCATTAGAGGCTGCTGGTCCCATCAATTCAACACCAGCACCAACCTTGAAGGGAAACTGTCTTGGACAAGGCATTCAGTGAGATGCGCCATTCCAATCCCTAGATGGCCCTGTTAGTTGCGGGTGGGCTCCCATTTTCTGGTCGGAATCCTGCCGGGAGCCCATAGGAGCCAACGGGAATAAAAATTGGAAGAGATGTAAAAAA
Source organism: Heterodontus francisci (assembly GCF_036365525.1). Classification (NCBI taxonomy): domain Eukaryota; kingdom Metazoa; phylum Chordata; class Chondrichthyes; order Heterodontiformes; family Heterodontidae; genus Heterodontus; species Heterodontus francisci. The sequence goes on from NC_090388.1 coordinate 7,243,227, forward strand.
TAAACGAGAATGCTGATTGGCTTATGCCCATTTTACACTGTCGCTCAAAATCAAAACGACCCCAATACACACATGGCCAGGATTTTGTCTTGGAGACAGGGGTCTCGACCCCCAGCAAAAGCACCAGCGAGAGCGCCGTGTCACCTCCTCTAGGGAAGGTCCGCCAAATCAAGTGCCAATTAGGCACTTAGGTGGACAGTGGCCAGGCCTTCCCTGGGATCAAGGACCCCGGTGGCGGAGGTCCCGCCTGCTGATAGCTGCCGGCCAATCAGAGGCTGACTTTAACAGAGCAGTGCTGCTGCGGAGCTGGTGGCTGCTGCCAGTACTGGAATCGCCAAAGGCCCTGGAACCAGGCCACAGGTAAGTTACAGTGGGAGTGGGGTGGGGGTGTGGGTAGCAAGGGCAACCTTCCTGACGCTGGGCCCCTCGTTCAGGCACTAAGTTTGCTTGATGTACTTCACATGAGGTGACAGGCCCGCCTGCCACTGGGCTGATTCTGGCAGCGGTGGAATGAGGCCCTTAATTGGGTATTAATTGGGCACTTAAGGGCATCAATTGGCGGAGGGGCAGGAAGGCGGTTCCACCCTGAACCACACCCACCACCATATAATCCCGTCCAATTATATGCACTTTCCGCCTCCAAATCCAACGTAGCGGAGAGCATAAAATTACCCCCATTACATACCAAGACCTGCGTACGTTCTTGTGTTGTCTCAGCAGTCAGTGCCACTCACCGGTCACTGTTGCTAATGCTTACGATTTTCGCCAAGCCTCCATTCTGCACAAAATTGCGAGTATTTTGTGGGTTATTCTGGATCAGGTTGTTTAGCATATGGCAGGTAAAAGACACAGTCTCCTTGGGAACCGAAGAGTCCTTGTCCGGTTCAGGGAGTATCGCTATCAGGTCGGGCATGATCAGATTGGCTGGAGAAAGAGGGGAAGAAAAGGATTAAATGCTAAAATTTCCAGGCAGCATTATAACTGCAACACAAGGCAATGGCTGCAAATTTCCTTGCTTCCTCTCCCATTGTCAGACAACTGCTGCCACATTGGCCTAGAAACTGGATCCCGTTTTGCGCCTCGGGGTGTGCACAGGTTCATTCCATGATGGAAGAATGGCACCCGCCATTTTGGTTAGGACTCCTCCGTAGGCGTCCAAAGCGTTTGCCTGAAAATGGCTCTTTGCACGTGGACCAATCGTGGAGACCCGACATTTGTTTCAGGCCCCCTCTGCAAGATTGGATTGTCACTTACGGAAGTTTTTAACACGACGCCAGTTTCCTCAATCATTCAACCACACTCTCTGTTGCTTATTATCATAGCTCCTCCATTTACACCAGTTCTGAATGGGCTGTAAATTTCTCCTCCAAACTTTAGGCGCAGCCCAAAGTCATATTTCTGATGATGTTTACAGCAATTTTCTTTTTTTAAATTTCCCGTACCGTGTTTTTTGTTGAGTAAGGTACACTTGGCGCTGGGAAAGGCAGTACTCTACTCACTCAGCTCCTCGTGGATCTTGGGGTTTCGTGACATGTTCCTCAATAGAGAGACTGCGGCTTTCTGCACAGTTGCCTCCTTCGAGTACAACATCCGTCTGATGTGCTGGAGACCGTTCTCTTTCGAGGTGATGGTCTCGGAAATGGTGAATCCCATCTATTAACGGCCAAACGCGCACAGTTAAACCATTGTATCTAATGACACATTGTTTAAAAAAATGTCTCCCCTGAGACAACTTCAAACAGCTTTCTGTGGCATGCAAGGATGGGTACAAAGCAGTAAGACTTCAGTGAATCATTAAAATAAAATAAAGCAAAATAAATAAATAGGGTTAAATTTCACTGGCCGACAACCTGGCCAATAGTGAATAGTTCATTTTAAAGGCCTAGCCTCTGTACCATGCCGCTAGCTGACCAGTATTAAGTATCAGTAATGCTATAGTATTTAATTTGTGTGTCAGGTAGAGGCCTGCTCAGATCGGGAAAAAAGAACCCAACCCGAACCCGGCCGAACCACAGCCGGAAGAAGCTGCAGTGCATGCGCGAGACGTCACAGTGACGTCACTCGCTCACTGCGCAGACTCAGTTTCGTCCCGGACTCCCAGCTCAGCTAAGTTTTTTTATTTTTAATACTTACCAGCAGAGCACTTACTGTGTGTGTCCGGCCCCACCTGGACCCGACTCGATCTGGACCCGGCGCAACATGACCCGAGACCAAAAGCCGGCCCCGGAAGATGGGCCTGCTACCCGACCTGAACGTGACACGTCATCGGGTCCCATCGGGTTCGGGTCGGGTAACAGGCTTCTAGAGTCAGGGGAGACAGTGCACAGTGGCAATATCAATAGATTAGTAAACCAGGGGCCCAGGCTAATGTGCTGGGAACATGGGTTTAAATGCCACCATGGCAGATGGTGGAATTTAAATTCAATTAATTAATATAAATCTGGAATCAAAAGTTAGTCTCAGTCATGAAACTATCATCAATTGCCATAAAAACCCATCTGGTTCACTAATGTCCTTTAGGGAAGGAAATCTGCTGTCCTTACCTGGTCTGGCCTACATGTGACTCCAGACCCACAGCAATGTGGTTAACTCTTAACTGCCCTCTGAAAAGGCCTAGCAAGCCACTCAGTTCAAGGGTAATTAGGGATGGGCAACAAATGCTGGGCTTGCCAGTGATGCCCACATCCCATGGAAGAATAATAAAAAAGGAGCAGATTCACACAGCAAATGTAATGTTGCTGTGAGACGGTTCTGCTTTGATGTTGTAAGCACAGATTCAGTTTTGCGATCTGACTCTGATTTGTGATTGGTCCCCTGCTCTCCGGCAGCTGGGGTGGGGGTGTGGAGGGGTTAGAATGCTGAGCTGCAGACCCTGCTTGTACACCCAGAGTACGATGGGGTACTGCTTGGCCTGCCAGCCGCAGTGTAAATGATCACATACATTGTACAATGTGTGAGGGATGGGCTGATGCCGACCCCTTTATTCCAGGCAATATTACTGGGGTTTGAGCTTACTGATCCACTATTGGCTGTGAGGTTTTGTAGCGCTCCGAGGGAAGCCTCCTGGGTGCAGTTCCTGGTGCTCCTCGCGACAAGGGAAAGGTACATCCTCACTACCAGGCTGTGCCAAAGCCACTCAACACCCTTGGGGTTCCTCTTCTCTTCAATCGTCGGGATGTTGACCATGCCTTCCTAAGGGGAGAGATTGAGAAACTGTCATGAAGATGAAAAGAATTCACCCTTGCCCCCAGCTGTAAACAACGGAATTCTCATTTACAAATTGAGCTTTTATATCGGGAATAAAAATGACTAAAATGGGCAATTTACCTCTCCTGATTGGTGGGTAAGCAGTAGGTAAAATGGAGCATCCCCATTTCCCGCTTCCATTCCCTATTTTAACCCTGCTGTGCACGAAGCCTCATTGCTAGATACTAATTGGTGGGGGCTACTGTGACATACTCGGGACACCCGCAGGCGCTTTAACCCGCTCCCACTCTGAGGAGCCCTCTTCGGTCAGCACCCCGGGTAGGTCAGTGAGACCCCAGTCTTCAGCACACGCCGCTGATCAGTCCGAGCAGCTGACATTGGGGGAGTTTCAGTCTGGACGACCCTGACGCTGATTCCCGCGCGCGATTGCTCTCCCCTCCCACCCACTTCCTGCTGGGAAGTCATATCAGCTCGAGTGTACCGCCTTCCTATACACAGGCTTCAGGCTGTTGAAGGTGCTGGTCCTATGAAAACAAGGCTAACCCATTGTGAAGCCGTGCTCAGACAGAGTAGGGACCAGAGAATCAAAGCTACAGTCAACTAAGCCTATCTTTGAGCTGTGCTGCGACCTCTCACTTGACGTGCAGGTCTATTCACCCACATCATCATTCCACACATACCAGTGGCCCTCTGGTAACGCACTCAAATGATCCCGGATCCCAGATACTGTTTACACGTGCTATTTGGCCACAGGAGCCATCACACCTGAGCCTGGGACTGTCCTTGCCTTATTGTTTTCTTTCTCAGGATGCAGGTGTCTCTGGCAAGTTTGGCATTTAGTGCCCATCCCTAGTTGTCCTGAGAGGGTGGTGGTGAATTGCCTTCGTGAAACGCAGGCATTAGTGAAATAGTGGAGTTTTTAACTGCAATCTGCCTGCTTCGTGCTTAGGTTCACTGATGCCAGAATTTAATCAGTAATATTTTCCACTTCTGACAAAAGGTCACCGACCTGAAACATTAACTCTGTTTCTCTCTAAACAGATGCTGCCAGACCTGCTGAGTATTTCCAGCACTTTCTGTGTTCATTACAGATTTTTATAACTGAACGAAAAACCTCAAACTGTTGTGGCAGGATTTGAACTCGTATTCTCTGGCTGTCTAGTCCAGGAAGGGTGGTGAGGATCCTTGAGAGGGTGCAGAGGAGATTTACCACAATGGTTCCAGGGATGGGGGATTTTAGTTACAAGGTTAGGTTGGAGAAGCTGGGATTGGTCTCCTTGGAGCAAAGGAGATTGAGGGGAAATTTGATAGAGGTGTACAAGATTATGACAGGTTTAGATAAGGTAGCTGGCTGAATGTACAAGGACTAGGGGACACAGATTGAAGGTTTTGGGCAAGAGATGCAGGGGGGTGCAGGGTATGTGAGAAAGAATTTCTTTATGCAGCGAGTGGTAATGACCTGGAACTCGCTGCCTAGAGGGTGGTTTGGCACTTGAAGGAAACAAACTCACCGGGCTACAAGGAGACAGTGGCAGATGGAATTTAACGCTGAAAAGTGTGAGGTGATACACTTTGGAAGGAGTAATGTGACACGGAAGTATTCAATGAATGGCCTGACACTGGGAAGTTCCAAGGAACAAAGGGACCTTGGCGTGTTTGTCCATAGATCTCTGAAGGCAGAAGGGCAGGTTAATAGGGTGGTGAAAAAGGCATATGGGACACTTGCCTTTATCAATCGAGCCATAGATTACAAAAGCAGGGAGGTCATGTTGGAGTTGTACAGAACTTTGGTAAGGCCACAGCTGGAGTACTGTGTGCAATTCTGATCGCCACATTATAGGAAGGATGTGAATGCACTGGAGGGGGTGCAGAGGCGATTCACCAGGATGTTGCCTGGGATGGAACATTTAAGCTATGAAGAGAGGTTGGAAGGCTTGGGTTGTTTTGACTGGAGCCAAGAAGACTGAGGGGTGACCTGATCGAGGTGTACAAGATTATGAGGGGCATGGACATGGTGGATAGGGAGCAGCTGTTCCCCTTAGTTGAAGGGTCAGTTACGAAGGGTCACAAGTTTAAGGTGAGGGGCAGGAGTTTTAAGGGGGATTTGAGGGAGAACTTTTTTACCCAGAGGGTGGTGATGGTCTGCAATGCCCTGCCTGGGAGGGTGGTAGAGGCGGGTTGCCTCACATCCTTTAAAAAGTACCTGGATGAGCACTTGGCACATCATAACATTCAAGGCTATGGGCCAAGTGCTGGCAAATGGGATTAGGTAGACAGGTCAGGTGTTTTAATGCATCGGTGCAGACTCGATGGGCCGAAGGGCCTCTTCTGCACTGTATTATTCTGTGCCTGGGACTGACTGGATTGCTCGACAGAGAGCCGGCATAGACTCGATGGGCCGAATGGCCTCCTTCTGTGCTGTAGTGTCTCTATGACAGCAACACACGACCATACCCATACGTGATGACAAACTCCTTGGATCTTAAGTCAATTTTGCTATCGCATTCTGAGGCCGACCAACTCTCCCACAGACAAAATTCAGACACCTCATGGCCTGTTCAATGTTCCGAGGCACTGTGATAAACTTCAAGCTGAGAGTTTAGCAGGTTTCTTTAATTGCAGGTGAGTTATCCTTGGTGTCCTGGCCAATATCCTTCATCCACCATCACTAAAACAGATTATCTGGTTATCATCTATTTTCTGCCCCTGGGAGCTTGCTCTGCATAATTTGGCTGCCAAGTATCCTACATTACAACCGTGACTACACTTCAAAAATACTTCTTTGGCTGTAAATGCTTTGAGTTTGTACAAGGTGCTATATAAATGCAGTTCATATTTCACAATCAGGCTTAGCTGATTTAAACCAGTGCCACCCCCATCCTCACAAAAACATTTTCCCATAATTAAAAGTTAAAAGATTCTGTGCAAAGGCATCATATGTAGCCGCCTCACAAGACCTTTTCAAATTGAAATAAGAAGGTGGAGGGTGAGGTTGAGAATCAGCATTTACCTCTTTCAGCCTTGAACTACGAGCTCCAAAGCAGCCTGCCGATTTCTTGTGTGCCGAGGGGTCGTTTCTCCAGGCAAGGTTCTCGGAGTAGGTGCTTGACAGCTCATTCTCCAGTTGGAAGGACAGGTTGTGTAAGATGCACATGCAGTTCTCCGTGGACTGAGAAGAAAGCAGCAAAATTTATTCCAACCCGGTGCCATAAAAAAAGTCGATCGCAAGAGGGTTCAACCCCTAAAAGCCAGAGGAGCTCAAACTTTGTGTCTTTACACCACGGTGAGGAAGCTCATGGGGCAACTATAGGGGCAGATCTCCATGTCTGTTACTCTTCTAATCTGAGTACAGGTGCGGTATGACAGATTGGGGGGTCCAGCAGCAGGGTGTCTCATTGGCCCAGTGTCTAATATTGGCTCCAGTGAATTCAAGGCCCAAGTAGTTGTTTGCAGCTCTTCTCAAGGGCAGACTGAAGACTGTTTGCTTAAGGGTGCCATTTTGGACATGCTAGACACTTAATGAGGTAGAAACGGGTCTTGGGCGGTGGCAGAAAATACATGGTACCGTATTGGCAATTGGCATTTAGTGTTCATCACTAGTTGCCTTGAGAAGGTGGTTGCGAGCTGCCTTTTTGAACCAAGTGGTTTGATGCAACAGAGTGGCTTGTTAGACCCCTTCTGAGAGCAGTTAAGAGCCAACCACATTGTTGTGGGACTGGAGTCACATGTAGGTCCAGACCAGGCAGGTTTCCTTCCCTAAAAGTGAACCAGTTAGATTTTGATGACAATCTGACAGTGTCATGGTCACTTTTACTGCCATGGCTTTTAATTTCCAGATGGATTTAAACTGAATTCCAAATCTCAGACACCCCAGGTGGGGTTTGAACTCACGTTCTTTACATTATTGGTTCAGGAGCAAGGCCCTTTTGGTGGGACACTCTTTAGAAGTCCCACGGACATGGTGGGTAAGTGCTTTGAGGCCTGTTCTGGGCCCTCGTTGCAAATTTTGTGGGTTATTTACTGCTGATGCTTTAGTTTAAAGGAACCTTTGTGCCAGCTGTTTGCTGATTATTTATTTTCGGTCTCGACAGGTCATGACTGACACGTGTGGAATCACTGGGGTGAGGGTGTGGTCAGAGGAGCAGGGGGATTTACAGAGGGGAAGGGGCTCTGAGGAACCTCCATGCCCTGTGACTTCCTGCCCCGAACTACAGTTCCACCAAATTTGTTACTTTACCTTATCATCCTCTTGATTATTGGCAATAGTAAACTGAATGTAGTGGACAAGGGAGTCAATTAACCCATCACATTCTCTCATTTGCTTCCGACCCTCTGGACTAGCTGAACTTAGGTTTCTGTAAAGAGGGAGAGAGAGCAGGAGGAGGAGACTCAGTAAGGAACACCAGCTAAAATCTATTCAAGGCAGTTCCGAACAAACATTTACATCAAACTTTACATATTGTGCGTATGCTTGACTTGGTCATTCAGGGATTGTGATCTAAAGCTGGCAGGTGACTGGATGGCAGGAGTGGAATCTCCATTGGCAATGCAGGAACAGTCTCTGGCCAGGAGCTAAGTCGGGGGAGGTGGGGGAATATCAGAAGAGCTTTTTCAAAGGTTGTGTGTCAGGGAGTTGGGGGGATGCCAGGGGCAGAGGCAGCCTAATCACTCCTGCTCTGCTAGGAGCACAACAAAAGTAAAAGGACTCACCACCTGTTCCTGCCATCTTCAGTCACTCAACAACTGCTTGCATTTATATAGCACCTTTAATGTAGTAAAACATCCCAAGGTGCTTCACTGGTGTGTTAACAAACAAAATTTGACACCGATCCACATAAGGAGATATTTCCACTGAAAGTCATTAAAAAGCAGCCACACTAGGCTTGATGAGAATGTTACTTTGCCAGAACGCACAGCCTCGATTTTCCAACCAGGCAGGAGTTGGATGGATGGGCTTTGTGCTCACACCTTCCAATTCCCTCCCACCCACTCCCGCACTCCCAAAATCTATCTACATGTGTACTGCAGTACAGTATGTCTGGGGCCCCCAGGACTACAATCACATTGTCAGCTGTGGCTCAGTCGGTAGAATTCCCACCTCTGAGTCTGAAGTTGGTGGGTTCAGGCCACACTCCAGAGACCAGAGTACATAATCCCGGGCTGACACTTCTCATTATTGTGGCTGTGTTGTGGAGGATGAGATGAGACCCTGTCTGCCCTCCAGATGGAGGTAAAATATCCCAGGGCACTACTTGAAGAAGAGTTCTCCTTGGGGCCAATATTGATCCCTCCACCAACATCACAAAAAGCAGATTATCTGGTCATTATCACTTTGCTGTTTGTGGGATCTTGCTGTTCCCAAATTGGCTGCTCCATTTCTTACTTGACAACAATGCTTCAGAAATACTTCATTGGCTGTAAAATATTTTGAGATGTCCTGAGGCTTTGAAAGGCTCAATTGAAAAGCAAGTTTGGGTTCTTTTAAAATCACACCTTGACAACATATTCCAGAATTTCCTCTGCCTCTCCCTCCTCCTTTATTGAGATTCTAAAACTCACCCCTGTCTACTTTCCCACCATCTCCTCCTTTGGCTTGGTGTCAACTTTTGTCTCATTAGGCTTCTGTGTAACGCCTTGTCTTACAGGTGAGCGCATGTTACTGCGGCTCAGGGAAGGAAAGCCTTTCATTTTTCACCTCCTTTCACCATTCCTCAATTCTCACTTTCGGTCGACAACCCCAGAAACAGCAACAATGTTCGGAGAGCCAGAGGAACGACTCCCTGGCACGTCTCCTGCTCCGATCTGCCCCACTACCACCTAACTGCCTCTTAAAAAAGAGAAAGAAAGACTTGCATTGCCATGACTCGTTTCACAACTCCAAGATGCCCCAAAGGACTTTACAGCCAATGAATTACTTTTTGACGTGTAGTCACTGTTGCAATGTAGGAAACACGGCAGCTGATTTACGCACAGTAAGCTCCCGCAAAAATCAATGGGAAAATGACCAGATAACCTGTGATATTGATTGAGGGATAAGTATTGGGCAGGACACTGGGCAGAACTCCCTTGTTCTTCTTAGAAATAGCCCCATGGGTCCTTTTACATTATGGGAACCCAGTGTAAATCATCCAGCCAGAAAAAGCATCACTTGTATTTTCTGAAAGTCTAAAAGTCTTTATATTAGCAATTGGATGAACTGAGCTCTGGTGGTTTTCAATAAGTCAACCAAGAGCATTGGGTCAGGCGGTGACACACTGATGTATTAAGGTATTAAGTTCTCTTTAACTGTTGATATTTACCCTGACTCGGTAATTACACCTGATCTGAGATGAGCTAATCTGGTTGGGTGGGCGAGAGGACAGGGCCGTGCTTGGATAATCTGGTAGGTGATCAGGAAAGCTTAGGTCACCCTGACTCGTCTCTGCGGACGATTTAATTGCCATAGCTATCTCAGATCACCCATCTACTGTCACAGGGAGATAGCCTCTGCAGCCAGGCTAAATAAACAGTGAACAAACAGATAAAGTAGATGCTGAAAGACAGGAAGAGTGGAAGCACTCAGCAAGTCAGACAGCATCTATCGCCTTTAGTGTTGCCAACCCTCCAGGATTAGTCTGGAGCCTCCAGAAATTGAAGATTAATTTTCAGGATATTCAGGAGAAAAATCATAGGGGCAATAAGAAAATTGTATTTTTTAATACTTTTGTTAAGTTGTTATAAAAATATTGGAAATGGGGAAAAAGCTGTTTGACTGACAGTCAAGAGTCATTCAATCGGGTAACAAATAGTCTGTTCACTGTCCAACTGGATGTAGGAAGGCAGGGTGCCACAGGAATGAACAGGTCAGGTGGCCGATAGCTTGAGGAGGGCGGGACATTATGTGGATTGATGTGTCGGGTGCCCAATGGTGGCAGTGCAGGGGCGGGGCAGTTGGAAGAAGGTGGTCATGTGATGAAACCTCCCAGAATACATCCAGCCAGAGTTGGTAACCATTGACAAGAGTGTGTTAGGGGCTGAAACAAACAGTGGTTTTGTTTCTTGTTTCAGCACAGTGAATTCTGTTCAGAGTTTGCTGCTCCCTAATCTTAAATTTAGCCTCACAGTTTGAGAATGTTACAAAACAAGAGAGAAACAAGTCCTAAAAGGTGTTAGTGGCTGGAATCCAGCACTTAGCAAATAGGAAGGTTGAAATGAACCCATTTAAATTAATAATTAACAGAGAATCAGTTACAAAGATTACAATAGGGAGGCATGTGCCTGCTGGGTTCTATCCATTATGTTCTTGAAATATTTACAGTGATAATTCCACAGAGATGAATGGGAGGAGAGCTTTTAAACAGCTAAATAATTCAAAGGTGATTTCCCGGTTGTCTCCTCTCAGTATTTCAGCAGATGGGACTGTACAGTTCTTGTTAGAAAGAAAGTGCATTAACACAGGGCATTCACGACCCCACGTTGTCCCAAATCACTTCACGGACAATGAATTAGTTTCAAAGTGTAGTCACTGGGGAAGATCTTCACTTTGTGCAATAGGACAAAATGTATATAGCAAAGAAAATTAAAATTAAGATCAGGTGAGATGTAAACAGACTCTCTATTCACTATCGGTCACTTTACACTATTACAGAAAGTCAGACTCTACCCCAATGCTTTTTCATTTTTGGGAAACAGAGCAGCCAATGAAATAAACGACTAATTAAACTACTTTGGGGGGTATTAGTTGGTGGGTAAACAGTGGTTAACACACCAGAAAAACTCCCCATGTATTATGGGATCTCTTAAATCCACCTGAGGGGGCAGACGGGACATCTCATCCAAAGGACAGAAACTCAACAAAGCAGCACTCCCTCAGTACTGCATTGGGAGCATCGGCCTAGATTTTTCATGATCAACACTCTCTGGAGTGGGACTCGAACCCACAATTTTCTACCTCAGAAGTAAGAGCCCACTGAGCCAGCACTGACATCAGATAATAGCTACTAGGGGATTGCAACTGGACAACTGACCAGTTGTCCCCTTGTCTCAAGCAGCAGTTTGTCATGACGTTGATTTCATATCCTGGTGCACACATGACCATGGAGTTGTGCAAGAAAAGCACCAGGAAATCTCATGACCTTTGCAAATGATCAAATTCTATTTTAGACCATTACATAAAGATCGATACAAAAGCAAAGTATTGCAGATGCTGGAAATTTGAAATAAAAGCAGAAAATGCTGGAAATATTCAGCAGGTCTGGCAGTGCCTGTGGAGAAACAGAGTTAACGTTTCAGGTCTGGGACCTTTCATCAGAGAAATGTTAACTCTGTTTTCCTCTCCACAGATACTGCCTGACCTGCTGAGTATTTGCAGCACTTTCTGTTTTTGTTATAGATTTCCAGCATCTGTAGTAGATGGTTTTTATTTTAGAAATGCAACAGGTTTTAAACAAGTGAAAGTGGGGAGGGGGGAAGAACAAAAGGGACGGTCTCTGATAGGGTGGAGGACAGGAGAGATTAAATGACAAAAGGTTTCATGGTACAAAGCCAAGGGGAGTGGTAATGGGACAAGTAAAGAAACAAAAGATATGTCTGGGTGAGGTATGAATGGCAGATTAACAGCTGTCCAAACACAAAGTAAAAGGATTAAGAAATAAACAAGAGAAAAGAAAACAGTAAAAAAAATGGGGGCAGTGACTATGATCTAAAATTATTGAACTCAATGTTGAGTCCAGAAGTTTGTAAAATGCCCTGTTGAATGATGAGGTGCTGTTACTTGCGTTGAATTTCACTGCAATACTTTAGCAGGTCAAGAACAGAAAGGTCAGGGTGGGAGCAAGGTGGAGAGATAAAATGAAAAGCAAATTCTTTTACATTTCTAACTTTTGCCAGTTCTGATGAAAGGTCACAAACCTGAAACGTTAACTCTGTTTCTCTCTCCACAGATGCTGCCCGGGACCTGCTGAGTATTTGCAGCACTTTCTGCTTTTGTTACATAAAGATTGACATCGTGATTGGTCGTGTTATGTGTATGTCTAGTTCTGTGCAACATTTTGTCAACTGCTCCTTGTCCTAGACAATATTTATCCCCCATCCAACATCACCAAAACAGGTTAACTGGTCATTATCACATTGCTGTTTGTGGGATCTTGCTGTGCACAAATTGGCTGCCACATTTTCTGCATTATAATAGTGACTGCGCTTCAAACGTACTTCATTGACTGCAAGGTGCTTTCAAACATACTGAGGTTGTGAAAGGTGCTATAGAAATGCAAATTCTTTCTTTTTTGCCCCTCACTGCACAGCCCTGGACTTCTGGCGGATGGAGGGAGGGCTTAGTTGATCAGTGGCGAGGAGGCTGTAACCCAGCAGCAGGGAGTTCTGTCTGATCACTGTGTATACTGACCTCAACAGGCAGGAAACCACATACAACAGCCTATCTGGCAAAAGAACCTATTGCCCCCTGAAACAAAGCATCTCCACACTGGCCCTGCCAGCCTGGCCCAAATCCGCCGCCCCCCCCCACCCCCATCAGCCCAATCAGAGTCAGGGATGCCTTCTACTGGCAGAAGTGGGTTCAACATCACCGTGGTTACGGTTTACAATCCCAGAGGTGCTTTGCAGTCATCAGTAGTTTAAAAAAAGTAATTTGGGTGTTCATGTCTCTGGCAAGGCCAGCCCCTATTGCCCTTGAGAAGGTGGTGGTGAGCCACCTTCATGAACTGCAGCAGTCTATGTGGTGCAGGTACACCCACAGTGCTGTTAGAGAGGGAGTTCCAGGATTTTGACCAATAATGATGAAAGAAAGTCGGGATGGTGTGTGACTTGGAGGAGAACTTGCATGTGGTAGTGTTCCCATGCATCTGCTGCCCTTGTCCTTCTGGAAGGTGCTGTCTAAGGAGCCTTGGCAAATTGCTGCAGTGCATCTTGTAGATGGTACACACTGCTACCACGGTGCGTCGGTGGTAGAGGGAGTGAATGTTTAAGGTGGTGGATGGGGTGAAAATCAAGCAGGCTGCTTTGTCCTGGATGGTGTCGAGCTTCCTGAGTGTTGGAGCTGCACTTATCCAGGAAAGTGAGAAATATTTCATCGCAATGTCCTACAGCACTGGATCACAATGCAAATAACTAGTTATATAATACTACATTTAGAATGCCTTAAACCAGGAGTGATTGCAGGTTTTGGTGATGAGAATCAAAGGGTTTGCATGAAGAAGGTGCTAGATGGATTAAATGAGACCATGTAACTGTGCTTATCTTTATCATAATGGCAGACAGAATATAATCTAATGTTCACATCCTAATATCTTCTGGTGCAGGAACCTGGAATTGATTTCACTTTCCTATGATTAGATAATTGCTCAACCACAATACAAAGAGATTTCAATTTATGAAAACAAAGTGTTCTCACTCATCGCTCCAGTAACCTCCAGTTTACTTTGCAATTAATTTCATCTTCTCTTCACATAAATGTCATTCTCTTTTTCCCTGATGAATCTGAGTTGTTACGAGCCATCAAAGACATAATACCTAAGAGTCACGTTGTAGCAATCAACAGCGTGTGTACCATACAGGACAAACAGCTTTTGCAGTATCATCGAACCAATCAGCCCATCGTAGCTGTGCCGACTCTTTGAACAAGTTATCCGATTAGTCCCACACACCTGCTCTTTCCTCATAACCCTGTAAATTGTTCCTTTTCAAGTATTAATCCAATCTCCTTTTTAGAAAATTATTGAATCTGCTTCCACCGCTCTTTCAGGCAGCACATTTCAGATCACAACAACTCGCTGCGTTAAAAAATATATCATCCCTCCCTCTGGTTCTTTTGCCAATTATCTTAATTCTGTGCCCGTTGGTTACTGATGCTGCTGCCACTGGAAACAGCTTCTCCTTAATTAATCGATCAAAATAATTCATAATTTTGAACACCTCTATTGAAAGGTCACAGACCGGAAACGTTAACTCTGTTTCTCTCTCCACGGATGCTGCCAGACCTGCTGAGTATTTCCAGCACCTTTTGTTTTTATTTCAGATTTTCAGCATCTGCAGCATTTTGCTTTTCTTTTACTTCCTTTAACCTTCTCTGCTTTAAGGAGAAAAATCTCAGCTTCACCAGCCTCTCCACATAACCTGAATGTAATAAGAACTGTGCGTCCAAAGAAATGCTCTTCACTGAAGGTGCTGTGAAATAATCAGCCACTCATTCTGCTGAAATTACAAAGGACCTGGTAGATTAAACCCTTGCAACAGTGTGCTAATTTCCCGAAATATGCACTCAACCTACAGTCCTGTCTTCAGTGCTTAGTTCTGCATTTGAATTTTACTAGATAGGAACTGACTCTATTCTTGTAGGCAACTGGTTGATCGCTGAGTCACAAGCCATGTTGGAACATGCAGATTGTAAGGGTGAGTCACCAGTAAGTGGAACCAAGCATAAACTGGAGCTACCTGAAGCATGACGTTAGTTGGTGGCAACAGCTAAACAGAGCTGCAATATTTCAAGGCCTTTTGGGTTCATACTGCGCTGTGCATTTTTACCAAGGAATGTCATCTCAAGTTTGAATGGAATTCCTGTGCTTGGGATTTTAATTCCTTTAAAAGCCATAAGTTGGATGAGCAAAGGAGTTTTGAACAAACACATGGGCTAGAATTTGCTGGGAAAATGACAGTGAATTTAATGGTGTTTGCCATTATCAATGCGTAAAAAACTCAGCAACTTCTGGTGAGGGAGAGATTCCCTGTGAGTTGTAAATTACCACAAGTTGCTAAATGATTTGTGCTGCTCTGCCGTTAGCCTCATAAAAATGGCAGCTCGCCCTCAATCTCCCCATCAGTTTCATGAAATTGCTGCATTTGTGCATTAATTACCCATTAAACTCACGCAGAAGGTTCGGGCTGGAACTTAATGGCATAAGGACCCTTTTAATGTTAACATTTCTGTTCCTGCAATCTCTCTGGCCCAGAAAGGGAACAACTGAAACTGCGGAGTTTCATTCCTGCAGCTAGTAAATTGTTCTTAGAGATTTTTTAATTTATTAATTTTTTCTTATTTTTCCTTTCTCTTAATCCAGTCTCTCTTTCCCTCTCTGTTTTCTCTTTCTGCACCTGATTTGAGTCTAATTCACCTGATTTCCTTCTCTGTTGTTCCCTTGTTTCTTTCTCAATCCCTAAATCTTATTGGTTAAGGTGATAGACCTGTTATTCACGGAGGTCCCAGATGCCCCGTTACCCTCGCCGGGATGTTATCAGCTCACACTCCCAACAAGTTACAAGACAAAAGCTTACAAGCTGAAGTGTGAGGGAATCAATTTAATTAATGGGGCCAATCATGAGATGCCTCACTCCAGCAAATTCTGGGACACTAAAACAAAACACAATTCCAACTGATCCAACACATCATGGATGATGCTCAGGTCTGATTGGAATTGTTGCATAAAACATTAAAATAACAACTTGCATTTATGGAGCATCTATTACATAGCAAATACACCCGAAAGCACATCACAGGAGCACCTCAAACAAGATTTGACACCAGATCACATAAGGAAATATCAGGACAGATACCAAAAGCTGGTAAAAGAGGTGGGTTTTAAGGAGCATCTTAAAGAGGTAAAGAAAGGGGGGAGGCTTACGGAGGAAATTCCAGAGCTTAGGAAAACCACTCACCCACAAATATAAATGGTAGATGCAAACCATGGCTCAATGGAGTCAGAAGATTGTGGGTTCTAAGTCCCACTCGCGTTTTGAACACAAATTCCAGGCTAACACTTGCAGTGCAGCACTGAGGGGGTGCTACACTGTTGAAGGTATCATTTTTCTCAGCCAGTAGATGCTGCTAATGGTTTCACTATGACAATTTACTCCAGGTCCATCTGTTGTTTCTTTACTAGCTACATTATCACCACTTTTTTGCCTTTTGCCATTTCATCTCTCCTGTCTTCTATCCTATCACATTCCCTCCCTTGTGTTCTTCCTCCCTCCTCCACCCCCTTTCCCTGCCTCTGTACTTGCTTTAAACCTGTTACATCTTTAACTTTTTCCAATTCTGATGAAAGGTCATCGACTTGAAACGTTAACTGTTCCTCTCTCCACAGATGCTGCCAGACCTGCTGAATATTTCCAGCATTTTCTGTTTCTTTTTTATTTTGAAAGTATTTCCTAATTGGGTATTTCCCAACCAATTCAAATATCCAAACATATGCCTGGCACTTTCTGAAAATGACAGATGTAGGGTAATTAGCCAGTTCCTTTTCTTTGTATTCATGCACCAGCTGCTTTGTGTCAAGTTACACATTAAAAAATTTCCCTCTGGCTACACATTCATAGCCCTAACTCCCTGACAGATGAGGCTGGTCTGCCATACTGTTATGAAAGTGCTTCTGTTTTTGTTAAATATATTTTTTGAGGATTCATAGTCAAATTGAAGAAATGTTGGACCAGATTTTTCCAAAAGAGGCATCAAGAGGACACTGAAAGGACTTGTTTGACAACAACATTTACTGGTTGTCACATGACTCTAATTAAAAATAGAACAGAAACCCTGGTAACTGGAGAAGATGTGTGCAGAGATGTTACAGGTCAGAAAGTGGACTTTCTGTTTCCGGCTTCACTTTTGAATGGCTTTGACTTAGGGTTGAACTGTATAAAAAGGGAGAGAACTTCCAAGGAGAGAAGAGAGTTCCCAAGGAAGGAAAGAAGAGAACTTCCAAGATGAGAAGAGAATTCCCAAGGAAGGAGAGAAGACCACAACCCAGCTCAGCTTTCCAGCACCTCTCCAAAAGACCCTCAGAAGTCCACCATGTCAACTCATCTTGTCTCCTGTCTTTGAAGAAAAGCCTGCTAAATTAATTCTCAACACTGCCTGAAAAGAACTGTTTGAAAGATCCCAGTGACCCATCTATGTGTACATGGAGGCCAGTTTTGGAACACAACATATATCATGTGCTATTTCTCCAAGAATGAGCAAGTCTTTAGCCCAAGTGTTTTCATGTCTGTAACAGAGCTCTGAACAAAAATCCCTTTTATTTTTCTGGATAACCAGTCTATGTGTGTGTGAGTGTGAGGGGCTAAGGTAAAAAGGAAACTTTAATATTTCAATCTGTGTGTTTATGTTTTACTTCACTACTGGTTAAAACTTGTTTTATAATAAACTGATAATTTTAGTGTTTATTAAAGAAACCTGGTTGGTGTGTTTTATTATGGGATAAAAAGAGAGTCCTTGATTGACCGTATCGGTAAGTGGGAAAAAATTTAAATACATGTTGTGACCCGTGGAGAAGTGGAACTAGAATAAACAGTGAACTCTTCCTGCCTCGGTCGTAACGATATAGAAAACAAATTCCTGGTAAGAACTAAGAGGTTAAAACTATGAGGACAGAATTACAAGCTGGGTTCTTTCCTCGAGAAAAAAGATGGCTGAGGGGTGACTTGATAGAGGTTTTAAGATTACGAAGGACTTTGACAGGGTAGATGTAAAGACAATCACATGGAACAAGTGTTAGCTATAAAGACACTAACCTTCTAGATGATGAGTTTAGCCCATCAGTTAATTATTTAACTATTTAGAAAGGGGGGGGATCTCCACTCTACAAATATTTAAATTGAGGTTGGGTGGAGTTGGAGTCCTAGAATGCCAAAGCACAGGAGGAGGCCATTCAGCCCATCCTGCCCGCTCTGGCTCTTTGAAAGAGCTATCCAATTAGTCGCATTGCCCCTGCTCTTCCCCGTAGCCTGTAATTTTTTTTTCCTTTCAATTCCCTTTTGAAAGTTACTACTGAATCTGCTTCCGTTGCCCTTTCAGGCAGCGCATTCCAGATCACAACAACTTACTGCGTAAAAAAACATTTCCTCATTACATCAATGTCCTCTGGTTCCTGAACATCCTGCCAGAGGAAACAGTTTCTCCTTATTTACTCTATCAAAACTGTTCATGATTTTGAGCACCTCTATCAAATCTCCTCTTAATCTTCTCTGTTCTGATGAAAATAACCTCAGTTTCTCCAATATTTCCACACAACTATATCTTTCATCCCTGCTAACATTCCGGTAAATCTTCTCTGCACCCTCTCTGAGGCCTTAACATCCTTCCTTAGGTGCTGTCGCTAGAATGTGACATAATATGTCACCTGAGGCCTAAATCAATATTTTAGAAAGGTTTATCATAACTTCCTCGCTTTGGACTCGCTGGGCTGGATTTTACAGTAGACGGATGGGACTTTGCCACCGACGTAAAAGTCGGTGGCGAACCTGCTTCTGCCTAGCATGGGGATCCATCTCGCGTTTTATGGGCCCCCGGGCTTTAATTGTCCTGAGGCGGGACTTCCACCCGCCTGAGGGAGGAAGTCCCGCCTCAGTGAGTGGCAGGCCAATCAGTGGGCTGGCAGCTCTTAGTCCCAGCAGCGCCACTGGGAGCGGTGGCCACTGCTGGGACTGCAGCCCAGCCTATGACATGGAGCCAGGAGGGAAGGGAAGTTGGGCATGCCTCAGCAGTGAGATTAGTCGTACCTTGGTGAGGCTAGAGTGGTCATTTGGGGGGAGGAGGGGCATCTTAGGTCACGGGGGTGGGTTGGGAGGCGGGGGCAGCCCTCAATCGGGCACTCTGTACCCGACTGCCATAGCCCCCAACCGGCGCACGGAATGGCCAGCAGCTATCGCCAGGTAGCCTTTCACATCTCCAGCACGCCCGCTTGCCATGGGTAAAATACCCGTGGAGGCGGGCGAGGGCCCTTAAGTGGCCGTTAAGTGACCATTTAAGGGCCTTGATTGGCCTCGGGCAGGCGGGTTGTTTCCCCCCCCCCCCCCCGCCAGACTGCCTTAAAGTTGACCGGAGGCGGGAGCTGGGCAGGTTGGCCTCCCGGAGCCTCCCGCTCAATTTTACGCTGCCCCCATTCTCCCCCACGCCACCATCTGACCTGCTGCGTAAAATTCAGCCCTCTGCCTCTATTAATAAAGCCCTTGCTTAACAAAAATCTATCAATTTCAGTTTTGAAATTTTCAACTGAGCCCCAGCCTCAAAATCTGTTTGCAGAGGGAAGAGAGTTCTAGATTTCTACTCCCCTTTGTGTGAAGAATTGCTTCCTGGCATCACCCCTGAACAGCCTGGCTCTAATTTTAAGGTTATGTCCCCTTTGTAGACTCCCCCACCAGGGGAAATGGTTTCTCCCTCTCTACCTTATCAACACCTTTAATTATCTTAAACACCACAAAATGATCACTCTTAATCTTCAACACTGAAGAGAATACAAGGGAATGTGCTGAAATCGATATAGTTTCATAGACTTTAATGGCCAAAATGAAACCAAGTTATGCATTTCACATTCCAACAAAGATGCGGTTTGCAACTAACTAAAAATTGCATATGCTTAAAAATAGAACTGTGTTGCTGGGCAACCCACCCACACAAATCCAGATAAACCCTCTGCTCGATTGGCAGTGGGTCAATTATTCAAATTCAAAGCAAGAATGACACGCATGTTGCTTATGTCAAATAAATCCACTGGCCGGACACCTTCTAATCCTGTTATTTGTTAACCTCCAAGTTAAGTTATCCACTTGGAAAAATTTTAATTGGCAATGGTTGATTCTTCTTTGTTTCGTGCTTCAGGACTTTTTCTTCTTCTTTGGCCTCCTTGTCTCCAGAGACAATGGGTAAGCGCCTGGAGGCGGTCAGTGGTTTGTGGAGCAGCGCCTGGAGTGTCTATAAAGGCCAATTCTAGAGTGACAGACTCTTCCGTGGGCGCTGCAGATAAAATTGGTTGTTGGGGCTGTTACACAGTTGGCTCTCTCCTTGCACTTCTGTCTTTTTTTCTGCCAACTGCTAAGTCTCTTCGACTCACCACTCTTTAGCCCAGCCTTTATGGCTGCCCGCCAGCTCTGGCGATCACTGGCAACTGACTCCCACGACTTGTGGTCAATGTCACAGGACTTCATGTCGCATTTGCAGATGTCTTTAAAGTGGAGACATGGACGGCCGGTGGGTCTGATACCAGTGACGAGCTCGCTGTACAATGTGTCCTTGGGGATCCTGCCATCTTCCATGCAGCTCACATGGCCAAGCCATCTCAAGTGCCGTTGGCTCAGTAAGGTGTATATGCTGGGGATGTTGGCCGCCTCAAGGACTTCTGCATTGGAGATACGGTCCTGTCACCTAATGCCAAGGATTCTCCAGAGCCAACGAAGATGGAATGAATTGAGACGTCGCTCTTGGCTGACATACGTTGTCCAGGCCTCGCTGCCATCGAGCAAGGTATTGAGGACACAGGCTAAAGTTATAACAAATAGCAACAGAGAATAATAAAGCACAGAAGGAGGCTATTCAGCCCATTGTGCGTGTGCTGGCTCTTTGGAAGCTCTATTCGATTGATCCCACTCCCTTGCCCTTTTCTCATAGCCTTGAAAACTTTTTCCCCTTCAAGAATTGAGGCTAATAGAGTTATATTGTGAGCAGAGTTTGCATGTCCTCAGACCTGCAAGGAAACTGGGATATGTACCTGATGAGATGTCATTTTGACCTTAACAGTGATACTAATAACTTATTGAAAACAAAAACTTTTAAGTGTAACTTTGTTGTGGTTTTAACTGAAATACGAAGAAGTGGGAGTTATGCTACAGCTGCATTCATAAAAACTGGCTAAACTGCATCTGGAGTAACTGTGTAAGTTCTGGGCACTGCACCTCAGGAAGGGTATATTGGCCTTGGAGGGGGTGCAGTGCAGATTCACCAGAATGATACTGGGCCTCACAGGGTTAAATTATGAGGACAGATTGCATGGACCAAGCTTGTATTTCCTTGAGTATTGAAAATTAAGGGTGATCTAATTGAGGTATTTGAAATGATTAAGGGATTTGATAGGGTACATAGAGAGAAACCATTTCCTCTGATGGGGGGAATCCAGAGTAAAGAGGCAAAACCTTAAAATTAGCATTAGGCCATTCAAGGGTGATGGTGGGAAGCACGTCTTCACACAAAGAGTGTGCTCACACAGAATTCTGCTTGCTGTATATTACTGAGAGCTGTCCACTGAGAGAGTACCAAGCGTGGCAGTTGACAGCACTTCCATGATTCCTATAGTTTACCTTACTTCAGTAAGGCTTTTGATAAGGTCCCGCATGGGAGATTGGTTAAGAAGGTAAGAGCCATGGGCAATTTGGCAAATTGGATCCAAACTTGGCTTAGCGGCAGGAGGAAGCGGGTGATGGTCGAGGGTTGTTTTTGCGATTGGAAGCCTGTGACCAATGATGTACCACAGGGATCGGTGCTGGGACCCTTGCTGTTTGCAGCGTACATTAATGATTTAGATGTGAATATAGGAGGTATGATCAGTAAGTTTGCAGATGACACGAAAATTGGTGGTGTCGTAAATAGTGAGGAGGAAAGCCTTAGATTACAGGACGATATAGATGGGCTGGCAAGATGGGTGGAGTAGTGGCAAATGGAATTTAATCCTGAGAGGTGTGAGGTGATGCATATTGGGAGGACTAACAAGGCAAGGGAATATACAATGGATGGCAGGATCCTAGGAAGTACAGAGGGTCAGAGGGACCTTGGTGTATTTGTCCAAAGATCACTGAAGCATATGCGATACTTGCCTTTATTAGCCGAGGCACAGAATATAAGAGCAGGGAGGTTATGATGGAGCTGTATAAAACATTAGTTAGGCCACAGCTGGAGTACTGGGTCCAGTTCTGGGCACCACACCTTTGGGAAGGATGTGACTGCACTGGAGAGGGTGTAGAGGAGATTCACCAGGATGTTGCCTGGGCTGGAGCATTTCAGCTATGAAGAGAGACTGGATAGGCTATGGTTGTTTTTCTTAGAGCAGAGAAGGTTGAGGGGGGACCTGACTGAGGTATACAAAACTATGAGGGGCATTGATAGGATAGATAGGAAGAAACCTTTTCCCTTAGCGGAGGGATCAATAACCAGGGGGCATAGATTTAAGGTAAGGGGCAGAAGGTTTAGGGGGATTTGAGGAAAAATGTTTTCACCCAGAGGGTGGTTGGAATCTGGAACGCACTGCCTGAAGAGGCGGTAGAGGCAGGAACCCTCACAACATTTAAGAAGTAGTTAGATGAGCACTTGAAATGCCATAGCATACAAGGCTACGGGCCAAGTGCTGGAAAATGGGATTGGAATAGTTAGGTGCTTGATCGCCGGCACGGGCATGATGGGCCGAAGGGCCTGTTTCTGTGCAGTATGACTCTATGAGTATATGGGTCTGGAAGGGTTGATCTTGAGAGAGTGTAAAAAATACCTTCTACCATGATTCTGAAAGAGATCACGTGACAGACACTTGAGATGCAACGTGGCTGTTGGTAGAGTCACACATGCTAGTGTGGAGTCTAAATAGTTATTATGCACTAAAGATTAATGTTTAACTACTGCAAACTAAGAATCTCTCTGGCTAGATTAAATAAGGTGTCAGCGTACAGAACCAACATATAATATGGTAATCAGCAGCGGGATCGAAAACAACAGACATCTTACACCTAGAGGCAAAGTTTGAAGCAACTAGCTGAAAAGGCCTGACCTAGAAAAAAACTGCACATCTCAAGAAGAGTCTGAGAGAAGCTCCAAAGAATTGAGGCATGGTTGCCTGCAAATCAATTCACTCAATCGAGTGAGTTTCAGTGCTAATGGTTGAAGAATCACGTTAAACGCCTTTGAGGGGCTTAATGCAATTTTCTGAAGGCATCGTGCATGAGAAACAAAAAGGGGAAAACCCAATCCTTCACTTGAGCTGAACGCGAGGGCGAAGAGCAGGAAACGCCCGAAAAGCGCACGAACTGACGAAAAGCGCAGGAAACCCTTGACACTCCATTAAAGCAGCCAAGCCTTAAGGAAAATAAACTGCAGCTCTCAAAGAAAGGGGAAACCTTAGAAATGCCTGTTAAAACAGCAGGGAACTCTCAAACAGTTGTGTCAACTCCAATAAGGCAAGCTGAATAAACAAACAAAGTGAAGTTCTCAAGCAAAGGGGAAAACCCTAAAACAGACTATTAAAAACAGCAGGGAACGCGTAAGAGCACCTGCAATACTCCATTAAAGAAAGCTAACCTGAGAAAAGAGTTTCTTAAAGGGGAACACTCTTAAAAAGTCTATAAAATAAAGCAACATGGATCAAAAATTGGGAATGCCGGAGAGTTTCCAAAGTCAAGAGGGGCTCAATCAGATTCCAAACTGGTTATTATGGAGAAAAAGGTTTCTCAGATACAGAATTGCATCCGACTTAGACAGCCAGTCTGAAGCAAAGCCTATGAATGCACTGTTGTATTCTACTGGGGCTATAGTAGATGATGTGATTGCCAGGCAAGGTGTTAATGAGGCATTTGCCAAATTCAACTAAGTTTAAGTTTTAAAAGCTTTCGATTCTTATTTCAACTTCAGGAGTAATAAGATTTTAGAAAGAGTAAGATTCAACAAAAGGCTCCAGAAACCAGGCAAAACAGTTGATGTTTTTATCAATGACCATTACAGACTAGCTGAAGGATGTGAGTATGGAGAACTTAAAGCAGAATAGATAAAAGATATATTGTTGTGGGTGTTGCTGATGAATCCATACCAGATCTTTTTCAATCTCAAGAAGACCTCACCTCGGATAAAGCGATTCAGCTGGTGAGACAAACTGAGGTCTGTAAGAACAACAGAGTAATTTTGTGAGGTGAAGAAAGACCTTGGTTCAGGAAACCTTCTGCAACTGTTCAGTTCCTTCACCAGAGAGCTGAAAAGGAGGCACCAGGAAACAAGGTACACTGGGGGGGGGGGAATCAAAGGACACCATTAAACCTGCCAACAATGTGGCAACAAAAGTACCCACAGGCACAAATCATGTCCTGCCAATAGAACAGAATGCTTTTATTGCAGGAAAACAGGCCATTTCAGTAAAATGTGCCAAATCAAAATCTCAACGACCTCACATTCTAATGAAAAAGCATTTAAAAATAGAGAGGTTAAACAACCTCCTGCAACAGAGCAATCAAAACTTTTTCTTGGCGAGATCAATGGTCCACATCAGGCATTTTGGTCTGCAGATCTATATATCAATCGACATATCACTTATTTCAAACTCGACACCAGAGCAAGTGTAACAATCTTATCAGACAAAGAGCTGTGGTTATCACACATTTTCTGCAAACAACAGAAACTCTGTTACATTGGCTCAATAGGGCTTGAACTTGAAGTAAAGGGCAAGTTACAGGCAACAATTCAGTACAAGGGAAAGCAGATATTAGAAACACTGTATGTCCTAAGAAATCAGGAGTTCTCACTCTTAAGTAGAAGAGCTTGTATTGACCCTCGCTTTCTAAAGTAGAAGCAATTAATTAACAAGAATCCAGGAGTCACTTTCAAAAAGAATTCCCAAAATTGTTCACTGATCTAGGAAGACTGAGCCGGGACAGAGGGAGAACCACCCCACCCCGAGCTGAGCACTGCGCCGAGTCCAGACTCTGCCAGAGAGCCCGCCCAATGGAGAACCTGCACAACACAGCACAGCCCGCCATGCCGCTCAAAGGCTACCAGAGCAAGAAAGAGAAATGCAGCAAGTTTCTGCAGGAATTCTACACTGTCATGCTAGGCCCCCACCTGCCAAGAATGAGGCGCCTTAATTTTGTCAGGAACATTGATTTTAAAATGTTACTGGAGTGAAGAAAGGACTTGTTAAACAGATCAGCCATGGCTGGAAAAGACATTCGCATATTAACAGACAGTGTTTGGAAGGACAAAGCATCACCAGACATCATTGACAGTGGAGGAGCTCGCATTCCAGGTTGAAAGCTAAGGTGGCCGAATACACAAACGGACATGGTCAAACCAGCTAGTCACATGACTAACCTGCTGGGCAACTGGAGTTTTTTGAATTTGTACAAACAGTTTTGGACAGAAAGCAGAATGCTCCTGGACTGAGAAGATCTCTCCTGTCTGTCTGCTCCCATCTCTTTCTCACAAGCCTCTAAACCCACTGAAGACACATGAACCCCAAGAGAGAAAAGTCTCCTACAGGGTACAAGGTTTTAGAATACTACTGGGCCCCAACGAAAAAGCAAGATCTACCTACAATCAAGGACTCTACAGTCAGCTCGAAGAACCATAACAACAACTCTTCAGATATTGCCTCAAACTTTTCCAATTTATTTTTCTTTTATTTTTACGTTTAAGAGGCATCTTGACAAATACATGAATAGGATGGGAATAGAGGGATACGGTCCCCGGAAGTGCAGAAGGTTTTAGTTTAGGCAGGCATCAAGATCGGCGCAGGCTTGGAGAGCCGAATGGCCTGTTCCTGTGCTGTACTGTTCTTTGTTCTTCTGCTCTTTCCTGTCTCTATTTGCATGTGTGTATCGCATTTGCAGGCTAGCGTGGGCATATCGTGTATCCGTAGGCGTCAACCGAATTAGAATTTAAATTTAAGCTTAATAAATTTCAGCTTTTCTTCTTTAAACCTAAGAAAGCCTGTTTGTGCTGGTTTCTTTGCCTTATAATTGAAAGTGGTGATCAAGGATTCACCAAAGGGGAGTTAAAAACATGGTGTGTTTAAAATTAAATCCTGTTACAGTAAGACCAGGTGAAGGTTGAAAGGGAACCCTAGACCTCTTTCTCACCTGGTTGTAACAACACGGACAGTGAACTCCAGAAGAAGCAAGTCCAACAAATTTGTCAAGTGAAGAGGCAAGATGAAGAATGCATCTATGTCTGCCAATATTGCAAGCAAGGTTGGCCACTACAGAGTCCCAAGGGTAAGAGGATGAAAATCTTCTTCGAACACAGAAGACACTTTACCATTGTGGATGATTTGCTGGTATACGATGAGAGACTGGTGATTCCAGAGTCACTCACAGTAATACACCAAGGTCACATGGGCATAACTAAATGTAGAGCATGGGCTCAGGTATCCATGTGGTGGCCAAGAATCTCGAAGGATATCAAAGAACTGATTTTGAATTGCAATGTATGTGCAATTCACAGACAGGGTCAGAGAGAACCTCTAATTTCAACCCAATTTCCAACAAGACTGTGGTAACAGTTGGCGATGGATTTATTCTTCTTTGATTGGAGATCCTATCTAGTTAAAGTCGATTCCATTTCAAGGTGGATTGAGTTTAAACGGATATAGACAACAACAAGAACTAAAGGAGTCATCAGAGTTTTACAAGAAGTTTTCACAACACATGGTATACCTGATCAGATGGTATCCAATAATGGACCACAATCTGCAAATGATTACTTCATGCACTTTGTGGAAAAATGTGGATTTATTCATCTAACAAGTTCTATCCTAGGTATCCACAATCAAATTGAGAAGCTGCGAGAGCAGTCAGAACCATTAAAGCTATGTTGAAGAAAAATCAAGATTTCCAATTAGTATTACTGACCTACAGAACTACTCCATTATTGTGCGGATTAACACCATCTGAACTCTTAATGAGAAGAAAACTCCGAACGCAACTTCCAATCCTACCGAAGAAATTACTTCCAGGAAATACCTTACCAGAAACCTACTGAAATTTCAGAAGGGCAGATGCTATGGGTACAAAACCAAAACAGAGAAGGGTAATTCTCTAGGAAGAGGAGAATCAACAGTGATCCTATTTACTAAGAACTCCACAAAGTACTATACAAAGAAATAGAAGGAATCTTATTCCTTTACATCAAAGACATCAATCGGTCATATGTTTAGACGAATCAGATATTGAGTCGGAAATTCAGAAAGCACCGAATGCTACAAACCTCAATGAAGGCCATCCAAGTCAAGACGCAAGAGATCAGAGAAAGACTACCAATCTTCCACATCTGAAGACAACAAGATCAGGGAGAGTGGTGAAGCCTCGTGACAGATTGAATCTATGAGGTCAGACACTTGGGGGGAGATGGGATAGTATGTAAATAAAAAAGTGAATGTGTGTAAATACATGGGCAGTTGACAGCTCTTCCCTGATGCCTAAATACTTTAATAAACCGACCACTATGGGGAAGTAAAGATCACAACCGGAACCCTAAGATTTGCATATGAAAGAAACCTGCCTGCATGGTTAGACAGAAGCTTGTATTTACGTAGACAGCATCTCACCACCGGAGGGATTCTCAATGGACTGCTGTATGAATTCCATTGAAATGAAAGGATTAGACAGTTAATCTTCAGTGCTAGTTGCATCCCCAGGCAGCAATTTGAAAACCTACCTCCATACAGAAATACAACACAGGAGGCCATTCAGCCTATCGTACCTGTTCTGGCTCTTTGGTAGAGCTACCCAATTAGTCCCACTCCCCCTGGTCTTTCTCGATAGTCCTACAAGTCTTTGTCCTTCAAGTATTTATTCAACTCCCTTTTGAAAGTTATGATTGAATCTGCTTCCAACGCTCTTTCAGGCAGCACATTCCAACTCGCTGTAAAAAAAATTGTCCTCCTCTCCCCCTCTGGCTCTTTTGTCAAATACCTGAAATCTGTGTTCTCTAGTTACTGGGTTATTTATTTATTTATTCTGATGGCTGTGCTAAGACAGGCAGCTCAAATACTAAGACGTGTGGCTCAGTTGCTAAGATTCCTCCATCTAAGTTAGAAGGTTGTGGATTCAAGTCCCACTCCAAAGACTTGAGCACAAAAAGCTAGTCTGATATTCCCAGTGTAGGACTGAAGGAGTGCTACATTGTTGAAGGTGTTGTCCTTTGGATGAGACGCTAAACATGAGGCCCTGTTAAGTGGATGTAAGAGATTCCATTGCACTATTGCGAGGAAGAGCAGGGGAGTTCTCCCTGGTGTCCTGGCCAATATTTATCCCTCAATCAACATCACAAAAACAGATTGTCTGGTCATTATCACATTGCTGTTTGTGGGAGTTTGCTGCGTGCAAATTTGCTGCCACATTTCCTACATTACAGCAGTGATTACACTTGAAAAGTACTTCATTGACTTTGGGACATCTGATGACTGTGAAAGGCGCTATATAAAAAGATGAGTTGAATGGCCTCCCTCATCTGTATTAATCTTGTGATCGTTCAGCAAAGTGCCCACATATACCTTTCAGCATTAGACAACACAGAGACACAGTGTATTAGTGCTTGACTGGTCGAAAAGTCTTTTGGTTGGTTAGCTCACAGTCCGATATTTGGTGCCAAAAACTGTCTGGATGATGACTTTGAGACTAGTTGCTAACTGGCTTCTACAATCCACATTAAAGGCTGGGCTTTAATCACAACTTTACCTGTTTGTATCTCAAACCACTTTTTTTAAGCAGACTGAAGAGTGCAAAATGAAATCAGATGGTTTCTGGATGAAAACTATCATGGAAACAAGATGTTGAGGAAGTCACCTTTTTAAATTATTGACCAAGATTAGGAGAGTATTTTGCTTTCTCTGTTACAGTAATGGGAATAAATCACGCTATACTGATATAAAAGAAATTTTTAAAAATTATACAGTGCATTTCAAAAACGCAGGATGTCCCAAATCACTGTACAGACAAGGAAGTACATTTCTGAAGTGTAGGCACTTTTGTAGTGTAGGAAATGTGGCAATTTGTGCACAGCAAGATCTCACAAACAGCAATGTAATAATTACCAGATAATCTGAGGGTGGAGGGATAAACACTGCCCAGGACACCAGGGAGAAACACCTCCGACAGGGCAGTGCTCCCGCTGCGCTGCCCCTACGACAGGGTGGCACTCCCTCCACGACAAGGTTGCATTCCCTCCGCACTGGCCTGGGGGTGTCTCAAATCGCTGGAATGGGACTTGAACTCACCCCTCATGATTTTGAGTCGAGAGTGTTAACAACTGGGCCAAGGCGGACATGGTTATAACAACTGAGCCCGTCTTGCTTTCCGTAGTTTTGCAATCTCTGTCTCGGCAGCTCACCTCATGCAGCCAGTGGTGTTGTAGAAAATATCAGAGTCCACATCAAAGTTCTTGACGTCTCCGTCTGGCCAGCCTGAGAACGGAATGATTATTGATGTTGTCAAGGGATTCAGGGCACTTTGGAGAATGCTAGCCTTCAGGTGTTCATTCGAAGACAAGTTCCACAGTAAACCTGAAGTGTGGAGAAACAATGAGGGAAGCACTGGTCAGACAAAGACAGCCTTTCAATCTGATAAAGGGAACTGCATTTGCTACTCGCACTGAGACAAAATCCTCACCAGAATTGCCCGACTTCACAAAAAATGCTTAATGTCCCCTTTAAAGGAAAAGAAATTCTATTTTACCAGCAAGGCATGGTAGTGTCACAACTCCTGTAAGCACCAGATAATCGAATCTTCAACTGCAAAGAAGGATGTAGAGGCACTGGAGAAGGTGCAAAAGTGAGTTACAAGGATAATACCAGAACAGAGAAGTTATACCTATCAGAAATGATCAAACAGGCTAAAGTCCATTTCTCTAGAAAAGAGAAGACTGAAGGATGACCTGATAGAGGTCTTTAAAATTGTGAAGAGGTTCGATAGGGTAGATGTAGAGAAGTTGTTTACACTTGTGGGGAGTCCAAAACTAGAGGGTCATAAATATTAGATAGTCACTAATAAATCCAAAAGGGAATTCAGAAAAACTTCTTTACAGTGTGGTGACAATGTTGGAATTCGCTACGACATGGAGTGTTTGAAGTGAATAATACAGATGCATTTAATGGGTAGCTAGATGAGGGAGAACCCATGAGGGAGAAAGGAATAGAAGGATATTCTGATAGGGTGAGATGAAGTGGAGTGGGCGGAGGAGTTTATATGGAGCATAAACACCAGCATGGACCAATTGGGCCGAATGGCCTGTGCTATAAGATTCTATGTAATTGTTTACTTCCAGTCTAAACTCCAGATGATTATGTACATAGAACAGGATGAGGGGGATTTGGAGAAATTTCTTTCTGCTGAGGGCTATTGAAGTGTTGAACACTACGCAAAGCAACAGGCGAATCAGAAACCATTGTGTCTTCCAAGGGAAAAGTCGATTAATGCTTGAAGCACAGGGCTAAGGGGAGAGTACAGCAAAGAGGAACTGGTTTTGGCCTGTTTTAGCAAAGAGCTTGCATAGATAAAATGGGCCGTAAATTTCTATAGGCTGTTCTTAATGCCAGAACAGTAACAGTGATACAAGAGAACAATTCCAGTTAGAATTTCATTTCCCTCTCTCAGATGTCTCCACAGAACTTTTGAGTTTTTTCTTGCTCAGTAAACATCAGCTCATCCAAATCTCTTCTGCCCATCTCCTAACTCACACCAAGGTCAGTTCACTCACACGGCTCGCTGATCTACACCGGCTCCTGGTCTGGCAACACCTCGATTTTAAAATTATCATTTTGTGCTCAAATCTCTCCATGGCCTCACCCCTCCCTAACTCTGTCATCTCCTCCAGCCCTACAACCCTCCGAGATATCTGTGCTCCTCTAGTTTTGGCCTCGAGCATCCCCGATTTTAACCACTCCACCACTGGTGGCCACGCCTTCAGCTGCGTGGGTCCTAAGCTCTGGAATTCCCCTCTCAAAATCTCTCCACCCTCGACCCCTCCCTTCTCCTTCACAATGCTGCATAAAATCTAACTCTTTGACCAAACATTTGGTCCCCTGTCCAAGTTTCACTCCATGTGATTTGGTGTCAAATTTTGTCCGATAACGATCCCGTGAAGCACTTTGGGACATTTTACCGTGTTAAGGGTGCTATATAAATACAAGTTGTTGTTGTTCTGCACTCAGCTTCGCCACCCCCACACCCCCCCACCCCCTTCCCACAGATGGGAGAATCCACAAGAGCCACACTCAGCCCGGATACAATGGAAACTACTTTCTCACTGGCGCTGTTTATGTATAAAAGAATAACGCGGTCATCATAAATTATTCATGTGGTTATTTTAAAATGTTAATTGCTCCAGTAAAAATACAGAGAAGAATTTAGAACATGCGATTTGACAGTCAGAGAATATACTCCATGGAAATAAAATCAAGAATGGGCTAAATGTAACCTGATAGATGAGAAAGAGAAAAATTTACATTTCTGTAGCACCTTTCACTACCTCAGGATGTCCAAAACTGCTGGTACCGGCAATGAAGTACTTTTGAAGTGGAGTCATTGTTGTAATGTGGGAAATGGGGCAGTCAATTTGCACACAGCAAGATCCCACATTGCTGGGTCAAAATCCTGGAACTCCCTTCCTAACAGCACTGTGGGTGCACCTACCCCACATGGACTGCAGTGGTTCAAAAAGGCAGCTCACCACCACCTTCTCAAGGGCAATTAGGGATGGGCAATAAATGCTGGCCTGGCCAGTGACGCCCACATCCCATGAATGAATTCAAAGTAAAAAAACACTCCACATCAAGGAAAGGGAAGATTTGGGTGCTGTGCATATTGAGAGCTGATCGGCCACCACCTGTTCTACCCCCACTTCCCCCAGCACGGATGTTCGGGTTTAAACCCCATTAACGTTTAATGATGTTCAAAATTATGAAACAGAAAGTGTATGCCAATGAACTCACCAGTGACTTGCTTCTTTGTTTCAATGTCTTTGGTTTGTCCCAGTAGCTGCACTAGCTTCAGGAGTCCGTTATGTTCCTGTACTTCCAACTTGCTCTCGTTCTCTTCAAACACACCGTTCCTGATAGCCCCACAGGCTGCCCTCTGAACTTCTATATCCTCACTGTCCAGAAGTGTGATAAGTTTCCCAATTCCATCCAAAGTGTAAAGCTGCATAAAATTTGCATTTCTAAATATTTAGCAGCATGTCACATAACATCACAGACAACTCACAACAACAACCTGCATTGATATAGCATCTTTAAAGTAGAGAACCATTCCATGACGCTTCACAGGATGTAATCAGATAAATATAGACATTGAACAGTGTAAAGAGATATTAGAGCAGGTGACTAATAGATTGGTCAGAGAGATAGATTTTAAAGGAGCATCTAGAATGAGGATAGAGGTGGCGAGGCGGAGAGGTTTAGGGAAGGAATTCCACAGCCCAGGGCCTTGGTAGCTGAAAGCATGCGGTGGGATGTCTCGCTACCTCTCTCTCCTCCTTTAAAGCCCTCCTTAAAACCTTCCTCTTTGACCAAGCTTTCAGTTACTTGCCCCAGTATTTCTGCTTTGGCTCAGTGTTTTGGCTGATTGCACTCATGCAAAGCATCTTAGGACACTTTACTACGTTAAAGGCACTATGCAAATGCAAAACGTTGTTGGGGTTCAATCCCTATTTTTAAAAAAATCCCAGAAGCTATTTAAAAAAAAACTCATCATAACTGCAGTTAGAGTTTTCAATCTTCAGAAAAAGACAAGGCGAGATACCTGAATACCTCTCTAATTTCCCAGGAGAAAAGGTGAGATTTTGTATCTGAAGTGGCCTAAAATCAAGTTACATGTATAGAATTTCAATGGATAGAGGGGCATTTGCTGTGAGGTGGTTCTTCCAGGAGATTGAACGATAAAACATAACCCCCCTCTAGCAAGCCTTCCCAATCCCATTGTGGCCTTGTTAAATTTGCAGCTTTGCTTTCAGAGAGACCACCAGATATTAATTAATGTTTTAATTTGTTCTTGAGATATGGGCATCATTGGTGAAGCGTATGGGGAGTGGGCGGGAAAGTGGAGTTGAAGTCCAAGATCAGCCATGATCTAATTGAATGGCGGAGCAGGCTCGAAGGGCCGAACGGTCTACTCCTGCTCCTATTTCAGATGTTCTTATGTTTTAAGGCTGGCATTTATTGCCCAACCCTCGTCACCCATGAGGAGGTGATGGTGGGCATTCTCTTGCAGCAATTGTATTTACAACACTGTGACGTGCTAGGACACACATGAAGAGTCAATGGCACAGTGTGTGACTGGGGTCACCTGTAGGTCAGACCAGGTAAGAACATAAGAAATAAGAGCTGGAGTCGGCCATTCAGCCCTTCCAGCCTGCTGTCCCATTCAACAAGATCCCGGCTGATCAACTCCACCTTCCCTCACTATCACCATATCCCTCGATTCCCATAGTAACCAAAAATCTATCAATCTCTGTAAGGGTGAATATTAAAAATTATTCTGTGGGTAATCAAACATTTAAAAACAAACAAACAGACTAGACAGAGAATGTAAACTCTTTGTAAAAGCAAGACTACTTTTCATTAGTTCAGTCTTTTCGAATGCCATAAAACTCTCCCGTTTACATGAAAAGGTGAAATCCGAGTTACCTCCTGCTTTGCATCAGGTCTTTGGTAGCATTCGTGTTGGATGAAATTTGCCCCAAAGAGCACGTAATCAATGTTATCGTGTGTCAGAGCAGAGACTGCTGTTTCCATTGTCCACTCACTATCATCATCTCCACTCACACTGATAAAAAACAGAGTCATTTACATTGGATATTTACATTTACATCAATATTCAGTGCATTAACACCTAATCTGTACCAATGCTTTGTCTTTCAACACACCATTAACATATTGTTTGCCTTTGCTCCGTGACCTTTTGGTCAGCTATGTGGCCTGGTCCAATCTAGACCTCCTTTGTTATCTCTTGCCCCACCCCCACCTCACTTGTTTATAACCTGTGACTTTTCTAATATTTGTCAGTTCAGAAGAATGGTCACTGACCCGAAACGTTAACTCTGCTTCTCTTTCCACAGATGCTGCCAGACCTGCTGAGTGGTTCCAGCATTTATTGTTTTTATTTCTTTTAATATTAAGGCTGATTCTGTGATCAGACCCCGCCCCCCCTCCAACATGTGGAGGCCTACCAGAGAGAGGTCAGGACTTCATAGGATAACAATGTCCCAGACTGTACTCTTTGGGATCACCTCTCCACACAGGAATTACATTGAGATACCCAGAAGTTACAACACACTCACAACAGCAAAAATTTGCATTAAATAGCACCTTGAATGTCGTAAAATCATCCCAGGAACATTATTAGACAGAAACTGGCACCGAGCCAAAGAAGGTAACATTAGGACAGGCGACCAAAATGTTTTAAGGGATGTCTTATAGGAAGATGGGTGGAGAGGTTTAGGGAGCTAACTCCAGAGCTTCAGGCCTAGGCAGCTAAAGGCATGGCCAACAATGGTGGAGTGATGGAGATCAGGGATTCTCAAAAAAAACAGCATTGCAGGAGTGCTGAAAGGGCTGCGCAGTATTTAGGAACACAGGAATATAGGAGCAGGAGTAGGCCATTCAGCCCATCAAGCCAGCTCCGCCATTCAATTAGATCGTGGCTAATCATCTACCTTAATGCCACTTTTCCATGTTACAGCACTGAAACAGGCCATTAGGCCCAACTGGTTGGTGCTTGTGTTAATGTTCCACGTGAACTTCTTCCCACCCCTATTCATCTCATCCCATTAACCTATCCTTCTAAAAATCATCAACAGCGATGGTGTTCAAACATGTGCGTGCAACATGCTTAGGCAGTCTAGCACCATAATCACTCGGTCACCTTGTCCCGTGGGTCATAGGGCTGGAGGAGGATAGAGAGGTTGGGAGGAGTAAGGCCTCAAGGCTCAAATAATCACAAGGCTCAAACAGACTGTGCCAGTGTTTACTCTACAATTAGCAAATAGTTTTAATCAAACTTAACCACCCTGTTCTCATGTCCAGTAATCGTTTTTTCCTTTCACCCACCTGTCCAATCTAATCTCAAATGTTGACAGAGTTTCTGCGTCAAACAATGGCCCTGGCAGTGAATCCTACAGCCGCACAACTCTCTGTGCGAAGACATTTCTTCTGCCCTTTGTTCTAAATCTTTATCCTATGGTCCCTCGTTCCTGATCCCTCAACCACAGGAAACAGTGTTTCTATCTGTTTTTAAATCATTTTTGAGATGTGGGCGTCGCTGGCTAGGCCAACATTTATTGCCCATCCCTAATTGCCCTTGAGAAGGTGGTGGTGAGCTGCCTTCTTGAACCGCTGCAGTCCATGTGGTGTAGGTACTCCCACAGTGCTGTTAGGAACATTTCCAAGTCAGGATGGTGTGTGACTTGGAGCGGAACTTGTAGGTGGCGGCATTCTCATATGTTTGGTACCCTTGTCCTTCTAGGTAGCAGAGATCGTAGGTTTTGGTAGGTGCTGTCGAAGGAGCCTTGGTGGTTGCTACATTGCATCTTGTAGATGGTACACACTCCTGCCACTGTGCAGCAGTAGTGGAAGGAGTGAATGTTTAAGTTGGTGGATGGGGTGCCAATCAAGCGGGCTGCTTTGTCCTGGATTGTGTCGAGCTTCTTGAGTGTTGTTGCAGCTGCACCCATCCAGGCAAGTGGAGAGTATTCCATCACACTCCTGACTTGTGCCTTGCAGATGGTGGACAGACTTTGGGGAGTTAGGAGGTGAGTTACTCACTGCAGAATTCCCAGCCTCTGACTTGCTCTTGGAGCCACAGTATTTATATGGCTGGTCCCATTCAGTTTCTGGTCAATGATGACCCCCAGGATGTTTGATTATGGGGGATTCAGCAATGGTAATGTTATTGAACATCAAGGGCAAAGGGTCAGACCTGATAAAAGGTTTGATATAACTGAGGTGCTTGCTAGGCCCACTTCAAAGGCAGTTAAGAATCAACCATGTTGTTGGGGTCTGGAGTCACATGTAGTCCCAGACTAGGTAGGAATGGCAGGTTTCCTTTCCTCAAAAGGACACTGGTGAATGAGTTGGGTTTTTACAACAATCCAACAGCTTCACATGTACTTTTACTGATGAAAGCTTATTTCTAGATTTTTAAAACTGCCACGGAGATCTGAGCTCATGATCTAATTAGTCCATGCTTCTGGTTACAACTCCAGTAACATAAACGTGATGCCAGCATCCTCACCCTTAAATAAAGAGAGAAGTGGTTGGGTTTTGTTAAGGGTTCACAATCCTCACCCCGACTTGCTATCTTTGCTCCGCCAGGAGATGTTTTGCACCCAAGTGATTGACAGGAAAGTCAGCCCAAATGTAACTTCACTCTGACATCAACTGGGGTACAGTTCCTGACCGGCGCTGCTCCCATTTACCTCTTGCTCAATCTGTCGTTGTGCTGTTCCTTTACATGGACATTAACCCATTCTAAAATAGGGAATCGTCACCCAGTCCGCACATTGAGGGAAAGCGAGGGGGAGAAGAGATCCTGTTTAAAGAGCACCCCCAAATTGCCTTGTCATGCAGACCCCCACCTGCCAAGAATGAGGCATATTAATTTTGTTATATGAACATTGATTTTAAACTGTTGCTGGAGTGAAGGACTTGTTAAAAAAAATCACTTGGCTGGAAAAACATTTGAATACTAACAGCCAGTGCTTGGAGAGACAAAGGACTATTCCCTGGTCCACTTAACTCAAAATGGACTGTGATCACCAGACATTGAAGGTGAGGAAGCTCAAATTCCAGGATGACTGTTAAGATGGCAGAATCCTCAAACAGAAGTGGTCAAACCAGCTAGTCACATGACTAACCTGCTGGGCAACCCATGTTTTTTTTAAATTATGCCACAGAGAAAGGCAGAAGGCTGTCTGGAACTGGAACCTGGAACAAGGAAGCCTCTCTCTCTCTCTGGCTTTCTCCCCAAGCCACCAGATCCACAGAAGGCATGCGAACCTCAAGAGAGCAAAGACTTTAGGTGGCACAGTGGCTAGCACCGCAGCCTCACAGCTCTAGTGACCTGGGTACTGCCTGTGTGGAGTTTGCAAGTTCTCCCTGTGACCATGTGGGTTTCCGCCGGGTGCTCTGGTTTCCTCCTACAGCCAAAGACTTGCAGGTTGATAGGTAAATTGGCCATTGTAAATTGCCCCTAGTGTAGGTAGGTGGTAGGAGAATTGAGGGAAGGTGGGGATGTGGTAGGGAGTATGGGGTTAATGTAGGATTAGTATAAATGGGTGGTTGATGGTCAGCACAGACTCAATGGGCTGAAGGGCCTGTTTCAGTGCTGTATCTCTCTGTGACTCTGATACGGAAACAAATGAAGTGTGAACTGGGCCCCAACAAACAGTAGGACTGACTGGCAACTAAAGACTCCACATCGAATTTGAAGGTCTATAACTACCAGATATTGCCTCAAATGCTTCCTCTTTTATTCCTTCTACTTTTTCTATCTCTATCTGCAAGCGTTTTTATCGCGTATGCATGCTAGCGTGGTTGTGTTGCATATTCGTAGTCGGTAACCAGATTAGAGTTTAAGATTAATAAACTTCCACCTTTCTTGTTTAAAATCTAAGAAAACCTGTCTGAATTGATTTCTTTGCCTTACAATTGGAAAGTGGTGAACAAGGATTCACTAAAGGGGAGCTAAAACACGGTATTTAAAAAAATTAAATCCTGTTACAGTTAAACCAGGTAAAGGCTGAGAGGGAACCCTTAGACCCTTATCTCATCTGGTCGTAACAGGCTTCTTAAGATGAAATAAAATCAGTAATTGTGCTCCATACAAAGCCCTGGTTAGACCACATTGGAGGACTGAGTACAGTTCTGGGCACCGCATCTTAGAAAGGATATGTTGTCCTTGGAAGGAGTGCAGATCAGATTCGCTAGAATGTTAGCAGGGTTCCAAGGATTAGATTATGAGAAGAGATTACATAAACTAGGCTTGTATTCCCTGGAATATGGAACATTAAGGGGTGATTTGATTGAGATTTTTAGGATTTTGCAAGGCATGGATAGGGTAGATAGAAACTTTTTCTGCTGGTGGGGGGAGCCTAGGGCAAGGGGATATAACCTTAAAATCAGAGCCAGGTCATTCAGGAGAGAAGTTAAGAAACACTTCTTCACACAAAGGGTGGTGGATGTGTGGAACTCTCACAAAACGCAGTAAATTATAACTCAATTAATCATGTTAAATCCAAGATCAATAGATTTCTGTTAGATAAGAATATGGAGCCAAGGCAGGTGAATGGAGTTCGGTCACAGATCAGCCATGATTTCATTGAATGGTGGAACAGTCTGGAGGGGCTGAATGGCCTCCTCCTGTCCCAATGCGTGGGAAACAGCTGCAAATAAACCCATCAGGAACATAAAAGCTTCAAAACAGAAAAGGGAAAATTCCCCTCAGCACTTCAGTGCTTGATCCATGAACCTCCTTTTACATAGTTTTACCTTGAAAGTTGATGTAGTATTAAATTTATCTCTTGCTTTTCGCTGAGTGAGTTTTGCCCCACACCACATACGATCCCTATTGTGAAGTGCGGGATTTTAAGTGAGCCAATACTTCCATTAATAAATCTCATGGAGCACTTCAGTATGAGTGTGTTAAGTACTTGTGTAGAACTGGCACTGATCACACCTCCTTGTCACTCATGGCACAGTACAATCAAATTAACCAAATGCTCATCTTTGATCGAAGTCCTAATTCCCCGAAAAACTGTTTTACCCAGTCTGAACCATTTTGAATTCAGGTCCACCCGTATCATGCCCACAGGTACTAATGCTACAAATGTCTACTGTGGCTTGGTAGGGTAGTGCTCTTGAGTGAGTAGTACTCTTGCCTCTGAGGCAGAAGGCTGAGTTCAAGTCCCACTCCAAAGTGATACCCCCAGTGCATGTTTTTATTTTCTTGGGCTTAGATTTGACAATTATTTTAAAATAACACCGATTCAAGATCTGGGCTGGAGAAACTCCAGGAGCATTAAATTTGCTGGTACTGCTGCTAAAAAAAGATTTGAACTAAACTAGAGATTAGAATTCCCTCCCGCTGATTTGGTCTTCCAAAGAAAGTGGAGGCAAATTCAAGACTTGATCACTTGAGATCTGTCGCCCCTTCCACTTCACTGGGCAGAGAGGAAATACAACAGTCCTGATGTTTTCTGCAGTATTTGCAATCATATATAATGTATTAGGGTGCAGTTTTCCCTACATTTGCAAAACAACATTTCCAATGCAAAGTGCAAGCGTTTGCAAATCACTTTCCACAACTTCAGGATGTCCTAAAATGCTTGTTGTAATGCAGGAAATGGAGTAGCCCATATTTGTGCACAGCAAGCTCCCACAAACAGCAATGTGATAATGACCCAGTATTAATATCAGCCAGCACACTGAGGAGAACTCCCCTGTTCTTCTTCAAATAGTAGCTGTGGGATCTTTTAGCAGAGAGGGCAGGTAGAGCCTCAGTTTAGTGGCAGCACCTCTGACTGTGCAGCACTCCCAGGGTATTGACCCTCTTACTCTGCAGCGCTCCCTCAGCACTGCCCCTCTGACAGTGGAGCACTCCTTAAGTGGTCTCTGACATACAGCACTCACTCAGTACTGCACTGGGAGTGTCAGTCTGAATTACGTGCTCAAATCTCTAAAGTCAAACTTGAACCCACAATCTTCTAACTCAAAACAAGCACACTACTCACTGAGCCACAGTTGACACAACTAAACAGCAAAACCTAAAAGGGGATGAATATATGGAGGACCAATTTCTACCTTCACTACCTGTGCTGATAGGATTGCTAGCCTGTTGTGGAGATTTCAGCAGGGTCTGCAAACAGAGGCAATCCATTCCACTGGGTTACCACACAGGTGGTGAAGGCAAAAATTCCCCCTTGATTTAGTTCTCCCACAGAAGGACATCCTAGAGTGGAAGTGAGAATATTCAGTATATCTAAATGGAAAATGGGAGTGCATAAAATTTCCATTCCCAAACTCCTGATATTCATTCCCATTTTGACTCTGGCCTCTTGTGCAGCCCTTCGCTCCAACATTGGCGGCTGCGTTTTTGGCCTTCTTGGTCCTAAACTCTGGCATTCCTTCCTAACCCTTTCTGTCACTCTCACCCTTTAAGATGCTCCTTAAAACCTACCTCTTTGACCAAGCTTTTGGTCATCTGACCTAATATCTCCTTATGTGGCTCGGTGTCAAATTTTGTTTTACAATGCTCCTGTGAAGCACCTTGGGATGTTTTACGAAGTTAAAGGCGCTATGTAAATGCAAATTGTTGTTGATCCACCCTGATTTATCCATGCATTCAGGGTTCGACTCTGACTCCAGATTTGTACCTTTATTTGGTTTCATGAATAGCTGCACTTTTGATCACAGCCCATTGTGAGGTGTAGTTGGCAAACCCTGTATTTTGAGTGAAACAGGTGTTGAGAGCTTGCAAATCTCAAGTTCCCCATGTTATCACTTTACTCCTGTTACTGTGCCAGCCTGGCGTCCACACGCCATTCAGAAGTGCCTGTTTGCGACACGTGGCTTGCCAGCAGACATGTTAACCAGGCCCGACCCTCAAAGTGAAATGGTTCTCCCGCCAGAGAGATTTTGGCGGCTGCCACATGCTGACCACTGGTTGGCTGTCCGATGGTTCAAATCACCCCAATGGAGCCTTTCAAAAGGCACCTGGATGTTGTAATGGGGGATAGTATGTGGGAAAATGAGCTGAATGGCCTCCCTCATCTGTGCATATCTTTGTGTGGGAAAGTTCTGCATGAGGCCCGATACTAAACAAAGGAGTCTCCTCAGTGTCCTGGCTAATATTAAGTATCTTCTGCCAGTGGAAACAATTTCTCCTTATTTTATCAAAATCCCTCCTAATTTTGAATACATCTATTAAATTTCCCCTTAACCTGCTCTGCTCCGGGGAGAACAATCCCTGCTTCTCCAGTATCATATCTCTCACTTAGACTCAGGAATACTAGTTACAGCATTCAGAAACATGGGACAATTGAGTCAGAAGTCTTCCCTCGGAAATTGGTGCACCAAATAGCTGATGCTGCAGATTTAGCAGGGAGGATTACAGAGAGTCTTGTCAAGTGCTTAAACTGGCCTTACTTGTCAGTTTACTCCTTCACCGCTGATACCAATCAAGATACTAATTACCTTTCAGTGGGGTTTGAATGCGCTCCTTGCATTTCATAATTTTCTTGGAAGGCTGACGTCTGATAGCTGGTTTGGGCCTGGGCCTGGACCTGAGCCTGAGCCTGGACTTGGGCCTGGGCCTGGACCTGAGCCTCGGCCTGAACCTCCACTGTCGGACTTTCCACCGGCATTAACCCCTGAGTAACTGCTGCATTGTTGACAGTAGAATAATTAGTTTGGTAAGATGTTTGGTTCCAGTTGTATCTGTTCACTATTTGGGCCTGCCTCTTGTGAGAAACGCCATCGTAACTTGAAGCAAATCCCTCTGGCTGCTGATCCAGGGCCTCGGTTTGGTTCCTCTCATAAATCCTGGACATGCTTTGACTGAGGCCAGGACGAAGGTTTACGGCACGGTTGGTCGGAATACTCTCTGCAAGAATGCTGGTGGGGGATTGGGGCTCTCTGCTCACAGTAACTACGTGCTTCTGGGAAGTCTGAGAAGAAGCCCTATTGACAAGAGTTGGCCGGAGAGTAGCATCGAGTTCCGGTAGAGCGTATCTCACGTTACTGCGCAAAGCAGGCCTCGTGGTGGTCAACCGACTGCCCTGGTTCTTCTCAACGTAGGTGACACGTCGACCGTAGGACATTGCGGGGTCTCTTCCCACTGTTCCCCTTCTCAAAAATTTCAATTCCATCCGCGGCCGACTGCGGGACAAGACGGGGCTGTTATCCGGGGAAATCTCTATCCTGCGAGTTGGTTTAATTGTTTGGCTCTGCAAACCCTGGGATAAGAATCGACCAGTCCCTGATGAAAACCGTGCAACTCCATTTCTTAGTTCTTGATTAATTCTATAACTCACTGGTTTCATGTTCTGTCGAAAGAAAAAAAGAAACCCAATTTAGCAACATGCAAACCACAAATAACAAATGGGCTAAAAAAAAAACACAAAGGTCCGAGCAGGTAAGTGAGGACATCTGGAGATTCGTTCCACAGGAACTTATACCTTCCAGTTCCAGATGGCCTTTATTCCCCTCTCCACTGTCCATTCCAGGTACTGATCCTGTCAGGAAGAGCTTCATGCTGTCAGCTTTTAGCAATCTGGTATCTGCGTCACTTTGTCCTCCAGTCATGGCTTAACTTGCGATTCCACTTATTATGGGGAATTTTGACTCCCTGCCTCACTGGGGAAGGGGGCAGTTAAAATTCAGTGGGTTACTAATCCACTCCACTCTCACCCCAATTGAACTTGCTGCAATTTGAAGAGAGGGGCGTTCTCTCCGGTGCCCAGGGCCACTGTTAATCCCTCAATCAACACCACTCGAGGATCTGGCCATTTATCACATTCCTGTTTGTGGGATCTTGCTGTGTGAAAATTGACTGTGGTATCTCCTACATCACAACAGTAGCTACACTTCGAATGCACTTCACTGGCTAAAAAGCACTTTGGGGTGTCCTGAGGTTGTGAAAAGTGCTATAAAATGCAAGTTCTTGCTTTGATTGAGTGAAGGGACCAGGTTGGATGGTTCATTCAATTACCATCAAAGTGGTTTCTCTGGTCCTCTCTAAATGATTGGAGCCCGATTTATGGAGTGGCTGAATGTGTCAGACGAGCAGTTCAACAGCTCAGGAAAACACGGGCGTAATAAAGGATACACAGTACTAACAGGATAGCTTTCTTTTTAACTCCTCTTCCACCCAGTTTCAGCCAGGATAGAGGAGCTTACAACCCTTTCCATTGCTTCATAAGAAATAGGAGCTGGAGTTGGCCATTGACCCCTTGAGCCTGCACCGTCATTCAACAAGATCATGGCTGATCTTCTACCTCAACTCCAACTTCCAGCACTATCCCCATTTCCTCTCAG
The DNA here is from genome assembly GCF_036365525.1 of Heterodontus francisci. Classification (NCBI taxonomy): domain Eukaryota; kingdom Metazoa; phylum Chordata; class Chondrichthyes; order Heterodontiformes; family Heterodontidae; genus Heterodontus; species Heterodontus francisci. The sequence goes on from NC_090388.1 coordinate 7,285,958, forward strand.
TCCCTTAGTGCTCAAAAATCTATGAATCTCAGTCTTGCATATACCCAACCATGGGGTAGAGAATTCCAAAGATTCACAACCCTTTGAGTGAAGAAATTTCTCCTCATCTCAGTCCTAAATGGCCGATTCCTTATTCTGAGACTATGACCATGTGTTCTAGACTCTCCAACCAGGGGAAACCTCCCAGCACCTACCCTGTCAAGCCCCTTAAGAATTTTAAATGTTTCAATGAGATCACCCCTCGTTCTTCTGAACTCTACGGAATATAAAACTTATGAAAAATAAAGTGAAAAAACTATAAACTCTCCTCTGTGCAGTTATTTCCTGTCCTTTCCAACCCGAAACTGAGCCTACACTGACATGGCGAAACATTTGATTCCAGCAGCTTCTCAAAGTCTAGGGCAGGAGCTCTAAGCAAGATTCGCACAGACTCTTCTGCCGAGCTCTCTGAGGAAAGATCAATGGAATAGACCATCAGCAGAAGCCAACTCACACAATTGACAGGCACAAACTGAAGGGGACTGACTGTCAGAAAACCAGGTAGCAGCCAAAGGCAAATTGTAGACATTTTTTTGATTGATATCTAATTAATATTGGCTCACCTGTAATTGCCCTCAGGGGTTGTGCAGTGTTAAGACAAGTTGAATCAGTATTCAGGTACACACAGAAAGGTCGCACAATGCTTAGATTTTGGTAATCCATTGTCAGTACATGAACCAGTCTGATATCAGATTACTCACAATCTCATGGAGAACTTACATTCAGTAAAGACCAGGACTCGGTAAAAGACACTAAACACTTTCTTAAAAGGCACAGTTCTGTGATTCAATGCTCCCTAGGGCAGATTAATTCAAGCAGTCAACAGGACCCATGCAAATATGGTGCAGCCAGTAAAACTCAGATATCACAGATAATCTGTGTACAACTAACTGCTGAATCAAAATATTGTAGCATTTCAAAATGCTTACAGAGAACTGCATACAACATACAGCACAGAACAAGACCATTTGGCCCATCTAGTCAATGCTGGCATTTATGCTCCACACAGACCTCCTCCGAACCCTCTTCATTGAACCCCATCAACATATCCTTCGATTCCTTTCTCCATCATGTGGTTATCTGGCTTCCCCTTAAATGTATCTACGCTATTCAACTCAACCACTCCCTGTCTCACCACTCTCTGGGTAAAGAAGTTTCTCCTGAATTCCCTGTTGGATTGATTAGTGACTATCTTATATTTATGACCCCTAGCTCTGGTCTTCCCCACAAGTGGAAACATCTTTTCCATGTTTACTTTATCAAACACTTTCATAATTTTGAAGACCTCTATCAGGTCACCCCTCAGCCATCTCCTTCCCAGAGAAAAGATCCCCAGCCTGCTCAACCTTTCCTGAGAGGTATAACTTCTCAGTTCTGGGATCATCCCTGCAAATCTTTTTTGCACCTTTACCAGTGCCGCTGTCTCCTTTTTATAATATGGAGGCCAGTTCACAGGATTACATTCAGACCAGCGGTCAGCAGCTTGCAACTCCGAGCCATATGTGGCTCTTTAACATCTCATTTGCAGTTCCCAACCTTTTCCAGTTGGATTGCATGAATCTGAAAAAAACCTTAAAAAAAGTCAAGAAAACTAAGAGCACTGTTTTATTGTAGAGATAAAAGGCTAATCATTATGCTAACAATTTACAGTTTCAAATGATTATTTTAACAAAAAACATTAGCTAACATCCTTCCAATAAGAAAGATGATGGACACACAGCAAACAATCCATGTAGGTGCGGTGTCTTCTCTTGGTGCACCTTTGTTGATGGCTGTGAAGGTGAATCCATGAGAGGCAGATTCTGCCACAAGTGCCGCGCGTGAAGCTGCCAAGTGATGCTGTGAGTTGTTGTTTTTGATGTTGGCGCCCGTTGCCAAGCTGCTGTAGCAACTGGTCATTGTGGTAGTGCACACCGAAGTCAATGGGAATCAGGGGGGAAACCCTCTGCTGATTGAAGTCATACCTAGCGCAAACGAAGATTGTTGTGGTTGTTGGAGGTCAATCATCTGAGCTCCAGGACTTCACTGCAGGAGTTCCTCCGGGTAGTGTCCTAGGTCCAACCATCTTCAGCTGCTTCATCAATGACCTTCCTTCAATCATAAGGTTAGAAGTGGGGATGTTCGCTGATGATTGCACAATGTTCAGCACCATTCGCAACTCGTCAGATACTGAAGCAGTCCGTGTAGAAATGCAGCAAGACCTGGACAATATCCAGGCTTGGGCTGATAAATGGCAAGTAACATTCACGCCACACAAGTGCCAAATAATGACCATCTCCAACAAGAGAGAATATAACCATCCCCCCTTGACATTCAATGGCATTACCATCGCTAAATCCCCCACTATCAACATCCTAGGGGCTACCATTGACCAGAAACTGAACTGGAGTAGCCATATAAATACTGTGGCTACAACAGCAGGTCAGAGGCTAGGAATCCTGTGGCGAGTAACTCACCTCCTGACTCCCCAAAGCCTGTCCACCATCTGCAAGGCACAAGTCAGGAGTGTGATGGAATACTCTCCACTTGCTGGATAGGTGCAGCTCCAAAAACACTCAAGAAGCTCAACATCCAGGACAAAGCAGCCCGCTTGATTGGCACCCCATCTACAAACATTCACTCCCTCCACCACCAACACACGGTGGCAGCAGTGTGTACCATCTACAAGATGCACTGCAGCAACGCACCAAGACTCCTTAGACAGCACCTTCCAAACCCACGGCTCTATCAACTAGAAGAACAAGGGTAGCAAATGCATGGGAACACTACCAACTGCAAGTTTCCCTCCAAGTCACACACTATCCTGACTTGGAACTGTATCGCCGTTCCTTCACTGTCGCTGGGTCAAAATCCTGGAACACTCTTCCTAACAGCACTGTAGGTGTACCTACCCCACATGGACTGCAGCGGTTCAAGAAGACAGCTCACCACCACGCATCCCGTGAATGAATTAAAAAAAAATCAGAAACTGCGCTCCATATCCCAGACTTACTGTGACCAATGCATAGTCCGGAGGAACCAGCTTTTAAGACTCCCCCACCAGTAGGATAGATTTCTCTCTAGCAATGGCTCTCATTGACCAATGACATACCTTGGTGTAACCATATCGAGGCCCTGGCAGTGGTAAGGTGGGATATTCAAACGGAGTCGTGGTCATGCAGCTAATGTAGTCAGGAGCACTGAGGGTCCGCTGCATCCGATCTAGGAAAGAAATGTTTACAGATAATAACAGAATTTGCTTGATTTTGTTCAGAGAAACTATGCAAAGAAACCCACATTCCACCATCGGATTCCAGCATGCAGAAGCTAGTCATTCCAAAATTCCTCTCTTTCGCCAGGATTTTGCTAATTCATATCAAAGTTCATATCTAACGTCTAAAATAACACGGGAACTGTTTAGGACAAATGGTCACAAGTTCAGACATAACTATTCCACCATGTTATTTCAGGGCCTCAGTATGGCATAAAGTTGAAATCAGCAAGAGGTTGAGGTAAGAGTGTATGATAGAATAACCCGACACGGATTTCACATGGAGCCGGACTGAGGAGGAGAGTCTACAATAGAATAATCCGACATGGATTATAGATGGAACAGGACTGATGAGGACAAATCTAGAGTGCAAGATTCAGACACGAACACATGCAATTAATATTCAGATCAGTTCAGCACAACAGTCCATGTTGTAGTGACTGCCATTGGCAACGGTTGTCGTGAATTTGCTTCTGCTGCAAATGATATGACTTGTATTTATATAGCGCCTTTCACAACCTTAGGACATCTCAAAGTGATTCACAGCTAATGAAGTTCTTGTGAAGTCACTGTTGTAATGTAGGAAACTCGGCAGGCAATTTTCACAAAGCAAGTTCCCTCAAGCAGTGATGTGAATGATCAGATTATCTGTTTTAGTGATGTTGGTTGAGGGATAAATATTGGCCAGGACACTGGAGAACTTTCCTGCTCTTTAAATTTTAAAAGGTGCAGAGGCAATGAGCAGCTGATAAAAGGGCAGGAACCCCTGGCACCAGGAGCTTAAAGAGGGTTATAACCAACAGGAGAGATTGAGCAGCCTGCAGCTCTTTTCTCTAGAAAAGGGAAGACTGAGAAGTGACCTAATAGAGGTCTTCAGGATTATGAAAGGGTCTTTTCTGAAAATAGGAGCAGGAGTAGGCCATTTGGCCCTTCGAGTCTGCTCTGCCATTCAATATGATCATGGCAGATCATCCAACTCAGTAACCTGTTCTGGCTTTCGCCCCATACCTTTTGATCTCTTTAGACCCAAGAGCTATATCTAACACCTTTTTGAAAACATACAATGTTTTTGCCTCAACTGCTTTCTGTGGTAGCAAATTCCACAGGCTCACCACTCTCTGGGTGAAGAAATTTCTCCTCATCTCAGTCCTGAAACGTTTACCCCGTATCCTTAGACTATGACCCCTGGTTCTGGACTCCCCCACCATCGGGAATATCCTTCCTGCATCTTCCTTGTCAAGTCCTGTTAGAATTTTATAGGTTTCTATGAGATCCCCCCTCACTCTTCTGAACTCCAGCGAATATAATCCTAACAGACTCAATCTCTCCTCATACGTCAGTCCTGCCATCCCAGGAATCAGTCTGGTAAACCTTTGCTGCACTCCCTCTACAGTAAGAACATCCTTCCTCAGATAAGGAGACCAAAACTGCACACAATATTCCAGGTGTGGCCTCACCAAGGCCCTGTATAATTGTAGCAAGACATCCCTGCTTCTGTACTCGAAACCTCTCGCTATGAAGGCAACATGCCATTTACCTTTTTTACCACCTGTTGCACCTGCATGCTTACTTTCAGCGACTGGTGTACGAGAACACCCAGGTGTTCTTGCTGCATATTCCCTCTCGCAGTTTATAGCCATTCAGATAATAATCTGCCTTCATGTTTTTGCTACCAAAGTGGATAACCACACATTTATCCACATTATACTGCATCTGCCATGCATTAGCCCACTCACTCAACTTGTCCAAATCATCCTGAAGCCTCTCTGCATCCTCCTCATAACTCATCCTCCCACCCAGTTTTGTGTCATCTGCAAATTTGGAGATATTACATTTAGTTCCTTCATCTAAATCATTAATGTATATTGTGAATAGCTGGGGTCCTAGCACCGATCCCTGCGGTACCCCACTAGTCACTGCCTGCCATTCAGAAAAAGAACCATTTATCCCTACTCTTTGTTTCCTGTCCGCCAACCAATTTTCTATCCATCGCAATACACTACCCCCAATCCCATGCGCTTTAATTTTACATGCTAATCTCTTATGTGGGACTTTGTCGAAAGCCTTCTGAAAGTCCAAATAAACCACATCCACTGGCTCCCCCTCATCAACTCTACTAGTTACACTCTCGAAGAATTCTAGTAGATTTGTCAAGCATGATTTCCCTTTCGTAAATCCTTGCTGACTCTGTCCAATTCTACCACTGTTCTCTAAGTGCTCTGCTATAAAATCTTTGATAGGGTTGACTTAGAGAAGATGCTTCCACTTGTGGGGGACACCAAAAACTAGAGGCCAGCAATATAAAATAGTCACCAATAAGTCCAATAGGAAATTCTTTACCTGATAGTGGTGAGCATGTGGAACTCGCTGCCACAGGTAATAACATAGATGCATTTAAGGGGAAGCTGGATAAACACACGAGGGAGAAAGGTATAGAGGGATATGTTGATCGGGTGAAATGGGGTGGGAGGAGGCTCGTGTGGAGCATAAACATCGATATGGAACATCTGCATTTAAAGGCCTGTTTCTGTGCTATAGACTCTATGTAACTAGATGAAATAGTGGCCGTGGGATCTTTAACGGCCAACTGAGAGGCCAGATGGGGACTCAGTTTAATGTCTCTGAAAGACAGGCAGCAAAGAGGGAGATTGTAATTGAGCAACTCAACACTGGCAACAAAAAATTGTCCTTAAAAAAATGAAGTAAATCAGCAAGAAATCCTCCCACTAGTCTTCTTGTGTCCTTTGACTGCAAACAAAACACTGCTGACACATTTTGACAGCCTCAATGTTGCCATCACACTCTCTGACAATATGCCTACAGCAATACAGCATTTGACCTTCAAGATGTTTTGACACCGTGAGGTAGATTCTCTTGTTCCTGCCCCAGAGTATGAAACCCTGCCCTATCCCGACAACCATCTGTCTATCCAAATTAAATCAAAGTATGCTTTCAACAACAACTTGCACTTATATAGCACCTTTAACATAGTGAAACATCCCAAGGCGCTGCACAGGTAAGTTATCAAATAAAACTATGATATCGGCAGGCTGACCAAAAGCTTGGTCAAAGAGGTCGGTTTTAAGGAGTGACTTAAATGAGGAAAGAGGGGTAATGAGGTGGAGGTGTTTAGGGAAGGTATTCCAGAACTTAGGGCCCAGGCAGCTGTAGCTACAGCCGCCAATGATGGAGTGATGAAAATCCCAGGCAAGCTAATGCACCCAGATGCTCATAAATCAACTCTGTGAGTGGGATCCTCTGAGAGATAGAAACCCTAGTCCGAAAGCATATGTGTTGGGGGCCATGGGTAGGTTGATCTAGCCCACCTATCCACAGTGTTCCCCTCAGCCCATCTAACCCTCCTATCCGCAGTATTTTATTCAGCCCATCTAGTCCTCCTGTCCACAGTGTTTACTTCAGCCCATCTAGTCCTCCTATCCAGTGTTCCCTTCAGCCATGTTACTAGTTTCTACCCTTTGTACTTCAATTCTGTAGACTGTAGAAAAGTTTAACTTGGATCCAATTTTTCTTGGAACTTTTTTAAACACTGTGAGGGTTGTAAGTAACCCCGCCTCTCACCCCATACTGCGACAGGTACCTGGCTCACCTGGACACTCCCTCCCAGGGGTACATGACTCACCTGGACACCCCATCCCACAGGTATATGGCTCACCTGGACATCCCCTCCCACAGGTATCTCAACACCCCCTCCCACACAAACCTGGCTCACCTGGACAGCTCCTCCCACAGGTATCTTAACTCTCTCTCCCACAGGTACCCTGGTTCACCTGGACAACCCCTCCTACAGGTACACGGCTCACCTGGACATCCCCTCCCACAGGTATCTCAACTCCCCCTCCCACACATACCTGGCTCACCTGGATACCCTCTCCCACAGGTATCTCAACTCCCCTCCCACATTTACCTGGTTCATCTGGACACCTTCTCCCACACATACCTGGTTCACCAGGACACCCTCTCCCACAGGTATCTCAACTCCCCCTCCCACACATACCTGGTTCACCAGGACACCCTCTCCCATAGGTATCTCAACTCCCCCTCCTACAGGTACCCTGGTTCATCAGGACACCCTCTCCCACACATACCTGGTTCACCAGTACACCCTCTCCCACAGGTATCTCAACTCCCCCTCCTACAGGTACCCTGGCTCACCTGGACACCCTTTCCCCTAGGTATCTCAACTCCCTGTCCCACACATACCTGGTTCACTTGGACACCCTCTCCCACAGGTATCTCAACTCCCCCTCCCACACATACCTGGTTCACCTGGACACCCTCTCCCACAGGTATCTCAACTCCCCCTCCCACACATACCTGGCTCACCTGGACACCCTTTCCCCTAGGTATCTCAACTCCCCCTCCCACACATACCTGGTTCACCAGGACACCCTCTCCCCTAGGTATCTCAACGCTCCCTCCCACAGGTACCTGGCTCACCTGGACACCCTTTCCCCGAGGTATCTCAACTCCCCCTCCTACAGGTACCTGGCTCACCTGTCGAGAGCTTCCTGCTCTTGCGGGACATGGTGAGCCTGACTTGCTGCCGAAGTCGGAAGTTTTTGTCATCCTGTTGGAGCCGGGACAGTTTGAGCCTCTCCTCGCTCGGAACAGCCAGGCTGGAGTCCAGACCGAGCAGCGGCTCCTGGCTCAGCACCGTACGGATAAAGCCGTCGGGACTCGTTGCCATTCTGCGTCTCTCCGGAGTGGTGAAGAGCTGGATTCGAGCCCTTCTTGTGCTGCCTCTGTCCCCGCACCCACAGGTGTCCTTCACTGGGAAGGTGTGTCTGTCTATTAGACAGAACCGCCCCCAGAAAATACAAACCAGACAGATTGCAACACTGTCATTCCAAACTTCCTCATTGCAATCCCAAGGTCTACCTACACACGCCAATCCTCGCTCTCATTTTAACTGCTCTTTGAGTTTCTCATCTTATTTCATCACTGTCTGAAAGTTAACTGGAAGCAGATTTGAGAGTAATTTTTCAGAAGAAAGTTGGTTAATAATTGAAGGGACTTTGGAGACAGAACATGGGGAGTTGGGACTGATTGGATAGCTCTGTCAGAGAGCTAGCACAGCCATAATGGACCGAATGGCCTCCCTGTGTGCAGTATGCATTGAGTGAGGTTTGACAGCCTAATATTTCTTGGTGTATTAAGTTTTACACTGCGACATGCTTTGCAAACACAGTCTCCATTTATCTGCACAGTAAATGTGAACTGGAGAGACTTCAGGACACAAAGGATTCAACGGAAACTCCCAGAGGCTGTTGAATGTGAAGAGAAAGGCTGTTTGATGTAGATATGGTGTGTATACAATTACAGTGTGGAAGTCAGGAATGTAAATATGCACGTAGGAAGGTATCAGATTTTTAAAAAAGCTTGTGTATTGCTGAAATAAAAACAAGAAATGCTGGAACCACTCAGCAGGTCTGGCAGCATCTGTGGAAAGAGAAGCAGAGTTAACGTTTCGAATCAGTGACCCTTCTTCGGAACTGGCAAATATTAGAAATGTCAAAGGTTATAAGCAAGTGAGGCGGGGGTGGGGCAAGAGATAACAAAGGAGAAGGTGTAGATTGGACAAGGCCACATAGCTGACTAGAAGGTCATGGAGCAAAGGCAAACAATATGTTAATGGTGTGTTGAAAGACAAAGCATTAGTACAGATTAGGTATTAATACACTGAATATTGAACAGCAGCAAGTGCAAACTGAAAAAAAAACAGTGGCTAAGCAAACTGAACAAACTAAGATGAAATGAAATAAATGCAAAAAAAAAGATGGTAAATAATGTAAAAAAAGAATGTTAAAAAAAAGGAAGAAAAAATAACTAAAAATGAAAGTAAAATGGGGGGCCCGTCATGCTCTGAAATTATTGAACTCAATGTTCAGTCCTGCAGGCTGTAGTGTGCCTAATCGGTAAATGAGATGCTGTTCCTCGAGCTTGCGTTGATGTTCACTGGAACACTGCAGCAATCCCAGGACAGAGATGTGAGCATGAGAGCAGGGGGGAGTGTTGAAATGGCAGGCAACCGGAAGCTCAGGGTCCTGCTTGCGGACTGAGCGGAGATGTTCCGCAAAGCGGTCACCCAGTCTGCGCTTGGTCTCCCCAATGTAGAGGAGACCACACTGTGAGCAGCGAATACAGTATACTACATTGAAAGAAGTACAAGTAAATCGCTGCTTCACCTGAAAGGAGTGTTTGGGGCCTGGGATAGTGAGGAGTGAGGAGGTAAATGGGCAGGTATTACACCTCTTGCGATTGCAGGGGAAGGTGCCATGGGACGGGGACGAGGTGATGGGGGTAATGGAGGAGTGGACCAGGGTGTCGCGGAGGGAACGATCCCTTCGGAATGCTGACAGGGGAAGGGAGGGGAAGATGCGACTGGTAGTGGCATCACGCTGGAGGTGGCGGAAATGGCGGAGGATGATCTTTTGGATATGGAGGCTGGTGGGGTGAAAAGTGAGGACAAGAGGAACCCTGTCACGGTTCTGGGAGGGAGGGGAAGGGGTGAGGGTAGAGGTGCGGGGAATGGGCCGGACACGGTTGAGGGCCCCGTCAACCACAGTGGGGGGAAATCCTAGGTTGAGGAAAAAGGAGGTCATATCAGAAGCACCATCATGGAAGGTAGCATCATCAGAGCAGATGCGTCGGAGACGGAGAAACTGGGAGAATAGAATGGAGTCCTTACAGGAGGTAGGGTGTGAAGAAGTGTAGTCGAGGTAGCTGTGGGAGTCGGTGGGCTTATACTGGATATTAGTAGACAACCTATCCCCAGAGATGGAGACAGAGAAGTCGAGGAAGGGAAGGGAAGTGTCAGAGATGGACCATGTAAAGGTGAGAGAAGGGTGGAAATTGGAAGCAAAGTTGATAAAGTTTTCCAGTTCGGGGCGGGAGCAGGAAACGGCACCGATACAGTCATCAATGTACCGGAAAAAGAGTTGGGGGAGGGGGCCTGAGTAGGACTGGAACAAAGAATGCTCGACATATCCCACAAAAAGACAGGCATAACTAGGACACATGCGGGTACCCATTGCGACAACTTTTACTTGAAGGAAGTGCGTGGAGTTGAAGGAGAATTTGTTCAATGTGAGAACAAGTTCAGCCAGGCGGAGGAGGGTGCTGGTGGATGGGGACTGGTTGGGCCTCTGTTCCAGAAAGAAGCGGAGAGCCCTCAAGCCATCCTGGTGGGGGATGGGGGTGTAGAGCGATTGGACTTCCATAGTGAAGAGGAGGCGGCTGGGACCAGGAAACTGGAAAATGTCAAAATGACGTAGGGCGTCAGAAGAGTCACGGATGTAGGTGGGAAGAGACTGGACCAGCGGAGAAAAGATAGAGTCAAGATAGGAAGAAATATGTTCAGTGGGGCAGGAGCAGGCTGACACAATGGGTCTGCCGGGACAGTCCCGTTTGTGGATTTTGGGAAGGAGGTAGAAGCGGGCTGTCCGGGGTTGTGGGACTATGAGGTTGGAAGCTGTAAAGGGAAGATCTCCACGTGGATTCCAACTGCAGTTTCACCCATCATGCTTTGAAACCACCCAGGATCATAGGTATCTCCGAGAAATACAACGTTCCTCGGACTGCTACTCTCGCCGCATCCTGAGATCCACACTCAGTGCTATGCGCCGCCACATGCACACACTGAACCTCTCTCTCGCCCCGAACTGGAAAACTTTATTAACTTTGCTTCCAATTTCCACCCTTCACTCACCTTTACATGGTCCATCTCTGACACTTCCCTTTCCTTCTTCGACTTCTCTGTCTCCATCTCTGGGGATAGGTTGTCTACTAATATCCATTATAAGCCCACCGACTCCCACAGCTACCTCGACTACACTTCTTCACACCCTACCTCCTGTAAGGACTCAATTCCATTCTCCCAGTTTCTCCGTCTCCGACGCATCTGCTCTGATGATGCTACCTTCCATGATGGTGCTTCTGATATGACCTCCTTTTTCCTCAACCTAGGATTTCCCCCCACTGTGGTTGACAGGGCCCTCAACCGTGTCCGGCCCATTCCCCGCACCTCTACCCTCACCCCTTCCCCTCCCTCCCAGAACCGTGACAGGGTTCCCCTTGTCCTCACTTTTCACCCCATCAGCCTCCATATCCAAAGGATCATCCTCCGCCATTTCCGCCACCTCCAGCGTGATGCCACTACCAGTCGCATCTTCCCCTCCCTTCCCCTGTCAGCATTCCGAAGGGATCGTTCCCTCCGCGACACCCTGGTCCACTCCTCCATTACCCCCATCACCTCGTCCCCGTCCCATGGCACCTTCCCCTGCAATCGCAGGAGGTGTAATACCTGCCCATTTACCTCCTCACTCCTCACTATCCCAGGCCCCAAACACTCCTTTCAGGTGAAGCAACGATTTACTTGTACTTCTTTCAATGTAGTATACTGTATTCGCTGCTCACAGTGTGGTCTCCTCTACATTGGGGAGACCAAGCGCGGACTGGGTGACCGCTTTGCAGAACATCTCCGCTCAGTCCGCAAGCAGGACTCTGAGCTTCCGGTTGCTTGCCATTTCAACACTCCCCCCTGCTCTCATGCTCACATCTCTGTCCTGGGATTGCTGCAGTGTTCCAGTGAACATCAAGGCAAGCTCGAGGAACAGCATCTCATTTACCGATTAGGCACACTACAGCCTGCCGGACTGAACATTGAGTTCAATAATTTCAGAGCATGACAGCCCCCCATTTTACTTTCATTTTTAGTTATTTTTTCTTCCTTTTTTTACATTCTTTTTTACATTTTTTACCATCTTTTTTTTTGCATTTATTTCATTTCCTCTTAGTTTGTTCAGTTTGCTTAGCCACTGTTTTTTTTCAGGTTTGCACTTGCTGCTGTTCAATATTCAGTGTATTAACACCTAATCTGTACTAATGCTTTGTCTTTCAACACACCATTAACATATTGTTTGCCTTTGCTCCGTGACCTTTTGGTCAGCTATGTGGCCTGGTCCAATCTAGACCTCCTTTGTTATCTCTTGCCCCACCCCCACCTCACTTGCTTATAACCTGTGATTTTTCTAATATTTGTCAGTTCCGAAGAAGGGTCACTGACCCGAAACGTTAACTCTGCTTCTCTTTCCACAGATGCTGCCAGACCTGCTGAGTGGTTCCAGCATTTCTTGTTTTTATTTCAGATTTCCAGCATCTGCAGTGTTTTGCTTTTATTTTAGTGTTTAATTCACTGCCACTTCTCTTCCAGGAATGCCGACCTTGAAGAAGTTCTGCTCTTCCCTCCGACGGGATTTTCGTTTGTCTCTTTTACCTTGTTCACCTTGTGTATTGCTGGCAAGGCTTACATTTATTGTCTAAAATAAAAGCAAAATACTACAGATGCTGGAAATCTGAAATACAAACAAAAAGTGCTGGAAAATACTCAGCAGGTCTGGCAGCATCTGTGGAGAGAGGAGCAGAGTTACCATAATGTAATAGGTTCTAACCTTTGCCAGTTCTGATGAAAGGTGACTGACCTGAAAGGTTAACTTTGCTTCTCTCTCCACAGATGCTGCCAGACCGGCTGAGCATTTGCCAGCACTTATTGTTTTTATTTAACATTTATTTTCAATCGGCTGTCTACTATTCATTATAAGCCCACTGACTTCCACAGCTACCTTGACTACGCTTCCTCACACCCTGGTTCCTGTAAGGACTCCATTCCATTCTCCCTGTTTCATTCATTTGTGGGATGTGAGCGTCGCTGGATAGGCTAACATTTGTTGCCCATCCCTAATTGCCCTTAAACTGAGTGGCTTGCTAGGCCATTTCAGAGGGCATTTTAAGAGTCAGCCACATTGCTGTGCGTCTGGAGTCACATGTCAGCTAGACCAGGTAAAGAGGGCAGATTTCCTTCCCTAAAGGACATTAATGAACCAGATGGGTTTTTACAACAATCGGCAATGGTTTCATGGTTATCATTTGAATAACATTTTTTAAATTCCAGATTTTTATTAATTGAATTCAAATTTCACTATCTGCTGTGGTGGAATTCGAACCCATGTCCCCAGAACATTAGCCTGGGCTCTAGATTACTAGTCCAGCGACGTTACCAATATGCCACCGCCTCCGGTGCATCTGCTCTGATGATGCAACCTTCCACATCAGTGCTTTTGACATGTCTTCCTTTTTCCTCAATTGAGGATTCCCCCCCACTGAGGTTGACAGGACCCTCAACCGTGTCCGGCCCATTTCCCGCACCTCTGCCCTCACCCCTTCCCCTCCCTCCCAGAACCGCGACAGGGTTCCCCCTGTCCTCACCTTCCACCCCACCAGCCTCCAGATCCAAAGGATCATCCTCCGCCATTTCCGCCACCTCCAGCGTGATGCCACCTTCAAACACATCTTTCCCTCCCCTCCCCTGTCAGCATTCCGAAGGGATCATATCCTCCATGACACCCTGGTCCACTCCTCCATCACCCCCGACACCTCATCCCAATCCCAGGGCACCTTCCCATGCAATTGCAAGAGATATAATACCTGCCCTTTTACCTCCTCTCTCTTCACCATCCAAGGCCCCAAACACTCCTTCCAGATGAAGCAGTGATTTACTTATTCTTTTTCTTTCTTTTCTTTCTTTTGGGCCTCCTTATCTCGAGAGACAATGGATACGCGCCTGGAGGTGGTCAGTGGTTTGTGAAGCAGCGCCTGGAGTGGCTATAAAGGCCAATTCTGGAGTGACAGGCTCTTCCACAGGTGCTGCAGAGAAATTTGTTTGTTGGGGCTGTTGCACAGTTGGCTCTCCCCTTGCGCCTCTGTCTTTTTTTCCCGCCAACTCCTAAGTCTCTTCGACTCGCCACAATTTAGCCCTGTCTTTATGGCTGCCCGCCAGCTCTGGCGAATGCTGGCAACTGACTCCCACGACTTGTGATCAATGTCACACGATTTCATGTCGCGTTTGCAGACGTCTTTATAACGGAGACATGGACGGCCGGTGGGTCTGATACCAGTGGCGAGCTCGCTGTACAATGTGTCTTTGGGGATCCTGCCATCTTCCATGCGGCTCACATGGCCAAGCCATCTCAAGCGCCGCTGACTCAGTAGTGTGTATAAGCTGGGGGTGTTGGCCGCTTCAAGGACTTCTGTGTTGGAGATATAGTTCTGCCACCTGATGCCAAGTATTCTCCGAAGGCAGCGAAGATGGAATGAATTGAGACGTCGCTCTTGGCTGGCATACGTTGTCCAGGCCTCGCTGCCGTAGAGCAAGGTACTGAGGACACAGGCCTGATACACTCGGACTTTTGTGTTCCGTGTCAGTGCGCCATTTTCCCACACTTTCTTGGCCAGTCTGGACATAGCAGTGGAAGCCTTACCCATGCGCTTGTTGATTTCTGCATCTAGAGACAGGTTACTGGTGATAGTTGAGCCTAGGTAGGTGAACTCTTGAACCACTTCCAGAGCGTGGTCGCCAATATTGATGGATGGAGCATTTCTGACATCCTGCCCCATGATGTTCGTTTTCTTGAGGCTGATGGTTAGGCCAAATTCATTGCAGGCAGACGCAAACCTGTCGATGAGACTCTGCAGGCATTCTTCAGTGTGAGATGTTAAAGCAGCATCGTCAGCAAAGAGGAGTTCTCTGATGAGGACTTTCCGTACTTTGGACTTCGCTCTTAGACGGGCAAGGTTGAACAACCTGCCCCCTGATCTTGTGTGGAGGAAAATTCCTTCTTCAGAGGATTTGAACGCATGTGAAAGCAATCTTTCAATTTAGTATCCTGTATTCACTGCTCACAGTACACTCTCCTCTATATTGATTTGATTTATTGATTTAGAGATACAGCACTGAAACAGGCCCTTCGGCCCACCGAGTCTGTGCTGACCATTAACCACCCATTTATACTAATCCTACACTAATCCCATATTCCTACCACATCCTCACCTGTCCCTATATTCCCCTACCACCTACCTATACTAGGGGCAATTTATAATGGCCAATTTATCTATCAACCTGCAAGTCTTTTGGCTGTGGGAGGAAACCGGAGCACCCAGAGGAAACCCACGCAGACACAGGGAGAACTTGCAAACTCCACACAGGCAGTACCCAGAATTGAACCCGGGTCGCTGGAGCTGTGAGGCTGCGGTGCTAACCACTGCGCCACTGTGCCGCTGGGGAGACCAAATACAGATTGGGTGACCACTTTGCAGAACACCTCCACTTGGTCCGCAAGCATGACCCCGAGCTTCTGGTTGCTTCCATTTGCATTCACCATCTTGCTCTCACAACCCCATTTCTGTCGTTGGCCTGCCGCAGTGTTCCAGTGAAGCTAAGTGCAAGCTCAAGGAACAGCACCTCATCTTCCGATTAGGCACTTTACAGCCCTCTGGACTCAACAGTGAGTTCAACAATTTCAGACCATGAACCGGTCGTAAACTTGTTTTTCATGCTTGTGCTTTTGGATAGAGCTGTTCATTATTCTTCCATTAACACTCCCTGGACATATACTTTTACTGCAACTATTACCACTCCCTTTGCCTTTTGTTCCATGACATCTCTGTCATTTAATCTCTCCTGCTCTCTGCCCTATCACACACCTCCCTTTTTGTTCTTCTTTCCCTCCTCCCCACCCCCCCCCCCTCACTTGCTCAAAGCCTACTACATTTCTCATCTTTGCCGGTTCTGGTGAAAGGTCATTGACTTGTAACATTAACTGTTCCTCTCTCCACAGACGCTGCCAGATCTGCTGAGTATTTCCAGCATTTTCTGTTTTTAGTTCCTCAATTAAATATTAGGAAGATTGAAGCCATTGTCTTCAGTCCTTGCTACAACTCCATTCCCTAACTACCAACTCCATCTCTCTCCTTGGAAACTGTCTGAGGCTGAACTAGATTGTTTGCAACCTTGCTGTCATATTTGGCCCTAAGATGAGCTTCCAACCACATATCCAAGGCCTGTCTAAGACGGCCTATTTCCATCTCAATAACACTGCCTGACTCCGCCCTGCTCATCTGCTGCTGAAACTCTCATGCAGCCTCTCGAACCGACGATTCCAACAGACTCCTTCTGGCCTCTCACCTTCTACTCTGTGTAAGCTTGACGGCATCCAAAACTTCACTGCCCGTGACCTTACCCTCATCAAGTCCCGTTCACCTAGGACCCCTTGCTCGCTGACTTACATTGGCTTCCGGTCAAGCAACGACTCGATTTTAAAATTTTTAACCTTGTTTTCAAGTCCCTCCATGGCCTCAGCCCTCCCTACGTCTGTAATCTCCTCCAGCCCCACAACCCTCCAAGATGTCTGCACTGACCTAATGCCGGCCTCTTGAGCATCCTCGATTTTAATCACTCCACGGTTGGCGGCCGTGCTTTCAGCTGTCAAGGCTCTAAGCTCTGAAATTCCCTCCCTACACCTCTCCGTCTCTCTCTCTCTACCTCTCTCTCCTCGTTTAAGAAGCTCTTTAAAACCTACCTCACTGACCAAGCTTTTGACCACCTGCCCTACTTCATCCTTATGTAGTTCGATGTCAAATTTTGTTTGAAAATTTGACCTTCAAAGCGCCTTGAGACATTATACTACATGAAAGGTGCTAGATAAATGCAAGTTGTTCTTGCTTTTTGTTCAGCGATCAGTTGGAGTGCTGGTAATGGCGTAGATTTAGTTAAGAGCATATTTGTTCCTGAAAAGGAAGATTTACTGAATTCCAATAGGTGCTGTGTGGCATGTAAGCAGCAGTGTAAAACAATCTTCATTTATATAACAACAACTTGTATTTATATTGTGTCTTTAACATAGTAAAATGCCCCAAGGCACTTCACAGGAACATTAATGAACAACGTTTGGCCCGAGCCACATAAGGAGATGATAGGACAGGTGACCAAAAGCCAGGCCAAAGAGGCATGTTTTAAGGAGCGATTTAAAGGCAGAGAGAGACAGACAGAGAGGCAAAGAGGTTGAGGGAGGGAATTCCACAGTTTAGGGCCTTGCCAGCTGAAGGCATGACCACCAATGGATGGGCGAAGGAAGTCAGGGATATTAAAGAGGCCAGAATTAGAGGACTGCAGATACGTTGAAGGGTTGTGGGGCTGGAGGAGGTTGCAGAGATAGGGAGGGGCGAGGCTATAGAGGGATTTGAAACCAAGGATGAGAATTTTAAGCTGGTGGTCTTGGGAGACCGGGAGCCAGTGTCGGTTAGGACAGGGGGTGATGGGGAAACAGGATGGTATGGGATAGGATATGAGCAGCAGGAATGGTCCACGAGTGCTTTGAGCATCTGTGTACGTATTTTGCCGATTGAAAGTTCTATTCCACAACGTGCCCGAGTCCAAAGATTGTGTAAGTACATGTTACACTAGAATGAGAATTTAAGGTGATGTTTTCCACTTTAGAAATAAGGGTTGACACGCTCTTATTTTTGCTCATTTTATGCTAATAGTTTCAGTTCTCCATTTGGCCCTTTTATTCCACAGAAGTTAATTAGAAACCTGCCCAATCAGGTTACGTCAACAGTGCTGCTTAACTTTTGCCTCTCAAGTGACTTCACATCCACTTAATTAGTCCATTAATACTAATCCAGCAGGAAAGTGTAGATAATTGAACAGAGCAATGAGTTTTCACATCTTGATTCAGTCACACTGTCATTTTCAGCTTTAGAGATTGATTTTCAGATCTGCAGCAGTGGAATCAAACTGTTTTCTTTTACCTCCATAACTACATGGAGTGGTTGAAGTGCATAGTATAGATGTTTTAAGGGGAAGCTGGATAAACACATGAGGGAGAAAGGAATAGAAGGATATGGTGATGGGGTGAGATGAAAAGAGATGGGAGGAGGCTCGTGTGGAGCATAAACACTGGCATAGACGACCGATCTGCTGTAATTCTATGTAATTAATCTCTGATCTTTGAAATCAGAACCAAAAATTTAACCACAATTTCATCAAGGATTTCCTCTGTGATTCTCCTGAAGGGCCAATGAAACTTCATCAAAGACACCAGATAGAGGCACAAATGGGATTTCTGCCAAACTGCTCACTAAGTTACAGTGGCTGATCGGGAGAGGAAATGCCTGGTGTATAAGTTCTAAATATTGACTAGATTGTCTGCTTGTTTAACTTATGTCTAAAATTATATTTCCATTTGAATTTGTTAGTTAGTTCTGACCAAAACTTGACACATCCTTCAGGGAACGAAGCACACTGTCCTTACCCAGTCTGAGTCCATATGTGACTCCAGTCTCTCAGCAACAAATTTGACTCTGAACTGTCCTCTGAAATGGCTCACTAAGCTACTCCATTGTATCATAGCTCAGAGCTGATTTGAACAAAGAACAAAGAACAAAGAACAGTACAGCACAGGAACAGGCCATTCAGCCCTCCAAGCCTGCGCCGATCTTGATGCCTGTCTAAACTAAAACCTTCTGCACTTCTGGGGGCCGTATCCCTCTATTCCCATCCTATTCATGTATTTGTCAAGATGCCTCTTAAACGTCATTCCTGCTTCCACCACCTCCCCCGGCAGCACGTTCCAGGCACTCACCACCCTCTGTGTAAAGAACTTGCCTCGCACATCCCCTCTAAACTTTGCCCCTCTCACCTTAAATCTATGTCCCCTAGTAACTGACTCTTCCACCCTGGGAAAAAGCTTCTGACTATCCACTCTGTCCATGCCGCTCATAACTTTGTAAACCTCTATCATGTTGCCCCTCCACCTCCGTCATTCCAGTGAAAACAATCCGAGTTTATCCAACCTCTCCTCATAGCTAATGCCCTCCAGACCAGGCAACATCCTGGTAAACCTCCTCTGTACCCTCTCCAAAGCCTCCACGTCCTTCTGGTAGTATGGCGACCAGAATTGCACGCAATATTCTAAGTGTGGCCTAACTAAGGTTCTGTACAGCTGCAGCATGACTTGCCAATTTTTATACTCTATGCCCCGACTGATGAAGGCAAGCATGCCGTATGCCTTCTTGACTACCTTATCCACCTGCGTTGCCACTTTCAGTGACCTGTGGACCTGTACGCCCAGATCTCTCTGCCTGTCAATACTCCTAAGGGTTCTGCCATTTACTGTATACTTCCCACCTGCATTAGACCTTCTAAAATGCATTACCTCACATTTGTCCGGATGAAACTCCATCTGCCATGTCTCCGCCCAAGTCTCCAACCGATCTATATCCTGCTGTATCCTCTGACAATCCTCATCACTATCCGCAACTCCACCAACCTTTGTGTCGTCCACAAACTTACTAATCAGACCAGCTACATTTTCCTCCAAATCATTTATATATACTACAAAGAGCAAAGGTCCCAGCACTGATCCCTGTGGAACACCACTCGTCACATCCCGCCATTCAGAAAAGCACCCTTCCACTGCTACCCTCTGTCTTCTATGACCGAGCCAGTTCTGTATCCATCTTGCCAGCTCACCTCTGATCCCGTGTGACTTCACCTTTTGTACCAGTCTGCCATGAGGGACCTTGTCAAAGGCTTTACTGAAGTCCATATAGATATCATCCATTGCCCTTCCTTCATCAATCATCTTTGTCACTTCCTCAAAAAACTCAATCAAATTAGTGAGACACGACCTCCCCTTCACAAAACCATGCTGCCTATTTGGGATGAACAATAAATGCCAACCTTGCCAACGACATCGACATTTCAAGAATTCATTTTACAATTTTTTTTGACTGCCTGGGAGAAGTTTCATGGGGATTTGAAACTGTTTACTGCTCAAGTAACCCTGAGTTGAGAATTGCTTTGCAGCCTGTATTCTAACTTGCATCAGGTTCTGTTCACCCATCACCCTTGTGCTCGTTGACCTACATTGACTCCAGGTCCATCAATGCCTCAACTTTAAAATTCCCGTCCACATGTTCAAATCCCTCCATGGTCTCTCCCCTTCCTATCTCTGTAACCTCCTCCAGTCCTACGAGATCTCTGCACTCCTCCCTTAACTCTGATCTCTGGAGCCTTTCCTCACGTCCTTCACCACGCCATCTAGTGGTCTAGTGGTTGAGCATCTAGGCCTTTAATTCTGGAATTTTCACCCTATTGTATGGTGTGGATTTATGGATTAGAAACTGGACTGAAATAGTGACATTCAAGCCGCTGTACATAGTTTTAAGATGTTCTTTGCACTTTTTAATTTGCACTATGCGCAGGTGGAGGTTTTTAATCACCATTCTCACTGATGATGTCTGAAAATTGTCAAAGACTGATATGGAGTGAGAGTCTTTGAGGCATCCATGGGGTGTCTTGTGAAATGGATCAATTTCCTGCATCACAACAGGGCCTACACTTCAAAATGCACTTCATTGGCCGGAAAGCGCTATGGGACGTCCAGTGGCCGTGAAAGGTGCGATATAAATGCAAGTCTTTTTTTCCCCTGTTCTCCATCTGGAAAATTGGCACGATGATGACCAATTTCTACCCCATTATGGATCTATCGTCAGACTGCCAGCACTGATGAAGCATCCACATCAGAAACATTTACTTGTTTGTCTCCTCCATAGACGCAGCCTGACCTACTAAACATCTTGAGCATTTTCTGTTCTGGTTGCAGGTTTCCAGCATCTGCGGTACTTCTGGTAAGTTTATATTACTGCTTTCCACTAGGCCCAAAGTGTTAAGAGGACTTTGGAATTATTCTGTTAGGTAAAAGAGGAGGCGCGCTCTGTAACTGCATTAATGTAATATACCATTGAAGTGATGTCCTTCAAACCTGGGCAACTGTTGCCAAGGAATGCACATCACACGTCTAGACAAGCTCAGCACAAGATGATGACGTGAGTAAACTGCAATATGCAGAGGGAAAAGTTGCAGAATGTTTCAGCTTGATCACTGGTAGAACAGGCAATGTGTTTACAAACTAAATTTCCTTGGTCACGCTGCTTCTGGGATTGCTTTGATAAAAGATGAGTGGGATTTTAATGAATTTATCCAGTAATTTGACACAATAGGTAACATGGCATTCTGCAACATAGGAAGAAACGTAGGAACAAAGGAATGGGAGGAGGCAATTCAGCCCCTCAAACTTGTTCCATCATTCAGTTAGATCATGATTGATTTGTTTCTTAACTCCATCTATCTGCCTTAGTACCCTTGCCCAACACAAATTGACCATTCTCAGTTTTGAGAGTTCAAATTGACACCACCAACCTCAAAACATTTGGGTGAGAGGGTTCCAAGAATTTCCCTAACCTTTGTGTGAAGAAGTGCTTCCTGATGTCATCCCTGAATGGCCTGGCTCTAATTTTAAGGTTATGACCCCTTGTTCCGGACTCCCCACCAGAGGAAATAGTTTCTCTCTATCTACCCTATCAACTCCTTTAATCATCTTAAACACCTTAATTAGACCACCTCTTAATCTTCTATACGCGAGGGAATGCAAGCCTAGTCTATCCAACCTGTCCTCATAATTTAAGTCTTTCAGCCCTGATATCATTCTGATCAATCTGCGCTGTATCCACTTCAAGGCCAATATATTCTTCCTGGGGTGTGGTGCCCAGAACTGAACATAGTTACTCTCAATGGGATCTGACCAGAGCTTTGTATAACTGTAAAATCATAATTTCCATCTCTTTGCATTCCAGCCCTCTTGACCACTGTTGTATGAATGTTACTGGCTTGACTTTGGCCTCCTTGTCTCGAGAGACAATGGGTAAGCACCTGGAGGTGGTCAGTGGTTTGTGAAGCAGCGCCTGGAGTGGCTATAAAGGCCAATTCTAGAGTGACAGACTCTTCCACAGGTGCTGCAGATAAAATTGGCTGTCGGGGCTGTTACACAGTTGGCTCTCTCCTTGCGCTTCTGTCTTTTTTCCTGCCAACTGCTAAGTCTCTTCGACTCGTCACGCTTTAGCCCCACCTTTATGGTTGCCCGCCAGCTCTGGCGATCACTGGCAACTGACTCCCACGACTTGTGATCAATGTCACAGGACTTCATGTCACGTTTGCAGACGTCTTTAAAGTGGAGACATGGGCGGCCGGTGGGTCTGGTACCAGTGACGAGCTTGCTGTACAATGTGTCTTTGGGGATCCTGCCATCTTCCATGCGGCTCACATGGCCAAGTCATCTCAGGCGCCGCTGGCTCAGTGGGGTGTATATGCTGGGGATGTTGGCCGCCTCGAGGACTTCTGTGTTGGAGATACAGTCCTGCCACCTGATGCCAAGGATTCTCCGGAGGCAGCGAAGATGGAATGAATTGAGACGTCGCTCTTGGCTGACGTACATTGTCCAGGCCTCGCTGCCGTAGAGCAAGGTACTGAGGACACAGGCTTGATACACTTGGACTTTTGTGTTCTGTGTCAGTGCGCCATTTTCCCACACTCTCTTGGCCAGTTTGGACATAGCAGAGGAAGCCTTTCCCATGCGCTTGTTTAATTCTGCATTGAGAGACAGGTTACTGGTGATAGTTGAGCCTAGGTAGGTGAACCCTTGAACCACTTTCAGAGTGTGGTCGCCAATATTGCTGGATGGGGCATTTCTGATGTCCTGTCCCATGATGTTCGTTTTCTTGAGGCTGATGGTTAGGGCAAATTCATTGCAAGCAGCCGCAAACCTGTCGATGAGTCTCTGCAGACACTCTTCAGTGTGAGATGTTAATGCAGCATCGTCAGCAAAGAGGAGTTCCCTGATGAGGACTTTCCGTACTTTGGTCTTCGCCTTTAGACGGGCAAGGCTGAACAACCTGCCATCTGATCTGTGTGGAGGAAAATTCCTTCTTCTGAAAACTTGAACGCATGTGAGAGCAGCAGGGAGAAGAAGATCCCAAACAGTGTAGGGACAAGAACACAGCCCTGTTTCACGCCACTCAGGATTGGAAAGGGGTCTGATGAGGTGCCGCTGTGCTGAATTGTGCCTTTCATATTGTCATGGAATGAGGTGATGATACTTAGTAGCTTTGGTGGGCATCCAATCTTTTCCAGTAGTCTGAAGAGACCACTTCTGCTGACGAGGTCAAAGGCTTTGGTGAGATCAATGAAAGAAATGTAGAGGGGCATCTGTTGTTCACGGCATTTCTCCTGTAGCTGACGAAGGGAGAACAGCATGTCAATGGTGGATCTCTCTGCTCGAAAGCCACACTGTGCCTCAGGATAGACACGCTCGGCCAGCTTCTGGAGCCTGTTTAAGGCGACATGAGCGAAGACTATGGGTTAGGTATGTGTTGTAGTGATTGTGATGCCAAACTAGAAACCTCAAATTCATTAGTTGAAATATCTTACCATGTGAAGTTGTGGAATTATAAAGGACAAAAGTGTGATTAGTAGAAGCATCATGAATGATAGATGCAATGGCATCCAGGTTACCATTCTGGCACTGGGCTAATCATTACAAAGTCTTTGCCCCAAGCAGTCTGATTGTGCATTGAGATCTGATGCATTACATTAGATGAAATACAGTATCAAGATCCTTATCCAAGAGGTACCATGCGTGTCGATGAGAGCTGAAGAATTTTGTGAATTTATGAAGTGAATGTGTAATTCAAGTCTGCAGGATATGGTTTCAGACACTGGTAAGCAAGAGGCTGGGCTGGAAAACTAGAGCCAAAGTCTAGTTTTGTAGTTTGAACTATAGAGAAGGTCTCAGGGACTGAGTGATGCACAAAGACTGCAATATTCACTCAGCAATGCTCGCTCAATGGATCCTGGAATGTGGGACACAGCTCCTTGTGCCTCAAAAGCTCTTGCCCCCTTACATCCGCTCTCAACTCTCACACCCCAAGGCACCCAGCCTCCCCACCTCACTTCAACCCACCATTGGTGTCAGAGCTTGTCTAAGTCCCACTTTCTCTCATTGAACCCCTCTGCCTCTCCTCTTTCTTCTCCAGCTTTAACGGGCCATTATTTTGACCCAGCTATTGGTCAGCTCTCCTGACTCTTGTGCTGGAGCTCTGCGGCTGCTCCTTCATTACTTTTTTTTAGTTTTTACTTCTCCCCTCCTGTGAAGTGCCTTGGGACATTTTCTGTGCTAAAGAATCACTTGCAATGATTTCTCTTCCTGCTCCCGCACCGTTACCTCTGGTGTCGCCCGAGGATCTATCCTTGACCCCCTCCTATTTCTCATCTACAAGCTGCCCCTTGGTGACATCATCCGAAAGCACAGCATTAGTTTTCACATGTACACTGATGACACCCAGCTCTACCTCACCACCACCTCTCTCGACTCCTCCACTGTTGCTAAATTATCAGACTGCTTACCCGACACTCAGTATTGGAAGAGCAGAAATTTCCTCTAATTAAATATTGGGAAGACTGAAGCCATTGTTTTCGGTCCCCGCTTCAAACTCCATTCCCTAGCTACCTCTCCCTGGCAACAGTCTGAGATTAAACCAGTCTGTTCGCAACTTTGGTGTCACATGTGACCCTGAGATGAGCTTCCGACCTCATACTTGTGCCATCACGAAGACCACCTATTTCCATCTCCATAACATCACCCTACTTTGCCCTTGCCTCAGCTGATCGGCTGCTGAAACCTTCATTCATGCCTTTGTTACCTCTAGACTTGACTATTCCAACACACTCCTGGCTGGTCTCCCATGTTCTACCTTCTGTAAATTTGAGGTCATCCAAAATTCTGTTGCCCGTGTCTTAACTCGCACCAAGTCCCATTCTCCTATCACCCCTGTGCTTGCTGATTTATACTGGTTCCCAGTCGAGCAAAGTCTTGGTTTTACAATTCTCATCCTTATTTCAAATCCCTCCACAACCTCTCCCCTCCCTATCTCTGTCATCTCCTCCAGCTCCACAACCCTCCGAGATATCTGCACTCCTATAATTCTGGCCTCTTGTGCATCCCCAATGTTTATTGCTCCACCATTGATGGCCATGCCTTCAGTTGCCTCGGCCCCAAACTCTGGAATTCCCTCCCTACACCTCTCTGCTTCTCCACCTCGCTTTCTTCCTTTCAGACTTTCCTTAAAAACTATCTCTTTGACCAAGCTTTTGGTCATCTGACCTAATATCTCCTTATGTGGCTCAGTGTCATATTTTGTTTTATAATGCTCCTGTGAAATGCTTTGGGACGTTTTATTACATTAAAGGCGCTATATAAATATAAGTTGCTTTCATCGTAAAGGGGCAATATAAAAGTTGTATCAAATGCATGGACAAGAAGTCATGGCCAGGATCGACAACAAAAT
Source organism: Heterodontus francisci (assembly GCF_036365525.1). Classification (NCBI taxonomy): domain Eukaryota; kingdom Metazoa; phylum Chordata; class Chondrichthyes; order Heterodontiformes; family Heterodontidae; genus Heterodontus; species Heterodontus francisci. Next base: position 7,311,345 of record NC_090388.1, read on the forward strand.
CCATTTTGAAATAAACTAATTAAATCAAATCCCCAAATATCTTCAGATGTCTTAATGTGCAGCGGCAACTTTCCTCTTTCATTCAATCCTGGATTCAGGTGTGAGTAGTGCGGAATATTTGCCAGGAGACTGTCCTTGGATGGAACAGTGGGGATAAGGGGAAGAGACGAGAAAATTGACCACCTGCTGACAGCCTAATTAACGCGGTTCTTGACTTTCCCTGGTCTGTGCAAATGAGTTGCCCTCCTGTTAACCCTATTACTTGCATTGGTGATAATAGCATAGTGGTTCTGTTACTAGATTAGTAATCTCGAGGCTTGGGGCTAATGATCTAGAGATCTGAATTCAAATCTCATTAGGGCAACTGGTGAATTTCAATTCAATTAATCAAATAAAAGCGGGACTAAAAAGCTATTATTGGTACTTGTGACCATGGAAGTCACAAATGTCCTTTATGGAGGAAATCTGCCATCCTCATGTGACCTGGCCTGTATGTGACTCCAGATCCAGAGTAATGTGGTTGACTCTTAACTGCCCTCTGAAATGACCAAACAAGCTGCATTCAAGAAGGTGGCTCACTCTGTCACATTCCTAAGGGCAGTTAGGAATGGGTAATAAATGCTGGCCTTCCAGTGATAACGGAATGTTAAAAATCTGGACCGGAGTTGTCCAACCTTTTCACGTGGGGGGCCACATTGCACTTTTTGTCTTACATAGGGGGCCAGTGAGACAATTCCAGAAAGATAAAGGCATTAAAAATTGATCTGACTATTAATCAAAACAACAACAAATGTGCATTTTTGTGAAGAAGCTTTAAATGAGAAGATTAATTTATTGACTTACTTTCTCATCATTGTGTTGGACACTGATTGAGTGAGATACCTGGCATTTTTTTTGCTTGCACAAGTAGTCAATGTTTGCTTGCATACTTCTTGTAGCGATGCAGAGTATACCAGATAGATGTCCATCTGTCAGGTGTGATCTTGATCGGTCTCTCTCCCTCTCTCTGTCTCCCTGTGTCCCCCCTCTCTGTGTTGTACCCGCTCTCTGTATAACCCCCTCTCTCTGTCCCCCCCTTTCTCTCTCTTCCCCCCTTTCTCTCTCTGTTCCCCTCTGTCTCTGATCCCTCGCTCTCTCTCTGCTCCCCCCTCTCTCTGTCCTGTCTCTCTCTCTCTCTCTGACAGTTGCAGGGAGTGCTCAGTACAGTAGCTTTGTGGTTGGTCACTTCTTTAAAAAAAATCACGCTGTCAATTGCACAGCTGACAGGTGCTGGCATCGGGACTAGCGGTTTCCGAACTTTGGACAGATTCAGGTTTTTCTGGTGACTTTTTAAAAAAAAGTTGGAAGCTGCCAGAAAACCCTGAATCTGTCCGAAGCTGGGAAACCGCTGTTCCCAATTTTAGCACCTGTCAGCTTTGAAACTGACAGCGAGACTTTTTAAAAAGCCGGTCTGAAAGAAGAAGCCAATGGGAAATTTCTCATCTCTGAATTACATCTGCAGGCCGGATGGAAAGCTTCGGCGGGCCGAACCCTGGCTCGTGGGCAAGATGTTGGATAACCCTGATCTGGACCATGGGATATTTGCTCTTTACCTAAGGATCTCAGATTTTTAAAATAACATGTGTGTTTGCCGTCTGGAACTGCTGAAAGAAAAGAAAAGCTTACCTTTGTGTAGTATCTTTCATGACTTCAAGACGTCCCAAAGTGTTTCACAGTCAATTAAGTATTTTTGAAGTGTAGTCGTTGTTGTAACGTTGTGGGAATGTTTGGTCGGAGCTGTCTTTGAAAGCATCATAGTCCCCACCTCCTTCAATTTTTGCTCCCACCCTCTGCTGAACTATTTCTCCCTGCAGTTGCTCACCACATTCAGTAACTGGTTGGTAGAAGCCAGAGTTAATCTATTTCCTCATCCAACCCACATCACCAGAAATAAGGAGAGTTGAGAGGTTTGGCCTTAACTAGAGTATTGCATCCAGTTCTGATCACTACACATTAGGAAGGATGTGAGGGTCCTTGAAAGGGATGCATAAGAGAAAAACCAGAGTGGTTTCCAGGGATGGGGGATTTTAGTTACAAGGTCAGGTTGGAGAAGCTGGGGTTGTTCTCCCTAGAGCAAAGGAGATTGAGGGAAGATTTGATCGAGGTGTACAAGATTATGACAGGCTTAGATAAGGTAGACAAGGAAAAACTGTTCCCATTAATTGACGGTACAAGGACTAGGGGACACAGATTGAAGGTTTTGGGCAAGAGATGCAGAGGGACTGTGAGGACGAACGTTTTGACAGAGCGAATGGTAATGACCTGGAACTCGCTGCTTGCGAGGCTGGTGGAAGTGGAGACAATGATTTCAAGAGGAAGTGGGATGGCCATTTGTGGGAAATCGACTTGCAGGGCTATGAGGATCGAGCTGGGGAGTGGGACTGATTGCATAGCTGCATGGAAAGCTGGTATGGACGCAATGGGCTGAATGGCCTCCTTCTGTGCTGCAAATGACTCTATGATATAAATTTATCTCCTAATATTTCAACCCGATTGAATGATTCACAAAAATTGGTGGTGTCCCAAATAGTGAGGAGGAAAGCTTAGATAACAGGTTGATATAGATGGGCTGGTAAGATGGGTGGAGTAGTGGCAAATGGAATTTAATCCTGAGAAATGTCAGGTGATGCATTTTGGGAGGACTAACAAGGCAAGGGAATATACAATGGATGGTAGGATCCTAGGAAGTACAGAGGGTCAGAGGGGCCTTGGTGTACTTATCCATAGATCACTGAAGGCAGCAGCACAGGTAGATAAGGTGATTAGGAAGGCATATGGGATACTTGCCTTTATTAGCCGAGACATAGAATATAAGAGCAGGGAGGTTATGATGGAGCTGTATAAAATGCTAGTTAGGCCACAGCTGGAGTACTGTGCACAGTTCTGGTCACCACACTATAGGAAGGATGTGATTGCACTGGAGAGGATGCAGAGGAGATTCATCAGGATGTTGCCTGGGCTGGAACATTTCAACTATGAAGAGAGACTGAAAAGGCTAGGGTTGTTTTCCTTAGAGCAGAGAAGGCTGAGGGGGGACACGATTGAGGTATACAAAATTATGAGGGGCATTGATAGGTTAGATAGGAAGAAACTTTTTCCCTTAGCGGATGCGTCAATAACCAGGGGGCATAGATTTAAGGTAAAGGGCAGGAGGTTTGGGGGATTTGAGGAAAGTTTTTTCACCCAGAGGGTGGATGGAATCTTGAACACACTGCCTGAAGAGGTGGTAAAGGCAGGAACCCTCACAACATTTAAGAAGTATTTAGCTGAGCACTTGAAACGCCATAGCATACAAGGCTCCGGGCCACGTGCTGGAAAATGGGATTAGAATAGATAGGTGCTTGATGGCCAGTACAGTCACGATGGGCCGAAGGGCCTGTTTCTGTGCTGTATAACTCTATGACTCTATGATGTCTTACTGTCAAACCACATAACAGCAGCAGTTATGTAATATGATTGGTGGCATGTGAAGTATTTTTTGATGAGGTGATACGTTACTTTGGGCCGAAGGGTCTGTTTCTGTGCTGTATAACTCTATGACTCTAAATGTAAGTTGTTTTTATCCAGATTATGAATCCTTTACTAAACAGAGAATTCTTTACAAAAGAACCAGTTAATGATTTGCTTCGCCAAATTTTGCTACCCTTGCATTCACTCAGTGTCTAAGAGAATTGGCACCATATCGCAAACAAAGAATTTCACAATTCTTTGCCTCTGAGTCAGAGGTTGTGGGTTCAAGACCCACTCCAGGATTTGAGCACAAATGTCAATGGTGACTCTCTCATAGTGCAGTACGGAGGGAGTGCTGCACTGTCGGAGGTGGCAACTTTTGGAGACACATTATTCAAGGCTCCGTCTGCCCTCTCAGGTGGAGGTAAAAGATCCCAGGGCACTATTTTGAATAACAGCAGTGGAGTTATCCCCAGTGTCCTAGCCAATATTTATCTCTCAATCAACATCACAAGAAGTGGATTATCTGGTTATTATAACACTGCTGTTTGTGGGAGCTTACTGTGCACAAGATGGCTGCCGCATATTCTACAGTACAACAGTGACTACACTTCATTGGCTGTAAAGCGCTTTGGGATATCCTGTGGTTGTGAAAGGTGCTATATAAATGCAAGTTCTTTCTTTATAACTCGGAGGAATCAAAATCTCCTGGATTGGAGAGGGTGTGAGTTGTATTTGCAAGGGTGTACTTCCCAATGCTGAGGATCATCGTTACTCACTCGTCAAGCCATCAGAGCCCCATTGCCAGTACTAGTTCACCCAGGCCTTCTCTGCGATCTTTGAAACCTTTGGTACAGCTGCAATCTCCAGAAGAAGATTTTAAATTTGAAAATGGTATAATTGTTTCAAAGGTGGGTATTTCTGATATTATTTGATCTTATTTTGATAGTATTTTCAAAACTTTTAGTGTATGGTATGTTATCTGTGAGGGGTTCCATGGCTCTGGGCCTGGTGAACTCCTTTGCTGTGGATCTGAATCCATGTCCATCCATTGCTGTCTTTCACCTCAGCCCTCCTCGATCACCCCACCGCCATTGTCTAAGCTTCTCTGCCTCTAATAATGGGTATATTTTAGCCATGGTCAGCATTTTATGTTACCTTCACCAAACAGAAAAGGACCTTCACTGTGGAGGGAATCGCCTCTTTTCCAGAAGGCCTGCCAGATTTAGTGTGTTACGACCAGGTGAGAAAGGGGTCTAGGGTTCCCTCTCAGCCTTCACCTGGTCTTACCGTAATAAGGTTTAATTTTAAACACACCCTCTTTTTAGCTCCCCCTTAGTGAATCCTTGTTCACTAACTTCCAATTATAAGGCAAAGAAACTTAGCCAAACAGGTTTTCTTGGGTTTAAAGAGAAAAGGTTGAACTTTATTAAAATTAAACTCTAATTCTGTTAACGCCTACGAATACGCAACACACCCACGCTAGCATTCATACATGATACACATGTGCAGATAGAGACAGAAAAGAGCAGAAGAAATAAAGTGGAATAGTTTGAGGCAATATCTGAAGATGGTTTTGGTTACTGTTCTTTGAGCTCACTGTACAGTCCTTGATTGTAGGTAGGTCTTGCTTTTCATTGGGGCCTAGTATTCTTCTTAAACCTTGTTCAATGTGGGAGACTTTTCTCTCTTGAAGTTCTTGTGTCCTCAGTGGGTCCAGAGGCTTGTGAGAAAGAGATGGGAGCAGACAGGAGAGGTCTTCTCACTCCAGGAGCAAACAGTCTTTTTTCTTCAGTTCAAACTCTTTGTACAATTCAGAAAAACCCAGATTGCCCAGCACGTTAGTCATGTGACTAGCTGGTCTGACCACATCTGTTTGTGGATTCTCTTGTCTTAACCGACCCTGGAATGTCTCTTCTTACACATAATACCTGGTGCTCAAAGTCTATTGTGGGTTAAATTGAAGCAAGGAATAGCTCCTTTGTCCCTCCAAGCACTGTCTGTTAGTATGCAAATGTTTTTTCCAGCCACGGCTGATCTGTTTAACAAGTCATTTCCTTGCTCCAGCAACAGTTTAAAATCAATGTTCCTATGACAAAAATTAATATGCCTCATTCTTGGCAGGTGGGGAGTCTGCTTGACAAGTGCCAATCAGGCACTTAAGTGGACAGCGGTGGGCCTTCCATAGGATCAAGGACTCCGTCGCCAGAAGTCCCGCCCTTCGAGAGCTGCCAACCAATCAGAGGCAAGCAGCTGCAGCACCACCGCAGAGTTGGTGGCTACTGCTGGAGGTGACCATCGTAGAGGCTAAGGACCGTTGCTGGAGTCAGGCCACATGTAGGTCAGGGAGGGAGGGATCTCGCAGGGTCGGGGTCGCAGGGGGTGTGGGGTTGGCAGCAAGGGCAGGGGTGTGGTCCTCAGCGGGCCCCCACTTCCCGATGACGGGAAGGCCTTTGCATGATGCAAAGGTGCCTTTGAATGAGGGACCCACCCCCGGATCTGGGGAGCAGCATGCACGGGTAATTGTGGCTGCAGCAGGAAGAGACCCTTATTTGGGGGTTATTTACCCAGTTAAGAGCCTCAATTGGCGGCAGGGGCAGGAAGGCCTTTGCATGATTCCTCTGCCCATTCTACAACATCAAAGGGGTGTGTCAGTGTGTGTGGGCTGGGGGAAGAGTCCCCAGATACTGGGGAGATTCCTTACTCTTTACCTTTGAAAAGCCAAGGTGAAACTGATACCATGTATAAATCCCTTTGAGGCCTTCTTAACCCTGTTCTACGAGAAGGTAAGTGACCGTGGAGGGAGTTGGGGTTAATTATCTTTCGCAAATACTATCTCAAATCATTCTTAGTTTCTCAACATGTTCTGACATTTGCACGGCCTGTGGGGGAGCTCCCTCTGCTGTCGCTTCCAACACCTGCAGGTCCTTATATATACCAAAAGAACTTTTGTTTATATAACGCCTTTCACAAACCTCAGGGATGACCCAGAGCACTTTACAGCCAATGGAGCACTTTTGAAGTGCTGTCACTGTCGTAATGTAGGAAACACGGCAGCCAAATTGTGCACAGCAAGCTCCCACAAAAAGCGATGTGATAACTGACCAGACAATCTGTTTTAATGATGTTGGTTGAGGGATAAATATTGGTCCAGGACACTGGGAGAGGACTCCTCTATTCTTCTTTGAATAGTGGCCATGGGATCTTTTACTTGCACCTGAGAATGCAGATGGGGCCTCAGTTTAATGACTCATCCGACTCTGCACCTCTGACAATGCAGCACTCCCTCAGTACTGCACTGGGAGTGTCAGCCTGGATTTTGTGCTCAAGCTCCAATGTGGGACTTGAACCCATGCCCTTCTGGTGCCGGAATGTTGCACAGCTGACTTTTGGTAAAGTCTCTGGCGCAAGGTAATTGGAGCAAATCTCACCAATGTCCCCCTCTTCATTCCGCCATGGGCAGCCGAGTTCTTCAATTCTGATAGGGGTATTAAATCAAAGGAACTTTTCAGAAAATGAAGGTATCCCAAATGAGGGATAACTGTGGGAGACAAAGAGCTGGAATCACTGGCAAACCCATTCCATTCCAATCATGTCACAATGGTGCAGATCTATGAGCTATTTGGGAAAGATGTATCAAGGAACAGGGAAAGGAGTAGGAGTCCATTAAAAGTGAAAGTAATCCCACTCAGCTTTATAACAGATACAATCAGATAAAATTAAGGACAAAATTGCCTTGATGTTCAAAAATAATCACTTGTCCACGTTAAAAGTGGCAGCTCAGGTCTTCAAATAATTTTTTTTGCCTACAAAGGATGGAGAGGGTGCAGAGGAGATTTACCAGTACAGTACCGGGGTTGAGAGACTTCAGTTATGTGGAGAGACTGGAGAATCTGGGATTGTTCTCCTTAGAGCAGAAAAGGTTAAGGGGAAATTTAATAGAGGTGTTCAACATTATGTGGAGTTTTGATAGAGTAAATAAGGAGACAGCAGTCTCAGTAACCAGAGGACACTGACTTAAAGCAGTTGGCAAAGGTACCAAAGGGAAATGAGAAATTTTTAACACAGCGAGATGTTGTGATCTGGAATGCGCTGCTTGAAAGGGTGGTGGGACTAAATGGATAGCTTTTTCAAAGAGCTGGCACACTTGCCCAAATGATGGAAGGGGAATATTTACCCGAGACCATTGCACTAGTATAGGCTACATACTGGGGCTTTTTGATACAATACTTCCAACATTTTGGGTTATTGTGTTTCCCCATCAATGCTCGATTGTCTGTTCTGCCACTAGGAGTTGGCAACCCTCCAGCATTGTCATGGTGTCTCCAGGAATTAAAGATACATTTTCAGCAATCCATAAAAAGAAAGACATAGGAGCATTAAAGAATGTATTTTTTATTTTATTTTTTGAACACTTTTGTTATGAGTCAGAAAAATATCGGCAATGAGAAGAGTGACCGTTTGATTGACAATCAAGATTCATCCAATTGAGTAATGAAACATCTGTTCGCTGTCCTATTGGCTATTGGAAGGTTGGACATCACAATGATGGGCATGTCGGACGACTAATTACGAGAGTCTGAGGGCGGGGCAGTTGGAGATCATGTGATGAAACCTCCAGGAATACAACCAACAAAAGTTAGCAACCTCCCTGTCACCCACATGATTTGTTGTTCTCATAATTTACTCCACTCTGTATCAAATTTTTGCCTTGTCAATGGTTTGTGTTTCTTACACTCTTCAATCAAAGCTTTCTGAATTGTGAAATTTACTCCATCTTTTGTTGTTTTGTAAGCATATAAAACAGTAACTGATTCTTCCACTCACAGTATACAGCTGCCATTACTCATAACTGGACACTGGTCAGTGCCATAAAATAAAAGTAAAATACTGCAGATGCTGGAGCTCTGGAACAAAAACAGAAAGTGCTGGAAATACTCAGCAGGTCTGGCAGCATCTGTGGAAAGAGAAGCAAAGTTAATGTTTCAGGTCGGTGACCTTTCATCAGAATTGGCAAACGTTAGAAATGTAATAGGGTTTAAGCAAGTGAAGCAGGGGTGGGGGGTAGAGAACAAGAGGGAAAGTGTGTGATAGGACAGAGGGCAGGAGAGATTAACCGACAAGGCCATGGGGCAAAGGCAAATGGAGTGTGCTAATGGTGTGATGGAAGACAAAGCATTAGTGCAGAGGGAATGTTTATGACAGAATAATTTATTTATTATTCTTTCGTGGGATGTGGGCATCGCTGGCCAGGCCAGCATTTATTGCCCATCTCTAATTGCCCTTGAGAATGTGGTGGTGAGCTGTTTTCTTGAACCGCTGCAGTCCATGTGGGGTAGGTGCACCCACAGTGCTAGCGGTTAGATACAACTGAGTGACTTGCTAGGCCATTTCAGAGGGCATGTAAGAGTTAACCACATTGCTGTGGGTCTGGAGTCACATGTAGGCCAGACCAGGTAAGGACAGCAGATTTCCTTCCCTAAAGGACATTAGTGAACCAGATGGGTTTTTACAACAATCGACAATGGTTTCATGGCCATCATTAGACTAGCTTTTAATTCCAGATTTATTAATTGAATTCAAATTCCACCTTCTGCTGTGGTGGGATTTGAACCCATGTCCCCAGAGCAATACATTGGGTCTCTGGGTTACTAGTCCAGTGACAATACCACTACGCCACCGCCTCCCCACATCTGTCCAAAAGCACAAACATGAAAAACCAAGTTTAAGGCAGGCATATGGTAAAAAAAAGAGATAAAACAAAATAAAATAAAATTATAATAAAAAGGGTCAATCATGCTCTGAAATTGTTGAATTCAATATTGAGTCCAGAAGGCTGTAGAGTGCCCAATCGGTAAATGAGGTGCTGTTCCTCGAGCTTGCATTGATGTTCACTGGAAAACTGCAGCTGGCCCAGGACAGAGATGTGAGCATGAGAGCAGGGGGGGTGAGTTGAAATGGCAGGCAACCGGAAGCTCAGGGGTCATGCTTGCGGACTGAGCGGAGATGTTCCACAAAGCGATAACCCAATCTGCGTTTGGTCTCCCGGTGCAGAGGCGAGCGCATTGTGAGCAGCGAATACAGTATACTAAATTGAAGGAGGTACAAGTAGATCGCTGATTCACCTGAAAGGAGTGTTTGAGGCCTTGGATGGTGAGGAAAGAGGAGGTAAAAGGGCAGGTATTACACCTCTTGTGATTGCACGGGAAGGTGCTATGGGAAGGGGACGAGGTGTTGGGGATAATCGAGGAGTAGACCAGGGTGTTGCAGAGGGAACGATCCCTTCGGAATGCTGACAGGGGAGGGGAGGCGAAGATGTGTCCGCAAGCATGACCCCGTGCGTCCAGTCACATGCCATTTCAACACATCATCCTGCTCCCATGCCCACATTTCTGTCCTTTGCCTGCTGCAGTGTTCCAGTGAACATCAACACTCTGTCTGCACTAATGTTTTGTCTTTCTCCACACCATTAGCACACTCCCTTTGCCTTTGCCCCATGACCTCTTTGTCAATTAATCTCTCCTGCCCTCTGCCCTATCATACACCTTCCCTTTTGTTCTCTTCCCCCCACCCCCGCTTCACTTGCTTTAAACCTATTACATTTCTAACCTTTGCCAGTTCTGGTGAAAGGTCACTGACCTGAAACATTAACTCTGCTTCACTCTTCACAGATGCTGCCAGACCTGCTGAGTATTTCAAGCACATTCTGTTTTTATTACTGGTCAGTGACAGTTGCTTTTCCTTGCTCTGTGCAAACCTTTTCTTGGAAACACATCTCTATGTAATGGTCAAACAGGCCAATGGAACTGTTCCCACAAATTGTGACATTTGAAATAAACAGGACATAACTACTATGAAATCAGATTTTCAAAGATTGCTGTTGAGTGTTTTTACTGAATGCTTTACGCCCAAGCCCTTTAAAATGCTTGCCTTTGTCTCCAAGGACTTATCAAATACTTACCCATTGTTTTGAAAACTAGCAGGAATGTTGAACTGCCTGATCACAGCTGTGACCTGCCAGCTGACAGCATGCAAGGCAGTCACGAGAAAGAGCTAGTGTCTGCAATTGTAAACTGGTTGAACACTTAGGGAATGTCTGCTGAAGAAACAATGGCGACTGTCAGTTGGGGAGCGTAATGAGTCACAAGGAGGCAGTCAATAGTGGCGTGAACTCTGGGAAATCTAACCACATTGTAAAAACTGACGAGCACGCTTGTTCATTGGCCCCTATCCTTTATCAAACTTTAACAAGTTGTCAGTCCTTGCATTCCCACCAGTGACTAATGCTCCAAAGAACTGCAAGCAGACTAATGTGGAAGAGGTCACCAGTCACATCTTGGAAGGAGCCAATGGCATAAAACCTTCAAACTTTGGTCATATCCTCTACATTGGCAAACATGGCCCCAGCTCTCAGACTGGGGCATTGGTTTCCAGCATTAACAGGTAGCAGAGCTCTGATAGTGCTTGAGAACTGAACTGAAGGCTCCTGCAGGATAACTCGTGAGACTGATTCCATCTGTACGCCCTGTCAGCGGGTTATCTTCAAGAGGGTCTAAAACATTTGCCTACCAAACAATTTCTGACATTTGCCCTTTAAGGTTCGACCTGCACCTTGAAAATTCTTATCCTTGTTTTCAAATTCCTCCATGGCCTCGCCCCTCCCTCTTCCAGTCCAACAAACTTCTGAGATACTCACGTTCCTCCAACTCTGACCTCTTGAACATCCCCAATTTTAATCGCTTCATCATTGGTTGCCGTGCCTTCAGCTGCCAGGGCCCTAAGCTCTGGAATTCCCTCCCTAAACCACTCTGCCTCTCTACATCTCTCTCTCCTCCTTTAAATCATTCGTTAAAATTTACCTCTTTGACCAAGCTGTTGGTCACTTGCCCATATATCTCCCGTTCGTAGCTCGGTGTCAAATTTTGTTGCTAACACTGCAGTGAAGCATCTGAGGATAGTTCACGATCATAAAGATGCTACATAAATGCAAGTTGTTGTTGCTTTTCAAAAATGTCAGAGTAGAAGCACATTGGATATTGGGTGGGTCTTCTTTTCGCAGCGTGTAGTGAGCTTCTGGAAAGTGTTGCTCGCTGGTACGGTGGGAGCTAAATCTCTTTATCCCTTCAAGAGGGAGCTGACCCACTTCCTGACTGAAGCAGAGATCACTTCTGGAGGAGGTAAGTATCCTGATCTCCTCCACTGGTGTCCATCTCCTGAGGGAGTCTGAGAGGAATTATCCAGAGACTTTCCTCCATTATTGGCCCTGGATTTTCCACTTTTTTTGCCACTCCCAGGAGATTAAATTGCTGAGGGGTGGTGTCGGTGGTGGGGGTTGTGGTTTGGAGTGCGGGCGATGGGTACAATGGGTCAAGAGGAAATATTGAGTCCTGATGCTCAGGCCATCCCAAAGAGCGGGGCAAGCTTGATAGACCAGCTGTTTTTTTTCTTGCTGTGAATTTTGCCCATTCGTGTGTTCTATTACGTAGGTGAACTCCTCATGATTCTATGACAGTGTATCCACTTTAGACAGGTGCACATTAGGATGGTTAAAATCATGACTTTAGAGGTGGGTGATGTCATCCTTATTCATGACCCTTGACCTCTCTGCAGTCATTGACCATGCCGTTCTCCCCCAATGCCGTTGCTCTGTTATCCAGCTCAGTGAGATTGTCCTCTCCTGGTTTCAATCTTATTTATCCATTCGTAACCAGCAAATGTGCAGCAACAGCTTCTCTTCCTGCCTGTGCACTATTATGTTAGGAGACCCTGGAGGATCTATCCTTGGCCCCCTCCTCTTTCTTATCTACACGCTGGCCCTCGGTGACACCATTCACAGAGAGGATGTCAACTTCCAAATGTACGCTGATGATATCCAACTCTACTCCTCCAACACCTCTCTCCATTCTTCCGCTGCCTCCATATTATCAGACTTGCTGGTGACATCCACACTGGAATGAACTGCATTTCCTCCAGTTAAACGCTGGGAACAACCAAAGCCATCATAAAGGACAAAAAGAAAGACTTGCATTTCTCTAGCGCTTTTCATGACCTCAGGATGTCCCGAAGTGCTTTAGAGCCAATGAAGTCTATTGAAGTGCAGGTGCTGTGGTAATATAGGAAACACAGCAGCCAAATTGTACACAGCAAGATCCCACAAACAGCAGTGTGATAATGACCAGATAATCTGTATTTTTTTTAGTGATGTTGGTTAAGGGGTAAATATTGGCCAGAACACCAGGGAGAACTCCCCTGCTCTTCTTTGAAATAGTGCCATGGGATCTTTTATGTCCACCTGAGAGGACATACAGGGCCTCTGTTTAATGTGCGACCTGAAACACAGCACCTCTGACAGTGCAGCACTCCCTCAGTGCTGATATTGGGAGTGTTTTTTTATTCATTCATGAGATAAAAAATAAAACTAAAGGCTCTGCATCTGAATGCACGTAGCATTCGAAACAAAACAGATGAACTGAGAGCGCAGATAGAAATAAATAAGTACGATAGCCATTACAGAGACATGGCTGCAGGATGACACAGATTGGGACGTGAATATTGAAGAGTACATGGCATTTAGGAAGAACAGGAAGACAGGAAAAGGTGGAGGGGTAGCTCTGTTAATTAATGATGGTAATAGTGCAATATAAAGGGATGACCTAAGTTCAGGAGACCAGGATGTAGAAGTAGTTTGGGTAGAGATGAGAAATCATAAAGGCAAGAAGTCACTTGTGGGAGTGGTGTACAGGCCACCTAACATTAACCACACTGTAGGATGGGGTATAAAGGAAGAAATAATGGCAGCTTGTCAGAAAGGTACAGAGATAATTATGGGGGATTTTAACCTACATATAGACTGGAAAAATCAGATGGGTAGAGGTAGCCTAGATGAGGAGTACATAGAATGTTTTCAGGATAATTCCTTGGAACAATATGTTCTGGAGCCAACCAGAGAGCAGACCTGGTATTGTGCAATGAGATAGAATTAATTAATTACCTCATAGTTAAGGCACCCCAGGTAGCAGCGATCATAATATGATTGAATTTTACATTCAGTTTGAGGGAAAGAAGAGTGGGTCCAAGGCTAGTATTTTAAACTTAAATAAGGGTAATTATGAGGGCATGAAAGCAAAGCTAGCTAAAATGAAGCGGAAAATTAGGTTAAGGGATAGGTCAATAGAGATACAGTGGCAGATATTTAAGGGGATATTTCAGTATACCCAGAATAGATACATTTCAACGAGAAAGAAAAATTCCAAGGGTGGGACCCACCATCTGTGTTTAACTAAAACAGTCAAAGACAGTATCAAACTTAAAGAAAAAGCTTATATTTGTGCAAAGGTGGGAGGCAGGTTGGAAGATTGGACAGAATATAAAAAACAGCAAAGATTGACTAAAAGATTGACAAGGAAGGTAAAACTAGAGTACGAGAGAAAGCTAGCTAAAAATATAAAGACAGATAGTAAGAGTTTCTATAGAGTCATAGAGTTATACAGCACAGAAGCAGGCCTTTCAGCCCATCATGTCTGTGCCAGCCATCAAGCACCAAACTAATCTAATCCCATTTTCCTGCACTTGGCCCATAGCCTTGTATGCTATGACGTTTCAAGTGCTCATCTAAATACTTCTTAAATGTTATGAGGGTTCCTGCCTCTACCACCTCTTCAGGCAGTGCGTTCCAGATTCCAACCACCCTCTGGGTGAAAGAATCTTTCCTCAAATCCCCTCTAAACCGCCTGCACCTTACCTTAAATCTATGCCCCCTGGTATTTGACCCTATTGACAAGGGAAAGAATTTCTTCCTATCTAATATATCAATGCCCCTCATAATTTTGTACACCTCAATCAGGTCCCTCCTCAGCCTTCTCTGCTCTAAGGAAAACAATCCCAGCCTTTTCAGTCTCTCTTCATAGTTGAAATGCTTCAGCCCAGGCAACATCCTGGTGAATCTCCTCTGCACCCTCTCCTGTGCAATCACATCCTTCCTATAGTGTGGTGCCCAGAACTGTACACAGTACTCCAGCTGTGGCCGAACTAATGTTTTATACAGCTCCATCATAACCTCCCTGCTCTTATATTCTATACCTCGGCTGATAAAGGCAAGTATCCCATATGCCTTCCTAACCACCTTATCTACCTGTGCTGCTACCTATGGACACGCACACCAAGATCTCTTTGATCTTCTGTACTTCTTAGGGTCCTATCATCCATTGTATATTCTCTTGCCTTGTTAGTCCTCCCATAATGCATCACCTCACACTTCTCAGGATTAAATTCCACTGCTCTGCCCATCTTACCAGCCCATCTATATCGTCCTATAGATATTTACAAAAGAAAAGTTAACAAAGTGAGTGTTGGTCCTATAGAAAGTGAGACCGGGGAATTAATAATGAATAGTAAGGAGATGACAGATGAATGGAACAGATATTTTGCATTGGTCTCCACTATTGAGGATACAAGTAACATCCCAGTATTAGCTGTAAGTCAGGAAATGGAAGGGAGGGAAGAATTCAAGAAAATTCCAATCACCAGGGAAGTGGTACTGAACAAATTGTTGGTACTGCGGGCTGACAAGACCCCGGGTTCTGATGGACCCCATCCTAGGGTGTTAAAAGAAGTGGCTAGTGAGATAGTTGAGGCTATACTTTTAATTTCCCAAAATTCCCTAGATTTGGGGAAGGCTCCGTTAGATTGGAAAATAGCGAATGTAACTCCTTTATCCAAAAAGGGAGGGAGACAGAAAGCAGGAAACCACAGGCCAGTTAGCTTAACATCTGTCTCAGGGAAAATGTTAGAAGCTATTATTAAAGACGTTATAGCAGAGCATTTAGAAAAATTCAAGGTAATCAGGCAGAGTCAACATGGATTTATGAAAGGGAAACCGTGTTTAACCAATGTGTTGGAGTTCTTTTCAGGGAGTTACATGTGCTGTGGATAAAGGGGAACCAGTGGATGTATTGTACTTAGATTTCCAGAAGGCATTTGATAAGGTGCCACATCAAAGGTTTTTGCAGAAAATAAAAGCTCATGGTGTAGGGGGTAACATGTTGGCATGAGTAGAAGATTGGCTATCTAACAGGAAACAGAGAGTCGGCATAAGTGGGTCATTTTCTGGTTCGCAAGATATAACGAGTGGTGTGCCACAGGGATCTGTGCTGGGGCCTCAACTTTTTACAATTTATATCAATGACTTAGATGAAGGGACCGAAGGTATGGTTGCTAAATTTGCTGATGACGCAAAGATAGGTAGGAAAGTAACCTGTGAAGAGGACATAAGGGGGCTACAAAGGGATATAGATAGGTTAAGTGAGTGGGCAAAGACCTGGCAAATGGAGTATAATGTGGGAAAGTGGGAAATTGTCCATTTTGGCAGGAAGAATAAAAAAGAAGCATATTATCTAAATGGTGAGAGATTGCAGAGCTCTGAGATGCAGAGGGATCTGGGTGTCCCAGTGCATGAATCACAAAAGGTTAGTATGCAGGTACAGCACGTAGCTAGGAAAGCTAATAGAATGTTATCGTTTATAGCGAGGGGAATTGAATACAAAAGTAGGGAGGTTCTGCTTCAGCAATTAAAGGCATTGGTGAGACAGCATCTGGAGTACTTATTTATGGAAGGATGTAAATGCATTGGAGGCAGTACAGAGAAGGTTTACTGGACTAATACCTGGAATGGACGGGCTGTCTTATGAGGAAAGATTCGACAAGCTAGGCTTGTATCCGCTGGAATTTAGAAGAGTAAGAGGCGACTGGATTGAAATATACCAGATCCTGAGGGGTCTTGACAGGGTGGATGTGGAAAGGATGTTTCCCCTTGTGGGAGAATCTAGAAAAGGGGTCACTGTTTTAAAAAAGGAGAAGGTGTAGATTGGACGAGGTCACAGAATTTG
Source organism: Heterodontus francisci (assembly GCF_036365525.1). Lineage (NCBI taxonomy): Eukaryota > Metazoa > Chordata > Chondrichthyes > Heterodontiformes > Heterodontidae > Heterodontus > Heterodontus francisci. The sequence goes on from NC_090388.1 coordinate 7,327,718, forward strand.
TTTTGTCTTTCAACACACCATTAACATATCTTTGCTCCATGACCTTCTGGTCATTTATTCTGTGACCTCGTCCTATCTACACCTTCTCCTTTGTTATCTCTTGCCCCACCCCCACTTTACTTAAAACCTTTTACATTTCTAATATCTGCCAGTTCTGAAGAAGGGTCACTGACCTGAAACGTTAACTCTACTTCTCTCTCCACAGATGCTGCCAGACCTGCTGAGTGTTTCCAGCATTTTTTGTTTTTATTATAGCAAATAAAGCAGATGAGCTGCGGGCACAGATAGACACATGGCAGTATGATATCATAGCTATTACAGAAAAATGACTTAAGGAGGGGTAGGAATGGCAGCTCAACATTCCTAGCTACAGAGTTTTCAGACTCGATAGGGAGGGGGATAAGAAAGGAAGGGGAGTAGCAATTTTGGTCAAGGAAACTATTACAGTTGTGAGGAGGGATGATATGTTGGAAGGTTCATCTAATGAGGCCATATGGATTGAGCTAAAGAACAAAAAAGGGGCAATCACACTGCTGGGAGTGTACTAAAGTCAGAGGGAGATAGAAGAGCAGATATGTAGGCAAATCTCTGAGAAGTGCAAGAACAATAGGGCAGTAATAGTAGAGGATTTTAATCACCCCAATATTAACTGGGATAGTTTTAGTGTGAAAGGAATTGAGGGAGCAGAATTCTTGCGGTACATTCAGGAGAACGTTTTTGCCCAGTATGTAGAAAATCCAACAAGAGAGGGAGCAGTTTTAGACTTAGTTTTAGGAAATGAAGATGGGCAGGTGGAAGGAGTGGCAGTGGGAGAGCATTTTGGTGATAGTGATCATCATTCAGTCAGTTTTAAAATAATTATGGAAAAGGACAAAGATAGAATAGGAGTTAGAGTTCTCAATTGGGGCAAGGCCAATTTTACTAAACTGAGGAGTGATTTAGAGAAAGTGGACTGGAAACAGCTACTTGAAGGTAAATCAGTGTCAGAACAGTGGGAGGCATTCAAAGGGGAGATTCAAGGGGTTCAGAGTAAACATGTTCCCACAAAGAAAAAGGCTGAAGCGGCCAAATCTAGAGCCCCAGGGATATCAAGGAGCTTACAGGGTAAGATAAGGCAGAAAAGGAAAGCTTATGTCCGACACCGAGAACTCAATACCACAGAAAGCCCAGAGGCATATAGAAAGTGCAGGGGTGAAATCAGAAAGGAAATTAGGAAAGCAAAGAGAGGGCATGAAAGAATATTGGTAAGCAAAATCAAGGTGAACCCAAAGATATTTTATCAATACATTAAGAGTAAGAGGATAACTAAGGAGAGAGTAGGGTCCATAAAAGACCAAAAAGGTAAATGAGGTGACCGGATCTGCTAACTACTGCAGCCTCAAAGGGAGCCTCAGAGCAGGGCAAGGATGGCATCACCAGTGGCTGTGAAGGTGATGGTGACCTTTTACCTATCTGGCTGCTTTCAAGCTGGAGCAGGCGACATTTCCAATATCTCCCAGTTTGCCATCCACTGTTACATACAAGAGGTCACTGAGGCTCTGTATGCAAAGAGAGATGAATACATTTCAGATTAGAGATGCAGGTGGAGCGAGCACATGGCTTCGTGAGGGTTGCAAGCTTCCCCATGGTGCAGGGTGCCATTGACTGCATGCACGTCACTTCGCAGGTGCACATGTCAGTTCTGAGATATACCACAACTGAATGGGATTCCACTTCCTCAAAACCCAGTTGGTGTACCACCATACACAACATAACCCACAGGTTGATTCCTGATATCCTGGCAGCAGTCCTGACACCTTCATTCTATGGCAGTCCGCTGTACCATCTGCATTTCACCATGACAAACCAAAGGGTGGCTACTTGACGACAAGGGCTATCTATTGGCCACCTGGCTCATAGCTCCAAGGCACAACCCACACACACGTGGGCAGTATGCATGTAACGAAACCCATGCTGCCAAACAAAATGTGACAAAGCAGATGATTGGTTTTCTTAAGAAATGCTTCCACTGCCTCCACCGTGCTGCAGGAGCCCTGCAGTACTCAGCAGAGCACCTGCCAAGATTCACGGTGGTCTGCAGCATGCTGCACAACCTCGCCATCATGAGGACACAACCCTTGCCATCAGCTATCTGGTGACCTCCAAGTGATCGGTGGTGGGGGGTGGGGGCGGGGTGGCCTGAGGGCAAAGAGTGGACAGTAGTTCGCCAATTAGTGGTGCTGCAGAGGTCCCAGAGAGAAATATTAAGAATGGCCCATGAGACTACAGTGGCTGTACATGTCAGTATATGAAAAACCAAAGCCCGCATAAGACAGCAGTTTGACCTGCCAAAACTCCATAAAGATGTCGTGGAGTACTGTAGGAGTTGCCACATGTGCCAGGTTGAGGAGAAGTCCCAACCTATAGTGATATCTCTACCCCTCATTGCTGTATCGGTTTTTGAGAAATTCTCCAGCAGAGGGCTGGTGAATTGTGAGGGACCCCTGCCGAGAACAAAAAGGGACAGACAGGCACAGGGCTGGCAAAAGGTTAGAGAGGCAAGGGGAAAAAGGGACAAGGAGGACAGGTTACAGGAGTCCGGTGGGATTCCCAAATAAAAACCCCTACTGTCCGGTCAGCCAACCCCGAAATGTTTGGAAAATTAGACCCCACATCCTCCTATGTAAATGCAGACATCAGAAGTACCCCACTAGGGTTGCTAACAGTATTTACAGAAACCTGCAGTGACAAAGAATGTCCTCAGAGGGCAGAGAAACCATGAGGGTGTTGCCTCACCTAGGCGAAGGGCCACAAAGGAGTGCAGTAGAATCTGGACAAATACCTGCAAGCAGGAATGTCCCAGAGGACAAAGGGAAGATTAGCAAAGAAGCCACCCCCACAGTCAGGAGAAAGGAAACCAATCATCCCCTAAAGTGAAAAGCACTTGCATGACTTATCAAAGCAATGAAAGAGAGATCAGAGTGGATCCACCCATTACCAACTCCCATGATCAGAACTCCAAACTGGGGCTAATTAAATCTAACCCTCCCACTGAAGACTCCAACAGGAACAAAGGCATCCTTGACAATCATGGAAATGTGCGAACAGCAAACCTCCCCAAAAAATCACATGTTTATTGGGATGCCCATTCCCAATGTATTTCAGGCTGATAGTGAAGAAACTTTAAACCCCTCAGGCAACACATAACTATCTCGGGCCCACATCAAGGGAAAAGGGCAGTGTAAAGCAGCACTGCTACAAAGGAAAGGCAGGCTGTAACAATGTTAAGATTTCTGCATGAATGAAAATGAATGAGAGAAATACATGTGTGTTTTCTTGTAGTTTCTCTTCTTTCTATTTTATAATGAAATGCTCCCTGAATGTCACATTTCATTTGCCCAGATTTGGAGGTGTGACGAAAACCACACCTGCCAAATGGAAACATATTAATTTTGTCATATGCAACATTATTTGAACATTGAAAATAACTTGTTTAAAAAGCCCACAGAACAGTGGCTGAAAACATGGCTGAATATTTGCATTCTGAGAGACAGTTGCACAGAGAGATGATGGAAGTGCTCCCTGAGTCAATTAGCCAGATGGGTTTTGTCAATAGTGATGATCAAAAGACATTGAGAGTCATTGTGTAAGAGCCAGCATTCCACCAATCACCACCCACCCCGCCCCCCCCCCACCCCCACCGCACCCTCCACCCCAACTGAGTGTGTCTAGTAAACTTTGAAGAATCAACAAAGCTCGTAAGCGATGCTGTCTCAAACAAAGAGCTAGTTACATGACTAACCTGCTGGCCAACCTGGAAATTGATTGAATTGTGCTCACAGTAATGTTTTGAGACAGACTGCAACTTTGAAGACCAAAGAAAAGCAAGGTGTCTTTCTCTCTCTGTCTCTCTCTCAAGCAAAGTTTCAGGGACCCATGGTAGTAACTTAAGCCTCAAGACAGAAGACCCCTGCAGCCTTCTGGCACGAGCATAATAAGTTTGAAAGTGTGCACTGGGTCCCAATGTGAAGTGCAAGACTTAACTTCGCTCAGAGATTTTACATCCAACCCAAAAACAGTAACTGAATTCCATCTAGTACTTCAAATCTTCCCCCTTTAATTATTTCTCCTCCTCTGTATCTATCTGTGTGTTACTCATAGTCAAAATATCCCTAAACCAACTGCTCAAAAGCATGAAAGGATTCAAATGCCTCTTGGCATTTCTTCACGGACGAAGATTTTGGGAAGTTTGTCGACATCAGTTGCAGGCCCGCTGGTGGCTAGTCAGGCCTAACCGTGACCAGCAGATTCTCCCACAGGAGGTACAAATGAAGGTGTAGTCACTGGTGGGGGGCAATTGGATCTATCCTTCTCCTCCTTTTCTCTTTCATGCTGGTTCTTCACTCAGTCTCAAATGTGGCTGTAGCCCTCCTGATGTAGCATCTCCAGGCAGCATGATCTATGGCCTGTGCTTCCCACTGGTGATGGTCGATGTGGCACATAGAGAGGGACTTCTTCAGGGAGTCCTTGAAACATTTGCATGGGGCCCCTCTGTTCCTTTCACTCGTGGTCAGCTTTCCATACAACATGATCTTGGGCAGGCGACTGTCGTCCATCCGGGCAACTTGACCCACCCAACGCAGTTGGCTTTGCAGGAGGATGGCCTCGATGCTGGTGATGTTGGCTGTTTCCAGGACTTCAATGTTTGTGATATGGTCCTGCCAGTGGATCTTGAGGATGCTGCGGAGGCAGCGCTGATGGAAGCACTCTAGAAGGCGTATATGACAGCGGTATTGGACCCATGACTCAGCGCCATACAGAAGGGTGGTGAGGACTATGGCTTCGTACACATTGAGTTTGGTCTGTGCTCTGAGGCTGTGGTTGCTCCACACTCGTTTGTAGAGTCTGTCGAATGTACTGTTTGCTTCTGAGAGCCTATTGCCCACTTCCTTGTCTATGGTGGCATCAAACAAGATGATGCTCCCCAAATAAGTAAATTGCTTGATAGCATTCAGCTCGGTTCCCTCGATGACAATGCTTGGTGGTCTATATTCTTCTTGGGGTGCAGGCTGATGCAGGACTTCAGTTTTCTTTAAACTGATTTTTAGTTCGAAGAGTTGTGCTGCCTTGGAAAAATGTGTTGTTATACGTTGCAGGTCTGAGTGACTGTGGGCCAGGAGAGCACAGTCATCGGCGAAAAGAAGTTCATGGATGAGTTTTTCTTGTGTCTTTGTGTGAGCCTGAAGATGCTCGAGGTTGAAAAGACCTCCATCAGTCCGGAAGCGTATGTAAACTCCCTCCTTAAGGTCTTCCATTGCCTGTTGCAGCATCATGCTGGAAAAGATGGGAATATGGTCGGGGCCAGCAAACATCCCTGCTTCACACCATTGGAGATTTGGAAGGGACTCGAGAGGTCACTGTTTTGCTTGGCTTGTCTGTACTGATTTTCATGAAACTACTTCACCATGGCCAGGAACCTGGGTGGGCATCCAGGTTTTTCAAGGATTTTCCAAAGTCCATCTCTGCTCACGGTGTCGAATGCCTTGGTGACGTCTCTGTTTTGCTCACAACACTTCTCTTGTAATTGTCTGAGTGCAAATACCATATCTGTGGTGCCTCTGTTTGCTCTGAAACCACACTGGTGCTCTGGGAGGTTTTCTTCCGCAATGGTAGGCACAAGTATTCTAGCCAGGATCTTCCCAGCAATTGAAAGGAGGGTGATCTGATTTTTCTCCTTTGTTTTTGTACAAGGTGATGATAACGGCAGCACGAAGATCCCGTGGAATCCTGCCCTGTTCCCAGCAGGCCGTGAAGCATTCATGGAGCTTGGTGTACAGGGCAGGGTCACCATGCTTTAAGGTTTCGTGTGGAATTCCATTGGCTCTGGAAGCTTTGTTGAGCTTCACCTGGTTGATGGCGGTCACAGTTTCCTCCAGAGTTGGGCTGTCATCCAGTTCTTCTTTGATGGACTGTTGTTGGATGTGATTGATGGCAGTATCATGCACTGTGCACTTGGTGCTGAAGGGAGTTTCAAAGTGCTCCGACCAGCGATCCAGGACTGACTCCTTGTCGGTTTGTAGGGTTTTGCCATCGGCGCTCCTCAGGGGGTTTTGGGTTTGACGTGCTGGTCCATAGACAGATTTTAGTGCTTCATAGAAACTTCTTATGTCGCCAGTATCAGCGTACAGTTGAGTTTTTTCCGCAAGTGCAATCCACCAGTCATTTTGGATGTTTCTCAGTTTACACTGAAGGGTGCTGCGTGCTTGACGGTCGGCTGTCTTTTTCTCCCGGCTGGTCGGCTGAGCCGGGTGAACCTGATGAACTGACCTTTTTATTTTTAGTAGATCTTGAATTTCCTTGTCATTTTTATCAAACCAGTCCCTATTCTTGTTGCTGGGTCCGATGACATCATTGGAAGTATCCAGTACTGCAGCTTTGATGCATTCCCAGAGTTCTTCTGGAGTGGAATCAGCAGTGAGATCAGGATGTTCCAGTCTAGTCTGTAAGGTTGCTTGATATCTATCTCTGCACGATGAGGTTTGCAGATTGCTGACTCAAAATTTCTTTGGTGGGTTGTCTCTAGGCTTGTTCCTGGGCTTAGGCTTGAAGTGGAAGTTCAGCTTTGAACGAATGAGCCAGTGGTCTGTATGACAGTCAGCACTGGGCATGACGCTAGTATGCAGGACGTCCTTTAGGTCACACTGGCGCACCAAGATGTAATCTATCGGGTGCCAGTGTTAAGAGCAGGGATGCATCCATGTGGTCTTGAAGCAATCTTTTTGTTGAAAGAAGGTGTTGGTTATGGACAGCTGCTTTTCTACACAGAGTTCCACGAGTAAACATCCATTTTCATTACAGTTTCCAACTCCATGGTTTCCGAGCACTCCCTTCCATGCCAGGCTGTCACGGCCCACTCTGGCGTTGAAATCGCCAAGGATGACAATTTTGTCCTTGGGAGGGTCATTCTGGATGAGTTCACGGAGATCTGTGTAGAACTTATCTTTGTTAGCTGGGTTAGCCTTCAGGGTTGGAGCATAAACGCTGATGAGAATTACATGCTGCTGGTCTTGGAGGGGCAGGCACAGGGACATGATGCGTTTGGAAAGGCCAATTGGCAGGCTTGAAAGTTCAGTGGTGATAGTCTTCACCATGAAGCCGACACCAAAGAGGTATTGTTCACCTTGAGGTCTACCTGACCAATAGAGGGCGCAGCCAGCGTTGTGTTCTGTTAGTCTGCCTTGCTCCGAGAAGCGGACCTCACTCAGGGCAGCAATATCAATGTCTAGTCTGGCTAGCTCATTGGCCACCAGGGCTGAGCCTTTGGGGGCGGCTGTTGTCACCAGAGTCGAGCATTGTTCTCACGTTCCAGCAGGCAAGTTTCAGAATTTTTCTTCTTTTCCTACCTTTTGAAGCGAGGTTAGGAGTTCGCGCTTGCTTCTCTGTCATAGTTTGACCGCATTAAGAGATGCCCATTGACCGCGGCAAGCCAACTGGGTGGTGGGGAGGCGAGCATTTGTTCAGGCCATCTTTTCTAGGGCCCTCTCCAATATCGGAGCAAGCAGTGCTGTCCTTCCGAAAGGATGCTTGGTCGCTCAGGGTGCTACCGGGTGATGATTTTGTCTCGGGGTCATCATCAAAATGAACAATATCCTGAGCCGCCTGCATGCAGGATTGGAACTGCGGCTGCCAGTGCCATCTTGCACCTGCCCTTTTCACCCATTTCCCGTCGCTACAGGACTTACTTGTTGAGTTATAATTGGGGTGGGTGGATTTCCTTCCTGCCTGTGCAGTGGTGCTTTAAGGTGGAGTACAGTTTGCACTGACTGACCCCACCCTTTAAGTCTGGAGCTCACCTATCATGGCCCAGTGAACTGGGATGGCAGCAGCGAGGTCTCCAAACCGTAGGTTTTGATTCAGAGTTTCCCTCTCCTGGGTGGGTTGCCGAGCAAGGCTTGAAGGGACCCTCCTTCCCTTGCTATTTTATCCAAAGCTGGTATACCAACAATCGTAGCCCATGCAATATGGCGTGGTACATCTTTGGTGCAGAACAGGGCAGCACAGTGGCGCAGTGGTTAGCACTGCAGCCTCACAGCTCCAGTGACCTGGGTTCGGTTCTGGGTACTGCCTGTGCGGATTTTGCAAGTTCTCCCTGTGACCGTGTGGGTTTCCGCCGGGTGCTCTGGTTTCCTCCCACAGCCAAAGACTTGCAGGTTATTAGGTAAATTGGCCATTGTAAATTTCCCCTAGTGTAGGTAGGTGGTAGGAGAATGGTGGGGATGTGGTAGGGAATATGGGGTTAATGTAGCATTAGTATAAAATGGATGGTTGTTGGTCGGCACAGACTCGGTGGGCCGAAGGGCCTGTTTCAGTGCTGTATCTCTAAATAAATTTTAAAAAACTAAGTAAAAATAAATGATGGTCACTTGAGCCACTTCCGCCCTGGCTGTTACCTTTATCAAGAAAGACATCTGCCCAGGTGGTGTCATGTTCATCATTTCTCCCCTCGCTATGTTTCGCCCGTCAGCTGAGACGGTGTACCGGGGTGTGGCACTTGGAGCCAGCAGTGAGAGCTGGGTGTCGATGATTTCTAGTGCATCCTACGAAATTGGATGCAGCTGACTGAAAATACAAAGGTACTACGTCAGTCTGAAAACTCCATACACACAGTAAAACTATATTAATAATCTACCAATTAGGAACTAATCTTGTAAAGCATTTACGATGTTAGCTTTCCATTTTGAGAGCTGACTCCCACTCTGAAATCATTCTGATATTTAGGGCTTGTATCTAACATTCACTGGGGATATATTGCATTTTGCTATGAGTCACAGGGCCAACAGGAAGTTGTCTGTTCTGCTGAACTTTCGTGAAATAGCAGTGTGCCAGTCTCTTTGGACTGATTACGTTCTGCATCAAAACAGTGCAGGGTGAAACTTTTTGCGAAAAAGATTGTCAGAATGGTGAAGGTTCAGGCAAGATGCATCAAATACTGTCTCATCATACTCAATCTGCTATTTTCAGTAAGTTGGACTTTGTTTATTCATTGTTCTATCTGCTTGCCAGTTAAATTGCTTTTTAATGATACAAATTTTAACAATTTCTAATTTGAATATTGGCTACAATTAGGTCATTGTTGATCCTGGGCTGTATTTTAAGTGTTGGGGATTTTTTTTTTGTTGCTTTTGTTTATTGTATGGTTAATTATATACCAATGTCTATTTCTTTTTATCAAGTTTCCAAACAAGTATGTATCTTGATCATGAACAAGTATGTTTCGTAAAAGCAATTTTTTTGTGTCTTAAAATGGGGATGAAAACAATACCCAATAAGATCTCTCCTTGTTATGGCTGATGCAGATATAGAGCAACAACTATTATTTTACATTTGGTGGTTAAGCCACCAATTGTGTCAAGGGTAACAGAGAGTATCACTGTGATGCCTCCTTCGTATTTGTGAATCGGGAACTGAGTTGTTACAATTTCCATGATCTGTTCTGGGTGATCACAGTTGCACACTAGAGTTTTTAATTCTCCATTTGTGCATCAGATAACCAGATCTGCTATAGTTTGTGCAGATGCAGTTTAGGGTTTACGGAACAATAGCACGGTTACAGCACATAAGGGAGCCATTCGGCTCGTTGTGTCCATGCTGGCTCTCTGCAACAACAATTCATCTAATCCTACGACCCTGCCTTTTCCCCTGAAAACTTTTTCTCTTCAGACAATTATCCAATTCCCTTTTGAAAGCCACGATTGAATCTGCCTCCACCACGCTCTCAGGCAGTGCATTCCAGATCCCAACCACTCGCTGCATAAAAAAAAGTTTTTCCTCATGTCGCCTCTGGTTCTTCCACCAATCATCTTAAATCTGTGCCCTCTGATTCTCAGCCTTTCTGCCAATGGGAACAGATCCTCCCGATCTTCTTTGTCCAGACCCCTCATGATTTTGAACACCTCGAACAAATCTCCTCTCAACCTTCCCTTCTCTAAGGTGAACAGCCCCAGCTTCTCCAATCTATCCCTGGAACCATTCTCAGCCTTCCTAAAGTGCGGTGCCCAGAGATGGACACAATACTCTAATTCAGGCCGAACCAGTGTTTTATGAAGGTTTATCATAACTTCCCTGCTTTTGCACTTTATTCTTCTATTTATAAGGCCCAGAATCCTAACTGCCACATTAATGATTCTCTCAACCTACCCTGCCACCTTTAATGATTTGTGCACATACACCCCCCAGGTCCCTGTAATGTAATGTAGTGGTGACTTCACCTTTAAGTAACTTCACCTTTAAGAGACCAGGCCATTGATGATGACATCATCAGGTATATATATAAAGAGGAGACACTATTTGGAGAGACACATTCAGCATGTGGATGGCAAAGAGCACATACTGACCAGCGAGGAAAAGACCTTTACTTGAGATCATGCAATATATATACGTAAGACAATAAATAGTGTTTGTGTTGAATCCAAATATAAAGCCTTTATCTTATCCTTTAATGAAGACTTAAAGAACACAGTACAACACCACACATTTCTGGTGACGTGTAGAAAATAGAAAAGAAAGGCATAGAAGGATGCAAGGACAGAAAACACAGGGAGAGAAAGTGAAGAGAAAACCAGGACTGTATCAGAGAGAAAACATGGACTGGAATACAGAAAAAAAAATGTTTTGTTCCAGATTTATGCTAAATCACTCACCATGTGTCTGCAACAACTGAAAGTCTTTCCAGCCTTTACAGAGACAGGCAGCAACCCAGGGACACAGTGTAGTAAATGGCTAGCACGATTCAAACACCTAACAGTGGCACTTGATAGCAAAACACCCCAAAGAAATAGAGCACTACTCCTACGCAATGCTGGACCAAACGTTGACAATATCTTCGATACACTCACTGACACTGGAACCGACGATGATTATGACAAAGCGAAGAATGCTCTAACAAGATATTTTCAACCAAAAAGCATATCCTCACTACAAAATCAATGTCTTCAGGCAAGCAAAACAAGATAAATGCAAGATCATTGACTACTGTGTAATGAAACTCAGAAGTCTGAGCCAGAATTGCAACTTCACAGACGTGGACAAAGAAATTATCTCTCAGATCATTATGACCTGCCAATCACCAAGACTAAGAAGGCAAGCTCTGAGAGAGGGCGAATCGTTAAACATGCAAAGGTTACTAGATATTGGCAGAATCCTGGAAGCTTGTGAAAGACAAGCCAAAGTCTTAGAAGGGAAAGAGGCAAATAAAATAAAATTTTAAAAAAATTGGGCCTGGCGGAAAACCCCGAATCGGTCCGAAGTTCAGAAACAACCGTTCCCACTCTCATGCACCTGTCAGCTGCTCTGCTCAGCTTTCCTGCTATCTGCAACTGTCAGAGAGAGAGAAAGAGCAACAGAGAAAGGGGGGTGGGGGAGGAACAGAGAGAGAGGGGAGAGAGAGAGGGGGGGGGGTGGGGGGACAGAGAGGGGGGGCTACAGAGAGTAAGGAAGACCACAGGAGGAATATCACATGGAGGAAGCAACACAGAGAGAAGTGAACACAGAAAGGGGGGAACAGAGAGAGAGATGGATAGACAGAGAGAGGGAGAGAGACTGATCAAGATCACTCCTTACAGATGGACATCTATCCTGAGTACTCCGTGTCTTGAATACAAGTGTACGGGCAAACATGACTACTTGTGCAAGCAAAACAATGCCAGGTATCTCACTAAATCATAGTGACGAGAAATTGTCAATAAACTAATCTTCTCATTTAAAGCTTCTTCACAAAAATGCACATTTGTTGTTGTTTTGATTAATAGTAAGATACATTTTTAATACCTTTATCTTTCTGAAATTGTCTCACCGGCCCCCCTATGTAAGACAAAAATTGTAATGTGCCCCCCACACAAAAACGTTGGACAATCCTGCTCTAAATCTACAGGACAAGTATGAATTTGCATGGACATGAAACAGGCTAACAAAGCGATAAAACAAGAAAGGCACCCAATGCCAATACTAGATGAGATAATTGAAGACGTGAATGGGTCAACAATCTTCAGTAGCCTAGACATTGACTATCTAAATTACATATGTGGTCATGCTGCGCCTAAGGCCATGATGTTTGGAAACGCCCTGATGTGAAAGTATACCAATCATGCAAGGATGAGTTTACAATGCATGACAGACTCATACTCAGAGGCAACAGACTTGTCCTCCGTACATCTTTAAGGAGAAAAGCAATTGAGATCACATATGCAACGCTTCAAGGGATCATAATGTCGAAAGCCTTCTGTGAGAGAAAATATGGTTTCCTGGAATTGACAAAATGGTAAAGTAGTAAGAGAATGCATACCATGCCAAGCAGCCATGAATGAAGGTACAGAGAAGCCTGAACCACCTAGGATGACACCCTTGCCCAAGAGTGAATCTGTGGAATTCTCCACCACAGAAGGCAGTGGAGGTCAAGTCATTAAATATATTCAAGAAGGAGATAGATATATTTCTTAATGCCAAAGGGATCAAGGGATATGGGGAGAAAGTAGGAACAGGGTACTGAATTAGATGATCAGCCATGATCTTTTTTGAACGGCCCCGAAGGGCCAAATAGCCTACTCCTGCTTCTATTTTCTATGTTTCTATGACGCCCTGGAAGGAAGTGTCAGCTGATGTTTTAGGACCTTGTCCCTCTGTTGAATACATTTTAGTCACAATAGATGACTACAGCAGGTATCCAGAGGTAGAAATAGTGACATCGACATCTGCAAGAGCAACTCTACCCAAATTTGATGCTGTCTTCACGAGACAAGGGATACTAGATACAGTAAGAACAGACAATGTGGCCCACCATTTAACAGTCATGAATTCGCCGAACTTGCTAACCATTTAGGATTCACCCATTGAAGAATTGTACCCTTATGGCTGAGAGCGAATGGAAACGTAGAAAGTTTTAATTGCTGAAGGAAAGAGCTGGAAACGACAACTCTTTAAATTTTTAAAGGAAAACCCCTCATTTGACCACAAATATATCACCAAGCTTCGCTGTAAACTGAAGGCAGATAAAGTGTGAACTGCCACAATTCACACTGACTCAACCCTACACACACTCATTGAAGGATAGAGACAATAGTCAAAAACAGAAGATAAAGACACATGCAGACCAACTGGATGCACACAAAAGATAGCGAGACAAAAGAGGGAGACAAAGTCCTGGTTCGGCAAGAGAAAAAATTAAAATCAAAAATTATTTCGCCATTTGACCCAAGTGTATTCATGGTAGTTCAGAGAAAAGGAAACATGATCATAGCAAAAAGAGGAAACTACATTGTGAAGAGAGATGTAACCTTCTTCAAAAGAGTCAATGCTAAAACAATTCCAGAAGGAAGTGACAAAGACGACTTCAATGACTTCACGCCTGCGATACCTCAAGAAGCAACACAGCCAAATTAATCGATACTACACGATCCATTTTGACCTAATTACCTGTCTGATTTAAAGATTATGTCATGCATTGATGATGAAGGGAGACAGGTGGAAAAAAAGTCTGATATTGAGGGTGATGTGCCTGAAACTTCTCCCCTCCCAGTTTTCAAACTTCAGTCCAACTGAGTTGTGTTCAATATAATTTTGCATGATTAAGCAGCTAGAGAGTAATTGTTAGTTTTTTAAAGAAAAGAGGCAACTTTAAATTTAAAAGAAGTGGGTAATGTAATATAGTGTGGTGGCAACTTCACCTTTAAGAGACCAGGCCACTGATGCAACTGATGACAACATTAGACATGTACAAGGCGGAGACACCATTTTGATAGATATACTCAGCACATGGCTTGCAAAGAGCATACACAGACCAGTGAGGAAAAGACCACGACCTGAGATCATGCAATGTAGATCAGTGAGACAATAAATAGTGTTTGTGTTGAATCTAAATATAAAGTCTGCAGTTATCACTTAATTAAGAGTTAAATAACACAGCACAACACTTTGGTCCCTTAGCTCCTGCAACCCCTTTAGAATTGTACCCTTTAATTTATATTGCCTCTCCTCGTACTTCCTACCAAACTGTATCACTTTACACATCTCTGCATTAAATTTCATCTGCCACGTGTCTGCCTATTACACCAGTCTGCAACTTGGTGTTGCAGTCTATCACTATCTTCCTCACAGTTCCAAGTTTTGTATCATCCACACATTTTGAAATTGTGTCCTGTACACCCCAGTCTAGGTCATTAATATAGATCAAGAAAAGTAATGGTCCTAATAAGATCCCTGGGGAACCCCACTATATGCATTCCTGGAGTCTGAAAAATAACTGTTCACCTTGTCTGTCCGTTTCCTGTCACTCACCCAACTTCATATCCATGCTGCCACTGTCCCTTTTATTCCATGGGCTTTAACTTTAACTATGTTGCCCAGGAACTTCACAGAAGAGAGAAGCTAGGTGTCTTCTGTGTCAGATCTTTGACAACTTTTTTTTGTGTGACTTCTTGAGAACTCCATTTGGTTTTTGAAGCTTCAGCGGGATTGAAGTTGCAATATCAAAGGTTACGTTCGTGGGTCCAAAAGGGCTGATGTGGATGCAAGTGGTTTTCAGGGAAGTTACTGAGGCCCTGGTGGATGGGGAGATGTTCATTTTCCTCGATTCGCTGGACTTCCCAGAAGTTTGTGACATCGCAGTGAATGAATGAGTGAGTGGTGTGCAACAGCATGGACAGCCAGGCTCGCTGGGTAGACTTGAGGGTTCCAGTGATACACCACATTTCAGTTGTTATAGCCCGGTGAGAAAGGGGTCTAGGGTTCTCTCTCAGACTTTACCTGGTCTTACCGCAACAGGGTTTAATTTTAAACACCGGGCTGAGTTTTACACCGCCCCAGTGGGTCGGTTGGTGGGGGGGGGCGGTGTAAAATTGAGCGGAGGGCTCTGGGAGGCCTACCCGCCCCGCTCCCACCTCTGGTCAATTTTACTGTGGTCGGGTGGGGTGGGGGGGAAATGGCCCGCCCGAGGCCAATCAAGGCCCTTAAGTGGCCACTTATGGCAGTCAGGGTGCCCAATTGAGGGCCGCCCCTGCCTCCCAACCCAACCCCGGGACCCAAGACACCTCCCTCCCCCCAAACGACCACTCTAGCCTCACCAGGGAAGGACCAATCTGCCTGGTGAGGCATGCCCAACTTACCTGAGGTCCTGGCTCCATGATGTCGGCTGGGCTGCAGTCCCAGCAGTGGCCACCGCTCCCAGTGGCGCTGCTTGGACTAAGAGCTGCCGGCCCACTGATTGACCGGCAGCTCACTGAGGTGGGACTTCCTCCCTCAAGCGGGTGGAGGTCCTGCCTCGGGACAATTAAAGCCTAGGGACCCATAATATATGGGACGTATCCCTGGACTAGGCGGAAGCAGCTTTTATGTCAGTGGTGAATTCCTGTTCGCCTAAGGTAAAATCCAGCCCACTATCTTTTTAGCTCTCCCTTAGTGAATCCTTGTTCACAAACTTCCAATTATAAGGCAAAGAAACTTAGCCAAACAGGTGTTCTTAGGTTTAAAGAAAAAAGGTTGAACTTTATTAAACTTAAACTCTAATTTGGTTAACGCCTACAGATACGCGACACATCCATGCTAGCTTGCATACACGATACACACATGCAGATAGAGACAAAAAAGAGCAGAAGAAATACAGTGGAAAAGTTTGAGGCAATATCTGCAGATGGTTTTGGTTACTGTTTGAGCTCACTGTAGAGTCCTTGATTGTAGGAAGGTCTTGCTTTTCGTTGGAGCCCAGTATCCTTCTGAAACCTTGTTCAGTGTAGGAGACTTTTCTCTCTTAGACGTTCACGTCTCTTCAGTGGGTCCAGAGGCTGGTGAGAAAGAGATGGAGCGCACAGGAGAGGTCTTCTTACTCCAGGAGCAAACTGCAGTTTCTCAGTTCAAACTCTTTGTACAATCCAGAAAAACCCAGGTCACCATGCAGATTAGTCAAGTGACTAGCTGGGCTGACCACATCTGTTTGTGGATTCTCTGGTCTTAGCCGACCCTGGAATGTCTCTTCTTACACACAATACCTGGTGCACAAAGTCCATTGTGAGTTAAATTGGAGCAGGGAATAGCCCCTTTGTCCCTCTAAGCATTATCTGGTAGTATGCAAATGTTTTTTTCCAGCCATGGCTGATCTGTTTAACCAGTCATTTCCTCGCTCCAGCAACAGTTTCAAATCAATATGACAAAATTAATATGCCTCATTCCTGGCAGGTGGGCGGTCTGCATGATACAGTGTTCATTTGGACCATTAGCCTTTTTAATTACTTTTTTGTACCTGTCCACTAGCTTTTGGTAATTTCTGTTCTTGGATTCCTAAATCACTCTGCCCCTTCAGTTCCTAGTTGCTCTCCATGTAGAAAGGATCAATACACCAAGATGTTAGCAGTTGCTTTATTACTGTGTTATTGTATTAACGATGAGTATCAAAATGCAACATAGAAACGAAGGGGACAAAGTTCTATAATATTCCCCTGATGGTCTTCCGTAACTTTGGGAAAAATTATGGAAACCCTATACATACAGCATGTACTAGGCCACACTGTTTTACTGAGATGTCCATGAATTTTCCTCTGAATTTCTGGTAGATGATCAGAAGGATTGAGGTGGATATTCATGCCCAAAGAGCTATAAATTAGTTTTCTTCTGTGTCTCTTTCCTTCCTTTCTATTCCTCTCCCTTTGTGTTTTCATGATTCTCCATTCTGCCCTGTACTTTCTATTATTTTTTAATTACTTTGTTTAAACTTACCTGTTTCCCATTGCCTTGACCAACGCATCATTCACATCACTTATTGTGCACCTCTGATTGGTCAAAAACTGGCTTCAAGGTCAATGTTTTCAGCCAATCAGCAGACTTATTTATAAATGACCTGAGCATATCAACAGAGGGACAATTATTTTATCTGCTTTTAGCAGGCAACTTGGCTGAGTGCAGGAACTAAAAATGTTTTGCTCTCAGGTTGTGGGCGTCACCAACAAGATTAGCGTTTACTGGCTGTGGCTCAGTGGGTAGCACTTTCACCTGAGTTGGAAGGTTGTGGGCTCAAATCCCAGCCCAGAGACTTGGGTATAAAATCCAGACCGACACACTCAGTGCAGCATTATCAGAGGTGCTGTCTTTTGGATGAGACATTAAGCTGAGTTCCCGCAATGCTATTTTGAAGAACAGCCGTGGAATTCATCCTGGTGTCCTGGTCAATATTTATCCCTCAATCAACATCATTAACAAAGCAGATGAACTGTTCATGATCACATTGCTGTTTGTGTGAACTTGCTGCGCGCAAATTGACAGCCGCTTTTCCTACATTACAGTAACTACTTTTAAGTTATTTCATTGGCTGTAAAGCATTTTGGAACATTCTGAGGCCAGGAAAGATACTGTGGAAATACAATTTCTTCCTTCTTTCCCTGAGCAGCTGGTTTTAAGCTTACACCTTGTAATGAAGGTTCTCCCACAAATGGTGTTAAATAGGAAATGCCGCAGTATTGATGCAGAGGTGGTGAAGGAGAAGATAATTGATCTGCCAGAATAGCTTGTCCCATCATTAACTATGGTTTAATAAGTATAACTATATTAACATCTGCCACTATTTCCCATAAAACGTTCAATGTTGACAATGTTGTGGCCTCAAGAATCATCCTTTTATTTGTTGCTTTCCAGTTGCTGGGCCTCATCATTTTGCTACTGGCATTTTGGTTTCGTTTTGATGAGAGAACAAAGAACCTTTATGAAGTTGCTGAACATGGGGAGAAATTCCTTATTGGTGAGTTATTGAAGAGACTTCCTATGTAGTCAGCTGTAATTAAATTCTGAACTCTGGCTGCTTAAAACCTTTGTTTCTCCCAAAATTTATTTCTTCCTCCCCCCCACCCACCCGCTCTCTCCAGGTCCCCCCACTGCTATAACACAAAACTCTGCTGCCCGAATCCCAACTCGCACCAAGTCCCGTTCACACATCACCGACTGTGCTCATTGATCTACATTGGCTCCATCTCTGGCAATATTGCAATTTTAAAATTCTTATCTTTTTCTTCAAACCTCTCCATGGCTTTTCCCTTCCAACCCTGGTAACCTGCTCTTGGTCTTGGGTGATGTGTGAACAGGACTTGGTGCGATTTAGGACATGAGGAGCAGAATTTTGGATGACTTTAAGTTTATATGGAATGGAAAATGGGAGGTGGGCCAGGAGAGCACTGGAATAGTCAAATCTAGAGGCAGGAAAGGCATGGATGAGGGTTTCAGCAACAGATGAACTGAGGTGGGGTAGAGATGGGGGTGCGTTATGGAGGTGGAAATAGGCAGTCTTAGTGATACCGTGGATATGTGGTCAGAAGTTCATTTCGGGATCAAATGTGATGCAAATTGGGGCTGTTCAAGAGGCCGTAATTGGAGGAGTGCAGAGATCTCACAGGGTTGTGGAGCTGGAGGAGATTACAGAAATAGGGAGAGGCGAGGCCATGGAGGGATTTGAAAACAATGAGGAATTTAAAGTTGAGATGTTGCTGGACTGGGAATTAATGTAGGTCAGCGAGCACAGGGGTTGATGGGTGAACAGACTTGGTACAGTTAGAACACAGGCAGCAGAGTTTCAGATACAAGACTTTTTTTGTAATTTATGGAACTACACACGCTATTGATTTATTTACTTATGTAACAGTCGGGTGGAACTAATCCATTTAGTTTTCTATAATAACTAACTTGATATCCTTCTATATTTAAAACTGTGGCAGAGGAAGTTCAAATGTGGGAAAGTGTGAGGTCATCACTTTGGACCGAAGAAAGAGAGAACAAAGTATTTTCTAAATAATAGATGGTAAAAAGCTAGGAACTGTGGAAAAGCAGACCAATTTAGGTGTTCATGTACAGAAATCACTAAACACTAGTGGACAATTACAAAAACATATTTAAAAGGCTAATGGGATCTCAAGGGGGCTGCAGTGCAAAGAGGTGCAAGTTAAGTTACAGATTATAAAGCTTCAGTTAGACTGCATCTGGAGTATTGTGTTCAGTTCTGGGCATTACACCCCAAAAAGGTGCAAACATTCACCAGAATGACACCAGGGTTAAAGGGCTAAGATTATGAGGTCAGGTTGCATAGAACAGGCTTGTATTCCTTTGAGTTTAGAATATTAAGAGTTGATCTAATTGAAGTGTTTAAGATGATTAAAGGATTTGATAGGATAGACAGAGAGAAATTATTTCCTCTGGTGGGGAGGGGGACGGAGGGGGAGAGGAGTCCGGAACAAGGGGGCAGAATCTTAAAATGAGAGCGAAGCTTGTGATGTTCCCGGGACTGGAGTGAGGTTTAGCTGAGTTTAGTAAGAGACATGAGACAGAAACAGAGACACCTTGCTGTTGAACAAAAATGGATTCTTCTTTATTTCTTTTACTTTCACTTTTCTGTTCCTCTGCTAGCATGGATGTGTATAGTGGCCTCAAGTGTACAAAATGCACAATGCAATTTTCAAAACACTACACCCCTTCCCTTCTTAGTAAATGAGAGACATAGTACGTTTCATCGGTTTGTTTCTAAAAGTGCAAACAACAAACTTAAACTTAAATAGTTCACTTCGTAACACAGTCAATTAAGTATGGTGGGTGTTTTCTGTCGCGAGTAGGATATCGTCTGACATCAGGTGTAATCTCATTTGATTCATTTTTCATCTGAGATTTCGATGTCGAAATCGGATTCGATGCTTACAAGTGGTGTTTCCAGTGCTTTGAAGGATGTTACATTTCCTGTGATGATTTGTGAACCGTGCTTAGCAGTGATCATTGATCCTTTTGTGTTGGTCATAACAAATGGTTGGATGTCTTAAGGGGTTGTTTGTTTTCCAACATGACCATTACGTTTCACAAGTACTTTATCTTCTGGCTTAAGCAGCATAGCTCAAAGTTTCATGTTTCGCTCTGCATGTACTTTCATTCGATCCTTCAGTTTTCGATCGTGTTCACCTACATGTTGATCATTAGCTCCACAGGGTAGCTCAGGAAGACTGTGCATAGGATGTGCAAAGATGAGTGTAGCTGGAGTTTTTCTGAAAGTCGAGTGAGGAGTCACTCTGTAATTACACAGCAAATGATATAACTCTTGCTTCCATGATTTGTTCTCAGCTACAGTGTACATTTATCACTTATTTCAAGGTATGCATAAATGTTTTAACTTTACCATTAGCTCTTGGCCAAAGGGGTGTGATTTTCCTATGAGTGAACCCGAGGTAGTTTGCAAATTTACTGAACTCATCGCTGTTGAATGGGGGCCCATTGTCACTTACTGTTTGAGGGATTACAAACAAGGTGAAGATCAGGTCAAACTTTGGGATGACGGCTTTCATTGAAGTTGACATAACTCATTCCACGATTGGGAACCTGCTGCAGTCGTCAGTGACAAAAAGTAGATGTTCACCTGTGGGTAAATCTATGAAGTCAACGCCAACTTCAATCCATGGTCTTGGAGGTAGTTTGGACATCTTGAAAGGATCATGAAGCTTTCACATTGTAGTTGCGTGACATGGCAAACACTGATTGATTTTGTGCTATACCATGCAGTCAATTCGTGGGAACCATATCTTTACCCCAAGGACTTGTTTGGTTTTCACAATTCCCTGGTGTCCTTCATGTGCTATATCAACAACACATTCCCTTAATGAGTGTGGAATGATAACACAATTGTTGCGTAACATGAGATCAGATGTGGTTGTAACCGTGAGCTCATTTTGAACAATGTGAAGACTTTATATGTGTGAACGATTTCATTTGAAGATGCTTTCTCAATCACATCTTTCCAGTTTTGTGATTCCATAGCCTTCATACATAATTGCAAAGCCTCATCTTGTTTTGTAGCTGCTTTGAAGTCAGCTACCTTTAGCAACTTTGGCACTGCATTTATGCTTACGCAGTTAAGATGTTGTTCAGCAACCTTTTCCTCATGACTAGTAGGACTGACTGTCAGTAATGGGTATCGTGAAAGATGGTCCACTGGGTTGAGCTTGCTTGGCTGATACTGAACCTGGAACTCATACTCTTGTAATCTGAGTATCCAACATTCTATTTGGGTGGGTAGTTTGCTAGGTGGATTGTTGAACGAGCTCACTAGTGGTTTATAATCGGTTATTACTTTAAACTCACTTCCATACAAGTAGAAATAAAACTGTAAGATACCCCATGTGATTGAGAATGCTTCACTCTCTGTTTGTGAATTACACTGCTCGACGGGCATTATCGATCTGCTTGCCATCATTGCAATGATTGATGGGTTACCTGTCTTCTTTCTGTATGAGAACTGCACCTAAGCCAACCAGGCTTGTATCCACGACTAGCTGGGTGGTTTTCTCAGCGTCGAAATAGGCACTTGTGCAACTTGCTAACAAATGTCATTTGATCTGGTGTACAGCCTGTTTGTGTGATTTAGTCCATTCCCACTAGGTGGTCTCTTTTGTCAGATCTCGTAGCGAGGTCAGGAATGAAACAACTACAGTACGTGATGAATCCAAGCAGACTCCAGACTTCTTGCACGTTTATAGCATCTATAGCTTTTGCAGTGGCTTCAACTTTCCATGGATCTGGTGATACTCCTTCACCACTGAACATATGACCGAAGAATTCAATTATTTCATTAAACAAGCACTTGCCTTAGTTCAAAGTTAGGTTACATTCTCTGAGACGTTGTCGGTGTGCATTTAGGCATGTCTCGAGTTCACTTTCAGTGCGACTGTAGATGAGAATATCATCACTGATGCTCAACACGCATTTAAGTCCTTGAAGTGCAGACTGAATTGTGCTGAAATACCTCAGCTGCTGAGTTGACTCCAAAGTTGAACATCTTGTATCGAAAATGTCTGATGTGAGTAGAGAATACAGTAAGCTAACTCGATTCTTCAGCAAGCTCGATTTGATGGTAACCTGCATTGAGGTCAAATTTAGCAAAGAGTTTAGCACCATTCACTTTCTCTATGATATCATCAATTGTCGGTGTCAAATGTCTTTCTATTTGTATGGTTTGGCTTGGTGATCGCATAACAACGTAGATTCTAATTTGGTTCTTGCTCTTGGGTTTCTTAACGACTTGTATGGGTGAGACCCAAGGAGTAGGCTCATCCCCAACTTTCTCAACAATGTCAAGGTCAAGTAGGTATTGAAGTTCCTTCTCTGTCTGTTTCCTAACAGGCAATGGTATTAGTCGCTGCTGATGCGCAACTAGGGGCACGTGCAGCTTGCATGTAACAACTTTCAGTTTGCCAATATCAGTGAAGTGAACAGCATACAGTTTGAGAATGTTTTTGTTTTGCAAAAGAATCACATATGTGACTGCAATCATGTGCAGATCTGTTGCTGTGTGGAAACTGATAAGCATGTCACATTCTCCAGATATGACGTGGAATACAGCATTCATTCTATTGTCTTTGAATGAGACTGGCATTTCAGAAGTCCCAAGAGTTTTCAATAGTTTGTCACTGTTGTAAGGGATAATTTTCAGGTTACCTGGTTTGCAGAGAATGAGGCAATCCTGAAATTTGTTGAATGTTTTGTCTCCCATGACATTGACAGAAGCTGCAGTGTCTATGAGAGCATCTACATCCAAGCAGCCAATGGTCACTGTCACACGTGGCTGTTTGCTATGTCTGAGAGAGAGCTCAAAAGTGTGTTCACGGTCATCTGCCTCTATGTTGGTCTTCTGTCGCCTTTTTGCTGTGGTACACATATGTGGCACCCTTCCGTTGGTATTGGTCTTCATAGTTGATTTTGCTGATGAGAGACATACAAGAGCAAAGTGGTCGGGTTTGCCACAGACTTTACACTGCTTGCCAGCAGCAGTACACTCTGTCCCGTGTGGGTAAGCACTGCTGCAGTGGAAATGTTCTTTCGACAAGTTGCAGCTCTGTTTGTGAGATGACTATTGCTGCTTTGGAGGCGGTTTCCTGGCATACGAACGATGAACAGTGTTCACAGGAGTTGAACTTGGATCATGGTTGTTGCTGTTAGCAGCCTCAACTTCATTGAAGGGAGGCGGTGGTGTAGTGATAATGTCACTGGACTAGTAATTGAGAGGCCCAGGTTAATGCCCTGGGGACACGGGTTCAAATCCCACCTTGGCAGCTGGTGGAATTTAACACCAATTAATTAACAAAATTCAATTAATTAGTTAAAAAAAATCTGGAATTGAAAACTAGTCTCAGTAATGGTGCCATAAAACTATCATCGATTGTTGTAAAAACCTATCTGTTTCATTAATGTCCTGTAGGGAAGGAAATCTGCTATCCTTACCTGGTCTGGCCTACATGTGACTCCAGACCCACAGCAATGTGGTTGACTCTTAACTGCCCTCTGAAATGGCCTAGCAAGCCACTCAGTTGTCAAGGGCAATTAGGGATGGGCAAAAAATGCTGGCCTTGCCAGTGGCACCCACATCTCATGAAAGAATAAAAAAAGGTCTGGACTCAGAGCGACAGTGATCTTGCTAACTCCAACAGCTCTGACAGCTTTCTGTCTTTCTCAAATGCTTTTTGGCATAGTTGACTAGAGAGACAGCCTTCGATTATTTGTGTTTTGATTTCCTGGTCGACATGGTCAACATCACCAAAGTCACATTTGGTTGTTAGTTGCCTCAAACATGTGCAATATTGTCAATGGTCTCGTTTGTTTCCTGCTTAGTGCATTGGAAGATAACAGTTTTGTATATAATATTTTTCTTGGTATAAAGTAGGTTGTCAGCACATTTTTTTGCTGAGTTGTAGTCATTTTGCTCAGGCAGAAATGTCTCAAAGATATCTTCTAATTCTTCACCTCCATAGTGAAAAAGTAGAGCCTTTTTCCTTTTGTCATCGGTGAGTGCAAACCCTGTCATCGCTCCTTTGAACCGTCGCAGCCACTTTTGCCAATGTGGGGATACAGATGATGTCTCTGAATGCACATCAAAGGGTGGTAGATTGGGCATAGACAACGCCAGACTGATCATCAATGCAGGGATTGTGCATGATCAAGGATCCGGGATCACGTTCCTTGCAGAGGAAAGTTCTCTGCAATGATCCGAGATTATATATTTCTTTTTAACTGGATGGTTATTTTGGAGAGACCAGTGTGTGTATCCATAAGCTTCCCATGTGTCACTAACATAGCCTCCAACTTAAAATGCTGTCTTCAGAGAGAAAACGAAAACCTTCCAAAATGTTCATAACTGAAAGCAATATTTCCTATTTTTCACCATCCTTCTCCTTTTTACCTTGTCTTCATTGTGATGTTCTCAGGATAGCAGTGAGGTTTAGATGAGTTTAGTAAGAGATATGAGACAGAGTTAGAGACAGCACACTGTTGAACAACAATGGATCCTTCTTTATTCTGTGTTACTTTCACTTTTCAGTTCCTCTGCCAGCATGGGTATGTATAGTGGCCTAAAGTGTACAAAATGCACGATGCAATTTTCAAATAGCGACAGGGCTGTTCAGGGGTGATGTCAGAAAGCACTTCTTCACACAAAGGGCAGTGGAAATCTGGAACTCTCTCCCCCCAAAAAGCTGTTCAGGCTAGAAGAGTCAATTGAAAATTCCAAAATTGAGATTGATAGAGTTTTGTTGAGTAAGGTTATTAAGGGTTATGGGAACAAAGGTGGATAAATGGAGTCAAGATACAGATCAGCCACGATCTAATTGAATTGTGGAACAAGTTCAAGAATCCATGTGTGAGACTTATGTTAGGACCAGTCCACAGGGCATAACACAATGAACCCCAACAGCTCCACCTCTATGCCCATATATCAAGGGTGATATGTGTGGTGATTATCCTTCCTTTTGCACATGCCGTAGACATAAAACTTACACATGTGAAATGAATAGAAAATGATGCAGTTCAGATTTGCAGGAGTCTTGATTGTCCAGGTCAGCTTGTGACTGCCCTAGCTTGAGACAAGCAAGTCAACAGGATGAGGCCACATCCTCTTCATCCTGTCTAAATCATTCACTGATAGTTTTTAAACAATTACAAGGACTTGCTGAGCTTGTACTTCTACCCCTGCCCTTCCTTCATTTGCTTAGCTCTCAGTGTGATTGATATTCACAATTTCTTATTCGTTCATGGGATGTGGGCATCGCTGGCTAGGCCAGCATTTATTGCCCATCCCTAATTGCCCTTGAGAATGTGGTGGTGAGCTGCCTTCTTGAACTGCTGCTGTCCTTGGGGTGTAGGTACATCCAGAGTGCTGTTAGGAAGGGAGTTCCAGGATTTTGACCCAGTGACAGTGAAGGAACGGCGATATAGTTCCAAGTCAGGATGGGTGTGTGGCTTGGAGGGGAAATTGCAGGTGGTGGTGTTCCCATGCGTCTGCTGTCCATGTCCTTTTTAGGTGGTTGAGGTCGTGGGTTTGGAAGGTGCTGTTGAAGGACCTTTGGTGAGTTGCTGCAGTGCATCTTGTAGATGGTACACACTGCTGCCACTGTGCATCAGTGGTGGAGGACATGAATGCTGAAGTTGGTGGATGGGAGTGCCAATCAAGTGGCTGCTTTGTCCTAAATGGTGTTGAGCTTCTTGAGCGTTATTGGAGCTGCACCCATCCAGGTAAGTGGAGAGTATTCCATCACACTCCTGACTTGTGCGTTGTAGATGTTGGGCAGGCTTTGGGGAGACAAGAAGTGAGTTACTTACCTCAGAATTTCCAGCCTCTGACCTGCTCTTGTAGCCACAGCATTTTATGCAAATGATCCAGTTAAATTTCTGATCAATGGCGACCCCCAGGATGTTGATAGTGGGTATTCAGCGATGGTCATGTCATTGAACATCAAGGGGAGGTGGTTAGATTCTCTCTTGTTTGAGATGGTCATTGCCTGTGTTATGACCATGTGAGAGAGGTCTTGGGTTCCCTTTCAGCCTTCACCTGGTCTTACTGTAACAGGGTTTAATTTTAAACACACTGTGTTTTTAGCTCCCACTTGGTGAATCCTTGTTCACCACTTTCCAATTATAAGGCAAAGAAACCAACACAAACAGGCTTTCTTAGGTTTAAAGAAGAAAAGTTGAAATTGATTAAACTTAAACTTAAACTCTAATTCAGTTAACGCCTACAGGTACACGACAAGCCCACACGAGCATGTATACACAATACACACCTGCAAATAGAGACAGAAAAGAGCAGAAGAAAAATAAAGTGGAAAAGTTTGAGGCAATATCTGAAGAGTTTTTGTTACGGTTCTTCAAGCTCACTGTAGATTCCTTGATTGTAGGTAGATTTTGCTTTTCGTTGGGGCCCAGTATTCTTCTTAAACCTTGTTTGCTCTAGGAGACTTCTCTCTCTTGGGGTTCATGTGTCTTCAATGGATTCAGAGGCTTGTGAGAAAGAGATGGGAGCAGACAGGAGATTCTCAGTCCAGGAACATTCTGCTTTCTACCCAAACTGTTTGTACAATTCACAAAAACTCAGGTTTCCCAGCAGGTTATTCATGTGACTAGCTGTAGCTGGTTTGATCATGTCCTTATGTGTATTCGGCCATCTTAACAGTCAACCTGGAATGCAAGCTCCCCCATCTTCAACATCTGGTGATCAAAAGTCAATTGTGGGTTGAATGTGTCAGGGAATGGCTGCTTTGTCCTTCCAAACACTGTCTGTTAATATGCAAATTTTTTTCCAAACACGATCTGGCAATTTTTTTAAAGCAAGTCCTTTCTTCACTTTAACAACAGTTTGAAATTTAATGTCCATGTGGCAAAATTAATATGCCTCATGCTTGGCAGGTGGAGGCCTGCATGACACCTGCTACTTGTGTGGCACAAATGTTACTTGCCACTTATCAGCCCAAGCCTGGATATTGTCCAGGTCTTGCTGCATATTGACATGGGCTGCTTCAGTATCTGAGGAGTCACAAATGGTGCTTAACATTGTGCAATCATCAGCAAACATCCCCACTTCTGACCTTATGATGGAGGGAAGATCATTGATGAAGCAGCTGAAGATGTTTGTTCTTAGGACACTACCCTGAGGAACACCTGCAGTGATGACCTGGAACTGAGATGATTGACCTCCAACAACCACAACCATCTTCCTTTATGTTAGGTATGACTCCAACCAGCGGAGAATTTTCCCCCGATTCTCATTGACTCCAGTTTTGCTAGGGCTCCATAATGCCATACCGGTCAAATGCTGCCTTGATGTCAAAGGCAGTCACTCTCACCTCACCTCACCTCTTGTGTTCAGTTGTTTTGTCCACGTTTAGACCAAGTCTGTTATGCGGTTAGAAGCTGAGTGGCCCTGGGACCCAAACTGAGCTTCACTGAGCAGATTATTGTTGAGCAACTGCCGTTTGATAGCACTGTTGACGGCCCCTTCCAAACTGGCCCCTTCATAATGGCCGAGGGAGTTACTACATCGCTGGTTCATCAGATTGATACTGGGGATAAAAGGTTTAAATTATGAGTACAGTTTGCATAAACTTGGCTTGTAATTCCTTGAGTTTAGAAAGTTGAGGGGTGATTTGTTTGCAGCGTCTAACGTGATTGAAGGATCTGATTTGGTACAGCCAAACTACTTCCTCTGGTAGGGAGAGTCCGGAACAAGGGAACTTAACCTTAATACTAGAACTAGGCCATTCAGGACAGATGCCAGGAAACACTTCTCCACACAAAGATTGTGGAAAGCTGGAACTCTCTTCTCCCAAAAAGCTTTGGATGCTGGGGTTCAATTGAAAATTTCAAGACTGAAATCGATAGGTTTTTGCTGGGTAAGGGGATGAAGGTAAATAGAGCTGAGGTATGAGTCGGCCATGATTGAATAGAATGACGGAACAGGCTTGATGGGATGAATGGCCTGCTCCTGCTCCAATGCTCTTATAAATCCTTCCATGCTTCCCCTGCTCTGCCCACCTCCCCACTGTGTCAACAACCACCCCTCCTGTAAGCTGTACCTGGGACTGTGAGAAACAGTAATAATGGGATGACTGTGAATACTTTCTGCTGATCTTGCGAATCCTTGGGAAATAACTTCCCCTGTTGTTTAGTGGCAATGATGACAGAGATGCATTAAACCTCAGTCCAAATAGAAGGGAGTGAAATGATTAATAATTCTTGTGAAAAAGCTGCTGTTGCTCATCAAGCTTTTGTTATCAGAGAACAATGTGACAATTTTGTGCACTCAGAAATGAAAATAATCTGTTAGGATTGCGCTCCCCTGCTCAGCTGGAGCTCAGATGCAACAAATGTTTATATAGAATATCCGTCCAGCTTGATTCATGCTGCTGTTGATCGCAGTCGGGCAATTAGATACTGAGTGTTGATCCCACTATCTACCATCAGCCTTTCTTCCATCATTCCTTGCCCTCCCATCCTTCCTTCTCTCTTCCCCTTTTCTCCTTCTTCCTTCCCTCCCTCTCTCCTTCCTTTTTCCTTCCCTCCTTCCTTCCTTCATTCCCTCCTTCCTTTCTCCCTTCTTCCTGCTATCGTTCCCTCACTTCTTCCTTCCCTCCCTCCCTCCTTCTTTTTCTCCTTTCCTCCTTCCCTCCCTCCCTCTTTCCTTTTTCACTCCCTGCTTCCTTCCTTCTTTCGTTCTCCTGTTCCTTCCTTTCTTTCTTCTTTCCCTCCTTCTTTCTTTCCTTCCTTCTACCTTTCCTTTCTTCCTTCACTCACTTCTTTCCTTTCTTTCATTCCTTTCTTCCACCCGTACCTTCTTCATTATATGATGAAGTTCGATGAAGAGGAGTGTGAGGAGCTCTGTGTGGAGCATAAACACCGGCATGGACCAGTAGGGCTGAATGTCCTATTTCTGTACTGTACATCCTATGTAATTCTATGTGGGGATGGAGATGAGATGGGGTGGGGTGGTCTGTGGGGGAAGTGGGTTGCGATTGTGGGACTGATCCAAGTGGTGGAGAGAGAGAGAGCTGGGTGCCATCAGTGTGCATATAGGTACAGAAGCTAGCCCATGTCTACAGATGATGTTGCCAAGGAAGAGCACCTACAGAAGGAATTACAAGTTGACCCAGGATGTGTCACATGAGACCCTGGAGATGAGAGTGCAGGAGATGGAGGATAACTGGAGTTATGCTTGCTTTGTCTGGACAGGTAGCAGTGGAATGATGCAAAGCCCGTCCCAAAGAACTGAACAACAGAGGAGAACTGGAGCGGGGGAGGGTTGGTACAGTCAACCTTTTCAAACACTGCGGAGGGATCAAGGAAGACAAGGAGAGAAAACACACCACAGTCCAAGCTGATGATGATGTTATGGACTGGAGCTGTTTCAGTGATGTGAGATGGGCTGGAATTTGAACGGAGAGATGGGCATGGGACGGGGAGGTAATAACACCCTGAAGGGGAAGGGGAGGTAAGGGATTGGAGCAATAATCAAACACAATGAAAGAAAAGATCCTGTGTTTTACAATTTTACAATTCCAATTTCTGCTTTCTCTCTAGCTATTTATGCCATGTGGACAGCGGGAGGCTTGTTGTTGGTTGCAGGTTGCACAGGATACTTTGCTGTAACTCGGGAATCAAAGTGTTTGCTTTGGGTTGTAAGTATTACCAGTTACACTTGAAGCCCTGGAAATGTTGTCAGTACTGGTGCAGGAATATCAATATGATTAAAAAAACAACTTTATTGAAACTTAATTATTCCAGTGAATGTGTAGTCTGGCATATTGACTATGTATATTGTCTGTGTGTACATTGAATGTGTGTGTGTATATTGTCTGTGTGTGTATATTGTCTGTGTGTGTACATTGACTGTGTGTGTGTATATTGTCTGTGTGTGTACATTGACTGTGTGTTTCTCTCTATCTACCCTATCCATTCCTTTCAGAGTCCTAAAAAACCTCAATCAAATCATCCCTTGACTCTCTATACTCCAGGGAATACAGGCCTAGTGTATGTAATCGCTTCTCATAATTTAACCCATGGAGCCCTGGTAACAATAATAAAATAAAAACAAGAAATGCTGGAAACACTCAGCAGGTCTGGCAGCATCTGTGGAGAGAGAAGCAGAGTTAACGTTTCAGGTCAGTGACCCTTCTTCAGCACTCCTGATAACAGTTTGCTGAATCTATGCTGCATTCTTTCCAAGGCCAATATATCCTTCCTAGTGTGCAGTGTCCAGAAATGTACACAGGTGTGGTCTAACCAGGGATTTGTAAAGCTGTAGCAAAACCTCCTCCCTTTTATGTTTTAGCCCTCGAATTATAAAGTCTAATATTTCATTAGCCTATTTGTTTTTTTTGTCCCCAATTACTGTATTTTAGTGATCATTGTACCTTGTAGCCTAAATCTTTTTAAACTAACTTTTCACTATATAAATAATACTTGGATCTTTCCTTTATTGGTCCAAAATGGAGGACCTCACACTTAACTACATTGAAAACTATCTCTCACTGTTTTGCCCATTCACCCAATCTATCAGTAGTTCCATATTTTTATGCCCTTATCTACACTACTTCCTATACTATTAATTTTCATGTCATCGGAAAGCTTGGATATGTGACTATATATTCTGTTATCTCAGTCACAAATAAATATGATGAATAGTTGAGGCCCCAGCGCAGAATAATGTGGGACACCACTGGTCACATCCTTCCAATTCAATTGCCAATTCATTATCTCAACTCTCTCTCCTATTGCCTAACTAATCACCTAATCAGGTTAATAATTCTCCCTTAATTCCATGTGCTTTAATTTTAGCTAACAGCCTCTTATGTGGAACCTTATCAAGTGCCTTCTTGTAGCCCATATAAATACATCCGTAGTCTACTACTTGAGATACTTCCTCAAAAGATTTTAATAGTTCGATATACATAGCCTATCCTTTACATGTTGGCTCTCTCTAATCAGTTTAAATTATCTAAATACTGAGTCACTCTGTCCTTAACTATAGATTCCAATAACGCCCTTGCAACAGACATTAGATTGACAGGTCTATAATTTTCTGGTTTCCCCCTCTCACCTTTCTTAACTAATTAACTCAATTAACATTTGTAACTTTCCAGTATAAAGAGACAATTCCTGAATTGAGAGAACTTTGGAAGATTATAGCTAAAGCATCTACAATTTCCTCACGTACTTGCTTTAAAACACTGCAGTACAAGCCATGAAGTGCTGGGCATTTAGAATCATAGAAAATAAAAGTACAGAAGGAGGCCATTCGGCCCCAGTGCCTGTGCTGGCTCTTTGAAAGAGCAGTCAGGCTTAGTTCCACATCTTCAGTTTTGTCCGTCTTTAGTGCCATTATTTTTTCTAATACCGCTTTCTTGCTTCTGTTAGCTTTAGTGAGTTCTAGTTGTTCATTCATTAGTTTCCCTGTCGTGTTATGCTATCCAATTTCTGTATTGTGAAGATTGACAGACTAATTATTCACAAGTCTTCCACTTCATTATTTTCATTTGCAATATTTTAAAGGGTCACATTACCCTTCACTACCTGTTACCTTCTAATACATTTGAAAAACCTCTTGTTTTAGTCTTGTTTTGGTAATTTTGTACACCTTTTTTGCAGCTCTATCCTCTTAGTCTTCCTTTGCTCTTTTTTAAGCCTCTCCCAGTTCCCAGAGTTGGGTTGAGTGTCCTGTTCTTGTGCTGTACATTTTATATAATTCTGTGTATCAGCAACTTGAGACTTGGCCATTATTTGTGTGTGTGTGCTGTACTATTACCAAACAACCCATCACTTCCTGTTCAGCTGTTCACATTGACTGATTAAAAAATTTATGGAAATATGGCAGATCTTATACAAAAGGGGAACTTATTTTAAAATAGAACCCAATCACGGGGCAGAATCTTACTGCCTTTAAAGGTTTTCAGAGGACAGGACCAAAAGCAGGTCCTGACCCTGCTGGTGATGCCCAGCCAGCTGCTTGCGCAATCTTATCGGAGGTGGCCAATTAAGAGGCCGCCTTCGGGGGTACCGTCCAACTAAAGATGGCTGGTGTGGCAGGCACGGGGCTGGTCCAATCACAGGTTCTGCGGAGGTAGAGGTGGGCGCTGCTGCGGCAGGTAGGAGACGATGAGGGCGCCCCAAGATGGAAGTGCCTTCCGGAGACCTGCAAACTATTTACAATTATTTGCGGCCACAGCTACCAGGGCGTCATTGTGGAGAGGGTCCCTCTCCAGGATGACCTGTGACCGCAGCTGTGGCCCTCTGGCAGAGATGGCTCTGGGAAGGTGGGGGTAGGGGGTTAAATGCACAGGGCCTCACTGGCTCCTCTGGCCTGCTGCCGGAGGCTGCCTGCAGGGTCTTTCCGGGCTTTGCCCTCAGCTGTTTGTCACCAGTAGGATCCCAGCAGCATCCCCACTATGGCCCCAAGTGGCCAGATAATTGCCACGAATTGACTATCCACCGCTGCTGGATGGGTAGCCACTTCTGTTACTCTTCCACCCCCGGCAACATTGGTCGGAGGCGGGAAAGTGTCAGGTGATCGACCTGATGCGATAAATACGGAATTTCCCTCCCTGCCCACCTTCAAAG
Source organism: Heterodontus francisci (assembly GCF_036365525.1). Classification (NCBI taxonomy): domain Eukaryota; kingdom Metazoa; phylum Chordata; class Chondrichthyes; order Heterodontiformes; family Heterodontidae; genus Heterodontus; species Heterodontus francisci. The sequence goes on from NC_090388.1 coordinate 7,360,127, forward strand.
CTGCCTCTGCACAGCTGGTATGATCCCGCCCAAGATTTCGTCTCAACAAACAGCGACACTGTACAAGAACAAACCTTTGTCTGTGGTTTTATTATAATCCGATGCTCGGTGACTCTCTCTTGAGGGAGTTACAGCTGTGGAACGTCTTATTATCTTCAGTGACAGTTGCTAAAACCTTTTGAACTTGTGAACTAAAAGTGTCAAGAAAAGGAACAATGAAACTGAATGAGTAATGACCCCAGTCCTAACTCATTTATTAGCAGTGCTTACGCGATGTAGTTCGTGGCATCGACTATTCATGACAGCAATACTAACTCTGTGAATACAAGTATTGAGATCACATGACCAATGACAGCGTCTATTACACTTCTTTGATTTGCTGGTCAGAAATGCAATTATCCACATCTGGATTCCCTATAGGCCACATGTGGCTAGTGACAATCACAATGGCCAACATTGGTTTGGTGAGTGGTGCTTTGCCCTTCCACTTGAGGGTTTTCCAGCCCCTTTGAGGCCAGTCTTCAGCTCCCACTGGAATCACTGCAATGCCAGAAAGATTAATTGATCCCCTCTACAGTTGATTACCTTGGTCTAGTAAAGGTTTGGTGATGGCATGAGTTCCATTGAAGCCTTTCAAGAGGATAGAGGAGGTAATTCCCTTAGAACTCCTGGAGACTCCCACCCCTGCCACACCCCCTGAGGGTTGCAGGGACTAAAAATCCTCCCTGTCTGGAATTTAACGATACAGTTTGAATGGCAGCGGAATTCTAGCAGACTTAAATTCCCCAGAATGATACTGGGACTCAAATGGTTAAATTATGAGGACAGGTTGTATAGATAAGGCTTGCATTCCCATAAAGATAGAAGATTAAGAACTGATTTAATTGAAGTATTTAAGATGATTAAAGATAGAAAGAAACTATTTCCTCTAGTGGGGGAATTCAGAACAAGGAGGCATAACTTTAAAATTTGAGCTCGGAGTGATGTCAGGAAGCACTTCTACACATAAGGGGTAGTGGAAATCTGGAACTATCTCCCCCAAAAAGCTGTTGAGCAGGGGATCAATTGAAAATTTCAGAACTGGGATTGATAGGTTTTTGTTGGGTAAGGGTATCAAAGGTTATAGCAGCAATGTAGGTAGATAGAGTTACGATACAGATCATCCACAATCTCATTGAATGGCACAGCATGCTTGAGGGGACGAATGGCCTCCTTCTGTTCCTATGTTTCAACCCAGGAGTTTCAGGACCTGTATCGTTATTACAATGAATTAGGTAAAATCGGACAAGTTATTATGGGGATCCTGGTTACGTGTATCTCACTCGTCCTTCCCTTTCTCTTTCAGTATCTTGCACTTATTGTGCTTTTATTTCTGATTGAAATGGCAGTCGCTATCTGGGCATTTGTACAAAAAGACGAGGTAAGTTTATTTTGTGTCTGACGTAGCATGTTTTTATTTCTGATTTTCTGGCTGTCAGTGTTGGCCATCGGCTGGGTATGAATTCATTTTGCCCAAATAATTGTTGAAAATCCTATCAAAATTTCAATCCTCTGATGGGGATCCCTGAGTGTTGTCTCAGAATATATGAAATGTTGGGATCTCATTGAGTTATGAACAGCAATGTGTCAAACTGATGATGCCACCATCAAGTGCGATATTTATTAAGATGAGATGAACTTACAAAGGATATCTGTTAGATTATGGTGCTGTAATGGGAGGTACTGACTATTTGCCAGTGACGCCCATGTACCGAGAATGAATAATTCATATAAGGGAATGTTTTCATTTGAATAGAAGGTAGGACAGAGAAGTGAGGAGGAGGTGTTGAAAATTGCAGCATGTGACATATTTGGCACGTTCCACAATCTGGACAGTTCACAAAGAATTCCCCATGGCATTCTGTTGGTTCTAGACTGCAACTCCAGCTGGGAATTCTAGCCTCTTGCTTTAGGACCCTCAATGTCACTGCAGGTAAATACTGAGGTGTTGCTAGTGTGTTGGGGATGTCCTGTATGGGGCTGCACCAAATGTGTCACCAACCCTACGGTGCAGTTATCTCCATGGAAGTTTCTCATCCATCACTCCGCATCTCATTGACGTACGTTGGCTTCCAATTATCCCGACACTTGGAATTTAAAATTCTCATCCATTTATTTGAATCATCCATGACCCTCTCCATGCTCTATCTCTGTAACCTCCTCCAGCCCTACAACCCTCACAAAACCTCCATCCCTCTGACTCTGTGTCTTTTATGCATCTCACTTCCTTTTGCCCCGCTATTGGTGGCCGTGCCTTCAGCTACCTAGGCCCCAATCTGAGGGCTGAATCTTTTGTGCCCGCTGCTGATGTCGGCGATGGGCGACAAAAATAAGGTGCCTGCCCATGCGGGCCCCATGTCGCGGAACCGCTGCAATCTTCCGTTCTGCGGCTCATTTAAATAGCCGGGACGGGCTGTCCCCCACCCCCGATCACGTGGAGAGGGCGGGCTGTCCGTCCCCGGCAATGGCTTCAGCTGCTGTGCCCAGGCACTGACGCCATTTTGAAAGGGCTGTCAGCCCTACCAGGAAATTTGAATATTTAAAGATAAAGTGAATACAAATAAATACATTTCTTTTGCCCCTCGCCCATCCCAAGAACAATTAAATTAATTATTTGACCTTTCCCCCCCCAAAACACTTACCTTTACCATCTGACCTCCCCCCCCCCCCCAACACTGCACAAACTTTCAGCTGCAACCCTTCCCACCATCCCCTACAGCCATGACGTTACTTTGACCCCTTCCTCCCCCCCCACCCCCGCACTGAGAAATTTACCTCCTCCCCCCTCCCCACTAGTGTGGCCTCTCATTGCCCCAGACAGGGATCCAAACGCGCGGGAGTGCCGGCCACTGGGCCGAAGATCACAGCGGGACATCAGGTGGTGCCGTTAAGTTTCATTAATTCATTCATTTACATTTTTTAAAATATTCAAATGTGGTTCCCATCACCGAGTGGCAGAGGGGCCGCCACGAAGCCTCGCTACCGCTGGCAATATTGGGCCGGACCCTCCCGGCATCGGAGCACGTGGTGGTCCTCTCCCAGAGGCATCTTCAGGCCCTCCCCACCACGGAACACAACGCCTGGGGGAGAACAAAATCCAGCCCTGAAATTCCATCCCTAAACGAACAGAAATTAGATAAGCAACCAAATAATCTCTTTCTTGTGACGTTGATTGAGGGGTAAATATTGGTCAGGACACTGGGGAGAACTTGAGTTAGTGCCATGGGATCCTTTATGCCCACTTGAGAGGGCAGACGGGGCCTTTGTTCAACATATCACCTGAAAGATAGAACCTTTTACAGTGCAGCACTCCCTCGGTACTACATTGGGAGTGTCAGCCTGGATTTCATGCTCTGGAGTGGGACTCGAACCCACAACCCCTGACTCAGGTGAGAATGCTTCCCACTGAGCTACGGCTGACAAAACTGTAGCAGGAGCAACAGTGCCCCTCCAGGAGGCACAGAAATACTGCCCCTTTAATGCGAACAAGGGTCCGAGGCCGAATTTTGATTGGGCCTCAACCCGCCTTCACTGCTTTGCCACCGATTTTGGGCACAAATCCAAATATGTTGCTACAGTGCTTGTGCTATGTGAAAGGAAATCTTTGCACCAACAGACCAGCAAACTGAGATTGTTTTTTTCCCTATTTCCCATCCAGGTCATTAAGCAGTTGCAGGATGCCTATGCTGGGACCGTTGATTTGAGCAAGGAAGATGATGTTGACTTTCAGTGCATGATCAAAGCACTGCACAAAACTGTAGGTTGAGTATGTTTGTGGGTTACCCTAGTGCAGTGGTTATGTTACTGGGCTAGTAATCCAGAGACTGGATTAATAATCCAGAGAACAAGAGCTTTGAATCCAACCATGACAATTTGAGATTTGAATTCAGTTTGAAAAGCGGCCAAACAATATTACAGCACAGGAGGAGACCATTCAGCTCATCGTGCTTGTGCAGGCTCTTTGCAAGTCCTGTTTAATTTAGTCCCACTCCCCAGCTTTCTCCCCATAGCCCTGGATATTAGTTCTCATCATAAGTGAATGTCCAGTTGCCTTTTGGAATTTCCTATTAATCTGATTCCAGCATCCTTTCAGGTAGTGCATTCCAGATCATAATAACTCTCTGTGACAAAATATTTTGAATCCAAATGGTTTACTTTAAACGAGCCAGCACAGGCACAATGGGTTGCATGGCCTCCTTCTGTGCTGTACCATTCTATAATTCTAATGTCCTTAACCAGTCTGGCCTATTTGTGACTCCGAACTCACACCAATGTGCCTCTTGCTTTAGGACCCTTATTGTCACTGCAGGTAAATACTGAGGTGTCGCTAGTGTGTTGGGGATGTCCTGTATGGGTCTACGCCAAATGTGTCACCAACCCTATGTGCAGTTATCTCCATGGTAACATTCCTGATTGGGTGGGAGAGGCTTGACCAGTGGTCCCTCTCCAGCCTTCAGTGCTCTGAAAGAAAGAACTTCCTTTTATAAAACACCTTTCACAACCTCAGGACCTCCCAAAGCACTTTATAGCCAATGAAACGCATTTTATTGCAATGAGGCAATCAATTAGTGCACAACAAGCTCCCACAGCAATATGATAAATGACCAGATAATCTGTTACAGTGATTGAGAAATGAATATTGGCCCAGGACACCAGCTCTTCTTGGAAATAGTGTCATGGGATATTTTATGGCCATCTCACAGGGCTGGTGCCTCAGTGTAAAGTCTCAACCAAAAGGCAGTACCTCTGACACTGCAGCTGTCCCTCAGTACTACACTGACAATATCCATATGGATTACACACTCAATTCTCTGTAGTAGTACTTGAACCCACAGCTTTCTGGTTTCAGACAAGAGAGAACTTCCCAGTGAGTCACAACCTCTCTATGTAAGTGGGAGACAATTGTGCATTGGATGGGGAATATCAGGCATTGTGCAACTTTGGCAGCAGCAAAACGCTTGTCGGATTTGTCAACTCATGGGCAAGATTTTAGAAAGAAATTTACGGTCTCATTGTCCAAATAGTGAAACATGTTGGTGGTCAGATATGTAAATAACTTCACACTGATTCCAGGATCCCAGATATGTAATTAACAGGAACCATTGGGGACAGAGAGCAGGATTGCTCCTTTATGGAACATAACATAAGAACATAAGAACTAGGAGCAGGAGTAGGCCATTCAGCCCCTCGAGCCTGCTCCGCCATTCAATACGATCATGGCTGATCTCATCTCAGCCTCAACCCCACTTTCCTGCCCGTTCTCCATAACCCTTCAACCCATTACTAATTAAAAATCTGTCCATCTCCTCCTTAAATTTACCCAATGTCCTGGCATCCCCCGCACTCTGGGGTAGTGAATTCCACAAACTCACGACCCTTTGAGAGATGTAATTTCTCCTCATCCCTGTTTTAAATCTGCTACCCCTTATCTTAAAACTATGACCTCTCGTTCTAGATTGCCCCACAAGAGGAAACATCCTCTCTATGTCTACTTTGTCAATCCCCTTAATTATCTTATATACCTCAATTAGATCTCCTCTCATTCTTCTAAACTCCAGAGAGTAAAATCACTGGATGATTTATCCTTAAGGTTATTAACCCTCCAGGATCATGCTGGTATCTCCAGGAATTAAAGATTAATCCCCTGGACACTACTCAGAGCAAAACCTGGGAGTAAAATCATAGTGGGCACAAAACAAAAGTGTGTTTTTTACATTTTCTTTGAACATTTTAATTTATTTTCTTTAGAAGTATTTGAGTTGGGGGGGAAATAAATGGTTGTTTCACTGACAATCAAGATTCATCCAATTGGGTTACAGAAGAGTTTGGTCCTTTCCAATTGGCTTAGAGGTGGGCCAATGGCGAGTGTGGGGGCCGGCTGGATCAAGATGGGAAGTCATGTGATGAAAAGTCCAGGAATACACCCAAACAGAATTGGCGACCCTTGTCAGCCTGGATTACTCAGAGTAACATATGAACAGTGTCAAGCAGGAGAAGACATTCGGTCCATCTAGTCCACCTACCTTCAGTACTCCCTTTGGCCCATCTAGCTCTTCTAGCCACAGTGTTCTGTTGGCGCATTTCTAATATCCCTGAATCTCATTTGTTGACAAGAACCCATCTAATTCCTTCTTGAAACCCATTAATGTTTCTTATTCTACCACCTGTGCTGGTAATCTGTTCCACATACCACCCTTATAATAAAGAAAATCCTCACAGAACCTCCCTGCAAGTCATCTGCTGGTTGACTGAGCAGGATGTTAAGAGATAGTTGGAGAACAGGTCACCTACCTGGACTTTCCACCATCTACAAGGCACAAGTCCGGAGTGTGATGGAATGCTCTCCACTTGCCTGGATGGGTGCAGCTCCAACAATACTCAAGAAACTCGACAACATCCAGGATAAAGCAACTCACTTGATCAGCACCCCATTCACCGACTTAAACATTCACTCCTTCCACCACAGGCATACAGTGGCAGCAGTGTGTACCATCTACAAGATGCACTGCAGCAACTCACCAAGGCTCCTTCAACAGTACCTTCCAAAGCTATGACCTCTACCACCTAGAATGTTAAGGGTAGCAGGCGCATGGGAACCCCACAACCTGCAACTTCCCTCCAAGCCACACACCATCTTGACTTAGGAATACATCGACCGTTCCTTCACTGTCGCTGGATCAAAATCCTAGAACTCACACCACATGGACTGCAATGGTTCAAGAAGGCAGCTCACCACCGCCTTCTCAAGGGCAATTAGGGATGGGCATTAAATTCTGCTGCACTCACATCCCGTTAATGAATAAAAATAATCCAATTAACAATTGGCACAGGATGACTTACAATCTTGTTTTATCTACCTCCCTTCTGGAATCAGCAGCTCCTGCCCCAGTTTTAAGATCTTTCTTTTGAAAATTGGATCTGTATCTGTGGGTCTAATAATGTTATTACCGAACTAAGTAGCCTGGGTACTTCTCTCAACAGGTCAACAGGTTCATGGCAGGTTAATCCCGAGTTAACTGACTCAATGATCCAGCCTCCACAATGGCAATAACTCCAGACTACATCAGGGACAACAAGTTGAAACATTAATGGCAAATTGAATATTTGTTTTGCCAATGGTTGTTAAGATTTCTCTTTTGTGTTGTATGGTGTAAATGTTTTCTTCTTTTGTGCTAACTAACAGAAATATTTTTGGGCTTTAGTTGGACTGCTGTGGTTACAAAGATAAATCGGGGAACACCAGGGGATGTAGCAAAGGTTCACAATATAAGGTAAGGTTCTAACCCTCAATATTGTCTTTGCAGGAGGTGAGATTAGTATATTGTTACGACCCGGTGAGAAAGGGGTCTAGGGTTCCCTCTTAGCCTTCACCTGGTCTTACCGTAACAGGGTTTTATTTTAAACACACCATGTTTTAGTTCCCCCTTGGTGAATCCTTGTTCACTGCTTTCCAATTAAAAGGCAAAGAAACCAGCACAAACAAGTTTTTTTAAGTTTAAAGAAGAAAGGTTGAACTTTATTAAACTTAAACTCTAATTCGGTTAATGCCTACTGATAAGTGACATGCCCATGCTAGCGTGCATACGCGATACGCCCATGCAGGTAGAGATAGAAAACAGCAGAAAAAATAAAGTGGATGAGTTTGAGGCAATATATGAAGATGCTTTAGGTTACTGTTCAAGCTCGCTGTAGAGTCCTTGATTATAGGTAGGTCTTGCTTTTTGTTGGGGCCCAATATTCTTCTTAAACCTTGTTCGATGTAGGACACTTATCTCTCTTGAGGTTTACGTCTTCAGTGGGTTTGGAGTTCTGTGAGGAAGAGATGGGAGCAGACAGGAGAGGCTCTGACGAGCCAGCCAGGAGAGGTCTTTACAGTCTAGGAGCAAACAGTCTCTCTCTCAAACTCTCTGTACAATTCAAAAAAACTCAGGTTGCCCAGCAGGTTAGTCATGTGACCAGCTGGTTTGACCACGTCTGTTTGTGGATTCGGCCATCTTAGCAGTCATCCTGGAATGTGAGCTTCCTCACCTTCTCTGTCTGGTGATCAAAGTCCATTGTGGGTTGAATGTGTCAGTGAATGGTCCTTTGTCTCCACAAGCACTGTCTGTTAGTATGTAAATGATTTTTCCAGCCAGTGCTGATCTGTTTATCAAGTCATTTCCTCACTCCAGCAACAGTTTAAAATCAATGTTTATATGACAAAATTAATATGCCTCAATCTTGGCAGGTGGGGGTCTGCATGGCAGTATAACGGAATAGGCCTGGAGACATACCGCTCACTCACTCCACATCTGTAGAGAAGAGATGGCAAACAATAAGGGGGAAAAATTTAATTAGACAGACTTCTCATTTCAGACCTTCCTTGAGATGTTTTATGTTAGACGTGTTCAATGTTAAAGCGTTCCTGTATCTGACGAGCTGATTTAACTTTGAGCTTGGGGGTGGGGGGGTGGGGGGCGCGGGCGGTGGCACGGTGCAGGGGGGAGGAATCAGGGGACTGAAGCAGGTGGTAAACCTTCTGTCGCTGCCTCCAAACTTCCCCGCCCCCAAAATTCCCCACCCCCCCCTCCCAACCCCCCAGCCCAAACTTTGAATCCCGCTTGAAATTGGCGGGAATGGCATTGCCATCAGCAGGCGGGAGTCAACATTTGTTGGGGTGGGGGGGTGGGTGGTGAAGGGGGTCAGGCTGCTAGGGAAATGCTCCCTTAATCAGGGAGGGGGATGGTGTCAGGCGAGGGAGCTAAAATATATCTGTGGGGCCAGACCTCCTACTCCTCCTGGCCTGAAACCTTGCCTTATTCTGACAGGCCGTTGTCAGCCTTCTGGTAAAACAGCGGGAATGTCTCGACAGAATCACAGGACATGACACTGCCATTTCAATTAGGCGCCCATTCCCATTCCTCTGGGTTAGGGCTGAAGACAGACAAGTAAAAATAGCAAGGGATGTGAACATGTTGGGAATCTGGGTTAAACCTCCCTCTCCACCGAGCCCCACCACCACCAACAACCACCCCCCCCCCAACCATCTTACCCTCTCCAGATGGGGGACAGGGAGATAGAATCAGGCCCTAAATGTCCAGTACTTATAAAAGACAATGATGGTGGATTTGAGCAGAATCGATAGCCCAGCTGAAAATCGCCCTTGAATAGGTTTGGGAGAAGTCCACTTGCAAATTCAAAATCATGAAGGACTTTAAAGGTACAGAGCAAAGTTTGTGCTCATTTTTCAGGGAAATTTGTGGGGTTTGATCACGAATGACCCTGGATAATAAACTACAGCAAAGTGCAGAGCTCAGATTGTTGGTATCATTAAAGAACAGGAAGATTCCCATTTAAACAGCAACCTTTCATGACCTCAAGATGTCCCAAAGCACCTGGCAGCCAATGAAGTACTTTTGAAGTGTAGTCGCTGTTGCAGTGTAGGAAACGCAGCAGCCAATTTGTACACAGCAAGATCCCACAGACAGCAATGTGATAATGAGCAGTTAACCTGTTTTCAGTTGTGCTGGTTGAGGGATAAATATTGTCCAGGATGCCAGGAAAAACTCCCCTCTGGGTTAGATTGTGAGGCCTTCTGCCCAGTGGAAAAGAGGTAGTAACACTCCGAAAATGGTGGGGAATGACTTACTGCCATAACCATGGCCCCTGCAAACCTCCGCCAGATCTACAGTTGTGTGGCTGGAGCTCTGGCCCTTATAACATGTGAATTAGGATCCTTTGATGTCTATAGGACTCAGTCTGCCATTCCAGGACAGTACTGGGTGGAGCGAGCATGCTGACTATCCAATCCAGGATGTTAGTTGTATATTAATTGGGTGTTTAATTGTATTCATGTGGTGGTCATTAACTGGGGATTTACTTGAGCCCCTATATACAGGAACAGACTGAAACTGTCGTTGTTCAGTCTCGAGATGCATGTTTGTAATGTGTGTCTCTGTAAATAAAAGCTTATAAATATTTAAAGTCTAGGTTCCAGTTCATTATTCTGGAGCTGGGAGATTTCACCCACCCACACATAAAGATATCCACTTGAGTGTCAGCTGAGGCTCAGTAGATAACACTCTTACCTCTCAGTCGGAAGGTTGTAAGTTCAAATCATACTCCATGACTTGAGCACAAAAATTGAAGATGACACTCTGATGCTGCACTGTTGAAGATGCTATCTCTCAGGTGAGACATTAAACTGAGGCCCATCTTCCTTCTTTGGTGGATGTAAAATGCCTCAAGATACTACTTTGCAGAAGATCAGGGCGGGTTTCCCCAGTGTCCCGATGCACAAGACCTGGACAACATCCAGCTTGGTCTGATAAGTGGCAAGCAACATTTGTGCCACACAAGTGCCAGGCAATGACCATATCAAACAAAAGAGAATCTAAAATAAAAACAAAATACTGCAGATGCTGGAAATCTGAAGAGAGAATCTAATCTCCCCTTGATGTGCAATGGCATTGCCATTGCTGAATCCCCCACTATCGACATCCTGGGGGGTTACCATTGACCAGAAACTGAACGGGACCAGCCACATAAATGCTGCTGTGTCTACAAGAGCAGGTCAGAGGCTGGGAATCCTGCTGCAAGTAACTCACCTCCTGATTCCCCAAAGCCTGTCCACCATCTACAAGGCACAAGTCAGGAGTGTGATGGAATACTCTCCACTTGCCTGGATGGATGCAGCTCCAACAATACTCAACAGGTTTGGCACCATCCAGGACAAAGCAGCCCACTTGACTGGCACCCCATCCACAAACATTCACTCCCTTCACCATCAACGCACAGTGGCAGCAGTGTGTACCATCTAAAAGGTGCACTGCAGCGAGGCTCCTTTGACAGCACCTTCCAAACCTGTGACCTCTACCACCGAGAAGGACAAGGGCAGTAAATACATGGGAACACCACCACCTGCAAGTTCCCCTCCAAGTCACACACCATCCTGACTTGGAACTATATCGCCGTTCCTTCACTGTCGCTGGGTCAAAATCCCGGAACTCCCTCCCTACCAGCACTGTGGGTGCACCTACGCCACATGGACTGCAGCGGGTCAAGAAGGCAGCTCACCACCACCTTCTCAAGGGCAATTAGGGATGGGCAACAAATGCTGGCCTGGCCAGCGACGCCCACATCCCATGAACAAAAAAGAAAAAGTTATCTGCTCATGATCAAACTGCTGGGAGCTAGTTGTGCACAAATTGGCTGCTGCATTTCCTACATTACAACAGCAACTACACTTCAAAAATACTTCATTGGCTGTAAAGTGCTTTGGGATGTCTGGTGGGTGTGAAGGGTGCTATATAAATGCAAACTTTTCTTTATTCCCCTCTCTCTCGAGTGCCCAGACAGTCCTCTGCAGTGCTGAGAGGTTTTGTTCTTTCATCTTTTCAGGCTAGGTTGATTGTGAAGGTGAAAGGACGGTATTCTGTTCTTTCACAACCCAGGAGATTGCGCTCTCAGTTTTCACCAGAACAAGGACTCTTTTAATGTAGACAGGACATTAGCCTGGCCAGGGTGGGCTGGGGGAGGGGGGACAGCTGGCTCAATGGTACTTGGGGGAGTCATCACTCTGCTTCCATTGGATGTGAGTACCCGACTAGATGTGAACCCAACATTCAAAGGCCAGAACTCTAGTCTTCTGCTTGTTATGACTGTCTGGTGTGGGTCTTGAACCCACAACCTTCCACCTCAGAGGTAAGGAGGCTACCAGTAAACCAAGGCTCACTCCCAAATGATCTCCTAAAGTGATAAAATCCAGGAACTATGTAAATGAATGTAGTCTTTCCTTACTGATTGCGAGCTAACTGTTAATTTCAATGTTCTGATGCAGGACTGTCTAGAAGCCATTGAACAAATCATCAACTCCAAACTTCACATCTTTGCAGCAATCGCCTTTAGCATCGCCCTCATTACAGTAAGGAGACCCTGTGATGTTTTGATTCAGGCCTTTGGTTCTGGTCTCTTGCATGTTGCTGACATCTGTTTGTTATATTTCAGGTTTTCGGGATAATCCTCACGATCCTGATGCAGCGATCTATCAAACCATCCGGTACCATCTAACAATTGGAATGTCAAACACCAGGAACATCAAAGTGCCATTTTGAAACTAAATCTATTTTCTTTTTATAATGCAGCTGCTTTTCTTTTTTTTAGAAAAGGTCAAGTAATAATTAATTTCCATTTTCTGTTTGTGACTTGTGTTTATTTTTGGTCAAAACTTAGTTGCATTATAAAAAATAAAAGTTCTGGGGGATTTTCATTCTGTTAATTTTACATGCTGAGGGTTATGTTACCAACCTTTGGAATTAGTAAGTAACTGGCTTGTGGCTGCAAGTTATTTAAGATTTAAGACTGAAATGTGGAATGAACACATCTGAGGCCCGAAGTCAGGAAGCGTGACTGCCAAAAAGGAGCCAAAATCAAACAAGGTCTATACTGCCACATTCTCACCCTGAGTTAAAGTTCCCACCCAGCTCTAGGATCTCTGCTGGCTATCCCTTCCCCTACTGACATGTGGAAATTTTAGCTAACAGTCTCTTATGTGGAACCTTATCAAAATCCTTCTGGAAGTCCATATAAGCTACATCCGTATGCATTCCCCTGTCTATGACTTTAGCTATTTTATCAAAAAGTTCAGTTTGATTCATTAGACATGGCCTATTCTTTGAGTTGAGGGGCAGGCTTGGGAATGGTTTCTTGTCCCCTTTATCTCCTGTACAGGGACAGGCTCTTCCCCTGCAATACCTGTTCCAAAAACAACAATTTGCATTCGTAGAGCACCTTTAATGTAGTAAAACATCCCAAGGTGCTTCACAGGAGGGTGAATCAGACAAAATTTGACACCGATCCACATAAGGAGATAGTAGAGCAGGTAACCAAGAGGTAGGTTTTAAGAAGCATCTTAAAGGATGAGAGAGAGGAAAAGAAGCAGAGAGGTTTAGGGAGGGAATTCCAGAGCTTGGGGCCTAGGCAACTGAAGGCATGGCCGCCAATGGTGGAGCGATTAAAATCGGGGATGCTCATGAGGCTAGAATTGAGGGGTACAGTGATCTCAGAGGGTTGTCTCTTTTCCTGTTACCTTTCCCAAACATACAACTCTTCCAGAATCTGCACTTATTCAAGTCTGGCCTCTTGTGCCTCTCTCCTTTTGTCCCCATTGGAGGCCATACCTTCAGCCATTTAGATGCCACCCTCTGGAATTTCCTCCCTAATTCCCTCTGCCTCTCCACCTCTTTCCCTTCCTTTAAGACCCTCATTAAAACCCAGCTTTTCCTACGATGTCTTTCTTTGGCTTGGTGGCCACTTTAGTTTCTCCAGGGCTAGAGGTTGATGATGTTGCAGAGACGGAAGTATGTCCTTTCTCTGCCTCTGTGAAACACATTGAAATTTCTTTTCTATATTAAAGACAATATAAAGTTGTTACACACTTTCCTCCAGACAGATAGACTCTGTCATTGTCCACACTCATACCTGCAGAATGACAACAGGCCACTTACATGGCATAGTGGAAAGAGGAGTGGATAGGTGAGGAGATGAACATTGGAAGAAAAGTGCAAGGGGAAAAATGAAGTTAACAGCCCTTGCTGTATAGAAGGACCTTTCCTCCACATGGCATTCATTACAATGGAATGACAAACCACAGGAGGAGGCCATTTGGCCCATCATTCCTGTGCCAGCTCTGTGAAAGAGCTATCCAATTAATCTCACTTCTCTGCTCTTTCCCCCACAGCCCTGCAATTTTTTTTCCTTCAAATATTTATCCAATCCCCTTTTGAAAATTACTATTGAATCTGCTTCCACTGTCCTTTCAAGCAGCACATTCCAGATCACAACAACTTGCTGTGTTAAAAAAAAAAATCCTCCTCATCTTCCCTTTGGTTCTTTTGCCAATCACCTGAAATCTGTGCCCTCTGATTATTGACGCCCCTGCCAGTGGAAGCAGTTTCCCCTTATGTACTCCATCTGAGCCCCTCATGACTGACTCATGATGTGAACTTTATCGTGTGGAGAATTGAGACAAAACCACATCTGGTATAATATAGTTATCGAAGAACATAAGAACTAGGAGCAAGAGTAGGCCATACAGCCCCTCGAGACTGCTTTGTCATTCAACACAACCATGGCTGATGTGATCTAGGCCTCAACTCCACTTTTCGGCCTACTCTCCATAACTCTTGACTCGCCCATAGTTCAAGAACCTGTCTATCTCTGATTTGAATATATTCAATGACTCAGCCTCCACTGCTCGCTGGGGTAGAGAATTCCAAAGATTAACGATCCTCTGTGAGAAGAAATTCCTCCTCATCTCCATTTAAATGGGTGACCCCATATTCTGAATCTATGCCCTGAGTTCCAGACTACCCCCTCAAGGGGCGGGGGATAAAGCACAGTTAACACTCTGCCATCTGAATCAAGAGGGTCAAGCAAATCATAAGTTATTGTTGTTGTAAATGGGTTAACTGTGGCTGAATTGGGCAGATCTTCCTGTGGCCAGGTAAGCTGGCTATGGTGAAAGACTTCACTCCTGCAATGGAACCCACCTGGGATTCCCATACTCGCTACTAACCAGTGTACCAGAAACTCTATCCCAGTAAATCAAATTCTATTGAAATTGCACATGATTTCTGTTGAGATTTTTGTGAATGGCGTTCTGTAACTCCATCCCATTTTGTCAGGAAGACTGCCATGACTAATACAATGGGAGATCTGTTGGTGATTCTACACTAGATTGAGCTTAACACAGTTAATAGCTTTGAATTCATCAATGGTTTAAGGTTGATTGCAGCACTAACTTTGCTGGTGATAAAATGCAGCTTTTCTTTGTTACGACTTTCATACAATATAGATTAATACTTTCAAAAATATAAAATAAATGTAAATGCTAATTATAAAAAAGTCAATAAAGATATTCCCTTGTGTTTTACAAAGCATTGCGAAGTATTTACAGCACAGTTCACACGAGCCTCCTCCCATTCCTCTTCATCTCACCCATCAACATATCCTTCTATTCCTGTCTCCCTAATGTATTTATCCAGCTTCCCATTCAATGCCTCTATGCTATTCGCCTCAACAACTCCCTGTGGTTGTGAGTTCCATATTCTAATCACTTTCTGGGTAGAAATGTAAGTTGCCATAAAATGCATGTATTTGTTCTCCTGGTTTAAGAATGTGTGAAAGGACATGTTGAGGCAACAGGAATTAGTCCACATGAAAATTAGCTGCCCTATTTTGACATTGCAACAATGACTGCACTTCGAAAAGTACTTAATTAGTTGTAAAGCACTTTGGGACATGCTGAGGTTGTGAAAGACCCTATATAAATGCACATTCTTTTTTCCTATTGATCAAAGGAGATGCATGTACCAAATGAAGCCCCTATCTAATATCAATCTCATATCCCATCCAAGGTGGGGGAGAATGATGAGCCCAGAACCTGCAGGGACCTGATCTGAGCACCCCTGATTGATGTTATTCTTGGTGGCAGAGGCACCTGCAGGAAAGACCCAAGAGGTAGACACCACTGAGGTAACTAGATGCCCCATGGTTGAAAAAGAAGAAACAAGACTTGCATTTATATATAGATAACAAGCATATAACTTTTGTGATAATTGCACCATTAGTTGGGCTCCCAATGGAATTTTCCCACATTGTAAAGTGCTGAGAAGAAAGAAAGACGGGGTGGCACAGTGGCGCAGTGGTTAGCACCGCAGCCTCACAGCTCCAGGGACCCGGGCTCGATTCTGGGTACTGTCTGTGCGGAGTTTGCAAGTTCTCCCTGTGACCACGTGGGTTTTCACCAGGTGCTCTGGTTTCCTCCCACAGCCAAAGACTTGCAGGTGATAGGTAAATTGGCCGTTGTAAATTGCCCCTAGTGTAGGTAGGTGATAGGGAATATGGGATTACTGTAGGGTTAGTATAAATGGGTGGTTGTTGGTCGGCACAGACTTGGTGGGCCGAAGGGCCTGTTTCAGTGCTGTATCTCTAAATAAAAATAAATAAATAAAATATAGCACATCCTCAGGATATCCCAAAATGCTTTACAAACAATTTAATTATGGACTCCTGCAAACTCATGTTGTGGAAACTCCCTGGCAGGTAGCCCAGTACACTCAGCAATCAATGGTGTACTGAAAGCATATGCCTATTCAAGACCAGGTTGTTAAGTCTGCATCTCTTTCCTCTTCAGCAGATTTGGGTTGTGAGCTCTCCCTTCAGTGAGTTTGTCCCTCAGCCATCTGCACTGGCTTCCCTGACTTGTATTCTGCTCGCAACTTTGGCATCTGATTCCACACTGAGCTAAGCTTCCGATCCTATATCCACTCCATCAGCAAGACTGCCTACTTCCACACTGTAACATCGCCTGTCTCTGCTCCTGCCTCAGCCCGTCTGCTGTTCAAACACCCATCCATGCCCTTGTTACCACCAGACTTAATGGGCTGAATTTTATAGTCCCATTGCTGGCAGGCAGAAAAAATGGTGGCCCGCACATGTGGGCTGCACACCTCTATGCCGCCGTGATCTTCCTCGCGGCGTCCAAGGATAATGAGCCGGTCAGGCCCCCCCCCCACAACAATCACATGGAGGGGGCAGGCGCTGCGATGTCAGCAATGGCCATTTTGAAAGGGCAGCCGGACCTGGCGGCTTATCTAAATTTGTAAAGTGCAATCCGCCTCCTCCTCAATGTACCGCTGAAAAACCTACCGCCCCTCCCCCCCCCCCCCCCACAAAAAATTACATTCAATATTTGTCCTCCCCCTCCCCCCAAAACACTTACTTTCAACACTTGGACGTCCCTCCCATAAACATCAAAGTATAGAGGTTCCCCCCTTCCCACCATCCCTTACACTAGGAATTTACATTTGACCCACCCCTCCCCAACACTGCACTGAAAATCATAAGCTCCCCCTTCCCCACCACTGTGGCGCCCGCTTTCCCTGGACGGGAAAGTGAAGGCACGTGAGTGCCAGCCACTGCTCGGAAGATCCCAGGTTGCAATGAATGCTATTTAAATTTATTCATTGCCTTTTTAAAAATATGTTAAGCCGGGTCCTGTCGTCTAGCAGTGGTGGGGGGGGGGGGGGGGGGGGGGAGTGGGTGGGGGGGGGTTGGTGCCGCCATGGAGCCTTGCCGGTGGCAGGAAGAATTGGCCTGGCACTCTCGGCGTCGGGCTCCGTGGCAGGCCACTGTCGCCACAGGGCCCAATGTCAGGAGCTCGGTAAAATCCCGGCCAACGACTCTACTGGCCTCTCCATAAACTCTGAGGTCATCCAATACTCTGTTCCCCATGTCTTTACTCACACCAAGTCCCATTCACCCATCACCCCTGTGCGCATGGACCTACATTGGCTATCAATCCAGCAACAGTTGGATTTTAAAATTCTCATCCTTGTATTCAAATCCCTCTATGGCCTTGCCCCTCCCTAACTCTACAATCTCCTCCAGCTCTACAACCCTCCAAGATATCTGCACTCCTCTAATTCTGGCCTCTTCCCCAATTTGAATTGCTCCACCATTGGCCAATCGTGCCTTCAGCTGCCTGGGCCCTAAGCTCTGGAATTCCCTCTTTAAAATGTCTCGCTACCTCTCTCTCCTTAAAGGTGCTCCTTAAAATCTATCCCTTTGACTAAGCTTTTGGTCATCTGTCCTAAGATTTCCTTATGTGGCTTGGTGTCAAATTTTGTTTGAAAACACTTGTGTGAAACACCTTGGGATGTTTTACTTTGTTGATAAAACCTGGAAGAAAAAGAGATGGACAGGGTTTGCACATAGTGCAGGGCACTGCCAGATTGTTCTGCGGAGTGTGTGGATGAGAGAGTTAAGTTGAAAGAGAAAAGGAAGGGAAAATGCCCAAAAATCCTGCTGTGCTTGTCCAGAACTCTGGCCACCTCTGCTGTTGCATTGCCCTCTCTCTACCCATATCACTGCAGCCTGGCCTTCACAGATGCTGCATTGCCCTCTCTCTCTCCTTTTTCTTCTTACTTGTGCCCAGGAGCTATGCGTACCTCAGATGCACTGGACAGGATAATTGTCAAATATATCCTCATTTCCATTTTCAATGCCCCAGTCCCCAGTAAAACCATTGCTCTCTCTCACCCTGGCCATTCCCACTGGTATGGTCCTCATCTCCATTCCCTTAAGCCCAAGGAATGCAGACTGGAAAGGATAGGGTGGACAACTGTTTAGCCATCCACTACCAGATCTGAGTGGACCACTTAAAACACTATCGAGTCCTACACTCGTCTGCTAAAACTGCTCACTGTTCCAGGATCATTCTGGAATGCAAAGATAACCCCTGCAAACTGTCTTCTTAAACCCTTTTTCCCTGTCTCCTCCTCTCTCACCTCCAACAATAAGTGATCATGGACTTCTTTATCATGACGATCGAGACCATCCAATCAGCTGCCTCTGTTGCATTCCTCCTTTCCACTCGCCCACCTGGCCAAACTTCCTCTAATTCCCTTCTCCCTGCCCTCGCCCTGAACTCACATCTTTCTCTCCTATCTCCCCGATGCCCTCTCCGAGCTCATCTTGTCCATGAGACCCACCTCCTGTTCCCTCGATCCTATTCCCACTAAACTGCTGATCACCCAACTTCCCCCACGTTAGCCGATATTGTTAACAGTTCTCTCTCTTCAGATGCTGTCCATATCTTCTCTAAATCAGCCGTCATCACACTCTTCTCAAAAAACCCAACCCTCGACCCCACCGTCCTTGCAAACTACCTCCCCAACTCCAAACTCCCTTTCCTCTCCAAAGTCCTTGAACATGTTGTCACCTCCAAAATCTTTGCCCATTTTCCCCAGAACTCCACGTTTGAATCCTTCCAATCGGGTTTCTGTCCCTGCCACAGGACAGAAACAGCACTTATCAAAGTCACAAATGACATCCTATGTGACTGTGACAAAGGTAAACTTTCCCTCCTTGTCCTTCTTGCCCTCTCTGCAGCCTTTGACACCATTGACCACATCCACCTCCTCCAATGTCTCTCCACTGTCGTCCAGCTGGTGGGACTACTCTCACCTGGTTCCCTTCTTATCTATCTAATCGTGGCCAGAGAATCACTTGCAATGGCTTCTCTTCCTGCTCCCGCACTGTTACCTCTGGTGTTGCCCAAGGATCTATCCTTGACGTCTCTTATTTCTCATCAACATGCTGCCCTTGGTGACATCATCCGGAAGCACAAAGTTAATTTTAATATGTATGCTGATGACATCAGCTCTATCTCACCACTACTTCTCTCAACTCTTCCACTCCTCCACTGTTGCTAAATTATGCGATTGTTTAACCAACATCCAGTACTGGATGAGCAGAAATTTTCTCCAATTAAATATTAGGAAGATTGAAGCCATTGTTTTCAGTCCCTATTCCAAACTCCGTTCCCTAGCACCGAATCTATCCCTGTCCCTGGCAACGATCTGAGACTAAACCAGTCTGTTTGCAACTTTGGTGTCACATGTGTCCCAGAATCTTTACAGCACAGAAGGAGGACATTCGGCCCTTCATGTCCGCATCAGTTCTCTGGAACAGCAACTCCCTCAATTCCATTCCCTTGCCTTCTCACGATAACCCAGCACATTCTTCCTTTTCATATAACTGTCTAGTTCCCTTTTGAATGCTTCCATTGACTCGATTGAGCTTCTGACCTCAGGTTCATGCCATCACTAAGACTGTCTATTTCCACTTCCGCCCGACTTAGCCCCTGTCTCAGCTGCTGAAACCTTCTTTCTTGCCTTTGTTATCTCTAGACTTGATTATTCCAATGTACTCTTGGCTGACCTCCCACATTCTTTAATGTATCGGTACAGACTCGATGGGCCGAAGAGCCTCTTCTGCGCTGTATTATTCTGTGATTCTGTGATTCTATCCTGCAGTGGCAAATGGAATATAATCCTGAGAAATGTCAGGTGATGCATTTTGGGAGGACTAACAAGGCAAGGGAATATACAATGGGTAGTAGGACCCTAGGAAGTACAGAGGGTCAGAGAGACCTTGGTGTACTTGTCCATAGATCACTGAAGGTAGCAGCACAGGTAGATAAGGTGGTTAGGATGGCATATGGGATACTTGCCTTTATTAGCTGAGGCATAGAATATAAGAACAGGGAGGTTATGATGGAGCTGTATAAAACACTAGTTAGGCTACAACTGGAGTACTGTGTACAGTTCTGATCGCCACAATATAGGAAGGATGTGGTTGCACTGAAGAGGGTGCAGAGGAGATTCACCAGGATGTTGCCTGGGCTGGAGCATTTCAGCTATGAAGAGAGACTGAAAAGGCTAGGGTTGTTTTCCTTCGAGCAGAGAAGGCTGAGGGGGGACATGATTGAGGTATATAAAATTATGAGGGGCATAGATAGGAAGAAACTTTTCCCTTTAGCGGAGGTGTCAATAACCAGGGGGCATAGATTTAAGGTAAGGGGCAGGAGGTTTAGAGGGGATTTGAGGAAAAACTTTTTCACCCAGAGGGTGGTTGGAATCTGGAACACACTACCTGAAGGGGTGATAGAGGCAGGAACCCTCACAACATTTAAGAAATATTTAGATGAGCACTTGAAACGCCATAGCATACAAGGCTACGGTCCAAGTGCTGGAAAATGGGATTAGAATAAGTCGGTACTTGATGGCCGGCGGGTATGCGATGGGCCGAAGGGCCTGTTTCTGTGCTGTATAACTCTATGACTCTATAAACCTGAGGTCATCCAAAACACGGCTGTGCATTTTTAGATTCACATCAAGTCCCATTCCCCATCACCCCTGTGCTCGCTGACCTACATTGCCTCCTGGTCAAGCAACGTCTTGATTTTAAAATTCTCATCCTTGCTTTCAAATCTCTCCATTGCCTCACCTCTCCCTATCTCTGCAATCCTCTCCAGCCCCACAACCCTCCAAGATCTCTGCACTCCTCTGTTTCTGGTCAATTGAGCATCCTTGATTTTAATCACTTCACCATTGGTGGCTGTGCCTTTGGTTACCTTGGCCCTGATCTCTGGTATACTCTGCCTATGCCTCCCTGCCTCTCTACCTCATTTTCCTCCTTTGAGATGCTCCTTAAAACCTACCTCTTTGACCAAGCTTTTAGTCATCTGACCTAATATCTCCTTTTGTGGCCCGGTGTCAGACTTTATTTTATAATGCTCCCAAGAAGTGCCTTGGGACACTTTATTACATTAAAGGCGCTACATAAATATAAGTTGTTGTTGTTGTTGTTGGCAAAAATACTTTGCTGTCTTGCTGAAATGGTCTTCATAAATCATCCACTGCATTTTTAAATAAAGCAGTTTGCTGGCCATGCAAATCATTTCACTCAGTCCTCTGATAGAAGTTGGGATTTCTCGCTGTTATTCACTTTCCCCCTTCCTTCTATTCAGTCTTTTGCTGGAGGATCACATATTTGACTTTCCAGTCCTGATGAAGGATACACATTCTAAACATAAAGCCCACATCTTCACTTTTTGGGGACCAGTGGAGCTGCTGCATATTTACAGCATTTGCTGTTGATATTTCTGGCTAAGGAACAGAAAGCAGAGAGTTGTGGTGAATAGTTATTTTTCAGATCAGAGGGAGGTATACAGTGGTGTTCCCCAAGGGTTGCTTATAGGACATGATATACATGAATGACCTGGACTTGGGTACACGCGGCATAATTTCAAAGTTTGCAGATGACACGAAACTCAGAAATCTTGTAAACAGTGAGCAGGATAATAGCAGATGCCAAGAGGACATAATGATGATGATAAAGGCAATGATCAAGGGAAGATTCGGCTCTACAGGTGCTGGAACACTCACTGGTGGCTAAATCAATTCTAGATTTGCAGCTCTTGAGCGTTTGGGGCACAGGAATTCTTGAGCTGGGGGAGCCCCGGGCAGAAGCAGTTTTCTTCTGTTTTTGACATTTCTCTCCTACAGCTTTGCGTCTTAAGGGCTCAAACCTATGTGTAGCATTCCTGATTTTTGAGTGGCAGTTGTTCCTGTTGGCAGCTTCCTGCTCCCACTCCTTTGTTCGATGTCAGCCAAGGAGAGATGTTTTTTCAACTGGTCTTTGAAACGTTTACATGGAGCACCTCAATTCCACTTCCCGAGGTACAGTTCTCCATATGGCACTACTTTAGGCATTCTGGTGTCCTCCACGTGTGCCACAGGCCCTGTCCTTGTAGGAGAATGCTCTCAATGCTGGGTAAATGCACTCTTCTAAGGACTTCAATATTTGTAATGTAGTCCTGCCATTTGATATTCATGATGGAGTGCAAGCAGCGTTGATAGAAGCATTCAAATAGCTTAATTTGTCTACTGTACAGGACCCAAGATTTTGAGCCATGCAAGAGAGCAGTGATAACAACAGCTCTGTACACCTGGATTTTTGTGGAAATGCACACAGAGTGATTTTTCCAGGCTCGATTAGAGAGGCTTTGGAGAATCAATTTTCAATGTCTTTACTGATGGAGGCATTGTTTGAAATAATGCTGCCCAGATATGTGATTTGATCAATAGTGTTGATACTTGTGTCATTGATACTGATCTGTGGTGGAAATTGGAAAAGCATTTCTGTTTTCTTCAGGCTGATGGTAAGGCTGAATGCCTTTACTGCTTCTGAGAAACAGTTTGCGATGAGCTGTAGTGCTTCCTGTGTGTGGGCCACAAGGATACAATCATCAGCAAAAAGAAGTTCCAGGATGTGCACTGCTGTGGTCCTTGTAAACACCAAGAGTCGTCGTAAATTGAAAAGACTGTCATCTGTTCAGAAAAGGATGTAAATGCCCTCTGTCAAATCGCTCTTGGCCTCCTGAAGCATCATGCTGAAGAAGATGGGTAGAGGGTCAGTGCAAGAACACATCCTTGTTTTACACCATTGCAGATAGCGAAGCTGTCAGAGAGCTCCATTCACTTTCACCTGACCTTTCTATCCTATATGCAGCTTTCAGAGTATCTCCAGGAACTTAGGTGGGCAACTCAGTCTAGACAGTATTTCACACAGCCCATCTCAGTTGACGGTATCAAAGGCCTTTGTGAGGTCCATGAAGGAAGCATATAGTCCCATGCTATGTTCCCTGAATTTTTCCTGGATCTGTCTCAGTACGAAGACCATATCAATGGTTCCTGTGCTTGGCCAAAATCTACAAGAGAGTTTCCTTGGCAATTGTTTGCACAAGTCTGTTTAGAAGTACTCTTGCTAAGATTTTGCCTGCAATGGAGAGCAAGGTAATCCCTCTGTAATTTGAGTAGTCCAACTTTTCCCCCGTGTTTTTGTAAAGGATGACAATCACTGCATCGCGAAGGTCCTGTGGCACTGTCTCTTTCTCCCAGCAAGCCGTAAACAGCTCTATGAGCTTTCTTTTTAGAGATACAGCACTGAAACAGGCCCTTCGGCCCACCGAGTCTGTGCCGACCATCAACCACCCATTTATACTAATCCTACATTAATCCCATATTCCTACCACATCCCCACCTGTCCCTATATTTCCCTACCACCTACCTATACTAGGGGCAGTTTATAATGGCCAATTTACCTATCAACCTGCAAGTCTTTGGCATGTGGGAGGAAACCGGAGCACCCGGAGGAAACCCACGCAGACACAGGGAGAACTTGCAAACTCCACACAGGCAGTACCCAGAATTGAACCCGGGTCTCTGGAGCTGTGAGGCTGCGGTGCTAACCACTGCGCCACTGTGCCACTTGTTGAGAAGTGTGCTATCTCCCTGCTTGCGCACCTCTGCTGGAATACCGTCGATACTTGGGGCCCTGTGGGATTTCAATAGTGCTATAGCACTCACAAGCACTTTGTGGATAAGGGGCTCATCCAATTCGAACTTTGTTTCTCTTTGTGGTATCCTCGCTATCGAAGCTTCCTGTACCATATTTACGTCCCCAAAGAGGGTCCCAAAGTGCTCTGACCCTTGAATCATGATGGCCTCTTTGTCAGTAAGTAAGGTTGTGCCGTCAGATGATTGCAGTGGTGCCTGTGTCAGGTGGAACGGTTCATAAATGGTCTTCAAGGACTTGTAGAAAGATCTCATGTCTCCACTATCTGTGTAACTTTGTCTTCTCTGCCATTGCTCGCCACCAGTTGATTTGAATGACTCGAAGCTCAGTTTGTAGGGCACTGCAGGCTTCCTTATAAGTGGCTTTTGCAGATTGGTCACCTGGTCTCACAAGCCGTTTCGTACAGCAGGAGTGTTTCTTTTGGAGCAAATCTTGGATTCCAGCGTTGTTTTCGGTGAACCAGTATCTGTTCTTCCTCAGTGAGTAACCGACCACTTTCTCTGTTGCTTCCTGAAGAACCAGTCACAGTTGCTTCCACTGTTCACCTGGGTCTGTTTCAGCATCTGGGAACATGCCATAGTCAAGCTTAATTACCAGTTTGCTCCAAGTTCTACTTTAACCTCCGGCAAACCTAGTTAGGTGAACTTGGAGTTTTTTTGTTACTGGGATCTTTCTCTTGAGAGGTGGCTTAATTTTGAGGGTGACCTTTGCTCAGACTAGTCTGTGGTCAGTGTAACAGTTGGCATTGGGCACAAACAGTGAGGAGTATAGTAACAGGTGCCAAGAGGACATAGTGCCAAGAGAAATGAGCAGACACATGGCAGATGAAGTTTAACACAGAGATTTGTGAAGTGATGCATTTTGGAAGAACAAATAAGGCAAAATATAAACTAACTGGTATAATTTTTAAGGAGGTGCAGAAACAGACTTAAGGGTGTATGTACACAAATCTTTGAAGGTTAAGGGAAGATTTAAGAGAGTAGTTCAATATTCTGAAGGGTTTTGATAGAGTAAATAAGAAGAACCTGTTTCCACTGGCAGGAGAGTTGGTAACAGAGGGTGGAGATTTAAGATAGTTGGCAAATGAACAGGAGTTGTGGGGGAAGGTGGCTGGTTGAAGAGAATATTTTCACACAGCGAGTTGTTGTGATTGGAATGTCCTACCTGAAAGGGTGGTGGAAGCAGATTCAAGAGTAACTTTCAAGTAGGAATTAGATAAATACTTGAAAAGAAAAAAAAATTGCAGAGCTATGGGGAAAGTGCAAGGGGAAGTGGGAATAAATGGACAGCTCTTTCAAAGAGCTGGCACAGGCACGGTGGGCTGAATGGCCTCTTCCTGTGCTGTAAGATTGTATGAAAGTCATGCACCTTTTGAAACAACTGAGGAACTAATGGAAGGAGCAGTCATAGGATGGCACAAATCATTAATTTGGGTTGAGGGTTAAGGTTAGGGTTGGGTTATGACAAGGCATTAAGCACATGACGGCAGCCTTTACAGATCTGATTTAGTAGAAAGCACATCCTGTTTTTCTGAATTTCACAATTGATGGAACAAGTTCATTTAATCAGCTTTGCTGAAAAATGAATATGCTGAGATTAAACATTGAAGAGTTTCCAGAAAGCTGTAAACATAGTAGTTCTGGGAATTTGCACCATATCCTGTGAATGCATTCTTCTACATACCATTAAAACAGCTGAAAATTGAGATAAAATTATTTTTCTTTGCCTGAATATACTGAACCTTACAAGCCAATGGTAAATCAGAAAACTTTGAGGCTCTGATAAGTTACAAGAACCGGGAAATAGGCCGAGAAATAATCTGTCAAAAAAAACAATAATTGATGAGGTGGAATTAAATTGTGATTCAGACAAGGATTTATTACATTGCGATCCTGGAGATAGGAAAGTTCAGTGTCACTGACAAGTGCAGAAGTTTGGAAGATTATTTTGTAAATAAAAACTGTTGTGGTTTAAGGGACAATTCCTGGAGAAACAGATGAACTTCTTTTTCTACAGCACCTTTCAGGATCACCCAAAGCAATTTGCCGCCACTGAAGCACTTTCAAAGTGTCAGCACCGTTGTAATGTGGCAATCAATTTACACACAGCAAGCTCCCACAAACAGCAATGTGATAATGACCACCTAATATGTTTCAATGATGTTGATTGAGGGATAAAATATTGGCCAGGAAACCAGGGATAACCACCACTACCACCCTCCTCCCCATTTCTTCAACAGAGTGCCATCAGTTACACAGAGTATCAGTTACACCCACCTGAGAGGGTCTAATTTTAACACTTCATCTGAAAGGCAACAGCTCTGACAGTACAGCACTCCAAAAGACCACAGTGTAAGGTCCTGCAGCCATAGTATAATGAGGGGCTGGAGCCTGCGTAAAACCCCTCGGGCTGCATGCATCAGAGAATGTTTTTTTGGCATGTAATGCAAATGTACATTGCAAATATTGCCTGGAATGTCAATAGTAATGAGGCACCTCATTGCTCACCACTTCAACACCCCCCCCCCCCCTGTTCTCATGCCCACATTCCTGTCCTTGGCCTGCTGCAGTGTTCCAGTGAACATCAACACAAGCTCGAGGAGCAGCACCTGATCTTTCGTTTAGGCACTCTACAGCCTTCTGGACTGAACATTGAGTTCAATAATTTCAGAGCATGGCTGGCCCTTTTTTTTATATTTTTGGAATTATTCTATTTTAATTTATTTTAAACCATGTGCCTGTTTTTCATATAGACAGAGCTGCTCATTATTCTGCCATTAACACTCTGGACTAATGCTTTGTCTTTCACCACAAACATTAACACACCCTTTGCCTTTGTCCCATGACAGCTTTGTTATTTAATCTCTCCTGCCTTCTGCCCTGTCACACACCTTCCTTTTTGTTCGCTTCCCCAGCAAACCACCACCACCCCCCACCCCCCACCCATCTAACCCCCACCCCCCAACCCTCACCCCCCACCCCCCCACCACCCCCCCCACCCCCGACTTCACTTGCTTAAAACCTAATTCTTTTCTAACCTTTACCAGTTCTGATGAAAGGTCACCGACCTGAAATGGTAACTCTGCGTCTCTCTCCACAGATGCTGCCTGACCAGCACTTTCTGTTTTTGTTTCAGATTTCCAGCATCTGCAGTATTTTACTTTTACCTCATGTTCTGCATTGAAAGAAACTGATTTCACTTTATGCCCAATTTGAATTGCTTTGTAATATATTTTTACAATTTTTTGTGAATAAAGTATATTTTTGGGAAAATAATACAACACTGGAGTGTCAGCCTTTGATTTTGGTGGCTAAAACCTGGATTTAGACTTGAACCCACAACTTTCCAAACTCCATCAACAGTCCTACCCACTAAGCCACAGCTGACACCCAGAGTAACACATTGTGTACTGAAGCACCAGAGGAAAAAAAAGTCAGAATCCCCACACAGTTCTATGTTCAATAAGAGACTAAAAAGTTTTGCAATGTGATTCACTTACATTCCCGATGTGAGAAATTCCATACTGAGGGATCAAACCTTTAAAATCAACACTTTATACTTTTTTTGATGTACTTAGTCCTATTACATCTGTGAATGTACTCACTGTTTTTGTTTACCTGGCTTATTCTAATGGTTAAGTGGTAGAAGCAATCACTATACACTATTAAATCTGAATTAAGCTGCCGACACACTTGGCTCCGATTGCATTCCCCTGGCCTGATCGTATAAGCTGGCTATCAGCTCACTTGAATAACTGAACAGATACATGACTTCTGTCGATTTCAAAAATTCCATGGTCCATGTTTCTGCCCATTTTCTGAGAATTTATTTGTCTCAGCAATTTGAGATTACATGGGTCTGCAGGAAAACATCTCCATTGTCTGCGGAACCAATCTCAAAATCTAATTCTCTCTGAGTTGTCTGCTTGCTTGAGATAACGATATTATTCACACTGAAGTAATCCAGAGCATTATTCGAGCACGCACTTTCACTGAAGTATTTAAATACAGATTCTGCGCTGAAACGAAAGCAGGGAAAATCTTTTACAATTTGCTGCTTTCCAGAGTGTTGAGTGAGGCGAGGGTATGTCAGGAATTTGGGGTGCGGAAGTCAGGGATCTGTTTCCTGCGGTTTGCTGGACACTAACGTTTCCTGAATTGATGATGCGCACCGCCTTTGCTTCAACTTTCCAAAGCCCTGCTCTCCTCAGCCTCCTGACAATCACACTTTCTGGGGGCACAAACACCTCTGCTGGAATATGGCACTGCGTCTTTGCAGTTTCCGGTGAATCTCTATCCTTCCCTTTCCAAAATAACATTTTGGAATATAGTATGAGTAATATGAGACATGACGTGTGGTGAGCGGATTGTATTTTGCACCTCTGCTTCCCAAAGCTCTCGACCACTGGGGGTTTTGCTCATGTCGTGTGGGTCTGCTGTAGACTCATTGATAGAGATTGATCGCTGTGATTGGTCAACAACTCCATTATCATTATATCATGTGATTACCAGGATGGTAGCAGGTGAACGAGATGGACCTTGGTCTTTTCTCATACAGCAATGCCTACATTCCTAAGGCAAGTGCATGTAGAGCCACAACTCCCTCTGGTAGGATTGGCTCATTCAGGTAATAAAAGCAAAATACTGTGGATGCTGGAAATCTGAAATAAAAACAGAAAGTGCTGGAAATTCTTAGCAGGTCTGGCAGCATCTGTGGAGGGAGAAGCAAAGTTACTGTTTCAAGTCAGTGACCTTTCATCAGAACTGGCAAAGGTTAGAAACGTGATAGGTTTTAAGCAAGTGAAGCGGGGGTGGGGAAAAGAACACAAAAGAGGTGTGTGATAGAACAGAGAGCCGGAGAGGTTATCTGACAACGAGGTCATGGGGCAACGGCAAAGGGAGTGTGCTAATGGCGTGGTGAAAGACAAAGCATTAGTGCAGAGGGAGTGTTAATGACAGAATAATGAGCAGCCCAGGCCAAAAGCACAAACATGGAAAAAAACAGTAGGCAAGTACATGGTTAAAAAATTATGAAACAAAACAAAATAAAAATAAAACAAGGCCAGTCATGCTCTGAAATTATTGAACTCAATGTTCAGTCCAGTAGGCTGTTGCTGTGGGGTGCTGTTCCTCGAGCTTGCGTTTATGTTCACTAGAACACTGGAGCAGGCCCAGGACAGAGATATGGGTATGAGAGCAGGGGGGGTGTGTTGAAATGGCAAGCAACCGGAAGCTCAGGGTCATGTTTTCGGACTGAGAGGAGGTGTTCCACAAAGTGGTCACCCAATCTGCGTTTGGTCTCCTCACTGTAGAGGAGACCACATTGTGAGCAGCGAATACAGTATACTAAATTGAAAGAAGTACAAGTAAATTGCTGCTTCTGTTGAAAGGAATGTTTGGGGCCTTGGATGGTGAGGAGAGAGGAGGTAAAAGGGCAGGTATTACACCTGCTGTGATTGCATGGGAAGGTGCCATAGGAAGGGGATGAGGTTGTGGGGGGTAATGGAGGAGTGGACAAGGGTGCCGTGGAGGGAATGATTCCTTTGGAATGCTGACAGGGGAGGGGAGGGGAAGATATGTTTGGTGGTGGCATCACGCTGGAGGTGGCGGAAATGGCGGAGGATGATCCTTTGGATGTGGAGGTTGGTGGGGTGGAAAGTGAGAACAAGGGGTACCCTGTCGCGGTTCTGGGAGGGAGGGGAAGGGGTGAAGGAAGAAGTGCGAGAAATTGGTCAGACATAGTTGAGGGCCCTGTCAACCACAGTGGGGCGGGGTGGGTGGGGGGGAATCTTCGGTTGAGGAAAAAGGAAGACATATCAGAAGTGCTGTTGTGGAAGGTTGCATCATCAGAGCAGATGCGGTTGGAGACGGAGAAATTGGGAAAATGGAATGGAGTCCTTATCGGAAGCAAGGTGTGATTAAATGTATTCAAGGTAGATGTGGGAGTTGGTGGGCTTATAATGAATATCAGTCTTCCACAACAAGCTTTCCAGAATTTAACATGGTAGCAGAGGATGGTTGCCTAAAGCTGAAGGTTGGAAATTAGGAAAATTCTTTTTACATAAAAAAACAAAATCTCTCTGGCTATTGAGGAAAATGGCAGAAAGCAAGTGTAAATTGTCAGGGTATGATTACCTTCCGATGCTGTCTGAGTCTGAATCATATGACCAGTGGAAGAATGAAGTGAATATGTGGACATGGGTTACATCTCTACCAAAGAGGAGGCAAGGTACGGCCTTGGTGTTGTCACTTCCTACGAAAAGTAAAATCAGAAGTAACGTGTTTTCTGAACTGGATGCTCATCAGTTGGATACTGATGAAGGGTTGGATCTCCTGTTAGAATTCGTGGAAGAAATTTACAAGAATGGTGACCTATTGAATGCCTAAGGGCATGGTCAGACTTTGATAGATTTTGGAAAACAGATGGTTATGCAATGGAGGAATATATCATGGGCTTTAACAGACTGTTTAGAAGATTGAGGAAATTCAATTTGGAGATCCCTCGTTCAGTGCTAGCATTTAAATTGCTAGATTGTGCTAGGGTGCTGCATATGGACAGACTCTTGGTTTTAACTGGAGCTTGGTTCTTGGACAAAGACTCCCTGTTGGATCAAATGTCTGCTGTCTTACAGAAATTCCTGGGGAAACAGTCATTTCCTGCAGCCCTGGTAGAACAAACAAGGCATTCTGCAGTGACACAAACTATGGAGGACTCAATGTTTACTGGATTTCAAAATGGTCCAGATACTGAAAGCAGGCATAAGTATAATGGAAGATTTAAAGACAGGAGGAAGGAGGATGAAAGTACCTTTAGCAGGTCTGACTATTACAGAATTGGAACAGCAATCATAGGCAAGTTAATCCCAGGAATGCCCAAGAAACAGTTAATAGGTGCCTCAGGTATGACTCAAAGTGTCATTATGCAATGAACTTCCCAAAGTGGAGGGGCAGAGTCCTTGAAATAACACAAGGCACAAAGAATTCTGAGGCAGAAGAGGAAGATACAGATGTATCTGATTGAATTGTAGTGGTCACAAGGCATTTTAGTCCTGTGATGAATGTGTTAGTTGCAGATTATTTCAACTGTGCTGTTTTAGATAGTGCTTGCACATCGACAGTATGTAGAACAGATTATTTACAATGTTATCTGGATTCACTCAGTATTGAGGATTGACCAAGGTTAAGGAGTATAAAAGTACCACTAGCTTTAGGTTTGGTGATGACAACACATTGAAGTCACTGAAGTCCATGTAAAATAGTTATCAGTACTGATGCAGTCTCTATTCAGATACTTTTACTGTTGAGTAAATCTACAATGAAAAAGGCACAAATGAAACTTGAAATCGATCATGGTAAGGCAATTGCTTTTGGAAAGACAATGAATTTGCAGTTTACCCAGTCAAAGCATTATTGCATCCCCTTAACAAAACCTGATGTTTCTACTAAGAGTGTTAAAGCATTATTAAGGGGATCAGGTGATAAGAAACAGAGAGATAAAAAGCAAATTGTCTGAAAGTTGCACAGAAAATTTGCTCATCCTTAAAAGCCTGCTAGAGGATGCAGGTGTGATTGATGAAGTGTATACGAGGATAATAGAAGAGATTAGTGAAAAGTGTGAAATCTGTAAAAAAGTATTGGAGAGCACCATAATGTTCTATTGTCAGCCTTCCATTGGCACATGGCTTTAACGAGATATTTGCCATGGATTTAAAGGTATGGGACAAAAACAAGAATATTTTCATTCTATATTTTATAGACCTAGCAACTAGATTTATTGTTTCTACAAAAATAAATAGCAAGGACAAAAGGGTGATTATCGATAAAATCATGGAGCATTGGATGGGAACTGGACTTGGGGCACCAGCTAAGTTTCTGACAGAGAATGGAGGGAAATTTTCCAATGATGAGTTCAGAGACATGTGTGAAGACATGAGCGTTATGGTTATGAGTACTGCAGCTGAAAGTCCTTTCGGCAATGGGCTCTGTGAAAGGAATCATGCAGTGGTTAATGAAATGCTGCATAAAATCTTAACTGACCAGCCAAACTACAAGTTGACAACTGCCCTGGTATGGGTACTTCCTGCGAAGAATTCACTTCAGATGATTGGAGGATATAGTCCTGATCAATTGGTCTATGGACAGAATCCCAAATTATCTTCTGTACTGTTCTTCTGCTCTAGAAGGTGCTACAATTAGTTCAATTTTTTCTGCTAATTTGAATGCTTTATATGCTGGGAGACGGGCTTAGATCAAGGGCTGAGTCTCTAAGAAAATTCAGAGAGCTTTGAGGCATTGTATAAAGCCATTTGAGGTAGAATTTAATTCAGGAGATTTGGTGTGTTATAAAAGAGAGGGTCATGGGGAACAGAAGGGCCCTGATAAGGTAATAGGTCGGGATGGTAAGACAGCAGTTATCAAGC
This sequence comes from Heterodontus francisci, assembly GCF_036365525.1. NCBI lineage: Eukaryota > Metazoa > Chordata > Chondrichthyes > Heterodontiformes > Heterodontidae > Heterodontus > Heterodontus francisci. The sequence goes on from NC_090388.1 coordinate 7,392,330, forward strand.
ATGGAAATCAAACTGTTAAGGTTCATTCCTCATGATTAATTGGGGTTGATTAGAAAATCTCTAAATCTGAGCAGCTGATAGAGGAAACAGAGGCACCTTGTACCTTAAATGATCATGTGTTTTGTGATGAAGGTCCTGAGGAACAGAATGATGTTGATCAAGGGTTGGATAGTAATGTGACCGATCATGACACTCAAGAATGAGCTATCGCATTCAAAGGACAATTGCCCTGAGTAGGTACTCCTGTGACTTATATTCCAGAGGGGTCTAATAGATGGAGGGATGCAGCAATTCTGGGATGTGCAGGAAAATCTACAGGCAGCTTTAAATATTGGTTAAATGTTCAAGATGATGGCCAAGAAGCCAGATCCATGGACTGGCAGCATGGGGTGAAAGAGTGGATGGTGAGAAAGCACAGTGCAAGTTCTAATAGTGGGCCTGGAAGTGACTCTTGTGTCAGGAAACGACCCTGTACTGGAGAAAGAGCCTCCGATAATGTGCGAGGGAGATCTTCTAGCAGCAGTCCCGAAAGACACCACAGTGCTAATAGAGGCCGTAGTTTGAACAGATTCCACAATGAAACAAAGGCTAGAGGGCAGTCTCAGAATTGAACTAGAAGCAGCAGTTCTCATGACCGTGAAGTTTTAGTGGCTGCCAATAAACTTGAGGATAAACTAATAAGCGAAGCAAAACATAAGGAATCAGAGGATTTGGTGTTTATTCTGAGGTACCAGATAGGGGACATAGATGGATTTGTACTGAAAAAGTCCTCCCCAATGGAATTTTATAAAGCTAAAGCAAGGCTAGTTGCGATGGGTTTTGAAGAGCGACTGGGTGATACCAATGTTAGAGTGGACTCTCCCATAGCTGGAGAATTAATCTTGAAAATGTTTTTTGGCTCTTTTGGCCACATATTCATGGGAGTGTAGATCCATTGACATAAAAGCCACATTTCTGTAGAGTGATACTTTTCAGAGAAAAGTGTTTCTGAAACCACCCAAAGAGGCAGCAGATGCTGAAGGAAAACTATGGAAACTGAACAAATGTGTCTATGGCCTTAATGATGCTTCCAGGGTGTGATATTTCTCAGTGAGATCTGTTTTGTTGAAAATTGTTTGTGTTCAATTAAAAGCAGATCCTGCAACATTTTATTGGCATCATAAAGGGAAACTTTTAGACATCTTCATGATGCATGTTGATGATTTCTTAAGGAGTGGTACTGCGGTTTTTGAGAAATATGTTATTAATAAGATTAGGGCAGAATTTAAGATTGGGAGTCAGGCTTGTGGGGCCTTTAAATATATTGGTTTAGATATTAAGCAGAATAAGAAGACCAATTCTGAAGAAGGGTCACTGACCTGAAACGTTAACTCTGCTTCTCTCTCCACAGATGCTGCCAGACCTGCTGAGTATTTCCAGCATTTCTTGTTTTTATTAAGCAGACTAAGTCTGGAATAACTTTAAATCAACAATCCTATTAGGAGAGTGTTACTCCCCTTCCCAGTTAATTGTGTTAGGTCATCACAGAAAGATGATGATGTATCGAAAGCAGAGACTGAGCAACGGCGAAGCTTGATTGGTCAATTAAATTGGTTGTGCACTCAGACTAAGCGTGATGCCAGATTTGATGTGCTGGAGCAAAGTATGATGATGAAACACCTGAAAGTTGAGAAAGTTTTAAGGGCGAATAAAACATTAAAAACATTAAAACTGGAGAAATGTATGCTGAAGTTCCCATCCTAGGTGATGCAAAGAACATGAAGCTAATCATTTTTAGTGATGCTTCACATGCTAATCTTCCTGATGGGGATTCGAGTGCAGCTGCTTTCATTATATTTATGATGGGTGCAAATGGGAAATGTTGTCCTTTAGTTTGGGAAGCTAAGAAAATAAAATGGGTCATTAAAAGCACGTTAGCTGCAGAAACACTGGGTCTTGTGGAGGAAGTGGGTATACGGTTCCATTTGTCAAATATTTTAGGTGAAATTCTGAACAAGTGACATCCTGAAGACAGGATAGCCATTGACTGTTATGTGGATAATTGTTCTTTGTGGGACAATGTACACTCTATAAAGAGTGTGAGTGAGAAAAGACCACGTATTAACATTGTTGGATTAAAACAAATGCTGGAGAGAAAGGAAATCTCCAAACTTAAATGGGTAGATGCAAGTCATCAGCTATCCGATTGTTTCACTAAAAGCAATGCCATTACAAAGAAATTATTAGGGTTAGTGGACGAGGGGCATCTCGCAATGAACCATAGAATCATAGAAAGTTTAAGGCACAGAAAGAAGCCACTTGGCCCATCGTGTCTGTGCTGGCTGAAAAACGATCCACCTATTCTAATCCCACTTTCCAGTATTTGGTCCGTGGCTCTGCAGATTACAGCACTTGAGGTGCATATCCAGACGCCTTTGAATGAGTTGAGGGTCTCTGTCTCACCTACCCTTTCAGGCAGTGAGTTCCAGACACCCACCACCCTCTGAGTAAAAATTGTTTTCTCATCTCCCCTCCAATTTTTCTGACAATCACTTTAAATCTATGCCCCTTCGTCACTGATCTCTCTGCTAAGGGAAATATGCTCATCACCTCCCCTCTATTCAGGCCCCTCAAAATTTTGTACATTTCAATCAAATCTCCCCTTAGCCTTCTCTGTTCTAAGGAGACCAACTCCAGCCTATCCAATCTTTCCTCTTGGCTGCATTTTGAATGAGTTGTGGGTCTCTGCCTCAGCTACCCTTTCAGGCTGTGAGTTCCACACCCCCACCACCTCTGGTGAAAAACTTTTCACAACTGCTGGCTGTTCACCCACCCCCTTCAGGGTGCTCTGCAGCCACTTGACATTCTTGACCTTGGCACCGGGGAGGAACCACATCATCCTGGATTCACGTCTGCGGTCACAGAAATGCCTAACTGTTCCCCTGACCATTGAATCACCTATCACTGTGGCCCTTCCAGTTTTCCCTGTACTCCACCGTGCATCTGAGCCACCAATGGTGCCATGAACTTGGCTCTGGCAGCACTCCCCAGGTGAAGCATAATTTTCCTCAGTAATCAGAACTGAATACCTGTTGGAGAGTGAGATGCAATCAGGGGTGTCCTGCACTACCTGCCTGGTGGTCACCCATTCCCTCTCTCCCTGCATACTCAAGCTGTGGGGCGACTACATCTATAAATGTGCTGTCCATGTAGCTCTCATTCTCATGAATGCACCGTAGTGTTGCCAGCTGCCGCTCAGGTTCCAAAACCCGGAGCTCAAGCTGCCGTAATTGACAACCAGTACAAATGGTTCTCCAGGATATGGGAAGCAGCCTGGAGCTCCCACATAGCACAGCAGGTGCACTCTCGAGGTTGAGGCACTCCTGTCACCCCTTTATTTATTAGTTTACCCTTTGTTGCTGCTAAAAGAAAACCTTAATAATAATATAACACCTTAGAATTATTAATAAAATCTTACTAGTACTAGATAAATCCGACAAAAAATCAATACAGGTCACTATTTAAAATAAACCTTGCTCAAAAAAATACTCACCAGCTACTCACTTGTTCCTTATTATTAATACTTAATTTTTTACTCATTTTTAGTCTGCCAGTTGTTGAGATGCTACAACTCAGCTATTTACACACCCACCCCATCTGTGGTGTACTAACCCAGCTATTTACTGATATTCCCTAACAGCAGTTACTCACCAACCAATCACCTTACAGCTTTCCTGTGATGTCACTGTTCACTTTGTTTTCAAACTCTGGTGCGCCTGGAGTCCTTTCCGCTGCTCTGCCGGAAGGTAAGTGCTGTAGGCTGCGATCCTCGGGCTGTATTTATTTATTCCCCGCTCCGTGTTCTTCCCACAGGTCCACTGCTCTCCCGGAAGGTAAGTGCTGTAGGCCGCGATGCTCAGCCTTTATATAACTGCTCTCTGCTCCATGTTGCTCCTGCGGCTCCACTCCTGTCTGCTGCCCGCCCGGAAGGTAAGACTTTGTACCTAATATGGAATTTATTTTGATTTATTTTGAAATGTTCTTTGAATGTTCTCCGGTGAGAAAGGTGTCTAGGGGTCCCTCTTAGCATTCACCTGGTCTTACCGTAACAGGGTTTAATTTTAAATACTGTGTTTTTAGCTCCTCCTTGGTGAATCCGTGTTCACCGCTTTCCAATTATAAGGCAAAGAAACCAGCACAAACAGGTTTTCTTAGGTTTAAAGAAGAAAAGTTGAAATTTATTAAACTTATACTCTAATTTGGTTAATGCCTAGGGATACACGACGCGCCCACGCTTGCATGCAAAAGCAATACACACATGCAAATAGAGACAGAAAAGAGCAGAAGAAAAATAAAGTGAAAAAGTTTGAGGCAATATCTGAAGAATTTTGTTACTGTTCTTCGAGCTCACTGTCGAGTCCTTGACTGTAGGCAGATCTTGCTTTTCGTTGGGGCCCAGTATTCTTCTTAAACCTTGTTCGCTGTAGGAGACTTTTCTCTCTTGGGGTTCATGTGTCTTCAAAGGATTCAGAGGCTTGTGAGAAAGAGATGGGAGCAGACAGGAGAGTTCTTCTCAGTCCAGGAGCCAACAGGCACACTCTGAGTTCAAACTCTCTGTGGCCAATTCAAAGGAAAACCCTGGAACAGCCAGTTAGTCATGTGAAAAGCTGATCTAACCAGTCCTGGTCCTTGTGGATTGTATGCTCCTTAGCAGGCCCTGGAATGTACTTCCTCATCTTCAATGTTAATATGTAAATGTTTTTTTCCAGCCACGGCTGATCTGTTTAACAAGTCATTTTTTCGCTCCAACAACAGTTAAAAATTAATGTTCATGACAAAATTGATGTGCCTCATTCTTGGCAGGTGGGGGCCTAGCATGACACCTCCACACAAAGCAGAAGGAAATGCGATTTGAGAAAAGCACATTTCATTAAAAGGGTCAAGACAAAATATAAGATACAGAAAAAAACATGCATTCCTCTCATTCATTCCCATTCATTCATAAATCCTAAAACTTATTATAGCCTGTCTTATCTTGGTGCCAGTGCTGCCTTAATTGCCCCCTTTTTGGCATCCCGGTAAACATGTGGTTCTTTGGGGATGTTTTTCTTCAGTTTGCCCATTTCCATGACTGCCGAGGTTCTTTGAGATGGTTAGGTTTAATTAGCCCTGAGTTAAAAAAAAAATTTCAGGAGAGTCAGTAGCGGGCGGGTCTATCCGGAACTCTCTTTCAGTGCTTTGCTGAGTCATGCAAAGGCTTTGGACTTCAGGGGATGGGTTGTTCCCTTTATTCTGACTGCGGGGCAGGATTCTTTGCTAATCTCCCCTTTGTCATCTGGGACACTCCTGCCTGCAGGTATTTGTGCAGACTCTACTGCACTCCCCTGTGGCATCTCGGCTAGGTGAGACATCACCCTCATGGTTTCTCAGCCCCCTAGAGATCTTTCTTTCTCTCTGCAGGTTCCTGTAAACAAGCAACTCTGGTGGTCTGCTTCTAGTGTCCAGAAGGAGGATGTGGGTCTAACCTTTCACATTTTCCAGGGTTGGCTGACCGGACAGTAGGGGTTTTCATAAAGGATTCCTCCCGGACTTCCTTTAACCTGCCCTCTTGGTCACGTTTTCCCCTTCCCTGTCTAACCTTTTGCCAGCCTTGTGCCTGCCTGTTCCTTTTTGTTCTCGGCGGGGGTCCCTTACAGTTCACCAGCCCTCTGCTGAAGGGTCCTCCTAATAGGACTTAAGGGTGTAGGTTTCACTGTAGGTTGGGGTTTCCCCTCAACTTGGCACATGTGGCAACTCTTGCAGTACTCCACCACATCTTTGTGGCGTTTTGGCCAGTCAAACTGCTGTCTTATGCAGGCTTTGGTCTTTTGTATACCGGCATGTACAGCCACTGTAGTCTTGTGGACCTTTCTTAATATTTCTCTCCGGTACCTCTGCAGCACCACTAACTGGTGAACTACCACTCCTTGCCCTCAGGTCTGTGAGGAGAACTCCATTTCCTCATCAGTACCTCATTCTTTAAATAGTAGCAATCAGGAACTCCCTCTGCTTCACTTTCAGACTGGGCAGCCTGTGCTAACTCTCACAATACTGGATTGGATCACAGAGCCTCAGCGATGGAAAATCCATTTAATTCTCTCCCTGGGTGTCCTAACTTTCCAAAGAAAGTCTCAGACAGACAGACCTGGTCATCTGCCTGCAGTGCCAATTCAGTCTCCTCTGGGGGAGCTGGTTTGATCATGGACTGATCCACTACACATTCAGGGAAACTGCAGGGGTCGGTCTCCTGCCACGGCCCTGTCTCTCTGACCTGCTGCCGTCTTTCTTTCAGTACTCGGAGGACTACCACCTTTATCCCCGCCAGATCATTATCTAGGAGCAGGGCAACCCTGTCTACAGACAAACTAGGGACAATCCCTATGGTCACCGGTCCCAAAACTAGGACGCACTCTAGGTGTACCCGGTGTACAGGTACAGGCATACACTGCCCTCCAATACCATTCACCACCATTCTGGTGTTCACTGCACTCTCTGGGGGAAAGATCAGGCCTTTCACCAGTAAAAGGGATCTAGTGGCCCCTGTGTCCCTGAGAATTACTATGGGCTTGCTTAAGGGGTATGGAGTTACTTTCCCTTCAGACACAAAACCTTGATAACCCTCAGGAATCCTATTAAATTTTCCTGCACTTGCAGCCGTAAGTTTCCTGGGTCTCACTCTTACTGCAGTTAAAGCCACAGCTTGCTCTGCTGTGCTTTCCATAATTGTCCCGTCTTCACTGAGCAGGTGTGCCCTGATTAACCCTACCGGCTTTCCCTTTAGTTTCCAGCAGTCAGCTTTTAAATGCCCTGCTTTATTACAATGGAAGCACACAGGTCTCCGGGCCTCACCCTTGCTCACAGCACCTTCCTTTTTGACGAGAGAAGGGCCCCTAGTGTCTCTTGCTTTCCTTTCTCTCCCAAGACTGCTTGGGCTCCTATCACCTTCCCACCCTTTGTCCTTTTCGGATTTGTGGGGGTGATTAAGAAAGATTCTCCCCTGGGAAACCGACTTATAAATTAAAGCAAACTCATCAGCTAGAACGGCCGCTTGCCGGGCTCTCTGGACCCGCTGCTCCTCTACATGGGTCTTTATGGAGAGAGGGAGAGAGTGTTTAAATTCCTCTAACAGAATTACTTCTCTGAGATTCTCGTAGCTGAGCTGTACTTTAAGAGCCCTCAGCCACTGGTCAAAAGCCAGCTACTTCTTTCAAACTCCAGATAAGTTTGATTAGCTTGCTTCTTGAGAGTTCTAAACTTTTGGTGATAGGCTTCGGGTACTAATTCATATGCCCCCAAGGACAGTATTTTTGGTCAGTTCATAATTTGATGAACTCTCATCTGGCAACAGGGAATAAACCTCATGGGCTTTTCCAGTTAGTTTGCTTTGTAGTAAAAGAGGCCAGGTCTCAGCTGGCCATTTTGGCTCCCTTGCCATTTTCTCAAAGGACACAAAAAATGTTTCTACATCCTCCTCATTGAATTTTGGAATTAGTTGAGCTAGTTTTAACAATTTTGTACCCAGCCCTGAATTATGCTCATTTATATTGGCCAGGCTTTCTTTGGGGTTACTCTGTTGCCCCCTAGTTAACTCAGGCCACTTCAGCTCTCTTTCTTCACAATCTTTCTGGAATATTCCTTCTCTCTCTTTCTCCTCTCTTTCTTTCTCTTCACATTCCTTCTGGAAGTCTCTCTTTTTCTCCCTCCCCTGTCTCTCTCTTTGTTTTTCTATTTCCCGGTCTTATAATTCAAGTTTCCTCTGTTCCAATTGTATCTTAGCTAGCAATACCCTGTTGGGGTCTACCTCTAAATCTGTTCCAGCTTCTTCAGATTCAAGGGAAAAATGGTTGGCCACTAGTCTTAGGAGTTCCGACTTCCTAGCCTTGCCCCGTACAGTGATCCCACACTGTTCAGCCATTTTCCTCAACTCATCCATAGACAGTGCTTTTAACTTATCCCAAGTACTTCATCCTGACTCGGAGAGCTACTAACTTCAGTCACAGACATGTTAGTATTCAAGCACACACAACCACAAGAAAACCTGTATTGAAATCTTCCTCTTTTTTGATTGGGAACAGTTTGGCTTCCCAATTCCAATTTCTCTCATTTGTCTGTGGGTCAATTCCGGAAGCTAGCTCCCAAATTTCTCTTACGACCCAGTGAGAAAGGTGTCTAGGAGTCCCTCTCAGCTTTCACCTGGTCTTACTGTAACAGTGTTTAATTTTAAACACTGTATTTTTAGCTCCTCCTTGGTGAATCCTTGTTCCAATTATCAGGCAAAGAAACCAGCACAAACAGGTTTTCTTAGGTTTAAAGAAGAAACGTTTAAATTTAAGCTCTAATTTGGTTCATGCCTAGGGATACATGACGTGCCCATGCTCACATGTATACGCGACACACACCTGCAAATAGAGACAGAAAAGAGCAGAAGAAAAGTAAAGTGGAAAGGTTTGAGGCAATATCTGAAGAGTTGTTGTTAGGGTTCTTCGAGCTCACTGTAGAGTCCTTGATTTTCTTTTTGTTGGGGCCCAGTATTCTTCTTAAACCTTGTTCGCTGTTGGAGACTTTTCTCTCTTGGGGTTCATGTGTCTTCAGTGGATTCAAAGGCTTGAGAGAAAGACAGGAGAGATATCTTCTCAGTCCAGGAGCAAACAGGCTTTCTGAGTTCAAACTCTCTGTGGCCAGTTCAAAAGAAAACCCAGGAACAGCTAAAGTGACCAGCTGGTTTAACCAGTCCTGGCCCTTGTGGATTGTATCCTCCTTAGCAGACCCTGGAATGCGCTTCCTCACCTTCGATGTCTGTTAGTATGTAAATGTTTTTTTCCAGCCACGGCTGATCAGTTTAACAACTCATTTCCTCCCTCCAACAACAGTTTAAAGTCAATGTTCATGACAAAATTGATGTGCCTCATTCTTGGCAGGTGGGGGCCTAGAATGACAATATTAATACTTTGTACATAATATGGAATTTATTTTGAAATGTTGTTTGAGCTTATTAATCTAAGTTTTATTCTAAAAGAAAGAAGGGAATCTGTTAAATGCATATCAATTGCTTAATTATATGCAGGTGGGAGGGTGTTAACTGGGGTCTTACTTGAGCACTTATAAGGGGACTTTTACTGATACTTGTGGAGGGTTTGAGTGAGGAGTTTCATGTTTGTAATGCTTTTACTTTGTACAATAAATGTGAAACTGGGTAAAGATAGGCTCCAGCATCATCCTTCCACAACCAGGTTTCCTGGAATTTAACAATTGTCACCCCATCCACTACCTTAAACCTTCACTCCCTCCACAACCGACGCACAGTGGCAGCAGTGTGTACCATCTACAAGATGCACTGCAGCAACGCACCAAGGCTCCTTCAACAGCACCTCCCAAACCCACAACCTCTACCACCTAGAAGGACAAGGGCAGCAAATGCATGGGAACACCACCAGCTGCAAGTTTCTCTCCAAGTCACACACCATCCTAACATGTAAGAATATCGCCGTTTCTTCACTGTCGCTGGGTCAAAATTCTAGAACTCCCTTCCTAACAGCAGTGTGGGCATATCTACACCCCAAGGACTTCAGAGGTTCAAGAAGGCAGCTCACTACCACCTTCTCAAGGGCAATTAAGGATGGGCAGTAAATGCTGGCCTGGCCAGTGACACTCACATCCCATGAAAAAAAAATTAAATTCACTCATGTGATGGTTTAGTGTCATTCCATTGTTCTGTTTCCATTATGTAAACCCATTCAGGTTAATAACTCTCTTAAAGTAGCACAGAGAGGCACTGGGGAAGAGTGTGTCATGGGGTGATCTGATCAAAGTGTTTAAATGATAAAGGGACCCAATAGGGCTGATACAGAGAAACTATTTTCTCTGGTGGGGAAACAAGAACAAAGAGGCATTACCTTAAAATTAAAACTATCCCATTCAAGGGTGATGTCAGGAAGCTCTTCTTTGTATAAAGCATAGTGGAAACCTGGAACTCTCTCCCCAGAAGATTGTGGATGGTGGAAGGCAATTGGAGATTTCAAGACTGCGATCAAGAGATTTTATTGCCTAAGGATATCAATGGATATGGAGCAAATACAGGGAAATGGAGTTGAGGTACAGATCATCCAAGATCCAGTTGAATGGTGGAACAAGTTTGAGGGGCTGAATGGCCTCTTCCTGTTCCTATGTTTCTATATTCGTATTTGCAGAAGGTTGGCACTGATTCTCTCTTTTGCCCTAGTTATTGTCTTCAGTGTTCAACATTCGTCGCTCACAGGTGTAAGGATCAGGCTGTGTTTCGTTCCCAGAAGGTTGATTGTCAGGGATCTCCACCTCTGTCTGTCCTGTGTTGTCCTTACACATTCCACATAGGTCAACTGCATCCAGTCTATTATATCCGTCATCCATTTTCTCCTCTGCTTCCCTCTCTTACGATTTCCATCGATCTTTCCTTCCAATAATTGTCTCTATCCACCTTCTGCTCTAATGATGTGACTGAAATATTGTATCTTTCTCTCTTTGATGTTATGCAGTAATTTCCTCTTTACTCCAGCCATTTCCAGCACATTCTCATTAGCCTTTTTGTCTGTGTAGGATATGTGGTACATTCTCCAATATGTCCACATCTCGAATGTATACAGCTAATCAATAGTAACTTTGTTTGTTGTCCACGTGTCCGAGGTATGTAGCATAGATGACAAAATGTAGCACCTCAGCATTCTTTTCCTAAGATTCGGGTTCAGTTTCTTTGATATTAACACGTCCTTCATTCTGACAAAGGCTGTGTAGCGTCTCTGATGAGAGGAAAATAATGCAGGGATCATGAGTTCAAATCCCTACAATAAATCTGGTAATTTATGTCTTAACATTTGAAAAATGTTTACCAAAACTGTGGATTGCTGCAAGACCCCAACTGCTTCCTTGATGTCCCTCAGGGAAGGGAACCTGCTATCCTTACCCTGCCTGAATCTATATGTGATTCCAGTCCCAGAATGTAGTTGACTTTCAATGCCTGCTGCAGTGACTTAACAACAGTTCAAGAAAGCTGTCCACATCCACCTTCACAGAGAATCTCGGGATGAATGATGAATGACAATCTCACCAGCGACAGCTGCATCCCGACAATAAATGTTAAGAGTTTGTTAGTTAATTAAACTCCACTAATTATAATGTAATCGTATTTCTGAAGGTCACTGCAGATTATGTTCTTTAAAGTTAAGTCTTGAAGTACGCCCAACTACATTCAAGTTAATCTTCCCTTGTGTATATAAAGATAAAGCACATTATGGAACAAGTTGTAATCTGAAGCATTGTTCCATGTGAAAAGATGGGCCAGACTGCAATACTTCCTCCAAGGAGGAAGGACACTTATGTTATGGAACTTCACGTATGGTACAGGTAACCTTTCTTATCATTCCATTAGCAAACTGTACTTGCTCATGTAGTTATTTTCTGGGTAATATATTAAAGCAGAATCCCAATTGATATAGTGGGACAAGAGGCAGGATGTATTTCCTCTGGCTTTTAACAATTAGCAGGAAATTAGAGCACTCTGATAACTGCAGTGTGCAGGAAATATCGGAATAGGGAGCTATAATTAGGGGGAATTCTGCATGGGTAATTGCTTCCGTATAACATGGTTCAGTATTTCAGTAATAGATACAGAAAATACTGAAAATACTCAGCAGGGCTGGCAGCATTAGTGGAGAGAGAGAAGCAGAATTAACGTTTCAGGTCAATGACCGTTCGTCAGAGCTTAGAGTACTTTACAGATGTAAGTTTTTGAGCAAGGCAGGGAAAGGAGGAAGGAACTAAAGGGACGGTCTGTGATCAGGTGGAAGACATGAGGGATTAAATGACAAAAAGGGTTCATGGTGAAAGACAAAAGCAGAAGGTAATGGGACAAGTTGTAGTGGATTATAATCCTAGCCCTTTTCTGGGGCTACCCCGAATCAGGCATACTTCTCAGATGATCACTCCCAACTTAAAGTTGAAAGAGACAGATCCCAAAGACCCTTGAATGGGTCTGAAGAACTGATCTAAATATTCCTAAAGGAAAGGAACCAGTTGAGAATATTACTATCCTCCAGATAGCATTTAACAGTTTCAGGCAGATTTAATAACCCAGACATTATGAGGGTCGAGGAATCTGACCTCAGTAATGTACCTCCCCAACAAAGAGTGTACAGAGACAGGTTCACGAGTTAGCAATGCAGAAGACTATGTGGGACAATATAAGTTCTAAATTATATAAAAGTTTTTTAAAGAATCGAACATGCAATTCGCAGTTGGTGAGGCAGTCAATTGCAACGTTAATAGTTCTGGGAATAGATAGAAAGTACAATCTTGTTTCTAGTAGAGATTCCAATTTTTAAATCTAAATATTGTTACAGTAAAATATTTACCTCAATCCCAGAGCAGAAGACTATAGAGTTAGAGAGATACCTCTGTCCCAGTAAAGGGGAGAACTATCATCACCCTACTCCAATAGCCATACCTTTACCCTGAGAGATGTTGAAGCATATCTAATGAATCTAAAAATTCAAGGTGAGCTTCCAATATTTGTACTGTTTTTCAAGGTGTATAAATCATTTCTTACATATGGTGGTGTTACCTCAACTCCAAATAAATTCATCCTTCATTATTTCCTAAATAAGGCTGTATAACTGTTAATTTCTAGGTGAGGCCCACCCTCTGATTCTGAGAAAGATTATATAACTATTAAGTTCAAGGTACGATACAAGCCTCTTCGGTTTCTAAGAAAGCCAAGCTGCGAGCTTTGTGATGGTCAGTTTTTCATTAGTCATCTAACTGTGCTTCAAGATTATAATTCAGTTTTTGGCTTTGGTTAGCTTTGTCAAAAATTCGTTTGATGTTGGTTTAGAGCTATCATCTTATCAACTCTTACACTGTGGTGGTTTTTATTGCAGTTTACAAAACTATTTTATCAATGTTTTACCATGTGGTGAGGTTTGTGACATTAGGAGCAGATCCCTTTTATCAGAAACTGCCTTTACAGTTCTAAGATGAGGCAAGCTTTTTAACACAGAGATGTGTTCATTTAATATTATAGAGATCAACTTTTTTAACCACTTAGGAAGATGGACACTTTTATTTATTTAGAGATACAGCACTGAAACAGGCCCTTCGGCCCACCAAGTCTGTGCTGACCATCAAACACCCATTTATACTAATCCTACATTAATCCCATATTCCTACCACACCCCCACAATTCCCCTACCTATACTAGGAGCAATTTACAATGGCCAACTTACCTATCAACCTGCAAGTCTTTGGCGGTGGGAGGAAACCGGAGCACCCGGAGGAAACCCACACGGTCACAGGGAGAACTTGCAAACTCCGCACAGGCAGTACCCAGAGTTGAACCCAGGTCACTGGAACTGTGTAGCTACGGTGCAAACCACTGTGCCACTGTGCTGCCCCAACCACTGCGCCACTTTTTAAAAACCTTTTTAAACCCTCGTTCATTGGAACATTACTCTTTTAATCTTAAAGCACCTCATTATGGCCAGATTCCTTCACAAAGTTAAGAAACAAGAGATGGGGTTGGAGGAGGTGTAAATGTGAAAAGCAGAATCATAACCAACATCTGCCATCCGAAAACCAAAAAAGAAAATGGGGACAGAGATTTTGATCTGAAATTGTTGAACTTAATGTTGAGTCCTGAGGATTGTAAAGTGCCCAGACAAAAGATGAGGTGCTGTTCCTTGAACTTATGTTGAGCTTCATTCGAACAGTGTAGGAGACTGAGGACAGGGAGGTCAGAGTGGGAGTGGAGTGGAGAATTAAAGTGACAGGCGATGAGAAGCTCGAAAGCTTGGGTCTCACCATCATAGAGGAGACCATATTGTGAGCAGCAAAAACAGTATACTAAATTGAACAAAGTAAAAGCAAATAATTGTTTCACCGGGAAGGAATGTTTAGGGCCTTGGATAGTTGGGAGGGAGGAGGTAAATGGGCAGGTGTTACATCTCCTGCACTTGCGTGGAAAGGTATTATGGGAAGGGGAGATGGTATTGGGGGTGATGGAGGTGCCGGAGTTGTGGACAAAGGTGTTGCAATGGGAACAGTCCCTTTGGAATGCTGAAAGGGGATGAGAAGGGTGAGTATTTTTTTGAGTAAGGTTTATTTTAACTAGTGAAATGTATTGATTTTTAGTAGGATTTTCAGTACTAGTAAGGTTTTATTAATAATTCTAAGGTGTGTGTAGTATTGGTAAGGTTTCTTTTTTCTGAGCAGTAGAAAAGGGTCAACTAATAAATAAAAGAATGGCAGGGTTGCTTCAACCTCGAGAGTGTGGTAGCTCCAGGATGCTTCCTGTATCCTGGAGAACCATTTGTGCAGGAAATGTTGTCAATTGAAGCAGCTTGAGCTCCCGGTTTTGGAACTTGAGCTGCAGCTGGCGACACTGCGGTGCATTCATGAGGATGAGAGCTACGTGGATAGCTTGTTTATAGATGTGGTCACCCCACAGCTTAAGGGTATGCAGGGAGAGAGGGAATGGGTGACCGCCAGACAGTCAAAAAGAATCAGGCAGGTAGTGCAGGAGACCGCTGAGTGTATATTACTATCCAACAGATATTCAGTTCTGAATACTGAGGAAAATGATGCTTCACCTGGGGAGTGTAGCCAGAACCAAGTCCATGGCACCACGGGTGGCTCAGCTGCACAGTGGGGTACAGGGAAGACTGGAAGAGCCATTGTGATAGGTGATTCAATAGTCAGGCGAACAGACAGGCGTTTCTGTGGCCGCAGACATGATGGTATGTTCCCTCCCTGGTGCCAGGGTCAAGGATGTCACTGAGCGGCTGCAAAGCATCCTGAAGGGGGAGGGTGAACAGCCAGCAGTCATGGTCCAAATTGGAACCAATGACATAGGCAGGAAAAGGGATGTGGTCCTGCAGTCAGAATTTAGGGAGTTAGGTAAGAAATTAGCAAGCAGGACCTCAGAAGTAGTCACCTCCGGATTACTCCCAGTGCCACGCGCAAGTGAGTATAGAAATAGAAGGATAAGACAGATGAATGCATGGTTGGAAAGATGGTGCAGAAGGGAGGGCTTTAGATTCCTGGGACATTGGGACTGACTCTGGGGGATATGGGACCTGTACAGGCCGGACAGTTTACACCTGAACAGAACTGGGACCGAGTTCCTTGTGGGATGTTTTGCTAGTGCTGTTGGGGATGGTTTAAACTAGTTTGGCAGGGGGATGGGGACCTCAGGGTAGACTCAGTTGGGCAAAATCAGAAATGAAAATGGAAGGCATAAAATTAATGGATGAGTCTGGAAGACAGAGCAAACAAAGGTTAGAAAATTAAAAAAAGAGTTTGGCAGTGCTCAAGGGTATCTATTTCAATGCAAGGAGTATAGCAAATAAAGCAGATGAGCTGAGGGCACAGATAGGCACATGACAGTATGATATCATAGCTATTACGGAAACATGGCTTAAGGAGGGACAGGAATGGCAGCTCAACGTTTCTAGTTACAGGGTTTTCAGACGTGATAGGGAGGGGGTAAGAAAGGAGGGGGAGTGGCAATTTTGGTTAAAGAAACTATTACAGCTGTGAGGAGGGATGACATGGTGGAAGGTTCATCAAATGAGGCCATATGGATTGAGCTAAGGGACAAAAAAGGGGCAATCACACTGCTGGGAATGTGCTATAGACCCCCAAACAGTCAGAGAGAGATAGAAGAACAGATATGTAGGCAAATCTCAGAGAAGTGCAAGAAAAATAGGGCAGTAATAGTAGAGGATTTTAACTACCCCAATATTAACTGGGATAGTTTTAGTGTGAAAGGAATTGAGGGAGCAGAATTCTTGAGGTGCATTCAGGAGAACTTTTTTGGCCAGTATGTCGCAAGTCCAACAAGAGAGGGAGCAGTTTTAGACTTAGTTTTAGGAAATGAAGATGGGCAGGTGGGAGAGCATTTTGGTGGCAGTGATCATAATTCAGTCAGTTTTAACATAATTATAGAAAAGGACAGAGATAGAACAGGAGTTAGAGTTCTCAATTGGGGCAAGGCCAATTGTACTAAATTGAGGAGTGATTTAGTGAAAGTGGACTGGAAACAGCTACTTGAAGCTAACAGAAGAGCCACGGATGTAGGTGGGAAGAGTCTGGACAAGGGAGAAAAAAAATAGAGTCGCGATAGGAAGAATCTGTTTCAGTGCTGTATGTCTAAATAAAAATAAAAATAAATAAAACATTTTGAGGGGCCTGGATAGAGTGGAGATGAAGGGCCTATTCACCTTAGCAGAGAGGTCAGTGACTACGGGGCATAGATTTAAAGTGATTGGTAGAAAAATTAGAGGGGAGATGAGGAAAAGGTTTTTCACCCAGAGGGTGGTGCGGGTCTGGAACACACTGCCTGAAAGGGTAGTTGAGGCAGAAACCCTCAACTCATTCAAAAGGAGTCTGGATATGCACCTCAAGTGCCGAAATCTGCAGGGCTACAGACCAAATGCTGGAAGGTGGGATTAGAATGGGTGGATTGTTTTTTGGCCAGCACAGACACGATGGGTCAAGTGGCCTCTTTCTGTGCCTTAAACTTTCTATGATTCTATGATTCTAAGGGGAAGATGGCATCACACTGGAGGTAGCAGAAGATGATGCCTTGAATCTGAAGGCTGGTAGGGTGGAAGATGAGGGCAAGGGGAAATCATAGAATGGTTTTGCAGGGGAAAGGGATGAGAGCAGAAGGGCAGGAAATGGGTTGGACATGGTCAAGGGCCCTGTCAACCATGGTGGGAGGAGTCCTTGGTTGAGGAAAAAGAAAGACATATTGGAAACACTGATACAGAAGGTAGTATCATCAGAACAGATGCTTTGAAGATGAAGACACTTCGAGAATGGAATAGAATTGTACTGGAAGAAGGGTGTGAGGAAACATACTCCAGGAAGCTGTGGGTGTCAGTGGTCTTATAGTGGATATTGGGTGATAACCTATCCCCAGAAATGGAGATAAAGAAGTCGAGGAAGGAAAGGGAAGAGTCAGAGATGGACCATGTGAAGGTGAGGGAAGAGTAGAAATTAGAAGCAAAGGTGATGAACTATTCCAGTTCAGGGTGAGAGCAGGAAACAGCCTGATACAGCCATCAATACAATGGAAAAAGAGGTGGCCTGAATAGGACTGGAAGAAGGAATGTTCGACATATCCCACAAAGAGGCAGGCATAGCTAGGACCCATGTGGGTATCCATAGCAACACCTTCTATTTGGAAGAAGCGAGTGGAGTTAAAGGAGAAGTTGTTCAATATAAGAACAAGTTCAGCCAGGCGGAGGAGGGTGGTGGTGGATGGGGACTGGTTGGGCCTCTGTTCGAGGAAGAAGCGGAGAGTTCTCAGATCTTCCTGGCAGTGGAGGGGAATGGAGGTGCAGAAAGATTGGCTGTTTATGGTGAATAGGAGACAGGTAGGGCCAGGAAACTAGAAACTGTTAAAGTGATGGAGGGCAACAGAAGAGTCAGGGATGTAGGTGGGAAGAGTCTGGACAAGGGGAGAAAAAAAAGAGTCGCGATAGGAAGAAATCAGTTCAGTGTGACAGTAACAGGTTGAAACGATGGTTCTACCAGGGCAGTCCTGTTTGTAGATCTTGGAAAGGGGGTAGAAGTGGAATGTTCAGGGTTGAGGGACTATGAGTTTGGAAACTGTGGAGGGACAACCTCCAGAGGAGATGAGGTCAGTGAGAGTCTTGGAAACGATGGCTTGATGTTTAGTGGTGGGATCATGGTCCAGGAGAAGGTAAGAGGAAGTGTCAATGTATTGGTGTTCAATCTCTGCAAGGCAGTCTCCACAGGCAGCGGTGGGCTCCCCAGAAGCAGGTAAAATGCCAGCGGAGGCAGGAAGAGGCCCTAAATTGGCCACTAAAGTGACTCAATTGGGCTCCAGGCGGGTGAGCTGTCTGCCAGCTTTCCTGCTGCTGCCAAAATGGCATGGCAGAGGATGACGTTGGGCACCCCACCTGAAGCCTCCCTGTGCCATTTTGCCAGCATTCCACCTCCCAGCCCCTCTCCAAAGGGCAGGTAAAATGCAGCCTGTTAATTCTGTTTCTCTCTCCACTAATGCTGCCAGACTTGCTGAGCATTTCCAGCATTTTCACTTCTTATTGCAGATTTCCAGCATCCACAGTACTTTGTTCTTGTATAGTGTCTCAGTGTTGTGGTGCTTTATCAGATGGCTACAGTGTTGGCGCAGAACTGATTATTTTAAAAAAACTTCATAAGCATCTGGGGGACTTCAAATTGGCGAAATGTTCAAATAGCAGCTGCAAATACTACAAGCATTCTTATACTCATCTATGGAGATAAAAGATTAGATAACATCTCCGTCCAGTGGAAGTATTAACCTATCTATTCCCTCCACACAGGCTGCCTTGGCCAGTCAAGTGCATCCGGCACTTTCTGTTCCACTTTTAGATTTCCAGCTACAGTTTTTTTTTGTTGCAGTTTTTGAGCACAGTGACACACAGGATCTACAGTCTCACGGCACAATGGGGCTGCCTTTCAAAACTCAGCAGTCAGAAGGACAAAGCATCGCACAAAGAAAGAAAGACCTGCATTTATATAGCGCCTTTCACATCCTCAGTACATCCCAAAGCGATTCACACCCAATGAATTACTTTTGAAGTGTAGTCACTGTTGTGATGCAGGAAATGTGGCAGCCAATTTGTGCACAGGAAGCTCCCACAAACAGCAATGTGATAAGGACCGGATAGCCTGTTTTTATATGATATTGGTCGAAGGTTAAATATTGACCAGGAAACTGGGGAGAACTCCCCTCCTCTTCATCAAAATAGCATCTTGCAATCCTTTCCACCCACCTGCAAGATTAGATGGGGGCCTCAGTTTAATATCTCATCTGAAAGACAACACTCCCTTAGGACTACACTGGGAGTGGTAGCCTGTATTTTGTGCTCAAGCTGTTGGAGTAGGATTTGAACACAGAGTCATAGAGGCAAGAGGGAGTGCTGCTCATGGCACCACAGCTGATAACTATGGACACACACGCATCAGCTTAACAACCATTTTAACCATCAATTCTGCTGAAACATGGATTATTTCAGTAGAATGAACTTGTGAACTTTGCTAAACACGGTTTAAAAAAGTGGATCATCTCGGTCCCCAGCTTTAGCCAATGACTACATTTGTTTGGACACCCATTCCACCGAGACCCACATGTTGGGAGTCGGAGGCAATAGCATCGGCTGCCTGTATCCTAATTCACAACAAATCATGCCTGTGCTGCTGACCGACATCGGCTAACGGTTAAGCAACGCCTCGATTTTATCATTTTCATCCTCATTTTCAATTCCTTCCATAGCCTCGCCCCCCCCCCCCACCCCCACACTCCACCCCACCCCACTATCTCCCAAATCCCCTCCAGCCACACAACCCTCTGAGATATCTGCACACCTCTAATTTTGGTCTCTTGGGCATCTCCGATTTTAATCGCTCCACCATTAGTAGCTGTGCCTTCAGTTGCCTAAGCCCTAAGCTCTGGAATACCCTCCCTACACCTCTACACCTCTCTACCTTGCTTTCCTTCTTCAAGATGCTCCTTAAAACCTACCACTTTGACCAAGCTTTTGGTCATCTGCCCTAATATCGTCTTATATCAGGATCATATGTTTTATAATACTCCTGTGAAGCGTCTTGGGTCATTTTATTAAGTTAAGGATGCTATATAAATACAAATTGCTGTTGTTGTTGTAACTCTGAACCAAACACCAAAGCCACTCATCCAGGGATGGTGTAGAGCAAGGTTAGAGATACCCCTATAGATGGTCAGAGTTCAGTGGCATTGCTATAAGAAGGTTTCGGCCAGTCTGATGGTGGGCAGTTAACTAACTTCTGAAATTGGTTCAATTAATTTAATTTTTATTGGACTTTTGCATTTTATTTTTTGCTAATCAACAGAACTTCACAATCCCTCAGAGCCCATTAATAAGCAGCTGTGCTGTGTACAATGGAATTGAAAGAATGAAATGGGTGGAAAAGATTGGGAGTCAAACTTCCTCAAGCAAGTTGGTCTGACGCACTCAGAATATGTTTCTGCACACTGATATGTGAAAAGAAAGTGCTGCATTTATATAGTGCCTTTCGTGACCATGGGATTTCTCAATGTACTTTTGAGGTGTGTTGGAAAAATCAAATTAAGTACTTTAGAAGTAAGGTCACTATTGTTATTTAGGAAGCATGACACACACACCAAGATGTGCACACACCAAGATTCCACAAACAATGAGATAAACAATCCATTTGGGTGTTGGTTGAGGAATGAATGTTGACCCAGGACACCAGGGAGAACTCCGCTTCCCTTCTTTCAAAGAGTGCCAGGGAGTCCTGTGCAACCATCTGAATGGGCAGACGGGGCCTCAGTTTGACATCTTACCCAAAAGACAGCGTCTCCAACACTGCAGCGTTCCCTTAATACTGCACAGGGATTGTCAGCCTAGATTATCTGTATTGTGTTAAACTCTGGTATGAGATCTCAGTTTGCAACCTTGGTGTCATAGTTGATGCTATGATGAGAACCTACCACGTACCCACACCATCACTAAGACTTTCTATTGATCTAACTTCGATCAACTCCTCTCTTGTCTCTGCTCACCTACTGCTGAAACCCTCATCCATACCTCTAGACTTGGCTATTTCAATGCACTCCTGGATGGACTCCCATGTTCTAACTCTCTGTAAACTTGAGGTCATCCAAAACACTTCTGCCCACGCCCTTACTCTCACCAAGTCCCATACGCCCCATGCTCGCTGACCTACACTGGCCTCAGGTCAAGCACCGACTTAATTTAAAAATTCTCATTGCTGCTTCAAATCCCTCCATGGTCTTGCTCCTCCTTATCCCTCAAATCTCCTCCATCCCCATCACCCTCCAAGATATCTGTGCTCATCTAATTTTGACCTCTTGAGCACCCCCCGATTTTAATCACTCCACCATTGGTGGCCATACTTTCAGTTGCCTACGGCCTAAACTCTGGCATTCCCTCTCCAAACCTCTCCGCCTCTCTACCTCTCTTTCCTTGTTTAAGACACTCCTTAAAACCTATCTCTTTAACCAAGCTTTTGGCCATCTGCCCTAATATCTCCTTATGTGGCTCGGTGTCAAATGTTGTTTTATAGTTCTCCTGTGAAGTGCCTTGGGTCATTTTATTACATTGAAGACACTATACAATTCCAAGTTGTTGTTGTTATGAAGTCACAGCATTCTGACTCAGAAAAAAGACTACCCACTGAGCCACAGATGAATACTGCAAAGTACTGTGATTGTTAGCTTAAAACTATTATCTTATTGCAGAAAATTTATCAAGGAATGTCCCAGTGGGCTGATCACCCTTCATGAATTCAGGCGACACTTTTGTGATGGGACCGTGGGTCCCAAGTCTTCTGAATATGCTGAGCAAATCTTCAGGACTCTGGATGATAACAGGGTAACACAAACTAACATCAACAGCTATGATGTTTCTCCTCTAGTTCTGTTTCAAACCGCTTGTTGAATACACTAGACTGTGTATCGTGTGTTGATATTGCAAAGAGTTTAACACATTACAACTTTTTCCAATGGGATGCTTAACAGAGATAAGTAACGTTACCCATTTCCCCCCCCCCACCTCACCTTATCTGCTGCTGAAACCCTCTTCCATGCTTTTGATACCACCAGACTCGATTATTCCAACGATCTCCTGGCTGGCCTCACAATTCCCAGCCTCCATAAATGTGAGCTCATCCAAAACTCTGCTGCTCGTATCCTAATTCAACCATCGCCCCTGTGCTCGATGACCTACCCTGGATCCTGATCAAGCTACCTCTTGATTTTAAAATTCTCATCCTCGTGTTCAAATCCTTCCATGGACCCGCCCCGCCCTATCTTTGTACTCTTCTCCAGCCCCACAAACCTCCGAGATCTTTGCATTCCTCCGACTTTGGTCTCTTGTGCATCTTGTACTGCGTTCTCCTTACCATTGGCTGCACCTCTGAAATTCCCTCCCTAAACCTCTCCCCCTCACCACCTCTCCAGCTCTCTCTCCCTCTTTAAATTGCTCATTAAAACATACCTCTCTGACCAAGCTTTTGGTGATCTGTCCTAATATCTCCTTATGTGGCTTGGTGTCAAACTTTGGCAGATAACCTTCCCGCAAATTGCCTTGGAATGTTTTACTACATTAAATACACAAGTTTGTATTGTTGATATTATTTTGCATTTATACCAGACCTATGATGAATTGTTCCTAATTTAAGATTATTTTGAATCACCTTGACA
Source organism: Heterodontus francisci (assembly GCF_036365525.1). Taxonomy (NCBI): domain Eukaryota; kingdom Metazoa; phylum Chordata; class Chondrichthyes; order Heterodontiformes; family Heterodontidae; genus Heterodontus; species Heterodontus francisci. The sequence goes on from NC_090388.1 coordinate 7,414,615, forward strand.
CGAGGCTTTTATTCCTATAAATGTTTTTTCATCACAACTAAACATACTGACCTCACCTTATGCCATGCCTTTAAGGTGGTCCCACTCAGCTCTTCTGTTCGCTGCCCCCCCCCACCCCGACACTATCTTTCCTAAGTTGCCCTGTATTTCCAAACCAGTTTCCACTCTCTTAATCTCTTTCTTTTTGTTGCATTAGCCTCAAAATGATTATTGATTATAAGAGACCGAATGCTGAACGCCTTTGGATGAAGTTCTTTAATTTTGCTATTTTAGTGGAGTCACCAGCCTATTTAAAGTTAATAATTCACACTGGGATTAAAATAACAGACTAAGGAGCACCACTCAAATGTATCATGCATTTGTTCATTAATGTTAGCAACAATAATTTCTGGGTTGTTGCTTTACTCACTGGGATCTCTGCTTTGAGTGCTAAGGTTTCAATCTAAGCAATTGGCCTAATCCTGCTCCTATTTCTTATGTTCTTATGTTCTATTCACACACTTGCAACAAATCCCTCAGGATGCCTTTTAACACCATTTAATTTAATTGACTTAATGTCTGCATTAACATGAAGCATACGGAGGCATTTAGTATGAAAAATTAAAATGTTCATTTGGGAATAATGCAAGTCCTGAAGAGTACTCAATTAAAGATTTCCCTTCTGTAGAGAAGGGCTGAAAAAGATTTTGGTCTTATTCCTTCTGTCTTTTACGCAGAATTACATAAAACTTACATCACAGAAAGAGGCCATTCGGCCCAACTGGTCCATGCTACTGTTGGGCTGAATTTTATGCAGGTGGCAAGGGTCCCGACTCCAGGCCAGAAAGGCAAGAGGAACCCCCACCTCAGCAGTTTTGGGGGCATTTTATGGTGCTCAGGCAGTTAATGGCCTGGCGCCCTGGTCCCTTCTGATTGGCCAGCAGCTCAGCAGTCGAAGCAACGCCACTTGGAGCAGTGGCCACTGCAGTTACTGCAATAGGCCCAAGACCAGGAGCAGCGCTGGAGCCCCAGACTGCAGGTCAGTGGGGGCTGGTTCGCCAGGGCCTCTCAGGCAGGCCCCAGAGAGGGGTGGGGATGTTGGTTGTTGAGAGTAGGGAGTAGATTTTGATGCAAGGGCAGCCTTTGCCACCAGGGGCCCTCTGTGAGCCATTGATTGCCTAAGCAGGAGGCCCCGCTTCTCCACCCAGCCGGCAGGGAGGCTGCCTGGTTCTACTGGGCAACCTCCCCATGTGGTGGGGCTACCACCAGCTGCTGGTAATGTACCAGTGGTGGCGGGAAGAGGCCCTTTCATTTGTTCATTCATTTTTTCATTGGTGTCATCTTCTTCCCTGAAGGTTGACTGTTAGGGATCTCCACCTCTGTCTGTCCTGTGCTGTCCTTACACATTCTGAATAGGTCAACTGCATCCAGTCCATTATAACCATCATCCATTTTCTCCTCTGCTTCCCTCTCCTACATTTCCCGTCGAACTTTCCATCCAATAATTGTCTCTGTCTACCTTCTGCTCTAATGATGTGACTGAAATATTGTATTTTTCTCTCTTTGATATTATGCGGTAATTTCCTCTTTACTCCAGCCATTTCCAGCACTTCCACATTAGTCCTTCAGTCTGTGTAGGATATGTGGAACATCCTCCTATATGTCCACATCGCAAATGCATTCAGTTTATCAATAGTCTCTTTGTTTGTTGTCCATGTCTGTGAGGCATTAAACATAGATGAAATACTGTAGCACCTCAGCATTAGTTTTCAGGTTCAGGCTCTTAAGTGGCCATTAATTTGTCATTTAAGATTTTCAATTGGCCACTGAGTTGCAAGGCTGTCCTCAGCCATCACTGTCCCTGACAAAATTGAATGGTATTGGGAAGGCAAAGGCACTCCACCCCCACCATGCCTCCCACACCCTGTCTTCCCTCACTATTTTATGGGCGCCTCCCTGCCCGTCCCTAGAGGGCTGATGAAATCCAGCCCTTTCATGTCCACATGAGCCTTCTCCTACGCTATTGCATCTCACCCAATCAGCATATACTTTCTCCCTCATGTGTTTACCTAGCTTCCCCATAAATGCATCTGTGTGATTTGCCTCAGCCACCCTCTGTGGTAGTGTGGTAGTGGAACTCCCTCCTAACAGAACTATGGGTGTACCTACCCCACATGGACTGCAACGGTTCAAGAAGGCAGCTCACAACCACCTTCTCAAGGACAATTAGGGATGGGCAATAAATGCTGGCCTTGCCAGTGACGTCCACATCCCTCGAACAAATAAAAAAAGAGATTGACTGCCGCGTTTCCTAGATTACGACAGTGACTACCCTTCAAAAAATATTTCATTGGGATGTGAAAGGTGCTATATTAATGAAAAATGCTTTCTTTTCTTATATCTGGGTTGTTTGAAAGTATGTGGCAGGACTAAGAGCAGAGCGTGTTGTGTTTGTGTTTGAAGGATGGGATGGTCGATTACCATGAATATGCGACTGCTGTCAGTCTGCTGATACAGGGCACTCCGGAAGAAAAGCTGAAGTGGTCATTTAAACTATACGACAAGGATAAGGATGGAGCAATTAGCCGTTTAGAGATGCTGGAGATTATGCAGGTCGGCTTCTGTTCTGTTACTCACAGGTTAACAGGGGTGTAATTGGTCTTTGGCCGTTAGCATGTAAAGAGACCACCAGCCCCTGAATCAGGGAGCTCAATGCCTCAAACCTCTAACTCCTGGGTGCTCACCATCATATTATCATCATATTATCACCCTTATTTATTCTCTCCTTACCTGTCTGGTGGGAGACTGATGGGATTGGTTCAACCGCCTGATTGACACCCTGCCCAATGGACACCTCACCCAATGGACACCTCATTCAATGAACACCTCGTTCAATGAACACCTCACCCCGTGGACACCTCGCCCAATGGACACTTCGCCCAATAGACACCTCGTCCAATGAACACCCTGCCTGGTTTTGCTTTCATTTGAAGTCAGGGGATAGTAAAATCAGTCAAGGTTTTAAAATGGGCATTCAATCCAGTAAGTTTCTTACCAAGTGGGTTTGCATAAAATAATCATAGTCTCAGAGGATCTTTCATTATCCAGCTGAGCAGATAGACAGGAGCTACCGTTTTAACATCTACTTCTGCAGGGCTCCACCTCCATTAGTGTTCAAGTCCTGGACTGAAATTTGAACCAGGAACTATTCGGATACAGAGACAAGAATTGCTGCCACCTGAGTCAAGGTAACAACATTTAAGAACAGCACCAGAATCCTGCAGAAAACAGACAGAAAATATTCCAAGGCTTTGGTTATAATAATAGAGCAAACTCTGGGGCTCAGGAAACTTTCTTTAAAAAATAATGTTTCATATATGTTTATTTAGTTGCTGTGTTGATCGTAATGTTTTTAACTCACTTTTATAAAGTTTTCTCTCTATTCAGACTATATATAAAATGAGTTTGGCCGCTTCACTCACTAAAGTTGACCCCCAAACTGCAGAAGAATGTACCAACAGAGTATTCATTCGACTGGACAAAGACAGAGATGGTGAGTGAAGCAGATGTGTACAAAGTTGAAGTTAGCCCATTACTTTTCTAAGGACCGTACAGCACAGACGGAGGCCATTTCACCCATCATGGCTGTCCTAGCTCTATGAAGGAACTATCCAATTAGTCCCAATCCCTGTCTCTTCCTCAATAGCTCTGCCTGTAACCTTGTTACTCTGCCATTGAGTAAATTAAAATTGTGGCAGACTTTACTAATGATGAATTATCTTGATCCTTAAGAACAAAAGAACCTAAGAAGCAGGAGCAGGCCATTCAGCCCTTTGAGCCCACTCCACCATTCAGTGAGATCATGGCTGATGTTCTACTTCAACACAGTTTTCCTGCACTATCCCATATCCCTTGATCTTTTTAATATGTAGAAATCTATAGATCTCACTATTGAACATACTCAATGACTGAGCCTCCACCGCCCTATGGGGCAGAGAATTCCAAAGATTCACCACCCTCTGAATGAAGAAATTCCTCCTCGTCACAGTCCTAGATGGCCTACCCCCTATTCTGAGACTGTGTCCCCTGTGGCTCTGGGCTCCGTAGCCAGGGGAAACATCCTTCTTGCATCAACTCTGTCGAGCCCTGTAAAAATGTTGTATGTTTGAATGAGATCACCTCTCATTCTTTTAAATTCCAGAGAATAAAGGCCCAGTCTCGTCAATCTTTCCTCATAGGACAATCCCTCCATCCCAGGAATTAGTTTGGTGAACCTTGATAGATTTGAGACTCGTTTGGATCATTCAAGGGGGTGGGGGTGGGGTTACAGGCTAAAGGAAGCTTTCTATAAACAATGCTTTGTTCACACTAATTTCTGAAAACAGTTAATTCTTTTCACATTTTTTACCAATACCCTTAGCTCTGCTTTTGTCACCTCCAGAATCAATTATTCCAATGCTCTCCTGATTGGCCTCCCACCTTCAACTTCTGCCCATATTCAGACCATTGATGCAAAGGGAGTGAATAGAAGGGGTGATTCACAGTGGCAGAAGGTTGGGAGATGTGTTTTACAAGGATCAGTGCTGAGACAACTGTTGTACACAATTTATATCAACAATTTAGAATCAAAAACACTATTTCTAAATTTGTGGACTATTTTAAATTGGAGGGATAGTCAACATTGAAGAGGATTGCAATAATTTGCAAGAAGGTATTAATCAATTTGCAGAATGGGTACATAATTGGAAAATGAATTTCAACATAGGTGTTACATTTTGGTAAGAAAAATAAAGATGTCACATGTTACTTGGAAAATAAGAATCTAAATGGGGTAGAAGAGCAAAGATATCTGAGAGAACAAATACACAAATCACTAAAGGTAGTGACACAGATTAATAAGGTCATTTAATAAAAAACAAAGAAAGCACTAGGGTTTTTTTCTAGACCAATAGAATTGAAAAGTAGAGAAGTTACATCAAAGTTGTGTCAACCCTTGATGAGACCACATTTAAACTATTGTGTACAGTTCTGGTTGCTGTATTATAATTGTGGATAAGGTACAAAAAAGATTTACAAGGATGATACCAGACATGAGATGAATAGGCTGGGTCCCTTTCTCTTGAAAAGAGAAGGCTCAGGGGTGGCATTTTTTAAACTTATGAAAGGGTTTGATAGGATAGACATAGAGATGTTTCCGCTTGTGGGGGAGACCAGAACTCGGGGCCATCAATATAAGACAGTCACTAATAAATCCAATAGGGAATTCAGAAAAAACGTCTTTATCCAGAGAGTGGTGAGAATGTGGAACTCGCTACTACAGGGAGTGGTTGAAGCGAATAGTATAGATCATCTAAGGGGAAGCTAAACAAGCATATAAGGGAGAAGTGAATAGAAGGATATGCTGATAGAGTTAAATGAGGAAGAGAGAGCCTCATATGGAACATAAACACCAGCATGGACTGTTTGGGGCAAATTACCTGTTTCTGTACTGTATATTCTATGTAATTCTATGTAAAAACTCAGTATTGTGGGACTTCCACACATGGTCAGACTCACAAGTATTAGTATTCCGAATGAGAAGAGTATCATGCACCTGAAGGGCCCCAGTGTGGAGGAGGCGATGGAGAGGTATGGGAGGGTTCGGGGTGGGCCTCGATTGTGGGCCTGGCTACCTTAGAAATCTCGGGATGTGGGTGTCGCTGGCAAGGCTGGCACTTATTGCCCTCTTCATGAACTGCTGTGGTCATAGACTCATACAGCATAGGAGGAGGCCATTCGGCTTATCATGCCAGTGTCGGCTCTTTGAAACAGTTTGTGCGGTGAAGGTATTTCCACAATGCTGCTAGGTTGGCGTTTCTAGGATTTTGATCCAGCGACGATGTAGGAATAAGTCCAAGCCAGGATGGCGTGTGTGACTTGAAGGGGAACTCGGAGTGATGGTGGAATCATAGAATGGTTACAGTACAAAAAGGGCCACTTGGCCCGCTGAGCCCATGCTGGGACTCTGCAAGAGCAATTACCTAGTCCTACTTACCCGCTCTTTCGCTGTAGCTCTGCATTTTTTTCCCTTCAGGTGTTTTTGAAAGCCGTGATTGAATCCGCCTCCACCACCCATGGTGTTCCCATCTATCTACTGCCCGTGTACTTCTAGGCATTAGAGGTTGTACGTTTGGAAGTTGTTATTGAAGGAGTCTTGGTGAATTGCTCCAGTACATCTTGTAGATGGAACACACTGCAGCCATTGTGGTGGAGGGAGGTAATGTTTCAGGTAATGAATGGGATGCTGATCAAGTGGGCTGCTTTGTCCTGGATAGTGTAGAGCTTCTTGATTGTTATTGGAGCAGCATTCATCCAGGCAAGTGAAGTAATTTAACCGCAGTGCTCTTACACTTGGGGGTGGGCAACTTGGGGGGGAATCCTTATGCCTGAAATGGGCAAGCTGTGTCAGACGTTCTAGGCTTGTGGAGCAAGGCAGGTGCCTGAGATGCGCCCCTAGTGGCCAGCCACATGCAGATCAGGTGCTCTCCCTTCAGCACTGCATACGCCGGGAGGATCAATGCCTTAGGTACCAGTGAATAGGATCCTGGCACTAGGGCCAGGATTGCGACCCATGGAATTTAAGGAGTCATTGGGGCAGAAATTTGTCCAGTAGTGCAAAACACATGGTTACCACACAGACTGCCCTTTAGACACTGAAGTCAATGGGACTGAATATTAGGTGTGGTGTATAAGGGCCAGCCAATGAGATACCACTTGTATCATGATGCCATTCAGGACCAATTTCTTCCCCTTTGTGCCCATTGAGTTGGGATTTGGAATCACAAATCTCAAAGACACAGTATTTATTGTGGGGCGTCACTGCCATTTCTCTGTATATTTCTCCAGATGTTGGGACAGATTGAGTGACACAGACCGGCTTTATCTTTTCAGCAGTTATCAGCCAGCAGGAATTTATTGAGGGAGCTCTGGGAGATGAGTGGATCCGTGCAATGCTGGAGTGTGATCCCAAAACAGTCGATGTTCCAGGATTCCCTTAGCCATGGACGTTTCGCATTGAAAGCTCAACCAAACAATGGGACTGATCTGAAGCAAAAGACTCAATGGATTTACACTAGAGATGCTGTGGTGAACTCCTGTTGGTTGACTGAGATCAGAACCACAAGGAGGGAGCAAGACCGAGAATAAAAGTAACATTCTGAATTAAACGTCCGAGGGCAGAATTTGTGATTCGCGATTTTGTCGCACAAAACACTCAGCACATTTATGCCATATGACTGTGTTAAAATAATACAGAGAGGAACTTGGGGAAAGCAAGATAAGCAATTCTGTGAGAACATCAAGGATCATGGGGTAAAGATTCTCTGTGCCCTGTCCTTGCAGGTCCCAGAATCACACATCATTAAATGACCAAATACCCAGCCTTTCATAATCCATCATTAAAGGTAAGATGTGCCACCCCTGGCTCAATGGGTTGCACTTTCACCTCTGAGGCAGAAAGAATTGGTTCAAGCCCCCACTCCAGAGATTTGGGCACATAATGTAGGCCAATGGTCATTATAATATTGATGGAGTGCTGCATTGTCAGAGGTGTCGTCATTTGGATGAAACTGATGCCTTGTTCAATCAAGTGAACATAAAGGAGCCTATGGCACTGCTTCGAAGAGCAGGGGAGTTCTCCTCAGTGTCCTGGCCTGTATTTATCCCTCAACCAATATCACTAGAACAGATAATCTAGTCATTGCTGTTTGCGGGAGCTTGCTGTGCACAAATTGGCTGCCGCATTTCCTACAACAGTGACTACACTTCAGAAGTACTTCATTGACTGTGAAGTGCTTTGGTACCTGAGGAGGAGGTGAAAGGCGCTATTGAAATGCAAGTTCTTTCTCTTTTACCCTTTTTAATGAATTCTAGGAAGTGAAATGGAATTTTTTACTTCACATTTCCTACTGTTTTTCCCAGCTGTAAAGTTATATAATACGTTCTTCAACTGAAATATTCTTGCAGACCAATAACAGTTTAGTAGAAGAACCTTAATGTTCCAGACTGAGGAGATGCAGCCCCTGATTGCATTTGTTAGTTACTATGGTACCGTGCGTGGTTCTATTACTCGATCTGAATTAGACTGTATGAAGCACATTGGTATCTGATCACCTTTAATAAATATAAATTAATTGGAATTCTTTGATCTGCCCTAGCTGAGTGTACACAAACCATTTGATTTACTTCCTACTGCACCCTGCCACATTGAGGCCTTGTCTCCTGATTTGTGCTTCTAATCAGGATTCATCAGGATGTTGCCTGGGCAGGAGCATTTCAGCTGTGAAGAGAGACTGGGTAGGCTTGGGTTGTTTTCCTTAGAGCAGTGAAGGCTGAGGGGGGACCTGATTGAGGTATACAAAATTATGAGGGGCATTGATAGGGTAGATAGGAAGAAACTTTTTCCCTTAGCGGAGGGGTCAATAACCAGAGGGCATAGATTTAAGGTAAGGGGCAGGAGGTTTAGAGGGGATTTGAGGAAAACATTTTTCACCCAGAGGGTGGTTGGTATCTGGAACACACTGCTTGAATTGAGTGGTAGAGGCAGGAGCTCTCACAACATTTAAGAAGTATTTAGATGAGTATTTGAAACGCCATAGCATACAAGGCTACAGGCCAAGTGCTGGAAAATGGGATTAGAATAGATAGGTGCTTGATGGCCGGCACAGACACGATGGGCCGAGCGGCCTGTTTTTGTACTGTATAACTCTATGACTCTATGACTAAACGAATACTAAATAATGGAGTAATGAGAATCAGTTGGGGAGATGATTTGCGTGACAAAGATTTCAGTGTGGAGTTACACTCACGGGACAGCACATTGGAGAATCGGTGTTGATGTTAGTGCGATATAATCACGGCACTCCTTGGCGGTCAATTTTGACATTTGTTGCTGGAGTGCATTGGTGAGCTGCATCACGATGTAAACTGCATTTATCATAGTAAAATGACCCAAGCGGTTTCATAGGAGCATAATTAGACAATATTTGATACTGAGCCACATTAGGAGATATTAGGACATGTGACTGGAAGCTTGGTCAAAGTGGCAGCCTTTAAGGGTCTAATGAGAGTGAGTAATCCAGAGGCCCAGGCTAATACCTTGGGGATACGGGTTCAAATTCCACGGCAGTTGGTGGAATTTAAATTCAATTAATTAATAAAAATCTGGAATTGAAAGCTAGTCTCAGTAATGGTGCCATGAAACTATCATCGATTGTCGTAAAAACCTATCTGTTTCACTAATATTGTCCAGGGAAGGAAATCTGCCATCCTTACCCGGTCTGACCTTCATGTGACTCCAGACCCACAGCAATGTGGTTGACTCTTAACTGCCCTCTGAAATGGCCTAGCAAGCCACTCAGGCATCAAGTGATGGGCAACAAATGCTGGACTTGCCAGCAATGCCCACATCCCATGGAAGAATGAAAAATATGAAAGAAATTAGTAATTAATATCAGTAAAGAAAAGGTAGAGCAGAAATTAATGGAACTGGAATCCAACACATTCCTTGGATCTGACGACATACGTCCTCGGGTTCTAAAAGAAGTAGCTGCAGAGATAGTGTATACACTGATTTTGATCTTTCGGAATTCCCTAGATTCTCAAAACAATCTTCGTGGATTGGAAGGTAGCAAATGTAATCCCACTGTTCAAGAAAGGAGGCAGAGAGAAAACAGGGAACTACAGGCCAGTTAGCCTGACATCAGTCGTCGGGAAAATGTTGGAATCTATTATTAAGGATGTGACAAAGGGCACTTGGAAAATCACAACATGATTAAACAAATTAAACACACTTTTAACGAAGAGAAATTATGTTTGAGAAAGGTTTTTTTAGGGTATAACTAGTAGGGTAGATAAGGGGGAACAAAGGGATGTAGTATATTTGGATTTTCAGAAGGCATTTGATAATGTGCCATGAAATAGATTGTTACACAAGATTTGGGCCCATGGGAATGGGGGCGTGGGGCAGTAATATGTTAGCATGAATTGAGAATTGGTTAATGGATAAGAAACAGAGAGGAGCAATAAATGGGTCATTTTCAGGATGGCAAGGTATAACTGTTGGAGTGTCACAAGGATCAGTGCTTGGGCCTCAGCTATTTTCAATGTACATCAACAATGTTCTGGGGATTACCATTGACCAGAAACTGAACTGGAGCAGCCACATAAATACTGTGGCTACAAAAGCAGGTCAGAGGCTGGGAATTCTGCAGCAAGCAACTCACCTCCTGACTCCCCAAAGCCTGTCCACCATCTACAAGGCACAAGTCAGGAGTGTGATGGAATACTTTTCTCTTGTCTGGATGGGTGCAGCTCCAACAACACTCAAGAAGCCAGACACCATCCAGGACAAAGCAGCCCGCTTGATTGGCCCCCCCATCCAACATCTCCAACATTCACTCCCTTCACCACTGACACACAGTAGCAGCAGTGTGTACCATTTACAAGATGCACTGCAGCAACTCACCAAGGCTCCTTCGACAGCACCTTCCAAACCTGCAACATCTACCACCTAGAAGGACAAGGGCAGTAGATGCATGAGAACACCACCACATGCAAGTTCCCCCCCAAGTCACACACCATCCTGACTTGGAACTATATCGCCGTTCCTTCACTGTCACTGGGTCAAAAGCCTGGAACTCTCTTCCTAACAGCACTGTGGGTGCACCTACCCAACGTGGACTGCAGCAGCTCAAGAAGGCAGTTCACCACCACATTCTCAAGGGCAATTAGGGATGGGCAATAAATGCTGGCCTAGCCAGCGACGCCCACATCCCATGAATGAATATTTTAAAAAATCAATGACTTAGATGACGGGCCCAAGTGCAATATAGCGACGTTTGCTGATGATACAAAGCTAGGTGGGAAAGTAAGCTGTGAGAGAGGCTTGAGAGGCTATATGACCTAACCCACTCCTATTTCTCACGTCCTTATGTTCTTAAGGGAGGACAGAGAGGTGGAGAGGTTTAGGGAGGGAATTCCAGAGCTTTGGGCCCAGGCAGCTGAAGGTACAGCCGCCAATGGTGGAGCAATGGAAACTAGGTATGCACAAAAGGCCACATTTTGTGAAGCACTGAGATCATGGAGGACTGTAGAGCTGGAGGAAGTTACAGAGATAGGGAGGGGTAAGGCCATGGAGAGTTCTGAAATTAGGATGAGAATTTTAAATTGAGGTGCTGCTAAATGGAGTTCCAATGTAGGTCAGCGAGCACAGGGGTGATGGGTGAATGGGACTTGGTGTGAGTTAGGATATGATGGGGAGGATTTTGCATTTTTAAGACACCTCTTTGACTAGGCTTATGATCACCTGTCCTAATATCCCTTTATGCGGCTCGGTGTCAAATTTTGTTTGATAATGCTCCTGTGAAGCACTTTGGGATATTCTAGTATGTTAAAGGCGCTATATAAATGCAAGCTGTTGTTGTGAACAGGAGTCCATGTAGTACCTCTCAATTTTTATTTTACTCACTCTGCATCTCTTGGGCTTTGATCTCTCCAGTGAACAGACGCTCATCCAGAGGTCTGAATACAGCTGGCCTCAAATTTCCTCCCATGCTACTAGTACCTGGCCCTGCCATTAGGCAGACCTGTGACCTGGGATGGGATGCACTAGTGTTCCAGGACATGGAGAAGGGAAGGGACAGGAAAATCAGCATCTGTCTTTCCCCAGTCACCCTATCAAAACCCTTCATAATTTTAGGGAAACAATAGAAGATATAATTTAACAGCCTCAATCACACAATAAGCAAGCAGAAAATGTAATGTACTGACAGCTACAGATTGAGTGCAATGAGAAAGTATGATGTTTCCACTTGTGGGTTAGTCCAAAACTAGGGACCATAACATAAGATAGTCACCAACAGGGAATTTAGGAGAAATTTCTTTATCCAAATACTGTTGAGAATGTGGAACTCAGCCAGGAGTGATTGAGGTGAACAGCATAGATGCATTTAATGGGAAGCTAGGTAAACACATGAGGGAGAAAGGAATAGAAAGTTAAGCTAATGTGGTGAGACAAAGAAGGATGAGAGAAGTCTCATGTGGAGCATAACCGCTGGCAAAGAGAGGTTGGGCAGATTGGCCTGTTTCCGTTCTGTAAATTCTGTGTAAAGCACTTGAATCACTTTCCTTGAACTTCCACCATCCTGAGAGAATCTTTTGACAAATAGTTTCATGCTGCATTGCTCAAATAGAGAACCAGTCCAAAGTGAGTGACACCCTGGTATTTAAATAAAGATCAGCAGAGCAGTTAGCTTCCTGTTGACCTTGTGGCTCGCTGCAAGCTGTGGTACTTTCTTAGTGAATGTGAGACACAAGCCTTAAGTATCAAAAATATTTCACAGTGGGTGTCAGCTCTACGTTAGCACACAAGATGAAAAACTAAAAGTGTAAACGTTGAATCAAATTAGTTTCTCATTTGTCAATTTATTAATATGTTGTCATATTTTTATATGCTTTGGGAAGCTGATTTGAGTTTTTGGCAATACATTAAGTACATAAGAATCAGGAGCAGGAATAGGCCATAGGGCCTTTTGAGCCTGCTCTACCATTCAATAAGTTCATGGCTAAACTTCCACATCAACTCCACTTTCCTGTACTATCCCCATATCCATTAATTCCCTTAATATTCAAAAATCTATCGATCTCTTACCTGAATATACTCAACGATTGATCATCCACAGCCTTCTGGGGAGAGAATTCCAAAGGTGGCTTCAAAGGTTTAATGAGCAGAAAACATTTCAGACTAAAAGTATAAGAGGATAAGATGGGCCGAATGGCCTCCTTCTGTGCTGCAAATATTTCTATGTTTCTGTGAATGTTATTGGGAACAACCATTATTTGCATAGAGGTGGTTTCATCGAGGCCAGGCCAACACTACAGATGCCAAATAAGGAGAACGTTTTAAAAAATGAGCACAGATACTATATAAGAAAATTTACATTGATCAGAGTTCTATACACAAACTAAAACCCCTAGAAGCAGCTCTTGCATTATCCAGGTTTTTCAATTCTAGAAATAGTTTTAAAGCACATTTGGCCTCACAATTGCTTCTCTGCTCCCTTCATACCAAAGAGCCGAATACGCAGCTCAAAGCAAAACTGGTGCAACTTGTAACACATTTCAAGACTTTAACCTGGAGGAAGCCTGAGTATATCAGCCTCCCCTACAGGTAGACAATGAACAGGGTGATCATAAGGTTATACGTAAGTCAGGACCTAAAACCAAAAAGACAACAGGAGTTTAAGCTACCTGCAGCTATGATGTGCTCATGGGGAAAAGCGTGAATACCGTGCTCAATGGCAGGGTGAAAGATAGTGGGTGACAATGTGTGAAAGAGGAATAGGGTGTGACATAGGATGAAAGAGAAGATAAAATTAGAGTGACATATTTAATCTTGCACAACAGAAACATAGAAAATCTTAAGGCCAGGACATTTTAAGGGGCGGATTTTTAGTCATCTCGTGGAAGTTGTGTCTACAAAATGGGGCTAAATCCTCCTGAGCTGATGTACCAGGAGCAGTTCAATTTCCAGGGTCAGCTTGTTTGCATCTCCATGCACTGACTGGATGTGTGTAGGGAGACTGGGTGTGAGACTGTGTGACTGGGTGTGTGTAGGGAGTTAACAGGTGGGAGGAGAGGAAATTTGTGTACAGGTGAAACCAAAAGACGAGGAGACAATGAAAGGGCACTGGTGTAATCAGGGAGAGATATTTTCAAAGTCTTTAGAAAGTTTCTAAATGCTCAACTGATATGAAACATAGATTCATAGAATGGTTACAGGAGAGAAGGAGGCCATTCAGTCAGTGCCAGGTCTCTGAAAAAGCAACTCAGCTAGTCTCACTCCCCCGCCCTTTCCCTGTAGCTCTGCAATTCTTTTCTCTTCAGATAATTCTCCAATTACTTTTTGAAAGCCACAATTGAATCTGCCTCCACCACACTATCAGGCAGTGCATCCCAGATCCTAACCACTCACTGCGTAAAAAAGTTTTTCCTCATTTCATCTCTGGTTCTTTTGCCATTCACCTTAAATCAGTGCCTTCTGGTTCTCGATCCTTCTGCCAATAGGAACAGTTTCCCTTTTCTACTCTTTCCAGAACCCTCTTGGTTTTGAACACTTCTATCAAGTCTCCAAAGTAGTAGTCTCTCCAATGAGATAGTTGAGGCAAATGTAGAGGTTAAAGCAAGCAAGTCCAGTAGGCAGGCCAGGCAGGAGCAGAACAGGGAGCGCGGAAGATCTGGTAGACTAAACTGCATTTACTTTAATGCAAGAAGCCTTACAGGTAAGGCAGATGAACTCAGAGCACGGATTGGTACACGGGATTGTGATATTACAGCTATTACGGAAACATGGTTGAGGGATGGGCAGGACTGGCAGCTCAATGTTCCAGGGTACCGATGCTTCCGGCGTGACAGAGGTGGAGGTAAGAGAGGAGGGGAGTTGCACTATTGATTAGGAAGGACATCACGGCAGTACTTAGAGAGGATATCCCGGGGGGGAACGTCCAGCGAGGCCATATGGGTAGAACTTAGAAATAAGAAAGGGGTGATCACTTTGATGGGATTATACTATAGGTCCCCTAATAGTCAGAGGGAATTGGAGGAGCAGAAATGTAGGGAAATCACAGATAGGTGTAGGAATTTTAGGGTTATAATAGTAGGTGATTTTAACTTCCCTAATATTGATTGGGACTGCCTTAGTGCTAAGGGATCAGATGGCGAAGAATTTTTTAAGTGTTTCTGGATAGTTTTCTGGATAGCAGTATGTGGATGGCCCGACTAGAGAAGGGGCTACACTCAACCTCCTCTTAGGAAATGAGGATGGGTAGGTGGTTGATGTGTCAGTGGGGGAGCACTTTGGGACCAGTGACCATAACTCTATTAGCTTCAAGATAGTTATTGAAAAGGATAGGACTGTTCCTCAAGTTGAAGTACTAAATTGGTGGAAGGCTAATTTCGATGGCATAAGACAGGAACTCTCAAAAGTTGAATGGGAGAGGCTGTTTACTGGTAAAAGGACATCTGGCAAGTGGGAGGCTATTAAAAGTGAGATAGGAAGAGTTCAGGGCCGGCATGTTCCTGTTAGATTAAAGGGCAAGTCTGGCAGGTTTAGGGAAGGTTGGTTGATGAGGGATATTGAGGGTCTGGTCAGGACAAAGCAGGAGGCATATGTCAAGTATAGGCAGCTGGGATCAAGCGAGTCCCTCGAGGAGTATAGGGGATGTAGGAGTACACTTAAGAAGGAAATTAGGAGGGCAAAAAGGGGCCATGAGATTTCCCTGGCAGATAAGATAAAGGAGAATCCTGAAAGATTCTATAAGTATATTAAGAGTAAAAGGGTAGCTAGGGAGAGAGTAGGTCCCCTTAAGGATCAGTATGGTAACCTATGTGAGGAACCACGGAAAATGGGCGAGGTCTTAAATGAATACTTGTCATCTGTATTTACCGTGGAGAAGGTCATGGAAGCTAATGAGTTCAAGGGAGGGAACAGCAATATTCTGGAGCATATCAACATTACAAAGGAGGAGGTGTTGGAGGTTTTGAAGCACATTAAGGTGGATAAATCCCCAGGGCCTGACCAAGTGTATCCTTGGATGCTATGGGAAGCAAGGGAGGAGATTGCTGGAGCCCTAGCAGAGATTTTTGTATCATCGTTAGCCACGGATGAGGTACCGGAAGACTGGAGGATAGCTAATGTTGTGCCTTTATTTAAGAAGGACAGCAGGGATAAGCCAGGGAACTACAGGCTGGTGAGCCTTACATCAGTGGTGGGAAAGTTATTGGTAGGGATTCTGAGAGATAGGATTTATATGTATTTGGAAAGGCAAGGTCTGAATAGGGATAGTCAGCATGGCTTTGTGCGTGGGAAATCATGTCTCACGAATTTGATTGAGTTTTTCGAGGAGGTGACCAAGAGGATTGACGAGGGCAGGGCGATGGACGTTGTCATCATGGACTTTAGCAAGGCCTTTGACAAGGTCCCGCATGGTTAGCTGGTCCAGAAGGTTCGAACACATGGGATCCAGGGAGAGCTAGCCAATTGGATACAAAATTGGCTTGGTGACAGGAGGCAGAGGGTGGTAGTGGAGGGTTGTTTTTCAGATTGGAGGCCGGTGACCAGTGGTGTGGCGCAGGGATCGGTGCTGGGCCCTCTGTTGTTTGTCATATATATTAATGACTTGGATGTGAATGTAGGGGGCATGATTAGTAAGTTTGCAGATGACACTAAAATTGGTGGTATAGTGGACAGTGAAGAGGCTGTCTAAGGTTACAACAGGATATAGATAAACTGGGAAAGTGGGCAAGGGATTGACAAATGGAATTTAATGCAGACAAGTACGAAGTGATGCATTTTGGGAAGTTAAACCAGGGCAGGACATATACAGTGAATGGCAGGGCCCTGGAGAGTGTTGTTGAGCAGAGAGACCTTGGGGTGCAAGTATATAGTTCCCTGAAAGTGGCAACACAGGTAGATAGGGTGGTGAAGAAGGCATATGGCATGCTTGCCTTCATCGGCCGAGGCCTTGAGTACAAGAGCTGGGACATCATGTTACAGTTGTACATAACGTTGTTTAGCCCGCATCTGGAGTACTCTGTGCAGTTCTGGTTGCCGCACTACAGGAAAGATGTGATTAAGCTTGAGAGGGTGCAGAAAAGATTCACAAGGATGTTGTCTGGTTTGGAGGGCTTGAGTTATAAAGAAAAATTGGATAGGCTAAGTCTGTTTTCCCTGGAGCGAAGGAGGCTGAGAGGGGACATGATAGAGGTACATAAAATTATTAGAGGCATAGATAGGGTAGATAGCCAGAGTCTGTTTCCCATGGTAGGGATGACTAAAACTGGAGGGAATAGATTTAAGGTGAGAGGGAGGAGGTTTAAAGGGGATCAAAGGGGTAAATTTTTCACACAAAGAATAGTGGGTATCTGGAAGGAGGTGGTGGAGGCAGGAACAGTAGCAACATTTAAGAGGCATCTGGACTGTTGCTTGAATGAGCAAGGCAAAGAGGGATATGGAATTAATGCAGGCAGGTGGGATTAGTATAGATAGGCATTATGGTTGGCATGGACGCGGTGGGCCGAAGGGCCTGTTTCTATGCTGTACAACTCTATGGCCGGAATTTTACCCTGAGCGGACGGGAGCCGGACTCCGACGTAGATGTCGGAGCCGATCCCGCTCCCGCCCAGCATGGGGATCCGTCCCATATTTTACGGATCCCCAGGCTTTAATTGGCCCGAGGCGGGACTTCCATCCAATTGAGGGAGGAGGTCCCGCCTCAGTGAGCTGACGGCCAATCAGCAGGCCGGCAGCTCTTAGTCTCAGCAGCGCCACCGGGTGCGGTGGCCACTGCTGAGACTGCAGCCCAGCCGACTGCCAGGCCCAGCCCCTCCCCGGGGTACGGAAAGGCCGGCAGCTATAGCTGGGCGGCCTTTCACGTCCCCGGCACACCCGCTTACCACGGGTAAAATACCTGTGGAGGCGGGCGAGGGCCCTTAAGTGGCTGTTAAGTGGCCACTTAAGGGTCTTGATTGGCTTTGGGTGGGCGGGCCGCTTCTCACCACCCCCCCCCCCCCCCGCGCCGCCCCCCGCCAGACCTCCGTAAACTTGGTCAGAGGCGCAATCGGGGCGGTTAGGCCTCCCGGAGCCTGCCGCTCAATTTTACGCCGCCCCCCCATGCCACCATCCGACCCGCTGGGGTGGTGTAAAATTCCGGCCAATGACTCTATGGCTCTATGACTCCTCTTAACCTTCTCTTCTCTAAGGAGAACAGCCCCAACTTCGACAATCTATCCACGTAACTGAAGTCTCTCATGCCTGGAACCACCCTCGTAAATCTTTTCTGCACCCTCTCCAATGCTTTCTCATCCTTCCTAAAGTGTGATTCCCAGCATTGAACACAATATTCCAGTTGAGGCTGAACCAGTGTTTTATAAAGGTTCAGCATAACTTGCTTACTTTTGTACTCTATGCCTCTATTTATAAAGTCCCGGATACAGTATGCATTATTAACTACTTTTTCAACCTGCCATGCCAACTTCACCGATTTGTGCACATACACTCCCCAGTCTCTCTGCTCCTGCACCCCATTTAGAATTGTATCCTGTATTTTATATTACTTCTCTTCATGCTTCCTACCAAAATGTATCACTTCACACTTTTCTGCATTAAGTTTCAACAGCCACGTGTCTGACCATTTCACCAGCCGTTCTACTTCCTCCTGAAGTTTATCACTATCCTCCTCACGGTTCACTTTACTTCCAAGGTTGGGGTCATAAGCAAATTTTGAAATTGTGCCCTGCACGCCCAAGTCTCAGTCATTAACATAGTTGAAGAAAAGCAGTGGTCCTAGTACAGCCCCTGGGAAACCCCAATGTAAACCTTCCCCCAGTATAAAAAACAACCATGCTCCCACTGAAATAAAAACAGGAAGTGCTGGAAATACTCAGCAGGTCTGGCAGCTTCTGTGGAGAAAGAAGCAGAGTTAACGTTTCAGGTCAGTGACCTTTCATCAGAACAGACCTTTCATACTGCCACTGTCCCTTTCTTCCCATGGGCTTTGAATTTGCTGACAGGCCTGTTTTGTGGCACTTTATCAAATGCCTTTTGGAATTCCATGTACACCACATCAACCGTATTACCCTCATCAACTCTCTCTTTTACATCATCAAAAAACTCAATCAAGTTAGTTAAACACAATTTGCCTTTAACAAATGCTGGCTTTCCTTAATTAATTCACATTCATCCAAGTGACTGTTAATTTTCTCAGATTATCATTTCTAAAAGCGATCTGACTGCCGAGGTTATACTGACTGGCCTGTAATTGCTGGTGTTGTGATATCACTTTAACAGTTTGAGTACTTTACACATCATCACAGGAAGTGATGACAACCAACATGTGATAGAACAGTTGGAGTCGTGTTAGTCACCTAGTCACACTTGTTACTTCACAATAAAGAGCCCACAGTTTAATTACCATTCAGTTCAAGTTTGTTTGGTAACTTAATGCTGAAGAAAGCAATAACACGACAGCTAGGCTTATCCTTTTTTGAACAAGGGTGTAACATTTGCAATTCTCCAGTCCTCTGGCAGCACTCCTGTATCTAAGGAGGGTTGGAAGACTATGGCCAGTGTCTCCACAATTTCCAACCTTACTTCCCTCAGTATCCTCGGATGCATCTCATCTGGTCCTGGTGACTTACCAACTTTAAATACAGCTAGCCTTTCTAATATCTCCTCTTTATTAATATTAACCCATCCAGTGTCTCAACTACCTCCTCTTTCACTATGCCTTTGGCAACGTCTTCTTATTGGTAAAGACAGATGCAAAGTATTCATTTAATACCTCAGCCATGCCCTCTATGTGTAAATCCACTTTTTGCTCTCTAATCTGCTCCACCCTCCTTTTATCACCCTTTTAATAATTATATGCCTATAGAAGACTTTTGATTCCCTTTTAAGTTAGCTGCTAGTCTCTTCACATACTTTGCTTCTCTTATTAGTTTTTTCACTTCCTCTCTCAACTTTCTATATTCAGCCTGGTTCTCACTTGTATTATCAACAATGACATCTGCCATCTGCACCCTTTTTCTGCTTTATCTTACTCTCTATCTCTTTCATCATCCAGGGAGTTATGTCTTTGTTTGTCCTATCTTTCCCCATCATGGGAATGTAACTCAACTGTACCTGACCCATGTCCTCTTAAAAAGCAGCCCATTGTTCCATTACAGTTTTGCCTGGCAATCTTTGATTCCAAGTTACCTGGGCCAGATCCATTCTTGCCCCATTGGAATTGGCCCTCCACCAATTATTTTTGCTCTGAATTGCTCCTTGTCCTTTTTCATAGCCAATCTAAAACTTATGATGTTATGATCACTGTCCGCTAAATATTCCCCTCCTGACATTTGATCCACTTGACCCACCTCATTCCTCAGAACCAGATCCAGCAATGCCTCCTTCCTCGATGAGCCAGAGACATACTGACCTGGAAAACTCTCCTGAACACACTTCAGAAACTCTTCTGCCTCTCTGCCGTTTATACTATTACTTTCCCTGTTTATATTAGGATAATTAGAGTCTCCCATTATAACTATTCTATAATTCTTGCACCTCTCTGTAATTTCCTTGTAAATGTGTTCCTCTATATCTTTCCCACTTAGTAGTAGCCTGTAGAATACAAGCAGTAGTAGAATAACAACTCCATTGTTTCTTGGATGTAACCAAGTAGATTCTGTCCCTGACCCCTCTAGGACATCCTCTGTCTCCAGCACTGTAACATTCTCCTGAATCAATACTCCCACCCATACTCCTTTCTTTCCTTCCCTATCTTCCCTGAACACCCTGTATCCAGGAATATTTAGTACCCAGTCCTGCCCTTCCCTGTGTCAAGTCTCCATTATTGCCACAACATCTTATTTACTGGTGTCTATCTGCACCTGCAGTTCACCAACCTTATTTAACACTCTCTGTGCAGATTCAGATATCTCCTGTAAACCTAATTTAGGCCTTATTACATTTCCTCTCACTCTGACATGACCTAATGCCTTACTATTTCTTACTCTGGTGCCATCTGTCCCTCCCAATCTTTTGCGCACCTTGTTTCTCCTTTCTAATGTTACATCCTGGCTCCCATCCCTCTGCCGCATTAGTCTGAACCCTCCCCAATAGCACTAGCAAACTATCCCGTAAGGACATTGGTCCTGGCCTGTGCAGGTCTCACCTACTCCAGAACCGGTCCCAAAGTCTCAAGAATCTATAGCCCTCGATCCTGCACCATCTCTCCAGGCACGCATTCTTCTGTTCTATCCTCCTATTTCCATACTCACAGGTGCGTAGCACAGGAAGTCATCTGAAGATTATTACCTTTGAGATACTGCTTGGTTGTTTCCTTCCCAGTTCACTAAAATTTGACTGCAGGACCTCATCGGCCTTTTGACCTTTTTTAAAATTCTTTCACGGGATGTGGATGCCGCTGACAAGGCCAGCATTTGTTGCCCATTCCTAATTGCCCTTGACAACTGAGAGGTTTGCTAGGCCATTTCAGAGAGCAGTTAAGAGTCAACCACATTGCTGTGTGTCTGGAGTCACATGTAGGCCAGACCAGGTAAGGAGGGCAGATTTCCTTCCCTAAAGGACAGATGGGTTTTTACAACAATCAATAATAGTTTCATGGTACATTACTGAGACTAGCTTTCAATTCCAGATTTTTATTAATTAGTGGAATTTAAAATTGTTGGGATTTGAACCCATGTCCCTGGGGTAGTAGCCCGAGCCTCTGGATTACTAGTTCAGTGATTATACCCACTACACCACCGACCTATGTTGTTGCTGCCAATATGGAAAATGGTCATTGGCTTAGGAGCTCAAGTCTCTAGAGTGGGGTTTACTGCCAGTGTACTGCCCACTGAGCCACAGCTGACAGACAAAAGTGAAAGGGAAAGACGTCCCAATGTGTGAGTTTAAGGGCACAGCTGCCCATCATATGGTCCATATTACCATCAGACAGCACAGCTCTGCATCTTATTCTAATGACCTACAATCATTGCCAATTTGATTTTATCTGAATGGTGATAGATTGGGAAAGGGGGAGGTGCAACGAGACCTGGGTGTCCTTGTACACCAGTCACTGAAAGCAAGCATTCAGGTGCAGCAAGCAGTTAGGAAGGCGAATGGTATGTTGGCCTTCATTGCAAGAGGATTTGAGTACAGGAGCAAGGATGCCTTACTGCACTTACACAGGGCCTTGGTGAGACCAGATCTGGAGTATTGTGTGCAGTTTTGGTCTCCTTACCTGAGGATGAATGTTCTTGCCTTGGAGGGAGTGCAAAGAAGATTTACTAGGCTGATTCCTGGGATGGCAGGATTGATGTATGAGGAGAGATTGGGTTGACTAGGCCTATATTCACTAGAGTTTTGAAGAATGAGAGGGGATCTCATCGAAACCTATAAAATTCTAACAGGACTAGACAGGCTAGATGGAGGGAGGATGTTCCCAATGGCTGGGGAGTCCAGAACCAGGGGTCACAGTCTCAGGATACTGGTTATGCCATTTAGAACCGAGATGAGGAGAAATTTCTTCACTCAGAGGGTGGTAAACCTGTGGAATTCTCTACTGCAGAAGACAGTGGAGGCCAAGTTATTAAGTATATTCAAGAAGGAGATAGATATATTTCTTAATGCCAAAGGGATCAAGGGGTATGGGGAGAAAGCGGGAACAGGGTACTGAATTAGACGATCAGCCATGATCATTTTTGAATGGCGGAGCAGGCCCGAAGGGCCGAATGGCCTACTCCTGCTCCTATTTTCTATGTTTCTATAATTTGACTGGTTGGTGGGACCTTGGCGGATGCAGCCAATCAGGCTTCACTAGTTGTTAGTCACCATGTCACACCTTCTTGCTTCCATTGCCATGTGAAGCATAAAATTGTTGAGGCATTAAACCTTTCTGCCTTCTCAGGTGGATGTAAAAGCTCCCAAGACACAAAGAACAGGGGAGTTTTCCCCAGTATCCTGAACAATATTTAACCCACTACCGTCATCACTGAAGCAGGTTATCTTATCATTATACGACACCATTTGTGGGAGATTGGCTACTGCATTTCCAACATTACAACAATGACGACTATTGTGATTCCCATGGAGACCACCAACAAACGAAAAGAATTGAATCCACCCATTGAATCCAATTTAGGAAACCAAACCAAATGGACAAGATTTCATTTTTATCAATATTACTTTAACACGCAAACTAAAACCAGCATAAATTAAACATGAAGGAACAGACAGATCACAGTCAATATAGACTACAAATTACGCTTTAACTATCAGATGCAACAGAGATGGCTCTCATGGTTTTACCGGGCAGTCCACCCAGCATATATGGCAACAATTTCAGTCGCACAGTTCTTCACAACTCTAAAGTTCTGCAGGTAGATTTTCAGCTCGTTTCTTCATGGATCTAGCCACTGCTCTTCTTCCAACAGCAGTTCCCTCTCAACCTGAACTCCACGGGTATGGTCTTCACCACAAGACGCACTTCTCCAGAACAACTCTGCTTACGACAGTCTTGATGACATGGATTTACCAGTCTTCCCTTTATCCGAGTCCTTCAGTGACAACCAGTACACTGTATGGCCGGGTCTGATTAGTCGGCTACTTTAAGTAACAGAAACAGCTCTTGGATTCAGTCTTCACTTTCTTCTGCTTGCCGGTGCTCAACTCTGCCTGGTCTGGGGAGGACTCTGTCTCCTTTTATCTGGTTCCAGCTGGTATCAGTTTCCCTGGAGACCTGAAGTTATTTTTCCAGCTTGTTTCAGTTTTGGTTTCTGTTTCAGTTCTGGTTTCTGTTTCAGTTTTAGTTTCCCTCTCAGTTAGGGTCTAAAGCAAAACAGGCTTTGCAAACACGGATTCCACCACACTTCCCCCCCCCCCCTTGGGGAGAAGAAAACTTTTTTGTGATAAAATGTCCTTTACAAGAGTTTAGAAATACAGAAAGTTCTAACATCATAAACATTTTAACAAATAGCTTATTACATTCTGTACAGGCAACATTTTCATATTCCACAATTATACATATCGTATTTACAAAATCATAAGGGCTTAACCAATAACAAGACCCAAGTAAATGTGACACTTAGGATTCAAACATCATAGAATTATCTTAACTCAGAGCCTTCTTTCTCTTTTACTCCCCTTCTTTAAACTCTGGATAGAGCATCAACAATTATGTTGCTTTGCACTACAATGTGTATAATTTTTGGTGTAAGTGGCTGTAACATCAAACTCCAATTGATCAGACACAGGTTCTTTGTTTGGAACTTTGCTAGAAACACACGTGGATTTTGATCTGTACAAACAAATATTTCTCCCTGACTATTGGCCACATAATATCTCAAACTGTTGTAAAGCCAGTACAAGACTTAAAGCTTCTTTCCCGATGGTCTAATGCTTTGTTTGATGTTTGTTGAGCTTCCTGGAGAAGGAGCTAATGGGCCGTTCCATACCAGTATCATCATCTTGGAGCATTACTGCTCCTAACCCTACATCACTGGTGTAGATAGCCGATTTGAATGGTTTATTATAGTCTAAGGCTGCAAGAACTGGTTCTTTTATTAAAATGGCCTTTAACTTCTCAAATGCAGTTTGGCATGACTCTTCATGTTCTATTTTAACAGATTTGTCAATGGGGTGACTACTGTGCTGAAATTAGGGAGAAATTTCCAGTAGTACCCACACATCTCCAGAAACCGTAACACTTCTCTCTTTGTCTTGGGTACAGGAAAATCTAATATCGCCTGAACCTTGGCCCCTCGTGGTGATACTGGACCTTGACCTACGATATGTCCAAAGTAAGTGACCTTGACCTTGGCAAACTCGCTCTTTGCCAGGTTTATGACAAGGTTAGCCTTGGCCAGCCTGTCAAATAGACTTCTTAAATATTGGACATGATCACTCCATGTGTCGCTATACACCTAAGGATCATCAAAGTACACAACACAATTACTCAATTCGGCAATCAGTTTCTGTTTCAACTCTAGTTTCCCTCTCAGTTAGGGTCTAAAAAAAAAACAAGCTTTGCAACCATGGATTTCATCACACGACACTTCAAAAGTGTTTCATTAGCTGTAAAATGCTTTGAGCCATCCCAAGGTCGTGAAAGGTGCTATAGAATTGCAATCTTTTTTTCTTGGATTATTTTTATCATGGGCCTTTTCTCCAGTGGTAATATTCTCAGTTGCATGAGACTTTCTTTGCAACTCAACCCCTATTCACAGCACATTACAATGGGGGTAATTCCACTGGGAACCCAATTCATGGCGCAATTATCACAGATGCTCCTGAGAATCAAAAGCCCCAATAGTGTTGGACACTCATTTTACTCTATTAAAATCAACAAGGAATAAATCAGGTGGGGTGTAAAATGGGCATTTCTCAGATTGAAGCATTCAAAATGATGAAGGGTTTTGCTGGACTAATTAAGGAGAAACTCTTTCTAGTGGCAAAAGGGTCGGTAATTAGAGGAAACAGTATTAAGGTCATTGCCAAAAGAACCAGACGAAGAGAGCCAATAGTTGTTGTGATCTGAAATACAATGCCCAAAAGGGCAACAGAAGCAGTTTTACTGGCAATTTTCAAAAGGGAATAATACTTAATGTGGAAAAATTTTCAGGGCTATGGGGAAGGAACAAGGGAGTGAGACTAATTGGACAGCTCTTTCAATGAGCCAGCACAGGCTCGATGGACCAAATGGTCTCCTTCTGTGCTGCATCATTCTATGTTGGTACTGGAAAATCTAGGTTGTGGCATGTGAAAGACTTATTGGAGTGGAAAGGAAGCCTGATGGATATATAAATAGAAAGCTTACTTCTGTTTCTCTGAAAAGTGAATTATATATAACAGTAAGATGTAAGGAAGTCGGCTGTGTTCATAAGCCTGGATTCCATAAAGCAGAGAAACAGACCAGCCTAGCAGAGGGTTACACCATAGACGGTGTTAGATGTGCTTTTCTGTTTTAACATGTCACTGGAGGTTGTCCTTGTCAATATTCATCCCCCAACTAACACCACCAAATATGGTCATTGATATTATGTTCTATTGAAGACAATGGAACTGGATATTGGGCATGCAGTATTACAGGCCTCCCATGTGATAACACCCAATATGAATTTATACATTTGTGCCTCGTTTTTTACCTATCATAATGAACAGTTCCCATTTTAATTGTACGTAGATCCCACGAATTAGTGTTTCCGGTGTATAACTTTGTAAACAATTCAGGAACTTGGAGCCAGAATCAAGTTTTTCCTCTTTTCTACTCTGCAATGCACATCTGCTTGTAGCTGAGTTTCAGAATGTGGCAATCCTTTGTAAGTGGCTGTCTAACATCTGGGTGCCTCAACGGCAACTCCCCACAGGATCTATATCATCTTGTGGCTGACCTTGAACTGTCTGTGGTCTCTGCCTCTCTTCCTCAGCTCAACATAAGTCTACACTGGTAACTTGTTCCCTTTCCATTTTTAGCAGATGTTGTTTGGGGAGTCAGGGGTTGTAGCAGAATGGATAGCAAGCTGGCTACAGAACAAAGTAGGGGTTAAAGGTAGTTACTCAGATTGGCAAATGGTGGGAAGTGAATTAGGGTTAGGGAAGGGTATTCGGGCAGCAGAGTGGGGGGAATCCTCCCCTCTACAGTTTATATTTCATTTTGTTAGGGTTAGGACCACCACTGTTCAACATTTACTTAAATGCTTGGACTTGGGAATCGAAAATAGAGTTTCAAAATATGCAGATTGCACCAGACTGAGGGGCATAGCTGAGGAGGACTGTGATAACACAGGAAGACATTAATAAACCTGCAGAATGGGCATGTAATTGGCAAATAAAATTCAACATAGATAAGTGTGAGGTAGTGTATTTTAGTAAGAAGAGTAGGATGTCACATATTTCTTGAAAAATAAATATCTAAATGGAGTAAAGGAACAAAGGCATGTAGGGGTACAGATACACAAATCACTAAAAGTAGCGAAGCAGGTTATTCAGGTAATTTTAAAAAAGCAAACAAAGCACTGGTGTTAATTTCTAGATGGATAAAAAGCAGAGAGTTATTGAAACATATACGATCCTGAGGGGACTTGATAGGGTGGATGCTGAAAGATTGTTTCCCCTTGTGAGAGAGACTAGAACTAGGGGACACAGTTTAAAAGTAAGGGGTCACCTATTTAAGACAGAGATGAGGAGAAATGTTTTCTCTCAGAGGGTTGTGAATCTTTGGAACTCTCTTCCCCATAGAACAGTGGAGGCAGGGTCATTGAATTTGTTTTAAGGCAGCGGTAGTTAGATTCTTGACTGACAAAGGAGTCAAAGATTATTGGGGGTAGGCGGGAAAGTGGAGTTGAGGCCACAGATCTTATTAAATGGTGGAGCAAGCATGAAGGGGCCGAATGGCCTACTCCTGTTCCTAATTCGTATGTTAGACTTTATGTTAAACCTGCATAGAACATTGGGTGGACTAAACTTGGAGTATTATGTACAGTTCTGGCCTGCATATTATAAAAAGAATATAGAGGCACTGGAGATGGTGCAAAAAAAGATTTACTAGAATTGAACCAGAGCTCAGAGTTTATGGCTGGAATTTTACTTTGTGGCAGTAGACCCGCCCACTGGCAAAAGAGTCAGGGGAAAGCCCCCCTTCGCCAGGCCTGGAAGCCATGCTGCAACTTTTTGTGGCTCAGGCCCTGAATAGGCCTAGGTTAGGATTCCGCCCCTCTGAGGCAGGAAGTCCTGCCTCCAAGAGCTTCTGGCCAATCAGAGGATCGGCAGCTCCTCAATCCCAGCAGCTCCATCGGGAGTGGTGGCCACTGCTGGGACTGCAGCCAGCTAAAGGTGAGTCGAGGTTGGGCCTCACCAGTTACAATTGGCTGGGCCCCAGCAAAGGGGATGGGGATTGGAATGTAGGGTAAGGGGGTTTGTTTCGGGGTAGTAGCCTTCCATTGGGTACAGGGTTCCCGATCAGGAGCTCCTCCCTGCGCCCACAAGCAGGCTTCCAGCTATTAATGGACAGCCTCCTCAGCTGCCGAAGTGCCCATCCGCCACGGGTAATATACCAGCAATGGCGGGAGGAGGCCCTTAAGTAGCAATTAATTGGCCACTTAAGGGCCTCAATAGGCCTTGGGCCGACGGGCCATTTGTCACCTCCTCTGCTGCTGGTTAAATAGCAGCGGGGTGGGGTAGGCGATGGGAACAGCACCAGCCCTGCCTCTCACTCGATTTTATGCACCCCCACCTCCCAGCCTGTTCCTGGGGGTGGGCAGCATATAACTGCAGCCTATGACTATCAGAAAAGATCGCACATGCTGGGGCTCTTTTCTCTAGAAAACAGAAGACTGAGGGGTGACCTGATGGAGGTCTTGAAAACTGTGAAAGCGTTTGATAGGATAGATATCTAATGGCTATAATTATAAGATAGACATCAATAAGTCTAACAGGAAAATCAGGGGAAACTTCTTTATCCAGAGAGTGGTGAGAATGTGGAACTCACTACCACAGGGAGTAACTGAGATGGATGGCATAGGTGCTGTAGGATTATGGCTGGGATTTTATGGGCCCCCTGAGGTGGGGTCAAAGGCGGTGGGGGATGGGGGGGGTGGTCTTGGAGAATCGCGACTGGGGAACAGGGGGGTGGGTGGTGGGGTGGAGGGCCCGTTGCCTCCCCATCGCCCAGAGATCTTTCCAGGGGGCGGGATAAAGCCAACAAAGGCCTTCACGCCCAGAGGCCTATTGAGGCCCTTAAGTGGCGTATTAAGGGCTAATTAAGGGCCTCTTCCCACTGCCACTGGGATCTTACCAGCGGCTGAGGCGGGAGGGGGGGTGCCTCTCCACGCGGGGAGGACACCTTGCAACACGAGGCACCCTCCCTGCACGTTTGGGTGGGCGGGTCCTTCCTTCGTTTGCAATTTGTTGCCCATGGAGGACCCACACTGGGAACTACTTTACCCCGGGAACCCCCTCACCCTGGACTAAACGACCACCCCACCAACCCCCACTCACCGGGGCCTTGGGGACTGGCCCTGGTGACCCCGCCTCATCTCCCTCTGGTTTGGGGTTCCAACGCTGGGCCTGTGTCCAAGGCCTCTGCAGTAATGGCAGTGGCCACCGCTCCCAGTGGTGCTGCCGATACTGCTGAGCTGCTGGCCCTCTGATTGGGACAGGGGATCCCTCCTCTTAAAACTTTGACTCAAAAAGACCGGAGAATCACTTCGGATGTGGGGGGTGGGCACGAAAAGGCAGAGGCGGGGGACCCCCTGCCTTTTTGGCCCAGCACCATGAGTCCCACCTCCAGCACAAAATCCAGCCCTATTAAACATTTAACCCTATTAAAGAACTTTTGTAGTATGGTATAGGAGAAACAAACGGCATAATATAAAAAGATCTCAAGGTAGAGGGGCTGTGGGCAGTTGAAGCAAAAGGTCCTTGGAAACTGTTTGAGACTGTCTGTGTACTGTCTACCAGGAATGCAGGGGACTCTCTCAAGTAAATAAGAAACCTTGAGATAAGGAAAAAATAAGACAATGGTGAATATACAGGGCAAAGTTGGTGACAGCTACATGAACAAATACCTGATTGGTCAAGAAAAGCATGCACAGGGCATGATAGCCACGGGGATGAGCATGATTGGAGACGGGGATTGGGTGGGGGTCGGGTTAATTGGATAAGAACCAGGATAAAGGAGACCGTCTTGGTCAGGTCTGTATGGTGGAGAGACCCAGAAACAAGAAGACAAAGAGGGAAGAGGCTTATTTATACAAAGCTTCTCACATGGTCAATCACCTCAAAATTGATCAAGCGTCCATTTCTGAAAATTCAGTTAGGCAGGATGTAAGTTGCACAAACGGAAAACAAGACCTGTTCTCTCCTTGTGGTATTGGCAAGTTTCCAGTGATTTGAGTTAATGTCAGTAGCCATTATGTTCCATCTCAATGGTTGGTTGATCTTACAGAAAATAGGCCACTCAAAACATTAGCTGCCTTGGCAATAGATTGTGCTTGATTGATTCAATCCAAGAGAAGGAACTGTCACGTTTCCTTGAAGAAACCACAGGAAGGAAGAAGGATGACAAGCTCCATATCTGGTAAGAAAACACAAAGGGAGGATCAGTTAGCTGTGCTGTTCATAAATTCACCGTTCCCCAACTCCCAAATGGGAGCCATGCTCGACGGAGCACAGGTCGGAGGTAGAGCTACAACACTAAGGCCCCAATTGTCTCCCTCATGTTCCCTTTGAGTCTCAGAGCATAGCAACAGGAGGAGGCCATTCAGCATCTCAAGCCTGTTCTACCATTCTATTAGACCATGGCTGTTCGTACCTTCGTACCCGTATATGCTCCTTTAACACCCTTACGCAACAAATCTATCAATCTCAGCCTTGAACATTCCAATTGGCTCCCAGAATCCACAGCTTTTTGGGGGAGAGAGTTCCAGATTTTCACTGCCCTTTGTGTGAAGAAATGCTTCCTGATTTCACTCCTGAACGGCCTGGCTCTAATTTTAAGGTTGTACCTCCTTGTTCTGGACTCCCCGAACAGACAAGACAGTTTCTCTATCTACCCTATCAAATCCCTTCATCATTTCCAACACTTTTATTAGATCATCCCCTCAATCTTCTAAAACCCAGGAAAAACAAGCCTAGTCTGTGCAACCTGTCCTCATAATTTAACCCTTTAAGCCACAGCATCATTCTAGTGAATCTGGTCACTATAGGCAGCACTGGACCATTGAATTTACCCCATTTACCAATTCATGGTGGCTGTGAACTTCCTCAGGACGCCAAGGAAATTCTCAACCTAGATCCAAGAGGAGGAGAAATCTCCGCTGTGCTGAACAATGTAAGGGTTTGGACTGAGGGTTAATGTTCAAATTACTGCAACACTCAACCTCATCACGGTGGAATGTAGCTAGTGTGCAGGGTATTGTTCTCTGTGCTGGAGTACATCCAATATTGGGCTTTGTGCTGAGTATGGGGCTAGATTTGAATTTTGGGCCACTACATTGCCAGTAACAGCCCTCAGGTAGATCTGAGGCTGGGTGCAATGGGGGGGGGGGGGGGGGGGTGGGGGAGGTGGGGGGGAGGGAAGGGGGGGAGAAGGTGATCAGGGAGAGAATCTCAGAGGGGGTGAGAGGGGGTGCGAGGGGGCTCAGCAATGGTCTTTAGCAGAACTCCCGGCTCTACATTCAGCTAAGTACTTTATTAAAAGAAAAGATTTCAATGGAGGTCTCCAGCAGTCCTTTTAAGGAACCACAGAGTAAATCTAGTTTCCCCGAGTGCCGGAGGCCAACATCGGCAGTGTTCAGGGCAGCTGGTTTCAGTAAGACACCCTCAGATAAGTTTGGGCCCTCGTATTTGCACATGCAAAGTGCCTCATGGCTGTTTAAGGCATGGCCCTGGATGCTGATACTGCGGCCTTTAGCAATATTGCAACATTCCACATTCTACCTAACCTGGAAACCAAATGCATCAATCTTTGCATAGACTGAATTTCAGAATGCTAATTACTAAGACACTTACTATAAAGTTTCACATTTGATTGCAAGCGAAAATATTTCATAGCATCCAGTGAAAGCGTAAGCTGTGTTCTATTTGGCTGCTATTATTTTTATTCATTTTTGGGATGTGGGCATTGCTGGTAAGGCAGGCGTTGGTCGCCCATCCTTAGTAGCTCTGAACTAAGTAGCTTGCTACGCCACTACCCAGGGCAGGTAAGGGTCAACCACGACGTGTGGAACTGGAGTCATATCTCAGCCCAGACTGGGTACGGACAGCTGGTTTCCTTCCCTAAAGGACATTAGTAAACCAGTTGGATTTTTACAATGGGAAGTGGAAACTGTTTACATGGAGAATTTGGATGTAGATGAGCGTATCGAAATCAATATATACATGTCTAAATGATTAAACTTTATTTCAAATTATGTGATTTAGAAATCTGCAGATCAAGTAGATGAGTTGCCTTGTGTGTCTGGCTCTGTGTCAGTAGGTGTGTATCTGTCTGTGTGTGTATATCCTTGTCTGTGTGTATGTCCCTCTGTTTATTTATTTATTTAGAGATACAGCACTGAAACAGGCCCTTCGGCCCACCGAGTCTGTGCCGACCAACAACCACCCATTTATACTAATCCTACGTTAATCCCATATTCCCTACCACATCCCCACCATTCTCCTACCACCTACCTACACTAGGGGCAATTTACAATGGCCAATTTACCTATAAACCTGCAAGTCTTTGGCTGTGGGAGGAAACCGGAGCACCCGACGGAAAACCACGCGGTCACAGGGAGAACTTGCAAACTCCGCACAGGCAGTACCCAGAACTGAACCCGGCTCGCTGGAGCTGTGAGGCTGCGGTGCTAACCACTGCGCCACTGAGCCGCCCCTGTGTCTCTATGTGTGTCCCTGGCTGTGTGTATGTCCCTATCTGTATGTGTGTCACTGTCTGTCTGTGTGTTCCTGTCCGTCTGTGTGTGTATATTCGTGTCTGTGTGTCTCTGTCTGTGTGTGTATATGTCCCTGTTGTGTGTGTCCTTGTCTGTGGCTGTGTGTCCTTGTGTGTGTGGGTGTGTGTGGGTGTGTCTCTGTACATGTCCCTGTCTGTGTGCATCTGTGTGTCTGCCTGTGTGTGTGTGTGTGTGTGTGTGCGCGTGCATGTGTCTGTGCATGTCCCTGCCTGCCAATGTGCACCCTGTCTCTGTGCATTTGTGTGTCCGTTTGTGTTTCTGCCTCCACTTGTATGTGTGTGTGTGTGTCTGTGCATGTCTCTGTCTGTGTCCCTGTCTCTTTGCGTCTCTATGTATGTGTGTGTATGTGTGTCCATTCCTGGCTGTGTGAGTGTGCATTTGTGCCTGAACTGAGTGGCTTGCTAGGCCAATTCAGAGGGCAGTGGGTCTGTTGTGGGTCTGGAGTCACCTATAGGCCCAGACCAGGTAAGGACGGCAGATTTCCTTCCCTAAAGGACATTAGTGAACCAGATGGGTTTTTATGACAATTTGACAGCATCATGATGATTTTTACTGATCCCAGCTGTTTATTTCCAGATTTTGTTTTTCAACTGAATACAAAACTCTCAAAACCCCGCATGGTATTTATGACATTCACTCAGAAATCTTCAGTTAGTATGTGAAGCTTCCTGGTGAAGCAGAATCATTGAAACGGAGTTTCTTTATAGAGCTTTCTGTCTGTTCCACTGGAGGGCCCTCTTGAACTGGAGAAACACATGTTCACCCATGCACAGCTACAGGAGAATGTAACACAGACAAATAACAGGGCTGAAATTAATTTTTGGCAGTTGTGTGAAAGGTCTCCTCGGGGATCGGCAACCTGTTAACACCACTTCCAATTTCCCTTTCCACTGACTTCACTGGAAACTCTGCTGCTAATTTGCTAGGAGCCCATTCCAGTTTGAAGAAGGGCAGCGGATTTCTCCCAGTGTCCACTCAACCAAAATCGCTAAAAAAATGATTATCTGGCCATTATTACATTGCTGGTGGTGGGAGCTTGCTGTGTGCAAATTGAGTGCTGCGTTTCCTACATTCCAACAGTGAATACACTTCAAAAGCATTTCATTTGGTTGTAAAGAATTTTGGGATGTCCTGAGGACGTGAAAGGTGCTATATAAATGCAATTTTTACCTTGCTTCCTTTCTTCCACCGCAGCAACGTATTCCCCAGAACACAGATATTAATGCAAGAGTGTAATAGAACAGTTCAGACCCGCACGCATAAAATTACAGTAGACCAGAAAAGTGCAACATTCCCCACATAATTCCCAAGCAATTCTGGAGGTCGGGAGTCAGGAATCAGCGCAGAACCTGGATCTGCTGAATCCCCACTCCATTCATAAATCTCCAAGAAATTTGCAAGCACGGTGCATCCTGGAGAGTGTGTGATGAGGAAGTGTCCTTCCTGTATCATATTTTATACAGGTGTAAAATATGATTAAAATAAGCAGATTAGCCTCAGACTTGCTTCAAAGTAGCAGGCAGAGGAACATTATGCCAATGCATTCATCTTTTTTCCAGTAATATTGGACTCCTGAACCTCCTGAGGCCACAACTGAAGTATGTAAATTAGAAGTAAACAATGTGACTGGGTCATGCAAATATCATTAGCCCGGAATTTGATGAAGGAATAACGGTGAGGCTACCAGCTTTCATTGTTATTAGGAAGTAAATCAGACGGCAACAACCGAAGTCCGCACATGCACGCAAATCAGGAAGTTTCTGTCCAAGATGCCCTGCTCCTTCACAAGCTTTGCTCCACCAGTATCTCACCAAGAGACTCGGCATTGCAATCCATGAAGGGTATGAAGTTGTGGTACTGACCCACTAAACATGGCAGAAAATGATAGGGCTGGTGCTTTCAAGTGCAAGTAAATTATTAACCGTGTGGTAGGTCTTAATTACTGCCAAACAACCTCTCTGACACTGAAAATTTACTTTTTAAAGTATGGTGTCTCATTTCTTCATGTTTTATTCAATATTTGAAATAGTTAAAAATTAAAAAGAAACTTTGTTTTTACTTTTTCTTTCTGTCTCTTTTACCTCCCTCTCTTAATCCCGTCTTTCTTTCCCACTCTTTGTTTCACTTCCTGTGTCCAATTTGACATTGAATTCAATATTTGAACTGACACTTCTGGCTTCAGACTCTGCAGCCGAAATCTTACTAAGTCTTACTCAGAAGTTCCACTGCCTGGACCAAAAGCGGGTCCCGAGTACGTGCAAACGAGCGGCAGGACCCTGGGTGGGAGGGATTTTACCGGCGGAAGCTGCCGGCCCAATCCGAGGGCATGTTGAGGTGCCCTGAAAGGTCAGGTAAGTAATTTTATCATGTGCCGAGGCCAAGGAGGCAGGCCCTAGCGATTGGAAGGGGTGAAGCCTCCAGTGGCAGGGTGGGGCCGTTGCCACTCAGGGGGGCCCATCCGTGCGCCATTGAGTGGCCACAAAGGAAGGTCCCCACACCAACACCCCCCCCACCTCCATTCCGCGTACCCACTGGGAGGCAGCCATGGTTTGCCTGGCAGTCTCTCCACGTGGCGGGGGCCCGTCCTGACGCTGGTAAAATGCCGTTGGGAGTAGGAAGTGGCTGTCAATTGGACAATCAATTGAATTAATTGTCCGCCGACCTCTGCCGTCATTTTACGAGGCTTTCCCCTCCCCCCACCTCCCAGCCTGTCTCCAGAAGACTGGTAAAATCCAGCCCTTCATGTCTCAGTAAGGATTCTTCAATCCAATTGTTTAAGGGGACAGACCACTGCTTGCCCTTCAGACCCTTCCCAGATCCTTGGTAGAGGGCGCTGAGCTGTTTCTGATTTCTGATGACTGCAAGTTCCAGTGTTAAAGCTCAGAGCGAGTCCATGAGAAAGTGTAAGTTTGATGATTAGTGGCCGCCATTCCTTCACCACCGAGTCCAAAGTCCAGGCCTTTGGTTTTTTATTGGTCAAACGTGATTTTGTTGGAAATGAGAGAATTCAAAATGAGAAAACAAAACATTATTTTTTCTCGTCTCTAATTTTATAATATGGAGTAAAGAATGAAATTTAAAATGTATAGGTTAATCATTTCCAAATATTTATACATCAAGGACTGTCAATTCTCTGAAACATGAAGCAAAATCTGGACAGGTTTTAGATGCTCTGTTTCCTGATTTTTCAAACTGTTTTAACACATCCTGATAATTTCAGCGTTTCCCTTTGCATCTTAATGATTAAACAGTTAGAAGAACTTCTCTAGCTAATTAAATGTCACAGTGCACTGTGCATGACCGTGGAATGTAAATGAATGTAATTAAGACACATAATTAAAGCAGGATTCAATTTTATGAATAGGCAAGTAAAAGAAACTAATAAACTATGCAAGTTTGTGCAACATTTCCAAATGATACTTTAACATTGGCCAACCCTCCAAACTGAATCATGAGTCATAAACATTTTGATCTATGTATTCTCACATATAGTTTGACACTTGGTATCTGTTAATCATTCATTGCGAGCTATTCTGAGTCTAATAGTTACATTTCTAGATGTTGGAGTAAAATGTAAGCAACTTGTAGAGACTTTGTAGAGACTGGGCCTGTATTCCCCAGAGCAACCCCAGCTTCTCCAACCTAACCTTGTAACTAAAATCTTCCATCCCTGGAGCCATTCTGGTAAATAGGAGGGTCAGTGTCCAATTGGATAAAAATTGGCTTCAGGACAGAAAACAGCAAGTCCTGGTAAATGGTTGTTTTTCAAAACTAAAGGATGGTTGTCATGTTCCCCAAGAGTCAGTGTTAAGACGACTGCTTTTTTTGATTTATACAAATGACTTGTATCTTGGAATACAGAGTAAAATTTCAAAGTTTGCCAATGGCACCAAACCTGGAGGTGTGGCAAACAGTGAGGATGATTTGAACGGTCTGTAACAGGGCATAGATAGAACAGCAGAATAGGCAGACAAGTGGCGATGGAATTTTATACAAGCAAGTGTGAGGTGATACATTTTAGCAGAAGGGATAGGGTGAGGCAATATAGACTTAATGGCACAGTTCTAAAGAGTGTGCAGGAACAGAGGGACCTGGGGATGCATGTGGCAGGACATATTGAGAGAATGGTTAGCAAAGCATATGGGATCTTGGTCTTCATAAGTAGAGGCATAGAGCACAAAAGCAGGGACGTTATGCTGAACCTTTATAAAGCTCTGGTCAGGCCCCAACTGGAGTATTGCATCCAGTTCTGGTCACCACACTTTAGGAAGGATGTGAGGGTCTTTGAGAGGGTGCAGAGGAGATTTACCACAATGGTTCCAGGGATGGAGGATTTTCGTTACAAGGTCAACTTTTCTGCCCGTTCTCCATAACCCTTCAACCCATTACTAATTAAAAATCTCCTTCTTAAATTTACTCAATGTCCCGGCATCCACCGCACTCTGGGGTAGTGAATTCCACAGACTCACGACCCTATGAGAGAAGTAATTTCTCCTCATTTCTGTTTTAAATCTGCTACCTCTTATCCTAAAACTATGACCTAAATTGCCCCACAAGAGGAAACATCCTCTCAATTCTACTTTGTCAATCCCCTTAATTATCTTATATACCTCAATTAGATCTCCTCTCATTCTTCTAAACTTTAGAGAGTAAAGGCCTAAACTGCTCAATCTCTCTTCATAAGACAAACCCCTCATCTCTGGAATCAATCTAGTGAACCTCCTCTGAACTGCCTCAAATGCAACTAAATCCCTCCTCAAGTAAGGGGACTAAAACTGTACGCAATACTCCAGGTGTGGTCTCACTAATGCCTTGTACAGTTGCAGCAACACTTCCCTACTTTTATACTCTATTCCTTTAGCAATAAATGCCAAAATTCCATTTGCCTTCCTTATTACCTGCTGCATCTGCATACTAGTTTTCTGTGATTTATGCACGAGGACACCCAGATCCCTCTGCACTGAAGCACTCTGAAGTTTCTCTCCATTTAGATAATAATTTGCCTTTCTATTCTTCCGACCAAAATGGATAACCTCACACTTATCCACGTTAAACTCCATCTGCCAAATTTTGGCCCATTTACCTAACCTATCATATCCATTTGTAAATTTCTTATTTCTTTATTGCAACTTACTATTCCACCTATTTTAGTGTCATCTGCAAACTTGGCTATAGTACCTTCTATCCCTGCATCCAAATCATTAATATAGATTGTAAATGGTTGGGGCCCGAGGACCGAACCCTGTGGCACCCCACTAGTTACATCTTGCCACCAGAAAAAGACCCATTTATCCCAACTCTTTGTTTTCTGTTGGTTAGCCAATCCTCTATCCGAGCTAATAAATTGCCCCTAACCCCATGTGATCTTACCTTGTGTTTTAACCTTTTGTGCGGCACCTTATCAAAAGCTTCTTGGAAGTCCAGATATACTACATCTACAGGATCCCCATTATCTACTTTGCTTGTTACAGCTTCGAAGAAATCTAGCAGATTAGTCAAACACGATTTACCCTTCATAAAACCATGCTGACTCTGATGGATTGCATTTTGACTTTCTAAATGTCCTGTTATCACTTCCTTAATAATGGATTCTAACAATTTCCCCACGACAGATGTTAAACTAACTGGTTTATAGTTTCCTACTTTCTGCCTCCCTCCCTTTTTGAATAAGGGCATTATATTAGCTTTTTTCCAATCCACTGAAACCTTTCCCGCATCCAAAGAATTTTGGAATATTATAACCAATGGATCCACTATCTCCACTGCCACTTCCTTTAAGACCCTAGGATGTAGGAAATCAGGCCTTGGGGACTTGTCTGCCTTCAATCCCAATAGTTTGCTTAGTACTTTTTCCCTAGTGATGATGGTTGTTCTAGGTTCCTCCCTTTCTATAACCTCTGCATTACCTGTTACTATTGGGATGGTACTACTGTCCTCCACCATGCAAACTGAGGCAAAATACTGATTTAGTGTCTCTGCCATTTCTGTGTTCCCCTCTATTAACTCCCCAGTCTCATCCTCCAAAGGACCAACATTCACTTTAGCTACTCTCTTCCCTTTTATATACTTATAGAAGCTTATGCTATCTGTTTTTATATTTCGCGCTAGTTTTCTTTCATAATTTACCTTTGCTCTTTTAATTACTTTTTTTTAGTAATCCTTTGTTGATCTTTAAAAGTTTCCCAATCTTCCAGCCTTCCACTGGCCTTTGCAATATGGCATGCCTTAGTTTTTGTCTTTATGTTATCCTTAACTTCCTTGCTTAGCTTTGGATATTCTTTCCCCCTCTTACAATCTTTCTTCCTCTCTGGAATATATTTTAGTTGGGAGGAATTGAATATCT
Organism: Heterodontus francisci; assembly: GCF_036365525.1. Lineage (NCBI taxonomy): Eukaryota > Metazoa > Chordata > Chondrichthyes > Heterodontiformes > Heterodontidae > Heterodontus > Heterodontus francisci. The sequence goes on from NC_090388.1 coordinate 7,452,968, forward strand.
CCTTAAACATCTGCCACTGCTCATCAACTGTCCTACCTTTTAGTCTTCCTGCCCAGTCCACTAGGGCCATATCTGTCCTCATGTTTATGTAATTACCTTTGTTTAACTCCAGAATGCTAGTGTGGGGCTCTAGTTTCTCGTTCTCAAACTGAATTTGAAATTCTAGCATGTTATGATCACTCTTCCCTAGAGGATCTTTAGCTATGAGATCATTAATTAATCCCACCTCATTACACAATACCAAATCTCGAATAGCCTGCTCCCTGGTTGGTTCCCCAACATATTGCTCCAAAAAACAATCTCTAATGCATTCAATGAACTCTCCCTCGAGGCAACCCTTGCCAATTTGATTAATCCAGTCTATATGCACATCAAAATCATCCATGATTATTGCCGTATCTTTCTTAGAAGCCTCCAGTATTTCCTGGTTTATACTGTGCCCCACTGCGGAACTACTGTTTGGGGACCTATAAATGACTCCCACCAGGGACTTCGTTCCCTTGCTATTTCTTATTTTTACCCAGACTAATTCGACATCTTGATCTCCAGTGCCTGTATCATTTCTCACTACAGCACTGATCTCTTCCTTTACTAACAAATCTACACCAGCTCCTTTTCCTTCCTGCCTATCCTTCCGAAATACTGAGTACCCTTGGATATTCAATTCCCAAACCTGATTTCCCTGCAACTACGTCTCAGTAATCGCCACTAAATCATACCCATTCATCTCTATTTGCGCTGTTAACTCATATATTATATTCTGAATGCTTTGTGCATTCAGATACAAAGCCTTTAAGTTTGTTCTATTATCAAATTTCCCTACTCTTGTACAATTCCTTGGTGCAATATGACAATCACACGTTCTGTCCCTTTTATTTTCTGGCAACAATCAGCCTCATCACTAACCTGCACTTCTACCTTCTCCTTTAACTTTGACTTCCTAATTTTCCATGCAACTGAACCCTTCCACCCACTATTTAGTTTAAAGCCCTATCTACAGGCCTAGTTATGTGATTCACCAGGACTCTGGTCCCAGCATGATTCAGGTGCAGCCCGTCCCATCGGAACAGCTCCCTCCTTCCCCAGTACTGGTGCCAATGTCCCATGAATTCAAACCTATTTCTCCCACACCAATCTTTGAGCCATGCATTTACCTCTTTAATCTTATTGACCCTGTGCCAATTAGCTCGTGGCTCAGGTAGCAATCCGGAGATTATTCACTTTTTTGTTCTGCTTTTTAATTTAGTCCCTAGCTGCTCATATTCCCTCAGCAGAACCTCTAACCTCGTTCTACCTGTATCGTCAGTACCTGCGTGGACCACGACAACTGGATCTTTCCCCTCCCACTCCAAGTTGCTCTGCAGCCCAGATGAGATATCCCGAACCCTGGCACCAGGTAGGCACCAGAGCCTTCGGGATTCTCGATCCTGGCCACAGAGAACAGTGTCTATGCCCCTAACTATACTATCCCTGATTATGACTACATTTCTCTTTTCTCCCCCCACTTGAATGCCTCCCTGTACCACGGTGCTGTGGTCACTTTGCTCATCCTCCCTACAGTCTCTGCTCTCGTCCACACAGGGAGCAAGAATCTCGAACCTGTTGGACAAGGACAATGGCTGAGGCTCCTGCAGCACTACCTCCTGGATCCCTCTACCTGCCTCACTCGTAGTCACACCCTCCTGTCCCTAACCATTGGCCGAATTCACGGTAGTTAATCTAAGAGGTGTGATTGTCTCCTGAAACACAGCATCCAGGTAACTCTCCCCCTCCCTGATGTGTTGCAGTGTCCGAAGCTCAGTCTCCAGCTCATCAACTCTGAGCCGGAGTTCCTCAAGCAGCCAACACTTGCTATAGATGTGTTCACTAGGAACCACAATGAGGTCCACCAGCTCCCACATCATGCAGCTACAACACATCGCCTGGCCCTGCATCTCTATTTTATTTAATTAGATTTTAATTTGTTTTTAAAATTTCCGACTGCTCTTTAGTTTTTTAATCTGCTTTAGTTTTTAGTTTATATACAAATAAATCGATCAAGTCTTACTCTATATTTGATTTCAATTAAATTAAATTAAAAGCTTACCTGAATACTGACCCCAGCGACTCTCTGTTTCCCTGCTCTCACTGTCGTATGTGACGTCACTCTGATGTCACTTTTCGATTTTTTCCGGCTCTGCTCCTGCTGCTCCCGCTGTGTTCCTCTCTCTCTCTCTCTCTCTGACTCCGCTCCTCCCGCTGTGCTCCTCTCTCTCTCTCTCTCTCTGACTCTCCGCTCCTCGGGCTGTGCTCCTCTCTCTCTCTCTGACTCTCCGCTCCTCCCGCTGTGCTCCTCTCTCTCTCTCTCTCTCTGACTCTCCGCTCCTCGGGCTGTGTTCCTCTCTCTCTCTCTCTCTCTCTGACTCTCCGCTCCTCCCGCTGTGCTCCTCTCTCTCTCTCTCTCTCTGACTCTCCGCTCCTCGGGCTGTGCTCCTCTCTCTCTCTCTCTCTCTGACTCTCCGCTCCTCCCGCTGTGCTCCTCTCTCTCTCTCTCTCTCTGACTCTCCGCTCCTCGGGCTGTGCTCCTCTCTCTCTCTCTGACTCTCCGCTCCTCGGGCTGTGCTCCTCTCTCTCTCTCTCTCTGACTCTCCGCTCCTCCCGCTGTGCTCCTCTCTCTCTCTCTCTCTCTCTCTCTCTCTGACTCTCCGCTCCTCGGGCTGTGCTCCTCTCTCTCTCTCTCTCTCTGACTCTCCGCTCCTCGGGCTGTGCTCCTCTCTCTCTCTCTCCAACTCTGATGGAGGGAAGGTCATTGATGAAGCAGCTGAAGATGGTTGGGCCTAGGACACTATTCTGAGGAACTCCTGCAGTGATGCCCTGGGACTGAGATGATTGATCTCCAATAACCACAAGCATCTTCCTTTGTGCTAGGTATGACTCCAACCAGTGAAGAACTTTACCCCGATTCCCATTGACTCCAGTTTTGCTAAGGCCCCTTGATGGCAAACTCAGTCAAATGCTGCCTTGATGTCAAGGGCAGTCACTCTCACCTCACCTCTTAAGTTCAGCTCTTTTGTCCACATTTGAAACAGGGCTGTAATGAGGTCACGAGCCGAGTGGCCCTGGGGAAACCCAAACTGAGCGTCAGTGAGCAGGTTATTGCTAAGCACGTGCCGCTTGATAGCACTGTCGACGATATCTTTCATCACTCTGCTGATGATCGGGAGTAGGCTGATGGGGCAGCAATTGGCCGGGTTGGAGTTGTCCTGCTTTTTGTGTACAGGACATACCTGGGCAATTTTCCACATTGCTGGGTAGATCCCAGTGTTGTAGCTGTACTGGAACAGCTTGGCTAGGGGCGCGGCAGGTTCTGGAGTGCAGGTCTTCAGTACTATTGACAGAATGTTGCGAGGGCCTGTAGCCTTTGCAGTATCCAGTGCCTTCAGCCATTTCTTGATATCGCATGGAGTGAATTGGATTGGCTGAAGACCGAAATCTGTGATGCCGGGGACCTGAGGAGGAGGCTGAGATGTTCCACCATTCAATTAAGTTATGATTACTTGGTCATTATGCATTATATTTCTTAACTTTGTAAAGTGTACCTTGGCTTCTGCATCCACAATCATTACAACAAATGGAGGCATTCCAGAAATAATCCATTTGCAAAGTGCTTTAGGATAATCTGAGGAAGTGAAAGGTGCCGTGAGTTTAAAAATGAGCCATCGATTGAAATCCCACCAGGGTGAGTCATTAAATTGGTAATTTATGGGCTGACCCTGGGGAAATATCTATGAAAGCTGCCGGATTGTTGTAAAAACCCAACTGGTTTATTCATGCCACCAACACCTGGCCTGCCCCCACCTGTAACTCCTGTCATTCCTGTTGTAAGTTCCATTACTAGTTTGAGGTTATATTTATAACACCCAATGGAACTATTGCATGATGAAGATGATTCACATTTGCCTTGAGGAAATTGAATATTTCCCTTTATTTATTATTCAAAGCTAACATTTTAGACACTCTAACAGTTATTCCTCATCTTGTTGTTAGTTTTGGATCGGTACAGAATTTAAACATTAATAAATGATGCTTCAATCAGTCATGTTTCTATGGAACAGTTTATGGGATGGATTTCCCCGACAGGCCCTTCAAGTAGCAAGCTCACTGCCCGTCCGATAGTCCAGGCCGGAAAACACCTCCATTTCAAGAGCTAAGTCTCATTAAGGTGCAGGGCAGCAAATAAAAGCCTGGGAGGCTGTCGGCCTGGGGACTGTCTGAATGGTCTCTGGACTGGGGCAGTATGGGACAGTCTGGATGGTCTCTGGACTGGGGCAGTATGGGACTGTCTGGATGGTCTCTGTAATGGGGCAGTATGGGACAGTCTAGATAGTCTCTGGAATGGGGCAGTATGGGACAGTCTAGACAGTCTCTGGAATGGGGCAGTATGGGACACTCTGGATGGTCTCTGGACTGGGGCAGTATGGGACTGTCTGGATGGTCTCTGGAATGGGGCAGTATGGGACTGTCTGGATGGTCTCTGTAATGGGGCAGTATGGGACAGTCTAGATAGTCTCTGGAATGGGGCAGTATGGGACAGTCTAGACAGTCTCTGGAATGGGGCAGTATGGGACAGTCTAGACAGTCTCTGGAATGGGGCAGTCTGGGACTGTCTGGATGGTCTCTGGACTGGGGAAGTATGGGACTGTCTGAATGGTCTCTGGAATGGGGCAGTATGGGACTGTCTGGATGGTCTCTGGACTGGGGAAGTATGGGACTGTCTGAATGGTCTCTGGAATGGGGCAGTATGGGACAGTCTAGACAGTCTCTGGAATGGGACAGTATGGGACAGTCTGGATGGTCTCTGGACTGGGGCAGTATGGGACTGTCTGGACGGTCTCTGGAATGGGGCAGTATGGGACAGTCTAGACAGTCTCTGGACTGGGGCAGTATGGGACTGTCTGAACGGTCTCTGGACTGGGGCAGTATGGGACAGTCTGGATGGTCTCTGGACTGGGGCAGTATGGGACACTCTGGATGGTCTCTGGACTGGGGCAGTATGGGACTGTCTGGACGGTCTCTGGACTGGGACAGTATGGGACAGTCTGGATGGTCTCTGGACTGGGGCAGTATGGGACAGTCTGGATGGTCTCTGGACTGGGCAGTATGGGACACTCTGGATGGTCTCTGGACTGGGGCAGTATGGGACTGTCTGGATGGTCTCTGGACTGGGGCAGTATGGGACACTCTGGATGGTCTCTGGACTGGGGCAGTATGGGACAGTCTGTATGGTCTCTGGACTGGGGCAGTATGGGACTGTCTGGATGGTCTCTGGACTGGGGCAGTATGGGACTGTCTGGATGGTCTCTGGACTGGGGCAGTATGGGACAGTCTGGACGGTCTCTGGACTGGGGCAGTATGGGACAGTCTGGATGGTCTCTGGAATGGGGCTGTATGGGACTGTCTGGATGGTCTCTGGACTGGGGCAGTATGGGACTGTCTGGACGGTCTCTGGACTGGGGCAGTATGGGACAGTCTAGACAGTCTCTGGAATGGGGCAGTATGGGACAGTCTAGACAGTCTCTGGAATGGGGCAGTCTGGGACTGTCCGGACAGCCACTGAACTGGGGCAGTCTGGGACAGTCTGGATGGTCACTGGAATGGGGCCGTATGGGACTGTCTGGACAGCCTCTGGACTGTGGCAGTATGGGATTGTCTGGACAGTTTTCAGACTGGGGCAGTATGGGACAGTCTAGAAAGTCTCTGGAATGGGGCAGTATGGGACAGTCTAGACAGTCTCTGGAATGGGGCAGTCTGGGACTGTCCGGACAGTCACTGAACTGGGCCAGTCTGGGACAGTCTGGATGGTCACTGGAATGGGGCCGTATGGGACTGTCTGGACGGCCTCTGGACTGTGGCAGTATGGGACTGTCTGGACAGTTTTCAGACTAGGGCAGTATGGGACTGTCTGGATGGTCTCTGGGATGGGGCAGTATGGGTGAGTCTGGACAGTTTCTGGATTGGGGCAGTGTTAGACAGTCTGGACAGTTTCTGGACTGGGGCAGTTTTGGACAGTCTGGATGGACTCTGAACTGGGGCAGTATAAGACAGTCCGGACAGTTTTTGGACTGGGACAGTAAGGGATTGTTTGGATGGTCTCTGGACCTGGGCAGTATGTGACTGTCTGGACAGTTTCTGGTTTGGGGCAGTATGGGACAGTCTGGACAGTTTCTGGACTGGGGCAGTCTGGGACAGTGTGGATGGTCTGTGGAATGTCAGTTCATGGAAATGATTCAATCTCAGAGAAGAGGGATGGGAACCCAATGAGCCTGTGGCCCAGGCTGGTTATGGTGTGGTATTTTTGTTATCTGTGTTGTATTTTCATGGAGATACAGTAACACTGACCTGTCAGCTATCTTAGGATCTCCCACTCTGGTTGAACATTTTATCACACATGACCTCCCGTCTTCAAATGCCTCATCCACACTTGCCCACTGTTGGTTGCCCATAACGTCCATTTGCGCAGTGTCCTGCCTTCCTCAGCCAATTGGAAGACAAAGACTCTTCGTAATCCAGTTGGTTGATTTTTGATTTGACTGTTGGTCAGTCTTTTTCCCAATCACCAATATTTTAATAACTATTAAAGTAGCAGACTTCATTGAATACATAAAGAAAACAAAAGTAAAGAAATGTTGGTAAAAGGTAGGAAATGGGGTAATGAGGAAGCAGCAAAGTAATGCAGTATGTGTGGCCGAGTGAGGCACTGGAGGGAAATCCCCCAACCAAAGGAGTGGAGTGTTTCATATGCAAAAAGAGGGAACACTTTCAATCAGTCTCTCGCATTAAAAACCAGCACTGCAAATAAAGGGAAATCCAAAGAAAATAAAAAAGTTAACAAAGTTCAGGATGTACAATGTGCTGAAATGCAAGGGGAATCCAAGACACCGTTGAGAGTTGCTGGACGGCAGAAATTCTTGTAGAAGACAACAAGACTAAACTTAAACTGGACACAGGAGCAGCAGTTCCAGTGCTATCAGACACAGAACTGTGACTGAAGATGAAAAGTCTAAAGCCATCAGGTAAAATATTATATGGGCCTAGAGGCATCGCATTGAAGGCAATAAGAGAGCTGAAAACAATCTTGAGTTGGGGGGGAAAATAAATTCCTGAGACCTTATATGTAATCAAGAATCAGAGTTGTTCACTCCTGAGCAGAAAGGCTTGCAGCTAATATGTAGAGTGAAAGAGCTTAAAGGTACGGAAGGACAGCCTAGGAACTTTAGAGCTGTATTTTATCAATTGTTCAAAGGATTGGGAACATTAAAAACAGCATACTGCATCGCTCTGAGAAAGAATGCAGAGCCAGTGTGTTTGTATACAACCTGAAAAGTTTCACATCCACTCTTAGAGACAAAACCGAATTAATGAAAAAACAGGGAGTCTTTTTACCTGTAGAAAAACCTACAGGTTGATGCTCAGGTATGGTTCCAGTGAAGAAACCTAATGGGTTCATTTGAATTTGTGTTGACCTCACACAATTGAATAAGGGAGTGGAAAAAGAAATACATCCAATGTCATCAGTAGATGAGAGTTTGGTAAAGCTAGGGAAATGCAGACTTTTCACCCAATTAGACGCTAACAGAGAAATTTGACAATTACCGTTGGATGAGCAATCTAAACTCTTGACAATGTTTATAACTCCATTTGGAAGATTCTGTTTTAACAGATTACCATTCAGAATAATATCAGCACCAGAGATCTTTCAAAAGACGATGTCGAGAATCCTGGAAGGATTAGATGGGATCACCTATAGGTAGGTGGTAGGAGAATTGAGGGAAGGTGGGGATGTGGTAGGGAATATGGGATTAATGTAGGATTAGTGTAAATGGATGTTTGATGTTCGGCACAGACTCGGTGGGCCGAAGGGCCTGTTTCAGTGCTGTATCTCTCTATGACTCCATGACTTGCCATATGGACGACATGTAAATCCATGGAGTGAATCAGCAGGCACAGGATACTAGAGTAAGAGCAGTATTCCAGAAATGGAAAGAAGCAGGTCTCACATTGAATGAGAAATGTGTTTTTTCACAGCCAATGGTAAGAGTTTTTGAAGATATGATAGGTGGGTTCGATATTAGAGCAGATCCACAAGAGACAAAAGTGATAAAGGACTTCCCAGAGCCTAAAAATATTGAAGAGCTTCAATAGTTTATGGGAATGGTCAACCAAGTAGGGAAATTTCTACCGAATTTAGTCATGATCAATGAGCCATTATAACCGTTGTTAAAAAATGGCAATGTCTGATGTTGGAGAAGAACACAACAACAATCCTTTCAGAAAATCAGGAACATGCCAGAATCATCAGAAATGTTGGCACATTATGACCGAAAGTCAGCAACCATCATCGCATTGGATGCATCATCAAATGTATTTTCTTTTGGGCCTCCTTCTCTCGAGAGACAATGGATACGCGCCTGGAGGTGGTCAGTGGTTTGTGAAGCAGCGCCTGGAGTGGCTATAAAGGCCAATTCTGGAGTGACAGGCTCTTCCACAGGTGCTGCAGAGAAATGTGTTTGTTGGGGCTGTTGCACAGTTGGCTCTCCCCTTGCGCCTCTGTCTTTTTTCCTGCCAACTACTAAGTCTCTTCCACTCGCCACAATTTAGCCCTGTCTTTATGGCTGCCCGCCAGCTCTGGCGAATGCTGGCAACTGACTCCCACGACTTGTGATCAATGTCACACGATTTCATGTCGCGTTTGCAGACGTCTTTATAACGGAGACATGGACGGCCGGTGGGTCTGATACCAGTGGCGAGCTCGCTGTACAATGTGTCTTTGGGGATCCTGCCATCTTCCATGCGGCTCACATGGCCAAGCCATCTCAAGCGCCGCTGACTCAGTAGTGTGTATAAGCTGGGGATGTTGGCCGCTTCAAGGACTTCTGTGTTGGAGATATAGTCCTGCCACCTGATGCCAAGTATTCTCCGAAGGCAGCGAAGATGGAATGAATTGAGACGTCGCTCTTGGCTGGCATACGTTGTCCAGGCCTCGCTGCCGTAGAGCAAGGTACTGAGGACACAGGCCTGATACACTCGGACTTTTGTGTTCCGTGTCAGTGCGCCATTTTCCCACACTCTCTTGGCCAGTCTGAACATAGCAGTGGAAGCCTTACCCATGCGCTTGTTGATTTCTGCATCTAGAGACAGGTTACTGGTGATAGTTGAGCCTAGGTAGGTGAACTCTTGAACCACTTCCAGAGCGTGGTCGCCAATATTGATGGATGGAGCATTTCTGACATCCTGCCCCATGATGTTCGTTTTCTTGAGGCTGATGGTTAGGCCAAATTCATTGCAGGCAGACGCAAACCTGTCGATGAGACTCTGCAGGCATTCTTCAGTGTGAGATGTTAAAGCAGCATCGTCAGCAAAGAGGAGTTCTCTGATGAGGACTTTCCGTACTTTGGACTTCGCTCTTAGACGGGCAAGGTTGAACAACCTGCCCCCTGATCTTGTGTGGAGGAAAATTCCTTCTTCAGAGGATTTGAACGCATGTGAAAGCAGCAGGGAGAAGAAAATCCCAAAAAGTGTGGGTGCGAGAACACAGCCCTGTTTCACACCACTCAGGATAGGAAAGGGCTCTGATGAGGAGCCACCATGTTGAATTGTGCCTTTCATATTGTCATGGAATGAGGTGATGATACTTAGTAGCTTTGGTGGACATCCGATCTTTTCTAGTAGTCTGAAGAGACCACGTCTGCTGACGAGGTCAAAGGCTTTGGTGAGATCAATGAAAGCAATGTAGAGGGGCATCTGTTGTTCACGGCATTTCTCCTGTATCTGACGAAGGGAGAACAGCATGTCAATAGTCGATCTCTCTGCACGAAAGCCACACTGTGCCTCAGGGTAGACGCGCTCGGCCAGCTTCTGGAGCCTGTTCAGAGCGACTCGAGCAAAGACTTTCCCCACTATGCTGAGCAGGGAGATTCCACGGTAGTTGTTGCAGTCACCGCGGTCACCTTTGTTTTTATAGAGGGTGATGATGTTGGCATCGCGCATGTCCTGGGGTACTGCTCCCTCGTCCCAGCACAGGCATAGCAGTTCATGTAGTGCTGAGAGTATAGCAGGCTTGGCACTCTTGATTATTTCAGGGGTAATGCTGTCCTTCCCAGGGGCTTTTCCGCTGGCTAGGGAATCAATGGCATCACTGAGTTCCGATTTGGTTGGCTGTATGTCCAGCTCATCCATGACTGGTAGAGGCTGGGCTGCATTGAGGGCAGTCTCAGTGACAGCATTCTCCCTGGAGTACAGTTCTAGGTAGTGCTCAACCCAGCGGTCCATCTGTTTGCGTTGGTCAGTGATTATGTCCCCCGATTTAGATTTGAGGGGGGTGATCTTCTTGATGGTTGGCCCAAGAGCTCTCTTCATGCCATCATACATTCCTCTGATGTTTCCGGTGTCTGAGGCCAGCTGAATATGACTGCATAGGTGTTGCCAGTAGTCGTTTGCGCAACGCCTAGCTGTTCTTTGTGCAGTACTTCTGGCTGCTTTAAGTGCTGCGGATGTTATGCATCATCAAATGTATTAGGAGCTTCCTATTTCAGGAGCAGAGGAGTGGGAGATGCAGACCTGTATATTTTGCTACTCGTTCATTAACAAAAACAGAGCAGGGATATACAGTAATGGAAAAGGAAGCTTTGGCAGCAACTTGGGCATGTGAAAAATTTTCAGATTATGTCCTAGGTCTTCAATTTAAAATTGAAACAGATCATAAACTGTTAGTTACTCAATTAAACAGAAAGGAGCTAGTGAAATTACCTACAAGAGTACAGAGGCTAAGGTTACGATTAATGAGATTCGATGCAAAAAACAAATATGTTCCAGGGAAACTGCAGATCATAGCAGAGGCTTTATCAGGTATTTCATCAGCAGGACCTGAAGGTGGTGATATTTTATTTCTTGAAGTAGAAGTTTTTGCTTTGATGACAACAACAACTTTACCTGCTACAGCTGAGAAACTGAGTGAGATCAGGAATGCCTGAGAAACAGATGAAGTATGTGCGGCAATCAGGGAATATTGCTTGCATGGATGGCCAGCGTACATGCCACATAACCCAGTTTTAAGGCAGTATTTTGAATAGAGGGGGTCATCTAAGCATTGTTGATGATTTATTGATCTACAATGAGCGATTAGTTATCCCTAAAGTACTGGGATTCGAGATGTTTAGTTTAGTTTAGTTTAGTTTAGAGATACAGCACTGAAACAGGCCCTTCGGCCCACCGAGTCTGTGCCGACCATCAACCACCCATTTATACTAATCCTACACTAATCCCATATTCCTACCACATCCCCACCTGTCCCTATATTTCCCGACCACCTGCCTATACTAGGGGCAATTTATAATGGCCAATTTACCTACCAACATGCAAGTCTTTTGGCCTGTGGGAGGAAACAGGAGCACGCGGAGGAAACCCACGCAGACACAGGGAGAACTTGCAAACTCCACACAGGCAGTGCCCAGAATTGAACCCGGGTCGCTGGAGCTGTGAGGCGGCGGTGCTAACCACTGCGCCGCCCTTGGAGAGATCTTCGAGAGTTCACAGCAAGGACATTTGGGAATTACATAGTGCAGAGCCAGGGCAAGACAATCAGTATACTGGCCTGGCATATCGAAAGAAATTGAAGAGATGATAGCGAGATGATAGCGAGATGTATCACGTGTGTTATCAATTGTTATGAGACAAAGAAAAACACATCTTTTCCATTCTACAGCATGACAGCATCTAAGTATGGATCTTTTCGAGCACAAAAGTAAAATATTCCTCATAATAGCTGATTATTATTAGAGGTGGATTGAAGTTAAACAACTACAAGTTCAAAGTTCAGAAGCTGTAATCACATCCTTGAGAGAAATTTTTGCTACGCATGGAATTCCAGATATTGTAATATCTGACAATGGACCGCAATTTGCGAATGAATGCTTCAGAGAGTTTACAGAAGTATACGGCTTTGTCCATATCATTAATTTGCTGAGGTCCCCTCAGGCTAATGGTGAAAGAGAGAGAGGTGCAAGGAGTGTGAAGGCATTGTTAAAAAAAGAATGAGGATCTTCAATTAGCACTTCTCATAGACTCATAGAGTCGTACAGCATAGAAACAGGCCCTTCAGCCCACTGCGTCCATGCCGACCATAATGCCTATCTATACTAATCCCACCTGCCTGCATTAATTCCATATCTCTCTATGCCTTGCTCATTCAAGTACCTGTCCAGATGCCTCTTAAATGTTGCTACTGTTCCTGCCTCCACCACCTCCTCAGGCAGCTCATTCCAGATACCCACTATTCTTTGTGTGAAAAATTTACCCCTTTGATCCCCTTTAAACCTCCTCCCTCTCACCTTAAATCTATGCCCTCTAGTTTTAGTCACCCCTACCATGGGAAACAGACGCTGGCTATCTATGCCTCTCATATTTTATATACCTCTATCATGTTCCCTCTCAGCCTCCTCCGCTCCAGGGAAAACAGACCCAGCCTATCCAATCTCTCTTCATAACTCAAGCCCTCCAAACCAGGCAACATCCTTGTGAATCTTTTCTGCACCCTCTCAAGCTTAATCACATCTTTCCTGTAGTACGGTGCCCAGAACTGCACACAGTACTCCAAGTGCGGCCTAACCAACGTTATGTACAACAGTAACATGACGTCCCAACTCTTGTACTCAAGGCCTCGGACGATGAAGGCAAGAATGCCATATGCCTTCTTCACCACCCTGTCTACCTGTGTTGCCACTTTCAGGGAATTATGTACTTGCACCCCAAGGTCTCTCTGCTCAACAACACTCCCCAGGGCCCTGCCATTCACTGTATATGTCCTGCCCTGGTTTAACTTCCCAAAATGCATCACTTCGCACCTGTCTGCATTAAATTCCATTTGCCACTCCCTTGCCCACTTTTCCAGTTTATCTATATCCTGTTGTAACCTTAGACAACCTCTTCACTGTCCACTATACCACCAATTTTAGTGTCATCTGCAAACTTACACATCATGCCCCTACATTCACATCCAAGTCATTAATATATATGACAAACAACAGAGGGCCCAGCACCGAACCCTGCAGCACACCACTGGTCACAGGCCTCCAATCTGAAAAACAACCCTCCACTACCACCCTCTGCCTCCTATCACCAAGCCAATTTTGTATCCAATTGACTAGCTCACCCTGGATCCCATGTGTTCAAACCTTCTGGACAGCCTACCAAGCTGGACCTTGTCAACGGCCTTGCTAAAGTCCATGCAGACAACGTCCATCGCCCTGCCCTCGTCAATCCTCTTGGTCACCTCCTCGAAAAACTCAATCAAATTCATGAGACATGATTTCCCACGCACAAAGCCATGCTGACTATCCCTATTCAGACCTTGCCTTTCCAAATACATATAAATCCTGTCTCTCAGAATCCCCTCCAATAACTTTCCCACCACTGATGTAAGGCTCACCGGCCTGTAGTTCCCTGGCTTATCCCTGCTGTCCTTCTTAAATAAAGGCACAACATTAGCTATCCTCCAGTCTTCCAGTTCCACACCCGTGGCTAACGATGACACAAAAATCTCTGCCAGGGCCCCAGCAGTCGCCTCCCTTGCTTCTCATAGCATCCTAGGATACACCTAGTCAGGCCCTGGGGATTTATCCACCTTAATGCGCTTCAAAACCTCCAACACCTCCTCTTTTGTAATGTTGATTTGCTCCAGGATATCGCTGTTCACTCCCTTGAACTCACTAGCTTCCATGACCTTCTCCACGGTAAATACAGATGAGAAGTATTCATTTAAGACCTCGCCCATTTCCTGTGGCTCCACACATAGATTACCACACTGATCCTTAAGGGGACCTACTCTCTCCCTAGCTACCCTTTTATTCTTAATATACTTATGGAATCTTTTAGGATTCTCCTTTATCTTGTCTGCCAGGGAAATCTCATGGCACCTTTACGCCCTCCTAATTTCCTTCTTAAGTGTACTCCTACAACCCCTATACTCCTCGAGGGACTCGCTTGATCTCAGCTGCCTATACCTGACATATGCCTCCTTCTTTGTCCTGACCAGACCCTCAATATCCCTCGTCAACCAAGGTTCCCTAAACTTGCCAGCCTTGCCCTTCAATCTAACAGGAACATGCCGGCCCTGAACTCTTCCTATCTCACTTTTAAAAGCCTCCCACTTGCCAGATGTCCCATTACCTGTAAACAGCCCCTCCCGTTCAACTATTGAGCGTTCCTGTCTTATGCCATGGAAATTAGCCTTCCCCCAAATTAGGACTTCAACATGAGAACCAGTCCTATCCTTTTCCATAACTATCTTGAAGCTAATAGAGTTATGGTCACTGGTCCCAAAGTGCTTCCCCACTGACACATCAACCACCTGCCCATCCTCATTTCCTAAGAGGAGTTCGAGTGTAGCCTCTTCTCTAGTAGGGCCATCCACATACTGCTTCAGAAAACTATCCTAAACACACTTAACAAATTCTTCCCCATCTGATCCCTTAGCACTAAGGCAGTCCCAGTCAATATTAGGGAAGTTAAAATCACCTACTATTACAACCCTATAATTCCTACACCTATCTGTGATTTCCCTCTGACTATTGGGGGCCTATAGTATAATCCCATCAAAGTGATCACCCCTTTCTTATTTCTAGGTTCTACCCATATGGCCTCGCTGGACGTTCCCCCCGGGATATCCTCTCTAAGTACTGCTGTGATGTCCTCCCTAATCAATAGTGCAACTCCCCCTCCTCTCTTACCTCCACCTCTGTCACGCCGGAAGCATCGGTAGCCCGGAACATTGAGCTGCCAGTCCTGCCCATCCCTCAACCACGTTTCCGTAATAGCTTTAATATCACAATCCCATGTACCGATCCATGCTCTGAGTTCATCTGCCTTACCTGTAAGGCTTCTTGCATTAAAGTAAATGCAGTTTAGCCAACCAGACCATCCACGCTCCCTGTCCTGCCCCTGCCCAGCCTGCCTACTGGACTTGCTTGCTTTAACCTCTACATTTGCCTCAACTATCTCATTGGAGAGACTACTACTTTTGGGTCCCACCCCCCCGCAGGACTAGTTTAAACCCTCCCGAGTAGTACTCGCAAACCTCCCCGCAAGGATATTGGTCCCCTTCCAGTTCAGATGCAACCCGTTCCTCTTGTACTGGTCACCTCTGCACCAGAAGAGATCTCAATGATCCAAGTAGCTGAAGCCCTCCCGCCTACACCAGCTCTTCAGCCACGCATTCATTTGCCTGATCCTCCTATTCCTACCCTCACTAGCACATGGCACACGGAGTAATCCTGAGATTACAACCCTAGAGGTCCTGCTTTTTAACCTTCTGCCTAACTCCCTATATTCACTTTGCAGGACCTCATCTCTCTTCCTGCCTATGTCGTTAGTACCAATTTGGACCACGACCTCTGACTGCTCACCCTCCCCTTTCAGAATGTCCTCCAGCCGCTCCGAGACATCCTTGACCTTAGCACCAGGGAGGCAACATACCATCCTGGAGTCTCGTTTGTGGCCACAGAAACGCCTATCTGCACCCCTTACGATAGAATCCCCTTTCACTATAGCTCTTCCACCCCTTTTCCTCCCCTGCTGTGCAGCAGAGCCCTCCGTGGTGCCACGAGCCTGGCTGTTGCTGCTTTCCCCTGGGAAGTCATCCCCCCCAACAGTATCCAAAGCGGTATATCTGTTTGAGAGGGGGCTGGCCACAGGGGACTCCTGCACTACCTGCCTGCACCTACTACTCTGTCTGGTGGTCACCCATTCCTTTTCTGCCTGTTCAGCCATTACCTGTGGTGTGACCACCTCACTAAACGTGTTATCCATGACGTCCTCAACATCGTGGATATTCCACAGTGATTCCACCCGCAGCTCCAGCTCTGTAATGTGGGTAGCCAGTAGCTGCAGATGGATACACTTCCTGCACACATGGTCACCAGGGACACTGGAAGCGTCCCTGATTTCCCACATAGCGCAGGAGGAGCATCTCACGGGGCTGAGCTTCCCTGTCATGACTTACCCTTAGATTAATTAGTTACTCCCTTAATTAAAAAATACTAATTACACTCGGGGCCTTGTTCTACCCATTCCAATCGAAAGTCCTTAATAAGCTACACTGAATGAAAAAAAACACTTTAGTAGTACTCACCTTATCACTAGAGGTTTTCTTTTCAACAAAAAAAACTTTCCCCTTATTTTTTAAAGCTATTTTAATGCACTAACAGCAGTGACTCACCCAATCAATCACCTTGCAGCTCTCCTCTGATGTCACTGTTGGCTTTTTTTTTCAAATCTCCGGCGCGCAGGAAGAGCTCTTCTCCGCTCTGCTCCCAGAAGGTAAGATAACACCACTTCAGAATGGTTTAGCCCCATGCGAATTGTTTATGGGAAGAAGGTTGAAGACCCAACTTCCTATATTTCCAAGAACATGCAAACCGCAAATGAGTGCAGAAGACTTGGAAAAAGTGAGGGAGAGAGAGGATAGAGAGAGATTGAATTAATCAGAAAATTATGACAGATGTCACAGAATCAAAAAGTTTGTCAGACATCTAATCTGGGGAATCAGTTTAGGTTGGAGACCAAAATCGGCATGGAGCAGTGATTCAGCAATCACCATATCCACAATCATACATTGTCCAAACTGACCAAGGGATGATCAGAACAAACAGAACATTGGTGGCGATACCAAAGAATCAGCAAATACAAGAGGACCAATCACCACAAGAGCTTGCTGAACTGGTGATGCTGCAATCAGCCATCAACCCAGAGGACAACGCGAATGAAGGACTTGAATCAACCAATAGTTCTACTGAAGCACAGCAGAGTCAGAAGGAGGAAATAGAAGACTCAAAACCTCAAACCCCTTTGAAAGAAAGGAGCACACATTATGGCAGACTTATAAAAATGCCAAAGCAGTTAACAAACTGAGAAGAGAGATCAGAGACATGGGGGGAGATGTAGTATAATATAATATAGGGTTGTTACTGGACAGAATATGTAAATAGTTTGTGAGAACCATCACAGGAAAAGATATAACAGAATGTGTATAGAACCTCGTGTAGAGTGTAAATGGTAGCCATAGATGCAAGACATGTGTAAATAAACTCCTGTTATCCTAACAGACAGTCTCTTAGATATTCTGTAATAAGCCTAATAGTGATCAGAATAATACACTACCCACTGAGCCACAGCTGGCACCATAGTGGATTTATCTCCACCACATTCTGGGTGCTGCTGCCCCATTTCCTGCCTGTTGAGAGGGCTGAAGTCTGCTCCTCTGTCTCAGTGCATTTCTATCAGTTTGGGGCCATGAGGAGATGGGAAGCCCAGGCAACCACAATTGAAAGATTATAAAGCCAATGCTACAAATGATGAACATTGAGAAAAAGATATTCTTGGTGAATCTATTGATCTAGTGATTCATTTTTTTGACACCCTGTGGTAATGTGAGTAGCTCCCGTGCTGGTGATCAGTATCCTGCCCATTTATTGCACCTTAAACAGCATCATCAAGCACTCCCATACCGAGCTAGAGTGGGGTTTAATTGCAGTTGATGGTCTCTTTACAACATGACATTTCTCCACAGGAGCCAAACACTGGTGGAGAATTAGAGGCAATTTTGTACTGTAGTCTCACGCCCACTAGAGAGTGGATTGAATGTGCTGAAAGATATTTCACCAAGGATCTTATAATCAGCGGTGAGAGAGAACTTTCATCCCCTTAGTCAGAGCTGGCTTCAAACCTTAGCTGCCAAATGTTGAAAGGAGTCTATCTAATACCACACAACATTCCTGCTGTGTGGAGCTGAGACCTATTTGTGCAGTGGCCCTTTCATCTTTGTTGCTCTGTTGCCATTTTAAAAATCTTTCAATCAGTTCATCTTGCAGCTCGTGAGAATTCAACACTGTTTGTGCAGATATTCTAAATTCTGATGAAAGGTCACCGACCTGAAATGTTAACTGTGCTTCTCTCTCCACAGATGCTGCCAGACCTGCTGAGTATTTCCAGCACATTTTGGTTTTATTTCAGGTTTCCAGCATCTGCAGTATTTTGCTTTTATTATTATTATTATAAATTATTGTCCGCTGTACCAAGGGTGGAATAAATAGTCAAGTATTTATTCTCGGGTTCTGATGAAAGGTCACCGACCTGAAATGTTAACTCTGTTTTTCTCTCCACGGATGCTACCTGACCTGCTGAGTATTTCCAGTAATTGTAGTTTTTATTTTTGAATAAATACCCATTGCAGAGGGATTATTGGCAGGACATGTTATAGAAACAATGAGAGGAGTGCATGTGTGCCAGTAGCACTTGCCACTTGTATCATAATATTCAAATGGATTACAGTGATGTTGTATTGTTTGTTCGTAGTAATGTTAATATCCTCATTATTTAAATACATACCATGTGGGGAATGCTAATTTCTGCCCTGTCTAGATAAATATCTTCCTTTCTTCTGGCTTTAGAATGCAGTTTCAAAATGTTTTGAATATTTAACAATTCCATAGCCTTGATAAACGATGCAACAATTCCCAAAGTGATCATTGAAAGTCTCTCAATGGCTATGAAAGGATACACAGTGTATGTAAGTAATGCAGCAGCTGACACTATTTTGTTTCCATTCTGTTATTTCTTAATAAATATTTCACAAAGATCTGTCTGTCTCCAGGCTGTTATCAAGGGGCCATTTCCCGTTAAATTTTTCCACCACAGGTTACATTAATTTGGACATATTTTGTTTGTGCATGGAATTCACTGAATACATGTGGCATCGTGAAGCATACATTGAATGGAGAAAGAAGGATATATTGGTCTTGGAGGGGATGCAGTGTAGATGCACCAGAATAATACCAGGGTTAAAAGGCTTACATTATTAAACACAGACTGGGGACTGGATTTTGCCTTAGGCAGACGGGAATTCGCCACAGATGTGAAAGTCGGTGGCGAACCCGCTTTTGCCTAGCCTGGGGATTCGTCCCGTATATTACGGGTCCCCGGGCTTTAATTGTCCCGGGGCGGGACTTCCACCTGCTTAAGGGAGGAAGTCCCGCCTCAGTGAGCTGCTGGCCAATCAGCGGACAAGCAGCTCTTAGTCCCAGCAGCGCCATTGGTGGCCATTGCTGGGACTGCAGGCCAGCCGACGCCTTGGATCCTGGATAGTGCATAAGTTGGGCATGCCTCACCAGGGGGGTCGGTTGTGCCCTGGTGAGACTAGAGTGGTCGTTTGGGGGGAGGGAGGCGTCTTGGGTCCCGGGGGTGGGTTGGGAGGCGGAGGTGGCCCCCAATCGGGAACCCTGTGCCCGACGGCAATGCTCCCCCAGCGTGTGGATACCCGTGGAGGTGGGCGCGGTCCCTTAAGTGGCCACTTAATGGCCACTTAAGGGCCTTGATTGGCCTCGGGTGAGCGGGCCCTCTCCTGCAAACCCCCCCCCACCACCCCCAACCCGACCACTGTAAAGTCGACCGGAGGCGGGAACGGGGTGGGTAGGCCTTCCAGAGCCTCCCGCTCAATTTTACACTGCCCCCACACCACCAAATGACCCACTGGGGCAGAGTAAAATTCAGCCCTAGAATTGTATTCCCTCAAGTTATAGAAGATTAAGGGTTCATCTAATTGAAGTGTTTCCTGTGGTGGAAAGTCCAGAACAAGGCAACATGACCTTAAAATTAGAGCCAGGCCACTCAGGGGTGATGTCAGGAACCACTTCTTCACACAAAGAGTAGTGAAAATCTGGAACTCTCTCCCCCAAGAAGCAGTCGAGGCTGGAGGTCAATTGAAAATTTCAAAATTGAGATTGATAGATTTTTGTTGGGCAAAGGTATAAAGGTCCACGGAACCAAGGCAGGCACATAGAGATGAGATGCAGGTCAACCATAGAAACATAGAAAAATAGAAAAATAGGAGCAGGAGTAGGCTATTCAGCCCTTCGAGCCTGCACCGCCATTCAGTACAATCATGGCTGATCATCCAAACTCAGTACCCTGTATATGATCTAATTGATTGGCGAACAGACTAATTGGCCTGACTAACCTCCTCCTATTCCTGTGCTCCTTCCTTCCTTCCTAAAATTTCATGACTTTATATACTCAAAGCAACCCATAGTGGCTCAAATTAATTTCTGACCTCCTTCTTTTGTAATTTTTTTTAAAAACAGCTATCATTTACAGATGTGCACTCCAGACGCTGCTTCACAAACCACTGACCACCTCCAGGCGCGTATCCATTGTCTCTCGAGATAAGGAGGCCCAAAAGAAGAAAGAAAAGAAAAGAAAGAACTTGCAGCCAGATGTAGTATAGCAGTTGGCCGCAGCTACTGGTCTCCTGCAGGTATCTGAATTAAAATGCTCAGCCGGCAGACTGGAGTTATACTGTCTGTTGTGCATCTGTCAAATTTGCCGCAATGAAGGAGATCTGTGCCTGGGGTTGCTGCAGAGATGAATCCCCAGGTAGCTTGCTTTCAGTGTCAGGGGATACAGGTGAAAACATTGAATTCTAATGAACAGCTGGACATTTTGCGTGAAACTGGATTCGGAGTTATGTAGTTGTTCAATAAAAGGCCTTGTTACAAGATGTAAATTTACAGATGTCTCAGCACAGTCTGGGGTTTACTAATGGGGTGAAAGGTTTGCAGTTTACTGAGATCACCCTGGAACTCTAAAGATTTCAAATAGAAAATCTCTTATCAAGATCAAGGACTTAACATTGGAATAATTCTCTGGGCTGTTTATTAATAGCCTCTCCTTTGTGATGTCCCACTTTGAACATTGTCAGTCAAAAGATAAACACTGCCCTTTGGCACTAACTAATTACAGACCGAACCATCTTCAGCTGCTTCATCAATGACCTTCCCTCTATCATAGGGTCAGAAGTGGGGATGTTCACTGATGATTGCACAATGTTCAGTACCATTCATAACTCCTCAGTTCTGATGAAAGGTCACAGACCTGAAAAAGTAACTCTGCTTCTCTCTCCCCAGATGCTGCCTGACCTGCTGAGTATTTCCAGAAGTTTATGTTATTATTTCAGATTTCCAGCATCCGTAGTATTTTGCTTTTATAACTCCTTAGATACTAAAGCAGTCTGAGCCCATATGCAGCAGGACCTGGACAACATTCAGGCTTGGGGTTGATAAGTGGCAAGTAACATTTACGCTACAAAAATGCCAGGTAATGACCAACTCCAACAAGAGAGAAAATCTAACCATTTCCCCTTGACATTGAATGGCATTACCATCGCTGAATCCCCCACTATCAACATTCTGGGGGTTACCATTGATTTGAAACTGAACTGGACCAGCTATATAAATACTGTGGCTACAAGAGCAGGTCAGAGGCTGGGAATTCTGCAGCAAGTATCTCACCTCCTGACTCCCTAAAGCCTGCCCACAATCTACAAGGCACAAATCAGCAGTGTGATGGAATACTCTCCACTTGCCTCCAACAACACTCAAGAGCTCAACACCATCTGGGACAAAGCAGCCCACTTGATTGGGAACCCATTCACCACCTTCACCATTCACTTCCTCAACTACCAACGCACAGTTGATGCACTGCAGCAACTCGCCAAGGCTCCTTCAACAGCACCTTCCAAACCCACAACCTCTACCAACTAGAAGGACAAGGGCGGCAGGTGCATGGGAACACAACCACCTGCAAGTTCCCCTCCAAGCCACCATCCTGACTTGGAATTATATCGCCATTCCTTCACTGTCGCTGGGACAAAGTCCTGGAACTCCCTCCCTAACAGCACTGTGGGTGTATCTACCACACCTGAACTACAGTGGTTCAAGAAGGCAGCTCACCACCACCTTCTTAAAGCAATTCGGGATAGGCAACAAATGCTGGCCTTGCCAGCCACACTTGCATCCTATGAAAGAATTAAAAAAGGGTCATCGCCAGGAATTGGTTTTGCCTGCATTTTGTTTTACAGTAAAGCAACTTTTCTGACACAGTTGACATTGATAATGTTACGACTGGGTGAGAAAGGTGTCTAGGGGTCCCTCTCAGCCTTCACTTGGTCTTACTGTAACAGGGTTTAATTTTGAACACACTATGTTTTGAGCTCCCCCTTGGTAAATCCTTGTTCACCACTTTCCAATTATAAGGCAAAGAAATGAGCACAAACAGGTTTAAAGAAGAAAGTTGAAATTTATTCAAACTTAAACTTAAACTCTAATTTGGTTGATGCCTACAGATACACGATGCGCCCATGCTAGCATGAATACGCGAGACACACATGCAAATAGAGACAGAAAAGAGAAGAAAAATAAAGTGGAAAGGTTTGAGGCAATATCTGAAGAGTTCGTTACGGTTCTTCGAGCTCACTGTAGAGTCCTTTTTTAGGTTGATCTTGCTTTTCGTTGGGGCCCAGTATTCTTCTTAAACCTTGTTCACTGTCGGAGACTTTTCTCTCTTGGGGTTCCTGTGTCTTCAATGGATTCCGAAGCTGGTGAGAAAGAGATGGGAGCAGACAGGAGAGGTTCTTTTCAATCCAGGAGCCAAGAGCTTTCTGCCAGTTCAAACCCTGTCTCTACAATTTAAAACTCCCCAAGTTGGCCAGCAGGGTAGTCACGTGACTGACTGGTATAACCACTTCTGGCTTTGTCTATTGGGTGGGTCAGGGAATAGTCCTTTGTCTACAAATACTGCCTGTTAATTTGCAAAAAATGTCTTTCTAGCCAGGGGGCTTGGCAACCCCGTGTATCAGGCCTTCTCGTCTTCTCAGCTACAATTTGAAATTTAATGTCCATGTGGTGAAATTAATATGCCTCATTCTTGGCAGGTGAGGGCCTCTTTGACAACAAGTTGATCTTTTAAGAACTAACTCCTTGATCTTACTGATGATGTTCTTTGGTTACAATGGCAGTAATAGGGCATGCCTGTCACTATCAGGTACAGCTCCATACTGCCAGAGAGATAGTCTCACCACAGTTTGCTTTTAACTCATTCTTGACCACAGACCTCCTGCACAGCAGCACATTGACTACATTCATTCTCAGGGTGTGGCACCCGTCAGCAAGATTGACATTTATTACCCATCCCTAGCTTGAAATGACTGCGGGGCTTGAAAGGCAACTTTGGAGGGTCAGTTAAGAGCCAACAACATTGCTGTGAGACTAGAATCACAAATAGCTAAGGGCGACAGCTTACCTTCCCTAGAGGGTGTTAGTGAAGCAGTTGAGTTTTAATGACAACCCGACAGCTTCATCATTGTTTAAAATTAAATTCAAATTCTCAAACTGCCACGGTGGTTTGTGAACTCGTGTTCCCTGGACATTAATAAACTTGCCGAATGGGCATGTAATTGGCAAGTGAATTTCAGTATGAGTTAAGTATGAGGTGGTGCATTTTGGTAGTAAGAATAAGTAGGCCATGTACTGCTTGGAAAGTAAGAGTTGAAATGGGAGCTAGGGGTCCAGACACACAAATCATAAAAAGTAGCAATGCTGCTAAATAAAAAGCACTGGGGGTCAACACTACAGGGATCGGATTGAAAAGCATAGAAGTTACGTTAACTTGGTATAGAACCTTGCTTAGATCACACTTGGAGCATCGTGCACAGTTCCGGTCTCTCTGTATATCCTGGAAAGGATATAGAGGCATTAGAGGACGGTGCAAAAAAGGATTCACTAGAATGATACCAGTACTGAGAGGTTATATCGATCAGAAAAGATTGGACAGGTTGGGGCTCTTTTCTCCAGAAGAGAGAAGACTGAGGGGTTACCTAACAGAGGTCTTTAAAATGACGAAAGGGTTTAATAGAGTAGACATGCAAAAGATCTTTCCATTTACGGTCAAAATCGTAACTAGAGCCATAAATAAAGATAATCACTCATAAATGCAATAGGGACTTCTGGAGAAATCTCTTTACCCAGAAAGGGGTCAGAATGTGGAATGTGTACCACAGGGAGCTGTGGAGGTGAATGTTATGGATACATTTAAAGGAAAGCTAGATAAACATCAGCACAGACCAGTTGGGCCGAATGGCCTGTTTCTGTGCTGTACATTCTGTGTAATTCTATGTAATTCTCTGGATTACTAGTGTAGTAACATAACCGGTACGTGGCAGTACATTACCAGCTGTATCACACAGTCACACCATTTATATAAAAAAATTCAATAAACATGCTTGTAATACAAGGGAGTCACCAGGGAATTTACGGTATCCTACCCAGTATCAGCGGAATTATTTCTGTTCCATTGAAGTTTGAGTATTGATAACTTTATAGTGTCTGTCCCCATGAATTACCAACAGTCCTATCTGCAATTTTAAAAATTAATTTCTACAGAATCTGCAACACTACTTCTGAAAATTGATACAATAAACTGATAAATTGCAATAATTTGTATTTTCTCAGATGAAATTACGAGGTAGAAGCTGCAAATTTTATACCAGGATCTGCAGGACAGGCGCTGGAACTGTCTGGGCAGCACCTGGTCTAGAGAAGTCCTGATTCACATGGAAGCACCCTGCAGAATAGCCAAAGCAAGCTCAGCATTTGCAAACTTGGATCATGCAGATCCATTCAATATATTCGCTTGTTTCTATTTAAAAGGCCGGGCACCTGACTTGCAGGTAATGTCATTCAGAATAACTTCTGCTGTTGCAAAGTGTCTGGAAGTACAATGGAGTGTTTAGAGGTGTTATGAGGGGTCATTGGATTTGGCAGGGATTTTTAAAAATTCTTTCATGGAATATGGGCGTCACTGGCTAAACCAGCATTTGTTGCCAGTCCCAATTGTCCTTGAGAAGGTGGTGGTGAGCTGCCTTCTTGAACCGCTGCAGTCCATCTGGGTGCACCCACAGTGCTGTTAGGAAGGGAGTTCTAGGATTTTGACCCAGCGACAGTGAAGGAACGGTGATATAGTTCCAAGTCAGGATGGTGTGTGGCTTGGAGGGGAACTTGCAGGTGGTGGTGTTCCCATGCATCTGCTGCCCTTGTCCTTTTAGGTGGTAGAGGTCACAGGTTTGAAAGGTGCTGTCGAAGGAGCTTTGATGCATTGCTGCAGTGCAACTTGTAGATGGTACACACTGCTGCCACTGTGCATCAGTGGTGGGGGGAGTGAATGTTGAAGGTGGTGGATGGGGTGTCAATCAAGCAGGCTGCTTTGTCCTGGATGGTGTCGAGCTTCTTGAGTGTTGTTGGAGCTGCACCCATCCAGACAAGTGGAGAGTATTCCATCACACTCCTGACTTGTGCCTTGTAGATGGTGGATAGGCTTTGAGGAGTCAGGAGGTGAATTACTCACTGCAGAATTCCCAGCCTCTGACCTGCTTTTGCAGCCGCAGTATTTATATGGCTACTCCAGTTCAGTTTCTGGTCAATGGTGACCCCCAGGATGTTGATAGTGGGGGCGGATAAAAGATTTGGTGACCTGACAACACAGAGGCTGCAACAGGTATGGTGGTGGTAGAGGCAGGGCCACTGGGTGCAGCATGATAGAGAGATGGAGCAGTGGCTGTGGAGGAGGCAAGCTCTGTTCAATGCCCTCTGCCACATTCGAACCAAACTCCTGCATGCCCCTTGCCAGCGAAAGGAGGCTGTCTGGCAGGCCAGCTAATGAATCCAACACCTCGGTGTGCATCCTCTTCAGTGCTCTCCTGTACTCTTCCCATTGAGGCCCTCATCTGAATCCCCTGTAGCAGAAATCATCTCTGGTGAGCTGGCACACGACCCATCCGTTACCCCTGGCCTGGCTACACTCCATTCGTTCCCGGATGATTCATTGCATGCTGATCCTAACTGTATTCTAGCCTCCATGGTACATGTAGTGCAAGTGTCTGAGCTGGTGGTTGTGAGTATCAGATCAGTGACGGAGCCTCTTCATCAGTGATGTGCTGTTGCTCTCTCTCCTCCTCCTGGGTGTGCTGTGGCTGAGCAGGCAGCAGATCTTGGGTGGCTGAAAGCATGGAATCGGATAGGGGAGGTTGGAGTGAGGGAAGGGGGGTGGGGAGGAAAGTAAGAGGTCCATGGTCACACCATCAGCAGCTTGCACATCATTTCAGACAGCAGGATGAGGGTGAGCTGGGGGTTGAAAAGGGACATAAGGCAGGAACATACCGTCATCCTCAATGTGCTCAGTGATGCCAGATGCCACGGGCTCTGTCGCTACCAGCCCATGATACTGAGAATCACCATCTCTGTAAAGCTCAGGAGATACAAGTGTCCTTGGCCCCCACCAGTTCTGTTCTGCTCCCATCTATTTTATGCCACTTTGTTCTGCAAGAGAAAGGTGTGTGGAAGTAGCAGGCACTGGCTGTGAGGCTGGCATCATTGGAATGTATGTGAGGGTGAGGTGGAGTATCTGGATGTTAGGCCTGAGTCCTGAGTGCCAGGGGCTGGTGCTGGGTGAGCAAAGGGGCTGTGGTGCATTGAGCAGTGTGAGAGATTGTTGGCATTGTCTGAAGATGCATTCACTGACCTTGACCATCCGCGTGAGGCCATTAGACCTCTTGTGGGACTGCTACAAGGCCTTTGGGGGCTGACTCCGTGAATTAATCTCCAAGGCCTTCTGAGGGTGGTTCTCAGGGCCTTTAAAAAGAGCACACGTCACTCAGCCTCCTGCTGAGTGAAGTGTTTGTTTGATCTGGGTTTAATTGTATTAATCTGGTCAATTATCTGTGTTCACTGTGCTTATTTGCTTAAGCCTATGGGTGGAGCTTTAGAGTTTGAAACTGAAACCAAAAGAGACATAGCTAGAGGTTTCTACTAAACACAGACTGTTCTGAAAAAGATATCGTATTGCGATATTGTAAGAACTGAGATACTTTAAAGTGCTGTAAATAAACTATTTGGTAATTTAATACAAGTGTGATATCTGCATTGCTTTGAGATAAATCAGATATATATAATATATCCAGGAACCCGGTGTAAACATAACAAAAACATGGCTACAAGGATGATTTAATAAAATTTAAGGTTATCCACTCCAGAACCATTTTCTTCAAGCCAGGAAATCTTCCCTTGTACTGGGAGCGACGGATTTCGGGGTTCAAGACCTGCTTGCTCGCTACGGGGATGGACAGCCCAAATGTAGCGGCGAACCGTAAGGAAGCGATACTTGTACATTGTCTCAGAGCAGAAAGCCAGCATATATTTGAGCAGCTCACAGAAGATATGACTACGTTTGTTATGATGGTAGGTGCTCTCGAAAAATACTTCGGGACTAAGATAACTGTGCAGATAGTGTGAGATTCCAGGGACATGGTGATCCCATTAAACAATCTGTGACAGCATTGCAGCAATTGGAGACTACATGTAAATTTGGCACATTAACCAACGAACTAATTCGTGACTAGTTAATTGAAAAGACTTCAATTCCATGAATTAAGAAATGTCTCCTCTTGGAGGATGATGATTTAACCTTGGAAAAAGCCATAATTTTGGCAGTCCAGATCAAATCCACCATGTTAGATTCAAAGAGGTTACACACAATGCAGCCTTAGACTCAGAGTTGCAGACACAGCTTGCCCAATCAGTTTCAGTGCAAGGGTTAAGGACAATAAGACCACAGCAACCTCATCAAAATGTGCCCCATCACAGTCAGTTACCTTCAAAACTGTGCCCAAATTGTGGAAATGCTCATCCAGTCACAATGCCAAGTGCAGCCCGAGGGACAAATTGTAACTCATTTTCAAAGTGGAACCATTTTGCAAAGATGTGCAGGTCATCGAAGCAAAAGACTTCATCGGTTCAACATGTGGGGGATTCTCTTCCTCAGAGTGAGGTACACCATGTATATACCATCAAAAAAGGTAAAGCACCAGGTCACGTTAAGGAGTGCTCAGTCGAGATCACAGGCATCCCAGTGTCACTTCTTATCATTGTTGACCCAAAAGTATCTATTTTGAATGACAAACTCTCCCATCGGTATTTTTCGCAATTCTCTCTCACTTCTGCAACAGACACTCTTCAAGCTTATGATGACACTGTCATTCCAGTTTCAGGGATGATCACAGTTCCTGTACGCTACAAAAACATCACCTGAGACAACTTCACTTTCTATGTACCTAAAGGCCGAAGCCTTATGGGGGTAAACCTTTTCGATAGGCTTAGATTCAGACTCACTGACCCCCACCAGAGCACATATTAATGGGATTGATAATGCAGATTAAACACGGCAGTATCCTTCCTTATTTACTGGATTTGGGGAGATCAAAGGGCCCTGTCATGCTCCTTGCATTGACACAATAATTCGACCAGTTTCACTAAATTTGAGACGGTTGCCATTTGCAATCCGTGCTGAAGTGTCACAGGAGCTGAAACGACTAGAAGCAGATGGTATCATTGAATGAATTGACTCATCACCATGGATATCAAATCTAGCCATTGCACAACGAGAAAATGGCAAACTTAAACAATGCATTGAGCTAAAGGCAGTCAACAAAGCTATCATACCAAAAAAGTATCCACTTCCTACAATTCAAGAACTGTCAGCATCATTTCATGATGCTTCCACATTCTTCACAATGTTTGATATGCGATGGAATTCTCTTCCGATACATCTCGCAGAGCAAAGCTGATATCTTGCAGCTTTTGTTTGCCATAAAGGTGTGTTTCAGTATCGCAGAATGCCCTATGGACTAAGTTCAGCACCGAGTGCATTCAAGAAGGTTGTTTCTTCAGTCTTGTCAGATGTTGAGGGAACACTTAACCTACTTGATGATGTCGTTGTCCACGGAAAGGACAAAGCTGAACATGACCAACGATTATCAGTAGTGCTCACTTGACTTGCAAAACACAATTTGCCGCTAAAAACAAGGAGAAATACACATTTGCGGCACCCAAGATTGACTTTCTAGGCTACAGAGTGACAACAGCTGGAGTAAAGTCAAAGCTTTTATTTTGCTTCCAATGCCATATAATATGAAAGAGTTGGCATTGTTCCATGGTACTACTGACTTTTATCATAAATTCGTTCCTATGCTGAGATCGCGGAGCCTCTACAGAAGATACTGTGTAAAGATGCTCAATGGGAATGGACTGTCGCACAGCAATCAGCAATTTGAAACGTTAAAGGCAAAGATAGCATCTCTGCCAGGCCTTGCACTTTCATTGCACATGCGGAAACATATTTCACAACAGATGCGTTGGGGAACTGCAATTGGAGCTGTACTCTCACAGTCCATTGATGCAAACGACCAATAGCTTATGCATCATGTCCGTTACCGGACACTGAATGTAAATATTCTACTGGGAAGTGGGAAGCACTAGCCTGTATCTCTGTATGTGAACACTGGCACATGTATCTTTTTGGTAGAAAGTTTACTGTTCGCACCAATCGCCAAGCGTTGACTACATTATTAGCTATGTCAGCATCAGGTCATCGACCTCTACACATCTACAGATGGTCAGATTGTCTACATCAGTATAACTTCGAGCCCGAGTACCTTGCAGGTTCACGCAACCCAGTAGTTGATATGTTTAACTGTAATAATGTCGCAGATAGTGTTAGTGACAGCAAAGCAACTTGCGACATTGAAGGCTATGTGATCACAATTATTTCATACATGACCGTGAATCTGGTTACACGCGAGGAGTTGGTGGCCGAGTCAGCAGCAGACAACATTCTGCAGCTAGTAAGTCAATACCTCAAAACTGAGTAGCCTCATGATATAGGGGAAGAACTGATCCCGTTTTACAGAGTGTGCAATGAGCTTGCGTTGTTTGGCGATAACTGTATTGCACGTGGAACTCGAGCAGTTATCCCAAAGGCACTACAGCAATATGTATTGCATCTTGCCCATGAAGGACATCTGGATGTTGTTAAGTTGAAACAACAATCCTGTGAAGCAGTCTGGTGGCTAGGAATAGATCACTGTATAGAAGAGTTCATTAGGAACTGCGTAGCTTGTACAATCAGTGAAAAATCCATTAAACTGTGTCCCGCACCTCTATAACTGACCCATGGCCAACAAAACCATGGCAACAACATCAAGTTAATATTTTTGGAGAAGTGCAAGCATCCCCGAGGAATCAATGTGTTTTTTGCTTGTTGTTCATGATCTACATAGCAAATGGCCAGGAATCGCTACAACAAATTCCATTACAACCACTTCAGCCATTGACATTCTGGCAAGTTATGTACAAAATGGCATTTGCTGGAGACCATCACTACACGCAATGGACTGCAGTTTCTTTCAAGTCAGTTCACGGAGTTCCTAGCAAGTTACGGAATTCATCACCATCTGACATTGTGCTACAACCCACAATCGAATAGTTACGCTGAACAATTTAACAGGGTGATAAAGGAAAGTCTGAAAGCTAGTATGTCAGAGGAGAAAACATTCGAACAATCCATTCACATCCTACTCCGCACATATCGATCCACCACAAACTCTCTGACTGGAAAGACACCCGTTGTAACTTCCGCACACCACTGACCATTCTTAAGCCATCACTACCAGTTAACGAGAATGTCAGAGCGAAAGCAGATGAAATCGCAAAGCAACAAGATAAAGCAAAAACATACTTTGACAAATGTGCAGACGCAAGGAAACCACAATTTAAAGTTGGAGTTTGGGTTCTAATCAAATAGACGGATCGCAACCACAAACTTTCTTCACCAGTATCAGGTCCAAAGCAGCTTATATATTTGCTCAGTATAAATGCTTATCTGTTGGATAACAACAGCAAGTGGAATGCAAGACGTTTGATAGGGAGCAGACCAGGATATTTCGAGGATAGTGGTTATGATAGTGGTTATTTCCTTTTCCATCTGCCTCACCAAGCTGATCAAACAGATCCACAACCTCAAATTCATAAATCTAACAGCAGACCTAAGAGACCTTCCTATCTTAAAGACTATTTCTGTACTTTGAAAAAACAGACAAGTTGAGCACTAAGAAATAACTTGATCTAAAAGTGTTGGATGTTTAGAATACTTTAATTTAAAAAAAAGTTTTTAATTAAAAGGGAGAATAAGTAGTGTTTGATTGATCTGCGCTTATTGCATTAGGCTGTTCACTTATCTGCATTCACTGTGCTTGATTGCTTAAGCCTATGGGTGGAGCTTAAGAGTTTGAAATTAAAATCAAAAGAGACATAGCTAGAAGGTTCTATAAAACACAGACTGCACTGAAGAAGACATTGTACTGAGATCTTGTAAGAGTTGAGATACTTTAAAGTGCTGTAAATAAACCAGTTGGTAATTTAATACAAGTGTGATATCTGCATTGCTTTGAGATAAATCAGATATACATAACATATCCAGCAACCCGGCGTAAACATAACACTGAGCACTCTGTTAATCAACAGGAAAGACCCCACTCAGACCAATGCTACAATTAGATAAATGAAGACGCAGCGGCGGCAACAAAGTTGTATGCTGCCAACTTCCACGGCAATGGGTAGGGGAAGGTCACGAGTGGCCCCTGT
Organism: Heterodontus francisci; assembly: GCF_036365525.1. Classification (NCBI taxonomy): domain Eukaryota; kingdom Metazoa; phylum Chordata; class Chondrichthyes; order Heterodontiformes; family Heterodontidae; genus Heterodontus; species Heterodontus francisci. The sequence goes on from NC_090388.1 coordinate 7,484,359, forward strand.
GCCTAAACAAAGATGTGGACCAATTCCTAGCCCATTTGACCCCTTATATCAGCTCCTTAAAAGAGCTATCCAAATGGTCCCACTGCCACTGCTCTTTCCCCATAGCCTTAAATTCTTTTCCCTTTCAAGTATTATAAGTAATATTAAGAGATATTAATATGCCTCTAAATTATTCTTGATATTTTTTGTTACAGTTTCTCAGCATTGTAGGAGGCTAATTGTCTTGCAATAATTTGTGCGTTAGCCCAGCACTGTAATTACAGATTCTGAGTGTAACAGAGAGACCAGCTGTTCGCAAGCATTCTGCTTCATCATAATGATGCAGTACAGAATACTGTGAACATTATAATTAATTTAGTGAGTATTGTGAGACAAGGCAAATTGACTGCAAGAAACAAACATAGAAGGTTTTCTAAACGCTGATATGAAAATTAGAAGATGTGCTGTTTTGAAATGGCATCTCTGTCTCGTCAGAGATTCTCCCCTCAAAGATAGACAGAACCAACAACACAGAATAACATCTGCTCTTGGACATTCAAGTTTCACTGTCAGGTGTCCATCTTTCTAAGCCATGAGCCTATCCTACTAATACCATAGGTGGAACATCAAGAGCAACTTGTGCCTTTAACATAGTAAAACATCCCAAGGAGTTTCATGGGAGCACTGCAGCGAGGACTGAGCCACACAAGGAGATATTAGGACAGGTGGCCAAAAGCTTGGCCGAAGAGGTAGGTTTTAAAGAGCATCTTAAAGGAGGAGAGGAAGGTAGAGAGGTGGAGAGGTTTATGGTCAGCAATTCCAGAGCTTTAGGCCCAGGCAGCTGAAGGCACGGCCGCCAATGGTGGAGTGATTAAAATCAGGGATGCTCAGGAGGCTAGAATTGGAGGGGCGCAGATATCTCGGAGGGTGGTGAGGCTGGAGGGGATTACAGAGATAGGGAGGGGAGAGGCCATGCAGGGACTTTAGCAAGGCCTTCGACAAGGTCCCGCATGGTAGGCTGGTCCAGAAGGTTCGAATACATGGGATCCAGGGTGAGCTAGCAAATTGGATGCAAAATTGGCTTGCTGATAGGAGGCAGAGGGTGGTAGTGGAGGGTTGTTTTTCAGATTGGAGGCCGGTGACCAGTGGTGTGCTGCAAGGATTGGTGCTGGGCCCTCTGTTGTTTGTCATTTATATTAATGACTTGGATGTGAATGTAAGGGGCATGATTAGTAAGCTTGCAGATGACACCAAAATTGGTGGTATAGTGGACAGTGAAGAAGGTTGTCTAAGGTTACAACAGGATATAGATCAACTGGGAAAGGGGGCAAGGGATTGGCAAATGGAATTTAACGCAGACAAATGTGAAGTGATGCATTTTGGGAAGTTAAACCAGGGCAGGACATATATGGTGAATGGCAGGGCCCTGGGGAGTGTTCTTGAGCAGAGACATCTTGGGGAGCAAGTACATAGTTCCTGAAAGTGGCAACACAGGTAGACAGGGTGGTGAAGAAGGCTTATGGCGTGCTTGCCTTCATCGGCCGAGGCATTGAGTACAAGAGTTGGGACGTCATGTTACAGTTGTACATAACATTGGTTAAGCCACATTTGGAGTACTGTGTGCAGTTCTGGTCGCTGCACTACAGGAAAGATGTGATTAAGCTAGAGAGGGTGCAGAAAAGATTCACAAGGATGTTGCCTGGTTTGGAGTGCTTGAGTTATAAAGAGAGATTGGATAGGCTGGGTCTGTTTTCCCTGGAGCGAAGGAGGCTGAGAGGGGTCGTGATAGAGGTATATAAAATTATGAGAGGCATAGATAGGGTAGATAGCCAGAATCTGTTTCCCATGGTTGGGGTGAGTAAAACTAGAGGGCATAGATTTAAGGTGAGAGGGAGGAGGTTTAAAGGGGATCAAAGGGGTAAATTTTTCACACAAAGAATAGTGGGTATCTGGAACGAGCTGCCTGAGGAGGTGGTGGAGGCAGGAACAGTAGCAACATTTAAGAAGCATCTGGACAGGAACTTGAATGAGCAAGGCTTAGAGGGATATGGAATTAATGCAGGCAAGTGGGATTAGTATAGATAGGCATTATGGTCGGCATGGACGCGGTGGGCCGAAGGGCCTGTTTCTATGCTGCACGACTCTGTGACTCTATGACTCTACATAGCATTTACAGCATAGAAACAGGCCATACTGCCCAACTGGTCCAAGTGGTGGTATGATGTGCTGTTGTCTATCATCCAGCCAGCCCAGATTGCTGCTGCCGAAGCTGAGGTGGTGCAGTTTGAAGCCGGGTCCTCAAAGTCCAGGATGCTCAAGGGCATCCTGCAAGACCATCTGCAGTCTCCCCCAGTGAAAGTCAGCACCCCTCTTCATTTAACCATAATCCTTCTATTCCTTTCTCCCTCGTGTGTTTATCTAGCTTCCCCTTATTCACCTCAACCACTCCTTGAGGTAGCGAGTTCCACATTCTCACCACTGTCTGGGTAGAGAGGTTTCTCCTGAATTCCCTATTGGATTTATTAGTGACTATTTCAGTTTTGGATTTCTGCTAGCATGAATCCTCAACATGACTGCGCTACACGCAGAACGTGAACCGCAACGGACATTGCCAGGATGGGGAACTGTGCTGACGGAAGTCCAATCCACAAATTTGTACATCATTCACCGAAGATCAGACGTGCTGCTGCAACATGTGACCTGAACCTATGCTAATTAAAGGGTCACCCCACTAGTTGCAGGTGAGTTGGTTTTCAGTGACGTTTCCCGAGGCATGGGTCCAGTAGTTGTCGCTCCTCCTCGGCTGTATTCATAAACTGGCAGAAAACACCTCCAGAAACCCTGCATAGAGCTTCCACCAACTGGAAACGATGGGCTCCGGCATGGCCTGCACAATGCCCTCTGCCACATTGGAGCTAGACTCCTCCATGCTCTTCGGACACCAACAGGAGGCTGTTTGGCAGGCCTGCCAATGCACCCATTGTGTAAACAGGAGTCAATCTGTGAGGATTTAGCCCCTTAGTCACAATGGGCTCGGAATTGACAAAAGTTCAGTTGTGAAAGTACAAAGTCAGAACAAGTTTATTAAGTTTCATGCAAACTATGGTAATAAACTCAGTCAGTGATTTACAGTCTAATGTGAGCTGTATACTTCCAGTATTAGTCCTGGGCAGGGAGTGCACAACTTCTCTTGCAGCTTTTGGTCTTTGAACTTTTCTCTTTGTCCCTCTCTCTCTCTCGTGTCTTTTCTCTTTGTTTTCTTGTTTCTGGTTCTCTCCATCACACAGAACTGATCGAGAGGGTCTCCTTTATCCTGACTCTTAACCAATTAACCCCTCCCCATCCTCAATCATGTTCATTCCACTGGCTATCATGCCCTTTGCATGTCTTTCTTGACCAATCAGGTATTTGTTCATGTGGCTACTACCAAATTTACATAATTACATAATGCCTTTCATTACAACACTCTATTCTCTTCTTATCTCTAGGTCTTTAAATCCTGTGCATTCTTATCAAATTGAGTGAGACCTGTTAGACAGTTCTCAGCCACCTCTTCAAGGACTTTTAGCTTCAGCTACAGTGGGCTTGTTACAGTTTGACACGATGTCCCACAGTCCCTCTATCTTGACATCCTTTGTATTATATCCCATTTTTCTACTATATTATACTACAAGAGTTCTTTAGTAGGGTCAAATGTTTAATAATCTTACAATTGTCTATATGCCCACCAGTGCTTTCCTGTATTCAGCTCCATCGGGGACCTGTCTGGGACATTGGCTATGAACTATATTTTTGCTCTGGCCTGGCTGCAGCCCACTCATGCCTGGGACTCTCCATACACTGACTGTGAATCTATAATAGCTTCTAAAGTCCTCGCAGTGCCAGTATCAGAGCTGTTAGTTGCAGGGGTGAGATCAAGTGAACGTGCATCCTCATCACTTTTGTGGGGTAGCTCTTTCTCTTCCTCCTCTAGGGAACTCAGGGGATGGAGTCATGGAGTCCAGCTCCCTCCATACTTCTGCCTCTCCCTGGTGTTATGAACAACCTTGTCCTGAAAGAGAGAGAGGGCAGAGTATCAATGGTTGTTTGTCACTGTGCTTGGGTGCTGAATAGCTGGAGGTGTGTGGACGTGGGTAGAGGTAGGTGTGATGCAAGCAGCAATGGTAGATGTGTGTGGGTGAGGTGTAGTATGTGAATGTTAGGCATGGGTCAGGGAGTGTTGCTGGGTGAGTAATGGGGGATGGTGCATTGAGCAGAGTAAAAGGATATTGGTGTGTTGGGCATGAGATGCATTCACACACCTTCGCCACTTGTGTGAGGTCATTGTTTTTTTTTCCTGCATTGGTGCCAGGCTCCAGGCACTCACCTTCCAGGCAATGTTCTCCCTTTCCCTATTCATGTTGAGTCTTGAGGGCTTCTTCCCCACCGGGTTGGGTGGGATGGAACATTGCTTCCTTCCTGGAGTCCAACTTGGTGACAAGAAGCTCTGGTGCAATGCCATTAAAGTGGAGAGCCCTCACCCTTTCCTGCTGAGACATTCTTCCAACCTTGCAAAATGACTTTCCATTAGCCATGATTTCAAGTATGCAGCCTCCCTCCAATAGGCAGAAAGCATTTAAGAGAAGCAGGCTGTCTGGACCATGTGATTTCCAAACACTGCTGGGTCCTCCTGCTGTACACAGAGGCCACACACAGTATGGAGAATGATGGAAGAGCAGGGGAGTCACTCAGCTCAGCACTACAGTCAGTCAAATGAGTTGGGTAGATGAAAATTGCATTCTGCTTACCTCGATTTGAATAATCAGGTCGTGAATTGTGACACTAGTGCCCAAAAACCAAGGCAAGCCAATTTCTAGCCTATTGCCTCTTTGTATAAAGCCCAGGATCCCATATGGTTTGTTAACTGCTCTGTTAGCAATACTGGATAAACAACAATAACAACAACTTGTATTTATATCGTGCCTTTAATGTAATAAAACTTCCCAAGACGCTTCACAGGAGCATTATAAAACAAAATATGAAATTGAGCCACATAAGGAGATATTAGGGCAGATGACCAAGAAATTGGTCAAAGAGGTAGGTTTTCAGGAGCATCCTAAAAAAGGAAAGTGAGGTAGAGAGGCGGAGAGGTGTAGGGAGGGAATTCCAGAGCTTGGGGCCCAGGCAGCTGAAAGCACGGCCGCCAATGGTGGAGTGATTAAATTCGGGGATGCTCAGGAGGCCAGAATTAGAGGAGCGCAGACATCTTGGAGGGTTGAGGGGCTGGAGGAGATTAGAGATAGGAAGGGGTGAAGCCATGCAGGGATTTGAAAACAAGGATGAGAATTTTAAAATTAAGATGTTACTTGATCGGGAGCCAGTGTAGGTCACTGAGCACAGGGGTGATAGGGGAATGGAACTCCATGCGAGTTAAGACATGAGCAGCAGAGTTTTGGATAACTTCAAGTTTACGGAGGGTAGAATGTGGGAGACCAACAGGAGTACATTGGAATAGTCAAGTCTAGAGATAACGAAGGCATGAATATGGGTTTTAGCAGCAGATAGACATATGGATGAAAATGGAATAGTGTAGGTCAGATGGTTTCACAGGTTGGCGCAACATCGAGGGCTGAAGGGCCTGTACTGCGTTGTAATGTTCTATGTTCTATGTTCTATGAGCTGAGACAGGGTCAGAATCGGGCGATGTTACGGAGCTATTAAATCAGCGGGATCGGAGTGGGGTGGGGGTAAGTCACTGCAACCATTTTAACTGCTTCCCACCCCACTCATGCCAGTTTCCGTTGGGCTAGGCAGGGTTAAAATCAGTCGTCAGCTGCTCAAAAAGCGATGCAACATTTTAAAAGATAACTCTTGCCTGTGCAGTCATCAGTAATGAATGTGACAGAAAGTAATTGAATCTCATCATTTAATTCAAACAACAAATCCATGTCGGCAAGCAATAGAACGAAGCCTCATTAGTGGAGAGAACATGTAGGGTCAGACACATTCCGCAGGAGATTAGTGAGGGGAGCACTGTCTAAATCAACAAGCTTGTGGACATTGTTCATTCGAAACACTCCTATAAGCACCTTAGGCTCACTCTGTGAATATAAATTCAGCCTCATGTCATATTTTTACATTGGCATTTACCAGGATCGAGTTTCAGTCTTCATGGAGTGTAAATCAGGATCAAAGAAAGCAACTAATGACCTAAAAAAATGGACATAAAATTGAAACCTGTTGATTGAGAAGAACTTGCATTTATATAGCACCTTTCACGATTCAGAACTCACAGCCCACAGTGTGACTGGACTATAGGAAGATTGGCAGCACATTTCGACAGAAAGAAAGACTAACATTTATATTGCATTTTTCACCAACACCAGATGTTCCAAAGCACTTTACAGACAACAAAGTACTTTTTTCTATTATAGCCACCATTGTAATGTTAAATAATGTAGCAGTGTTGGATTTCCCTCCTCACAGAGTCACATCCCCAATGGACACCACCCACAGTATTCAAATAAAGTTAATCCAGGAAACAGGGCGGCACAGTGGCGCAGTGGTTAGCACTGCAGCCTCACAGCTCCAGCGACCCGGGTTCAATTCTGGGTACTGCCTGTGTGCAGTTTGCAAGTTCTCCCTGTGTCTGTGTGGGTTTCCTCCGGGTGCTCCGGTTTCCTCCCACATGCCAAAGACTTGCTGGTTGATAGGTTAATTGGTCATTATAAATTGCCCCTAGTATAGGTAGGTGGTAGGGAAATATAGGGACAGGTGGGGATGTGGTAGGAATATGGAATTAGTGTAGGATTAGTATAAATGGGTGGTTGATGGTCAGCACAGACTCGGTGGGCCGAAGGGCCTATTTCAGTGCTGTATCTCTAAACTAAACATGAATGTCATATCATAGAATGATGCAAAACAGAAGGAGACCATTCGTCCCACTCCCCTGCTCTTTCCCCATTGCCCTGCAATTTATTTTCCTTTTCAAGTATTTATCCAATCCCCTTTGGAAAGCTACTACTGAATCTGTTTCCAATGCCCTTTCAGGCTGGGCATCCCAGCTTATAACAATTCACTGCAGAAAAAAAAATCTCATCTCTCCTCTGGTTCTTTTGCCAATTACCTTACATCTGTCTACTCCGGTTACCGACCCTCCTACCATTGGAAATAGCTTCTCTTTAGTTACTCTGTCAAAACCCTTCATGATTTTGAAGACCTCTATTAAATCTCCTCCTACCCTTCTTAGCTTGAAGGAGAACAATCCTGGCTTTTCCAGTCATTCCACATACCTGAAGTCCCTCATCCCTGATACCATTTGGTATGTTATCCGCGCCAAGGCCTTGCCATCTTTCCCAAAGTGTGGCGCTCAATTTTGGGCACAATATTCTAGCTGAGGCCTAAACAGAATTTCTAGCAGACGTTTAGTCCTAATCCACTTGGGCAGTAGACACTGGTGCAGTATCTGGTAAACGTCCTATAATAATCATTAAATTAACTTTGAAATCCCACTGTGGAAAGTTATGCAATTGAGGTCAATGAATTTGGTAATTCGTGGGCTGGAACAGGAAGAAAATGGCAAAGAAAGTTAATGAATTGTTGTAGAAACCCAACTGGTTCTCCAATGTCTTTCACGGGCAGGTAACCTTCTCCCTTTCCCCACCCCCCAAAATGCCCCCCACCCCACTCAGTCTGGACTACCTCTGGTTACACTTCCACACCACAAGGTTAACGTTTAAGGCTGTCATGACAACCAAGGTTGGGCACTAAATGCAGACTCAGTTGGCCACAGTCTCATCTCTGAGTCAAAAGGTTGTGGGTTCAAGTCACACTCCAGAGAATTGAGCACAAAAGTGAAGACAGACACTCCAGTGCAATGCTAAGGGACTGCTGCCCTGTCAGCGGTGCCCCCTTTTGGATGAGGTGTTAAACTGAGGCCCTGTCTGCCTTTTCAGGTGGACGTAAATGATCCCACGGCACTATTTCGAAGAAGAGCAAGGGAGTTCTCTCTGGTGTCCTGGACCTATATTTGTCCCTCAAACAAAATCATTAAAAACATGATCTGGTCATTATTACATTATTATTTGTGGGAGCTTGTGTGCAAATTGGATGCCACATTTCCTACATTACAACATTGATTACACTTTAAAATTACTTAATTGGCTGTAAAACGCTCTGGGACATCTTAATAAATAATGCAAGTTCTTCTCCTGCCTTGCTCACATCACAAGAACAATTGAATGGATGATTTCCACCCCGTAATCTACTTTTCAGAGCTGTGTTTTTATGTGGAGATAGTCTGAGAGCGAAGGGCTACAATTTCACACACTCTGGAAATAGCTTCAAAGCCAACTTTTATAATACCTACTTACGCGCGTCTGAGTCCACTGCGCACGAAACAGCAAATAATTTGGCAGAGCCTGCTACTTCCACTCAATGAGCCTGAACGGATGAGAGGTTTTGAGAAATGGAAATGTCAGATTGACACAGCAGGTGCTTGATGTCCCCAGGTGATGCTTGAGGTCAAAAATGACAAATCTTTTAGTGTAAGGCACTGCAGACCATTTTCAGATGCTCATTGTATGACTCAGCAATTCGATTTAATGAACTGCAACTGATTATTGGGACGGGAAACCAAGCTTGGAACAAATGGGTTACAAGAACGAGATTAGTGTGAATTGGAGCTATAGGACTTAACTCTTTATATTCCTTAAATATCTGGCATTTCTCAGGATCACATCTAAATGTAACATTTTAGAAAGTGTTCAGACTGCCCAGACTGATGTGTATAATTATATTTGTGTAGTCACTTCACTGACATAAAGAAAGAAATAACTTGCAGTTAAATAGCGCCTTTCATGACCTCAGAACATCCCCAAGTGTTTCACATCAATTGAAGTCCATTTGAAGTATAGTCACTGTTGTAATGTAGGAAATACGGCCATCAATTTGTGCACACCAAGCTCCCAGAAACAGCAATGTGATAATAATCAGATAATCTGTTTGAGTGATGTTGATTGAGGGATAAATATTGACCAGGACACCAGGAGGACTCCTCTGCTCATCTTCAAAATAGTGGCTGTGGGATCTTTCATACCCATCTTAGAAGGGGAGGCAGGGCTGTGCTTTAATGCCACATCTGAAAGTCAGTACTCCCAGCAGTGCAGCAATACAGTACTCGCAGCAGTGCAGCAATACAGTACTCACAGCAGTGCAGCAATACAGTACTCCCAGCAGTGCAGCAATACAGTACTCCCAGCAGTGCAGCAATACAGTACTCGCAGCAGTGCAGTAATACAGTACTCCCAGCAGTGCAGTAATACAGTACTCGCAGCAGTGCAGTAATACAGTACTCCCAGCAGTGCAGCAATACAGTACTCGCAGCAGTGCAGTAATACAGTACTCCCAGCAGTGCAGCAATACAGTACTCGCAGCAGTGCAGTAATACAGTACTCGCAGCAGTGCAGCAATACAGTACTCGCAGCAGTGCAGTAATACAGTACTCGCAGCAGTGCAGTAATACAGTACTCCCAGCAGTGCAGCAATACAGTACTCGCAGCAGTGCAGTAATACAGTACTCCCAGCAGTGCAGTAATCCAGTACTCGCAGCAGTGCAGTAATCCAGTACTCCCAGCAGTGCAGCAATACAGTACTCCCAGCAGTGCAGCAATACAGTACTCCCAGCAGTGCAGTAATACAGTACTCGCAGCAGTGCAGTAATACAGTACTCCCAGCAGTGCAGCAATACAGTACTCCCAGCAGTGCAGTAATACAGTACTCACAGCAGTGCAGTAATCCAGTACTCCCAGCAGTGCAGCAATACAGTACTCCCAGCAGTGCAGTAATCCAGTACTCCCAGCAGTGCAGCAATACAGTACTCGCAGCAGTGCAGTAATACAGTACTCCCAGCAGTGCAGTAATACAGTACTCCCAGCAGTGCAGCAATACAGTACTCCCAGCAGTGCAGTAATACAGTACTTGCAGCAGTGCAGCAATACAGTACTCACAGCAGTGCAGCAATACAGTACTCGCAGCAGTGCAGTAATACAGTATTCCCAGCAGTGCAGTAATACAGTACTTGCAGCAGTGCAGTAATACAGTACTACCAGCAGTGCAGCAATACAGTACTCGCAGCAGTGCAGTAATACAGTACTCCCAGCAGTGCAGTAATACAGTACTCGCAGCAGTGCAGTAATACAGTACTCCCAGCAGTGCAGTAATACAGTACTCCCAGCAGTGCAGCAATACAGTACTCGCAGCAGTGCAGTAATACAGTACTCCCAGCAGTGCAGTAATCCAGTACTCCCAGCAGTGCAGCAATACAGTACTCGCAGCAGTGCAATAATCCAGTACTCCCAGCAGTGCAGCAATACAGTACTCCCAGCAGTGCAGCAATACAGTACTCGCAGCAGTGCAGCAATACAGTACTCGCAGCAGTGCAGCAATACAGTACTCGCAGCAGTGCAGTAATACAGTACTCCCAGCAGTGCAGCAATACAGTACTCGCAGCAGTGCAGTAATACAGTACTCCCAGCAGTGCAGCAATACAGTACTCGCAGCAGTGCAGTAATACAGTACTCCCAGCAGTGCAGCAATACAGTACTCGCAGCAGTGCAGTAATACAGTACTCCCAGCAGTGCAGTAATACAGTACTCCCAGCAGTGCAGCAATACAGTACTCGCAGCAGTGCAGTAATACAGTACTCCCAGCAGTGCAGTAATCCAGTACTCCCAGCAGTGCAGCAATACAGTACTCGCAGCAGTGCAGTAATACAGTACTCCCAGCAGTGCAGCAATACAGTACTCCCAGCAGTGCAGCAATACAGTACTCGCAGCAGTGCAGTAATACAGTACTCCCAGCAGTGCAGCAATACAGTACTCCCAGCAGTGCAGCAATACAGTACTCGCAGCAGTGCAGTAATACAGTACTCCCAGCAGTGCAGTAATACAGTACTCCCAGCAGTGCAGCAATACAGTACTGCCAGCAGTGCAGCAATACAGTACTCCCAGCAGTGCAGTAATACAGTACTCCCAGCAGTGCAGCAATACAGTACTGCCCTGGAGTTTCAGCCTACATTCTGCGCTCCAGTCTCATGGAGTGGAACATGAACTCGTGACCTTATGATGCAGAGGTGAGAGTGTGACCCACTGAGCCACAGGTCACATCATCATGTTCCACCATGACATCTGCACAGAGCAGTGCTTGTGTTACCTCTGTAATGATGCGACACAATGATGTGAATGCTCCTGTGCAGTGTGTGATGCTGGCTCCCAGAGTGCGACTGGACTACAGGAAGATTGGTGGCAAATTTCAACATAAACAAAAGCGAATGTCTCAGTTCCTTGAACAAGACTGGGGTTAAAATGTGAAAAAAAACCTTAGGTCTAAATCAGAAGAATGAGTTTCAATGTAAAGGTGCAGGAAAGCCGTCCTTTTCCCAGAGAATGGCAGACCAATGGAATAGGCTGCTATCCTGTGCAGTGCAAGCCAATTCGTCGAATTCCTTCAGATGAGAGCTGGACCAGTCTCTGGCTGGGATGGAAGTCACCTGGTACAAGAGGTAGGGAACTGAGAACATTAATCGGGATCTCCTGGACTAGTTCTGATTGTCTAAGGGAGTTGGAAAAGATTTTTCCAGGTTTTCTTTCTGTCCAAATTGACCTGTGCTTTTTTATGTTTCTTTTGCCTTTCCCGGAAGATCATGTGTGTACCAGCTGGTGTGGGGAATGCCCGTATCATGAAGCAATAAGATTTCACAGCTCTGCAGGACACTCGGGATGGACCAGACGGTCTTTTCCAGTCTGTAATTTCTTGGATGTTCTTCTGAGATATGTTGGGGTAGATCACTGTCTACTTCCCGGGCAATAAGGATTTCCTGGCTGGAGCGACACGACGAGGATCGGATGGGGAGTGTCACATGATCCCAACCAATTTTAAGCCCCCTAATTTAAATTGAAGAAAAATCTGATGGGTTCTGGTGCCCATGTTTCCGTCATATGTTTTCTTGTTTTCATTCTCAGGATGTGGGCATCACTGGCAAGGCCAGCATTTATTGCCCATCCCTCGTTGCCCTGGTAAGGTGGGCATGAGCCTTCTTCATAAACCTCCGGCAGCGGGTTTGATATAACGGAGTGGCTTTCTGGGCCCACCTCAGAGGACCGTTAAGAGTCAATCATGTTGGTTTGGGACTGGAGTCGCATATAGGCCCAGACTAGGTAAGGACAGCAGCTTTCCTTCCTTAAAGGACATTAGTGAATCAGTTGGGTTTTTACGACAATCTGACAGCTTCATGGTCAGGAGTGTGATGGAATACTCTCCACTTGCCTGCATGGGTGCAGCTCCAACAACACTCAAGAAGCTCGACACCATCAAGGACAAAGCAGCCCGCTTGATTGGCACCCCATCTACAAACATTCACTCCCTCCACCACCGACGCACAGTGGCAGCAGTGTGTACCATCTACAAGATGCACTGCAGCAATGCACCAAGGCTCCTTAGACAGCACCTTCCAAACCCACGATCTCTACCAACTAGAAGGACAAGGGCAGCAAATGCATGGGAACTCCACCACCTGCAAGTTCCCCTCCAAGTCACACACCATCCTGACTTGGAACTATATTGTCGTTCCTTCACTGTCGCTGGGTCAAAATCCTGGAACTCCCTTCCCAACAGCACTGTGGGTGTAACTACCCCACATGGATTGCAGCGGTTCAAGAAGGCAGCTCACCACCACCTTCTCAAGGGCAATTAGGGATGGGCAATAAATGCTGGCCTAGCCAGCGATGCCCAAATCCCATGAATGAATAAAAAAAAACTATTACTGAGACCAACTTTTTTGGTAGCAGAGTTCAAGTTCTCAACATGCCCTGGTAGGATTTGAACTCAGGGCCTCTGTATTATTAGACACCAATGTAACTAACGACCTTCAAACATACTAAGAATGTATTCCTGTTAACCTATTACTGTCCATGTACAATATCACATCACTGTAACCCTACAGATCCTGAATGGTCTGCCTGGCAATCTATATCTTAAATTGATTAGAAACATATGGTTAGTGAGTAGGAACTGAAGATGTTCTGGGACAAGGTGTTCAGAATCAATGGTGCTTTAGTTCCAGCGAGTGTGCTCAGTATATCAGGTTGACCCTGGAGCTGAGTCATAGAGCCTTAGAGTCATAGTCATTTATGGCACAGAAGGAGGCCATTCAGTCCATGAATCGGTGATATCTAACAAAACGGCCCAACTACTATTTGAGCAAATTAGTTTCCTGTTACAATGTGTTTTATATTGATTTACAAAATGTGAAGTGATGTATGAACTTCCACCAAACAGATGCACATGCACATAATCCAACGTACAAGCAAAGTAGATGCATGCTGGGATTTTCACCCAACATTCTGGAAAAGGGAAAGTCTGAGGGGTGACCTGATCTAGGTCCTGAAGATTTAGAAAGGGTTTGATAGAGAAGGTGTTTCCACTTATGGAGAGAGCAAAACTAGAGGCCATAAATAAAAGGCAGTCACTAATAAATCCAACAGGGAATTCAGGAGAAACCTCTTTACCCAGAGAGCGGTGAGAATGTGGAACTCGCTACCACAGGGAGTGCTTGAGGTAAATAGCATAGATGCATTTAAAGAGAACTTGAATAAGCACATGAGGGAGAAAGGAATAGAAGGATTTTCTGATCGAATATGATGAAGGAGGGTGGGAGGAGGCTCATGTGGAGCATAAATACCAGCTTGGACCAGTTGGCCTGTATCTGCACTTGTGTAAACTCCATGTAACGTGATTTACTAATTAGAATACAGCATGACTCAGCCAATAGTACGACAGGAATTTGCATAGGGTGTCACCATCACGTAGAAATTCAATGGAGTAAGAATGGAGCTGGGGCAAATAAATTGGAGTCAAAAGCTGGCAGGAAGGCCAGTAGTTGAACAATGGGCTAAAGTTCAGGCACAGTCAAGGTATGTTCCCTCGAAGGGGAAAGGTAGAGCAAACAAATCCAGAGCTCCCAGGATGCCAAAAGAGGTAGAGATTAAGATAAAGAAGAACAAGTATTCTTATGACAGATACCAGGTAGAAAATTGAGAACCAGGCTGAATATAGAAGGTCCAGAGGGGAAGTGTAAAAGCAAATAAAAGAAGCAAAGAGAGAGCATGAAAAGAGACTGGCAGCTAGCATATAAATAGTAAAATGGTGGTAAAAGGAGGAGTGGGGCTGATTAGGGACCAGAAAGGGGATTTATACATGGAGGCAGAGGGCATAGCTGAGGTAGTAAATGAATACTTTGCATCTGTCTTTACCAAGGAAGAAGATGCAACCCAGGCAATGTTGAAAGAGGAGGTAGGTCAGACAGTAGAGGGATTTAAAATTGATAAAGAGGAAGTATTAGATAGGCTGTCCGTACTCAAAGTGGATAAAACACCAGGGCCTGGATGAGATGCACCCAAGGATACTGACGGAAGTGTGGGTGGAAATCGCAGAAGCACTGGCCATAATTTTTCAGAATTGCAAACAAAGAACAAAGAACAAAGAACAGTACAGCACAGGAACAGGCCATTCGACCCTACAAGCCTGCGCCGATCTTGATGCCTGCCTAAACTAACACCTTCTGCACTTCCGGGGCCCATAATCGCTCTATTCCCTTCCTATTCATGTATTTGTCAAGATGTCTCTTAAACGTCGCTATCGTATCTGCTTCCACCACCTCCCCTGGCAGCAAGTTCCAGGCACTCACCACCCTCTGTGTAAAAAACTTGCCTCGCACGTCCCCTCTAAACTTTGCCCCTCGCACCTTAAACCTATGTCCCCTAGTAACTGACTCTTCCACCCTGGGAAAAAGCTTCTGACTATCCACTCTGTCCATGCCGCTCATAACTTTGTAAACCTCTATCATGTCGCCCCTCCACCTCTGTCGTTACAGTGAAAACAATCCGAGTTTTTCCAACCTCTCCTCACAGCTAATGCCCTCCAGACCAGGCAACATCCTGGTAAACCTCCTCTGTACCCTCTCCAAAGCCTCCACGTCCTTCTGGTAGTGTGGCGACCAGAATTGCATGCAATATTCTAAGTGTGGCCTAACTAAGGTTCTGTACAGCTGCAACATGACTTGCCAATTTTTATACTCTATGCCCCGACCGATGAAGGCAAGCATGCCGTATGCCTTCTTGACTACCTTATCCACCTGCATTGCCACTTTCAGTGACCTGTGGACCTGTACGCCCAGATCTCTCTGTCTGTCAATACTCCTAGGGGTTCTGCCATTTACTGTATACCTCCCACCTGCATTAGACCTTCCAAAATGCATTACCTCACATTTGTCCGGATTAAACTCCATCTGCCATTTCTCCGCCCAAGTCTCCAACCGATCTATATCCTGCTGTATCCTCTGACAATCCTCATCATTATCCGCAACTCCACCAACCTTTGTGTCGTCCTCAAACTTACTAATCAGACCAGCTACATTTTCCTCCAAATCATTTATATATACTACAAACAGCAAAGGTCCCAGCACTGATCCCTGCGGAACACCACTAGTCACATCCCTCCATTCAGAAAAACATCCATCTTGCCAGCTCACCTCTGATCCCGTGTGACTCCACCTTTTTGTACCAGTCTGCCATGCGGGACCTTGTCAAAGGCTTTACTAAAGTCCATATAGATAACATCCACTGCCCTTCCTTCATCAATCATCTTCGTCACTTCCTCAAAAAACTCAATCAAGTTAGTAAGACACGACCTCCCCTTCACAAAACCATGCTATCTCTCGCTAATAAGTTCGTTTGTTTCAAAATGGGAGTAACTCCTGTCCCGAATAATCCTCTCTAATAGTTTCCCTACCACTGATGTAAGGCTCACCGGCCTATAATTTCCTGGATTATCCTTGCTACCCTTTTTAAACAAAGGAACAACATTGGCTATTCTCCAGTCCTCTGGGACCTCACCTGTAGCCAATGAGGATGCAAAGATTTCTGTCAAGGCCCCAGCAATTTCTTCCCTTGCCTCCCTCAGTATTCTAGGGTAGATCCCATCAGGCCCTGGGGACTTATCTACCTTAATGCTTTGCAAGACACCCAACACCTCCTCCTTTTTGATAATGAGATGACTGAGACTATCTGCACTCCTTTCCCTAGGCTCATCATCCACCAAGTCCTTCTCTTTGGTGAATACTGATGCAAAGTACTCATTTAGCACCTCGCCCATTTCCTCTGGCTCCACACATAGATTCCCATCTCTGTCCTTGAGTGGGCCAACCCTTTCCCTGGTTACTCTCTTGCTCTTTATATATGTATAAAAAGTCTTGGGATTCTCCTTAATCCTGTTTGCCAATGACTTGTCACGACCCCTTTTAGCCCTCCTAACCCCTTGCTTAAGTTCCTTCCTACTGTCTTTATACTCCTCAAGTGCTTCGTCTGTTCCTAGCATTCCAGCCCTTACAAATGCTTCCTTTTTCTTTTTGACTAGGCTCACAATATCCCGTGTTATCCAAGCTTCCCGAAACTTGCCAAATTTGTCTTTCTTCCTCACAGGAACATGCTGGTCCTGGATTCTAATCAGCTGCCGTTTGAAAGACTCCCACTTGTCAGATGTTGATTTACCCTCAAACAGCCGCCCCCAATCTAAATTCTTTAGTTCCTGCCTAATATTGTTATAATTAGCCTTCCCCCAATTTAGCACCTTCACCCGAGGACTACTCTTATCCTTATCCACAAGTACCTTAAAACTTATGGAATTATGGTCACTGTTCCCGAAATACTCCCCCACTGAAACTTCGACCACCGGGCCGGGCTCATTCCCCAATACCAGGTCCAGAATGGCCCCATCCCTAGTTGGACTATCTACATACTGTTTCAAGAAGCCCTCCTGGATGCTCCTCACAAATTCTGCCCCATCCAAGCCCCTAGCACTAAGTGAGTCCCAGTCAATATTGGGGAAGTTAAAATCACCCACCACTACAACCCTGTTACCTTTACATCTTTCCAAAATCTGTCTACATATCTGCTCCTCTACCTCCCGCTGGCTGTTGGGAGGCCTGTAGTAAACCCCCAACATCGTGACTGCACCCTTCCTATTCCTGAGCTCCACCCATATTGCCTCGCTGCATGAACTCTCTGAGGTGTCCTCCCGCAGTACAGCGTGATATTCTCCTTAACCAGTAATACAACTCCCCCACCCCTTTTACATCCCCCTCTATCCCGCCTGAAGCTTCTAAAGCCTGGAACATTTAGCTGCCAATCCTGCCCTTCCCTCAACCAAGTCTCTGTAATAGCAACAACATCATATTTCCAAGTACTAATCCAAGCTCTAAGTTCATCTGCCTTACCTGTTATACTTCTCGCATTGAAACAAATGCACTTCAGACCACCAGTCCTGCTGTGCTCAGCAACATCTCCCTGCCTGCTCTTCCTCTTAGTCCTACTGGCCTTATTTACTATGTCCTCCTCATTTATTTCACTAGCTGTCCTACTGCTCTGGTTCCCACCCCCCTGACACACTAGTTTAAACCCTCCCGAGTGACGCTAGCAAACCTTGCAGCCAGGATATTAGTGCCCCTCCAGTTTAGATGCAACCCGTCCTTCTTGTACAGGTCCCATCTGTCCCTGAAGAGAGCCCAATGGTCCAGATATCTGAAACCCTCCCTTCTACACCAGCTGCTCAGCCACGTGTTTAGCTGCACTATCTTCCTATTTCTAGCCTCACTGGCACGTGGCACAGGGAGTAATCCAGAGATTACAACCCTAGAGGTCCTGTTTTTTAACTTACTACCTAACTCCCTAAACTCCCCCTGCAGGACCTCATCACTCTTCCTGCCTATGTCATTGGTACCGATGTTACACCCTTCTTCAAAAAAGGGTGTAAAGATAAGCCCAGCAACTACAGGCCAGTCAGTTTAACTTCGGTGGTGGGAAAACTTCTGGAAAAAATAATTCAGGACAAAATCAATAGTCACATGGACAAATGCGAGTTCATTCAGGAAAGCCAGCATGGATTTCTTAAGGGAAAATCATGTTTAACTAACTTGCTGGAGGTTTTTGAGGAGGTAACAGAGAGGGTTGATGAGGGCAATGCTGTTGATGTGGTGTACATGGACTTTCAAAAGGCATTTGATACAGTGACACACAACAGACTTGTGAGGAAGGAGGGTCACTGACCCGAAACGTTAACTCTGCTTCTCTTTCCACAGATGCTGCCAGACCTGCTGAGTGGTTCCAGCATTTTATTTCAGACTTATGAGGAAACTTGTCCCTCATGAAATAAAAGGGACAGTAGCAACACGGATACAAAATTGGATGAGTGACATGAAACAAAGAGTAATGGTTAATGGATGTCTTTCGGGCTGCAGGAAGGTTTGTAGCGGAGTTCCCCAGGGATCAGTGTTGGGACCCTTGCTTTTCCTGATGTATATTAATGACCTAGACCTTGGTGTACAGGGCACAATTTCAAAGTTTGCAGATGATACGAAAGTTGGATTGTGAACTGCGAGCAGGATAGTGTAGAACTTCAAAAGGACATAGACAAGTTGGTGGAATGGGCAGATGAAATTCAATGCAGAGAAATATGAAGTGATTCATTTTGGTAGGAAGAACATGGAGAGACAATATAGAATAAAGGGTACAATTCTAAAGGGGGTGCAGGGGCAGAGGGAGCTGGGTGTATATGTGCATAAGTCATTGAAGGTGGCAGGACAGGTTGAGAGAGCAGTTAATAAAGCATACAGTATCCTGGGCTTTATTAATAGGGGCATAGAGTACAAGAGCAAGGAAGTTATGTTGAACTTGTATAAGACACTCCACAGCTGGAGAATTGTGTCCAGTTCTGGGCGCCGCACTTTAGGAATGACGTGAGGGCATTGGAGAGAGTATAGAAAAGATTCACGAGATTGGTTCCAGGGATGAGGAATTTCAGTTATGAAGATAGATTGGAGAAGTTGGGACTGTTTTCCTTGGAGAGGAGAAGGTTGAGAGGTGGTTTGATAGAGGTATTCAAAATCATGAGGGGTCTGGACAGAGTAGATAAAGAAAAACTGTTCCCACTCGTGAAAGGATTGAGAACGAGAGGGCACAGATTTAAAGTATTTGGTAAGAGAAGCAAAAGTGATATGAGGAGAAACTTTTTCACACAGCGAGTGGTTAAGGTCTGGAATGCGCTGCCTGAGAACGTGGTGGAGGCAAGGTTCAACTGAAGCATTCAAAAGGGAAATTTACAGTTATATGAAAAGGAAGAATGTGCAGGGTTTTGGGGAGAAGGCAGGGGAATGGAACTGAGGGAGTTGCTCTTTCAGAGAGCCAGTGCGGACATGATGGGCCGAATGGCCTCCTTCTGCACTGCATTGACTCTGTGATTCTGAGAAGTGCTAGTAGTTGAGTCAGCCACCTTCTTAGTAAAAGCCCCATTATTGGATTGGCCATTCAGTGCGGAAGTCGAGAAGTGAGCCTCCTGCAAAGGGTCATGAAAATCTGGAAATCTGTGTCCTCAAATGTTGGGGGTTAATTTTCAAGACTGATGTTGATAGATTTTTGTTGAATAGACTATCAAGGGTGCTTAAATGAAGTTGAAAGACAGACCAGCCATGAATTAATACAATAAGCAGGATCAAGGTTCTGAATGGCCTCCTCCTATTCCTATTGCTCTTATGCTTATCCTTCACATTAAATGCTAATCCTTGTCACTCTCTTCCCTTTTAGGTTAACAAGATACAGAGGCTGAGGTTCTGCCAGAGAGAATCACACAAGCTGACACACAGTATCACTCCATTATAATTTAGCAAGCACCAATTCAGAGATTGGCACTCTGCATCCTGTGATGTAAGGGTGCAGGAGGATAGTAAATTTAAAAATAAACATTCAAAACTTTTCAAAACATACCTATTCATGTCCTTGCACCCCAGAGATCTGACTTAATTTTAGGAGCCTCTTTGGGGGCCTGCAAATGAGCGCAATTAGCAGGAATTCCCAATGGTGATCAATTTCCCCCCTGCGGACCTGACCAGATTTGTGGGCAAGGCTGCCTTTCAGCAGGATGATTTAAAAAAACTAACACAAAATATCATGGAAACCTGAGTTGCGCTAAATGCAGTTTGCGCTTGAAATTCCACAGTTTACAATTTACCAGCTGCAGAAATGAGATTCTATAGTTTCAATTCTTCCCTTTCTGGGCTAGAGAAGTTCAGTGGCATTGCCGACACAGAAACCTCCACATTAAAAGGATCCTTACACTCTTAAGTACCAGCCCTAATTTTCTACAGTGAGTTTACTGGGTAATTAGTGAGGTTGAGGGCGAGCTGCCATTTTCACGAGGCTAATGTCAGAGGGAGGGTATCTCTGGGCAATTTGCCCATGAAAAACAGTGTGGAGTGGACCATTAAACTCACCATGATCTCCCCAGAAAATTCCAACCCTATATCTTTGAACATTGAACTGTAAGTATTCTGTGCATTGTCATTTAGTAGGGCATTGTTGACAGTGGGAATCCCCCACATTATTGCCTCTTTCATAAATGAGGATTTGACAGAGAACTCTGATTAACATTAGCATCCATTTAGACTTTCCTGTTCTATTTCTGTTGATTTTTACTTAAGTCGCAGGCACTGACATCTTAATTGGTGAGCTGGCTTGGAGGAGTTATTGAAACATTCAGCAGGAAATTGAATTGAGTGTGCACAACCATTGAAGCATCCCGGGTTAATGAGTTCATCTCCTAATCTTAATCCAGCTGCTTCTCTCTGCTTGGCTCAGTGACTTGTCACACACTATATTTCCTAAACAATATAATCAGCATTTACAATTCAAATGTACAAATATTCAGAACGCCATGGAAACAAAAGAACAGAAAATAAACAGACAAGTGTGCCTGGAGGTTTCTAATACTCTGTGATTGGCACCTTGCCATAATTCAAACCATGAATCTTTCTGTGCACTTTAAATGTGACCAGCGTGAAATGTGCCTTTTGCACGAAAGAACATAAAATGCTATTAAGCTGGGATCAGAGGCTGCCAGGACTTTGGATCAATCTCTGCAGCCATCAGTGTAGTAATCAATAGTTTGCTCCTATTGACATGAATTGGTAAGTGAGAGATCAGGAGTTCAAATCCCAGCATTTCAAGTTATGAATTTAATAAATCTGGTCATTTGTGCATAAGCACTAAGAGAATAACTGTGAAAGTTACTGGATTGTCATAAAGACCCAACTGATTGAATATCTCCTTCAGGGAAATACAAGCCCCATCTGGGTTGACCTGCATGTGAGTCCGCCTCCTACCCTACGTGGAAAAGTTTGTGCAGAGAAACACCTTTGACCACCACTCCATCAGGCAGTGGTCTGCACACAATGTCCTCAAAGCCCTACGGGAAAAGGAGATGGTGGATCCTGTCGGATGGTTCCCCAAGCAGACTGCCCAAGTCACTTGGCAGGATGCCTCATTGCCAGAAGTTTCAAACAAGCATCAAGACGTAGCATGGCTGATAGTGAGAAGGGCCCTCCCCGTCAGATCCTTCCTGCATGCTTGGAGTCTCACCGCCTCCGCACTCTGTCATCAAGGTGGCTGTGGTGGGGAAGAGACTGATGCCCACCTCCTTCTGGAATGTGCCTTTGCAAAGCAGGTCTTGGAAAGAGATGCAGTGGTTCTTTGTCGAGGTTCATCCCGAGCAGCTCCGTAACACAGGAATCTGTGGTCTACAGGCTGTTCCCAGCAACGCACACCGAGATAAACATCAACTGTTGCTGAATGACCATCAACTTGGTGAAAAATACACATTGGTCAGCCCGAAACTTGCTGGTCTTCCAGTGCAAAGAGCTGTCCATGACCGAGTATTGCAGACTAGCACATTCCAAGTTCCAGGACTACGTGCTGAGGGACGCACTAAAGCTTGGGGCAGCTGCCACAAAGGCTTAATGGGGAAAGACCACAGTGTAAGGTTCTCCTGCCATAGTGAACCAACGGGCTGGAACCCGTGTGAAACCCCTCGGGCTGTATGCACAAAAAAAGTTTTTTACTATTGCATATAAAATGGAATGGCAAGAGTTATGAGGAACCTCATGTTTCTGTATTGAATGAATCTGACCTCCGCTGTATTTTTCGAAATGTCAAACTTGAACTGTTGTGGACTGTTTTGTAATGTATTTTTGCAAATTTTTATGAATAAAGTATATTTTGGGGGGAAAAGTGAGTCCCGCTCCACACTGTGTGTTGACTTTTGTGCCACAGTTGTTAAGGTAGACAGGGATGAGATAAATTGCCCAAACATCTAGATCAAAATTTGAAGGCATCAAAATGTAAACAAGGATTGACTCCTGTCATCAAATTGGAAGTCACATGCTTATGAACCTTGCGTTTGACGCGATCTTCAAACGCTTCACAAAGAGAATCCGGGAAAATGTGTGAAATTGTTTTAACCCTGAGTACTTGGACGTTATCTACTATTTATTGTGTTTAATTACCTGCCCTGTATTGTGGTCATTTCAAGGACGTTAAGGCGATATGTGAGAGGCTACATGCTCTGGGGCTCCTTTGCTTTGAATCAGAACCCTTGGCCATCCATTACCATCAGTTTCCCTTTCTCCCACAATCTCCTCTCTTCCAATATCTAAGTTCCTTTGCCTTTAGTAATAGGTGCATTTTTGCCAAACGACAAGTTCAGTGTAATGCTCCTTGTGCCTTCCCCTGTGCTTAAATCTGTATTCAGAAGCAAAATACTGGCGACACTGGAAATCTGGAATAAAAAGGGAAAATTCTGGAAATACTCAGTAGGTCTGGCAGCAACTGTGGAGAGGAAAACAGTTAGCTTTTCAGACCGATGACTTTCCGCCAGAACGGATATCTAAAATTTGTATTTTCAGCTGTCAAATCTAGGCGACTCTGTACTACTAATTTATCAGCTTTATTTTGCCACCATGTGTTTCCTGCTCAGGAACTGATCTTACCGAACTGTAGTCCATTTTCCTGCCACTCACTTCTGGATCTTCGAGCGGGCTCCAAACTCTGCACCATTTTTATTCCCCGTGATGTATTCTGCACGAGTCTGTTCAGCATTTTATCAAAGGCCTTAAGAGATTAACATAAAGCCTAAAATGATGAATGATCAGGTGTGAGTTGTGCCTGCAGTTCATTGTCTCATCCCACTCACAATGTCTATAAGGCACCTTCAGTCTCTGTTAATTTGATGCTTTCCTTGTGATCCATTTGCAGCTTTCCTGAGCTGCTGATGTCGCGGATGGCTAATCCTGTTGATATAGTTTAGTTTAGTTTAGAGATACAGCACTGAAGCAGGCCCTTCGGCCCACCGAATCTGTGCTGACCATCAACCGCCCATTTATACTAATCCTACACTAATCCCATATCCCTACCACATCCCCACCTGTCCCGATATTTCCCTACCACCTACCTATACTGGGGGCAATTTATAATGGCATGTTTTTGGGCTTGTGGGAGGAAACCGGAGCACCCGGAGAAAACCCACGCAGACATAGGGAGAACTTGCAAACTCCACACAGGCAGTACCCAGAATTGAACCCGGGTCGCTGGAGCTGTGAGGCTGCGGTGCTAACCACTGCGCCACTGTGCAGAACAGTTCAAAGCCATTTTCACATCCCCCCATTTTACTTTCATTTTTAGTTATTTTTTCTTCCTTTTTTTTTACATTCTTTTTTTACATTTTTTACAATCTTTTTTTGCATTTATTTCATTTCATCTTAGTTTGTTCAGTTTGCTTACCCACTGTTTTTTTCAGGTTTTTTTTCAGGTTTGCACTTGCTGCTGTTCAATATTCAGTGTATTCACACCTAATCTGTACTAATGCTTTGTCTTTCAACACACCATTAACATATTGTTTGCCTTTGCTCCGTGACCTTTTGGTCAGCTATGTGGCCTGGTCCAATCTGCACCTTCTCCTTTGTTATCTCTTGCCCCAGCCCCACCTCACTTGCTTATAATCTGTGACTTTTCTAATATTTGTCAGTTCTGAAGAAGGGTCACTGACCCGAAACGTTAACTCTGCTTCTCTTTCCACAGATGCTGCCAGACCTGCTGAGTGATTCCAGCATTTCTTGTTTTTGTTTCACATCCCTGGAGTTTGACAGCTGTTGACCATTTCAACAGTAAACTGGAGGAGTTTCAACATGGTACTTGGTCTGTAGTAACACCCCGAAGCCCCTTAGGAAGTTTCACTACGTTAAGGGTGCTATGTAACTGCAAGCTTTTGTTACTGCAGGCAACAGGGAGCCTTTTTAAGAGACGATGCACTCTTGCAACAGAGAATTAGAAACAGAGGATCCAAGTTCCCAGCCACTTCAAGTACGCATCGTTGAAACTGTGCTGCATCCACTGCGGGCGGGTCCATTCCACTGAGGGGAGTCCAAATCAGCAATAGGTACATTTCTTATCGTGTAGTCTGTCATTCTTCTATCACTGTGCTTTGATTTGTGCTGTGAATAGATCACAATGGTGGGACTGATTGAGAGTGGATTATCAAGGATGACATTTGACAACTGTGGGAAAGAAGGTATTTAAATGGATAGCTTTTGAAATCCGGAGCGGAGATCGGGATGTGCAATTAAGAGGAACTGGAGTTGAATTAGGCACTCATGGACAGACCATCTGGAACGTGGACGTGCCATCTGCCTCCTCCTCTTCCTCCCCCTCCTGAGGTTGTTACCAGATCTGCGATGGCAAGGGCTGTGAGCTTCTGATGTCCAGGTTGTGGAGAATGCAGCACAACATCACAAATCAGGATGCCTGCTCTGATGAATACTAGAAGCCTCCTTCGGAGCAGTGGAGGCAGCAGAACCTTTGTTTCAGCACCCTAATGGTCTGATGGTGTTTCTCGTGGCAGCATCACTCTCATTGCACGCATGGCGACTGAGTGTGGCTGGGTTGCAGAGCAGAATGATCAGCCAGGTGTAAAGTGGATAGTCCTTGTCACCCAGCAGCCAACCTCTGGTTTGATGTGGCGGCTGAAAGATTGCTGGAACAACGGGCTGGAGCAAGATGAAAGCATCTTGACTGCTGCCAGGATAGTGGGCATTCAGCAGCATGATACGCTGATCGTGGTCACACACCAACTGCGCATTCAGTGAGTGATAACCTTTGCGGTGATGGTACATCTCAGTATGGAGATGCGGCGCCTGCAAAGGTGTGTGTCAATGGCTCCCTGTTCCACGGTGAAGCCCACTATCTTGGCAAAGGTGCATGTCAATGGCTCCCTGCACCACGGTGAAGCCCGCTATCCTGGCAAAGCCACATGACTGTTCCATCTGCTTCTCTCTGGTCAAAGAAAAAACAAGAAACTCCACTCTCCTGGCACAAAGAGCCTCTGTCACCTCCCGGATGCTGCAGTGGATGGTGACCTGGGAGATGTTAGATATGTCACCTGCTCCTGCCTGGGAGGATCCTGATGTGTCGAAATTGAGGGCCATGGTCACCCTCACAGCCACTGGCAGTGCCATCCTCACTCTGCTCTGTGTTTGTGGGTCTGTTTCCAAGTGGTGGCAGAGTTTGGAGAGCATCTTCTGTCTGAATCACAGCTGCTGAACTCGCTGCTCCTGACTTAGGTGGAGGTAGAAAAAGTGCTCCTGGAAGATCATTGGTGGACTTGGTCTCCTGCTGACAGCCCTTCTCCCTCTTCAAGCAGCTTCTCCTCTGCTGCCTTGCAACATCTCCCTCTCGTGCTACAGCCCAAGGGGCACTGCTGCTATGGCACCCATGACTGGGAGCAAATAGTGTGCCCAGAGCACTTGCAGTCACAACCAACACCTTCTCCACGAGCAGCACCACTCTCTATAAACTTTACTATATGTAACTAACTCCTCCAAACACCCAGCACTCCTACAAACTCAGACAGAGCCAGTGGAAAGATATCAGCAACCAGTCTGCAAGTTATTGATGATCCCTTTAAATAGTTCTAGTGGGGGGAATCCCTCATGCAGCCAAGCGGATGTTCGGCTGTCCGCTAACTAGAGCTGCAGGGTCCAATATGGCAGCACTGGCAGCATTAGAGGCTGACTGATGTTGAACTGCCTTCTCTGCATTCTTCCGGCCCATGCTCAGAACGTCCGAGCAAATGTCCTCACCAAGGTGGTATTCTGCACGGGCTACGCTGTAAGTGGTAGAAGTGGCACTGGCACTAGTTTGCTTTCAAAATGGCACCCTTAGTGCCAAAGCTACTGGCTCTATGGAGTTGGAAAATGTGCCCTAAGTGTTGGTAACCCTGATGGGGTCCCAGTCAATTGTGGCTCGCAGCTACCTTAAGCAAGAGATCAAAGTTCTAACTCGATGGCCAGCTCATCAGAGTAAATCCTGAAAACTGAAATTGCAAGGGGAGCAGCAAGGAACAGTCTCTCAGTGATGCAGGCAAGAATCTAAAAAAGAGTCTAAATCTGAAAAAGTGATGTTGGAGGAGTGGCAAAGCCCAAAGAACAACAGCGAAATGATTCATTTATTTTATAACTAAGCCAAGTGTATAATATATCATATAATTAAGTTCAGTGTTTAACAAATTAAATAGATCTAGGGAGATAACATTTAAATTAATAGACGATACTAACATTAAAGGGTTCTGAATTTTCATTAAATTAAAATCTGGCTTGTATTAATAATAGCAAATGTTAAGTAATAATACAATAAAGATACTGATAAACAAAAACAAGGAGCACCAAGAGTATAAGAACAGGAACTAGGCAGTTTAAAAAAAGCCTCTAATTTGAATTAAATTTTGCTTAACTTATTAGATAAATAAAACTTGTTTACATTGGGATGGCAGTGCCACAACTGCAGCTTGTGGGTGTTTGTGATCCCAGACAACCACATCTGCAGTGGGTGTCTACATCTTGAGGAAATTCAGCTGAGAGTTGTTGGAGTCCGAGGTGCAGACATTGCGAGACCATCAGGGAAGGGGAGAGTTACCTGGACACTTTAATCCAGGAGGTAGTCACTCCCTGCCCCCTTGAGAAACAAAGCTCTTGTGTGGTTCTTCGAATGCGTTTAACTTTTTGAAAGAAACATGATGCCACGCTATTCATTTGGAGTCATGAAGGAGACAGAACCTGAATTTATAAAGCACTTATTAGAACCTCAGGACATCCCAAAGCACCTCACACCCAACTGAGTACCAATGTAGTCACTATTGTAATGTAGCGTATTTAAATATGTTCTATTTTATCACTACTACCATGTAGGGGATGAATCTACCTTTTGTATAGTAGTGATTAGATGAAAATCTGCTAACCTATTCTCTAAGTATTTAAACTATGTTGTTGTCCCTGAACCTACATAAATGAAAGGGAAAGATTTACATTTATGTCTCCACAATGGAATGAAAGTTGAAATTGACTGTTGTGTCAAAATTGAATAGGCATTTTCTAACTGGGATTCCGTTACCCTCACAGTTGCCTTGTTTCACTAGCCAGTAATACTGCAGTATTTGGTGCTACGGACTTGTGTTTTCAGCTGGTAAAACACAGTGGCTGGAATTTAACGCTGGGCGAACAGGAGCCAGACTCCGACGTAAATGTCGGTGCCGAAACTGCTTCCGCCCAGCCTGGGGATCCATCCCATATTTTACGGATTGCCAGGCTTTAATTGGCCCAAGGCGGGACTTCCACCCACTTGAGGGAGGGGGTCCCGCCTCAGTGAGCTGCCAGCCAATCAGCGGGCCGGTAGCTCTTAGTCTCAGCAGCGCCGCCGGGAGCGGTGGCCACTGCTGGGACTGCAGCCCCTCCGACCGAGGAGGATACCAACGAGCTGGGACTGAAGGTAAGTTCGGGTTGCCTCACCAAGGGAATCGGTCGTGCCCTGGTGAGGCTAGGGTGGTCATTTGGGGGGAGGGGACATCTTGGATCCCGGGGTTGGGTTGGGAGGTGGGGGGGGGGTGGCCCTCAATCGGGCACCCATTGCGGAAAGGCCGGCAGCTATAGCTGGGTGGCCTTTCACGTCCCTGGCACACCCGCCTGCCATGGGTAAAATACCCGTGGAGGCAGTCGAGGGCCTTTAAGTGGCCGTTAAGTGGCCACTTAAGGGTCTTGATTGGCCTCGGGTGGGCGGGCCACTTCTCACCGCCCACCACCCCCCCCCCCCCCCACCACCGGACCTCCGTAAACTTGGTCAGAGGCAGAATCGGGGCGGTTAGGCCTCCCGGAGCCTGCCACTCAATTTTACATCGCTCCCACACCACCATCCGACCAGCTGGGACGGCATAAAATACTGGCCAGTGGAACAATTTAAACTTACCACTGATTGGCAGGTTGGACCAGTTTCATAAATAAAATGGTATGATCTCCATTTTCTTTCTCCTGTGTTTCAGGACAATTCTTCAATTCAGCAGACGTGAGATGGTGGCTAAATCTGCAGAGTATTTTCTGAAGACATAGCTGTGGCCTGCAAATTGCACATGTGGTTCATTGGCAAGAGTCACTGTAAATAAAATCCTTTGGCCTTAACAGTCTTGTTCTTTTGTTGTGTATGGGTACCAGATCAAAGTATCCCAATATATGGAATTGCCAGTTCAACTATAATTTACGACAAAAAAAACTTCTAACTCTCACCGCTAATGTGACCTGAACAGCTGGCTGTGTTTGCAACAGTTTGCCAGGTAAGATCACAGCTTGTTGCACATGAATAGCAGACTCCTTTCATTCTTTTGAACAATATCTTCCCCTATGTGAACATTACAACAAATTTCTGTTTCATTTGTGGGATTTGATTCAAAACCATTTTCCCCTGCAAAGAGCCATTACAATTTGCTTAGAAGCTCTGTGAAACTATTTTAGTTACAGTTGACTTAGGTTTAAAAGCTATAAATTCCAATTGAATGTCCTGTGGTCGAGCTATGTATTTGGCAGGAGGGAGAAGAATTCAGACTAAATATTCAGTGGCAGCGTAATATTTTAATATTCTTCTGCACTTGATTTTTCTTAAAGTTGTTTCCCCTTCATACAATTCTCTGCTATTTTTTCCCCCTTCTTCGATGTGCAACCCCAGAACACAATGCCAAGAGACTCTTGTGGATGCCTTGACCAAACTTACTGCACCACTTCTCTGCCGATATGAATGACAACATAAATATTGCAGGATAAGACAACGTGAATGAAAGTGCAGACTATACATGGGATGGATTATTTTTATTTTAACATTTACTGAGATGATGGTGAGGGACATATATCTCTATTTTGATGGAAACTTGTTAACGACCTGCCCAGCAACATTGAAGATTTTTTTTGACTCGCTTCTGTTAAATAACTAGCCCGTTGCATATACATCATATTGTTTGCTCATATTTCACGTCTGCATGAATATTCCCATGTAATATGGGGTTTCAGCTCTCTACCATTCATCTTGTTAGGTTGTTTTGAATTTTATACTGGAGGCCAAGAAATGTCTATAAAGGATCAGCTTCTATAGAAAATACCATTTCACCAGCAGTTGGTGTTACTAAAAGGTTTTGCTTAAATATTCAGGACTTACATACAAATTAGGAGTAGGAGTAGGCCATTCAGCCCCTCGAGCCTGCTCCGCCATTTGATACGAACACGGCTGATCTGAGTGCAGCCTCAACTCTACTTTCCTGTCTACCTGCTATAACCTTTGATGTCCTTGTCAATCAAGAATCTATCCAACTCAGCCTTAAAAATATTCAATGACCCTGCCTCCACTGCACTCTGGGGAAGAGAATTCCACAGACTAACAACCCTCTGAGAGGAAATATTTCTCCTCATCTCCATCCTAAATGGGAGACCTCTAATTTTTAAACTGTGTCCCCTAGTTCTAGTCTCTCCCACAAGGGGAAACATCCTCTCAGCATCCACCCTGTCAAGTCCCCTCAGGATCTTATATGTTTCAATAAGATAACCTCTCATTCGTCTAAACTTCAATGGATACAGGCCCAACCTGTCCAACCTTTCCTCAGAAGACAGCCCCTTCATCCCAGGAATCAGTCCTGTGTATGCTCTGAACTGTTTCTAATACAATTATATCTTTTCTCAAGTAAGGAGACCAAAATTTTACACAGTACTCCAGATGGTGGTCTTACTAACAACCTGTACGACTGCAGCAAAACTTCCCTACTTTTGTAATCCCCTTGCAATAAATGACAACATTCCATTTTCCTCCTAATCACTTGCTGTACCTGCATACAAACTTCTTGTGAATCATGTACCAAGGCACCGAGATCCCTCTGTATCACCGTGTTCTGCAATCTCTCTCCATTTAGTTAGTTTGCAGCTTCTTTTCATGAGAACCTCCCTCTGAACCTGAATAATGGTCCGGCACCTCCCAGAGCTTGTCACTTTTTCTTTGTATCTTCGGTTTTCCTGATCGCTGGAATTCTGAGATAAAACTGAGGAAATGTAGCTGGTGTAACCATTTAGAATGCATTTCAAAAAGCTCACTGATGCTGTCGTTTCTTTATGGAAGGTTTGCAGTTCTGATCTGAAAAGAGTCCAACATGAAAACATTTTTTTGTTGTAATTTGTTGCGTGTCAATTCTTTTTGATGAGTTCTGAAACAGTCTAGTTTTACCCATTCCTCTGGTCTTATAATCTGAAAAATGCAGTATAACAGCCCAAGTCACATGAGAACCAGATGTAAAATTTACAGATACCTGCGAGGTGCGATTAGTGCAAAAACACTTAAAATAGATAGATTAAAGATTGAATTTTTCTAGGACTTCATAGGACTATTAAATGATATTTTTAAACTGAAAATGTCACAGAGAGATTATTGCTTGTTTCAGAAACTGAAGGACATTTATGAAGCATTTTGATGATTAGGTGAGAAACTTTAACTGTACAGCCAATCAAGCAAGCTTTGAGCATGGCAAATGGCTGCCTAGTCAAGGTGATGGTCGTTGAAAAATCAATGGTAGGAAAAACCTATTGCAATGACAGAATCAGGAAAAGTGCGTAAGTTCACCGTTGAAAATAAGAGGAGAAAGGATCCTCAAACTAACTTCGAAAAAATGACTTCTTGGGTATGGATGATAAACACAAATACTATGAATACACATGGCTTATAGGGCAGATAGTTTTTTTTTCTTATGATATTTAAACACCTCGGAATAAGATGTTCAGAGAAATGAAGAATAGAGTGATCTGCATCTTAAGAGCTTTGGTGAAGTCATTTGTAAGTGCAATTCCCACCACTTAAACGGCCCATGTTAAAATTGGTTAGTCGTTTAAAACAGGAAAAGTGTGCAAATCTACAATTACCATTGTTGTTTCAAAGTTGCTGCTTTTATAGCGTGTGCATGGGGCAGTCGTAGAACCTCAGTTAGATTATTTTTAACTGTGACCTTGACAATACATGGGGTAAGTGATTGTTCTTCGAAGTATGTTAAAGGGTCTGCAAGTGTATACGTCAAACTACAGCACTGTCTGGGCAATGGATTACACTAGTTTTTGAATATTGCGGCAATCATACGAGATTCTCTGAATACAAATTATTCGCTCTGATTGTGTCCCAGAACCATATGCACAATAGGCTTGGAAAGCTCAACATAAAAATGGCGAGCAGAGCTCGATATGAGCCTGTTCCCACCCCTCTTCATCTAACCCTACCAGCATATCCTTCAATTCCTTTCTCCCTAATGTGTTTATCTAGGTTCCCCTTAAATACATCAATGCTATTCGCCTCAAACACTCCCTGTGGTAGTGAGTTCCCTAATCTAACCACTCTCTGGGTCAAAACATTTCTCCTGAATTCCCTATTGGATTTATTAGTAATTATCTTATATTTATGTTAACTAATTTTGGACTCCCCCACAATGGAAACATCTTCTCCGTGTCTACTTTTTCAAACCCCTTCATAATCTTGAAGACTTCTATCAGGTCACCACTCAGTCTCCTCTTTTCTGAAGAAAAGAGCCCAACCTGTTCAATCTTTCCTGATAGTTATAACCTCTCAGTTCCCCAAGATCATGGAGAAGGCCTGTCTGTGCCAGTAGTGGGAAGGTCTAGCCTTGCTAAATTTTGTGGGGACAGGGCCCTCCTCTTAATTTCCATATGTTCCCTACACATAATTCCCAGGCCTGCAGAATAATTAGTTGGGAGATACCAAACCCACCAAGTCAACAGCTCTCAAAGGGCTGCTGCTTGCCATTTAAGGGGAAATGAAATGTTTCTTGTATGGCTGGAGTTTGCAACTCAAGTTATTGCAGACTCTCAGGTGCATCAAATTAAATTGATGGATGGAAAATCTTTCTCAGTGTGCTTTCCTGTTGTTGAAGCTGTGTGATGGGAGCACAAGCTCGCAGAATTGCCATTCGTGTCTTGGCTTTCTCTTATTCTAAACATTCCTTGTGTTGCCCTTTAGATATCCTGTAGGACAATACTACTTCAGCAACTTAATATATTCTGTCTTTTTCATTAAAGCTCCAGCCAATCAATTAATATGAGAACAGGAGAATTCTTGAAATGAGCAAAACCAACTATTCCATTCAGCCCATTCTTTCTGCACATTAGGGTGGATTTTAGGACTGCACACTCAGTGTGCTGAGATCTCCAGTTAACATGGCAGTGGGGCCTCAATAACTCTGAAAAAACTTGCATTTCTATAGCGTCTTTTCACAACCTCAGAATGTCCCAAAGCACTTTACGGCCAATGAAGTACCTCTGAAGTGTAGGCACTGTTGTAATGTAGGAAACGTGGCAGCCAACTTGAGTACAGCAAGATCCCACAAACAGCAATGTGATAATGACCAGATCATCTGTGTTTCAGTGATATTGTTGCAAAATAGATATTGGGCAGGACACCAAGGAGAAGTCCCCTGCTCTTCTTCAAAATAGTGCCATGGGATTTTTTACATATTAGTTTTCTGAAAATATATGCGCAAATGCCCTTTGAGAGTGCCTATGGAATCTGATTATTAAGGAAGTGGCCCTAGAAATAGAGGATGCTTTGGTGGTCATCTTCCAAGATTCTATAGACTCTGGAACAGTTCCTACAGATTGGAGGGTAGCTAATGTAACCCCACTGTTTAAAAAGGGAGGTAGAGAGAAAACGGAATTATAGACCAGTCAGCCTGACATCAGTAGTGGGAGATATTCTAGAGTCCATTATCAGAGATTTTATAGCAGAGCACTTAGAGAACACTGGTAGAATCGGGCAGAGTCAGCATGGATTTACGAAAGGGAAATCATGCTTGACAAATCTACTAGAATTCTTCGAGAATGTAACTAATAGAGTTGATGAGGGGGAGCCAGTGGATGTGGTTTATTTAGACTTTCAGAAGGCTTTCGACAAAGTCCCACATAAGAGATTAGCATGTAAAATTAAAGCGCATGGGATTGGGGGTAGTGTATTGTGATGGATAGAAAATTGGTTGGCGGACAGGAAACAAAGAGTAGGGATAAATGGTTCTTTTCCGAATGGCAGGCAGTGACTAGTGGGTACCGCAGGGATCGGTGCTAGGACCCCAGCTATTCACAATATATATTAATGATTTAGATGAGGGAACTAAATGTAATATCTCCAAATTTGCAGATGACACAAAACTGGGTGGGAGGGTGAGTTGTGAGGAGGATGCAGAGAGGCTTAAGCGTGATTTGGACAAGTTAAGTGAGTGGGCAAATGCATGGCAGATGCAGTATAATGTGGATAAATGTGAGGTTATCCACTTTGGTAGCAAAAACAGGAAGGCAGATTATTATCTGAGCGGCTATAAACTGAGAGAGGGGAATATGCAGCGAGACCTGGGTGTTCTCGTACACCAGTCGCTGAAGGTAAGCATGCAGGTCAAATAGGCAGTAAAAAAGGCAAATGGTATGTTGGCCTTCATAGCGAGAGGTTTCGAGTACAGAAGCAGGGATGGCTTGCTGCAATTATACAGGGCCTTGGTGAGGCCACACCTGGAATGTTGTGTGCAGTTTTGATCTCCTTATCTGAGGAAGGATGTTTGTTCTTGCTATAGAGGGAGTGCAGCAAAGGTTTACCAGACTGATCCCTGGGATGGCAGGACTGATGTATGAGGAGGGATTGAGTCGGTTAGGACTATATTCGCTGGAGTTCAGAAGAGTGAGGGGGGATCTCATAGAAACCTATAAAATTCTAACAGGACTTGACAGGGTAGATGCAGGAAGGATGTTCCTGATGGTGGGGGAGTCCAGAACCAGGGGTCATAGTCTAAGGATACGGGGCAAACCTTTCAGGACTGAGATGAGGAGAAATTTCTTCACCCAGAAAGTGGTGAGCCTGTGGAATTCGCTACCACAGAAAGCCAAAACATTGTATGTTTTCAAGAAGGAGTCAGATATAGCTCTTGGGTCTACAGGGATCAAAGGATATGGGGAGAAAGCGGGAACAGGTTACTGAGTTGG
The DNA here is from genome assembly GCF_036365525.1 of Heterodontus francisci. Lineage (NCBI taxonomy): Eukaryota > Metazoa > Chordata > Chondrichthyes > Heterodontiformes > Heterodontidae > Heterodontus > Heterodontus francisci. The sequence goes on from NC_090388.1 coordinate 7,518,623, forward strand.
ACGATCATAATGAATGGCAGAGCAGGCTCGAAGGGCCGAATGGCCTACTCCTGCTCCTATTTTCTATGTTTCTATGATTCTATTATCCTTTCAGACAATGAATTCTAGATTGAAGCGATTCATTTTAGTAGGAAGAACATGGAGAGACAATATAAAATAAAGGGTACAATTCTAAAAGTTGTGCAGAAGCAGAGGGACCTGGGTGTATATGTGCATAAGTCATTGAAGGTGGCAGAACAGGTTGAGAGAGGGTTTAATAAAGCATACAGTAGCCTGGGCTTTATGAATAGGGGCATAGAGTACAAGAGCAAGGAAATTATGTTGCACTTGTATAAGACACTAGTTCGGCCTCAGTTGGAGTATTGCCTCCAGTTCTGGGTGCCACACTTTAGGAAAAACGTGAGGGCATTGGAGAGAGTACAGAAAAGATTCATGAGAATGGTTCCAGGGATGAAGAATTTCAGTTATGAAGATAGATTGGAGAAGTTAGAACTGTTTTACTCGGAGAAGAGAAGGCTGAGAGGTGCTTTGATAGAGGTATTCAAAATCATGAGGGGCCTGGACAGAGTGGATAGAGAGAAACAGATCCCACTGGTGAAAGGATTGAGAACGAGAGGGGACAGATTTAAAGTATTTGGTAAGAGAAGCAAAAGTGACATGAGGAAAAACTTTTGCACGCAGCGAGTGGTTAAGGTCTGGAATGCGCTGCCTGAGAATGTGGTGGAGGCAGATTCAATTGAAGCATTCAAAAGGGAATTAGACAGTTAGATGAAAAGGAAGAATGTGCAGGGTTATGGGGAGAAGGCAGGGACTTAATACTGAGCCCTGGGGGACCCCACTGCATACTTCTATCCATTCTGAAAAAAACATCCATTTACCACTAGTTTTTGCCTCTTATCCCTTCACCAATTTCGTACCCAAGCAACCACCATCCCTTTAATATCATGTGCTTTCATTTTCCAAATAAGTCTCTTATATGCTACTTTCTCAAATGCCTTTTGAAAGTCCATATACACAACATCTACTACATTATTTCATCAACCTTCTCTGTGACTTCATCAAATAGCTCAATCAGGTTAATTAGATATGATTTGCCTTTAACAATCCATGCCAGTTGTCCCATGCTTCTCCAAGTGAGAATTAATTTTGTCTTTGACAATGGTCTCCAGTAATTTTCTCACCACTGACATTAGACTAATTGACCTGTAGTTCCAAGGTTTATCCTTCTCCCTTTTTGTGAACAGGGGTGTAACATTTGCAATCCTCCAGTTCTCTGACCCCACTTCAATATCCGAGGGGTATTGAAAGATTGTGGTCAGAGCTTCTGCTATCTCCACCCTAGCTTCCCTCAGCAACCTAGGATGCATTCCATCCGGACCAGGTGACTTGTTAACTTTGAGTGATGCCAACCTATTTAGTACCACCTTTCTATCTATTTCTATCCAATGTCTCTACACCCCCCTCCTATACTGTACTTTTAACTTCACCCTCTTTTGTGAAGGTAGATGCAAACTTTTCATTCCGTACCTTTGCCTCCACAAGAAGATTTCTTGTTTTGTCCCTAATCAACCTCACCCTTCCTTTAATGTTTCTTTTTTTTAATATGTTGATGAAAGATCTTTGGGATCTGTTTTATGTTACCAGCAATTGTTTTCTCTTACTCTGTCTTTGGCCTTTTAATTCCTATCTCAATTATCCCCTCCACTCTCTGTATTCTGTCTGGTTTTTCTATTGTACTCTGTAACTGACATTTGTTGTAATGCTCCTTTTTTCTGTTATATTTTAATCTCTATTTCCTTTGGCATCCAGGGAGCTCTAGCTTTGGATGCCTCAGCTTTCCTCCTTATGGGAATTTGTTTGGTTTCTACCTGAACTAAATCCACCTTGAAGACCTGCCATTGCTCATTTCAAGATTTCCTGACCCGTCTTTGTTTCCAGTTCACCTGCTAGATCACTTCTCAAATCACTAAAATTGGCTATCTTCCAGTTGGGTATTCTCACTGTTGATTTTTCTTTGTCCTTTTCCATAACTACATTAAACCTAATTATATTGCGGTCACTATTTACCCCAGATGCTCTCCCACTGCAACACACTCCACTCGACCTAATGCATTCCCCAGAACTAGATACAGTACTACTTCCTTCCTCATTGGGTGAAAAACAGACTGATTAAGAAATTTCTCCTGTGCACATTTTAGAAATTCTTCATCCTCCTTGCCCTTTACACTGTTTTTTCCTCAGTCTGTATTCGGGTAATTGAAGTCCCCCATTATTACTGCTCTAATATTTTTTACATTTCTCTGAAATGTGTCTATATATTTGTTCCCCTAGCTCCCTCTCACTGTTTGGGGGTTTATAGTTAACACCCAGCAATCAACAGCTTCTTTTCTGTGAATGATGACCTAAATTTTTTAATAAGTGGAGTATTTCAGCTCCAGGCTTGAGTCTAATTACATCAAAGCATCAGTTGGTTATGACCTTCGGAACTTTAACATTTCCTAATTTAATTGTTACGGCAAATGGTCCTACTTTGAATTTAATTGTAATTTATCAAATGCCATCTCCCCGCAGTGTCACACGCATGTAAATCTGATATTTCAATTGGCTATCTGTAATAATCCCTCGACATCTTGGAGTTGATTAACCACATCTGGTCCTGAACCCTTGTAATACAGGGAGATGCACTGCAGATAACCCAGTGAATTTGGCCTCATTACGTTCTACTTAGAATAGATAATGCTGTTATTGAAGCAATCATTTATTGTCCTGCACTAATTATAATGCAAGTGTTGGTGTAGCTATTTCATGCTGATGCTCTGTGAAGATAGCTAGTGTGGCTTTCAGTGCCCACCACTTCAGGCTAACAGCGACAGAGCCCAGTAAAAATCAATGCTGGCTGAATGAATAGCTTAATCACCAACACTCTGCGCTACAGAAATGAAACAGACAGTAGCAATTTCCAAGCATCAGCCTTTCAGAATTAACAGGATGGTCCCATTAGCAGGGTTTGAAGCCGGGTCGCTGGGAGCGCTTAGACTGGGAGCTCAGATACGATCAATAAAAGGAGCAGAAATCACCTGCAGTAATGAAACAATTGATTAATTATTTAGCACTGTAGCCTTAGGTTCATGAGTGCTTGAGGGTTTGGACATTGAGATGAATAAACAAGAACTGGTTGAGAAAGGCCTGTGCTGACTGTTTCTTCCTTCCTTTGGCCGTTTTGTAACTGCAGGTCTGGATAATGGACAGTTCTCGTGTCAGTTGAAGGTTTCCAGTTTCTTTTAACTCCCATCTTAGGGGAGTTAGAGGAAACAGTAATTCTGCAAACTGGCAGCTCCCTCTTGGATGACAATACTCTCAGGGGAGGAGGTTTGTGTGTCTGCCCTGCATGGGAATGACAAACCCAGTAGGTGGAAACAGTCTCCCACAGAAAGCAGCATTCCCAGGGAGTGTGACACTCAGAATGGGGCGGGAAATGCCCAGGGATGCAATGCAGGCAACATTCTCAGCACTGAAACACTCGCAGCAGTGGAACACTCCCAGCACTGGAAGACTCCCAGCAGTGGAACACTCCCAGCACTAGAACACTTGCAGCACTGGAATACTCCCAGCAGTGGAACACTCCCAGCACTGGAACACTCCTAGCAGTGGAACACTCCCAGCACTGGAACACTCCCTGCAGTGGAATACTCCCAGCACTGGAATACTCCCAGCACTGAAACACTCCCAGCACTGGAACACTCCCTGCAGTGGAATACTCCCAGCACTGAAACACTCCCAGCACTGGAATACTCCCAGCACTGGAACATTCGAAGCACTGGAACACTCCCTGCAGTGGAATACTCGCAGCATTGGAATACTCCCAGCACTGGAACATTCGAAGCACTGGAATACTACCAGCAGTGGAACACTCACAGCACTGGAACACTCCCAGCACTGGAACACTCCCAGCAGTGGAACATTCACAGCACTGGAACACTCCCAGCACTGGAACACTCCCAGCAGTGGAACACTCACAGCACTGGAACACTCCCAGCACTGGAACACTCCCAGCACTGGAACACTCCCAGCACTGGAACACTCCCTGCAGTGGAATACTCCCAGCACTGGAATACTCCCAGCACTGAAACACTCCCAGCACTGGAACACTCCCTGCAGTGGAATACTCCCAGCACTGGAATACTCCCAGCACTGAAACACTTCCAGCACTGGAATACTCCCAGCACAGAAACACTCCCAGCACTGGAACACTCCCAGCACTGGAATACTCCCAGCACTGGAACATTCGAAGCACTGGAACACTCCCTGCAGTGGAATACTCGCAGCACTGGAATACTCCCAGCACTGGAACAATCGAAGCACTGGAATACTACTAGCAGAGGAACACTCACAGCACTGGAACACTCCCAGCACTGGAACACTCCCAGCAGTGGAACATTCACAGCACTCGAACGCTCCCAGCACTGGAACACTCCCAGCAGTGGAACACTCACAGCACTGGAACACTCCCAGCACTGGAACACTCCCAGCAGAGGAACACTCAAAGCACTGGAATACTCCCAGCACTGGAACATTCCCTGCAGTGGAATATTCCCAGCAGTGGAATACTCCCAGCACCGAAACACTCCCAGCACTGAAACACTCCCAGCACTGGAACATTCGAAGCACTGGAATACTACCAACAGTGGAATACTCCCGGCATTGGAACACTCCCAGCACTGGAATACTCCCAGCAGTGGAACACACTCAGCACTGGAACACTCTCAGCACTGGAATACTCCCAGCAGTGGAACACTCCCAGCACTGGAATACTCCCAGCTCTGGAATACTCCCAGCAGTGGAACACTCTCAGCACTGGAATACTCCCAGCAGTGGAACACACTCAGCACTGGAATACTCCCAGCAGTGGAACACACTCAGCACTGGAATACTCCCAGCAGTGGAACACACTCAGCACTGGAATACTCCCAGCAGTGGAACACTCTCAGCACTGGAATACTCCCAGCAGTGGAACACTCTCAACACTGGAATACTCCCAGCAGTGGAACACACTCAGCACTGGAATACTCCCAGCAGTGGAACACACTCCGCACTGGAATACTCCCAGCAGTGGAACACTCTCAGCACTGTAATACTCCCAGCAGTGGAACACTCCCAGCACTGGAATACTCCCAGCAGTGGAACACTCCCAGCACTGGAATACTCCCAGCAGTGGAATACTCCCAGCAGTGGAACACTCTCAGCACTGGAATACTCCCAGCAGTGGAACACACTCAGCAGTGGAACACTCTCAGCACTGGAATACTCCCAGCAGTGGAACACTGCCAGCACTGGAATACTCTCAACACTGGAATACACCCAGCAGTGGAACACACTCAGCACTGGAATACTCCCAGCAGTGGAACACACTCAGCACTGGAATACTCCCAGCAGTGGAACACTCTCAGCACTGGAACACTGCCAGCAGTGGAACACACTCAGCGCTGGAATACTACCAGCAGTGGAACACACTCAGCACTGGAATAATCCCAGCAGTGGAACACTCTCAGCACTGGAATACTCCCAGCAGTGGAACACACTCCGCGCTGGAATACTCCCAGCACTGGAACACACTCAGCACTGGAATACTCCCAGCAGTGGAACACACTCAGCGCTGGAATACTCCCAGCAGTGGAACACTCTCAGCACTGGAATACTCCCAGCAGTGGAACACTCTCAACACTGGAATACTCCCAGCAGTGGAACACACTCAGCACTGGAATACTCCCAGCAGTGGAACACACTGAGCACTGGAATACTCCCAGCAGTGGAACACACTCCCAGCACTGGAATACTCCCAGCAGTGGAACACACTCAGCACTGGAATACTCCCAGCAATGGAACACACTAAGCACTGGAATACTCCCAGCATTGGAACACTCTCAGCACTGGAATACTCCCAGCAGTGGAACACTCTCAGCACTGGAATACTCCCAGCAGTGGAACACACTCAGCACTGGAATACTCCCAGCAGTGGAACACTCTGAGCACTGGAATACTCCCAGCAGTGGAACACTCTCAACACTGGAATACTCCCAGCAGTGGAACACACTCAGCACTGGAATACTCCCAGCAGTGGAACACACTCAGCACTGGAATACTCCCAGCAGTGGAACACTCTCAGCACTGTAATACTCCCAGCAGTGGAACACTCTCAGCACTGGAATACTCCCAGCAGTGGAACACACTGAGCACTGGAATACTCCCAGCAGTGGAACACACTCCCAGCACTGGAATACTCCCAGCAGTGGAACACACTCAGCACTGGAATACTCCCAGCAGTGGAACACACTAAGCACTGGAATACTCCCAGCATTGGAACACTCTCAGCACTGGAATACTCCCAGCAGTGGAACACTCTCAGCACTGGAATACTCCCAGCAGTGGAACACACTCAGCACTGGAATACTCCCAGCAGTGGAACACTCTGAGCACTGGAATACTCCCAGCAGTGGAACACTCTCAACACTGGAATACTCCCAGCAGTGGAACACACTCAGCACTGGAATACTCCCAGCAGTGGAACACACTCAGCACTGGAATACTCCCAGCAGTGGAACACTCTCAGCACTGTAATACTCCCAGCAGTGGAACACTCTCAGCACTGGAATACTCCCAGCAGTGGAACACACTCAGCACTGGAATACTCCCAGCAGTGGAACACTCTCAGCACTGGAATACTCCCAGCAGTGGAACACTCTCAGCAGAGGTAATACACCCAGTAGGGTAACACCAACATTGGTTCAATACTCCCAAAGGGCTAATATTCCCATAGTTGTGAAGCTGTTTGGGACATCCTGTGGATGTGAAAGATGTTATATAAATACACGTTCCCTCTCTCTCTCCTTCTTTATACAAGTCTGGATTTGAGAAATGTACTTTCACTGTCAACGCTGCCCAGTGGCAATCAGAAGTCAGGGAATTACCCCCAATGTGCTCTCCTTAACCCTTTTACGCCTGGAACAAATACATTAACACACAATAGGTTAAATTGTACAAATTAGTTCAATATTAACAGGAAACTCATTGGCCTTTTTCTCTCAATTCCCAATAAAATTTACGAGTGGGTAAGTGTGTGGATTGGTAAAGTTTACCCATGACTGCGTGCTGTGATTTTGGCCTCTTGAGCATCCCTGATTTTAATTGCTCCACCATTGGTGGCCGTGCCTTCAGGTGTTGAGGACCTAAGTTCTGGAATTCCCTCCCTAAACCCTATTTCCCTTTCCTTCTTTAAGAAGCTCCTTAAAACCTACCTCTCTGGATAACGTTTTGGTCACCTGTCCTGATATCTCCTTATGTGGCTCAGTGTCAAATATTGTTTAACAAACACCCCTGTGAAGCACCTTGGGGCGTTTTACTATATTAAAGGTTTTTTTTTCCTATGCTTTCATTGGATGTGGGTGTCACTGGCAAGGCCAGCATTTGTTGCCCATCCCAAATTGCCCTTGACAACTGAGTGGTTTGCTAGGCCATTTCAGAGGGCAGTTAAGAGTCAACCACATTGCTGTGGGTCTGGACTCACATGCAGGCCAGTTCAGGTAAGGACAGCAGATTTCCTTCGCTAAAGGCCATTTGTGAACCAGATGGGTTTTTATGACAATCGATGATAGTTTCATGGTACCATTACTGAGACGAGCTTTCAATTCCAGAATTTTTCAGAAGTTGTTGTTGTGAATAGGTTTTTCTGCTCCTAGTGCCTGGTGGAGTTCCAGATTCTCCTCTCCAAAGCTTTCCCTTCTCAAGTAATGGAGAACTGATGTGGCATTAGCTGAGATCTCTGCACCCGCCTCTTCACTGTCCTTGGTCGGCTCATCTGCCCTGGGCTTGCTGACAGACTAACAGATGCCTGAAGCACATTAGCTCCTGCTACTGATCATGATTTCCTCTCACTAGACTCTTGGTTCCATCCTCCAGGGAAACGCCAGCCTCATTATTCACAAATCCAGTCTCAGCAAAGACATTTTTAATTGTCCCTGTCAATTTTTAATTGATAACTTCTCAATTATCTGTTTGGCAGCCAATGTGTAAATAGTAAATAGTATCCAAACAGAATATTCTACAGCACCGAGTCACAGGATCTAATTTTAATCCCCCAAAGTGGGTGAGCTGGGGTCGGGTGAGAGGTAAAATATTTTAAAATCTCAAACCTGACTCCAACCATTTCCGGGATTAATGGAGGTGGGAGAGAGGGGGAAGACAGCCAACCCACTCCCAGGAGGGAGGCTCACCATTTAAATATTATAACGAGCTGAGAGCCTCTGATTTAACCTGTCTTCCAGGCTTAACCTTAGCCAGCCGAGATTTACAGGCATCCGGAAACCCTGCAGCTGAAAGGAGGCGATGTCAGCTTCAGGGTGCAGGAGAGTTTCTTTCGGCCCGCTGATTGGCCGGCAGCTCAATGAGGAGGGGCTTCCTCCCTCAAGCGGATGGAAGTCCCTCCTCAGCACAATTAAAGCCTGGGAACCCGTAAAATGTGGGTCGGATCCCCAGGCGAGACGGGAGCGGGTTCGCCACTGACGTTTCACTGACGTTAAATCCCGGCCATAGACTCCGATTCAGAGCCCAATTCTTCAGCTGAAGTATGAACCCTATGTTTACAGAAGACAATTAGATTTCTTTTAGATAATCTGTGTGGTATACAGAAGTACGTTTTCACTCAGACTATTTGATTTGGTATTCGAGTGATCGCAACCTCCACAATATTGTACCTGGGTCAGCCATGGCTCAGTAGGCAGAACTCCCACCTCCAAGTCAGGACTTTTTGGGTTTGGGTCCACCTCCAGAAATTTAATCCCATAATCCAGGCTAGCATTCCCAGTCCAGTACTGAGGGAGTGCTGCAGTGCCAGTGGTGCCGTCTTTCAGAGAAGCAGTGAGTGGTAATGATATGGAATTTGATGCCCATGAGGGTGGTGGAAGTGGAGACAATAAATGATTTCTAAATAAAATTGGATGGGCACTTGAGGGAAATCAATTTGCAGGACTATGGAGATAGAGCAGTGTAATGGGACTGATTGGATTGCTCTACAGAGAACCAGCATGGACTCGAAGGGCCAAATGGTCTCTGTCTGTGCCGTTATGACTTTATGAGATGTTAAACTGAGGTCCCATCTGTCCTCTCAGGTGGACGTAAAAGATTTCATGGCACTATTTTGAAGAAGAGCAGTGGAGTTCTCCCTGATGGCCTGGCCATATTTATCCCTCAACCAACATCACTAAAAAACAGATTATCTCATCATTATCACATTGTTGTTTGTGGGAGTTTGTTGTGTGCAAATTAGCTACCGCGATTCTTACTTCACAACAATAACTACATTTCAGAAGTATTTCATTGGCTGTAAAGTGCCTTGGAATGTTCTGGAGTTGTAAAAAGCGCTATATAAATGCAAGTTTTGCTTTTTTATTTAGTAACTTAATTGACACATTTTAATCCAAGGCAATGTGCTATTGCCTTCGTTAATTCTGTTGCAGTTGTTATGAATGGCGGATATTGTAGTATGGTTATGTTTTTTTTAAAACTGTGACTTTTAATGCAGCATATAAAGGATTCAGAGGAGACATGGAACCTCACACCTAGTCTGCCCAGAAACAAGACAGGGGTCTTGAATACCATGAACACAAGGAGCTCAAATCAAAGACCCTTTTGAAAACAGGGTACAAGGTTGTAACACCTGACAGACAATGGGTTTCACTCTCCCAGACTTTCAGATTGTAAACCAGGAGGCAAGGGCTCTGAAAATGCAAATTCTAGTTGCAATTGCCCACACCTGGAAACAAAGGAAGGTCCAGGTGGTTTTGATATGGACAAACTTATGGACTCTGAATATTGTAAAAGGAAAATGACTATTGACTTTTGACTCTGGATAAATTCAACAGGCTTTCCTAAGTCTGACAGGCTGTAAGGAAGAAAGAAAGACACTATGACCAGCAGGGGCAGACTCATAACAATTGTCTTCAGAACACTGTTACAGTGAAAAGCTGTTGAGACTTGAACCCGATATGAAAGTTGATGTTTGCAGAGGAGAGAAGACCAAAAGGGTCACCAGATATTGCCCTATCAATGGAGGGCCAGTTGAATGTGCTCGGAAGAAGTGAGTGAAGAAGAAATTAGTTTGTGAGAGGGACTGGGAGGAATTTAGGACTTTTAACTGCAAAGAAACCTTTTCAACGAGAACACTGTGTAATGAATAAATGTGGTGTGGGGTTTTCAAGACTTTTAAAAATAAGTTAATGGGAAATACCTTCCTCTGTAATTTAGTGTATTAGTTATCAACTAAGTATTGTTTAGTTAATGTTGATGTTTAGTTTAATTGGTATCATAAAATTCTTAAAATGTGAAACCTTGTGTAATCCTTTAATTGGTCTGGGGAGTTCATATCTCTTGTTTTTAAAGTTAATGGTCTCAACTAAGGTTGTAACATAGTACATTAGTGTTTGAAAACCAGCTTTACTCAAATTAAATCTCAATTTAATGGATACATTTATAGCAACAATCATTTTATAGGAAAATAGGAACCGAGGAGCCAGAGTAGGCCATTCAGCCCATCAAGTCTGCTCCACCATTCAATATCTCTACCTCAATGCCACTTTCCCCCACTATCCCCATATCCCTTGAAGTCATTAGTATCCAGATATCTATCGATTTCTGTCTTGAACATGCTCACAGTACTCTGGGGTAGAGAATTCCAAAGATTCACCACCCTCTGAGTGAAGAAATTCCTCCTCATCTCAGTTTTAAATGGCCTCCCCCTTATTCTGAGACTATGTCCCCCAGTTCTAGACTCTCCAGCCAGGGGAAACATCCTATCTACATCCACCCTGTCATACCCTGTAAGAACTTCGTAAATTATACGATCACCTCTCATTCTTCAAAACTCGAGAGAATTCAGGCCCAGTTTCCTCAATCTCTCCTCATAAGACAATCCCTCCATCCCAGGGATTAGTTTGGTGAACCTCCGTTGCACTCCCTCTGTGGCAAGTATATCCTTCCTTAGATAAGGAGGACAAAACTGCACACAATACTCCAGGTGCGGTTTCACCCAGGCTCCATACAATTGCAGCAAGACATATTTACTCCTGTACTCCCCTTGCAATGAAGGCCAACATACCATTTGCCTTCCTAATTGCTTGCTGCACTTGTCTGATAGCTTTTAGTGACTCATGAACGAGGAAACCCAGGTCCTTTTGGATATCAACACTTCCCAACCTCTCACCATTTAAGAAATACTCTGCCTTTCTGTTTATTCTACCAAAGTGGATCACTTCACACTTATTTACATTATATTCCATCTGCCATGTTCTTGCCCATTCACTTAGCCTGTCCAAGTCTCCTTGAAGCCTCCTTGCATCATCCTCACAACTTACATTCCCACCTAGTTTTGTGTCGTCAGCAAATTTGGAAATATTACATTCGGTCCCCACATCTAAATCATTTATATAGATTGTGAACAGCTATGGCCCAAGCATTGATCTTTGTGGTACCTCATTGGTAACAGTCTGCCATCTTGAGAATGAGCCATTTATTCCTACTCTCTGCTTTCTCTCTGTTGACTACTTCTCAAAACATGCCAGCATATTACCCCCAATCCCATGTGTTCTAATTTTGGAGCCTTATCAAAAGCCTTCTGAAAATCCAAATACAGCACATCCACTGGTTCCCCCTTATCTATTCTGCAAGTAGAATCCTCAAAAAACTCCAACAGGTTTGTCAAACATAATTCCCCTTCCATAAATCCATGTTGATTCTGCCCAATCATATTATTATTTTCTAACTAAATAAAAGCAAAATTCTGCAGATGCTGGAAACCTGAAATAAAGACAAGAGATGTTGGAAATACTCAGCACGTCTGGCAGCATCTGTGGAGAGAGAAGCAAAACTAACCTTTCAGGTCAGTGACCTTTCATCAGAACTGGCAAAGGTTAGAAATGTAATAGGTTTTAAGCAAATAAAGCGGGGGTAGGGCAAGAGATAACAAAAGGGAAGTTGTTGATTGGACAAGGTCGCAGAGAATAACTGACCAGAAGATCATGGAGCAAACGCAAAAGGTATGTTAATGGTGTGCTGAAAGACAAAGCATTAATGCAGAGAGAGTGTTAATGGAAAATGAACAGGCCTGGCCCAGAGTACAAACATGAATAAAAATATATTATATACTATATATTATTATTTTCTAAGTGTCCAGTTAACTCATCCTTTATAATAGATTCTAACAATTTCCCAACTACCAACGTCAAAATAACAGGTCTGTAGTTTCCCATTTTCTCTCTCCCTCCTTATCTGAGACTGATGCCTGAGGAAGGGGTCAAAACACACAATTCAAATGCAAATATTTTGGGGAGTTTGTTCAGGTTGACAGAAATCTTTGCATTCTCATTGGCTACAGGTGAGGTCCCAGAGGGCTGGAGAATAGCCAATGTTGTTCCTTTGTTTAAGAAGGGTAGCAAGGATAATCCAGGAAATTATAGGCCGGTGAGCCTTACGTCAGTGGTAGGGAAACTATTAGAGAGGATTATTCGGGACAGGATTTACTCCCATTTGGAAACAAACGAACTTATTAGCGAGAGGCAGCATGGTTTTGTGAAGGGGAGGTCGTGTCTTACTAATTTGATTGAGTTTTTTGAAGAAGTGACGAAGATGATTGATGAAGGAAGGGCAGTGGATGTTATCTATATGGACTTTAGTAAAGCTTTTGACAAGGTCCCGCATGGCAGACTGGTACAAAAGGTGAAGTCACACAGGATCAGAGGTGAGCTGGCAAGATGGATACAGAACTGGCTCGGTCATAGAAGACAGAGGGTATCAGTGGAAGGGTGTTTTTCTGAATGGAGGGATGTGACTAGTGGTGTTCTGCAGGGATCAGTGCTGGGACCTTTGCTGTTTGTAGTATATATAAATGATTTGGAGGAAAATGTAACTGGTCTGATTAGTAAGTTTGAGGACGACACAAAGGTTGGTGGAGTTGCAGATAATGATGAGGATTGTCAGAGGATACAGCAGGATATAGATCGGTTGGAGACTTGGGCAGAGAAATGGCAGAAGGAGTTTAATCCGGACAAATGTGAGGTAATGCATTTTGGAAGGTCTAATGCAGGTGGGAGGTATACAGTAAATGGCAGAACCCTTAGGAGTATTGACAGGCAGAGAGATCTGGGCATACAGGTCCACAGGTCACTGAAAGTGGCAACGCAGGTGGATAAGGTAGTCAAGAAGGCATACGGCATGCTTGCCTTCATCGATCGGGGCATAGAGCATAAAAATTGGCAAGTCATGTTGCAGCTGTACAGAACCTTAGTTAGGCCACACTTAGAATACTGCATGCAATTCTGGTCGCCACACTACCAGAAGGACGTGGAGGCTTTGGAAAGGGTACAGAGGAGGTTTACCAGGATGTTGCCTGGTCTGGAGGGCATTAGCTACGAGGAGAGGTTGGAAAAACTCGGATTGTTTTCACTGGAACGACGGAGGTGGAGGGGCGACATGATAGAGGTTTACAAAGTTATGAGCGGCATGGACAGAGTGGATAGTCAGAAGCTTTTTCCCAGAGTGGAAGAGTCAGTTACTAGGGGGCATAGGTTTAAGGTGCAAGGGGCAAAGTTTAGAGGGGATGTGCGAGGCAAGTTTTTTTACACAGAGGGTGGTGAGTGCCTGGAACTTGCTGGCAGGGGAGGTGGTGGAAGCAGATACGATAGCGACGTTTAAGAGACATCTTGACAAATACATGAATAGGAAGGGAATAGAGGGATATGGGCCCCGGAAGTGCAGAAGGTGTTAGTTTAGGCAGGCATCAAGATCGGCGCAGGCTTGGAGGGCCGAATGGCCTGTTCCTGTGCTGTACTGTTCTTTGTTCTTTGTTTGTTCTTTGTATGTGTTTGAATGACAGCTTTTATTTTTATTGAACAGATGTTATTTAGAATCATTAAATGGTACAATCATATAGCACCGATGGAGGTCAATCAGCCAATCATGCCTCTGATGGAGGGAAATATAAATGGAATGTGAGTCCTGAACGCACATGTAGAATTGGCAATAATTAGCTGAATGGAAGGTAAGATTCCGAAAAACTACCACAGCACAGAAAAGTGCAGAGAAGGTCCAGCTGCACATTGTCGTGGTCACTGTTGGCTGTCTCTTGGTGTGGAAGAGGCAGGATGATAGTCTGGGAGAGCAGAGGGGATTATACATTACAGATTGTGTCATGCAGGTCCCCACCTGCCAAGAATGAGGCACATTAATTTCACTACATGAACATTGATTTTTAAACTGTTACTGGAGTAAAGAAAGAACTTGCTTTTAAAAAGAAATACCAGACCCTTGACTGGAAAGACATTTGCATAGTAACAGACAGTACTTGGGAAGGAACAAAGGGGCCACTCCCTGCTCCAATTTAATCCACAATGGACTTCTGATCACCAGACGTTGAAGGTGGAGAAGCTAGCATTCCAGATTGACCGCTAAGATGCTCCCAATGCACAGAAGAGACCTGGTCAAACCAGTCAGTCAAATGACCACCTGCTGGCCAACTAGGGAAATTTTAAATTGGAGAAACAGAGTTTGAAGACAGAAAGCAATTTGGTCCTGGGCTGGAAAAGACCTCTCTCCTGTCTGCTGTCATCTCATTCTCACCAGCTTTGGAATCCATTGAAGACGTACGAACCCCAAGTGAGAAAAGTCTCCTACAGTGAACAAGGTCTAAGAAGAATACTGGGCCCCAATGAAAAGCAAGATCTACCTACAAGCAAGGACTATAGCAAGCTCGAAGCACAGTAACAAAAACCCCTCTACAGAGATTGCCTCAAATCTCTCTACTTTATTTTTTCTTCTGCTCTTTTCTGTCTCTATTTGCATGTGCATATCACATATGCATGCTAGCATGGGGCACAGCATGTATCCATAGGCGTTAACCGAATTAGAGTTTAAGTTTAAGTTCTAATAAATTTCACCTTTCTTCTTTGCCTTCTAATTGGAAAGTGGTGAACAATTATTCACCAAGGGGGAGCTAAACACAGGGTGTGTTTAAAACAAAACCCTGTTACAGTAAGACCAGGTGAAGACTGAGAAAGACCCCGAGACACCTTTCTCACCTGGTCATAACAACTGTCTGAAACAGTTGATCCATTACAGTGCAGTCAGTTACCTAGGCACACTGCAGCAGCACAGTCACAATTCGGGCTCCAATATAGGAACAAACATCATAACAGGAGGAGGCCATTCAGCCCTTCAACCCTGCCATTCAGTTAGCTCATGGATAATCTATGTCTTAACCCCATCTACCTGCCTTTGTTCTGCATCCCTTAATAAACGTACTCAACAAGAATCTTATCAATCTCAGTTTTGAAATGTTCAATTGACTCCCCAACCTTAACAGCTTTCTTGGGGAGAGAGTTCCAGATTTCCACTACCCTTTGTGTGAAGAAGTTCTTTCTGACATCACCCCTGAACAGCCTGGCTCTAATTTCAAGGTGATGCCCCCTTGTTCTGGACTCCCCACCAGAGGCAATAGTTTCTCTCTATATGCCCAATCAACTCCTTTAATCACCTTAAAAACTTCAATGAGATCACCTCTTAATCTTCTATATTCAAGGGAATACAAATCTAGTCTATGCAAGCTGCCCTCATAATTTAAAACTTTTAGCCCTAGTATCATTCTGGTGAGTCTGAGCTGCACCTGTCCCAGGTCAATATTTATAAGGGGCATTACCTATTTTGATATGATCTCAGAGATGAGTGTTTCATACTGACAGTAATCAATCTGTAGTTCATGCAGTTCTTATGTAGCTTAATTCAGCAGACTGGACATTAGAAGTCAATTTCTTCCATGGTGTTGGCAGTTGTATTGGGGATGTAAGGCCAGCTATTCATTACCTGATCTAAGGGCATTGACCAGGAGTTTACTTTGATTTTTTCAGCACCTTTTATGATTAACAGATGCAGTCTGAATCATCTGAGGGGGTTGGAGGTTGTTTTTAAATTACCTTCCTTATCATTTTGGTCTATACCCAATCAGGGGAAACGGTGTTGTAGTGGTATTGTCACTATAATAGCAACCCAGAGACCCAGGGTATTGCTCCAGGAGCATATGTTCGAATCCCATCATGGCAGAAGGTGGAGCTTGAATTCAATCAATTCAATTAATAAATCTGGAATTAAACACCATTTTAATTATGACCATGAAACAATTGTTGTAAAAACCCATCAGGTTCACTAATGGCCTTTAGGGAAGGAAATCTGCTGTCCTTACCTGGTCTGGCTTACAGGTGACTCCAGATGCACAGCAATGTGGTTGACTCTGAAATGGCCTAGCAAGCCACTCAGTTGTATCAAACTGCTACAAAGTCGATAAGCAATGCAACTGGACAGACCACATGACCTAGACACCGGAAACAACAATGGCAAACCCTGTCGACCCTGCAAAGTCCTCCTTACTAACATCTGGGGGCTTGTGCCAAAGTTGGGAGAGCTGTCCCACAGACTAGTCAAGCAACAGCCTGACATACTCATGGAATCATATCTTGCAGACAATGTGCCAGACACCACCATCACCATCCTCAGGTATGTCCTGTCCCACCGGCAGGACAGACCCACCAGAGGTGGTGGCACAGTGGTATACAGGTGGGAGGGAGTTGCTCTGGGAGTCCTCAGCATTGACTCCAGACCCCATGAAGTCTCATAGCATTAGGTCAAACATGGGCAAGGAAACCTCCTGTTGATTACCACCTACCGCCCTCCATGCCCCCCCCCCCCCCCCTCAGCTGATGAACTAGTATGTTCAGCACCATTTGCAACTCCTCAGATACTGAAGCAGTCCGTTTAGAAATTTAGAAAGACCTGGACAATATTCAGGCTTGGGCTAAGTGGCAAGTAACATTTTTTTTTATTCATTCATGGGATGTGGACATCGGTGGCTAGGCCACCATTTATTGCGCTTCCCTAATTGCCCTTGAGAAGGTGGTGGTGAGCTGTCTTCTTGAACTGCTGCAGTCCATGTGAAGTGGGTGCACCCACCCAGGCAATGATAATCTCCAACAAGACAGAATCTAACCATCTCCCTTTGACATTCAATGGCATTACGATCACTGTATCCCCCACTATTAACAACCTGGAGGTTACCATTGATCAGAAACTGAACTGCAGTAGCCATATAAATACTGTGGCTAAAATAGCAGGTCAGAGGCTAGGAATCCTGCAGCGAGTATCTCACCTCCTGACTCCCCAAAGCCTATCCAACATCTACAAGGCACAAGTCAGGAGTGTGATGGAATACTCTCCACTTGCCTGGATGGGTGCAGCTCCAACAATACTCAAGAAGCTCAACACCATCCAGGACAAAGTGGCCTGCTTGATTGGCACCCCATCCACAAACATTCATTCTCTCCACCACCGACGCAGAGTGGCAGCAGTGTGTACCATCTACAAGATGCACTGCAGCAATGCACCAAGGCACCTTAGACAGCACCTTCCAAACCCGCGACCTCTACCACCTAGAAGGACAAGGGCAGCAGATACATGGGAACACCACCACCTGCAAGTTCCCCTCCAAACCACACTCCATTCTGACTTGGAACTATATCGCCGTTCCTTCACTGTCATTGGGTCACAATCCTGGAACTCCCTTCCTAACAGCACTGTGGCTGTACCTACCCCAAATGGACTGCAGCAGTTCAAGAAGGCAGCTCACCACTACCTTCTCGAGGGCAATTAGGGATGGGCAATAAATGCTGGCCTGGCCAGCGATGCCCACATCCCATGATCAAATTAATAAAAAGTCCCCTGCGGGTTTAATTTGATAAATTGTTTGCTGTGTATGCAGAAGGTTTG
Source organism: Heterodontus francisci (assembly GCF_036365525.1). Taxonomy (NCBI): domain Eukaryota; kingdom Metazoa; phylum Chordata; class Chondrichthyes; order Heterodontiformes; family Heterodontidae; genus Heterodontus; species Heterodontus francisci. The sequence continues at coordinate 7,536,476 of NC_090388.1, forward strand.
ATTGCTGACAGAACTCTTTATCTATATTGGCACCCAGGCAATCAAACTGGTCAGATAGCATAGAGACAAAATGTGTTATTTTCTGATTTACCTTTACCATCAAGTGACCAAATGAGAAGTTAGTTAGTAGAAATTAAACTCTTTTGGGGACTGAGCAGTGAACATGAGCAGAGCGCTGAGAGGGAGGGAGGTAAGAAACGGAGGGAGAGGGGGAGAGAGAGAGAGGAGAGAGGAGAGGGGGGAAAATGGGGAGAGAGGGGGCACAGACAAAGAGAGAAAGAGAGAAAATGGGGACAGAGAGAGCTAGGAGAAGGATGGGGAGAAAGGAGGTGAGAGGTGAAGAAGGGAGGAGCAAGGGGGAGGCAAGAGAGGAGAGGTGGAAGACAAGAGAGGGGAAAAGAAGGGGAGAGAGGAGAGGGAGAAAGTGGAGGGGAAGATTGGAAAGAGGGAGGGGAGAGAAAGAAGAAGGGAGACAAAGGGAGTGAAGGGGAGGGAAGGGGAGAGAGTGGGGAGAATGGGGAGAGAAATGAAAAAGGAGATGGGAGAGAGTGGAGAGAGTGGAGAGAGATTGGAGAGAGAGGGGAGGGAGAGATTAGGGAGAGGGAAGAGAGATGGAGAGGTTCAGCACATGCTATATCTATCTGAGATACAGTAATAATGAATGCCAGCTCCCCCATCACTGTTACACCTACCATGGTATGCTGTGTGGCGGTTACAGCATTGGACTAACAATCTGGTTGTGTGTTCAAATCCTGCCACGAATCTGGCAATTTCTGGGCTGACAATAGTAATAATGAGTCTGAAAGCTGCTGGGTTGTCACAAAAACCCAGCTGGCACCCATACTTGGTCTATTCAATGAGCAACTCCAGCCTCCAAAATACACAGCCGAGTCTCCGATGTGGGCCAGCAAGCCATTCAGCTATCATAGTCATTGCTAGAGAAGGGCAGGGGAGTTCTCCCATATCCTGGCCAATATTTATCCCTCAGTCAACATTACCAAGACTGATTATCTGGTCATTATCACATTGCTGTTTGTGGGATCTTGCTGTGTGCAAATTTACTGCTGCTTTTCCTACATTACAATGGTGGTTACCCTTCAAAAGCACTTCATCTGGCTGTAAAGCATCTTGTGACTTACTGAGCTTCTGAAAGGCGCTATAGAAATGCAAGATCTTTATTTTCTGAAACAGATAAATTTAGCTATATTAAATAGATCTGATAATTCCAATGCTTTGAAGCTTATAATGTCCCTTGACAATGCCCCTATGTAACTGCTCAAAATGGTCAGTGTTAATAGAAAGAAATGCTGTAAACAGTTCTATCAATATCTGCGTTTACTTCCCAGTGCCTGCACAGATTGCTAAGCAACAGAATATCGAAGAACTTCATACTGTGGCCTCATAATTCTGGTTAAAAAGTGAGGAAGTCATTGATATCAAAATAGCAGATGTTTACCCTAATACTGATGGATTGGGGCAAAGCGATGTGAATTAAAATGATGTGCTGACACCTGCCACAAAATGTTTAACTCTCCCGAAACAGCAAATATGATTCCACTTCACCATCACGCAGCCCTCGGCATTCTGTCAGAAAGGAAATGGGACATTACCGAGAGAGCAATCTTATTTTAAACCTTGTAACTTGGAAATGAAATGTAATTTTGTGCTGATTTTTCTGCAATGCCAGTGATTGGACTGCGAAAGAATTGATACTGACACCTTAAGAAATATAGTGAGTAAAAAAGCTTCATTTTTAAATAGCCCTTAACAGTATTTACCCTGGTAATCAATGAGGTGACTGATGTCACGGCTTAAACAGCCTGAAGGTACTTTTGATGCAATCAGTGTTGACAAAGTTTTATCTAAGATCCCAAGAACATGGGAATTGTTGGATGAAGAAAGACCAAGAACCATCGAATTCACCTGCAGCTGTCTTGGTAGTCACATGATACAATCATAGAGTTATTGACTAATGGAGTCTACAACATACCCTGACATGCAGTGAATAAATCCCCAGTGATGGAGAGCATTAGGAATCAGAAGTCTGTGAATATAAGTTAGTTTTGACATAAAAATCCGCAGTTTTACATAATGGGTTGTGAGTGATGTGTGCAATATCTCAAGTCCATTGATTTGCAACTTTACTTAAGCTTCGTTGTGACATCCTGCATTTCCCATAGGAATGCTTAATGGCTATTAATAACAAATTGTAAAGATTCCAATTAAACGAGGATAGCTGAAATAATATTCTTGTTGAAATTCTTCATTTTCTCATCTGAAGAGTGCTGTCTGGGATTTGATACTCATGTCCTGCACTGATTGGATTCTCAGTTTGACTGAAAACACGGCCGCAATTTTACGCCACCCCAGCGGGCCGGATGGTGGCTTGGGGGGGCGGCGTAAAATTGAGCAGCAGGCTCCGGGAGGCCTAACCGCCCAGATTCCGCCTCCGACCAAGTTTACGGAGGTCCGGTGGGGGGGTGTGGGGGGGTGCGAGAAGCGGCCCGCCCACCCGAAGCCAATCAAGACCTTTAAGTGGCCACTTAACAGCCACTTAAGGGCCCTCGCCCACCTCCACGGGTATTTTACAGGTGGCAAGCGGGTGTGCTGGGGACGTGAAAGGCCGCCCAGCTATAGCTGCCGGCCTTTCCGCACCCCGGGGTGGGGAGGGGCCTGGCAATCTGGCACAGGATGCCCGATTGAGGGCCGCCCCCTGCCTCCCAACTCAACCCCGGGATCCAAGACGCCCCCCTCCCCCCAAACGATCACCCTAGCCTCACCAGGACATGACCGATTCCACTGGTGAGGCAACCCAAACTTACCTTCAGTCCCGGCTCCTTGGTATCCTCCTCGGTCGGCTGGGCTGCAGTCCCAGCAGTGGCCACCACTCCCGGTGGTGCTGCTGAGACTAAGAGCTGCCAGCTTGCTGATTGGCCGGCAGCTCACTGAGGCGGGACCTCCTCCCTCAAGTGGGTGGAAGTCCCGCTTCGGCCCAATTAAAGCCTGGGGATCTGTAAAATACGGGATGGATCCCCAGGCTGGGCGGGAGCGGGTTCGGCACCGACATTTACGTTGGAGTCCGGCTCCCGGCCACCCAGCGTAAAATTCCGGCCCACATGTTGTTTTTGCACTATAGCAGGTAATGAACTTCGTATCCCGCAATGGGAACTAGTTATGAATATTGAAAGAACTTGCATTTATATACTGTCTCACATAGCCTCAGAATGACCTAAAGCTCCTCCTGGTCTTGACTTCTGATTTGAAGTGCAGTCCCCATAGGATAACGCAGAGGCCAGTTTGTACACAGCAAGGTTCCACTAGTAAGATCAATTACTGGTTAATCTGTTTTTAGTGATATTGGCTGGGGGATAAATGTTGTCCAGGACACCAGGGAGAACTCCCTTGCTTTTCTTCAAATGGTGCCATGGGTTCTTTTACATCCACCCGAACGGGGAAAAAAAAACCAGCGTTCAATATCTCACCTGACGGACAGCCTCTCCACAGAGCAGCATTCCCTCAGGATAGCACTGAGAGTATTAGCTTGGATCAGAGGCTCACATCTCCACAGCAGGATTGAACACACAGCCTTCTAACTGAGAGGTAAGAGTGTTACTCACTGAGGCAAGCTGAAAGTTATAAGTTCTGTTATGGCCAAGGTGAGGAGGGGGTCACAGTCGCCCCTCTTTATTTAACCACAACAGGGTTTTTTCCTTTTAAACAGTGGTTGTGTTTAAGACCTCAGTGAGTGTTTTACCTTTTACCTTTAATATGATCATGAAAGAACCAATCGGACAGGTTTCCTTGAGTTTAAACAAGAAAGAGTAAGTTTATTATACTCAACAAGATAAACCCGATCTGAAATAATAATAAAAAATACGCTATGCATTCATACACGCATTCACACGAGGATCACACACAAACACAAATAGATTCCAAATTGGAAAGTAGGTTTTTTGATTGGATTAAAGTCCAGAATAAATAAAAGTTAAATACACAGTCTGAGATTGGATGATTCAGTGGTCTTCCAGCTGGAGTTGTATTCTTGAAGACTTTGGCCGGTTAAAGTGTACTTTGTGGCTGGCTCGCTTTGCTCAGCGTTTTCTTGGAGGTGGACTTGTAGGTGGCTCTCTTCCCCTGGCTGTAGCAGTCTGTAGGCTTGGAAGGTCCACAGTTGCAGGTGGTTTTCAAACTTGGCATTTTCTGAAGAGAGAGAAAGGGAAGCACACAGCCTTCTCTGCTGCTGCAAGCTCAGTTACTGCTTATCCCTTGAGTGTGTAACAAAACTCCCAGTTTTTTCAGAGATGGACAGACTGTCACATGACTGTGTCAGGGTATTCTCTGGAACTTTCTAATGACATACAAGGTTCAGAGTTGGTTCCACATGCCCCAGGATGCCAATATTTACACTCAGAGGGGTTGCTCTTTCAAAGTCAATGTGTCAGGATTGCCTTGACTGTCATGCTAATGAAGCCATCCTAGACAATTCAATTACTTAGAGCAAGCCATCATTCTGAGTCCAGGCCTTCTCAGACTTCTGGCTGCAGTTGGGCCTTGGAATGTGCAAAGATGTTTCAGATGCAAATTGCGGTGGCCATCTTGACGACCAGTATTTAAAACGTTAACTGTAGGAATTTCTTCATTAAAAGCCTAATGTAAGTTTCCAACCAATGAATTAATATTTCTCATTTGACATATAGTGTTTTCTTGACAAAGTCCCTATAGACAAACGTACAGTTATTAAGTTAGAAGATAGGTGCTGAAAATATGATGGCTGGATCAGAATTGAGCTATTTCCTAGGGTCTTAAATGTGATTCTTGATTTGGCTCCTGCATCATCCTATGTAATATACCTTGATTAAAAAATCTAGCCAAGGTTTCATTGCCATCAGCAATGCAGCAGAACTTTAGTAGAAGTTCCATTTAATCTCAAGCTCAGTTGGAACACGTCAAAGGCTGAATGAGGTACAGTTTAGTCTATTAATAACCAGCGGTTTCATTTCACTGCACAAAGAGGGTGCACTCAAAACTAAGAACAGAAAATAAAAACAGAAAATGCTGGAAACACCCAGCAGGTCAAGCAGCATCTGTGGAGAGAATAAAATGCAGGAGATTAATGTTTCAGGCTGATGACTTTTAGTGATAAGGAAAGCTAACACTGTTTCTCTCTCCACTGATGCTACCTGACCTGCTGAGTGTTTCCAGCATTTTCTGCTCTTATTTCAGATTTGCAACTATCCAAACCTCCAAATAATTGTGGGGAAAAGAAAACTGTGCCACTGACCCTGAAACAAAGCCATCTCCTGATAAACTGAGTTGAATCTAACAGTGACCATTTTAAACAAAATGGGCCAGATTTTTCTGTCACAGTACTGATGAGGTTAATGACGCTCACCATTATTTACACACAAATAGCACAACAACTTCATATGAGGGGTAGATGGCCTCATCATTGAAATGCATTCAACAATGTGAGGTTGCTGTACTTGCATGGTAGATACAAACTAAACTCACAGAAAATTAAGTCTTGTCCATGTCAGTCTAAATATCCTTTCATCAGCTGTTAATTACTGTCAATCAACCTCTCTGACACTGAAAATTAACTATTACAAGTGTGGAGTCTCATTGCTTCAGGTTTTAATTATTGTTGGAGATTTTTAAAATGTCAAATTTTAAATATAAACTTTTGTTTTACTTTTCCTTTCTGTCTCTTTTATCTCTGTTAATCCGATCTTTCTTTCCCTCTCTTTATTTCTCTTTCTGTACCTGATTTGACATTGAATTCATCCACTTTAATTTTTATTTCCTTCTTAGTCCTTGCACTGTTAATCGCAATCCTTCAATCTGATTGATTAAGGATATACCCCATTGCTTGCCCTGTTCACTCAGATGCCTGGTTCCCCCTCGCTGTGACATTATCAGCTCGTACTTTCAGCAACTTGCCACACAAAAAAAAAATTTAAAAGCCAAAAAATGCGAGGGAGAATCTAACTAACGGCACATGCTGTTAAATGCCCAGCGACAGCAGAATCTGGCTTAATGCAAAGCAAGTCTTATTGCTGGGCTATGGAGCAATTCTCAATACATATGAAGAGCTGCAATAGAAAACAAAACTTCATCAAGGACCTTCAGCTCACATCCTTTTTTGTAAAGCTTTAATAGTAAATAAATCACGGGCTTCTGTATTTGTCAGTTTTCAGGACCTTGTAGATAGGGAGACTGATTCTGACAACTGTGACACACATACCCCAGGAAAAGACTGAAATATTCGCATGCAATGTGAAGGCTTGACAGCTGTTAGTCATTCTACCCACAGCACGGTCCTGAACTCCATCAGCTGACTCAACACTGCAAAGCAGACTAACAGCCAGTGATAGAGTTTGCTTTTTATTTCCAGAATTGCTTTTATTCCAATCAGTTCACCCTCAGAACACTGAGTACCTGCTAAAACTCACCACGATCATACCTCGTCTTCAAATGTGACTTTCCAAACTGCCTGCTGCAAATATAATAAACAGGGAAGAAGGTAAAATCATCTGTGCAATCCTCTTTACGTGTGAAGACATCGCTGAGGGAGAAAGTGCATTCAACGCTGTGCTGGAGACCTTCACTAATGCAATGCTTTCCCCCACTCATATCTAAACTGACTTAGAACAATGGCAGGACTCAAGCCGACATCCACCAACAAGTTCAAACAGAATTAAGTTAAAAGGATTCTCTTGATTAATTATCTCACACTTTCCAAAGCTCATCATTTTGACCGTGAGACTATTCAAAAGTTCAGAAAATTTGGAAACTAGTTTTTTTAAAACATTAAAGAAAATCAAAGCAGGAAACTCTGAGGCTTAGAAATTAGGTCTCATTGGAGTTGGGGTGTACAAACACGGTGCATGAGACTGCTGCAGAGCCATGGATAATTAGTGTGAGGTTCACTTTAGGATATTACAGACAAGCTGTAGGCACCAGTCATGGCCACAGCTTTCTCACCACTGTGGGACTATTAGTTCCGATGGCAGACTTCATGTTGAGGGAGAGAATTCCAGAGCTTGGGGCCCAGGCAGCTGAAGGCATGGCCGCCAATGTTGGAGCCATTAAAATGGAGCACGCACAACAGGCCAGAACTGAAGGAGCAGACATCTCAGGAGTGTTGTAGATCTGGAGGACATTACAGAGATAGGTAGGGTTGAGGCCATGGAGGGAGTTGTGAACAAGGAAGAGAATTGTAAAGGCAGTCTGCTATCTGAAACAGATAGACCTCCAGCTGATCCAGCGCCCATCATGGCTCCACTCCACTTTAAGTGAGTTCTCTGGGATCTGTCTTGTGGTCTACATGAAGCTCCACCAGTGCTTTAGATACTTCAGAATCTTAGATTGACATCAATTTTCTCTTATGTGATACATTGTGAATAGCAAAATTACTATATTCAGATACAACTGATGATCTCTTTTGAAATATGATATAATTTGAGATATCACCATCAAGATCCACTTTTCAAATTCAAAACTGATCTTGGCTTGCTTTATCCACACAGCCTGTGAATATTAGTTGGCTATTTAGTATCTGAGGATCACATTACCAAATGTAATTGCAAGGTTATATTTTTTGTATGGGAAAAGAACACCATAGATTCAGCCAAGATTTAGCAGTTAAGAGCAAAATACTGCGGATGCTGGAAATCTGAAACAAAAACAAGAAATGCTGGATTCACTCAGCAGGTCTGGCAGCATCTGTGTCTTTCCACAGATGCTGCCAGACCTGCTGAGTGAATCCAGCATTTCTTGTTTTTGTTTTAGCAGTTAAGGTTCTTTTTGGTCACAAAGTTGTTTTGCTGTTATTTACAGATCATAGCACTGTCTGTTTTAATTTCCCAATTGGTATTTGAGAAACCTTTGCCACTGTTGTTTTACTAATGAGTTTATCCCTTAATCAAGAAGGATCATGTACATGTCCTACCCAGAGGCACTCGTTCGGAGCCAGAACCGTCCAGCCCAGTTTCAAAGTTGGCTCTGTTTTTATTTTGTTGCTATTTAAAATGAATATAGTTCCCAAGTTCGTCGACAAAAAAGAATCTATTTACTGAATAAACTGATTTGATTCAACGTCATTCTGTTTCCCAAGAGGCGTTCTGCTTCAAATGATTAATCTGCTCTCCTTTCCTGAAATCAAGATTGATGCTGTAAAGGACAAGTTTTGGACTCATCACACAATGTTAAACTATAGTTATCTGTAATGTTCTGTACACAACACATGGAATATTAAAGCTAGAAACTATTACCTTCACTAAGTGGAACAATGACATACTTAAAAAAGCAAAACACTGCGGATGCTGGAAATTTGAAACAAAAACAGAAAATGCTGGAAATACTGATGAAAGATCACACAGACTTTTCTTCACTTCCCCTGAAAGGCACACAAGCTAGCCTACAAATCATTTCTTGGTGATAAAACACCCTAAAAAAGACCCATAGCTAGAGCAAGGAATGCTAAATAATAACAGAAAACATGTTGGGAACATTCAGCAGGCCTGAAAGCATCTGTGGAGAGATAAATTGAATTAACGGGCCTGAACCTTCCTGAGTAGGTCGCGATCCCGATGTCGGCATCAATTCCAGGATGGGAACCCAGAAGTGGCTGTGACGGGACATTGGTCATTATCTTCCCGGAGGCGGCCAATTAAGAAACTGCCTCCAGGAACCCCATCCTATTAGGGATGGTGGTTGGGTTCCAGTGTTGGGAGGTCCATTCAGCATGGCTCGTGGATAGGAACCACAGTCTCCTTTGCAGAAGGACCAGCAGCAGGAGTGCCAGTGTCACCATGGAGGCACCTTCAGTGGGAGGGCAGTGGCCATCATTGCAGCAAGAGCTACATTAACGGAGACGTCAGTCTCCATGAGGTGGCTACAATGGCGTGCCTTCAGCTTGGGGAGACCTGAGTAGTGCTATTTAACGTCGGCAGTTTAATTAAAGGCCTCACACGGTTTGTGGCTCTGAGTTCCTGCTGTGAAGCTGCCTCCACTCCATTTCTGAGCTCCTGATCCAGTGGCAGGCCCTTGCGGTGTTGGAAATATTTCAATCCAACTCCGCAATAGGGTCTAATCGCCCTATTAAGTGTGCTGCTGCGAGTCCACCTCTGTGAAAAGCATTTGGAGGCAGGAGCATATCGCGAAGCCAGCCTAAATGAGTCGTTCGAATTTTCCTCATCATCCCCTCAGTCCCCCCAAAACATTTCAGGTCTATGACCTTTCATCAGATTTCCAGCAAGTAATAATAAAATCTGATTGCCTTGAAAACCCTTTTGTCTTTGTTTATTTCTACAACACTGATTAGACTTTAAAAGCACTTCACTGTCTGCAAAGCATCCTGAGGTTGTGAAAGGTGCTGTATAAATGCAAGTTGTTTATTTGGTTTTAGATATTTTGTTTTAACTGATGAATATTGATTGCATTCTTGGGAATGTTACTTGAGGGAGTTAGTGAGGTTGACAAGACATGGGGAACCAAATTAATATCAATAGCTGTACCATGATTGCAGAAGGCTCCTTATACTATTTAATTTTAACTGTGGATGTCTCTTTGGCTTATCTCTGCATTCGGACTTCTGTCTCCAGACAAGTCCTTTTTGGAGAAGGGCATCTTGGAGTACACTTCAGTTGGTGCTGGTAGGTTGGTTTGTTACTTCTTCCATGCAGAGTGGGCCAGGAACGGACAGAGACAGTAACAAAGGTCATCAGCAACTAAGGTGACATCAGGCAAAAATGAAAACAAATCAATACTAAGGCATACTATCTGAATGTGTAAAATAGTCTCAAAAATTAGATAAATTTGTAGTAAAGATAGAAATTAATAGGTTTGATCTAATAGCCATTACGGAGGCATGGTTGCAAAGTGGCCAAGGTTGAGAACTAAATATTCCAGGATACTTAACTTTTAGAAGAGATAGGCAAAATGGAAAAGGAGGAGGGGTAGCCCTAATAAAAAAGGATCAGATAAAGACAGTAGAGAGAAAGGATCTTTGCTCAGAAAATCAGGAAATAAAATCAGCTTGGGTGGAGCTAAGAAACAGTATAGAGTTATTTATTGGGCCCCTAAAAGTACTATACTATAAGCCAGAGTATAAATCAGGAAATTAGAGGTGCATGTAATAAAGGTAATACAGTAATAGTATAGACTGGGCAAACCAAAGTTGCAGTAATAGTGTGGAGGATGAAATCATGGAAGGTACACAAGATAGTTTTCTATATCTATATATCGAGGAACCAACTAGGAAACAGATTATTTTGGATCTAGTATTGTGCAGTAAGAAAGGGTTAATTAATAAGCTTGTAATAAAGGGACCACTAGGGAAGAGTGACCATAATATGGTAGAATTTTATATTGAGTTTGAAAGTGATTTAGTTAAGTCCGAAACTAGGATTTCAAAACTAAACAAAGCATGCCATATGGGTGTGAGAGGCAAATTGGCGAAAGTAGTTTGGGAAACTACATTAAAAGATATGATGGTCGACAAACAATGGCTAGTATTTAAAGAATTAATGCATAATTTGCAAAAAATATACATTCCTTTAAGACATAAAAACCCCACAGAATCAGTGGTCCAATCATGGTTAAAAAGAGGAGTTTAAGATAGGCCATTCATTAAATACTTCCGTGTCACATTACTCCTTCCAAAGTGTATCACCTCACACTTTTCAGCATTAAATTCCATCTGCCACTTTTCTGCCCATTTGACCAACCCGTCTATATCTTCCTGTAATCTAAGACACTCAACCTCACTGTTAACCACTCGGCCAATCTTTGTGTCATCCACGAACCTACTGATCCTACACCCCCACATAGTCATCTATGTCATTTATATAAATGACAAACAATAGGGGACCCAGCACAGATCCCCGTGGTACGCCACTAGACACTGGCTTCCAGTCACTAAAACAGCCGTCTGTCATCACGCTCTGTCTCCTACAGCTAAGCCAATTTTGAATCCACCTTATCAAGTTACCTTGTATCCCATGTGCATTTGCTTTCTTGATAAGTCTCCCATGTGGGACCTTGTCAAAGGCTTTGCAGAAATCCATGGAAACTACATCAACTGCACTACCCTCATCTACACACCTGGTCACATGCTCAAAAAATTCAATCAAATTTGTTAGGCCTGACCTCCCTCTGACAAAGACATGCTGACTATTCCTAATCAAATTTTGCCTCTCCAAGTGGAGATAGATTCTCTCCTTCAGAATTTTCCTGGAGAATTTTCTCCAATAGTTTCCCTACCACTGACGTGAGACTCACTGGTCTGTAGTACCCTGGCTTATCTCTACAACCTTTCTTAATTGTGGGACCACATTAGCTATTCTCCAGTCCTCTGGCACCTCCCCTATAGCCAGAGAGGAATTAAAAATTAGGGTCAGAGCCCCTGCAATCTCCGCCCTCGCCTCCCACAGCATCCTGGGACACAAATCGTCCGGACCTGGAGATTTGTCCACCTTTAAGCCTTCCAAAACCTCCAATACCTTGTCACTCCCTATGACAATTTGCTCAAGAACCTCACAGTCTCTCTCTCTAAGTTCCATATCTACATCCTCATTCTCTTGGGTGAAGACAGATGTGAAGTATTCGTTCAACACCCTACCAATGTCCTCTGGCTCCACCCACAAATTTCCCCCTTGGTCCCTAATGGATCCTACTCTTTCCCTGGTTATCCTCTTCCCATTGATATACTTATAGAATATCTTGGGATTTTCCCTACTTTTACCAGCCAGAGCTTTCTCATATCCCCTCTTTGCTCTCCTAATTGCTTTCTTAAGCTCCATCCTACACTTTCTGTACTCCACTAATGCTTCCGTTGATTTGCTCTCCTTGTATTTGCTAAAAGCCTCTCTTTTCCTTCTCATCGTACCCTGAATGTTTCTGGTCATCCATGGTTCTCTGGGCGTGTTGCTCCTACCTATTACCCTAGAGGGAACATGTTGAGCCTGTACCCTCCCCATTTCCTTTTTGAATGCCCCCCGTTGCTCTTCTGTAGATTTCCCGACAAGTAACTCTTTACAGTCTACCTTGGCCAGATCCTGCCTTATTTTACTAAAATTCGCTCTCCCCCAATCCAAAACCTTTTTTTGCAACTTGTTTATTTCTTTCTCCATAACAAGCTTAAATTGTACCATGTTGTGGTTGCTATCACCAAAATGCGCCCCCACCAACACATCAACCACCTGTCCGGCTTCATTCCCCAGAATTAGGTCCAGCACTGCACCCTCCCTTGTTGGATCCTCTACATATTGAGATAAAAAGTTCTCCTGTATACATTTTAAGAACTCCACTCCATCTAAGCCCTTAACACGATGACTATCTCAATTAATGTTAGGAAAGTTGAAATCACCTAATATAATTACCCTATTATTTTTACACACCTCTGCAAATTGCGCACATATTTGCTCCTCAATTTCCCGCTGACTATCTGGGGATCTATAATAAACACCTAGCAATGTGGCACAGTCCAGGTGGGTGCGTAACAGGTGGGTGTGTAACCAACAGGGTGTAACAGGCATTGGGATGACGGTGGGGGGGGGGGTGTGTAACAGGTCGGTGTATAATGGGTGGATGTGTAATGGGCAGGGGTATAATGGGGGGTGTGAAAAGAAAGACTTGCATTTACATAGCAGCTTTCACAACCATCGAACGTCTCAAAGTGTTTTACAGCCAAGGGAGTACTTTTTTTTTGAAGTGTGGTCATTGTTGTAATGTAGGAAACATGGCAGCCAAGTTGTGCACAGCAAGCTCCCACAAACAGCAATGTGATAATGATCAGGTAAACTGTTCTTGTGATGTTGATTGAGGGATAAATATTGGCCAGGACACTGGGGATAACTCCCCTGCTCTTCTTTGAAATAGGGCCATGGTATATTTTATATCCACTTCAGCAGATGGGGCCATGATTCAATGTCTCATCCACAAGACAGCACCTCTGACAGGGCCAGGGATATCACTGACATATTGCACCACCAACATTTGACAAAATTATTGACTCAGCCGCAGACATGAGGGCAATTAAGCTGTATGTAAAGTCTAAAGCCAATAATCTAATGCCATCAAAACACATCTCTCCTTATAAATAAAGTAGATAAGCATACAAACATCAATGGAGAGCAGCAAAACTGCATTAGCTAGCTAGCAAGCAAAATAGTATGCAATGCCAATGCAAATTACTTTTGTTGACAGAATAGAGCTAGCAACAACAAGTCACAGGGTGGTAGATGGACCATATCGGATGACCTCTATGGATTCACACTGTGTCAGGAGTGCGAATTCAGTCAATAAACCACAAAACTCATATATTTGATCTCGTCACGCGCCTCCTGCACTGACAAACTTACTTCCTCCCCACTCCCCACCAGTGTGGCGCCGCGTTTCCCAGACAGGGATCTAAAGGCACAGAAGTGCCAGCCGCCACACTGAAGATCACAGTGGGCCCTCAAGATCGCAGGCAAGTAAAAATAATCTTATTCATTTGAATATTTAAATTGTGGTCCCTTCGCCCAGCAGCAGGGGGAGCCACCACCGAGCCTCGCCGCTGCCAGGAGGATCAGGACGGGCCCTCCCAGCGTCGAGGTCCATGGTGGGCCTCATCCGGAGTCATCTTCAGGTGCCCTCCCGCCAAGGATCCTGCGCCTGGGGGAGAACAAAATCCAGCCCCACATGTGTGAACCTAGAGCTTGTTAATTCAGGTCTCTTACTGATTATAGAATTATTTGGCACATACAGGTCGTGTAGTTCCACATTCTATTTGCTTTTTTGATTGCTGCTGCTGCTCTTTATCATAGAATCATGCAACACAGAAGGAGGCTATTCAGCCCATCGAGCCTGTGCTGACTCTTTGAACTAGCTATCCAATTAGTCCCACTCCCTGCTCTTTCCCCATAGACCTGCAAGATTTTCCTTTTTAAGTTCCAATTCTCTTTTGAAAGTTACTATTGAATCTGCTTCCACTGCCCTTTCAAGCAGCGCGTTCCAGATCACAACAACTCACGGTGTATAAACAAATCTCCTCATCTTATCTCTGGCTCTTTTGTCAATTACCTTAAATTAGGTTAGACTCAACAACTCTGCCATGAAAGTTACTGTGATAATGCAATTAACAAAAACTACTAACATATTCAACTAATCAAGAAATACATACTGAAAAAAAAGATTAATGGGTATTAAAGTTGGCCAGAATTCTTGAAAATGGTTCACTGATGGTCAGCCCCCTTCTTTAAAGCATTCTTCTTCATAAAAGAACAAAAATCTCAATGCGACCAATTGGTAGCCTGGAGAAACCAGGGTATGAGACTCATTATCCTGACACTAATCATGATGTGGTTAGTTACCATTAACTAATCATTATGTGGACTGATACTGATACAATCATCACTGCAAATAACTGCCCTTCCAGTTGATGAACAAATCCTGCTGTTAAATAAAAACCAACTAAAGATCTTGGATTTGTTTTCACCTTCAAATGTCCCCAGTGACACTGAAGTTGAGGAAAGTACCCATCTGCTATTTGACATGTTTATTGTATGGGCAGATTTGTACACACGCTGATGATATGCGACGAGACGACTTTGTTGACTTGTTATTGCAACTTGCCCGAAGGATCAGCATTTACGTTTCTGTTCTGTTCATTTCTAATGGGCAACAGCTTAGAGGAACCTGGAGATGTTCCAGGGTTTTTACCCCAAGAGAATTTTGTCGATGTTAGCATTTGCTATTAGTGTGTCGAAATGTGGAGCAGCTCTGATTAATGTTAATTGATGTTGTTCGGACCAGCTGAGAAAGGGGTCTAGGGTTCCCTTTCAGCCTTCCCCGGTCTTGCTGTAACAGGGATTAATTTTAAACACACCGTCTTTTTAGCTCGCCCTTGGTGAATCCTTATTCACCGCTTTCCAATTATAAGGCAAAGAAACCAGCACAAACAGGTTTTCTTAGGTTTAAAAAAGAAAAGTTGAAATCTATTAAACGTAAACTGTAATTCGGTTGACGCCTACGGATACATGACGCCCCCACACTAGCATGCATACACGATACGTGCAATAGAGACAGAACAGAGTAGAAGAAATAATATGGAAACGTTTGAGGCACTATCTGAAGAGTTTTTGTTACGGTTCTTCAAACTCACGGTCGAGTCCTTGATTGTAGGTAGATTTTGCTTTTCGTTGGAGCCCAGTATTCTTCTTAAACCTTGTTCGCTGTAGGAGACTTTTCTCTCTCGGGGTTCGTGTGTCTTCAGTGGATTCAGAGGCTTGTGAGAAAGAGATGGGAGCAGACAGGGGAGAGATCTTCTCAGTCCAGGAGCAAACAGCTTTCTGCCCAAAACTGTTTGTACAAATTCAAAACTCAGGTTGCCCAGCAAATTAGTCATTTGACTAGCTGGTTTGACCAAGTTCATTTGTGTATTGAGCCATCTTAGCAGTCAACCAGGAATGCAAGTTCTCCCACCTTCAATGTCTGGTGATCATAAGTCCATTGTGGGTTGAATGTCAGGGAATGGCTGCTTTGTCCTTCCAAACACTGTCTGTTAATACACAAATGCCTTTTCCAGCCACAGCTGATCTGTTTAACAAGTCTTTTCTTAACTTCAGTAACAGTTTAATATCAATGTTCATGACAAAATTAATGTGCCTCATTCTTGGCAGTTGGGGGCCTAGCGTGACAATGTGGACATTTTGAATGGAATGGGGGGAATGACAGGCTCAGCTTCTGTGTGTCAGGTCAGAAGAATAATGCCTATAATGATAATGCCTATAAATTAATCAGTACAAAACTAATCATTGTGTTCATAATACTGTCCTCACATGATCACCAGATAAATATAGATGAGGAAGACCATTCAACATACCTTAGACCATCAAGCCAGCAAGTCCCTACAATCTCCTCTTTACATCACGGCACCTGATGATGGTGACAATCCTGGAATGTTTTGCCTCTGTTTTTTGGCACGATCGTTGGTGACTGAAGAGGCCAGTTCTGGATCTACAGGCTCTTCAGCAAATTGGGGCACAAGAACTCTTGGTTTGGAAGGGCTCTGGTAGAAGCAGATTCCTTCCATTGTCCGC
Source organism: Heterodontus francisci (assembly GCF_036365525.1). Taxonomy (NCBI): domain Eukaryota; kingdom Metazoa; phylum Chordata; class Chondrichthyes; order Heterodontiformes; family Heterodontidae; genus Heterodontus; species Heterodontus francisci. The sequence goes on from NC_090388.1 coordinate 7,552,561, forward strand.
GCCTTTCTTCAGCAGACACTTGTCTGTGCGTTTTGAATGTGTAGGCTGCTTTGCTGGTTGTTGTGCGCCAGCTGTCTCTGTCGGCAGCTTCCTGAGCCCAAACTCATTGGTCAATCTCAGCCACAGAGAACTGTCTTTAAACTGTTTGTGAGGTGCACCTCGATCTTGCTTTCCACAGCATAGTTCACCATAAAGCACTGCTTTTGGTATTCTGGAATCCTCCATGCCTGACATATGTCCTGCCCAGTGCAATTGGAGTTGTAAGAGAATGAATTCAATGGCGGGCAGATTGGCTCTGTTGAGGATTTCATTGTTTGTGATGGAGTCCTGCCTTCTGATGCTCATGATGGATCGAAGACATCATTGATGGAAGCCCTCCAACAGTTTTTTCGTGACAATCTGGACATTTTGAATGGAATGGGGAGAATGACACGCTCAGCTTCTGTGTGCCAGGTCAGAAGAATAATGCCTATAATGATAATGCCTAGAAATTAACACATTTGTGTTCTATACATAGAGTCACAGAGTCGTACAGCATAGAAACAGGCCCTTCGGCCCACCGCGTCCATGCCGACCATAATGCCTATCTATACTAATCCCACCTGCCTGCATTAATTCCATATCCCTCTATGCCTTGCTCATTCAAGTACCTGTCCAGATGCTTCTTAAATGTTGCTACTGTTCCTGCCTCCACCACCTCTTCTGGCAGTTCATTCCAGATACCCACTATTCTTTGTGTGAAAAATTTACCTCTTTGATCCACTTTAAACCTCCTCCCTCTCACTTAAATCCATGCCCTCTAGTTTTAGTCACCCCTACCATGGGAAACAGACTCTGGCTATCTACCCTATCTATGCCTCTCATATTTTATATACCTCTATCATATCCCCTCTTAGCCTCCTTCGCTCCAGGGAAAACAGACCCAGCCTATCCAATCTCTCTTTATAATTCAAGCCCTCCAAACCAGGCAACATCCTTGTGAATCTTTTCTGCACCCTCTCTAGCTTAATCACATCTTTCCTGGAGTGCGTAGTCCAGAACTGCACACAGTACTCCAAATGCGGCCTAACCAACGTTATGTACAACTGTAACATGACGTCCCAACTCTTGTAATCAATGCCTCGGCCGATGAAGGCAAGCATGCCATACGCCTTCTTCACCACACTGTCTACCTGTGTTGCCACTTTCAGGGAACTATGTACTTGCACCCCAAGGTGTCTCTGCTCAACAACACTCCCCAGGGCCCTGCCATTAACTGTATATGTCCTGCCCTGGTTTAACTTCCCAAAATGCATCACTTCGCACTTGTCTGCGTTAAATTCCATTTGCCAATTCCTTGCCCACTTTCCCTGTTTATCTATAACCTGTTGTAACCTTAGACAACCTTCTTCACTGTCCACTATACCACCAATTTTGGTGTCATCTGCAAACTTACTAATCATGCCCCCTACATTCACATCCAAGTCATTAATATATATGACAAACAACATAGGGCCCAGCATAGATCCCTGCAGCACACCACTGATCACCAGCCTCCAATCTGAAAAACAACCCCACTACCACCCTCTGCCTCCTATCACCAAGCCAATTTTGTATCCAATTGGCTAGCTCTCCCTGGATCCCATGTGTTTGAGCCTTCTGGACCAGCCTACCATGCGGGACCTTGTCAATGGCCTTGCTAAAGTCCATGTAGACAACGTCCATCACCCTGCCCTCGTCAATCTTCTTGGTCACCTCCTCAAAAAACTCAATCAAATTCGTGAGACATGATTTCCCATGCACAAAGCCATGCTGACTATCTCTAATCAGACTATGCCTTTCTGAATGCATATAAATCCTGCCTCTCAGAATCCCTTCCAATAACTTTCCCACCACTGATGTAAGGCTCACCAGCCTGTAGTTCCCTGGCTTATCCCTGCTGCCCTTCTTAAATAAAGGCACAACATTAGCTATCCTTCAGTCTTCCGGTACCTCACTCATGGCTAACGATGATACAAAAATCTCTGCAAGGACCCCAGCAATCTCCTCCCATGCTTCCCATAGCATCTTAGGATACACCTAGTCAGGCCCTGGGGATTTATCCACCTTAATGCGCTTCAAAACCTCCAACACCTCCTCCTTTGTAATGTTGATATGCTGCAGGATATCGCTGTTCCCTCCCTTGAACTCACTAGCTTCCATGACCTTCTCCATGGTAAATACAGATGAGAAGTATTCATTTAAGACCTCGCCCATTTCCCGTGGCTCCACACATAGATTACCACACTGATGCTGAAGGGTATCTACTCTCTCCCTAGCTACCCTTTGACTCTTAATATATTTGTAGAATCTTTTAGGATTCTCCTTTATCTTATCTGCCAGGGGAATCTCATGGCCCCTTTTCGCCCTCCTAATTTCCTTCTTAAGTGTACTCCTACATCCCTTATACTCCTCGAGGGACTCACTTGATCCCAGCTGCCTATACCTGACATATGCCTCCTTCTTTGTCCTGACCAGACCTTCAATATCCCTCATCAACCAACCTTCCCTAAACCTGCCAGCCTTGCCCTTCAATTCTAACAGGAACGTGCCGGCCCTGAACTCTTCCTATCTCACTTTTAAAAGCCTCCCACTTACCAGACGTTCCTTTACCTGTAAACAACCTCTCCCATTAAATTTTTTAGAGTTCCTGTCTGATGCCATTGAAATTAGCCTTCCCCCAATTTAGGTCTTCAACCTGAGGACCAGTCCTATCCTTTTCCGTAACTATCTTGAAGCTAATAGAGTTATGGTCACTGGTCCCAAAGTGCTCACCCTCTGACACCTCAACCACCTGCACAGCCTCATTTCCTAAGAGGAGGTCGAGTGTAGCCCTTCTCTAGTAGGGCCATCCATATACTGCTTCAGAAAACTATCCTGGACACATTTAACAAATTCTTCCCCATCTGATCCCTTAGCACTAAGGCAGTCCCAGTCAATATTAGGGAAGTTAAAATCACCTATAATTACAACCCTATAATTCCTACACCTATCTGTGATTTCCCTGCATATATGCTCCTCCACTTCCCTCTGACTATTGAGGGGCATAGAGTATAATCCCATCAAAGTGATCACCCCTTTCTTAGTTCTAAGTTCTACCCATATGACCTCGCTGGACATTCCCCCCGGGATATCCTCTCTAAGTACTGCCGTGATGTCCTCCCTAATCAATAGTGCAACTCCCCCTCCTCTCTTATCTCCACCTCCGTCACGGCGGAAGCATCAGTACCCCAGAACATTGAGCTGCCAGTCCTGCCCATCCCTCAACCACGTTTCCGTAATAGCTATAATATCACAATCCCATGTACCAATCCGTGCTCTGAGTTCATCTGCCTTATCTGTAAGGCTTCTTGCATTAAAGTAAATGCAGTTTAGCCTATCAGACCTTCCACGCTCCCTGTCCTGCCCCTGCCTGGCCTGCCTACTGGACTTGCTTGCTTTAACCTCTACATTTGCCTCAACTACCTCATTGGAGAGACTACTACTTTGGGTCCCACCCCCCTGAAAATCTAGTTTAAACCCTCCCGAGTAGTACTAGCAAACCTCCCCACAAGGATATTGGTCCCCTTCCAGTTCAGATACAACTTGTCCCTCTTGTACAGGTCATCTCTGCACCAGAAGAGATCCCAATGATCCAAGTAGCTGAAGCCCTCCCGCCTACACCAGCTCTTCAGCCACGCATTCATTTGCCTGATCCTCCTATTCCTACCCTCACTAGCATGTGGCACAGGGAGTAATCCTGAGATTACAACCCTAGAGGTCCTGCTTTTTAACCTTCTGCCTAACTCCCTTTATTCACTTTGCAGGACCTCATCTCTCTTCTTGCCTATGTCCTCAGTACCAATATGGACCACGACCTCTGGCTGCTCACCTTCCCCTTTCAGAATGTTCTGCAGCCGCTCCGAGACATCCTTGATCCTAGCACCAGGGAGGCAACAAACCATCCTGGAGCCTCATTTACGGCCACAGAAACACCTATCTGCACCCCTTACGATAGAATCCTCTATCACTATAGCTCTTCCACCTCTTTTCCTCTCCTGCTGTGCAGCAGAGCCCTCCATGGTGCCACGAACTTGGCTGTTGCTGCTTTCCCCTGGGAGGTCACCCCTCCCGACAGTATCCAAAGCGGTATATCTGTTTGAGAGGGGGATGGCCACAGGGGACTCCTGCACTACCTGCCGGCACTTACTACTCCGTCTGGTGGTCACCTGTCCCTTTTCTGCCTGTGCAGCCATTATCTGCGGTGTGACCACCTCACTAAACATGCTATCCATGACATCCTCAGCATCGCGAATGCTCCACAGTGAATCCACCTGCAGCTCTAGCTCCGTAATGCGGGTAGCCAGTAGCTGCAGATGGATACACTTCCTGCACACTGGAAGCGTCCCTGATTTCCCACATAGTGCAGGAGGAGCAGATCATGGGGCTGAGCTCTCCTGTCATAACTTACCCTTAGATTAATTACAGAACCCATGATTCTGACCCCTAGAAGAGGGTGGCAATGACATCCACTCCGTAGACTTGAATTTTGGTAGAGCTGCGTAGTGAGTGGTTTTGACAGACAAACTTCAAGAGGCGTCAACAAGAGCTGTTGGCCCTGGACAGTTGTTTGTCTACATTTTTGTTGGCAATGGCATCTTTTGAGATGATGCTACCTAGATAGGTGAACTGTTCTACTGCATTGAGGTTGATGCTGTCAATGCTGATCTGTGATGGATTGTAATTTCCTCAGGGCTGTAGTTGATACAGCACTTCAGCTTTCTTTCGGCTAATAGTGAGGCCAAAGGAATTTGCTGCCTCAGAGAAACAGTTTACAATGAGCTGCATTGCCTCCTTCATGTGGGCCAGAAGGGCACAATCGCCAGCAAACAGAAGCTCCACAATAAGCTCTTCTGTAATTTTGGTATGTGCGAGTAGTCGCTGCAGGCTGAAGAGACTGCCGTCTGTTCGGAAGCAGATGTATATTCCCTCTGTCAAGCCTGCCTTTGCCTCTTGAAGTATCATACTGAAGAAAATAGAGAAAAGAGTCGGTGCCAGAACACACCCTTGTTTAACACCATTGGAGATAGGGAAGCTGTCTGAGAGGGCTCCATTCTGCTTGACCTGACCTTTCTGACATTTGTGCAGTTGATGGAGAACGATGAGAAACCTTGGAGGGCAACCAATCAAGAAAGTATCTTCCAAAGACCACCCCAGCTGACTATATCGAATGCCTTGGTGAGATCTACAAAATTAGCGTACAGGCCCTTGTTTTGTTCTCTACACTGTTCCTGGATCTGTCTCAGCACAAAAATCATGTCTGTAGTTCCTCTCTTGGGTCTGAATCCACACTGACTTTCAGGGAGGCTTTCTTCACTTATTGTCGGAAAAAATCTATTTAAAAGCACTCTGACCAAGATTTTGCCTGCAATGGAGAGTAAAGTGATGCCTCTGTAGTTTGAACAGTCTGACTTCTCTCCCTAGTTTTTTGCAGAGGGAGACAATCACTGCATCTCGAAGGTGCTGAGGCACTGTCCCCTTTCTCCCAGCATGCTGAAAACAGATCTGTAAGCCTATCATGAATCACATCTCCTCCGTGTTTATAGACCGCGGATTGGACTCCCATCTGTTCCAGGGGCTTTATTTGATTTTAATTGGGCTATAAGTGGTCTTGATTGCTTCACAGGTGGGTAGTTCATCCAGCTCAGACCAAGCTTTGGTCATCTTCCCTAATACCTCCTTTTATGGCTTGGTGTCATACTTTGTTTGATAGCGCTCCTGTGAAGCACCTTTATGTTAAAGGCGCTATGTAAATGCAAGTTATTATTGTTATCTGTGTGAAGAACTTCCTGGTATCAGTCCCAAACTTGCATTTTGCTAAATTGGTTCCATGCCCCTTTTTCCGACTGTACGGTTCAGTTTGCAGTGGTGCTTTAGATGACTTAAGAAGTCACCTCTCAATAGCCGAAAAACCCAGGCTTCTCCATAATTGCTCATATCCTTAAATCAACACCTTTTACATCTTTTCTTGAGATGAGTGAAATATATTTTATATATATATATATCTATAGGGGCCACCGATCAACATATTCACGTTAAATCCCTCAACCCATCCCTCAGCACAATTTCAGCCACTGTAAAGGGTGCCTGGAGCAGACACACCAATCATTCTTCCAGCAGTGAATCATGCTGAAAGGGTGCGAGAGAGAACTAGAGCCCTGTGTCTCTGCTTATGCGACCCGCACTCTGTCCGACAATAACGTTCTGTTGCGTCGATAAATTTGCCCTCCTAAGATTATCCCTTATAATGTGATTGAATATAGTTGACGGAAGCAGTGGACAATCTTGCCTCATTCCCTTTCCAGAGAAATATGCTCAGTGAGTTTACCATCCAGCTTTCAATGGATCTTGGAGTTGAAGTACACCTGCAATGAAACCCAACATTCAACCGTGTACATCTATTCTTCCATTGGCTGCATAAAGACCATGTGAGGCAGCAGGTTAAACTACACTTCTAAAGTACTTCACTGGCTAGAAAGCGCTTTGGGACTTCCAGTGGTCATGAGAGGCACTATAGAAATGCAAGTGTTTTTTTTTATGTTGCTGTTTGTGGGATCTTGCTGTGTACAAATTGGCTGCTGCATTTCTTACATCACAACAGTGACTACAGTTCAGACTAGTAACTGTAAAGCACTTTGGGATGTCCTGCAATGATGAAAGTTGCCATATAAATGTAAAAGGTTAAAAGTTTCTTGATGTAATATAAATGGGATGTTATAAAATCTCTTCACCCCTTGTCAAGCCAAAATATAACCTATACATCCTTCAAGAGTCTGCATGTGTCTTCCTGATTACTCCTTGAGCCTCCACATCACGGGATATATGTACCACCAAACCACAAAGAACCACTTGAAGAGTCATTGGGGTAGATCTTGAATTTCTGCAACAGTGACTTCAATGGAATTAGAAATGGAGAGAGGTGTAAATATATATCAATTAAATCTTCCCTGTTGCAAAGAAAACAAGCCGAGCCTATCCACATTTCCAGATAGCTAAAATTCTCCATTCCTGGCAACATCCTCATAAATCTCCTCTGTACCCTCTCTAGTGCAATCACATCCTTTCTGTAATGTGGGTGACCAGAACTGTACACAGTACTGTAGGTGTGGCCTAATCTACTTGAACTGCTACCTTCAGGGATCTGTGGACATGCACTCCAAGGACCCTCTGTTCCTTTACACTCTTCAGAATCCTACCATTTATTGTGTATTCCCTTGTCCTGTTTGCCCTCCCCAAATGCATTACCTCACAATTTCCCGGATTGAGTTCCATTCACCACATTTCTGCCCATCCGACCAGTGGCTCTACCCTACTGATCTCAAAGGGATTCCTCTGTAATTTTTGGTTTCATCAGGTGCTCCCTTCCTGCAGAAACAAACAGTGCCTTGAATTAAGCTGGTTAGAGATGTGTTCCAGAGGAAGAAAGTAATGTCAGTGCATCAGTAATGGTTTCGTTGTTAACTGGGCTATTGTCGACAGAACTGGGTACAGGCCTTGTGGCTTTATGTCATCGTGATAATTTGAAACCAATCCTTGATGTAGCTGTGATTGCCCACTACTTGGAAGGAAAGAAGACTTACATTTATATGGCAACTTTCACCACTTCAGGACACCCCAAAGTGTTTACAGTCACTAGTTTGAAGTGTAGTCACTGTTGTGATGTAGGAAACATGACAGTCAATTCGTGCACAGCAAGCTCCCATACACAGCAATGTGATAATGACCAGATAATCTCTTTTAGTGATGTTGATTGAGGAATAGATATTGGCCAGGACACCGGGGAGAACTCCCCTGCTCTTTGAGATAGCGCCATGTAATATTTTATGTCCACCTGAGAGGACAAGTGGGGCCTTGGTTTAAGGTTTCATCCCCATACTGGAGTGTTAGTCATGATTTGCATGCTTAAGTCATGGAAGAGGACTTGAACCCAGAACCTCTGGCTCAAAGACAAGAGTGTGACCCACTGAGCCACCAGTGACAGTGACTTGATAACCTGTTGTTATGAAAACCCCACATGCCAAATGGGAAATATTAATTTCATTGATTGAAACTTTGCCTGAGACTTTTACTGGAAATTGTTGCAAATAACTTTTTGAAAATGAACAGCTAGTAGCCAAATAGGCACACAGACATTTGGATTTGAAACACCAAAGGATTAGACTGGAGACAAGCATGATTGACTCAGCCTATCCAGAACAATGGGGTGCTCACTGATTCAATTACCTGAGATAACTTCATCAATGTGGTTGCCAAGAGCCATCGACACGCATTGACTTTGAAAGAGCCAAGCCCCCCACCAAGTATGTCTGGAGAGCCTGAGGGGAGAGTTTTGAATTTCAAAGAAAATTCCAGAAGAACCTCAAAAACACAAAGAGGTGGTCATGTCATGTGTCCGCCTGTACAATTCTGGTAGGTTGTGAGTTGTGACTCAGAAGGCAGACTGTAACTAGAAGTGAGCAAGGGAACAGCTCTCTCTCTCTCTCTCTCTCTCTCTCCAGTAGAGGTCCAGAGAAGCCTCAAGCAGCAGCTGGTAAAGCCATGTCTACAGACCCCTACAACCAATATTGGAGATACAAGAACATCTGCAACAATGCAAAGTTCCATTCCTCAGCGAGGACTCCAGGACTACAATTTCAACTTAAGACACTGAGACTACTGAACTGTATTTCATTCCATTTATTACAGACTCTACTCCCACCTCCCAACTCAGTTTTTCCCTCTGTAATCTATTTATGTGTATGTGTGGCTCTTGTGTGAATGTGGGCATGGATGTATAAGGTATTTTAGTCATTTTAACTTGTTTAGAGTGATATGGATAATAAACTTACATCTTTCTTGTTTAAACTCAAGAAAACCTGTCTGATTGGTCCCTGAACCCACATGATCCTGGCTGTCAAGTGGGACTGAAGTCCTCTTAATTCAGGCTCAGGCTGGGTGATTGGGATATCGGGTTACAAGAGAACCACCCTCCAGCTTAATCCACAGCTACAGTTAATAGCTTAGTACAAAGAGGAGGAACTCAGTCCTTTCTTTAACTATCAATTTACTTTATTCACGTTGTTGTACAATGTAAGAATAAGGCTTATACACTTAGTTAGACAAAAGCATGCAACTCCAACTGAGTTATACAGTTAACAACAAAACTAGCTAGAATTCATAAGCAAACCCACTAGGTTCCTCTGACCTTTCGCTCACCGAGTCACAGAAAACAAAGGATATTACCCGAAAAAGGGAGTGTTAACGCTGGCCAGGCGTTCCGTTCTCTCTCTCTTCTACGTCATCGCCACTTCGCTCACGCAGGGTCTTCCTCTTCCACAATGGTTGATCTCTGGAGTCTTCGCTGGCTCTATGCCCAAAAAGCTCTAATCTTATCCTCCCTCTTATCTCTCCAAATCTGAGCTGTCTCTTTCTGGTTGGTTTAAGCTTGCTCACCTCGTTCACATCTTCTCTTAATTGGCCCAGGCCCAAAGACCCTGGTATCACACCGTGGCCAAATAAGGCCCTTTTCCTGTGATCGATCCTTTATCTTGTCTCATAAAGTAATTAGTTCAAATTGGTTTTTACCAGCACAGGCCAGTGTCCGAGCTCCAGGTTACTACAGGTCAAACAATCCCAGCAGTTTGTAACTGATTCTGTATTTCTTGCAGCCCCTGGCCAACAGGATAATAAACTTACATCTTTCTTGTTTAAACTCAAGAAAACCTTTCTGATTGGTTCATTTGCAATTATGTTAGAGAAACAGGAGCAAGTACTCACTGAGATGGTAAGCTCAATCACTGTGTTAAAAAAGGATAACCCTGCTGTGGTCAAACCAGTGAAGGGGCGAAAGGGGAGTCTGAGACCCCCTCCTCACCTGGTCGTAACACTATCTTCAGCAATGTTGGTTGAGGGATAGCTATAGGCCCAGGACAACAGGGAGAGCTCTTTTGTTCTTCAAATAATACCACGGATCTTTTGCTTCAGCTTGAGAGGGTGGATGAGCCCTTGGTTTATTGTTTCATTCAAAAGATGGCACCTTCAGAAGTGCAGCCTTCCCTGAGTATTGCACTGGGAGTGTCAGCCCAGATTTTGTGCTCACTTCTCTGGAGAAGGCTTTGTAACCATAATCTTCTGAATTAAGGAGTGCTGCCCACCAAGCTGCAATTGACACATTGAGACACAGCACCACCCTCACTGTTACATACATCATTTTTACAGCCATTCTGTCGTCACAGCAGAGATCCACTTAGCATTGGATAGTCAAATCTACTGTCAAAAAAATGCATTAAATTAATCGACCAAGCAAAGTGCCATTCCTCAGCAGATACAGTGACCACATTGGGACAGAACAGAAAGAGGAAAATATATTATTCTCTTCACAGGGAAAACGCTTAATGACATGCTTTGGCTAAGGTTGGCCATTACTTTTGATAATAGAAATGATTCCTCACCTCCTGGAAGGACTTAGGAAACATTGAGAATTACACCAAACATTTGGATCTGGAATACTGAACTAAGCCTGCACTGAGCCCTGATAATGAGGTCTTTTAAACACAGGGATTAGAATCACCAAATCATAGCGTCTTACAGCAAAAAAAGAGGCTGTTTGGCCCATCATTCCTGTGCCAACTGTTCAAAACAGCTGATCTATTAGTCCCATTCCCCTGCTCGTTCCCCAAATCCCAGCAGTTTACTTTTCCTTTTTAAGTAGAGATCTAATGATTTAGATGTACTCTATTAGAATGTAATATTTACAACCAATAGGGTTCTCTCTCATTCCAGTTTGAAACAATTGGAACATATTGCAATATCACAGATGCATTTGGAATGTTTCTCGTTATGGCAGATGTACTTCCGATTTCGTACTCTGATGCAATCTCCCAACGCGAAAGGGTTTAATATTCCCACGGGGTTTCCAACAGTGCTTTATTACAGTTCTGTCACATTTTCCTCTCAGTGTTTCATTTTTGGTATTTTGCTTTGTCACGAGGAACAGTCAAGCATAATAATGACTTCTGACTGCTCTGGTCTCTATCAGAGCTACTGGAGCTGGCAATTGTGTGCTACATGAAAAACCATTCATGATGTTCTGGATTCAAATTATCAGGTACTTGACGTCCTTGAAATAATTAAATGCATTTAATCTCAGTCTGACCGGTATACATGGTATAAGGAATAGTGTTCATTCTGTTGTATTAAAGCATTCGAACACTCCTGACAATTCACATACTTTATATGAAAAGGTTCATCTACCTGTGTTATCTACAGTGTAGAAAAATGAAAAAGAAATTACTTGCATTTCTACAATGCCTTTCACAACCTCATGATGTCCCAAAGTGCTTTACAACCAACTACATCGCTTCACTGTCACTGGGTCAAAATCCTGAACTCCCTCCTAAACAGCACTGCGGGTGTACTTATACCACATGGACTGCAGCGGTTCAAGAAGGCGGCTCACCACCACCTTCTCAAGGGGCAATTAGGGATGGGCAATAAATGTTGGCCTGGACAGCGACGCCCACATCCCCTGAAGGAATTTAAAAAAAGCACTTTTGCAATGTAGGAAACATGACACCCAATTTGCATACAGCAAGCTCCCACAAATGGCAATTAGGTATATGACAAGATCATCTGTTTTAGGTGTTGGTTGAGGGATAAATATTGGCCAGGACACCAGGGAGAACTCTCCTTCTTCATAGAATGCCGTGGGATCTTTTACCTCCACCTAAGAGAGAAGATGGACAATGAAACCAGTTATATGGTATATCTTTTAACATGTAACGGGAATCCTGGAGTCAAAACCTTTGAGCCCATCCTCCTAGCCTAAGTGCTGGGATGTTTCCACCAAGGACCCCCAGGGCTGGACCCTGCCAAAGACATACGACCATGTGAAAAACAACAGCCAGGAAAAGACAAACTGGTCTATCCAGGATGTTCCGTACAGTTGTGATGCCTTCTGCATTACAATACACTCAATCCCCAACCTAATCTGGAGCCCATGTGATCTCCTGGGAAAGGTGCCAAAAATAGATCCAAACCCAGGCCAATTAGTGGGGAGAAATATCTGTAAAATGGCTCTCCAACCAACTTAGGTGATTAAAGCTCGTCCAGGAGAGCACTCTGGTCCTGATTTAGTAGCTACCTCTTGTAAGAGGTGATGTCCACCCCAACCAGAAACAGTCTGAGCTCTTGTTTGAAGGAATTCAGTCTATCCACATTCACCAGATGAGATGACAGCCTGCTTGAGAGGTTCAGTATTGTCTGGGTAAAGAACCACCTCCTGAAATGAAATCTAGATCTGGCCTTACACAACTAGTAAAGGGTGATCCCCAGCTCCACCAATTCAGTTGAAACAACTAGTCTGCATGAAAACTATCTAGTCCTTTCATTGTAAACCTCGAGCAAATTGCTGGTAAGTCTATCTCCTGGTGTCAAGCAGGGGAAAACATTATTTATTTAAAATAAACATTTATTTATTTTGGTGGGCAGGTTTCAGTGCCACTAGTGCCACACCCGGGCACCTTCTCATTAACAAATAATTTTCTGGAATTTTCTCAGTGGTTTAGGGATCCAGGCCATTGAAGGTACGTTTGGTTTCACTCAACCTATCAAATGTCAATGATTCATTGGCTAAGGGAAAGATCATGTTGGGTGTAGGCCAATCATCTCAGCCTCTGGACATCACTGCAGGAGTTCCTCAGGGTGGTGTCCTAGGCTCAACCATCTTCAACTGTTTCATCAATGACCTTCCCTCTATCATAAGATCAGAAGTGGGGATGTTCGCTGATGATTGTATGATGTTCAGTACCATTCGCAACTTATCACATACTGAAGCAGTCCATGTCCACATGCAGCAAGTACTGGACAACATTCAGGCTTGGGCTGATAAGTGGCAAGTAACATTCACAGCACTCAAGTGCCAGGTAATGATCATCTACAACAAGAGAGAATCTAACCACCTCCCCTTGACAATCAATGGCATTACCCTTAGTGAATCCCCCACTATCATCATCCTGGGGGTTACCATTGATCACAAACTGAACTGGATGAGCCATATAAATACCATGGCTACAAAGCAGGTCAGAGACTGGGATTTCTGCAGCGAGTAACTCAAGTTCTGACTCTCCAAAGCTTTTCCACCAGCTACAAGGCAAAGTCAGGAGTGTAATGGAATAATCTCCACCTGCTTGGATGGGTGCAGCTCTAATAACACTCAAGAAGCTCGACACCGTCCAGAACAAAGGAGCTCGCTTGATCCGCACCCCATCCACCACCTTAAACATTCACTCCCTCCACCACCGGCATAAAGTGACAGCAGTGTATATCCTATACAAGATGCACCTCAGCAACTCAACAAGGCTTCTACGCCAGCATCTTCCAAACCCATGACCTCTACCACCTAGAAGGACAAGGGCAGCAGATGCATGGGAACACCACCACCTCCAAATACCCAGCCACATTTGAAACAGCCAAATCCAGAGCCCCATGGATGTCAAGGTGCTTACAAGGTAAGATAAGGCAGAAAAGGAAAGCTTATGTCTGACACCGAGAACTCAATACTACAGAAAGCTGAGAGGAGTATAGAAAGTGGAGGGGTGAAATCAAAAAGGAAATTAGGAAAGCAAAGAGAGGGCATGAAAGAATATTGGCAAGCAAAATCAAGGTGAATTCAAAGATGTTTTATCAATACATTAAGAGTAAGAGGGTTACTAAGGAGAGAATAGGGCCTATGAAAGACCAAAAAGGTAACCTATGTGTAGGGGCGTAAGATGTTGATATTGTTCTTAATGAATACTTGGCATCTGTCTTCACAAAAGAGGGGTACGATGCAGATATTGTAGTTAAGGAAGAGACGTATTGGATGTGATAAACATTGGGAGTGAGGAAGTATTAATGGGATTAGCATCCTTGAAAGTCGATAAATCACCAGGGCCAGATGAAACGTACCCCAGGCGGTTAAAAGAAGCACAAGAGGAAATAGCAGAAGGCCTGATCATCATTTTCCAGTCTTCAATGGATACAGGTGTGGTGTCGGAGGATTGGAGAACTGCTAACGTTGTACCTCTGTTTAAAAAGGGAGCGAGGGATGGACCCAATAATTACAGGCCAGTCAGTCTAACCTCAGTAGTGGGAAAATTACTGGAATCTATTCTGAGAGACAGGATAAACTGTCACTTAGAAAGGCAAAGGTTAATCAAGGATAGTCAACATGGATTTGCTCAGGGAAAATCTTGTTTGACCAACTTGATCGAATTTTTTGAAGAAGTAGCAAGGAAGGTAGATGAGGGTAGTGCAGTTGATGTGGTCTACATAGATTTTAGCAAGGCTTTTAACAAGGGCCAACGTGGCAGACTGGTTAAAAAATAAAATCCCATAGGATCCTGGGAAATGCAACAAGGTGGATACAAAATTAGCTCAGTGGCAGGAAACAAAGGGTAATTGTTGACGGGTCTTTTTGTGACTGGAGGGCTGTTTCCAGTGGTGCTCCACAGGACTCAGTACTCGGTCCCCTGTTTTTTGCAGTATTTATTAACGGTTTGGATGTAAATGTAGGGGGCATGATCAAGAAGTTTGCAGACGACACAAAGATTGGCCATGTGGTAGATAGTGAGGAGGATAGCTGTAGGCGACAGGAAGATATTGATGGTCTGGTCAGATGGGTAGAAAAGTGGCAAATGGAATTCAACCTGGAGAAGTGTGAGGTGATGCATTTGGGGAGGTCAAACAAGGCAAAGGAATACACGATTAATGGAAAAGTACTGAGAAGTGTAGAGGAAGTGAGGGACCTTGGAGTGAATGTCCACAGATCCCTGAAGGTAGTAGGACAGGTCGATAAGGTGGTTAGGAAGGCATACGGAATCCTTTCCTTTATTAGCCGAGGTATAGAATACAAGAGCAGGGAGGTTATGCTGGAACTGTATAACTCATTGGTTAGGCCACAACTTGAGTACTGTGTGCAGTTCTGGTCACCTCATTACAGAAAGGATTTAATTGTACTAGAGATGGTGCAGAGGAGATTTAAGAGGATGTTGCCAGGACTGGAAAAATGCAGCTATGAGGAAAGATTGGATAGGTTGGGGTTGTTCTCCTTGGAACAGAGAAGGCTGAGGGGAGATCTGATAGAAATGTACAAAATTTTGAGGGGTCTGGATAGAGTGGAAGTGAAGGGTCTATTTACCTTCACAGAGAGGTCTGTGACTATGGGAACATAGATTTAAAGTGATTGGTAGAAAAATTAGAGGGGAGATGAGGAAAGCTTTTTTCACCCACAGGGTGATGTCTGGAAGTCACTGCCTGAAAGGGTAGTTGAGGCAGAAATGCTCAACCCATTCAAAAGGAGTCTGGATATGCACCTCAGGTGCTGTACTCTGCGAGGTTACGGACCAAATGCTGGAAGGTGGGATTAGAATGGGTGGATCGGTTTTCAGCCAGCACAGATGCGATGGGCCAAGTGGCCTCTTTCTGTGCCTTAAACTTTCTATGATTCCTTCAACATTCCTGAGTCAGAATCATAAAACTTCCTAACAACATTAAGAGTGTATCTTCACCACATGGATTGTGGTGGCTTAAGAAGGCAGCTCACCAGTATCTTCTCAAGGGCAGCTAGGGCTTGCCACAAATGCTGCCCTTGCCAGCAGTGCTCATATTCTGAAAACAGGTAAAACATATTAATTGGTCACTCATCTCATGAGAATTTACTGTGTGCAGTTTAGTTGTTATATTTGTCTCCTTCAACCACAATTACATGATATCATTTAAGATGTTTCTGAGTGAATCAGGAGAGCTGCATAAATGCTTGTTCAATTTACTATTTTATATTAATCCAGATTTTTTTTTTTAAAGAGTTCATCGACATACCACCGAATCTGTTCAGCAAGTCTAATACCCTGGCAAAGATTCCAATCTGCAAATCTGCATTCTTGACAGCTTGTCTTTTTTTAAAATTTGAGGACGATACAAAACTTGGAAGCATTGTGAACTGTAAGGAGGATAGTGTAGAACTTCAAAAGGAGATAGACAAGTTGTTGGAATGGGCGAACAAGTAGGAGATGAAGTTCAATGCGGAGACATGTGAAGTCATTCAGTTTGGTAGTAAGAACATGGAGAGACAATATAGAATAAAGGGTACAATTCTTAAGGGGGTGCAGGATCAGAGGGACCTGGGTGTATATGTGCATAAATCATTGAAGGTGGCAGGACAGGTTGAGAGAGCAGTTAATAAAGCATACAGTATCCTGGGCTTTATTAATAGGGGCATAGAGTACAAGAGCAAGGAGGTTATGTTAAACTTGTACAAGACACTTGTTCAGCATCAGCTGGAGTATTGTGTCCAGTTCTGGGCTCTGCACTTTAGGAAAGATGTGAAGGCATTGGAGAGAGTGCAGAAAAGATTCCCGAGAATGGTTCTAAGGATGAAGAACTTCAGGTATGAAGATAGATTGGAGAAGAGAAGGCTGAGGGGGGATTCGATAGAGATATTCAAAATCATGAGGGGTCTGGACAGAGTAGATAGAGAGAAACTGTTGCCACTCGTGAAAGGATCGAGAACGAGAGGGCACAGATTTAAAGTGATTGGCAAAAGAAGTAAAAGTGACATGAGGAAAACTTTCTTCACACAGCGAGTGGTTAAGGTCTGGAATGCACTGCTTGAGAGTGTGGTGGAGGCAGGTTCAACCAAGGCATTCTAAAGGGAATTAGACTGTTATCTGAAAAGGAAGAATGTGCAGGGTGACGGGGAGAAGGTGGGGGAATGGTATTCGGTGACTTGCTCATTCGGAGAGCCGGTGCAGACATGATGGGCTGAATGGCCTCCTCCTGCACTGTAACAACTCTGTGAAATGTCTTTTAATCATGATTCAGTTTAAAAACCTCCTGACACCTGCTCTCCTCATCCCTTAGCCTGTTAAAGTGCCGGATCATATTTCCATGCATTCACTGGTTTGGTTCCATATGCCGCCGTTCATATAGTCCTAAGTCCCAGAAGGCCACTTCTAAACACTGATGTATTTTTGAAGGTAGAGTGTTCAAAATTACACACAATACAGGTTAATTAACCAGACCGCACTCCCATCGGGTAGCCCCATGCAATGAAAGAAAGACTTGCATTTCTATAGTACCTTCCTTACCTCAAAATGTCCTATCGGGTTTTATAGCCAATGAAGTTTTTTGGTAGTGCAGTCACTGTTGTAATGTAGAAAATGCAGCAGCCAATTTGCACGCAGCAAGGCCCCTCAAACAGCAATATGTTTTGGTAACAGATAATCTATCCTGAGGATGTTGGTTGAGTGATATATATTGGCTAGGACACCGGGGAGAACTGCCCTGGTCTTCTTTGAAATAGTTTCATGGGTTTTTTTTACTTCCACGCGAGAGGGCAGAGGTGGCCTCAGATAAATGTCTCATCCAAAAGACAACACCTCTGATAGCGCAACACTCCCTCAGGACTGAAGTGTCAATCCGGAATAAGTGCTGGTCTGTGTGGAGTGGGACTTGAACCCACAACCTTCTGATTTGGACTTGGGGCTGAGAAAGTGCTAAAAAAAAACCCCACTGAGTTACAACTGCTACCAGTAGGACTGCAGACTAATGAATTAGTGCTTCCTCAGAACTGCACTGCCATAAAATGAAGCTCGCCACCCAGTGTGGTGAATTGTCCCTAATATTCTAAATGTGGTCTGAGCAATGTGCTACAAGGTGTTAAAGTAATCTGTTTTAATTTATAATTAAACACCTTCAAGATACATCCCAGTGCCCGATTAGTCTGGTTATCAACCATTGATTCATTGTGTTGATAACTTTGCATTGACCAGATATTTTTGGACCTCTCAAGCATCAACATAACAAAAAGTTTCTATGACCATTTTAAAATAATTATCCGTTTATTTATTCATTTATATTCAAAATACCTATTAAACAGATATATTTGCTATATAATTTTAATGTAATTATGATTTTACAAAATATATCACAAACTGTACACTTCATCACATATTAATCCATATATTATCCATCTGTAACTGTTACATATAATGTAGCAAATGCCTAGGTTCACAACAGGAAGTTCACACCACTGACCCCCATTAACAGTGCGTCAAATACATTGGAAAAGGACAACAGCAGGAATAATCGGAAAGTTTCAATTTCAACATTTTAGCTTACATTTACTTCAAAATAGTTACACAGTGCCAGTCTGAAGCATACACGTAGTGCACAGTCTTTAATCTCTTACAATATCTACTACTGATGATAGTACATCTAACTGCATTATCACTAGATTATAGTCACGAAAATGTATCAAAGCACACTGCAATGGTTTAACGGAACTTTAGTTAAATGGCGCCTCCTTTTTTTATTCAGTCCGAACATGGTTTGCATTTCTCCCAACATAAATTAAATAGCACCCATTCCCTCTTGATAATGTTGGGCAGAGTGTCAGGGAGATCCCCGATGTTTTCAATGTGACAATTGTTGTTTACAACAATGTTCAGGCAAAAACATGTGCAGTTTTTGTTAAAGTCTCCAACAGAGCTAGTTATCAAATGTACACCAATAATGTGTGAAAATGCTGGATTAGGCAAACTTACATACCTCTTATTTAGCATAAGCGATCCTAATTTATCATTGCACCAGTCTGGTGCCAAGAATGGTCCAAAGGCAGTTGACTCTTTTGCCAACTTGTGTAACCGTGTCAAGTCTTTATTTTTCGCAGTGTTTTTGTGGTATTAAAGTCACCAGCAGGTTAGAGGTTAAAAAGATTTGTACCTTTTACACTTCCATTTTAAAAAGAACTGCAAACAGGAATGGCTAAGGCTAATGTCAGTGTGAAAGGGAGCCCTCAACCTTTATCTTGAAAATTAAATGAGACACTGTTAGCTTGCAATTTTATATCCCAGTTCTATATTTCTTTAAAATGTTAGCTCATATTTATTCTTGGTCAGGTTAGGGAATGGTATTTGGGAAGCAGGAGAGAATAAATCCACCCCCCCCCCACCCCCTCGCATTTACATACTCATTTCTTGAGTTTCATTTCACTAGTATCTGCCACTTTTAGACAGCTCACGCCTTGCATTAGTGTCTGTCCAACTCTTCTTGCCACTTTGCATACCCACCTAGGGTTATAATTGGAATTGGAATGTGAGGCATATATTACTAACTTTGCAGTGAATATAGGGTTAGAACAAACTCCCAAGTGTTAAGGAGCCCAACCAAAGACTCAAAGTCATCAGAGTCGCCCCATAAAATTTATAACCACTTCCGTTACCTCCCTGCTTTGGCCATTCCACAAGTTTACTGCCATTTCACTGACAGAGTCATCGCCTAACTATTCCTTGCTTGAACTTACATGCTCCTGTCCTAGAGGACTTGTATTAACATTGAAGATCACTCTGCAATCCTACTTACCTGTTCCCTTGAAGAGCTTAAATCATAAGCTCACCTCTGAGCTAAACATCCTGCAATCAAAAGAAACCTAATGGAATGCTGTTCCCAGTTTTTTTCAAACAGCACATGCTAGTACCAATTCTGCTGTTGCCATTTACACCTCCACTAGACCCACCTTTTGTTTTTACCATCTCCTTTTGCCTTGCACCATCATCCCTTTGGTCATTTAACCTCACCTGCCAGCCACCCCATCACAGGCCTTCCCTTTTGTTCTTTTCCCCCTTGCCCCCTTTCCCTAACTCTGTACTTGCTTAAAACCTGTTGCATCGCTAACTTTGTCCAGTTCTGATGAAAGGTCATTAACCTGAAACGTTAACTGTGTTTCATTCACCGCAGGTGCTGCCTGGCCAGAGTATTTGCAGCATTTTTCGTTTTTATTTCATATTTCCAGCATCCACCATATTTTGCTTTTGTAATGGAACGTTGGCCTTTATTGCAAAGGGGCTGGAATGTAAAGGGGAGGAAGGAGTGCTCCGGTTATACACTGCCTTGGTCAGACCCCTCCTGGAGTAACTACAGTCAATTCTTGGCTCCTCAGTGTCAAACCAGGTATTTCCTCATCTTACACAACCCTTCCAGCCACTTTGATGCCAGAACAACTCAGTGCACTGATCAGCTCATGGCAGGTGTGGCCCCCATCCAGAGGTCCAGTCCTGAGCCCTGGCTTGAACAGCACTGAGTGCTGCTGGTACACACTGCAATATTGAAGGTTAACAGGAACAAAAACATCAATGACAGGTTCCTAACAGCTGGTCGTCATAGTTCCACCCCACACACACTGGTGGGGAACCCAAGAAAAGTCCAAACTGGCCACAGGCCCCACAGAAGTTATATTAATCAATTAAGACACCCCCCCAAACCCACACACTGAATGCAAATCCTCAAGGCGGGTTAGGAGCATGGATCGGGGTCCCACTCTGCCACACTTACAGACTGCTATCCAACTAAGGAAAGCTGCAACTGTTTTTCATTCATTCATGGGATGTGGGTATCGCTGGCGAGGCCAACATTTATTGCCCATCACTAATTGCCCTTGAACAGGTGGTGGTGAGCTACCTTCATGAACTGCTGCAGTCCATGTGGTGTAGGTACAGCCACAGTACTGTAAGTGGGACAGTTCCAGGATTTTGACCCAGTGACAGTGAAGGAACTGCGATATAGTTCCAAATCAGAATAGTGTGTGACTTAAACGGGAACCTGCAGATGGTGGGGTTCTCTTGCAGCTGCTGCCCTTGTTCTTTTAGGTGGTGAAGTTCACAGATGGACTGTGCTGTCAAAGGAATATTGGCGAGTTGCTGCAGTGCATCTTGTAGATGGTACACACTGCTGCCACTGTGCACCAGTGGTGGATGGGGTGCTGATCAAGCAGGCTGCTTTGTCCTGGATGGTGTTGAGCTTCTTGAGTGTTGTTGGAGCTGCACCCATCCAGGTAAGTGGAGAGTATTCCATCACACTCCTGACTTGTGCCTTGTAGATGTTGGATAGGCTTTGGGGAACCAGGAGGGGAGTTACTCACCACAGAATTGCCAGCCCCTGACCTGCTCTTGTAGTCACAGTATTTATGTGGTTGCTGCAGTTCAGTATCTAGTCAATGGTGACCCTCAGGATGTCAAGGATGGGAATGCAGTTCAGGCCCTGATTAAAATGCCATTGGGATCTCATTGATGTAACTGGACCCCAAGTCACAAACTCATGAGGGTTCCAGCCTGTGTGAGCAGGTGTAAGTGACCTGCTTGTTCTTACCTTCCCAATTTGTGCTGGGCGGATAGGATTAAAATCGACCCCTTGGAGCCTTGCCGTCAAAACTGCAAGTTTGCCTATTGTTAACTCATCCGGGACCAAAATCTTATTTGGTGTCGTTTTCACTGAACCTCCCCAGAAGCTAAGAGAATGTGATCTCAGCTCAGTAAAGTAAACACAACCTGCATTAAGTAAATGAATAATGGGAATGTGTAATCAAATACTAATTGAGGAATATATCCAACCTATGCTGTTCCATGCAAACTTTTGATCCACTTGTAAGAAATGCCTTTGGGTGTTTTAGCATATAGCATTACATCAAATTCACAGCACTGAAACAAGCCATTCAGCACAATTGGTCTGTGCCAGTGTTTATAGTTTGCATGGGTCTCCTTGTGCCTCTCTTCATTTCACCATGTCTGCATATCCTTCTATTCCTTTCTCAGTCATGTGCTTATCTAGCTTCTCCTTAAATGTATCCACGCTAGTCATCTCTACTACTGCCTGTGGTAGCGTGTTCCACTTTCTGTGTGGTTTTTTTACATGATATATTTTGAATCGGTAAATGATTCCACTACAATGCGCGCTGAGAGATTTAATACAAGTTCTTAAAGTATTTGTTCAATAGCAGTGCCTGTTTGGAAAATAGGGTCCAACAAAAATTCAAGGGTTCTAGAGATATTTATTTAGGAAATATATGGTTAGCCGCAGATTCTGATTTTTTGTAACGTGAGCAAAGTATTCTAAATGTAAACTTCATCTTTTCATGGCTTCTTGAATACTGTGTTTAAATAAGATCTGTTGTTTCAATATTGATTCACTGAACTGAAATATCTACTTATTGAGAATGAATTTACTTTCAGTTAACTGAACTCTGCACCTGGTCGGCTCCATAAAACTTCTTTGACTTGAAGTAGAGAATGTGTGTTCCAGGCCCACCATTTGTTTGAACACGATTTGCTGGCTTTATGCAATGGTCAGCGTAACCAGGTAGCACCATATAACAAGAAAGTTGTCGTCTCTCATCAGCACGTGCAGCTTCTGGAACCGCTGCCAGAATGACCCTCCCTACTGGCGGAACATCAACCTGACCAAAGATACCAAGCTTTGCAGCCTGGCCAGGTTCAGTGAGGATTGAAAAACACAAATCTTAACCCCTTCACTAAATGACAACAATGATAACTACTTGCATTTATATAGTCTTTTAATGTCCCAAGTAGCTACTCAGGAACAATCAGAAAAAAATTGCTACTAGCCATGTAAGGAGATACTGGCCCAGATTTTGTGGTTGTAATGAAAGCAAAATTGTCAGAAACTTATGCTGACTACACATGAACAGTTAAACATGAAAATACAGAAATTGAAGTCAGTGATTCCCTGCTTCTCCACCTAGTTTGCTGTTTTAGTCTCTGAAATTTTAGAAATCACTTTACTTGACAAGAATACTTTATACTATTAGTCTCACTGTAAAAAGCTTGAAACAGGTCACACCTTGTTGACGGAGGTTTAACTGGGCTTTTAACAGCATACTAATTTCATAATTACTGCTGAACAACCCCTCTGGCACTGAAAAACACAATTTATATCAGCGCATTTTACTTCCTGGTTTGCTGTCTGTGAGAATTCTTCAATGTGATTGGCTGCTTAGCTTGCTTGATGACATCGGGCTGGATGCCTGAGATTCCCTATAGCTGATGCCAGAATGAAATGAACATCAGGAAAGGTGAAACCTACAGCCCAGCGATTGCTAGATCTTTGCAGAAACTTTCTTTGGAATCGGCAATGAGTGCCGTCACTTCGTTGCTGACTGCAAAATCTGGGCCATTTGGGCAGATGACCAAAAGCTTGGCCAAAGAGGAAGGATTTAAGGACCGTATTAAAGGAGGAGGGAGGTAGAGAGGCGGAGAGCTTAAGTGAGGGAATTCTAGAGCTTCGGGCTCAGGCAGTTGAAGGCACAGCCACCGATGGTGGTGTAGTTTAAATTGGGGATGTAGAAAAGGCCAGAATTGGAGGAGAACAAAGAACGCTAAGCGTTTTCAGGCTGGAGGAGATTACAGAGATAGGGAGAGGGGTGAGGCCATGGAGAGATTTGAAAACAAGGATGTGAAGTTTAAAAATGGAGGCATTGCCAGACAAGGAGGCAATGTAGGTCAGCAAACACAGGGTTGATGGGTCAATGGGATTTGATGCAAGTTAGGATACGGACAGCAGAGTTTTGGATGAGTTTATGGAGGGTGCAAGGAGGGAGGCCAGCCAGGACAGAGTTGGAACAGTCAAATCTAGAGGCAACGGAGGCACAAATGAGGGTTTCAGCAGCAGATGAGCTGAGGCAGGGCAGAGATGGGGGTGGAAGTAGGCGGACTTGGTGATGGAAAGGCTATGGAATTAGAAAGTCTGCTCAGGATCAAATAGGACGGCTGGGTTGCAAACGCTTGGGTTCGGCCTCAGATAGTGGTCAGGGAGAGGGATACAGACTGTGGCTAGGTCATGGAGTTTGTGGCAGGGAGAGGAGACAATGGCTACCAACCGTTCAAAAAATCATAATGGGGACACTAAATTTCAGCTGATGGGATTATTGCGCATGAAGTGTTATTTATGTTAAACATAAATACATTTTTCTTTTTTAAAACGTGTCAGTTTTCCACGTGTATTCACTTGTCTCACCAGAATCACAGGGATGATTCTGCAAAATGTTGTTTCTGTCGCTGATAAACCAAGCACTTAAGACGCTGCAAGCTTTGAAAATGACATTAATGTAAATGGCTAATGGATTTCGTTTTCTGGCTGATATCACCAACTGCCTGCTTTAAACGTGGGCGTTTTAAGTGATGGTGATGGTATAGTTAAAAGGACTTTGTAAGTGGATCTGATCAGTCTGTATTGTTTGAATGATACAGCGATCTGCATCAGCCCCTCACTGTAACACACTTTATACCTGCCAGTGTGCAGAACACTTCAGGGAAACAGTGAGACATCAGACGGGGTGGGTGGGGGGTTGGTGGTTTGAGGGGTTTAAACTGCATCTCAAACACAGCGGCTGCAAGCTGCCAGCTTCCAGTCCCAGATATAAAGGACACTTCACCGCTTCCAAGGTAACTGTCCGCGTCATAGCAACAGACTTTGCAGCTTATGTTTATCATCAAGTGCTCTCGCAAAAGGAACAGGAAGGAGACGACAAAGTCTTTTTGTACTTGGAACTTGTTGCCCACCTGACCCACTATCTTTTTAATATTAATGTTTCAGAATTCACATCTGGGTCACAACCTCTATGATAAGAGTCATTCCAGGGGTTTTATTCTCTGCAATGGACAACATGAGTCTTTTCACAACTGATTCCCAAGAGCGAGCTCTTAATTATGAGAAATGCTAGAAATACTCAGCAGGTCTGGCAATGTCTGTGGAGAGAGAAGCAGAGTTTCTTCTAAAAGATTAAGAATCTTTTACATTTCTAATATTTGTCAGTTCTGAAGAAGGGTCACTGACCTGAAGCGTTAACTCTGCTTCTCTCTCCATGATGCAGCCAGACCTGCTGAGTATTTCCAGTATTTCTTGTTTTAATTTCAGATTTCCAGCATCTGCAGTATTTTGCTTTTATCTCATAATTATGAGGACAGGTTGGACAGACTAGGCTTGTCTTCCTTCAGGAATAGAAGATTAAGGGGTGATCTAATTGAGCTGTTTAAGATAATTAAAGTAGATGTAGAGAAACTAATTCCTCTGGTGGGGAATCCAGAATAAGGGAGCATAACTTAGAGCCAGGTCATTCAGGGGTGATGTCAGGAAACACCTATTCACACAAGAGCGGTGGAAATCTGGAACCCTCGCCCCCAAGAAGTTGAGGCTGGGGTTCAATTGAAAATTTCCAAACTGAGATTGATAGATTTTTACAGGAGCAAAATACTGCAGATGCTGGAAATCTGAAATAAAAACAGTAAATGCTGGAAATACTCAGCAAGTCTGGCAGCATCTGTGGAGACAGAAACAGAGTTAACGCTTCAGGTCGATGACCTTTCATCAGAACCAGTTAATGGATTTTTGGTGGGTAAGAATATTAAGGGTTATGGAAGCAAGGCGGGTAAATGGAGCTAAGGTACAGATCAACCATGATCTAACTGAATGGGGGAGGCAGGCTTAAGGGGCTGAATGGTCTCCTCCTGTTCTCATGTTTCTAATCAAGGGATTTAAAATTCTCAAAAGGAGTCATTTCCATCACTGACACCTTCAGACAACAGCTGCGACTTGCAGCTCTTCACAGGGTGCATGAACCCAACGACCCTGTCCGCTAATTAAACAGTATGATTGGCTTCAGTTTAGCTAACTCACCACTTTACTGCTATATAAATAAGACAGACAATTCCAGATGCTCTTCAGTAGCTATACAGAGGTACTCAGCCTTGGACAAGCAGCACTTCTATGGTGTGGGCGGCAGTTTGGGAGATGGGCAGGATCCTTGACTTTCAAAACTGGTCGCTCGTCCTGGTGCCTGGAACAGAAACATTTCAGAGCTCAATTACTCCAAAAGTCAACACTGCAACACTTTACAGCCAATGAAGTACTTTCAAAGTATTGCTGGAAAAAAAGAGACATGCTGTTGAAGCATTTCCTCCTGCACTCATCAGGACAGGCGCAAGCATGCCAAATTTCAAAGAGAGCAACAATTTATATTTCATGAGTAAAGGGTGCTGATTGGTTGGCAAGTTGACTTTGGTTAGTTGGCAAGTTGACTCTGATTGGTTGAGGTGTTGCTATGGGGAATGTACAGGAAACTATTGTGCACATGCTTTTGTTTAATTCAAAATTTTGGAAGTATAAATTGCTGCTCCCTTTGAATTTTGGCATGCTTGTCCCCATGAGTGGAAGATGAAAAGCTTTGACGGTATGTCTCATTATAAGCAATACTCAAGTTCTGTACTACCAAGTGACTACTTTCAAAGTGTAGTCACTGTTTGTAATATAGGGAAACGGGGCAGCCAATTTACACACAGCAAGATCCCACAATCAGCAACATTCGAATGACCATATTATCGGTTTCTTTAAGACAAAACTTGCATTTATATAGTGTTTTTGTCATACTCAAGCAAAGAGGAATTATGAACTACATAATGAATTTATAAAATTCATTTGGGGCGGCACAGTGGCGCAGTGGTTAGCACCGCAGCCTCACAGCTCCAGCGACCCGGGTTCAATTCTGGGTACTGCCTGTGCGGAGTTTGCAAGTTCTCCCTGTGATCGCGTGGTTTCCTCCGGGTGCTCCGGTTTCCTCCCACAGCCAAAGACTTTCAGGTTGATAGGTAAATTGCCCCTAGTGTAGGTAGGTGGTAGGAAAATGGTGGGGATGTGGTAGGGAATATTGGATTAATGTAGGATTAGTATAAATGGGTGGTTGTTGGTCGGCACAGACTCGGTGGGCCGAAGGGCCTGTTTCTGTGCTGTATCTCGAAACAAAAATCCAAAACGGGTACTTTTCCTAAAAAAAACAATATGGAGTCAAGAGGTCAGGTGACCTTATCCTGTACTTCCAATACACATTGAAATGTCAATTCATTGAGGTGGGGGCGTAAGGGGATAAAACTGAGACCTTTGCTGAGTACAGAACGCTCCATCCCCCACCAGGATGGTTTGAGGGCTCTCCGCTTCTTCCTGGAACAGAGGCCCAACCAGTCCCCATCCACCACCACCCTCCTCCGCCTGGCTGAACTTGTTCTCACATTGAACAACTTCTCCTTCAACTCCACGCACTTCCTTCAAGTGAAAGGTGTCGCTATGGGTACCCGCATGGGTCCTAGTTATGCCTGTCTTTTTGTGGGATATGTCGAGCATTCTTTGTTCCAGTCCTACTCAGGACCCCTCCCCCAACTCTTTTTCTGGTACATTGATGACTGTATCGGTGCCGTTTCCTGCTCCCGCCCCGAACTAGAAAACTTTATCAACTTTGCTTCCAATTTCCACCCTTCTCTCACCTTTACATGGTCCATCTCTGACACTTCCCTTCCCTTCCTTGACTTCTCTGTCTCCATCTCTGGGGATAGGTTGTCTACCAATATCCATTATAAGCCCACTGACTCCCACAGCTACCTCGACTACACTTCTTCACACCCTATCTCCTGTAAGGACTCCATTCCATTCTCCCAGTTTCTCCGTCTCCGACGCATCTGCTCTGATGATGCTACCTTCCATGACGGTGCTTCTGATATGACCTCCTTTTTCCTCAACCGAGGATTTCCCCCCACTGTGGTTGCCAGGGCCCTCAACCGTGTCCAACCCATTCCCCGCACCTCTACCCTCACCCCTTCCCCTCCCTCCCAGAACCGTGACAGGGTTCCCCTTGTCCTCAATTTTCATCCAACCAGCCTCCATATCCAAAGGATCATCCTCCGCCATTTTCGCCACCTCCAGCGTGATGCCACTACCAGTCGCATCTTCCCCTCCCTTCCCCTGTCAGCATTCCGAAGGGATCATTCCCTCCGTGACACCCTGGTCCACTACTCCATTACCCCCATCACCTCGTCCCCGTCCCATGGCACCTTCCCCTGCAATCGCAAGAGGTGTAATACCTGCCCATTTACCTCCTCACTCCTCACTATCCCAGGCCCCAAACACTCCTTTCAGGTGAAGCAGCGATTTACTTGTACTTCTTTCAATGTAGTATACTGTATTCGCTGCTCACAGTGTGGTCTCCTCTACATTGGGGAGACCAAGCGCAGACTGGGTGACCGCTTTGCGGAACATCTCCGCTCAGTCCGCAAGCAGGACCCTGAGCTTCCGGTTGCTTGCCATTTCAACACTCCTCCCTGCTCTCATGCTCACATCTCTGTCCTGGGATTGCTGCAGTGTTCCAGTGAACATCAACGCAAGCTCGAGGAACAGCATCTCATCTACCGATTAGGCACACTACAGCCTGCCGGACTGAACATTGAGTTCAATAATTTCAGAGCATGACAGCCCCCCATTTTACTTTCATTTTTAGTTATTTTTTTCTTCCTTTTTTTTACATTCCTTTTTACATTTTTTACAATCTTTTTTTGCATTTATTTCATTTCATCTTAGTTTGTTCAGTTTGCTTACCCACTGTTTTTTTCAGGTTGTTTTTCTTTAGGTTTGCACTTGCTGCTGTTCAATATTCAGTGTATTCACACCTAATCTGTACTAATGCTTTGTCTTTCAACACACCATTAACATATTGTTTGCCTTTGCTCCGTGACGTTTTGGTCAGCTATGTGGCCTGGTCCAATCTGCACCTTCTCCTTTGTTATCTCTTGCCCCACCCCCACCTTACTTGTTTATAATCTGTGACTTTTCTAATATTTGTCAGTTCCGAAGAAGGGTCACTGACCCGAAACGTTAACTCTGCTTCTCTTTCCACAGATGCTGCCAGACCTGCTGAGTGATTCCAGCATTTTTTGTTTTTGTTTCTGATAAACATGCTGTCTTTGCTCAGTCGAAAGGTGAAAAAGGGAAACCATCCTTGTCATTTCTCAACTGTCCCTAACACTTTTCAGATCCACTGGATGTTGCAAAGCACTTTACAGCCAATGAAGTACTTTGAAAGTGTAATCACTGTTGTAATGCAGGAAATGCAGCAGGCAATTTGCACACAGCAAGCTCCCACAAACAGCAATGTGATAATAACCAGATCATCTATTTTTGTGATGTTGACGAGGGGGATAAATATTGGCAAGGACGCCCGGGAGAACTCCCCAGCTCTTTTCCAAAATCATGCCATGGGTTCTTTGACTTCTACCTGCAAGGGCAGATGGAGCTTTGGTTAACACCTCATCTGAAAGATGGCACCTCTGTCAATGCAGCACTCCCTCTGTACTGCACTGGAATGTCAGCCTTGATTTTTGCCCTGAAGCTCTAAAGTGGGACTTGAACCCAGAACTAATAACACACAGAGGTGAGAATGCTACCCATTGAGCCACCGCTGACAGGGATACTGGTTGAGGGATAAATATTGGCAGTGACACCGTCGAGAACTCCACTGCTCTTCTTCAAAATAACGTCATGGGATCTTTCATGTCTAGCTGAGCGGCAGATGGGGCCCCGATTTATCTCAACTAAAAAACTGCATTAGAAATAGCAGTCTGGATTTTTTTTTTAACTTATTAATTTCATGGGATGTGGGCCTCACTGGCCAGGCCAGCATTTGTTGCCCATCCCTAATTGCCCTCGAGAAGGTGGTGGTGAGCTGCCTTCTTGAACTGCTGCAGTCCATCTGGTGCCGGTACACCCACTGTGCAGTTCGGGAGGGAGTTCCTGGATTTTGACCCAGCGACAGTGAAGGAACGATGATATAGTTCCAAGTCAGGATGGTGTGTGGCTTGGTGGGGAACTTGCAGGTGGTGATGTTCCCATGCATCTGCTGCCCTTGTCCTTCTAGGTGGAAGAGGTTGCGGGTTTGGACGGGGCTGTCGAAGGAGCCTTGGCAAGTTGCTGCAGTGCACCTTGTAGATGATATACAATGCAGTCACAGTGCACTGATGGTGAATGAAGTGACTGTTTCAGGTGGTGGATGGGGTGCCAATCAAGTGGGCTGCTTTGTCCTGGATGGTGTCGAGCTTCTCGAGTGTTGTTGGAGCTACACCCATTCAGGTAAATGCAGAGTATTGCATCACACTCCTGACTTGTGTCTTGTAGATCAATATAGTGTTTGAAAAGGAGAAAAACTAAACTTTGATTCCATAATTAGGTAAGGTTGACTTCAATGGGATGAGTGGGCAGCACAGTGGTGCAGTGGCTAGTACCACAGCTCCAGCGACCCGAGTTCAGTTCTGGGTACGGCCTGTGCAGAGTTTGCAAGTTCTCCCTGTGACCGCGTGGGTTTCCTCCGGGTGCTCTGGCTTCCTCCCACGTGCCAAAGACTTGTAGGTTGATAGGTAAATTGGCCATTGTAAAAATTGCCCCTAGTGTAGGTAGGAGAATTGAGGGAAGGTGGGGATGTGAGAGGGAAAATGGGATTAATGTAGGATTATTATAAATGGATAGCTGATGGTCGGCACAGACTCGTTGGGCTGAAGGGTCTGTTTTGGTGCTGTATCTCTCTGCGAGACAGAAACTGTCCACAGTAAACTGGGCAAATCTGTTAATGTGTAAAACAGAAGATCAGTGAGAGGTGTTCAAAAAGGAATTTAATGTGCTATAGAATCAGCTTTTACCCTTAAGGGGAAAGAGCTTTACTTGCCAAAAAAAAAATAGACACAGATGAGTAAAGCAGTAAGAAGCAACATAAAACTAAGAAAAAGCATACAAAAACACAAAAAAAAGCACAAATCCTGGTGACCTGGAACGATACAAAGAACAGTAAAGAGTGACAAAACAGATAGTAAGAGATACAAAAAAGAATATGAAAAGAAACTTGGGATATCAAAATCAACATACAAATTTTTTACTACATTAGGGAAAAGAGGGTGTTCAGGAGCAATGTGTCACATTGAAAACTGATAAGTAATGTTATCAATTAAAATAAGGATATGGCAGACATGCTGAATAATTATTTTGTGTCAGTATTTACAGTAGAGGAAGATATGTCACGTTAACTCTTGTTTCACTCTCCACAGATGCTGCCAGGCCTGCAGATTAATCTATCTAACTCAGCCTTAAAAATGTTCAATGACCCAGCCTCCACTGCTGTACGGGGAAGAGAATTCCACAAACTAATGACCCTCAGAGAAAAAAATTCTCATCTCCGTCTTAAATGGGAGACCCTTTATTTTTAAACTGTCATCTGGTTCTCGTCTCTCTCATAAGGGGAAACATCCTCTTAGCATCCATTCTGCTAAGTCCCCTCATGATTTTATATGTTTCAATAAGATCACCTCTCATTCTTCTAAACTTCAATGAATACAGGCCCAACCTGTACAAACTTTCCGCATAAGATAACCCCTTCATTCCAGGAATCAGCCGAGTGAACCTTCTCTGAACTACTTCTGATGCAATTATATCCTTTAAGTAAGGAGACCAAAACTGCGCACAGTACTCCAGATGTGGTCTCACCAATGTCCTGTACAACTGTAGAAAAACTTCCTTACTTTTATATTCCATTCCTCTTGCAATAAATGACAACATTCCATTTGCCTTCCTAATCTCTTGCTGTACCTGCATACTAACTTTGTGTGATTCTTGTACCAGGACACCCAGATCCCTCTGTACCGCAGAGTTCTGCAATAATATACTGCTTTTCTATTCTTCTTACCAAAGTGAACAAGTTCATATTTTCTCACATTATACTCCATCTGCCAAATTTCTGCCCACTCACTTAATCTATCTATATCCCTTTGCAGACTCCTTCGGACTTTCTTACAACTTACTCTCCCTCCTACCTTTATGCCATCAGCAAATTTAGCTACCGTACATTCTGTCCAAGTCGTTGATATAGTTTGCAAATAGTTGAGGCCCCAGCACTGATCCCTGTGGCACTCCACTAGTTACAGCTTGCTAACGTGAAAATGACCCATTTATCCATTCTCTCTGCTTCCTGTTAGCTAACCAGTCCTTTACCCCTTATATCTTATTTCATGTAGTAATGGCCTCAGTGTCATCCCCTTAAGCCTCCATCTTAATGAATTTGAGCTTGACGATGTCATGATAACTTGAGTGTCATGTGGACTTGCATATTAGATACAATATGGTCCTCACATATTAAATACATTACGATGAATTCAGTACTAGTTAGGAGGTCATCTGACCCAGGGGTTAAAGGTCAGATTGCACATGTTGAAGGATTGTATCTGGAAAGTGAAGATGGCTGAGTATAGTCTGTGAAGCAAGTTAAATCTCAGTCTGGCCAAGTGTCATTACTGGAGGATCCAACAGTGACGACGAGGTCTAAAATATTGGAGTAGGTTACTGAACCATCACAGTCAGATATGACTTTTGGTGGATTGGAATCTGCTGGGATTAGAGGTGTAAATCCATTTGATCCCAACAGTGAGTGCACGATAGGTCGCACGCTGGAAGAGTTTGAGGCTTACACGGACGACAGGGGCCTTTTCTCAATGGGATGACATGGACGCAGCGAGCACAATGGAGGGCTTTGCTGCCCTACAACGCTGGGGCATCAGTGAGAAAGACATCCAAAACGCTGACTGGCAAAGGAGAACGGGATGATTATGACAAGGCCGTGGATGCATTAAACGATCATTAAGTGGTGAAGATGAATACAACATTAGGTGGGATCAGATTGGGCGGCTAGTTTTTCAGCCAGTGCAGACACGATGGGCTGAATGGCCTCCTTCTGTGCCGTAACTTGGTTCTATTTCAGCTGCATGTTTATCAGCAGATGACACAGACAGATGAGGAAACTGTTGCGCAGATTGTCACTAGATTTTGCCAAGCGTCTAAGGGACATAATTATGGAAATGATTTGGATAATCAGCTCAGGGATCAAGTTGTCCAAAGTTGCTGGTTGAACTACTCAAAGTGACCTTCCCTCCACAGCTTCCAACCTTATAGTCCCCCAATCCCGAACAGCCCACCTCTACCTCCTTCCCAGGATCCACAAACAGGACTGCACTTGTAGACTCATCGTTTCAGCCTGTTCCTGCCCCACTGAACTGATTTCTTCTTATCTCAACTCTATTTGTTTTCCCCTTGTCCAGTCTCTCCCCACCTACATACATGACTCTTCTGATGCCCTCCATCACTTTAACAGTTTCTTGGCCCTAAACATCACCTTTTCACTATGGATATCCAATCTCTCTACACATCCATCCCCCAGCAGGACGGCCTGAGGGCTCTCTGCTTCTTCCTTGAACAGAGGTCCAACTAGTCCCCATCCACCACCACCCTCCTTTGCCTGGCTGAACTTGTTCTCACATTGAACAACTTCTCCTTCAACTCCACTCACTTCTTCGAAATAAAAGGTGTTGCCATGGATACCGTATGGATCCTAGTAATGCCTGTCATTTTATAGAATATATGAAACATTCCTTGTTCCAGTCCTACTCAGGCCCCCTCCCTCACCTCTATTCGTATCCAAGAGAGAGATTTATATAATCTGGACATTTTAATTGTTTTCAATGTTTAGTTGCAAATAAAAAAAAACTTCACACCCAGCAGGCACAGAGAACAATCAGTGCCAGAGAACATCCAGTACAGTCGTTTCCTATAATTAGAATTTACAGCGGATACTGGTGCTTAAAGGGTTAAATTATCAGGACAGTTGCGAGAAGTATAACAGGTAAGGCAGATGAACTTAGAGCTTGGATTAGTACCTGGAAATATGATGTTGTTGCAATTACAGAGACTTGGTTGAGGGAAGGGCAGGATTGGCAGCTAAATGTTCCAGGCTTTAGAAGCTTCAGGCGGGATAGAGGGGGATGTAAAAGGGGTGGGGGAGTTGCATTACTGGTTAAGGAGACTATCACAGCTGTACTGTGGGAGGACACCTCAGAGAGGTCATGCAGCGAGGCAATATGGGTGGAGCTCAGAAATAGGAAGGGTGCAGTCACGATGTTGGGGGTTTACTACAGGCCTCCCAACAGCCAGCAGGAGGTAGAGGAACAGATATGTAGACAGATTTTGGAAAGATGTAAAGGTAACAGGGTTGTGGTGGTGGGTGATTTTAACTTCCCCTATATTGACTGGGACTCACTTAGTGCTAGGGGCTTGGATGGGGCAGAATTTGTGAGGAGCATCCAGGAGGGCTTCTTGAAGCAGTATGTAGATAGTCCAACTAGGGATGGGGCCATTCTGGACCTGGTATTGGGGAATGAGCCCGGCCCGGTGATCGAAGTTTCAGTGGGGGAGTATTTCGGGAACAGTGACCATAATTCCATAAGTTTTAAGGTACTTGTGGATAAGGATAAGAGTAGTCCTCGGGTGAAGATGCTAAATTGGGGGAAGGCTAATTATAACAATATTAGGCAGGAACTGAAGAATTTAGATTGGGGGCGGCTGTTTGGGGGTAAATCAACATCTGACATGTGGGAGTCTTTCAAACGTCAGCTGATTAGAATCCAGGACCAACATGTTCCTGTGAGGAAGAAAGACAAGTTTGGCAAGTTTCGGGAAGCTTGGATAACACGGGATATTGTGAGCCTAGTCAAAAAGAAAAAGGAAGCATTTGTAAGGGCTGGAAGGCTAGGAACAGATGAAGCACTTGAGGAATATAAAGGCAGTAGGAAGGAACTTAAGTAAGGAGTTAGGAGGGCTAAAAGGGGTCATGAAAAGTCACTGGCAAACAGGATTAAGGAAAATCCCAAGGCTTTTTATACATATATAAAGAGCAAGAGGGTAACCAGGGAAAGGGTTGGCCCACTCAAGAACAGAGATGGGAATCTATGCGTGGAGCCAGAGGAAATGGGTGAGGTGCTAAATGAGTACTTTGCATCAGTATTCACCAAGGAGAAGGACTTGGTGGATGATGGGCCTAGGGAAGGGAGTGCAGATAGTCTCAGTCATCTCATTATCAAAAAGGAGGAGGTGTTTGGAGTCTTGCAAAGCTTTAAGGTAGATAAGTCCCCAGGGCCTGATGGGATTTACCCTAGAATACTGAGGGAGGCAAGGGAAGAAATTGCTGGGGCCTTGACAGAAATCTTTGCATCCTCATTGGCTACAGGTGAGGTCCCAGAGGACTGGAGAATAGCCAGTGTTGTTCCCTTGTTTAAGAAGGGTAGCAAGGATAATCCAGGAAATTATAGGCCAGTGAACCTTACGTCAGTGGTCGGGAAATTATTAGAGAGGATTCTTCGGGACAGGATTTACTCCCATTTGGAAACAAACAAACTTATTAGCGAGAGACAGCATGGTTTTGTGAAGGGGAGGTCGTGTCTTACTAATTTGATTGAGTTTTTTGAGGAAGTGACAAAGATGATTGATGAGGGAAGGGCGGTGGATGTTGTCTATATGGACTTTAGTAAAGCCTTTGACAAGGTCCCGCATGGCAGACTGGTACAAAAGGTGGAGTCACACGGGATCAGAGGTGAGCTGGCAAGATGGATACAGAACTGGCTCAGTCACAGAAGACAGAGGGTAACAGTGGATGGGTGTTTTTCTGAATGGAGGGATGTGACTAGTGGTGTTCTGCAGGGATCAGTGCTGGGATCTTTGCTCTTTGTAGTATATATAAATGATTTGGAGGAAAATGTAGCTGGTCTTATTAGTAAGTTTGCGGACGACACAAAGGTTGGTGGAGTTGCGGATAATGATGAGGATTGTCAGAGGATACAGCAGGATATAGATCGGTTGGAGACTGGGCAGAGAAATGGCAGATGGAGTTTAATCCGGACAAATGTGAGGTAATGCATTTTAGAAGGTTTAATGCAGGTGGGAGGAATACAGCAAATGGCAGAATCCTTAGGAGTATTGACAGGCAGAGAGATCTGGGCGTACAGGTCCACAGGTCACTGAAAGTGGCAACGCAGGTGGATAAGGTAGCCAAGAAGGCATACAGCATGCTTGCCTTCATCGGCCGGGGCATAGAGTATAAAATTGGCAAGTCATGTTGCAGCTGTACCTTAGATCCTTAGGTAGGCCACACTTAGAATATTGCGTGCAATTCTGGTCGCCACACTACCAGAAGGACGTGGAGGCTTTGGAGAGGGTACAGAGGAGGTTTACCAGGATGTTGCCTGGTCTGGAGGGCATTAGCTATGAGGAGAGGTTGGAAAAACTTGGATTGTTTTCACTGGAACGACGGAGGTGGTGGGGCGACATGATAGAGGTTTACAAAGTTATGAGCGGCATGGACAGAGTGGATAGTCAGAAGCTTTTTCCCAGGGTGGAAGAGTCAGTTACTAGGGGACATAGGTTTAAGGTGCAAGGGGCAAAGTTTAGAGGGGATGTGCGAGGCAAGTTTTTTTACACAGAGGGTGGTGAGTGCCTGGAACTTGCTGCCAGGGGAGGTGGTGGAAGCAGATACGATAGCGACATTTAAGAAACATCTTGACAAATATATGAATAGTAAGGGAATAGAGGGATATGGGCCCCGGAAGTGCAGTTTAGGCAGGCATCAAGATCGGCGCAGGCTTGGAGGGCCGAATAGCCTGTTCCAGTGCTGTACTGTTCTTTGTTCTTTGCATAGACTTAGTTTGTATTCCCTCGAGTTTAGAAAATGAAGGGATGATCACATCAAGATATTTAAAATGATAAAGGAATTTGATAGGGTAGAGAGACAAACTGTTTTTTTCTGGTGAGCATGGCACAGCAAGAGGGCACAATCTTTAAATTAGATCTAGGATGTTCAGGAATGAAATCAGTACTTTTCACACAAAATCTGGAACTCGTAAGAAATTCGGGAAGAGTGACTGCTCGGGGTCAACTGAAGCTTTGAAGACTAAGATCGATAGATGTTTGATGCATAAGCGTATCAAGGGATATGGAGTCAAGATAGGTAAATGAAGTTAAGATACAGATCATCCATAATCTGATTGAATGGTGGAACTGGCTCGAGGGGCCGAATGGCCTCCTCCTGTTCCTGTGTTCCACTGTCACTGCTGGTTCATTCCCTGTACCTTTTTTTAAACTTCCTTTTGTATATACTTTTCCAAGTTCCCCTTTAAATGATGTTACAGACCCTGCCGCTATAGTCCCATGTGATAAAACATGCCAATATGCATCAGAAAAAGAGATTTCAGGCAGTTCAAGGTCACAACAAATCACAGACAATTTCTCTGCTAGTAAATGTAATGGCTTCAGACGAAGTCACACATCTGCTCTGCCCACAGGCTCTGTAACAGGACTAAAGAAAACATAACCCCATTACAACTCCCATAGTTTCCAGTTGACAAATCCCCACACCCAGCCCTTAATACAATCTCTGTGTAACATAGACATTTTATTATTTCAAACAGGAAAAATCCTCTTTCAGTGTCAGCCATGGCTCAGTAGGTAACACTCAGTAGGTAACACTCACCTTTGAGTTACAGGGTCATGGATTCAAGTCTCATTCAAGAGATTTGAGCTCATAATCTAGGCTGACACTCCCAGTGCTGCACTGTTGGAAGTGCCATCTTTCCGATGTAATGCTAAACTAAGGCCCCATCGGCCCTCCCAGGTGGACATAAAAGATCCCAATACATTATTTGAAGAGCAGGGGAGTTCTCCCTGGTGTCCTGGCCAATGTTTATCCCTCAATCAACATCAGTAAAACAGATGATCTGGTCATTATTACATTGCTGATTGTGGAAGCTTGCTGTGCGCAAATTGGCTGCCACGTTCCCTACATTACAGAAGTAACTACACTTGAAAGGTACTTTGATAGCTCTACTCTGCTTTGGGATATCCCAAGGTCATGAAAGGCATTGTATAAAGGCAAAAACTTTCCTTTCTTTCTGTCTCTCATTCACGGTTGCCAGGAAATTCGACTTGTACCCAAAGCAGCCGCAATGTGGGTGGAGCGTTCATTCTGCTCTCTGGTCCATGCTGAGCTGAAATTGGCTTTCGGTCTCATTTCAATATTACTGGCCAGCTGTAAGGGGTCGGATGCTACATCTGCTGATCTGGGAGGGGGGAACACCAGCCATCTCCTAGTCTAATAACTGCATCTTTCCTCCCCTGAAGGACATTAGAGGTTTTTAATGACAATCCAACAGCTGCATCATCACTTTTACTGAGACCAGATTTTTATCTAAAGACTTCCATTAAAAAAAATCTGGAATTCTCAAATTGCTGTGGTTGGAATTGAACGCAATTTCTAAGAGCATAAGAAATAGGAACAGGAGTAGGTCATACGGTCCCTCGAGCCTCTTCTGCCATTCAATAAGATCCAATCCCTATATCCCTTAATTCCCTTAGAGTCCAAAAATCTAATCGATCTCAGTCTTTAATATACTCAACAACTGATCATCCACATCTCAGGGGTAGAGAATTCCAAAGATTCACAACCCTTGGCATGAAGAAAGAAACCAG
Source organism: Heterodontus francisci (assembly GCF_036365525.1). NCBI lineage: Eukaryota > Metazoa > Chordata > Chondrichthyes > Heterodontiformes > Heterodontidae > Heterodontus > Heterodontus francisci. The sequence continues at coordinate 7,590,625 of NC_090388.1, forward strand.
AAAATAATGAAGGTAAAATGCTCAATTTGGAAGAGCCAATTGCAATGATTTAAGGGCCCGAGCACAGGTAGATTGGAAAAGGCAGTAAGATCAGGCAGTAAATGGAGGGCATTCAGGGAAGGGATAGTTCAGCTCCTTTGAAGGGAAAAGTTAGGAGCATCCAAAGTTAATGCACCTGGATGACGAAGGAAATAAAAGTAAAAATAAAATGGATAAGAAGGCTTATGAAAAATTTTACGAGCAAGATTCAGTTAATAACCAGGAAGAATATGTACAGGAGAGAATTGAAAAAGTTAATATGGTAGGCAAAGAGAGGTTACGAGGTAAGCAGCCAATTTCAGTGGGGTGAAGCTAAATCTGGCCCAGGTTAATTGGAATCAAAGATTGACGGGCAAAACCATAATTGAACAATGGGCTGACTTTAAAGGAGGAGATAGTTTGGGTTCAGTCCCCGAGAGGGAAAGGTAGGGCAAACAAAGTCAGAGCTCCTTGGATGATGAAAGAGATAGAGTAAGATGAAGCAGAAAAAAGGGGTGCGTATCACAGATGTCAAGTGGATAATACAAGTGAGAACCAGGCTGAATATAGAAAGTTCAGAGGGGAATGGGGAAAAGAAATAAGAGCGGCAAAGAGAGAGTATGAGAAGAGACTGGCAGCCAACATAAACGGGAATCCACAAGTCCTTTATAGGCATATCAATAGTAAAAGGGTGGTAAGAGGAAGAGTAGGGCTGATTCGGGACCAAAAAGGGGATTTATACATGGAGACAGAGGGCATGGCTGAGGTACTAAATGAGTCCTTTGCATCTGTCTTTACCAAAGAAGATGATGCTGCCCAAGTCACAGTGAAAGAGGGGGCAGTTGAGATACTGGATGGGCTAAAATTTGATAAAGAAGGAAGTATGAAAGAGGCTGTCTGTACTCAAAGTTGTCCTTTGAAATGGCCGCACAAACCACTCAGTTGTATCAAACCCCTACAGAAAGTATCGTGGGTGCACTTACACAGCATGGATTGCAGCAGTTCAAAAAGGCGGCTCATCAGCACCTTCGCAACAGCAATTAAGAATGGGTAATAAATGCTGGCCTTGCCAGAAATGCTCACATTCCGAGAGTAAATGTAAAAAGTCACCAGGACCAGATCAGATGCAGCTGTGGATACTGAGGGAAGTAAGGTTGGAAATTGTGGAGGCACTGGCCATAATCTTCCTTAGATACAGGGGTGGTGCCAGAGAACTGGAGAACTGCAAATGTTAAACCCTTGATTAAAAAGGGTAAACCCAGCAACTACAGGCCAGTCAGTTTAACCTCGGTTTATAGAAATGGTAATCTGGGACAAAATTAATAGTCACTTAGACAAGGGTGGTTTAATTAAGGAAAGCCAGCATGGATTTGTGAAGTGAAAATTGTGTTTAACTAACTTGCTTGAGTTTTTTGATGAGGCAACAAAGAGGGTTGATGAGGGTCATGCAGCTGATGTGGTCTACATGGACTTCCAAAAAGCATTTGATAAAGTGCCACAAAACAGGCCTGTCAGCTTAGTTGAAGCCCATGGAATAAAAGTGACAATGGCAGCATGGATACAAAGTTGGTTGAGTGACAGGAAACAGGCAGTAGTGGTGAGCCATTGTTTTTCGGACTAGAGAAAGGTATATAGTCAGGTTCCCCTGGGGTTGGTATTAGGACCCCTGCTTTTCTTGATTTATATTAATGGCCGAGACTTGGGTGTGCAGGACACAATTTCAAAATTTTCAGATGACACAGAACTTGGAAGAATTGTGAACTGTGAGTATAGGATAGTGATAGACCTCAAGAGGACACAGAAAGACTGGTGGAATGGGTGGACAAGCGGCAGATAAAATTTAATGCAGAGATGTGTGAAGTCATACATTTTGGTCGGAAAAGTGAAACAAAATAAGGATACAATTCTAAAGCAGGTACAGGAGCAGAGGGACCTGGGGTTTTACGTGCACAAATCATGAAAGTTCGCAGGGTAGGAGGAGAAAGTGGTGAATAAGACATATGGGATCCTGAGATTTATAAATAGAAGCAAAGAAATTATGGTGAACCTTTATATACACTGGTTTGGCCCCAGCTGGAGTATTGTGTTCAATTCTGGGCACGACACGTCAGGAAGAATGTGAAGGCCTTAGAAAGGGTGCAGAAAAGAATTACTAGAATGGTTCTGGGGATGAGAGACTTCAGTTACAGGGATAGATTAGCAAAGCCGGGGCTGTTCCCCTTGGAGAAGAGAAGGTTGAGAGGAGATTTGATCGAGGTGTTCAAAATCACGAGTGGTCTGGACAGAGTAGAAATGGAGAAACTGTTTCCATTGGTGGAAGAGTTGAGAACCAGAGAACACCCATTTAGGTGATTGGTAAAAGAATCAGAGGTGACATGAAGAAAAACTTCTTTACTGCAGTGAGTGGTTCGGATCTGGAATGCACTGCCTGAGAGTGTGGTGGAGGCAGGTTCAATCATAGCTTTCAAAAGGGAATCGGATAATTATCTGAAGAGAAAAAAATTGCATGGCTACAGGAAAAAGGCAGGGAGTGGGGCTCGCTAAGTTACTCTTACAGGGTCAACATGGATATGATGGGCTGAATGACCTCCTTCTGTGCTGGAACCATTCTATGATTCCAAGATTAAATTGAAGCGTAAAACATTTTATAAACATATAAGGTGTAAGTGGTTAGCTAGGGAAAATATGTGGCCTATTAAAGGATCCTTTAATGTAGAGAGGACATGGCTAAAGTATTAAATGATTACTCTACACCTGTCCGCACAAAGGAGGAGAGGGAAGTTATAAACAGAGCAGTAATAGATAGAGTAGGTGTATTAAAAAGGTTAGCATTACTGAAAGTTGGTAAGTCATCTGGTACAGATGGAATGCATCCCAGGTTGCTGAAAGAAGCAAAGGTAGAAAAAGCAGTGGTATTGGTCACAATAATTCAATCCTCATTGGATACTGGAGCAGTGCTGGAGCACTGGAGGGTTGCTAATGTTCTACCACTATTCAAAAAGTGGAGAGGGATAAAGCAGGAAACTACAGGCCAGTCAGCTTAACATCGGTGGTGGGGAAGCTATTGCAAACCATTATCAAGGACAAAATAAACTTTTATTTAGAAAGGCATGGGTTAATAATGAAGAGCCAGTATGGATTTGTCAAAGGCAAATTGTGTCTGACGTACTTGATTGAAATCTTTGATGAGGCAATAGAGAAGGTTGATCAAGTTCAGTGCAGTAGATGTATATATGGACTTTCGGAAGGCTTTTGACAAAGTGCCACACAAGAGGCTTATTAAGAAGAGGGAAGCTCATGGAATTAAAGGGTAAGTAGAGCTTTGGATATGGAATTGGCTCAGTGACAGGAAGCAAAAGGTGGTGGTGGATGAATGGCTTTCAGACTGGGAGCTGATTTGCAGTGATGTTCCCCAATGATCAGCTTTGGGTCCATTACTCTTTATGATTTTCATAACTGACCTAGGAATCAGGTGTAGGGTGCAGCATTATAAAGTTTGCAGATGATACAAAACTTGGCAAAGTTGATGAGGAGAGTTACAGGCTTCAGGATGACATGACAGGATAGTGAAATGGGCAGAAGCATGGCAGATGGAGTTCAGTGCAGAGAAGTGTGAAGTGATCTCAGTCTTCTATCTCAGTAATCTCATTATCAAAAAGGAGGTGGTGTTGGGTATCTTGCAAAGCATTAAGGTAGATAAGTCCCCAGGGCTTGATGGGATCTACCCCAGAATACTAAGGGAGGCAAGGGAAGAAATTGCTGGGGCCTTGACAGAAATCTTTGCATCCTCATTGGCTACAGGTGAGGTCCCAGAGGACTGGAGAATAGCCAATGTTGTTCCTTTGTTTAAGAAGGGTAGCAAGGATAATCCAGGAAATTATAGGCCGGTGAGCCTTGCATCAGTGGTAGGGAAATTATTAGAGAGGATTCTTCGGGACAGGATTTACTCCCATTTGGAAACAAACAAACTTATTAGCGAGAGGCAGCATGGTTTTGTGAAGGGGAGGTCGTGTCTCACTAATTTGATTGAGTTTTTTGAGGAAGTGACGAAGATGATTGATGAAGGAAGGGCAATGGATGTTATCTACATGGACTTCAGTAAAGCCTTTGACAAGGTCCCACATGGCAGACTGGTACAAAAAGGTGGAGTTACACGGGATCAGAGGTGAGCTGGCAAGATGGATACAGAACTGGGTCAGTCATAGAAGACAGAGGGTAGCAGTGGAAGGGTGCTTTTCTGAATGGAGGGATGTGACAAGTGGTGTTCCGCAGGGATCAGTGCTGGGACCATTGCTCTTTGTAGTATATATAAATGATTTGGAGGAAAATGTAGCTGGTCTGATTAGTATGTTTGCGGAGGACACAAAGGTTGGTGGAGTTGCGGATAGTGATGAAGATTGTCAGAGGATACAGCAGGATATAGATCGGTTGAAGACTTGGGCGTAGAAATGGCAGACGGAGTTTAATCCGGACAAATGTGAGGTAATGCATTTTGGAAGGTCTAATGCAGGTGGGAAGTATACAGCAAATGGCAGAACCCTGAGGAGTATTGACAGGCAGAGAGATCTGGGCGTACAGGTCCACAGGTCACTGAAAGTGGCAACGCAGATGGATAAGTAGTCAAGAAAGCATACGGCATGCTTGCCTTCATCGGTCGGGGCACAGAGTATAAAAATTGGCAAGTTATGTTGCAGCTGTACCTTAGAACCTTAGTTAGGCCACACTTAGAATATTGCATGCAATTCTGGCCGCCACACTACCAGAAGGACGTGGAGGCTTTGGAGAGGGTACAGAGGAGGTTTACCAGGATGTTGCCTGGTCTGGAGGGCATTAGCTATGAGGAGAGGTTGGAAAAACTCGGATTGTTTTCACTGGAACGACGGAGGTGGTGGGGCGACATGATAGAGGTTTACAAAGTTATGAGCGGCATGGACAGAGTGGATAGTCAGAAGCTTTTTCCCAGGGTGGAAGAGTCAGTTACTAGGGGACATAGGTTTAAGGTGCGAGGGGCAAAGTTTAGAGGGGATGTGAGAGGCAAGTTCTTTACACAGAGGGTGGTGAGTGCCTGGAACTTGCTGCCGGGGGAGGTGGTGGAAGCAGGTACGATAATGACGTTTAAGAGGCATCTTGACAAATACATGAATAGGATGGGAATAGAGGGATACGGTCCCCGGAAGTGCAGAAGGTTTTAGTTTAGACAGGCATCAAGATCGGTGCAGGCTTGGAGGGCCGAATGGCCTGTTCCTGTGCTGTACTGTTCTTTGTTCTTTGATGCACTTTGGGAGGACTAATGTGGAAAGGCAGCATACTATAAATGGCATGATTTTGAAAAGTGATGAGCAGAGACATATACACAGACATGCAACTCTCGTGAATTAATGGTAAGAATTGCGATTTCGCAGCCCAATTCATCCTCACATGCATCTCGCAAGAGAACTCTGAAAACTCAAGATTTTTAACAATCCTTCCACACAGGCGCACCCAATTTGAGACTGCACATGTACACTCAATCGATCACATGTGCGCATGTAACTAGACACCGGAGATTCAACTACAGAGGAAGTTGGAAATGGGGTCCACTGAAGTACAGAGAAGCCTGAAGAGTCTGGAGCCTGGGGAGTGAAGTTGCTGTGTTTGTGCTGGTCTCTGAAATCGCATGCTACTTGGATCTTGGCACCTTTGGCTATGCTTTGCTTTGTAATTAACCCCAATAGTAATTTATAGTATTGTAGACTGCTCCTTCAATCGTTTAAGCTCAATAATACAGTACAGTTGCCAGAAATCAATCTTTGTGCTTAAATTGTGGATTGATTGCTGCTTTAATCACAATAGTATTTTGTGAGCTCATGGTTGTGGCATTTTAACTTCAATATTAATCTGTGATAGCTACTAATACAGTTAGTGATTTGCAAATTTTAGTGCTACATGAGTCAATTGTGGATTGATTGCTTAGTGATTTGTGGTTTCTTAATAGTTGCACTACTGTGATTCAGACTCCAGGCAAGGCTGACAGGCAGCTTCAGCCTCCAGGCTCGCAAAGCAACATGCGTCAGTAGGCCTCACTTCCAGCTTTCTCTACAATCAACCCACCAAACTCTAGGCACATGCGCGTGTGCGGCCGAAATGGGTGCACAGGTGCAGAAGGACTGATTTGCCTTGCAAGTAATTATTCGACCCAATTTTAGGAAAATTATGGCTTCTGTCGAGTCAGAATGCACAACTAATCTCAGGTAGGAGTTTTGTTTTTAAGTTCTTTGCAAAGCATTTTCAAATGTAGCAACACAGTTTTTGTAAAGAGCTCTGGCCTGTTAATAAGATTAAGGAGATGAAATAAGCCACTAATTATAAACCAACTGTCAATGTATATTGGTTCATGTTTTCAAAAAGTAGCAACTCCTGATTTTTATACCAAAACTCCTGATTTTTTTTTAAGTTTGCCTCTTTATTTATAAGACAATGGGATGGGAAGGAAACTGCAGGGGATGGGAACAATCGAAATGTGGAGCTTATTCAAGGAGCAGCTACTGCGTGTCCTTGATAAGTATGTACCTGTGAGGCAGGGAGGAAGTTGTCGAGCGAGGGAGCCGTGGTTTACTAAAGAGGTTGAAGCGCTTGTCAAGAGGAAGAAGGAGGCTTATGTTAGGATGAGACGTGAAGGCTCAGTTAGGGCGCTTGAGAGTTACAAGCTAGCCAGGAAGGATCTAAAGGGAGAGCTAAGAAGAGCAAGGAGAGGACACGAGAAGTCATTGGCGGATAGGATCAGGGAAAACCCTAAGGCTTTCTATAGGTATATCAGGAATAAAAGAATGACTAGAGTTAGATTAGGGCCAATCAAGGATAGTAGTGGGAAGTTGTGTGTGGAATCAGAGGAGGTAGGGGAAGTGTTAAATGAATATTTTGCGTCAGTATTTACAGTAGAGAAAGAAAATGTTGTCGAGGAGAATACTGAGATTCAGGCTACTAGGCTAGATGGGATTGAGGTTCACAAGGAGGAGGTGTTATCAATTTTGGAAAGTGTGAAAATAGATAAGTCCCCTGGGCCAGATGGGATATATCCTAGGATTCTCTGGGAAGCTAGGGAGGAGATTGCAGAGCCTTTGTCCTTGATCTTTATGTCGTCATTGTCGACAGGAATAGTGCCGGAAGACTGGAGGATAGCAAATGTTGTCCCCTTGTTCAAGAAGGGGAGTAGAGACAGCCCTGGTAATTATAGACCTGTGAGCCTTACTTCGGTTGTGGGTAAAATGTTGGAAAAGGTTATAAGAGACAGGATTTATAATCATCTTGAAAAGAATAAGTTCATTAGCGATAGTCAGCACGGTTTTGTGAAAGGTAGGTCGTGCCTCACAAACCTTATTGAGTTTTTCGAGAAGGTGACCAAACAGGTGGATGAGGGTAAAGCAGTGGATGTGGTATATATGGATTTCAGTAAGGCGTTTGATAAGGTTCCCCACGGTAGGCTATTGCAGAAAATACGGAAGTATGGGGTTGAAGGTGATTTCGAGCTTTGGATCAGAAATTGGCTAGCTGAAAGAAGACAGAGGGTGGTGGTTGATGGCAAATGTTCATCCTGGAGTTTAGTTACTAGTGGTGTACCGCAAGGATCTGTTTTGGGGCCACTGCTGTTTGTCATTTTTATAAATGACCTGGAAGAGGGTGTAGAAGGGTGGGTTAGTAAATTTGCGGATGACACTAAGGTCGGTGGAGTTGTGGATAGTGCCGAAGGATGTTGTAGGGTACAGAGGGACATAGATAGGCTGCAGAGCTGGGCTGAGAGATGGCAAATAGAGTTTAATGCGGAAAAGTGCGAGGTGATCCACTTTGGAAGGAGTAATAGGAATGCAGAGTACTGGGCTAATGGGAAGATTCTTGGTAGTGCAGATGAACAGAGAGATCTTGGTGTCCAGGTGCATAAATCCCTGAAGGTTGCTACCCAGGTTAATAGGGCTGTTAAGAAGGCATATGGTGTGTTAGCTTTTATTAGTAGGGGGATCGAGTTTCGGAGCCACGAGGTCATGCTGCAGCTGTACAAAACTCTGGTGAGACCGCACCTGGAGTATTGCGTGCAGTTCTGGTCACCGCATTATAGGAAGGATGTGGAAGCTATGGAAAGGGTGCAGAGGAGATTTACTAGGATGTTGCCTGGTATGGAGGGAAGGTCTTACGAGGAAAGGCTGAGGGACTTGAGGTTGTTTTCGTTGGAGAGAAGGAGGAGGAGAGGTGACTTAATAGAGACATATAAGATAATCAGAGGGTTAGATAGGGTGGATAGTGAGAGTCTCTTTCCTCGGATGGTGATGGCAAACACGAGGGGACATAGCTTTAAGTTGCGGGGTGATAGATATAGGACAGATGTCAGAGGTAGTTTCGTTACTCAGAGAGTAGTAGGGGCGTGGAACGCCCTGCCTGCAGCAGTAGTAGACTCGCCAACTTTAAGGGCATTTAAGTGATCATTGGATAGACATATGGATGAAAATGGAATAGTGTAGGTCAGATGGTTTCACAGGTCGGCGCAACATCGAGGGCCGAAGGGCCTGTACTGCGCTGTAATGTTCTAATGTTCTAATGTAACATGTCTGTACACACACATCCTTAAAGGTGAAACGGCAAATTGATTAGGAGATTAAAAAAACATATAGAACATAGAACAGTACAGCACAGTACAGGCCCTTCGGCCCACGATGTTGTGCCGAACCTTTAACCTACTCTAAGATCAAACTAACTACTTACCCTTCATTCTACTATCATCCATGTACCTATCCAAGAGTCACTTAAAATACCCTAATGTATCTGCTTCTCATACTTGGATTTATAAACAGAAGAATAGAATATGAAAGTGATCATCCAGAACTGGTTAGGCCTCAGCTGGAGTATTGTGGACAATTCTGGGCACCACACTTCAGAAAAGCTGTAAAGGCCTTAGAAAGGGTCGAGACGAGATTTACCAGGATTAAAAACAAGAAATGCTGGAAATACTCAGCAGGTCTGGCAGCATCTGTGAAGAGAGAAGCAGAGTTAACGTTTCAGGTCAATGACCCTTCATCAGAACTGGCAGAGCCAGAAATGTAATAGGTTTTAAGCAAGTAAAGTGGGGGTGGGGCAAGGTCACAGAGAATAACTGACCTGAAGGTCATGGAGCAAAGGCAAATGGTATGTTAATGGTGTGGTGAAAGACAAAGTCGTAGTACAGAGAGGGTGTTAATGGACAGAAAACTGAACAGCCTGGCCCCAAGCATAAACATGAGAAAAACAGTGGGTAGGGATAGTAGAAACAAACTAAACAAACTAAAATAAAATAAACAAATGTAGAAAAAAGAAAAAATAACTAAAAATAAAAAGGAGGGCCCGTCATGCACTGACATTATTGAACTCAGTGTTCAGTATGGCAGGCTGTAGCGTACCTAATCTTGTTCTTGTTTCCAGCATCTGCAGTATTTAGCTTTTATTTTGACGTTTACCAGGATGTCTGGGAGTCCCTCTCAGCCTTCACCTGGTCTTACAGTAACAGGGTTTAATTTTAAACACACCATCTTTCTGGCTCCCCCTTGGTGAATCCTTGTTCATTGCTTTCCAATTATGAGGCAAAGAAACCAGCACAAACAGGCTTTCTTAGGTTTAAAGAAGAAGAAAAGTTGAAATTTATTAAACTTAAACTCTAATTCGGTTGACTCCTACGGATACACGACGCGCCCACGCTAGCATGCATACGTGATGTAAACATGCAAATAGAGGCAGAAAAGTGCAGAAGGAAAATAACGTGGAAAAATTTGAGGCAATATCTGAAGAGTTTTTGTTACGGTTCTTTGAGCTCAGGTAGATCTTGCTTTTCATTGGGGCCCAGTATTCTTCTTAAACCTTGTTCGCTGTAGGAGACTTTTCTCTCTTGGGGTTCATGTGTCTTCAGTGGATTCAGAGGCTTATGAGAAAGAGATGGGAGCAGACAGCAGCAATCTTCTCAGTCCAGGAGTAAACAGGCACTCTCTGGGTTCAAACTTTCTGTGGCCAGTTCAAAAGAAAACTCTGGAACAGCCAGTTAGTCAAACCAGTCCTGGCCCTGGTGGATTATATCCTCCTTAGCAGGCCCTGGAATGCGCTTCCTCACCTTCGATGTCTGTTAGTATGTAAATGTTTCTTTCCAGCCACCGCTGATCTGTTTAACAAGTCATTTCCTCACTCCAACAACAGTTAAAGATCAATGTTCATGACAAAATTGATGTGCCTCATTCTTGGCAGATATGGGCCTGCAAGACACTGCCTTAAACTTGGTTTTTCATGTTTGTGCTTTTGGAAGGAGCTGTTCATTATTCTGTCATTAACACACTCTCTGCACTAATGTTTTTTCTTTCACCATACTATTAGCACACTCCCTTTGCCTTTGCCCCATGATCTCCTTGTCAGTTAATCTCTCCGGCCCTCTGTCCTATCACACACCTTTCCTTTTGTTCTCTTCCCCCACAACCCCCCTCACTTCCTTAAAACCTATTACATTTCTAACTTTTGCCAGTTCTGATGAAAGGTCACAGACCTGAAACTCTGCTTCTCTCTCCACACATGGTGCCTGACCTGCTGAGTATTTCCAGCACTTCCGAGTCAGAGTGTTCTGGGTTTTAAGTCACACTCCAGGACTTGAGCACAAAAATCAAGCTGACACTCCAATACAGCACTGAGGGAGAGCTGCACTGTTGAAGGTGCCAACTTTTAGCTGAAACAATAAACCGAGGCCCTGTCTGCCCTCTCAGGTGGACATAAAAGATTCCATGACGCTATTTTGAAGAGTAGTAGATGAGTTATCCCCAGTGTCCTGGTCAATATTTATGCCTCAATCAACATCACAAAAACAGATTATCTGGTCATTGCTATTTGTGGGAGCTTGCTGTGTGCAAATTGGCTGCTGCATTTCCTACATTGCGACAGTGACTACAATTCAAAAGTATCTCATTGGCTGTAAAGTGCTTTGGGACATCTTGAGGTTATGAAGGCGCTATGTAAATGTAAATCTTCCCTTCTATCTTTCACACCATGCCAAATTTCACTGTCCAGTGATTTAAACAGAAGGCCAAATTGGGCAAGGTGTAAAAGCATTCATAGAAAGAGAGTCATAGAGTCATTTATGGCACAGAAACAGGCCATTCAGCCCATCGAATGCATGCTGCCTCTCCATGGAGCTATCCAGTCAGTCCCATTCCCATGCTCGATCCCTGTCGCCCTGTAAGTTTATTTCCTTCCAGTGGCCATCGAATTTAGTTTTGAAGTCATTGATTGTCTCCACTTCCATCACCCTTGTTGGCAGTGAGCTCCAGGTCATTACCACCCGCTGTATAAAAAAAGTTTGTTGCACCAGTTCCTGTTAGTTTCCTAATAACTGAGTTATATTAAATTTATCCCCATTACTTCCTGTCTAACCAATGAAGAGTCATCCCGAGGCAGATGAAAGTTCCAAGTGTCAGTGTTACCTCTGCCAGTGGGTGCCAATGGGCTATTGGTTTACGAGGGTATGCCAGCATTTCATTCCAGTGATCTCGTCCAAGCCCTTCTGCATCTTGACCGACACGACACACCCCAATAACTTCATTGTGGCCAACTCTACGGATGGGAAGAACAAACATACTGTTACAGAGCAGAAATGCAGCAGCTGGGTGAAAGGCAGAAACCACTCAACATGAGAGCAAAATACAAACCAAGAAGAGAAAAATATCCTTCTAAAATTTATATTTCAATTTTGTGGTGAATCATGTGTCCATTAGATCTCAAAAGGCCACACTACTGTACTAGTGTTACTCTTTGTATTTCTCATTTTGCTTCTGCAAAATACTAGGCTGCTGGCCATTGGTCATGAGAAGCTGTGATCATCCTGTCTAAAGTTTTCTCACGGCGAGTGGACAGAAGGGGATGGGGTTCAATAATCATGAACCCCGACACTCTCCCTTTACACCAGTACACTTGCCCACAGCGTGTAGCCACCTTCAGGGGAGGTTGCTCTAGAATTACCCAAACCAATAAGGGACCTTCCCCAACCGTAGGAACATTGGTGGGACCATCACCAAAGGTCCTAGATAGGCACATCCTGGCAGGTTGCAGATATCACAGATTTTCCTGCTCCGAAATAATTGTCTCCTAAAACTAAAATAATTCCCAAATATTTCCTGGCACCTTTCCAGATGTTCATTATTGGGGATCGCTAATTTTGGTGAATAAGCTATTCAAGCTAATAGATAAAGACGGTAAAACAGGTTAAAGGGAAACTCACCGATCATAGTCCATTACTGTAATCGAGAGGCTGACTTGCTCCATACTCTCTGGAGGGATATCAAAGATGATAGCCTCATTGTAAACAGGGTTGAGTGTGTTCTTCTTTGTGGTGGTTTTTCGCTTTTTCAATCTCCGTCCCTCGCAAATTAGAGACACCTTAACGTACGGGTCTGAAAGATGAATGGGTATTTTTACTACGGACATTGGGTCATCTCCAGACTCCCCAAAGATTATTCCGCCACCTACAAAGGCACAAGTCAGGAATCTGTTGGAATAATTTCCACTTGCCTGGATTTTCAACCATGTTTTCAAATCCCTCCAGGGCCTCATCCCTCCCTATCTCTGTAAGCTCCTCCAGCCCAATAACCCTTTGAGATGGCTGCAAGAATTCTGGCCTCTTGAGCATCCCTGATTTTAATTGCTCCATCATTGCTGGCCGTGCCTTCAGCTGTCTGGGCCCTAAGTTCTGGAATTTGCTCCCCAAACCTCTCCACCTCTGTTTCCTTCCTTAAAACACTCCTTAAAACCTACATTAAAATAAAAGCAAAATACTGCGAATGCTGGAAATCTGAAACAAAAACAAGAAATGCTGGAATCACTCAGCAGGTCTGGCAGCATCTGTGGAAAGAGAAGCAGAGTTAACGTTTCGGGTCTGACCCGAAACGTTAACTCTGCTTCTCTTTCCACAGATGCTGCCAGACCTGCTGAGTGATTCCAGCATTTCTTGTTTTTGCTTAAAACCTACATTGTGGACTAAGCTTTTGGCCATCACCTTATGTACCTTAGCATTAAATTCTGCTTAATAATGCTCCTGTGAAGCACCTGGAGCTGTTTTATTATGTTAAAAGCGCTATATAAATGCATGTTATTGTTTTTGTTGTTGTTGGATAAGTGCCACTCCAACAGCACTCAAACAACTCGACACCAACCGGGACAAAGCAGTCTGCTTGATTGGCACCCCCATCCATAACCTTAAACGAACATTCACTCCCTCCAACACCAGTGCACCGTGTCTGCAGTGTGTACTGTTCACAAGATGCACTGCAGCAACTCACCAAGATTTATTCAGCAGGAACTCCCAAACCCGAGAACTCCGCCGAGATGGACAAGGCAACAAACGTCTAGAAACACCAGCACCTGCAAGCTCCCCTCCAAGTCACACACCATCCTGACTTGGACACAAGTTGGCCATTCCTTCATCATCACTGGGTCAAAATCCTGAAAGGAAGTTATGTTGAACTTGTATAATACACTAGTTCGGCCTCAGCTGGAGTATTGTGTCCAATTCTGGGCGCCGCACTTGAAGAAAGATGAGAGGGCATTGGAAAGAGTACAGAAAAGATTCACGAGAATGGTTCTAGGGATGAGGAATTTCAGTTATGAAGATAGATTGCAGAACTTAGGACAACTTTCCTTGGAGAAGAGAAGGCTGAGAGGTGATTTGATAGAGGTATTCAAAATCATAAGGGGTCTGGACAGAGTAGATAGAGAGAAACTGTTCCCACTCGTGAAAGGATCGAGAACAAGAGGGCACAGATTTAAAGTATTTGGTAAGAGAAGCAAAAGTGTAACGAGGAAAAACTTTTTCATGCAGCGAGTGGTTAAAGTCTGGAATGTGCTGCCTGAGAACGTGGTGGAGGCAGGTTCAACTGATGTATTCAAAAGGGAATTAGACAGTTATATGAAAAGGAAGAATGTGCAGGGTTATGTATCTGAGAGAGACAGAGACAGAGAGACAGAGTCAGGACAAACATCACAAAAGCTTGTGCAGCTAAGAGCTGGGAGAAAATCCAGCAAGCCAAAAGAAGGAGCCCTTCTGTGAGTTCTACTATTCAATTGTGTAGCAGAGAACTGAAAGTGATCCCCTATCATCAGACTGAAATTTCAACAAAAGAAATCTACAAACAACCCAGGCCTGCAACTTTAAAGAGAAATTTACCTCTGAGAAGATTCAACAGGTTAACTGTGAACCCCGAAAATCTACCTCACTTCAAACCACTTACCCCTTTTCCTCTCCATCTGTCTCTTTGTGTGTGTGCACGTAAGTGAATGTATGTGTGGCTGTGGTTGCAACCATTGAGAGTATATAAATAAATATTTAATATAAATCAATAAATAGTTAATCTTCTATTTTAAACCTCCAAGAAAACCTGTCGCTGTCTGTTTATTTGGCAAATAAAACACAAGGAGTTAAAACCCTAGTATCAGAAACACTTGCTGCGGTCAGTTCGGAGTTGAACAGTGGGAAACACCCACACCCCTCACCTCATGGCCATAACACAGTTTGTGGCTAAGACTTTTTGAGAACATGCAAACACATCCACAATAACTTTTAGTTCTTAGGTCACTTTTCCCTGCCATCAATCTTTGCAACACTCCCTGAAATAATCTTTAGGCCTGCTTCCCTGATCATCTCCCCCATTCCTGCTAGGAGTTTTGTTTCTTTGATAGCCATACCAGAGAATCCTGTAATGTCCATGGCTTTAAGGTTCCTGCACTTAATGACGGTCAGTGTCATTCGTCCAGCTGTTGGAAGGTAGCAAAGAGAAAACATAATCTCCCCTAAATCCACGCTTTCCTATTAGAAAAGAAAAAAAATTAAAGCTACACTTTTAATATATCCGAGGTGTTAAAATTTTAGTTATTTTCAGAGGCAGTAACCTCAAAATCGGTGATTCAAGACTGAAAAAGGAATTATTCAACAACAAAAAAAATCTGATTTGTCACGCTGCTTGTCCAACATCCTTCGAACCTTCCCCTTTGACCTCCTTATCTCCTTATGTGACTCGGTGTCAAATATTTGCTGATAATGCTCCTACAAAGTGCCTTGAGATGTTTGACTATGCTAAAAGGAGTAAGTAAGCATTTATAATGTGTTTTAGGATGTCCTCAGAATGACCCAAAGTTCTGCACAGGCAATGAATTGTTCCTGGAGAGTAGACTCTGATTTTATAGACAAACCATGGCAACTAGTATACATATAGCAAGTTCCCACAAACAGGTTTGGCTGTGTTGGTTGAGAGACGGATACTGGCTCAGACACATGGTGCCATGGGATGTTCTGATTATAACTGAGCAGGCAGTTGGGTCCATGGTTTAACATCACTTTAAAGATGGCGGGAGCAAAACTGACCTTGGAGAGCAGCACAAATCGGGCTTTAATGAATCAACAGCCCCCTTTTAGTGCTTGAATTTCTTTTCCATTGATGTTAACTTCAACACTGCCTGTTGCTCATCACCCAATTTGCAAAAAGGCTAAAGATCAATTACAGCCAGTGGCAATGCTGCACCCCCATCATAGGGCACTGCAATATCAGCCTAGATGACATGGTAAAGGGTTTGAACCCACAACCTTCTGACTAAGAAGCAAGCATGCTACCAACTACACACCTGGGAATGTTGCAAAAGCTGCTCACATTTCTGTTACTGGCAACAATCATACTCACTGTTTTGACACATATGATGTCCCTCCAGATTGTGTCTTCCTTGGGAAGGTCCAACAGCTCAAACAGATTATCCACAATTACCTCTCCAATCATATCATGTCTAGAAAATCGATCGAAGTCAAAAACACTGAAATGCAGCTTCCTATTGTTGAGATGGTCCAATGGCACTGGAAACTGAAACGTTTCATTAAAGATGGGATTGAGCGTCTTTCTGTGAACCCGAGTCTGGAATTTCTTTTTCCGATCTGGGAGCAGGTAAATTTTAACATAAGGGTCTGAGGTTCCAGAAAAGTCTTTTGCTGGCAAGTCCAAGGATTTGATAATTGTTACAATCAAATGTTCATTCTCATAATCGTACTTAAGAGTTAGGTTTAACTTTCCACTGGTTTTTACATCCTCTTTGTCACCGTCCTGAGAGTCAACTGACTTTTGTTTGTAGAGCTCTGGTTTAATTCTTCCAATGCTGGTGGTTGTCTCTCCTCTCTGTAAACTGTCCATGCTGAAATCAACACTTGAAACATGCATTTGTCTTGGCAAGTGTCTTCTAAAGGAATTATGCCTGTAAAAATAAAAGGCCCACTACCTTATGAATCAATCTTAATATCATGAACTCTTACTGTTTTGGATTCAAATGAGATCAAAGTTGCATCACTTGCAATTGCTAAGCAAGGTTTAGCATCTCCTTCTTCCCGGCCAACAGAGACAAAAGACCTGATACCAAAACTTCATACTTTTAAAGTAGCTCGTAAGCTTAAACTCTGTCAATGCTCTGAAGAAAAGAAAGACTTGCATTTCTATAGCACCTTTCATACCTCACAACGTCTCAAAGCCCTTTCTAGCCAATGAACTACTTTTGAAGTGTACGAAACATGGCAACCAGTTTGTGCACAGCAAGCTCCCACAAACAGCAATGTGACAACCATCAGATAATCTGGCTTTGTGATGTTGATTGAGGAATAAATATTGGCCAAGGCACCGGAGAAAACACCCCTGCTCTTCTTCGAAATAGTGCCATGGGATCCAACCAAAAGGGCAGGTGGGGTCTCGTTTTTTTTTTACATCTCATCAAACGACAGCACCTCTGACAGTACAGCATTCCCTCAGTACTGCACTGGAGTGTCAGCCTAGACTTCCATGCTCAAATTGCTGGAGTAAGACTTGAAGCAACAACCTTCTGACTCAGAGGCAAGAGTGATACCATTGAAGAAAAGCTGCTGTTGTTGACCTTCTCCCATCCAGGTAGTCCATGATACAACGATAATGGAGTTGTTGACTAATCAGTGATCAATCTCAATCAATGAGTCCACAACAGACACAGACATGAGGTTAGGAAAACCCCCCAGTGGTGTAGAGCTTTGGGAACCAGAGGTCCAAAGTCACCAGGTCCTCCAGAGCATGCTCCACTCACCACACGCCATGTCTCAAATTATACATTTACTGTGCCCCAGAATGTTAAAATATCCACACTGCACCCTCACACCCAATAACATTCTAGTGAATCCACACTGCACCCTTACCCACAGTAATCGCTCGAATTTGCACTTTCTGCTTCCACCATCTACTTCCCTCAGGGGTTTGGTCCATAGTTGATCAACTCACTCACTGAAACATTTCCCCAAATATTGACAAGGTGAGCGGAGAGGCAGAGCTTTGGTTGCCCTGGATGCTGCAGATTTTTAATGTCACGGTGTGTATATTTCTTTTAACAGAAAGATTCCTTGCCAAGAAGTCAGCCGGATTGACAGGCTTGGCTCCTAGTCGTGAGAGGCACTCTGCAGGAGCAGATAGAGTGCTAGTGGCACCCTGGGGTGGGAGGGATCTTTGGATGAGGATGGGGTCCGATTTGGGGGGGGGTGGCGGCAGGGAGCTTGGGGGGCCCTGGGGAGCACACCTGCTCCTCTTGGCCCATAAGCAGTACTTTAGAAGGTGCTTACCTTCTCTCTGAAGCTGTCCTCACCTCCCTTCAGCTGCTAAGTTTTCTGAAGCCTGAGAAACCCAGCTGGCCACTATCAAACCTACAAAGCAGGTTAAATCTGATGCTTCTGCCCTAATTTAAATATTTAAATTGACAGCCCGCCTCCTGGGAGCAGATTGGTTTCCTGTCCCTTTGTGTTGTATCTGGCAAACCTAGAACATAAGAACATAAGGCCATAAGACCTAGGAGCAGGAGTAGGCAATTCAGCCCCTCGAGCCTGCTCCACCATTCAATACAATCATGGCTGATCTCATCTCGGCCTCAACTCCACTTTCCTGCCCATTCTCCATAACCCTTCAACCCATTATTCATTAAAAATCTGTTTATCCCCTCCTTAAATTTACTCAATGTCCCAGCATCCACCGCACTCTGGGGCAGTGAATTCCACAGACTCACGACCCTTTGAGAGAAGTAATTTCTCCTCATCTCTGTTTTAAATCTGCAACCCCTTATCCTAAAACTATGACCTCTCATTCTAGATTGCCCCACCAGAGGAAACATCCTCTCTACATCTACTTTGTCAATCCCCTTAATAATCTTATGTACCTCAATTAAATCTCCTCTCATTCTTCTAAACTCTAGAGAGTAAAGGCCTAAACTGTTCAATCTCTCTTCATAAGACAAACCTCTCATCTCTGGAATCAATCTAGTGAACCTCCTCTGAACTGCCTCCAATGCAATTACATCCCTCCTCAAGTAAGGGGACCAAAACTGTACGCAATACTCCAGGTGCAGTCTCACTAATGCCTTGTACAGTTGCAGCAACACTTCCCTACTTTTATACTCTATTCCTTTCGCAATAAATGCCAAAATTCCATTTGCCTTCCTTATTACCTGCTGTACCTGCATACTAGTTTTCTGCGATTCATGCACGAGGACACCCAGATTCCTCTGCACCGAAGCACTCTGAAGTTTCTCTCCATTTAGATAATAATTTGCCTTTCAATTCTTCCGACCAAAATGGATAACCTCACACTTATCCACGTTAAACTCCATCTGCCAAATTTTGGCCCATTCACCTAACCTATCATATCCATTTGTAAATTTCTTATTTCTTTATTGCAACTTACTATCCCACCTATTTTAGTGTCATCTGCAAATTTGGCTATAGTACCTTCTATCCCTGCATCCAAATCATTAATATAGATTGTAAATGGTTGGGGTCCGAGGACTGAACCCTGTGGTACCCCACTAGTTACATCTTGCCAACCAGAAAAAGACTCATTTATCCCAACTCTCTGTTTTCTGTTGGTTAGCCAATCCTCTATCCGAGCTAATAAATTGCTCCTAACCCCATGTGATCTTATCTTGTGTCTTAACCTTTTGTGCGGCACCTTATCAAATGCCTCTGGAAGTCCAGATATACTACATCTACAGGATCCCCATTATCCACTTTACTTGCTACATTTTCGAAGAACTCTAGCAAATTAGTTAAATATGATGTATCCTTCATAAAATCATGCTGATTCTGATGGATTGTGTTTTAACTTTCTAAATGTCCTGTTATTACTGCCTTAATAATGGATTCTAACAATTTCCCCACGACAGATGTTAAACTAACTGGTCTATAGTTTCCCATTTTCTGCCTCCCTCCCTTTTTGAATAAGAGCGTTACATTAGCTTTTTTCCAATCCACTGGAACCTTCCTTGCATCCAGGGAATTTTGCTATATTATAACCAATGGATCCACTATCGCCACTTCCTTTAAGATCCTAGGATGTAGGCCATCAGGCCCTGCAGACTTGTCTGCTTTTAATCCTAATAGTTTGCTCAGTACTTTTTCCCTAGTGATGATGATTGTTCTAAGTTCCTCCCTTTCTATAACCTCTGTATTACCTGTTACTATTGGGATGGTGCTAGTGTCCTCCACCATGAAAACTGAGGCAAAATACTGATTTAGTGTCTCCGCCATTTCTGTGTTCCCCTCTATTAACTCCCCAGTCTCATCCTCCAAAGGACCAACATTCACTTTAGCTACTCTCTTCCCTTTTATATACTTATAGAAGCTTTTGCTATCCATTTTTATATTTTGCGCTAGCTTTCTTTCAGAAGTGAGCAGTTTGGGCTGATTTTATGTTTTAACATCTCATCCAAGTTAAAATTCAGTCCTTCGTTTCTGCAGATCATTTTTGAATTTGCCTCCCAGGACGTGTCGTCTGGTTTGACCCTTACATCGAAACATAGAAAATAGGAGCAGGAGTAGACCATTCGGCCATTTGAGCCTGCTCCGCCATTCATTATGATCATGGCTGATCACCCAACTCAGTAACCTGTTCCCGCTTTTTCCCCATGCCCTTAGATCCCTGTCGCCCCAAGAGCTATATCTAAATCCTTCTTGAAAACATACAATGTTTTGGCCTCAACTGCTTTCTGTGGTAGTGAATTCCACAGGTTCACCACTCTCTGGGAGAAGAAATTTCTCCTCATCTCAGTCCTGAAAGGTTTACCCAGTATCCTTAGACTATGACCCCTGGTTCTGGACTCCCCCACTATCAGGAACATCCTTCCTGCAATAACCCTGTCAAGTCCTGTTAGAATTTTATAGGTTTCTATGAGATCCCCCCTCACTCTTCTGAACTCCAGCGAATATAATCCCAACTGACTCAATCTCTCCTCATACGACAGTCCTGCCATCCCAGGAATCAGTCTGGTAAACCTTCGCTGCACTCCCTCTATCGCAAGAACATCCTTCCTCAGATAAGGAGACCAAAACAGCACACAATATTCCAGGTGTGGCCTCACCAAGGCCCTGTATAATTTAACAAGACATGGGCGGCACAGTGGCACAGTGGTTAGCACCGCAGCCTCACAGCTCCAGGGACCCGGGTTCGATTCTGGGTACTGCCTGTGTGGAGTTTGCAAGTTCTCCCTGTGTCTGCGTGGGTTTTCGCCGGGTGCTCTGGTTTCCTCCCACATCCAAAGACTTGCAGGTGATAGGTAAATTGGCCATTGTAAATTGCCCCTAGTGTAGGGAGGTGATAGGGAATATGGGATTACTGTAGGGTTAGTATAAATGGGTGGTTGTTGGTCGGCACAGACTCGGTGGGCCGAAGGGCCTGTTTCAGTGCTGTATCTCTAAATAAAATAAAATAAACATCCTTGTTCCTGTACTCGAATCCTCTCAATATGAAGGCCCTTTTTATTACCTGTTGCACCTGCATGCTTACCTTCAGCGACTGGTGTATGAGAACACCCAGGTCTCGTTGCATACTCCCCTCTCTCAGTTTATAGCCGTTCAGATAATAATCTGTCTTCCTGTTTTTTATACCAAAGTGGATAACCTCACATTTATCCACATTATCCTGCATCTGCCATGCATTTGCCCACTCACTCAACTTGTCCAAATCACCCTTAAGCCTCTCTGCATCCTGCTCACAACTCACCCTCCCACCTAGTTTTGTGTCACCCTTCTAGAAAAAGTGGTGCAGTTGGTCCTGCTCAACACTATCCAGCCCCTTTCACTTTTCCAAATGACCCAAGATCCAAAGGAAAGGCCTATCAGGAGCTCCTGTGAATGAAGCCACACTGTTCGATAGCTATCTCTTTGGAAGTTGGAATACACATTGTAATATCATTAACTTAGCTGTTTTAACACTCTAATTGCACAGTGTAATGATAATTGACTGCTCCGTTAAACAGCACACACAGGAACCAAACTGAGGATTTAATTGATGCATTGTTTTATTACCATTAGTTATGACATGCTTCTTACAATCATAGAATCATAGAAAGTTTAAGGCACAGAAAGAGGCCACTTGACCCATCGTGTCTGTGCCGGCTGAAAAATGATCCACCCAGTCTAATCCCAACTTCCAGCATCTGGTCTGTGGCCCTGCAGCTTACAGCACTTGAGGTACATATCCAGACTCCATTTGAATGAGTTGAGGGTCAACTACCCTTTCAGGCAGCGAGTTCCAGACCATCACCACCCTCTGGGTGAAAATTTATTTTCCTCATCTCCCCTCTAATTTTTCTACCAATCACTTTAAATCTATGTCCCATCGTCACTGACCTCTCTGTGAAGGTGAATAGACCCTTCACCTCCACTCTATCCAGGCCCCTCAAAATTTTGTACATTTCTATCAGATCTCCCCTTAGCCTTCTCTGTTCCAAGGAGAACAACCCCAGCCTATCCAATCTTTCCTCATAGCTACATTTTTCAAGTCCTGGCAACATCCTCGTATATCTCCTCCTACAATTACATCCTTTCTGTAATGAGGTGACCAGAACTGCACACAGTACTCAAGTTGTGGCCTAACCAATGATTTATACAGCTCCAGCATAACCTCCCTGCTCTAGTATTCTATACCTCGGCTAATAAAGGAAAGGATTCCATTTGCCTTCTTCACCACCTTATCCACCTGTCCTACTACCTTCAGGGATCTGTGGACATTCACTCCAAGGTCCCTTACTTCCTCTACACTTCTCAGTATTTTCCCACTACTCGTGTATTCCTTTGCCTTGTTTGACCTCCCCAAATGCATCACCTCGCATTTCGCCAGGTTGAATTCCATTTGTCACTTTTCTGTCCATCTGACCAAACCATCAATATCTTCCTGCAGCCTACAGCTATCCTCCTCGCTATCTACTACACGACCAATCTTTGTGTCATCTGCAAACAACTTGATCATGCCCCTTGCATTCATATCCAAATCATCAACATACACCACAAAAAGCAGGGAACCCAGTGCTGAGGCCTGCGGAACGTGACTGGATACAGCCCTCCAGTCACTAAAACACCCGCCAACAATTACCATTTGTCTCCTGCCACTGAACCAATTTTGTATCCACCTAGCTGCATTTCCCTGGCTCCCATGGGATTTTTTTAACCAATCTGCCACGTGGGACCTTGCCAAAAGCCTTGCTAAAATCCATGTAGACCACATCAACTATACTACCCTCATCTATCTTCCTTGCTATTTCTTCAAAAAATTCGATCAAGTTGGTCAAGCAAGATCTTCCCTTAACAAATCCATCCTGACTATCCTTGATTAACCTGTGCCTGTAATTATTCAGTCTATCCTTCGCTCCCTTTTTAAACAGAGGTACAATGTTTGCAATTCTCCAATCTTCTGGCACCACACCTGTATCCAGTGAGGACTGGAAAACGATGGTCAGACCCTCTGCTATTTCCATCTGGCCCTGGTGATTTATCAACTTTCAAGGATGAATACTTCCTCGCTCCCTATGTTTATCACATCCAATACTTCACACTCTTCCTCCTTAACTGCAATATCTGCATCGTCCCCCTCTTTAGTGAAGACAGATGCAAAGTATTTATTAAGAACTATACCAATACACATAGGTTACCTTTTTGGTCTTTTATGGGCCCTACTCTCTCCTTAGTTATCCTCTTACGCTTAATGTATTGATAAAACATCTTTGGCTTCACCTGATTTTGCTTGCCAATATTCTTTCATGCCCTCTCTTTGCTTTCCTAATTTTCTTTTTGATTTCACCCCTCCACTTTCTATACTCCTCTCGGCTTTCTGTAGTATTGCATTCTCGGTGTCAGACATAAGCTTTCCTTTTCTGCCTTATCTTACCCTGTAAGCTCCTTGACATCCCTGGGGCTCTAGATTTGGCCGCCTCACCCTTTTTCTTTGTGGGAACATGTTTACTCTGAACCCCTTGAATCTCCCCTTTGAATGCCTCCCGCTGCTCTGACACTGATTTACCTTCAAGTAGCTGTTTCCAGTCCACTTTCACTAAATCACTCCTCAGTTTAGTAAAATTGGCCTTGCCCCAATTGAGAACGCTAAATCCTGTTCTATCTCTGTCCTTTTCCATAATTATGTTAAACTAGCTGAATTATGATCACTATCACCAAAATGCTCTCCCACTGCCATTCCTTCCACCTGCCCATCTTCATTTCCTAAAACTAAGTCTAAAACTGCTCCCTCTCTTGTTGGGCTTGCTACATACTGGCCAAAAACGTTCTCCTGAATGCACCTCAAGAATTCTGCTCCCTCAATTCCATTCACACTGAAACTATTTTAGTTAATATTGGGGTAATTAAAATCTCCTACTGTTACTGCCCTATTTATCTTGCACTTCTCAGAGATTTGCCTACATATCTGTTCTTCTATCTCTCTCTGACTGTTTGGGGGTCTATAGTACACTCCCAGCAGTGTGATTGCCCCTTTCTTGTTCCTTAGCTCAATCCATATGGCCTCATTTGATGAACCTTCCAACATATCATCCCTCCTCACAGCTGTAATAGTTTCCTTGACCAAGATTGCCACTCCCCTTCCTTTCTTATCCCCCTCCCTATTGTGTCCAAAAACCCTGTAACCAGGAACGTTGAGTTGCCATTCCTGTCCCTCCTTAAGCCATGTTTCTCTAATAGCTATGATATCATACTGTCATGTGTCTATCTGTGCCCTCAGCTCATCTGCTTTATTTGCGATACTCCTTGCATTGAAATAGATACCTTTGAGCACTGCCAAACTCTTTTTAGTTTATTTTCTAACCCTCATTTCCTGTCTTCCAAACTCATCCATTAATTTTCCGCCTTCCATTTTCATTTCTGATTTTGTCCCAGCTGAGTCTACCCTCAGATCCCCATCCCCCTGCCAAACTAGTTTAAACCCTCCCCAACAGCACTCGCAAAACATCCACAAGGAACTCAGTCCCAACTCTGTTCAGCTGCAACCCACCCGGCCTGTACAAGTCCCATCTCCCCCAGAGCCGGTCCCAATGTCCCAGGAATCTGAAGCCCTCCCTCCTGCACATCTTTCCAGCCACGCATTCATCTGTCTTATCCTTTTATTTCTATACTCAATTGTGCGTGGCATTCGGAGTAATCCGGAGATGACTACTTTTGAGGTCCTGCTTGCTAATTTCTTACCTAGCTCCCTAAATTCTGACTGCAAAACCACATCCCTCTTTCTATCTATGTCATTGGTTCCAATGAGGACCACGACTGCTGGCTGTTCACCCTCCCCTTCAGGATGCTCTGCAGCTGCTCAGTAACCCTGGCACCAGGGAGGCAACACACCATCCTGGCTTCACATCTGCGTCCACAGAAACACCTGTCTGTTCCCCTGACTATTGAATCACCTATCACAATGGCTCTTCCAGTCTTCCCTGTACCTCCCTGTGCAGCTGAGCCACCCGTGGTGCCATGGCCTTGGCTCTGGCTGCACCCCCCAGGTGGAGCATCACTTTTCTCAGTATCCAGAACTGAATACCTGTTGAAGAGTGAGATGCACTCAGCGGTCTCCTGCACTACCTGCCTGATTCTTTTTAACTGTCTGGTGGTCAGCCATTCCCTCTCTCCCTGATATTCCTAAGCTGTGGGGTGACCACATCTATAAACATGCTATCCACGTAGCTCTCATCCTCATGAATGCACCGCAGTGTCGCCAGCTGCCGCTCAATTTCAAAATCCCCAGAGCTCAAGCTGTTTCAATTGACAACACATCCTGCACAAATGGTTCTCCAGGATAAGGGAAGCATCCTGGAGCTCCCACATAGCACAGGAGGTGCACTCTAGAGGTTGAAGCAACCCTGCCATACCTTTATTTATTAGTTGACCCTTTGCTACTGCTAAGGAAAAAGAAACCTTACCAATACTACAACTCCTTAGAATTAGAACAAAGAACAAAGAACAAAGAAAATTACAGCACAGGAACAGGCCCTTCGGCCCTCCAAGCCTGCGCCGATCCAGAACCTCTATCTAAACATGTCGCCTATTTTTTAAGGGTCTGTATCTCTTTTCTTCCTGCCCATTCATGTATCTGTCTAGATACATCTTAAAAGACGCCATCGTGCCCGCATCTACCACCTCCGCTGGCAACGCGTTCCAGGCACCCACAACCCTCTGCGTAAAGAACTTTCCACGCATATCACCCCTAAACTTTTCCCCTTTCACTTTGAACTCGTGTCCTCTAGTAATTGAATCCCCCACTCTGGGAAAAAGCCTCTTGCTATCCACCCTGTCTATACCTCTTATGATTTTGTACACCTCAATCAGGTCCCCCCTCAACCTCCGTCTTTCTAATGAAAATAATCCTAATCTACTCAACCTCTCTTCATAGCTAGCGCCCTCCATACCAGGCAACATCCTGGTGAACCTCCTCTGCACCCTCTCCAAAGCATCCACATCCTTTTGGTAATGTGGCGACCAGAACTGCACGCAGTATTCCAAATGTGGCCGAACCAAAGTCCTATACAACTGTAACATGACCTGCCAACTCTTGTACTCAATACCCCGTCCGATGAAGGAAAGCATGCCGTATGCCTTCTTGACCACTCTATTTACCTGCGTTGCCACCTTCAGGGAACAGTGGACCTGAACACCCAAATCTCTCTGGACATCAATTTTCCCCAGGACTTTTCCATTTACTGTATAGTTCACTCTTGAATTGGATCTTCCAAAATGCATCACCTCGCATTTGCCCTGATTGAACTCCATCTGCCATTTCTCTGCCCAACTCTCCAATCTATCCATATTCTGCCGTATTCTCTGACAGTCCCCTTCACTATCTGCTACTCCACCAATCTTAGTGTCATCTGCAAACTTGCTAATCAGTCCACCTATACTTTCCTCCAAATCATTAATGTATATCACAAACAACAGTGGTCCCAGCACGGATCCCTGTGGAACACCACTGGTCACACGTCTCCATTTTGAGAAACTCCCTTCTACTGCTACTCTCTGTCTCCTGTTGCCCAGCCAGTTCTTTATCCATCTAGCTAGTACACCTTGGACCCCATGCGCCTTCACTTTCTCCATCAGCCTGCCATGGGGAACCTTATCAAACGCCTTACTGAAGTCCATGTATATGACATCGACAGCCCTTCCCTCATCAATCAACTTTGTCACTTCCTCAAAGAATTCTATTAAGTTGGTAAGACATGACCTTCCCTGCACAAAACCATGTTGCCTATCACTGATAAGCCCATTTTCTTCCAAATGGGAATAGATCCTATCCCACAGTATCTTCTCCAGCAGCTTCCCTACCACTGACGTCAGGCTCAACGGTCTATAATTACCTGGATTATCCCTGCTACCCTTCTTAAACAAGGGGACAACATTAGCAATTCTCCAGTCCTCCGGGACCTCACCCGTGTTTAAGGATGCTGCAAAGATATCTGTTAAGGCCCCAGCTATTTCCTCTCTCGCTTCCCTCAGTAACCTGGGATAGATCCCATCCGGACCTGGGGACTTGTCCACCTTAATGCCCTTTAGAATACCCAATACTTCCTCCCTCCTTATGCCGACTTGACCTAGTGTAATCAAACATCTGTTCCTAACCTCAACATCCGTCATGTCCCTCTCCTCGGTGAATACCGATGCAAAGTACTCGTTTAGAATCTCACCCATTTTCTCTGACTCCAAGCATAACATTCCTCCTTTGTCCTTTAGTGGGCCAATCCTTTCTCTAGTTACCGTCTTGCTCCTTATATATGAATAAAAGGCTTTGGGATTTTCTTTAACCCTGTTTGCTAAAGATATTTCATGACCCCTTTTAGCCCTCTTAATTCCTCGTTTCAGATTGGTCCTACATTCCCGATATTCTTTCAAAGCTTCGTCTTTCATCAGCCGCCTAGACCTTATGTATGCTTCCTTTTTCCTCTTAGCTAGTCTGACAATTTCACCTGTCATCCATGGTTCCCTAATCTTGCCATTTCTATCCCTCATTTTCACAGGAACATGTCTCTCCTGCACGCTAATCAACCTCTCTTTAAAAGCCTCCCACATATCAAATGTGGATTTACCTTCAAACAGCTGCTCCCAATCTACATTCCCCAGCTCCTGCCGAATTTTGGTATAGTTAGCCTTCCCCCAATTTAGCACTCTTCCTTTAGGACCACTCTCGTCTTTGTCCATGAGTATTTTAAAGCTTACGGAATTGTGATCACTATTCCCAAAGTAGTCCCCTACTGAAACTTCAAACACCTGGCCGGGCTCATTCTCCAACACCAGGTCCAGTATGGCCCCTTCCCGAGTTGGACTATTTACATACTGCTCTAGAAAACCCTCCTGGATGCTCCTTACAAATTCTGCTCCATCTAGACCTCTAACACTAAGTGAATCCCAGTCAATGTTGGGAAAATTAAAATCTCCTATCACCACCACCCTGTTGCTCCTACATCTTTCCATAATCTGTTTACATATTTGTACCTCTATCTCACGCTCGCTGTTGGGAGGCCTGTAGTACAGCCCCAACATTGTTACCGCACCCTTCCTATTTCTGAGTTCTGTCCATATTGCCTCACTGCTCGAGTCCTCCATAGTGCCCTCCTTCAGCACAGCTGTGATATCCTCTTTGACCAGTAATGCAACTCCTCCACCCCTTTTACCTCCCTCTCTTTCCCGCCTGAAGCATTGATATCCTGGGATATTTAGTTGCCAATCATGCCCTTCCCTCAACCAAGTCTCAGTAATAGCAATAACATCATACTCCCAGGTACTAATCCAAGCCCTAAGTTCATCTGCCTTACCTACTACACTTCTTGCATTAAAACAAATGCACCTCAGACCACCAGTCCCTTTACATTCATCATCTGCTCCCTGCCTGCTCTTCCCCTTAGTCACACTGACTTCATTATCTAGTTCCTTACAGGCTTTTGTTACTACATCCTTACTCTCCACTGACCTCCTCAATTGGTTCCCATCCCCCTGCCACATTAGTTTAAACCCTCCCCAACAGCGTTAGCAAAAGCACCCCCAAAGACATTGGTTCCAGTCCGGCCGAGGTGTAAACCGTCCAATTTGTAATAGTCCCACCTCCCCCAGAACCGGTCCCAATGTCCCAAAAATCTGAACCCCTCCCTCCTGCACCATCTCTCAAGCCACGCATTCATCCTGACTATTCTTTCATTTTTACTCTGACTATCACGTGGCACTGGTAGCAATCCTGAGATTACTACCTCTGAGGTCCTACTTTTTAACTTGGCTCCTAACTCCCTAAACTCTGCTTGTAGGACCTCATCCCGTTTTTTACCTCTATCATTGGTGCCTATGTGCACAACGACAACTGGCTGTTCACCCTCCCCCTTTAAAATGTTCTGCAGCCGATCTGAGACATCCCTGACCCGTGCACCTGGGAGGCAACATACCATTCGGGAGCCTCGTTTTCGACCACAGAACCGCCTATCTACTCCCCTTACAATCGAATCCCCTACGACTATAGCCCTTCCACTCTTTTTCCCGCCCTTCTGAACAGCAGAGCCAGCCACGGTGCCATGAATCTGGCTACTGCTGCCTTCCCCTGGTGAGCCATCTCGCTCAACAGTATCCAAAACGGTATACTTGTTTTGGAGGGAGATGACCGCAGGGGACTCCTGCGCTGCCTTCCTGCTCTTTCTCTGCCTTTTGGTCACCCATTCCCTTTCTCCCTCAGCAATCCTAATCTGCGGTGTGACCAATTCACTAAACGTGCTATCCACGACCTCCTCAGCATTGCGGATGCTCCAAAGTGAGTCCATCCGCAGCTCGAGAGCCATCATGCGGTCTAACAAGAGCTGCAGTTGGACACACTTCCTGCACGTGAAGGAGTCAGGGACATCAGCCGTGTCCCTGAGCTCCCACATTGAGCAAGAGGAGCATGACACGGGTCTGAGATCTCCTGCCATTTTTAATCTTAAGCTTAACTTAGTTAAATGAAAAAGGAACGAAAAGTTTTTACCAATCACGATAAAACCAGAGAAATAGAAAAAGCCTTACCTTATATACACCCCACCGAGTCCTTTTTTTGGTTAGAGGAGGAGGGCGGGTGGGAGACACTACAAGTGTGGTGTCTCGGGTTCAGAAACCGCCCAAATATATTGTGTTTTACTTACCCAGCAGCCCCCTGGCCTCTGCTGAAAACAAAAGGAAATTAAGTTTACTTTCAAACTGACCTTCCCAGCTGCTCACTCGCTCGCACTCTCTGCTCCCGAAAAAGCTGCTGCAATGAAAGGAAAGTTATTTTAAACCGCCCAAATATATAGTGTTTTACTTACCCAGCAGCCCCCTGGCCTCCACCGAAAACAAAAGGAAATTAAGTTTACTTTCAAACTGACCTTCCCAGCTGCTCACTCGCTCGCACTCTCTGCTCCCGAAAAAGCTGCTGCAATTATTGTTAAAACCTTACTAGTACTGATAAATCCTTCTAAAAATCAATACAGTTCACTAGTTCAAATAAAACTTACTCAAAAAAATACCAGCTACTCGTTTGTTCCTTATTATTAAGCTATTTACACACACACCCTGACAGTAGTGTACTAACCCAGCTATTTAGAGTTATTCCCTAACAGCAGTTACTCACCAACCAATCACCTTGCAGCTTTCCTGTGACATCACTGTTCACTTTGTTTTCAAACTCCGGTGCACCTGGACTCCTCTCCGCTGCTCTCCTGGAAGGTAATTACTCTAGACCGCGATCCTCGGGCTGTATTTATCGGCTCCCCGCTCCGAGATCCTCCCGCAGGTCTGCTCCTCTCCTGGAAGGTAAGTGTTCTGGGCTGCGATCCTCGGGCTCTATTTATCCACTCCTCGCTCCGTGATCCTCCCGCAGGTCCACACCTCTCCGCTGCTCTCCTGGAAGGTAAGTGCTCCTTATCTATCTTATCCTGACATTAAATTTATGTAGGAGATTAGGTATGTGCTTTGTCTTAATCCATATAGCTAATTAAAAATAAATTATCATTTTACCAAATTATTGAAATATTGGAATAAAAAGCAGCATTTTTCAGAGTTTTAAGAATTGATTTATAAATATAGGCCCATTCTGTGACCCATACTGGGAGTGGAGAGAGGGCTATCCCTGTTTAATAACCAGACCTGGGAGTGGAGAGAGGGCGATCCCTGTTTAATAACCAGATGTTTACATATGGAGATCAGGGAACCACGTAGCAAAAATAAAGTGAGAGATTTTAATTTTCAGCGAAACTTGGGATGGGGGTGCAGGGAGGATGGAAAGAGTCTCTGTCAACTGGTAAAGGTAATGAATTTCTAGAAAATATTTGGGACAGTTTTCAAAAACAATATGGTTTAGAATCATATGATTGAATTTAATGTTAGGTTTAAGAGGGAAAGTCACAAACCAGCCAGCAACAGAAAAAAGGGGGACAGCGAGAAGCAGATGAAGAGATAGCATAATATCATACCTAGGAACCACATGGGCGAGAACAGAAAGAGACAGAGATAAATGGAAAAAGGCATGAGCAGGGGTACATCCTAGAGTGGATGAACACAGCCTAAATGATGATGAAGACACATTTCAAAAGGAATGAGGAACAGGGTTAAACTGTTAATGGATAAATTTACAGATAAACATTGGAAAATATTCAAAGATGTATTTGAATCATTGCAAAGCCATTACATACCTCACCATGGC
The DNA here is from genome assembly GCF_036365525.1 of Heterodontus francisci. Lineage (NCBI taxonomy): Eukaryota > Metazoa > Chordata > Chondrichthyes > Heterodontiformes > Heterodontidae > Heterodontus > Heterodontus francisci. The sequence goes on from NC_090388.1 coordinate 7,621,644, forward strand.
AAAGAAATCCACTTGTTTGGTTAGGCAACAAATGAGGGAAAAGACAGCAAACAAAGAAAGACATAAAAAAAACTCTTCAATCTTTTTAACACTGCAGCTTCATAATCTCTCAGAGTTCATTATTATATTGACGTACAGATACATGGAAGTTTTCAGGCTTTACACTGCTGCAGCAACTGATGTAACTTTAAATCCAAAAGTTACGCTCCCCCTAGCATTGAAGAGGGAAACAATTCATCTTCTAATTACAGGAATCCCAGGACGTTTCTCTGAACTGCTTCACATTTCTTAATCATTCACAGCTGCACTTCATTTTACTCTAGTGCTTTCTTTTCCTCCCAGATAATAATTTAGATAGGGTAGATAGGAAGAAACGTTTTCCTTTAGCGGAGGGGTCAATAACCAGGGGGCACCAGGGGGAATCTCCCTGCTCAGCATAGTGGGGAAAGTCTTTGCTCGAGTCGCTCTGAACAGGCTCCAGAAGCTGGCCGAGCGCGTCTACCCTGAGGCACAGTGTGGCTTTCGTGCATAGAGATCGACCATTGACATGCTGTTCTCCCTTCGTCAGATACAGGAGAAATGCCGTGAACAACAGATGCCCCTCTACATTGCTTTCATTGATCTCACCAAAGCCTTTGACCTCGTCAGCAGACGTGGTCTCTTCAGACTACTAGAAAAGATTGGATGCCCACCAAAGCTACTAAGTATCATCACCTCATTCCATGACAATATGAAAGGCACAATTCAACATGGTGGCTCCTCATCAGACCCCTTTCCTATCCTGAGTGGCGTGAAACAGGGCTGTGTTCTCGCACCCACACTTTTTGGGATTTTCTTCTCCCTGCTGCTTTCACATGTGTTCAAGTCCTCTGAAGAAGGAATTTTCCACCACACAAGATCAGGGGGCAGGTTGTTCAACCTTGCCCATCTAAGAGCAAAGTCCAAAGTACGGGAAGTCCTCATCAGGGAACTCCTCTTTGCTGACGATGCTGCTTTAACATCTCACACTGAAGAGTGCCTGCAGAGTCTCATTCACAGGTTTGCGGCTGCCTGCAATGAATTTGGCCTAACCATCAGCCTCAAGAAAACGAACAACATGGGGCAGGACGTCAGAAATGCTCCATCCATCAATATTGGCGACCACGCTCTGGAAGTGGTTCAAGAGTTCACCTACCTAGGCTCAACTATCACCAGTAACCTGTCTTTAGATGCAGAAATCAACAAGCGCATGGGAAAGGCTTCCACTGCTATGTCCAGACTGGCCAAGAGAGTGTGGGAAAATGGCGCACCGACACGGAACACAAAAGTCCGAGTGTATCAGGCCTGTGTCCTCAGTACCTTGCTCTATGGCAGCGAGGCCTGGACAATGTATGTCAGCCAAGAGCGACGTCTCAATTCATTCCATCTTCGCTGCCTCCGCAGAATACTAGGCATCAGGTGGCAGGACCGTATCTCCAACACAGAAGTCCTCGAGGCGGCCAACATCCCCAGCTTGTACACACTACTGAGTCAGCGGCGCTTGAGCTGGCTTGGCCATGTGAGCCGCATGGAAGATGGCAGGATCCCCAAAGACACATTGTAAAGTGAGCTCGCCACTGGTATCAGACCCACCGGCCGTCCATGTCTCCGCTTTAAAGACGTCTGCAAACGCGACATGAAATCCTGTGACATTGATCACAATTCGTGGGAGTCAGTTGCCAGCAATCGCCAGAGCTGGCGGGCAGCCATAAAGACGGGGCTAAAATATGGCGAGTCGAAGAGACTTAGTAGTTGGCAGGAAAAAAGACAGAGGCGCAAGGGGAGAGCCAACTGTGTAACAGCCCCGACAAACAAATTTCTCTGCAGCACCTGTGGAAGAGTCTGTCACTCTAGAATTGGCCTTTATAGCCACTCCAGGTGCTGCTTCACAAACCACTGACCACCTCCAGGCGCGTATCCATTGTCTCTCGAGATAAGGAGGCCAAAGAAGAAGAATAGATTTAAGGTAAGGGGCAGGAGGTTTAGAGGGGATTTGAGAAAAAGTTTTTTCACCCAGAGGGTGATTAGAATCTGGAACGCATGGCCTGAAGAGGTGGTAGAGGCAGGAATCCTCACAACATTGAAGTATTTAGATGAGCACTTGAACGCCATAGCATACAAGGCTACGGGCCAAGTGCTGGAAAATGGGATCAGGATAGGTGCTTGATGGCTGGCATAGACACAATGGGCCGAAGGGCTTGTTTCTGTGCAGTATAACTCTATGATTTGGAATTGCCAACTGCCTACACCCCAAAACCCACTCAGATCAACTTCAGACATGTCCCCTCAAGGGCCCAATACTCTTTAATATCATAATGGGAGGTGAGCTACAATTGCAGAGCTTTCAGGCCTGGAGTGGCTCAGTGCCCGGGCCTGTGGAGTCAGGCATTGTGACCGAGGAGAGCAGCCACAGGGGGCCTCCCCAGTCTTACAAGGTCCTCTCTGAGGAGCTGACCTTCTCCAAGGATCTTATTGGGTGTCTCTGTTGCCTCAATTCACTGTCTGCACCTCGCCTGCATTGATTATAGTAATTGCAACCCTCAACCTTTATGACTGCATCCTTCGCCCACTTAAAGCAACACCTACAAAACCAACCTGTCACTCTACACACTCTGGATAAGAGAGCTGAGAACTCCTTTAATGCCATCCACCACTCGAACATCCTTACGCCTACCTCTCCTATTGCATGTGCCACACATTCCTTAAATAAGAACTTTATTAACACACACACATACACATTTCCTCCCCTTTAGCTTAGCAGTTTCATGGTCACTTTTAGTCGTACCAGCTTATAGTTTGCAGTTTCTTTTTAAACTGAGTTTGAAATCTCAAACTGCCCTGGCAGGATTTGAACTCGCGATCCCTGGATTAATACTCCAGGTCTCCGGCACAGTTTCTATACTCAAATGACACCAGATCCTGGACCAAGTGTTAACTCAGTCCCAGGAAGATCCCTCTGCTGGTGAACAGCAGCATTACTGACACTGAGGAAATTCAGGGCCATTGTTTTAACAAATCACTGGTGTCACTGGCAAGAAGGGTTACCAACTCTGGTTGGACATATTCGTGGAGGATTCATCACATGACCTCTAGGCTCCAATCGACCTGCCTAGTCAAGCAGACTTTTCTCCTCTTCGGTACTTTTTTAAAAAAATGAATTGAGGGGTTCAAAGAACTTTCTTTAATGCTCTCTTGAGTTTCTCCTAGGTTTTGTTATTAGCAGTGTGCAGGAGATTAATCTTTACTTCCTGGAGGCTCCACAACAACCCTGGAGGGTTGGTACCCCCACTGGCAAGGCTGACATTTATTCCCCACCCTAGTTCCTTACAACTAATTGTCTTGCTGGGTCACTTCAAAAGGTCGTTAAGAGTCAACCACATCAGTGTGGGACTGGAGTCACATATAGACCAGACCGGGTAAGAAGAGTAGCTTTCATTCCCTAAGGGCCATTAGTGAACCAGTTGAGTTTTTAATACAATCTGACACCTTCATGATCACTTTCACTGAAACAGAAATTTATTTGTTGCCTTTTTTATATTCGTTCATGGGATGTGGGCATCGCTGGCAATGCTAATTTTTATTGCCCATCCCTAATTGCCCATGAGAAGGTGGTGGTGAGCTGCCTTCTTGAACAGTTGCAGTCCATGTGGGGCAGGTACACCCACAGTGCTGTTACAGAAACATAGAAAGTAGGAGCAGGAGAAGGCCATTCAGCCCTTCGGGCCTGCTCCACCATTCAAAAAAGATCATGGCTGATCGTCTAATTCAGTACCCTGTTCCCACTTTCTCCCCCATATCCCTTGATCCCTTTGGCATTAATATATCTATCTCCTTCTTGAATATATTTAATGACTTGGCCTCCACTGCCTTCTGCGGTAGATAATTCCACAGGTTTACCACCATCTGAGTGAAGACATTTTTCCTCATCTCGGTTCTAAATGGCATAACCAGTATCCTGAGACTGTGACCCCTGGTTCTGGACTCCCCAGCCATCGGGAACATCCTCCTTGCATCTAGCCTGTCTAGTCCTGTTAGAATTTTATAGGTTTCTATGAGATCCCCTCTCATTCTTCAAAACTTGAGTGAATATAGGCCTAGTTGACCCAATCTCTCCTCATACATCAATCCTGCCATCCCAGGTATCAGCCTAGTAAATCGTCTTTGCACTCCCTCCAAGGCAAGTACATCCTTCCTCAGGTAAGGAGACCAAAACTGCACACAATACTCCAGATGTGGTCTCACCAAGGCCCTGTGTAAGTGCAGCAAGACATCCTTGCTCCTGTACTCAAATCCTCTTGCAATGAAGGCCAACATACCATTTGCCTTCCTAATTGCTTGCTGCACCTGAATGCTTGTTTTCAGTGATTGGTGTACAAGGACACCCAGGTCTCGTTGCACCTCCCCCTTTCCCAATCTGTCACCATTCAGAAAATAATCTGCCTTTCTGTTTTTACAACCAAAGTGGATAACCTCACATTTATTCATGTTATACTGCATCTGCCATGCATTTACCCACTCACCCAACTTGTCCAAATCACATTGGAGCCTCTTTGCATCCTCCTCACAGCTCACTTTCCCCCTAGCTTTGTGTCGTCTACAAACTTGGAAATGTTACATTTAGTTCCCTCACCCAAGTCATTAATATATATTGTGAATAGCTGGGGCCCAAGCACTGATCCCTGCAGTACCCACTGGTCACTGCCTGCCACCCGCTTATTCTTACTCTCTCTTTCCTGTCTGTCAACCAATTCTCAATCCATGCCAGTATATTACCCCCAATCCCATGTGCTTTAATTTTTCACACAAATCTCTTATGTGGGACCCTATCAAAAGCCTTCTGAAAATCCAAATACACCACATTCACTGGTTCTCCCTTATCTATTCTATTAGTTACATCCTCAAAAAACTCCAGTAGATTGGTTAAGCATGACTTCCCTTTTGTAAACCCATGCTAACTTTGCCCAATCCCATTTATGCTTTCCAGGTGTTCTGCTATCACATTTTTTTGAATAGACTCTAGCATTTTCCGCACTACTGATGTAAGGCTAACTGGCCTGTAATTCCCTGTTTTTTCTCTCCCTCCTTTTTTAAATGGTGGGGTTACATTTGCCACCCTCCAATCTGTAGGAACTGTTCCAGAGTCTATAGAATTCTGGAAGATGACCACCAATGCATCCACTATTTCTAGGGCCACTTCCTTTAGTACTCTGGGATGTAGATTATCAGTCCCTGGGGATTTGTCAGCCTTTAACCCCATTAATTTCCCTAGCACTATTTTTTTTACAAATATTAATTCCCTTCAGTTCCTCCCTCTCATTAGACCTTCGGTTCCCTAACATTTCTGGGAGGTTATTTGTGTCCTCCTTTGTGAAGACAGAACCAAAATATGTGTTTAATTGTTCTGCCATTTCTTTGTTCCCCATTATAATTTCCCCTATTTCTGACTGTAAGGGACCCACATTTGTCTTCACTAATCTTTTTCTCTTCACATATTTATAGAAACTTTTACAGTTTTTATGTTTCCAGCAAGTTTACTCTCATACTCTATTTTCCCCCGCTTAATCAACCTCTTTGTCCTCCTTTGCTGAATTCTAAGCTGCTCCCAATCCTCAGACTTGCTGCTTTTTCTGGCAATTTTATATGCTTCGTCTTTGGATCTAATACTATCCCTAATATCTTTTGTAAGCCACGGTTGAGCCGCCCTTCCTGTTTTATTTTTGCACCAGACAGGAATGAATAATTGTTATAATTCTTGCACACGTTCTTTAAATATTATCCATTGCCTATCCATCGTCAACCCTTTTAGTAAAGTTCCCCAATCTACCATAGCCAACTTGCACCTCACACCTTTGTAGTTTCCTTTATTTAGATTCAGGATCCTAGTTTCAGATTCAACTACCTCCCTCTCCATCTTAATGAAGAATTCTATCATGTTCTGATCACTGCTCCCCAAGGGACCTCGCACAACAAGATTGTTAATTAATCCTTTCTCATTGCACAATACCCAATCTAGGATAGCCTGTTCTCTAGTTGGTTCCTCAACATATTGGACTAAAAAACCATCACGTACACACTCCAGGAAATCCTCCTTCACAATATTATTGCTAATTTAGTTTGACCAATCTATAAATAGATTAAAGTCACCCATGATTACAGTTGTACCCTTATTGCATGCATCTCTAATTTCCTGTTTAATGCCATCCCTAACATCACCACTGCTGTTTGGGGGTCTATATACAAGCCCCACCAACGTTTTCTGCCCCTTGGTGTTTCTTAGCTCCACCCATACAGATTCCACATCAGGATTCTCTGAGCTAATATCTTTCCTCACTATTGTATTGATTTCCTCTTTTACAAACAACACTACTCCACCTCCTTTCCCTTTTTGCCTGTCGTTCCTAAATATTGAATACCCTTGGATGTTCAGTTCCCATCCTTGGTCACCTTGCAGCCATGTCTCCGTAATCGCTACTAGATCATAACCGGTTATATCTATTTGCACTGTTAATTCATCTACCTTATTGCGAATGCTCCGCGCATTAAGACACAATGCCTTTAGACTGGTCTTTCGAACGTTGTTAGTCATAGCTTTATTTTGCACTATGGCCCCATTTGTTTCTCGCCCTTGTTTTCTCTGCCTTTCACTTTTGCTTCTTACCTTTCTGTCTTTCATTTCTATCCTTGTTTCCCTCTTTTCTGTCTCCCTGTTCAGATTCCCATCCCCCTGCCATTCGAGTTTAAACCCTCCCCAACAGCACTAGCAAATACCCACCCCTACCCCGGCTGAGGAAATTGGTCCCGGTCCTGCCCAGCTGCAACCCGTCCAGCTTGTACTGGTCCCACCTTCCCCAGATCCGGTCCCAATGTCCCAGGAATCTGAATCCCTCCCCCCTACACCATTTCTCCGGCCACATATTCATCTGATAATCCTGCTATTTCTGCTCTCACTAGTACGTGGCACTGGTAGTAATCCTGAGATCACTACCATTGAGGTCCTACTTTTTAATTTTCTTCCTAACTCCCTATATTGAGCTTTTAGGACCTCATCCCTTTTTTTTACCTATGTCATTGGTACTGATATGTACCACGACAACTGGCTGCTCGCCCTCCCCCCCTCAAAATGCCCTGCAGCCACTCAGACATCCTTGACCTTAGCACCAGGGAGGCAACATACTGCTGCAGAAATGCCTGTCTGTCCCCCTTACGATTGAATTCCCTATCACTATAGCCCTGCCACTCTTGTTCCTTCCCTCCTGTGCCGCAGAGCCAACCATGGTGCCATGAACTTGGCTCTTGCTGCTTTCCCCTGAGCCATCCCCCCCCAATAATATCCAAAGCGGTATATCTGTTAGAGAGGGGGATGGCCACAGGGGACTCCTGCACTAACTGCCTTCCTCTACTCTGCCTGGTGGTCCCCCATTCCCTTTCTGCCTTTGCAGCATTTGCCTGCGGTGTGACCACCTCACTAAACGTGCTATCCACGATGATCTCAGCATCGCGGATGCTCCACAGTGAATCCACCCGCAGCTCCAGCTCCGTAATGCGGGTAGCCACTGGAAGTGTCCCTGATTTCCCACATAGTGCAGGAGGAGCATATCATGGGTGTGAACTCTCCTGCCGTGACTTACCCTTAGATTACTTAGTTACTCCCTTTAATTTTAAAAATACTAATTACGCTAGGGCCTTGTTCTACTCTACTACAATCTAAAGTCCTTAATAAATTACAGTAATTTAAAAAACACACTTTAGTAGTACAAACTTTATCACTTATACGGTAGGTTTTGAGGTTTTTTTCAAAAAAAGAACTTTCCCCTTATTATTTTTAAGCTATTTACAGGCACTAACAGCTCTTCCTTACCCAACCAATCAGCTTACAGATTTCCCATGATGTCACTGTAAGTCTTTTGTTCCTCCTTTGAATCTCAGCGGGCGGAGACACAGACAGTGCGAGAAAGCCTGCCGTCGCTCCGGTCCTCAGGTAAGTAACGGCCTCGAGCCCCGCTCTCTCCTTTTCAGGTCCCACTCAGGATGAGATTCCTCCCAGGTCCGCCTGCCGTCGCTCCGGTCTTCAGGTAAGTCTCCTGTTACCAGGTAAGAAGGGAGCTCCAGGTTTTTGACTCAGCAACAGTAATGGAAGAGTGATATAGTTCAAAGTCAGGATGGTGTGTGGCTTGGAGGGGAACTTGCAGGTGATGGCATTTCCATATGTCTTCTAGGTGGTAGAGGTCGCAGAGTGGAAGGGTGCTTTCAAAGTAGGCTTGGTGAGTTGCTGCCACCATCTTGTATATGGTACACACTGCTGCCACTGTGTGCCGGTTGTGGAGGGAGTGAATGTTTAAGTTGGGGGGTGGGGTGCCGATCAAGGGGGTTGTTTAGTCCTGGATGCTGTCGCGCTTCTTGAGTGTTATTGGAGCTGCACCCATCCAGGCAAGTGGCGAGTATTCCATCACACTCCTGACTTGTGCCTTGTAGATGGTGGACAGGCTTTGGGGAGTCAGGAGGTGGGTTACTCGCCGCAGAATTCCCACTCTATGACCTGCTCTAGTCGTTACAGTATTTCTGTGGCTGCTACAGTTAAGCTCCAGGTCAATAGTAACACCCAGGATGTTGATAGTGGAGGATTCAGCGATGGTAATGTCATTGAATGTCAAGGGTTTATGGTTAAATTCTCTCTTGTCGGAGAAGGTCATTGCCTGGCACTTATGTGGTGCTAATGTTACCTTCCACTTATCAGCCCAAGCCTGAACGTTGTCCAGGTCTTGCTGTATGTGGGCATAGAGTGCTTCAGTACCTGAGGAGTTGCGAATGGTACTGAATACTGTCTAATCATCAGCGAACATCCCCACTTCTGACCTTATGATAGAAGGAAAGTCATTGATGAAGCAGCAGAAGATGGTTGGGCCTAGGACATTGCAGCAGCTTTTTCGGGAGCAGAGAGTGAGCGAGTGAGCAGCTGGGAAGCTTTTTCGGGAGCAGAGAGTGAGCGAGTGAGCAGCTGGGAAGGTCAGTTTGAAAGTAAATTTAATTTCCTTTTGTTTTTCGGCGGAGGCCAGGGGGCTGCTGGGTAAGTAAAACACTATATATTTGGGCGGTTTAAAATAACTTTCCTTTCATTGCAGCAGCTTTTTCGGGAGCAGAGAGTGAGCGAGTGAGCAGCTGGGAAGGTCAGTTTGAAAGTAAATTTAATTTCCTTTTGTTTTTCGGCGGAAGCCAGGGGGCTGCTGGGTAAGTAAAACACTATAAATTTGGGCGGTTTAAAATAACCTTCCTTTCATTGCAGCAGCTTTTTCGGGAGCAGAGAGTGAGCGAGTGAGCAGCTGGGAAGGTCAGTTTGAAAGTAAATTTAATTTCCTTTTGTTTTTCGGCGGAGGCCAGGGGGCTGCTGGGTAAGTAAAACACTATATATTTGGGCGGTTTCTGAACCCGAGACACCACACTTGTCGTGTCTCCCACCCGCCCTCCTCCTCTAACCAAAAAAAAAAGGACTTGGTGGGGTGTTTATAAGGTAAGGCTTTTTCGATTTCTCTGGTTTTATTGTGATTGGTAAAAACTTTTCGTTCCTTTTTCATTTAACTAAGTTAAGCTTAAGATTAAAAATGGCAGGAGATCTCAGACCCGTGTCATGCTCCTCTTGCTCAATGTGGGAGCTCAGGGACACGGCTGATGTCCCTGACTCCTTCACGTGCAGAAAGTGTGTCCAACTGCAGCTCTTGTTAGACCGCATGACGGCTCTCGAGCTGCGGATGGACTCACTTTGGAGCATGCGCGATGCTGAGGAGGTCGTGGATAGCACGTTTAGTGAATTGGTCACACCGCAGATTAGGATTGCTGAGGGAGAAAGGGAATGGGTGACCAAAAGGCATAGAAAGAGCAGGAAGGCAGCGCAGGAGTCCCCTGCGGTCATCTCCCTCCAAAACAAGTATACCGTTTTGGATACTGTTGGGGGAGATGGCTCACCAGGGGAAGGCAGCAGTAGCCAGGTCCATGGCACCGTGGCTGGCTCTGCTGTTCAGAAGGGCGGGAAGAAGAGTGGAAGGGCTATAGTCGTAGGGGATTCGATTGTAAGGGGAGTAGATAGGCGGTTCTGTGGTCGAAAACGAGGCTCCCGAATGGTATGTTGCCTCCCAGGTGCACGGGTCAGGGATGTCTCAGATCGGCTGCAGAACATTCTAAAGGGGGAGGGTGAACAGCCAGTTGTCATTGTGCACATAGGCACTAATGATATAGGTAAAAAACGGGATGAGGTCCTACAAGCAGAGTTTAGGGAGTTAGGAGCCAAGTTAAAAAGTAGGACCTCAGAGGTAGTAATCTCAGGATTACTACCAGTACCACGTGATAGTCAGAGTAAAAATGAAAGAATAGTCAGGATGAATGCATGGCTTGAGAGATGGTGCAGGAAGGAGGGGTTCAGATTTTTGGGACATTGGGACCGGTTCTGGGGGAGGTGGGACTATTACAAATTGGACGGTCTACACCTGGGCCGGACTGGAACCAATGTCCTTGGAGGTGCTTTTGCTAACGCTGTTGGGGAGGGTTTAAACTAATGTGGCAGGGGGATGGGAACCAATTGAGGTCAGTTGACAGTAAGGAGGTAGTAACAAAAGCCTGTAAGGAGCTAGACAATGAAGTCAGTGTGACTAAGGGGAAGAACAGGCAGGGAGCAGATGATGAATATAAAGGGACTGGTGGTCTGAGGTGCATTTGTTTTAATGCAAGAAGTGTAGTAGGTAAGGCAGATGAACTTAGGGCTTGGATTAGTACCTGGGAGTATGATGTTATTGCTATTACTGAGACTTGGTTGAGGGAAGGGCATGATTGGCAACTAAATATCCCAGGATATCGATGCTTCAGGCGGGATAGAGAGGGAGGTAAAAGGGGTGGAGGAGTTGCATTACTGGTCAAAGAGGATATCACAGCTGTGCTGAAGGAGGGCACTATGGAGGACTCGAGCAGTGAGGCAATATGGACAGAACTCAGAAATAGGAAGAGTGCGGTAACAATGTTGGGGCTGTACTACAGGCCTCCCAACAGCGAGCGTGAGATAGAGGTACAAATATGTAAACAGATTATGGAAAGATGTAGGAGCAACAGGGTGGTGGTGATAGGAGATTTTAATTTTCCCAACATTGACTGGGATTCGCTTAGTGTTAGAGGTCCAGATGGAGCAGAATTTGTAAGGAGCATCCAGGAAGGTTTTCTAGAGCAGTATGTAAATAGTCCAACTCGGGAAGGGGCCATACTGGACCTGGTGTTGGGGAATGAGCCCGGCCAGGTTGTTGAAGTTTCAGTAGGGGACTACTTTGGGAATAGTGATCACAATTCCGTAAGCTTTAAAATACTCATGGACAAAGATGAGAGTGGTCCTAAAGGAAGAGTGCTAAATTGGGGGAAGGCCAACAATACCAAAATTCGGCAGGAGCTGGGAAATGTAGATTGGGAGCAGCTGTTTGAAGGTAAATCCACATGTGATATGTGGGAGGCTTTTAAAGAGAGGTTGATTAGCGTTCAGGAGAGACATGTTCCTGTGAAAATGAGGGATAGAAATGGCAAGATTAGGGAACCATGGATGACAGGTGAAATTGTGAGACTAGCTAAAAGGAAAAAGGAAGCATACATAAGGTGTAGGCGGCTGATGAAAGACGAAGCTTTGAAAGAATATCGGGAATGTAGGACCAATCTGAAACGAGGAATTAAGAGGGCTAAAAGGGGTCATGAAATATCTTTAGCAAACAGGGTTAAGGAAAATCCCAAAGCCTTTTATTCATATATAAGGAGAAAGAGGGTAACTAGAGAAAGGATTGGCCCACTAAAGGACAAAGGAGGAATGTTATGCTTGGACTCAGAGAAAATGGGTGAGATTCTAAACGAGTACTTTGCATCGGTATTCACCGAGGAGAGGGACATGACGGATGTTGAGGTTAGGAACAGATGTTTGATTACTCTAGGTCAAGTCGGCATAAGGAGGGAGGAAGTGTTGGGTATTCTAAAGGGCATTAAGGTGGACAAGTCCCCAGGTCCGGATGGGATCTATCCCAGGTTACTGAGGGAAGCGAGAGAGGAAATAGCTGGGGCCTTAACAGATATCTTTGCAGCATCCTTAAACACGGGTGAGGTCCCGGAGGACTGGAGAATTGCTAATGTTGTCCCCTTGTTTAAGAAGGGTAGCAGGGATAATCCAGGTAATTATAGACCGGTGAGCCTGACGTCAGTGGTAGGGAAGCTGCTGGAGAAGATACTGAGGAATAGGATCTATTCCCATTTGGAAGAAAATGGGCTCATCAGTGATAGGCAACATGGTTTTGTGCAGGGAAGGTCATGTCTTACCAACATAATAGAATTCTTTGAGGAAGTGACAAAGTTGATTGATGAGGGAAGGGCTGTCGATGTCATATACATGGACTTCAGTAAGGCGTTTGATAAGGTTCCCCATGGCAGGCTGATGGAGAAAGTGAAGGCGCTTGGGGTCCAAGGTGTACTAGCTAGATGGATAAAGAACTGGCTGGGCAACAGGAGACAGAGAGTAGCAGTAGAGGGGAGTTTCTCAAAATGGAGACGTGTGACCAGTGGTGTTCCACAGGGATCCGTGCTGGGACCACTGTTGTTTGTGATATACATTAATGATTTGGAGGAAAGTATAGGTGGACTGATTAGCAAGTTTGCAGACGACACTAAGATTGGTGGAGTAGCAGATAGTGAAGGGGACTGTCAGAGAATACAGCAGAATATAGATAGATTAGAGAGTTGGGCAGAGAAATGGCAGATGGAGTTCAATCAGGGCAAGTGCGAGGTGATGCATTTTGGAAGATCCAATTCAAGAGTGAACTATACAGTAAATGGAAAAGTCCTGGGGAAAATTGATGTCCAGAGAGATTTGGGTGTTCAGGTCCACTGTTCCCTGAAGGTGGCAACGCAGGTAAATAGAGTGGTCAAGAAGGCATACGGCATGCTTTCCTTCATCGGACGGGGCATTGAGTACAAGAGTTGGCAGGTCATGTTACAGTTGTATAGGACTTTGGTTCGGCCACATTTGGAATACTGCGTACAGTTCTGGTCGCCACATTATCAAAAGGATGTGGATGCTTTGGAGAGGGTGCAGAGGAGGTTCACCAGGATGTTGCCTGGTATGGAGGGCACTAGCTATGAAGAGAGGTTGAGTAGATTAGGATTATTTTCATTAGAAAGACGGAGGTTGAGGGGGGACCTGATTGAGGTGTACAAAATCATGAGAGGTATAGACAGGGTGGACAGCAAGAGGCTTTTTCCCAGAGTGGGGGTTTCAATTACTAGAGGACACGAGTTCAAAGTGAAAGGGGAAATGTTTAGGGGGGATATGCGTGGAAAGTTCTTTACGCAGAGGGTGGTGGGCACCTGGAACGCGTTGCCAGCGGACGTGGTAGACGCGGGCACGATGGAGTCTTTTAAGATGTATCTAGACAGATACATGAATGGGCAGGAAGAAAAGAAATACAGAACCTTAGAAAATAGGCGACATGTTTAGAGAGAGGATCTGGATCGGCGCAGGCTTGGAGGGCCGAAGGGCCTGTTCCTGTGCTGTAATTATCTTTGTTCTTTGTTCTATCTTTGACACTACCCTGAGGAACTCCTGCAGTGATGTCCTGGGTTGAGGTGAATGGCCTCCAACAACCACAATCATCTTCCTTGGTGCTAGTTATGACTCCAACCAGTGGAGAGTTCGCCCCCTGATTCCCATTAACTTCAGTTTTGCTAGGGTTCCCTGATGCCACACTCAATCAAATGCTGCCTTGATGTCAAGGGCAATCACTATCACTTCACCGCTAGACTTCAGCTTTTTAGTCCATGTTTGAACCAAGGCTGTAATGAGGTCAGGAGCTGAGTGGCCCTGGCGGAACCCAAACGTAGCGTCACTGAGCAGGTTATTGCTAAGCAAGTAAAAAACAAGAAATGCTGGAACCACTCAGCAGGTCTGGCAGCATCTGTGGAAAGAGAAGCAGAGTTAACGTTTCGGGTCACTGACCCTTCTTCGGAACTCCGGGGTTCCAAAGAAGGGTCACTGACCCGAAACGTTAACTCTGCTTCTCTTTCCACAGATGCTGCCAGACCTGCTGAGTGGTTCCAGCATTTCTTGTTTTTATTTCAGATTTCCAGCATCCGCAGTATTTTGCTTTTATTGTAAGCAAGTGCCGCTTGATAGCAGTGTCAACAACACTCTCCATCACTTTGCTGATGATTGAGGGTAGACTGATGGGGTGGTAATTTGCTAGTTTGGATTTGTCCTGCTTTTTGTGGACAGGATATACCTGGGCAATTTTCCACTTTGTCAGGTAGATGTCAGTGGTGTAGCTGTACTGGAATAGCTTGGCTAGAGAGGCAGCTAATTCTGGAGCAAAAGTCTTCAGTACTACAGCCCAGATGTTGCCAGGGCCAATAGTCTTTGCAATATCCAGTACGTTCAACTGTCTCTTGCTATCACACCAGTGAATTGAATTGGCTGAAGACTGACATCTGTGATGCTGGGACCTCAGAAGGAGGCCGAGATGGATCATCCACTCGGGCGCTTCCGTTTGAAGATGCTACAGCCCTGTTTTTGGCACTGACGTGCTGGGCTCCCCCATCATTGAGGATGGGGATGTTTGTGGGGCCTCCGGTTAGTTGTTTACTTGTCCACCACTAGTCACGACTGGATGCGGCAGGACTGCAGAACTTTAATCTGATCCATTGGATGTGGGATCACTTAGCTCTGTCTAGTGCATGCTGCTTTTGCTGTTTAGCACACATGTAGTCCTGTGTTGTTGCTTCACCAGATAGGCACCTCATTATTAGGTATGTCTGGTGCTGTTCCTGACATGCCCTCCTGCACTCTTCATTGAACCAGGGTTGGTCCCCCAGCTTGATGGTAATGGTAGAGTGAGGGATATGCCAGGCCATGAGGTTACAGAATCCAATTCTGCTGCTGCTCATGATCCACAGCACCTCATGGACGCCCAGTTTTGAGCTGCTAGACCTGTTCTAAACCCATTTAGCACAGTGGTAGTGCCACACAACATGATGCTGGGTATCCTCAGTGTGAAGACAGGACTTTGTCTCTACAAGGACTGTGCGGTGGTCATTCCTATCGATACTGTCATAGACAGATGCATCTGTGACAGGTCAATCAGTGAAGACAAAGTGAAGTGGGTTTTCTCTCTTGCAGGTGTTCTTACTGCCCGCTGCAGGCCCAGTCTGCCAGATATATCCTTCAGGACTCATCCAACTGAGTTATTAGTGGTGCTACCATGTCATCTTGGTGATGGACATTGAGGAACCCCACCCAGAGTACATTCTGTGCCCTTGCTACCTACAGAGCATCTTCCAACTGATATTCAGCATGGAAGAACACTGATTCATCGGGCAATAGGTGGTAATCAGCAGGAGGTTTCCTTGCCCATGTTTGACCTGATGCCATGAGACTTCATGGGGTCTGGAGTCAATGTTGAGGACATTGAGCCACTCCCTCTCGACTGTATAACACTGTGCTGCCACCTCTGGTGAGTCTGACTTGACAGCGGGCCATGACATACTCAGGGATGGTGATGGAGAAGTCTGGGACATTGGCTGTAAGGTATGATTCAGTGAGCATGACTATGTCAGGCTGTTGCTTGACTAGTCTGTGCGACTGCTCTCCCAATTTTAGCATGTCCACAGTGAGAAGGACTTTGCAAGTCAACTGCTTTGTCGTTCCTGGTGCCTAGCTCGATGCCAGATAGTCCATCCTGTTGTATTCTTAATTCGACTTTTCTGTAGCGGTTTGATACAACTGAGTGGCTTGCTGGGTCACTTCAGAGTAAAGCCACATTGCTGTGGGTCTGGAGTCACGTGTAGGACAGACCGGGTAAGGATGGCAGATTTCTTCCCCTGAAGGGCATTAGTGAACCAGGTGAGCTTTTACGACGATCGATGACATTTTCATGATTATCATTACTGAGACTAGCTTTTTAATTCCAGATTTATTAATTAATTGCATTTAAATTCCTCCAGCTGCTGTGGTGGGATTTGAACTCACAACTCAGAAGCATTAGCCCAGGCCACTGCATTACTAATTCAGTAACATTACTATTATGCTACCGTTCTCCTTCTTGCCTACATTACAGTCTTCCCTCACTTTCATATGATCCATCTCCGACTCTTCCTTTTCCTTCCTCGACTTATTTATCTCCATTTCTGGGGATTGGTTGTCAACCAGTATCCACTCTCAGCCCACTGACTCCCACAGCGACCTTGACTACACCTCCTCACACCCTGCTTCCTATAAGGAGTCCATTCCATTCTCCCAGTTTCTCCGTCTCCATTGCATCTGTTCTGAAGATGCAACCTTGCATACCAATGCTTATATGTCTTCCTTCTTCTTCAACCAAGAATTCCACCCCTGCCCACCATGGATGAAAGGGCCTCAACTGTGTCCATTCCATTTCCCACATTACTGCTCTCACCCCTTCCCCTCCCTCCCAGAAACATCAGAGGGTTCCCCCTGTCCTCACCTTCCACCCCACCAGCCTTCATAATCAGAGGATCATCTTCCACCATTTCCACCACCTTCAGTGTGATGCCACCACCAAACACATCTTCTCTTTCCCTTTCAGCATTCCGAAGGGATCATTCCCTCTGCAACACCCTGGTCCGCTCTTCAATTACCCCCAACACCCCTTCCCCTTCTCACAACACCCAAGCGCAGGAGATGCAACAACTGCCCTTTTGCCTCCTCTCTTCTCACTGTCCAGAGCCCCAAACACTCCTCCCAGGTTAAACAGCAATTTGTTTGTATTTCTTTCAATTTAATGTGCAGTATTCACTGCTCACAATGCTGTCTCCTCTACACTGGGGAGACCAAACGCAGATTGGGTGACCATTTTATGGAACACGTCCGTTCAGTCTACAAGCATAACCCCGAGTTTCTGGTCGCCTGTTATTTTAATTCTCTGCCCCACTCCCACTGTGCCCTGGGCCTCCTACACCATTTTAATGAAGCTCGAAGAAAGAAAGATCGAGGATGTGGAGCAGTACCTCAACTTTCGATTAGGCATTTTACAGCCTTCCAGACACAACATTGACTTCAACAATTTCAGATCATAAACTCTGCCCCCATTTTCTCAGACACCTGTTGGTGATGATTCAGCTTTATCCCCCATTTACACCTTCTCCAGCTCATCTTTTGTTTCTTTACTTGTCCCATTATCATTTCCTTTTGCCTTGCATCATCATCCCTCTTGTCATTTAATCTCTCCTGCCTTCCACCAATCACAGACCTTCCCCTGTGTTTTTTCCACCCTGCACCAGTTCCCACCCTCCTGAACCCCCTGCTTTCCCTGCCTCTGTCCTGGCTTAAAATGTGCTGCATTTCTCACTTTTACCAGTTCTGGCCAAAGGCCACTGACCTGAACCGTTAACTCTGTTTCTCTCTTCACAAATGCTGCCGGACATTCGGAGTATTTCCAACATTCTCTGTGTTGATTTCTCTGACCACTCATCCAGTAACGTAGCCACCACACCAACATACCCCTCCTTGCGACCCCAAAACAAAAGCAATCATGGCTGGGCTGGAACTAACCTGGAGGAGGATGTAGGCTCCGTGGTCTGGCGTTGCACACGCGTGTGTTTGAGTAGATGCTCCTTAAGAGCAGCTTGGACCTCGGCGGGTATGTCGGGAGAGGTCTGGCTGATCTTCATGGCGGTTGTCAGTAGCGTGACGGAGTTTTTTCCATTCTCTTTAATCTCCTTAATTTCCTTCTTCTCTGGCGTTTCCACAGCCTCTGGGGCATCATTATCAGTCGATGTTTGCTGAGGGACGTTATTTGCATTAGAGGTGAGATCTTTATTCCTCCAGTATGGCCAGCACAGCTTCCAAAACACAAACAGAGACACTACCAACAGGGCAAGCCCACAGAAACTGACAACTACAGCAAGCAGACTGACTGAAATGTCTACAAGCAAGTAGAAAGTAGGAGTAAAGCAAAGAGCACGACAGACAAACAGGGAGGAGAGAAAACAGGAAAAGATGTGAGAAAGGAGCTGGTCTCAGAATTCATGTCCAAACATTATTACAATACACACCCAACACTAGGCAAAATGATGAGCAACCTTTTGAGAGAGAGGAGTGTTTGCTTGGCATCAATTGGAATATAAAGAAAGGAAGTGGTTGAAATATTGGGCCAGAGATTCGGGCGCACCTATTTTTGGGGCCTAGCGGTGAGGGCATCCTCTCCACCTGAGCAACAGGCCCAAGGCCTCCCAGGTATTGGGCCTAGTTATAATGCAGCAACGAAGCCTCTACGTTCGCTGGGGAAAGTCGGAGTTCCATGACCGCCCCTGTGGCCCCAAGGTAAGTGGGCCCCAGGGCCAGGGTCAAGATCAGGTTGGAGGTCGTGTTGGGATCAGTGGGGTCAAGGATCAAGGATCATGGGGTCAAATCGGGAGTTGGCAGAGGAGGTGCGGGGGAGGAGGTGGAGGCTGGGAGGGAGCAAAGCGGAGAATCGTGGGGTGAGGAGGCTGGGGCTATGGAGAGGGAGGGTTTTTCCAAGAGAGGGGTGAGGGAGGATCAAAAGGAGGCCGAGGTGGGAGGGGGGAGGGAAGGTGCGGGCGATCAGGGGCTCAAGGTCAGGAGAGGCAGCAATCAGCAGTGAGGTTAAATGTGGGTTCGGGGGAAACAGCCCTGGCTCCACATTCAGGTAAGTAAATGTGAAAATTACATTGTAAGTGGCAGGTAATCCCTGGAGCAAACGAGAATGATGATGCTGTCTCGGGACAAACCAATCCTGGAAGGGGTGACTCACAGAGCTACTGTACCATTTTATTAATGGCTTCTTCAGATGTGGGTAAATAACACCTTTATTTACTCTTTCCCAATATGGTGGGCACCACACTTCCAAATGGAAGTGCCCAAACATTTCTTGCCCATCATCTTCAAAGGCCAGTTAGCACCTGACAGACTGGCAATGTGTGGCCACATTTATAGTCCAATATTTTGCAATATTGGCATCACAACCACTTGATGTGTTTGCATGAAATTCCTTTCACCAGTATTTAACTGAGGCATGATTTCATTCGAATGCCTCACAGCATCACCTCAATTGTCCGTAAATAAGGGCAAATTTTCAAACACTGCTGCAGTCAATAAATTGGGGGATGAATCTGGGGTTACGCTCTATTTTCCCAATCCTGCAATCCTTGCTCCCATCGAGGGAAACTGCGTGCCCAGAACTTACCCAGCAATCTTTATAATGCAAGACTTTTTCTGGAATTTCCCCTCAGCTACTTCCCAGGACACAATGGAGCCACTAAGCCCATGGTATAACAAGACAGCATTGTATTTGGTAAGAGAAGCAAAAGTGACATGAGGAAAAACTTTTTCACGCAGCGAGTGGTTAAGGTCTGGAATGCGCTGCCTGACAACGTGGTGGAGGCAGGTTCAATTGAAGCATTCAAAAGAGAATTAGCCAGTTATATGAAAAGGAAGAATGTGCAGGGTTATGAAGAGAAGGCAGGGCAATGGAACTGAGGGAATTGCTCTTGCAGAGAGGCAGTGTGGACACGATGGGCTGAATGGCCTCCTTCTGCACTGTAATGATTCTGTGATTCTAGTCACTGTTATGTAGGAAGCAGGCACCGGCCAATTTGCGCACAGCAAGCTCCCACCAACCAGATAATGACCCAATTTTTAAATCGCTCCACCATTGGCAGCCATGCCATCAGCTGTATGAGCCCCAAGTGCTGGAATTCCTACCCTAAACCTCTCCACTTCTCTCTGTTGTAATCTGTTTTAGTGATGTTGGTTGGAGGATAAATATTGGCCAGAACACCAGGGAGAACTCCCCTGCTCTTCTTCGAAATAGTGGCCATGGGATCTTTTACATTTACCTGACAGAGCTGATGTGACCTTGCTTTAACATCTCATCTGAAAGGTACCACACAACCAACCAGTAGAATTTGAAAGGAACCAAAATTGTCACTCAAAGCACACAAAGAAATTTAATTTCTCTGGTAACTGATTGGCTGGTTTTGTGGTAATTACTGATTCCTGAATCCCTTACCTGTCTTGTGAAATTGGGATAACTGTATAAATCAGCATGGTTAACGGAATGGCTTGTGGTTATTTAGGTCTTAGAGCAGAAGAGATTCACCAGAATCATAGCAGGGCTTAAAGGATTAAATTATGAGGACCAGTTTATTTTTTCATTTAGAGATGGGCGGCACAGTGGCACAGTGGTTAGCACCGCAGCCTCACAGCTCTAACAATCTGGGTTCAATTCTGGGTACTGCCTGTGTGGAGTTTGCAAGTTCTCCCTGTGTCTGTGTGGGTTTTCGCCGGGTGCTCCGGTTTCCTCCCACCACCAAAAGACTTGCAGGTTGATAGGTAAATTGGCCATTATAAATTGCCTCTAGTATAGGTAGGTGGTAGGAGAATATAGGGACAGGTGGGGATGTGATAGGAATATGGGATTAGTGTAAGATTAGTATAATGGGTGGTTGATGGTCGGCGCGGACTCGGTGGGCCGAAGGGCCTGTTTCAGTGCTGTATCTCTAAATAAAAAAAATAAATAGATACAGCACTGAAACAGGCCCTTCAGCCCACCGAGTCTGTGCTGACCATCAACCCCCCATTTATACTAATCCTACATTAATCCCATATTCCAACCACATCCCCTCAATTCCCCTACCACCTACCTACACTAGGGGCAATTTACAATGGCCAATTTACCTATCAACCTGCAAGTCTTTGGCTTTGGGAGGAAACTGGAGCACCCGGAGAAAACCCACGCAGACACAGGTAGAACTTGCAAACTCCACACAGGCAGTATCCAGAATTGAACCCAGATTGTTAGAGCTGTGAGGCTGAGGTGCTAACCACTGCGCCACTGTGCCACCCAAGTTGTATAAACTTGGTTTATATTCCCTTGACTTTAGAAAATTGATGGGTAATATCAAGGGGTTTAAACCAATGAAGGGATTAGATAGGGTAGACAGATAGAAACAATTACTAGCCACTGAGCCAGGGCTGACAACATGAAGAGTGCTTGAGAAGGGACTCGCTGAAAAAATATGAAGCTTGAGTGTAACGAATATTTATCACTTGAGTTTTATGAGGGTAACATAGTTTAAGTTTTGAATCAGTTTTTGACAGTACATTTGTATTTCTGTAGCACCTGTAATGTAGTACATAAGAACATAAGAAATAGGAGCCAGAGTAGGCCATTTGGCCCCTCAAGCCTGCCCTGCCATTCAATAAGATCATAGCTGATCTGCCCCAGACCTCAATTCCTCTTTCGTGTCAGCTCCTCATAGTCCTCACCTCCGATATTTCAAAAATCTATTTACCTCCTCTTTAAATACTTTCAGTGATCTAGCCTCCACAACTCTCTGGGGTAGAGAATTCCAGACATTCACTAACCTCAGAGAAAAAATTCCTTTGCACCTCAGTTTTAAATGAGTGTCCCCTTATTCTGTAACTATGTCCCCTAGTTAGAGATTCCCCCACTAGTGGAAACATCTCAACATCTACCCTGTCAAGCCCCCTCAGAATCTTGTACGTTTCAATACCATCACTCCTCATTCTTCTAAACTCCAATGAATAAAGGCCTAACCTGTTTAGCCGTTCTTGATAAGACAACCTCTTCATCCCAGGAATCAGCCTAGTAAACCTTTTCTGAACTGCCTCCAATGCCAGTATATCCTCTCTTAAATACAGGGGCCAAAACCGTACACAGTATTCCAGGTGCGGCCTCACCAACACCCTGTACATTTGTAACAAGAATTCTCTATTTTTAAACTCCAAACCCCAAGCAATAAAGGCCAAAATTCCATTTGCCTTCTTAATTATTTGCTGCACCTGCATGCTAACTTTTTGTGTTTCATGCACAAGAACACCCAGATCCCTCTGTGCTGCACTTTTTTGAAGTCTCTCTCTATTTAAATAATAGTTTGCCTTTTGATTCTTCCTACCAAAGTGCATGACCTCACGCTTTCCTACATTAAACTCCATCTGCCAAGTTTCTGCCCACTCACTCAACCTATCTATATCCCCTTGCAGATTCCTTATGTCCTCATCACAACATGCCCTCCCACCTCTTTTTGTATCTTCAACAAATTTGGATATGTTACACGCTGCCCCTCCTCCAAGTCATTAATATAGATAATAAATAATTGAGGCCCTAGGACTGATCCTTGTGGCACTCCACTAGTTACGTCTTTCCAACCTGAAAAAAGACCCATTAATCCTGACTCTCTGTCTTCTGTGAGTTAACCAATCCTCAATCCAGGCGGATACATTACCCCAATACCATGAACTCCTATCTTGTACAGTAAGAGTCATAGGAACACAGGAGCAGGAGCAGGTCATTCAGCCCATTGAGCCTGCTCCACTATTCAACTTGATCATGGCTGATCATCTATCTACCTTTACGCCACTTTCCATGCTATCCCCATATCCCTTGATGTCTTAGTATCCAGATATCTATCGATTTCTGTCTTGAACATGCTCAATGATTGAGCTTCCACAGCCCTCTGGGGTAGAGAATTCCAAAGATTCACCACCCTCTGAATGAAGAAATTCCTTCTCATCTCAGTCCTACCCCTTATACGGAGACTATGTCCCCCAGTCCTAGACTCACCAGCCAGGGGAAACATCCTGTCTACATCTACCCTGTCTCGCCCTGCAAGAATTTTGCAAGTTTCAATGAGACCACCTCTCATTCTTCGAAATTCTAGAGAATACATGCCCAGTTTCCTCAATCCCTCCTAAAACAAACCGCCATCCAAGGGCGGGATTATCTGTAGTTCCCCATTTTCCCTCTCCCCCCTTTCTTAAATAGTGGGATTGCATTTTCTACTTTCCAGTCCTTTCCAGAATCTATAGAATTTTGAAAGATAATCATCCACTATCTCTACAGCCACCTCCTTCAACATTCTGGGATGTAGCTCACCTGGTCCAGAGGATTTATCAACCTTCAATCCTGTTAATTTTTCAAGTATTACCTCTTTATTAATACTAATTTCTTTCAGTTCCTCATTTTTGCAAGTCCCTTGATTCCCTAGTATTTCTGAGAGATTTTCTGTATCTTTCTCTGAAGACAGACACAAAGTAATTGTTTAGTTTCTCTGCCATTTCCCTATTCTCCATTATAAATTCTCCTGTCTCTGCCTGCAATGGACCCACATTTGTCCTTGTAAATCGTTTCCTTTTCACATACCTAAAGAAGCTTTGGCAGTCTGCTTTATGTTTCTCAGTAGCTTGTATTCATATTCTCTTTTCAATTTCTTTATCAGTTGATTGGTCATCCTTTGTTGAATTCTAAATTGCTCCCAATCCTCAGGTTTACCAGTTTTTCTGGTGCTCTTATAAGCCATTTCCTTTGATCTAATGCAATCTTTAACTTCTTTTGTTAACCATGGTTGATTCATCTCTCCTGTTGGATTTGTGTGTCTTAGAGGAATGTATATTTGTTGTAGACCATGTAATACTTGTTTAAATACTAGTCTGTCTACTGTCAAATCTTTTAGCGTATTTTCCCAATCCACCATAGCCAACTTGCCCCTCATACCTTCATAGTTTCCTTTGTTCAGATTTAAGACCCTAGTTTCAGAATGAACTATATCATTTTCAAACTTAATATAAAATTCTATTATATAATGGTCACTATTTCCCAAAGGCTCCTTTACAGCAAGGTTATTAATTAGCCCTTTCTCATTACATAATACTAAACCTAAACTAGCCCAATCCCTAGTTGGTTCTTCAACATACTACTCCAGAAATTCATCCTCCACAGCATTAGTGCTGATTAGGTTTACCTAGTCTATATGTAAATTGAAGTCACCCATTATTACTGTATTACCCGTGTTACATGCACCTCTAATTTCCTGATTTATACCGTGCCCAACATTACTACGACTGTTTGGTGGTCTATAAACAACTCCCCCCAATGTTTGCTGCCCCTTACTGTTTCTTAGCTCCACCCAAATTGGTGCTTTCAGGGTGAGGATGGGGGTGATGGGGGAGATAGCGACAACCCTTGGTCTATTGCACAGTCCATTTTACAACCAAAGGGCGCAGGCAGATGCCCAAGATTCTCCCCTAGTGATTTAGCACCTTGTGAATAGGGCGAGCATCAGATATTGTTCAGCTGTGGGAAAAGAGGCAAAGGAGGTAACTAAAGGCATGATCAGCGGGATAGAGCTGAACTTTGTCCCAGGACATGCAAAAATCAAAACATGTTGGGCAAAGTTGAAATTTTGCTGGTGTGGAAATGTTCAATTGTAAATATAAAATGGCACTTGAGTTTCTTTTAGGAGTCATACCATGCCAGATTTTTCCAAGGATATTCATGCTTGAGCAACTTATATTGATCTTACACCAAGATCTCACGACATGCAAATATCCACAACCATTTGCGCTATGCCCGACTTACACCCACCAAAACCCTACTTAACTCATTAACATAGCTCTGCCCTTGCATCAAAAGACCAGAGAATGTGAACCTCCTTCATTTAACGTCAGTTCTGAATGGGTGTAATTTTAATCCCCAAATACTTTTACTGTTTCTGGTGTTTTATAGTGAATATTTTAGCAAAAATGTACAGGGTTACGGGGGCTTTGGGTGTGGTGGCGGGGTTGTGGTACCTAGCTTTGGATTGGTCTTGCAAAGACCTGGCACATGCGTGATGGGCCAAATGGCCTCCTCTGTGCCATAAACATTTTGGTTCTATGGAACTCATCACTTTAAGGCTGCAGCTGAAACATTTGAAGACAGTTTGTATCTGTTACATTGTGTGGAATTTACACGAGTTAGATGTACCATTTCTTCTACAGCGTTACACATAGAAAATTAGATGATACTCTGTTTAATAATGATAAAAGTATTGTACCATGTACCATATAACATTGTAAGGCTCTAGTTAAGAGAAGGTAATTGGTCCATTAGCCCACCCTTTCAAACCTCCCACCAGTTTCCTTACTCTGATTCTGAACTAAGATCCTGTACTGACAGGAATCCATCCAGTGTTTGTTTTAAACATGCTGTTCCAACCCTTTCACTTAAAATCACTGTTTTATTGCCCTCCGAAGTACCATAAAAATGTTCTCACTGAGACGTCTTCACTGCTTTCCTTCTTCAGCCTCTGCTGATGACTTCTCATCCTTGGTGATTTCAACCTCCATCTCAACTCACCATGTTCTCTCTCCTCAGAGTTCACTGCCCTATTATCCTGCCTGCATCTCTTCCTGCAGGTAAATGCCCCAACCCATACTGAAGGCCATCACCTTGAACTTGCCATCTCACATGGTCTTGCTGGTCCCATGGTATCAATCACAGATAAAGCCATCGCTGATCACTTCCTTGTACCACTCTCCACCCACATCCCCCTTCCAGGCCCCAACCCAACCTCATTCTATATCCTTCCCTGGAAAAACTATCCCTCAATTCACTTACAACTGCAATTTCAAAATCTCAACTATCTCGCCTTTGGCCCTCCGTGTGCCACAGCATTTCTGCAGCAACTGATTTGCTCAACTGCACCCTCACCTCCACCTCCGATGCCCCAGCCCCTCTCTCAACCTGGCTGTACCCCTGGTATGGCCCTCATCTCCACTCTCCGGAACTTCATGTTTGAATCTCTCCAACCAGGTTTCCACCCCTGACACAGTACCGAAACAGCTCTCAAAGTCTCAAATGACATCCTATGCGACTGCAACAAAGGTAAACTTTCCCTCCTCGTCCTGTCTGCAGCCTTTGATGCAGTTGACCACGCCATCCTCCTCCAACTCCTCTCCACTGTCGTCCAGCTGGGTGGGACTGTTCTCATCTGCTCCCATTCTTATCTATTTAATTGTAGCCAGGCAATCACTTGCAGTGACTTATCTTCCTGCTCCCACACTGTTACCTCTGGTGCCCCTCAAGGATCTGTCTTTAGTCTCCTATTTCTTATCTGCACGCTGCCCCTCAGTGACATCATCTGAATGCGCAGTGTTAGTTTTTGCATGTAAACGACCAACACCCAGCTCTACCTCACCACCACTTCTCTTGATTCCTCTACTGTCGCTAAATTATCAGTTCGTATAGAGGTAGATAAATTCTAGACTAATAAGGGAGTCAAAGGGTGTCGGGTGGTAGGTGAGAAAGTGGAGCTGAGGCCACAATTAGATCAGCCATGATGTTATTAAACGGCAGAGCAGGCGCGAAGGGCCGAATGACCTACTCCTGCTCCTAATTCGTATGTTAGCACTTCTTATCCAAAACCCTGTACTGGATGAGCAGACATTTCCTCCAATTATATATTGGGATGACTGAAACCATTGTTTTCAGTCCCTGCTCCAAACTCTGTTCCCTAGCTATCAACTACATTCCTCTCCCTGCCAACAGTCTGATCACAACCTTGGTGTCATATTTGACCCCAAGATGAGCTTCCAACCTCATATTCGTGCCATCACTAAGACCACCAATTTTCACCACCGTAACATCACCCAACTTCACCCCTGTCTCAGCTGATCTGCTGCTGAAACCCTCATTCATGCCTTCGTTACCTCTGGACTTGACTATTCCAATGCACTCCTGGCTGGTCTCCCACATTCTACCCTCTGTAAACTTGAGATCATCCAAACCACTGCTGCCTGTGTCCTAACTCGCACCGTCCCATTTCCCCTATCACCCCTGTGCTCGCTGGTTTGCATTGACTCCTGGTGAAACACTGTCTTGATTTTAAAATTCTCATCTTTTTCTTCAAATTCCTCCATGGCCTCACCCCTCCCTATCTCAGTAATCTTCTCCAGCCCCACAACCCTCCAAGATATCTCCTCTCTTCTAATATTGGCCTCTTGAGCATCCCTGATTTTAATCACTCCACCACTGGCAGCCATGCTTTCAGCTGCCTGGGTCCCAAGCTCTGGAATTCCCTCCCGACACCTCTCCATCTCACTTTCCTCCTTTAAGACACTCCTTAAAACCTATCTCTTTGACCAAGCTTTTGGTCATCTGGCCTAATATCTCCTTATGTGGCCTGGTGTCATACCTTTTTTATAATGCTCCTGTGAAGCACCTTGGGATCTATAAGTCTTTGTTGCTGCAATTCTAAATTCCACCAGCCCGATTAATGATCTGCTCCAAACTCTGACTGAAAATTCTTGTCTAAATTTCCTGTTTTCTTCCAATTCCCTCCTTAATATTAAACTTGCCCTCCAATCCCTGTGTCCAGCATTAGAACTTACCTGGAGCAAGCTCCATACCCATGATAATCTTAAATCCTCACTCATTCATCCCCTCGCCGGAGATTAAAGTCTCAGGGTAGACAATTTTCCTCAGCCCTCTAACTTTGGAATCAGCCTTCTCACCTCCTCTAGTCTTCCTCCAATAATTCTGCATCCTTCCCATAACACAGATCAAAATTGGACACAGTACTCTCGGAGTGGCCTCACTAAAGCCACATACAGATTCAACCTCCTTTCACATAAAACTCACTCTCTCCCTGTGTACATCCCAACATTTTATGTGCTTTCCAAACTGCTTACCAAAATTGATCCAATGGTTTGAACAATCCACTTACCTAAGCCCCCAGATCTCTGCGACCTCAAGCACATCACCACATGACATGCCCTCCACATTCTTCACTCTTCTACCTTATCTTAACACTTTAACCTTATTTGTAGTGAACTACATCTGCTACCTCTCTGCCCAGTGACCTATCCTGTCTGGGTCATTTGGATTATCGCAAATTATTTAAAAAAAAAATAATAATTCCTGGGATGTGGGCAAGATTGGCATTTATTGCCCATCCCTAGTTGCCCTTGAGAAGGTCATGGTACGAGTATCTTGCTAGGCCACTTCGGAGAGGGTTTTAAGAGTCAACCACATTGGTAAGAGAGTGTTTTTGGTAGGAAATAGGTGGAAACATTTAGCAGATCAGGAAGCATCTGAGGAAAGAGGCAGGTCAGTTCAATGTTTCATGTTGATGATCCTCCAGCAATATTTTGCTTTTGGTTTTGTTTCTGTCTCTAAATTAAACCATTTGTCTGTTGCCTCTAGTCCAGGGAAAGCTATTTATTCGTTAATGCAACAGATGCCTAGCAGAACATAAAATTCTCACGGTAACGAAGATTTTACAAGCTGGTGCAAGGCTCTGCTCTGGGACTGCATGTCGGAATTTGGGTGTGGGGAGCAGTACCTTTGGCCTCCACTCTGCCTTATTTTCCAATCATTAATCTCCGCCAGTGACCAAGGAGAAAATCAATATAAAACCATAGCAATCAAAACCATTCAATTAATCTTCAATTTGACCTGGAGGTTGACTGTTAAGTTTCGTGCACTGGGCAATCTTTCTGCCTGCACATTGAAGTCAATGATACGTTACTCTCCTTCATTATGGCTCCTTCACTTCCAGTCTTGCTGGGATAACGCTCCTTAATTGTTGGTTTCTTTTCTGTTGCACACACTGCCCATTACAAGCATCCGGAGTTCAGTCGATTGGTAGGGAAGGACAGGATATAGAATACAGGAGAACTATATCAGAATGGTCCTTATTCCCTTCTGTTCTCTTCACGGTTTGTGGTTTCGACATTGGGTTCGGTCACCTTTAAGCTTTAAGTTTGTTCGTTGACTGAGGTCTGTGGAAAGTTATTTACAGATAATTTACAGATTCCCAGCAACCCAAAGAGAGGGTGGCTTAGACAATCTACACTACAGTCTTATAACATCAACTTGCACTTCTGCAGAATGTGGCTCCTGTTTGAACCGTGGATTAGTTGCATTTGAGTCAAAATCCGCTTCAGCTAATTGAGCACATGAACCAGGCTGCAGTACTGAGGGAGTGCTGCATCATCTGAGATGCCGTCTTTCGGATGAGACGTTAAACTAAAGCCCCGTCTGCCCTCGCAGGTGGGCATTAAGGATCCTATGGCACTATTTGAATATCAGCAGGAAAGTTCGCCCTTGTATCCTGGGCCAATATTTATCCCTCACCCAACATACTAAAATAGATTATCAGGTCATTTATCACATTGCTGTTTGTGGGAGCTTGCTGTGCACAAATTGGCTGCTGCGTTTCCTGCATTTACAACAGTGACTACACTTCAAAGAATTTCATTGGCTGAAGTGCTTTGGAGCAGCCTGAGGTCATAAGAGGCACGATAGAAATAAAAGTCTTTCTTTATAATATGAATGTGTTTGTGTAATAAATTTACAATGAAATTCAATAAGTAAGTAATACAATATTCAAATTAATTTCTGGCTTATGTGAACTGCTCTTATCAAAATAGTTATTGCGATAAATATTGCGTTTCGCACAGCAGGATAAATATGATCAGTAGCCGCAACGATACTGACTAAAGTAGTGAGGTTAAATTATTAGCTTGGCAAAATTTAACAGCAGCACTAGAAGTAGCAAAAATGATTGCATTAAGCACCATCACTTAAGCCGCGATCACTTAGGCAGCATGGGTTACAGGACCTTGCAGTTTGATTCCACAAACCAGCAAAAATAGGCAACCTTATGAGTGGTGTAAAATGCGGCTTAAACTCCAACCAACTCTACATTCAGTAGTGTTCATTTAACATGCCAATGAGCATAAAAGCAAGGAAGTGACGATGACATTGCTAAGGGTTTGGCTACAGCTGGTGCACAGTCCCAGACATCCAGATATGGGGAAGGATAATAGAACCATGGGAAAAGGGGCAATGACAACACTAGGAATGAGAGATTAAAGTTATATAGAAAGGCTCAAAATCATGGAATCACAGAACAGTATCATACAGAAGGAGGCCATTCAGCCCATCAAGTCTGTGCTGCTCTTTCGAAGTCCCACTTGCCTCCTCTTTCCCCATATCTCTGCAATTTTTTCTCCTTCAAGTATTTGAATATTTTAGAAAAAATAAAGGAGGCTCAATAGTGGTTTTCAAAATGGGTAAATGATGAAAGATTGTGTCCATTGGTTGCTGAATCAGTAACAGAGGCACAGGACTGAGAATTCTCATGTTAGGACTGAAGGGGAAGTGCGAAGAAATGCTTTCACGCAGAGTGTTATCAGAATTACATAGAATGTACAGAATACAAACAGGCTGTTTGGTCCAACTGCTCCGTGCTGGTGTTTATGCTCCACACAAGCCTCCTCCCATCCTGCATCATCATATCCTACTCATATATCATATTCAGTATATCCTTCTAACCCTTTCTCCCTCATGTGCTTAACTAGATTCCCCTTAAATGCATCTATGCTGTTCACCTCAAATACTCCTGTGGTAGCGAGTTCTACATCATCATCATCACTTTTTTTGTAAAGATGTTTCTCCTGAATTCCCCATTGGATTTATTAGTGACAATCTTATATTTATGACCCCTAGTTTTGGACTCCCCTATAAGTAGAAATATTTTCTCTACGTCTACCCTAGCAAACCCCTTCATAATCTTAGAGAGCTCAATCAGGTCACCACTCAGTCTTCTCTTTTCTAAAGACAGTCCTAGCCTGTTCAATCTTTCCTGATCGTTATAACCTTTCAGTTCTGGTATCATCTTTGTAAATCTTTTTTGTACCTTCTCCAGGGCCTCGATACCAATTTTATACCTTGGAGAGCAGAACTATACACAGTAATCCAAGTGTGTCCGTAAGGAGGATAAGAAACCTTAAGACCTTAAGGTCTGATAGGCAATAAATGTTGGGTTTGCCAGCGATGCCCACATCCCATGAATGAATTTTTTAAAACCCTTCATATTCTTCCTACTAAAATGCACCACCTCACACTTACCTATACTGAAATTCATTTACCAATTGCTGCCTATTCTGCCGGTTTATTAATGTTTTCCTGCATTTGGTTGCAGTCTTCCGCTGTATTAATTACTCCTCCCAATTTGGTATCGGCCACAAATTTTGAAATTGTACTGCCAATTCCCGAATCATTTATGTAAATGGTGAACAGTGGTCTTAGCACTGATCCCTGTGGAACACCACTTCCTACCATTTGTCAGTTTGAGTTACTACCTTTAACCCCTACTCTGTTTTGTAGCTAGCTTGCTGTCCATTCTGCTGCTTGTCCCCTGACTCCATTTGCTCTGACCTTAATCATGAATGTATGTAGTGCCTTATCAAATATCTTTTGGAAATCCAAATATATTACGTCTACTTCTTTGGGCCTCCTTATCTCGAGAGACAATGGATACGCGCCTGGAGGTGGTCAGTGGTTTGTGAAGCAGCGCCTGGAGTGGCTATAAAGGCCAATTCTGGAGTGACAGGCTCTTCCACAGGTGCTGCAGAGAAATTTGTTTGTTGGGGCTGTTGCACAGTTGGCTCTCCCCTTGCGCCTCTGTCTTTTTTCCTGCCAACTACTAAGTCTCTTCGTCTACTACATTATCCTTATCCACCCTTTATGACCCTTTATGATACTTCTTCAGAGAATTCAATAAAGTTGGTCAAGCATGATCTTCCCTTTCGAAATTCCTGCAGACTCTATTATATTTTCAATTTCTCAATGTTTTTTCTATTTTATCTTTGAGTCAGGGTTCTACTTTCTTTCCGACCACTGATGTTAAACTAATTGGTCTATAGTTCCCTGGACTTGTTCTATCTCCCTTTTTAAATACAGGAATCACATTAGCTGTCTGCCAGACTTCAGCACTATTCTCTTTTCTAATGAAATATATCACTATTACACACACACATATATATATAATGTGTGTGTGTGTAATAGTGCCTCTGCTATCTCTTCCCTAACTTATTTTAATATGTGTGGGTGCAATCAACATGGGCCATGGATTTTATCCTCTTAAGTTTGGTTAATTAATCAATTATCTCCCCCTCCCCTCAACCTTGCTATCTTAAATGCCTTTATATCTTTTTTGATCTGTTCTAATGTCATGCTCACCTTTTTAGTCTCAAGTGGTAAATACTGAAAAATACAGTAAAGTAACTAATCAATAATTCTGCTGCAGTAATGATGCTGTCATTCATTACCTGTGAGTTTAGCTTTTGCTTCCCTTGGTGGTGTTAACCCTATCCTGATTTTTCTTTCGTTATTCATGTTTCAATCGAGTACTTTACTATTTTTATATTCCTCAATAATTTAATGTTGTAGTTCTTCTTTACTATTTTTTTTTTAAACTTCTTTCCCAACCACTTTGTATCCCTTTTATCATCCTCTCTTTTATCATCTATGTACTTAGTGTGTCCCTTTTCCTTCAGTTTCAATTTTACACTTATCTCTTTATTCATCCAGGTTGTTTCATTTTTGGTTAGTTTGTTCTTGTTTTTTAGCGGAATATGTTTCTCATGCACTCTATTGGTCACTGTTTTAAATGTTTCCCACTACTGTTCTATTTTTGCCCATGTTTTGTTTTCCAGTTTACCTTTCCTAGTTACATTGTCATCCCCTCAAAATTAGCCATTTTCTAATCTATTATTTTGTTTTTTGGCTTACTTATGTCTTTCTTAATCTTACCTTGTGATTGCTGTTGCCTAAATGTTCCCTTACATTTACTTCTGTGACCTGCTTTACCACAAGGGGCTAGTGAAGCAGAGACTAAAAAAGGGATGGCATAGCAGTATTTATGCTATTGTACTAATAATCCAAAGGCCAAGATGACAAACTCCATTCCCTTGCCACCGATTCCTGTCCCTGACCACTGTCTGGGTCTGAACCAAACATTGTGCAACTTTGCTGTTATACTTGACACTCAGCTGAGCTTCCAAACTCTCATCCGATCCATGACCAAGACCGCCAACTTACACCTCCATGACTTCACTGTCCCAGTCCCAGCCTTGCCGTTGATTGATACGCTGGTGACTAGCAATACGTGGTGATGTCAGCTGATAGCAGCACCAACATATTGCTCTCCTGGAGAAATGGCAACAGCAGAAATATCGGCCACAGAGATGAGTTGCTGAATTCTGTGGAACTAGTGGGAGAGCCTGCCTCTCTCATATTGGCTTAATAGACATGAGTACAATTGCCAAGATTGATTCTCTTTCCAACTTGCTTTCACTTGCTGGGGGGCCAGAGTCCAAAACTAGGGGTCATAAACATAAGATCGTCACTAATAAATACAATAAGGAGTTCAGAAGAAACTTCTTTACCCAGAGACTGGTGAGAATGTGGAACTTGCTATGACACGCCAATCTTGTTGCCTGCCTAAACGAACACCTTCTGCACTTCCGGGGCCCCTATCTCTCTATTCCCTTCCTATTCATATATTTGTCAAGATGTCTCTTAAACGTCGCTATCGTATCTGCTTCCACCACCTCCCCTGGCAGCAAGTTCCAGGCACTCACCACCCTCTGTGTAAAAAACTTGCCTCTCACATCCCCTCTAAACTTTGCCCCTCGCACCTTAAACCTATTTCCCCTAGTAACTGACTCTTCCACCCTGGGAAAAAGCTTCTGACTATCCACTCTGTCCATGCCGCTCATAACTTTGTCAACCTCTATCACGTCGCCCCTCCACCTCCTCGTTCCAGTGAAAACAATCCGAGTTTTTCCAACCTCTCCTCATAGCTAATGCCCTCCAGACCAGGCAACATCCTGGTAAACCTCCTCTGTACCCTCTCCAAAGCCTCCACATCCTTCTGGTAGTGTGGCGACCAGAATTGCACACAATATTCTAAGTGTGGCCTAACTAAAGTTCTGTACAGCTGCAGCATGACTTGCCAATTTTTATATTCTATGCCCCGACCAATGAAGGCAAGCATGCCGTATGCCTTCTTGACTACCTTATCCACCTGTGTTGCCACTTTCAGTGAACATCAACGCAAGCTCGAGGAACAGCATCTCATCTACCGATTAGGCACACTACAGCCTGCCGGACTGAACATTGAGTTCAATAATTTCAGAGCATGACAGCCCCCCACTTTACTTTCATTTTTAGTCATTTTTTCTTCCTTCCTTTTTTTTTTTACATTCCTTTTTACATTTTTTACAATCTTTTTTTGCATTTATTTCATTTCATCTTAGTTTGTTCAGTTTGCTTACCCACTGTTTTTTTCAGGTTGTTTTTCTTCAGGTTTGCACTTGCTGCTGTTCAATATTCGGTATATTCACACCTAATCTGTACTAATGCTTTGTCTTTCAACACACCATTAACATATTGTTTGCCTTTGCTCCATGACCTTTTGGTCAGCTATGTGGCCTGGTCCAATCTGCACCTTCTCCTTTGTTATCTCTTGCCCAACCCCCACCTCACTTATTTATAATCTGTGACTTTTCTAATATTTGTCAGTTCCGAAGAAGGGTCACTGACCCGAAACGTTAACTCTGCTTCTCTTTCCACAGATGCTGCCAGACCTGCTGAGTGAATCCAGCATTTCTTGTTTTTGTTTCAGATTTCCAGCATCCGCAGTATTTTGCTTTTATTATATTGCCACTTTCAGTGACCTGTGGACCTGTACGCCCAGATCTCTCTGCCTGTCAATACTCCTAAGGGTTCTGCCATTTACTGTATATCTCCCACCTGCATTAGACCTTCCAAAATGCATTACCTCACATTTGTCCGGATTAAACTCCATCTGCCATTTCTCCACCCAAGTCTCCAACCGATCTATATCCTGCTGTATCCTCTGACAATCCTCATCATTATCCGCAACTCCACCAACCTTTGTGTCGTCCGCAAACTTACTAATCAGACCAGCTACATTTTCCTCCAAATCATTTATATATACTACAAACAGCAAAGGTCCCAGCACTGATCCCTGCGGAACACCACTAGTCACATCCCTCCATTCAGAAAAACACCCATCCACTGATACCCTCTGTCTTCTATGACAGAGCCAGTTCTGTATCCATCTTGCCGGCTCACCTCTGATCCCGTGTGACTTCACCTTTTGTACCAGTCTGCCATGAGGGACCTTGTCAAAGGCTTTACTGAAGTCTATATAGACAACATCCACTGCCCTTCCTTCATCAATCATCTTAGAAGCATATGTTGATGGGTGAGATGAAGAGGGGTGGGAGGAGGCTCGTATGGAGCAGAAACATCAGCATAGACTTGTTGGGCCAAATGGCCTGTTCCTGTGCTGCAAATCCATTTTTCTTCTTTGGCCTCCTTGTTTCGAGAGACAATGGGTAAGCGCCTGGAGGTGGTCAGTGATTTGTGAAGCAGCTCCTGGAGTGGCTATAAAGGCCAATTCTAGAGTGACAGACTCTTCCACAGGTGCTGCAGATAAAATTGGTTGTCGGGGCTGTTGCACAGTTGTCTCTCTCCTTGCACTTCCGTCTTTTTTCCTGCCGACTGCTCAGTCTCTTCAACTCGCCACACTTTAGCCCCGCCTTTATGGCTGCCCGCCAGCTCTGGCAATCACTAGCAACCGACTCCGACTTGTGATCAATGTCACAGGGCTTCATGTCGCGTTTGCAGACGTCTTTAAAGCGGAGACATGGACGGCCGGTGGGTCTGATACCGGTGACGAGCTCGCTGTACAATGTGTCCTTGGGGATCCTGCCATCTTCCATGCGGCTCACATGGCCAAGCCATCTCAAGCGCCGCTGACTCAGTAGGGTTTATATGCTGGAGATGTTGGCGCCTCGAGGACTTCTGCATTGGGGATACAGTCCTGCCACCTGATGCCAAGGATTCTCCGGAGACAGTGAAGATGGAATGAATTGAGACGTCGCTCTTGACTGACATACGTTGTCCAGGCCTCACTGCAGAGGACACAGGCTTGATACACTCGGATTTTTGTGTTCCGTGTCAGTGTGCCATTTTCCCCCACTCTCTTGGCCAGTCTGGACATAGCAGTGGAAGCCTTTCCCATGCGCTTGTTGATTTCTGCATCTAAAGACAGGTTACTGGTGATAGTTGAGCCTAGGTAGGTGAACTCTTGAACCACTTCCAGAGCGTGGTTGCCGATATTGATGGATGGAGCATTTCTGACGTCCTGTCCCATGATGTTCATTTTCTTGAGGTTGATGGTTCGGCCAAATTCGTTGCAGGCAGCTGCAAACCTGTCGATGAGACTCTGCAGACACTCTTCAGTGTGGGATGTTAATGCAACATCGTCAGCAAAGAGGAGTTCCCTGATGAGGACTTTCCGTGCTTTCGTCTTCGCTCTAAGACGGGCAAGGTTAAACAACTTGCCACCTGATCTTGTGTGGAGGAAAATTCCTTCGTCTCAAGACTTGAACGCATGTGAGAGCAGCAGTGAGAAGAAGATCCCAAACAGTGTAGGTGCAAGAACACAGCCCTGTTTCACGCCACTCAGGATAGGAAAGGGGTCTGATGAGGCACCGCTATGCTGAATTGTGCCTTTCATATTGTCATGGAATGAGGTGATGATACTTAGTAGCTTTGGTGGACATGCGATCTTTTCTATTAGTCTGAAAAGACTACGTCTGCTGACGAGGTCAAAGGCTTTGGTGAGATCTATGAAAGCAATGTAGAGGGGCATCTGTTGTTCACGGCATTTCTCCTGTAGCTGGCGAAGGGAGAACAGCATGTCAATGGTGGATCTCTCTGCTCGAAAGCCACACTGTGCCTCAGGGTAGACACGCTCAGCCAGCTTCTGGAGCCTGTTTAAAGCGACTCGAGTGAAGACTTTCCCCACTATGCTGAGCAGGGAGATTCCACGGTAGTTGTTGCAGTCACCGCGGTCACCCTTGTTCTTATAGAGGGTGATGATATTGGCATCGCGCATGTCCTGTGGTACTGCCCCCTCATCCCAGCACAGGCAAAGCAGTTCGTAGAGTGCTGAAAGTATAGCAGGCTTGGTACTCTTGATTATTTCAGGGGTAATGCCGTCCTTAGCAGAGGCTTTGCTGCACACCAGGGGGTGGTCGGTGTCGCAGTCCGCACTGCGGAAGCTGTGTGTGATTTGAACGCTGTTTAAAGAGGCTCGCCTTGTGATGATGAGGTCCAGCTGGTGCCAACGACGTGATCTTGGGTGCATCCAAGAAACCTGGTGACAGGGTTTAGTGTGAAAGAACGAGTTGGTGATGCAGAGGTTGTGATAGGTACACAACTCAAGCAGTCTCTGTCCATTCTCATTCATCCTTCCAATGCCATAGCGCCCAAGGCAGGAGGGCCATGAGTCATGGTCGGCCCCAACCCTGGCATTAAAGTTCCCCAGCAGGAACAGATGTTCGGTATTGGGGATGCTACTGATGATATTATGGAGTTCCTCGTTGAACTGGTCTTTAACTTCAGGTGGGGAGCAGAGTGTTGGAGCATAGATGCTGAGTAGGTGAACTGGACCAGAGGCGGTGAACAGTCGGATGGACAGTATGCGTTCCGAGCCATTTGAAGTTGGCTCTATCATGATGAGCAAGGAGTTGCAAATATACGAAACGATATTTTGACCTTTGGAATATAAATGACTCCCACCAAATTACTAAAGGAAGAACACTCATTTGTACAGTAACCTGATATGCTATGAAAGGCAGCCCTCAAAAACAATCTAGCATCACAGTCAAGTCCAATTCTATGAACCAATTACTGATTTTTTTTTGAATACTCGTAACTAATGTTTGCTTTCAAGTGGGTCAATTATTGTTCAGCAGTAATGGAGAAGGTGTTTTGAATAATGTTTGGCAATAGTTATATCACTCTGCTTCCTAAATTATCCACTTAATCAATTAAGCAATAATTAGAAGGTTCCAATCCCTGTTGTTTATAACAGTTTATACCTGGTGCGGGGAGGGGAATGAATTAATGAAGCTTTGAGAAGGAATTTCACATGAGTGAATGTGTGACAGGCACCCAGTGATTTCCCAGCTCGGGGCCTGTTGACATAACTGGGATCAATAATAATCTAAGCCAGTGGGTGAGAAACAGGGTGAGTTCATGTTGGATGCTCATTTTACACCCCACCTGAATTCTACATCACATTGCAACAGTGACCACTCTTCAAAAAGTACTTCATTGGTAGTAAAGTACTTTGGAACATCCTGAGGTTATGAAATACGCTATATAAATGTAACTTTGTTCTTTCTTCTTCCTATTGGCTTTAACAGAGCGAGATGTAAAACAGCATCCAGCCCATTCCCAGCCCATCTCCCGTTCAGCTGGGTTAAAATTACACACAATACTATTAACCAGAAAGGGGAAGGCATATTAGATTGGGATCGATGCACTGGGCAAGTTATTGATCTTATTGTGACAGAACTGGCAATGGAGATAGACTGGAATTACTGACTGATCCAGTCGATCATAACATGAGCAAACACTGCATTCTGTAGCCACCCCAAGGAGAGCCTTGAACTCTGTAAAGAAAGAGCTTTTATTTATGTAGAGCCTTTCATGACCTCAGGAAGTCCCAAAGCACTTTACAGCCAATGAAGTACTTTTGAAGTTAGTCATCGTTGTAATGTCGGAATGCAGCAGGCAATTTGTGCACAGCAAGCTCCCACAAACAGCACTGTGAAAATGATCAGATCACTTACTTTTAGGGATGTTGGTTGAAGGGTAAATATTGGCTCGGACACCAGGGATAACTCACCTGTTCTTCTTCAAAATAATACCATGGGATCTTTTATGACCACCTAAGTATGCAGATGGGGCCTCGGTTTATTGTCTCATCCAAAAGACGGCACTTCTGGCAGAGCAGCTCTCTCTCAGCACTGCACTAGGGTGTCAGCCTAGATTTTGTGCTCAAGTCTCTGGAGTGGGACTTGAACCCACAACTTTCTGACTCAGAGGCCAGCATGCTATGGGCCATAACTGACACATAACTTATAAATCATGCAAACAAAGAGCAGCTATCAACATCCTGGGGGTTACCATTGACCAGAAACTGAACTGGAGTAGCCATATAAATACCATGGCTACAAGAGCAGGTCAGAGGCTAGGAATCCTGCGGTGAGTAACTCACCTCCCGACTCCCCAAAGCCTGTCCACCATCTACAAGGCACAAGTCAGGAGTGTGATGGAATACTCTCCACTTGCCTGGATGGGTGCAGCTCCAACAACACTCAAGAAGCTCAACACCATCCAGGACAAAGCGGCCCGCTTGATTGACACCCCATCTACAAACATTCACTCCCTCCACCATCAACGCACAGTGGCAGCAGTGTGGACCATCTACAAGATGCACTGCAGCAAGACACCATGGCTCCTTAGACAGCACCTTCCAAACCCACGACCTCTACCGACTAGAAGGACAAGGGCAGCAGATGCATGGGAACACCACCCTCTGCAGGTTCCCCTCCAAGTCACACACCATTCTGACTTGGAACTATAGCACCGTTCCTTCACTGTCGCTGGGTCAAAATCCTGGAACTCCCTTCCTAACAGCACTGTGGGTGTACCTACCTCACATGGACTGCAGCGGTTCAAGAAGGCAGCTCACCACCACCTTCTCAAGGGCAATTAGGGATAGGCAATAAATGCTGGCCTGGCCAGTGACGCCTACATCCCCATAACAAATTTAAAAAAATTGACAGCTTATTATTGGGTTTTATTATTCACAATTACTTAATAACATACAGACTCTAATCACTCCTTCCCAAAAATAAAAATCAGCCTGTGTGTTATACAGTAATATTGGTCAACTCCTATGGTTTTATTCACAGGGAGAGTTGGGGGTAGTGGGAGTTATTTTGGATCACTCAGTGAGCCAACACAGGCAGAGAAGACCAAATGGCCTCTTTCTGTGCCATAACCTTCTCTGACTCTTAATACAGTTTCATAGCTATTAGCCAATCAGCTAAACCCCTACAGTTTTAGGTATCATTAAGTACTTGAGGTTCTTATTGTATCTGAGGTGTAACAGTATACTGCCCTGTAAATCAAACAGTCACAGTCAATGTTTGCTTTATTATTTTCTTAAGCTTACGTTTATAACATGGCTTTGCACCTGACCCCTACTTACTCCAGCCGTCATGTCACAAAACTGTTCTCAAATGTGATGTCAATTCACAGAATCATATTTAGTGTTTCAAATCAAACACACATTTACAGTTTCAATTGCAAATTTGCTCAGTTATGATAAACCACAGTAAGTGCAAGGCCCATCAGAATCCTCCAATAATCTTTCAGGACTAATGGTTTAATAATTGATAGACCTATCAGAGCTTCCAAATGATAAAATTGCACTGTTCCATAATTTAACGTTATGACTAAGGGAGTGAGCAGAGAGGTTGAGGGGAATGTTTGTACATGAAGAGTTGTTGGAGTGCAGATTACATTGTCACAGTGAGTGGTTGAGACAGCAACCACTACATCTTTTAAAGGAAATGTGAATAAATATTTGTAGGAGATGCAGAACAAGAAGGAGGAAGCAGTGAGGCGGCAGAGGTCACGGGTTTGGAAGATGCTATCTAAGGAGCCTTGGTGCGTTGCTGCAGTGCATCTTGTAGATGGTACACACTGCTGCCACTGTACGTCAATGGTAGAGGGAGTGAATGTTTGTGGATGGGGTGCCAATCAAGTGGATTAGTTTAGCATTGCTCCTGGTTTAGCAAACCTGGTGCAGACCCGATGGGCCAAATGGCCTCCCGCGAGCTATGCATTTCCATGGTTCCAAATAAATAACTCTATGTGGGATACAATCAGAGCACCACAAAGCACAGAAAGAGGCCATTCAGCCCACCTTGTCTGTGATAGGTCAGTATTAAAATCACATAATATGCAGAACATCAGTGAACACACATCCCCACTAAGCTCGAGTGCAGTATAACATGGCAGAGTGGGTGCTACTGCCTCATGTTCCTGTGAGTTAAACAGTGGCGTAGTCTTATCCAAAGTCAAAATACTGCAGATGCTGAAAATCTGAAATAAAAGCAGAAAATGCTGGAAATACTCAGCGGGTCTGGTAGCATCTGCCGAGAGAGAAACAGAATTAACCTTTCAGGTCGATGAACTTTCATAAGAACGCCACAATCTTATCCCCTGAAATAAATTTAGAACGAAAGAATATTGGGCAGAGATTGGATCTCAAAACAGGTTAAATGAAGGACAATTTTGGACATCAACGTACTGTGACCAGAAGGTGTGAAAGGCGTCTGGTCCCATATTGGGCCATTTGTCACGCCTCACTGGTAGACACTTAAGGCAGGGGTTAGGCCCTTTACACATGTAAATGCGTGACCTGTTTTAGGTCCCTTCCGAGTCATAGAATCGTGCAGCACAGAAGGAGGCCATTTGGTCCATCATGTCTGTGCTGGCTCTTTGTAAGAGCTATCCAAATTAGTCCCGCTCCCCTGCTCTTCCCCCATAGCCCTGCAATTTTCTTACCCTTGTATTTTGAATGTTGAATTTGCTTCCACCATCCCTTCAGGCAGTGCATTTCAGATCACAACAACTCGCTGCACTAAAAAAAAAACCTCATCTCCCCTCTGACTCATTTGGTAATTATCTTCAATCTGTGTCCTATGGTTACTGAACCTTCTGCCACTGGAAACAGTTTTTCCTTATTTACTCTAACAAAGCCATTCACAATTTTTCACACCGCTATTGTCTCTCCTATAACCTTCCCTCTTCTGAAGAGATCAATACCAGCTTCTCCAGTATCCAAGTAACTTAATCCCTGGTACCATTCGAGTAAATCTTCTCTGCACCTTCTCCAAGGCCCTGACATCCTTCTGACTAGTTCCATTTCCAGTGGACAATCATCCACCTCCCCTCCAGGTGCCCGGACTTGCTAAGGAACCTTAAAGAATTCAATGCACGCCCAAGAGAAACTGGACATTTCACAGAAGAGCAGAGCAAACTACTTCCTCCGGTGGGGGGGGGAATCATGAACTAGGAGGCATTACCTTAAAATGAGAGCTAGGCCATACAGGGGTGATGACAGGAAGCACATCGTCGCACAACGGGGAGTGGAAACATGGAACACCCTCCCCACTAAAACTGTTGAGGCTGGGGGTCAATTGAACATTTCAAAAGTGAGATGGATAGATTTTTAATGGGCAAGGGGGTTAAGGGTTACGGAACCAAGGCGGGTAGATGGAATTAAGATACAGATCAGCCATTATCTCATTAAATGCTCAAGGGGCTGAATGGCCTACTCCTGTACTCGAGTTGCATATGTTTGTGAAGTAAATATACCAGTGTGAAATGCCTGTATTGTGTTTGAAGCGTGTCCTACTGAAACAAGTGCATGAGGCTAAAACATGTCACCCTAGCCACACTTGTGGCTTAGTCAGCACTTTCTGTTGGATAACACTGATCTAGACTAGTCAGACAGATATACCTGGGGCTGGACCTGAATATGCACAACCTGGGCCTCATTCAGTTCATCACATATCATACTGTGTGTTGTCTGGGATTTGCTGAATACCCGCACTCTGTCTTATTCCTCAAATTTTGATTAGATTAGTTTGTAAATAAATTTAACCTTAGAGTCACAGAACCTTACAGCATAGAAGTAGGCCATTCAAACTCGTCATGCCTGTGCTGGCTCGGAGGAAGAGCCGACCCTGAAATTGATGGAATATTTTACAGTATATTTATTTGACAGGACCAAGAAAAATAAGAAAAGCCCCAATCTCAAAGTCTAATTCCACGAAACATAAAACAAAAACAAAAAATCAGATACCATAACCTAGTGTCTGACTATATTGAAGATAGCTTAGGGCTTAGGGATGTCACATTTGAATTTTAATTCACCAACAGCTGTGTTAGACACGGAACTGAAACAAATGCCTGCACATTGATCGAACCCTCGGTTTCAGCATAATGACCGAGACGCGAGGGGAGTCTGCGGTTCTGGGCACAAAACTGAAAAGTACCACAGGGTGGTCAGTTCGGGCTCGTGGAGCCTCGTTACCATAACATTTTAATTTGGATCAGTCCTAACATCTGAATGCCC
Source organism: Heterodontus francisci (assembly GCF_036365525.1). Classification (NCBI taxonomy): domain Eukaryota; kingdom Metazoa; phylum Chordata; class Chondrichthyes; order Heterodontiformes; family Heterodontidae; genus Heterodontus; species Heterodontus francisci. The sequence continues at coordinate 7,664,373 of NC_090388.1, forward strand.
AGCATTCCCACATCACATTCAAGCCCAACAATCCTCTCAACATAGAACCATAGAAAAGTTACTGCACAGAAGGAGGCCATTCAGCTCATTGTGTCTGTGCTGGCTAAAATAAAACTAGCCGCCCAATCTGATCCCACCTTCCAGCACCTGGGCCATAGCCTTGCAGGTTACAGCACCTCAGCTGCATGTCCAGGTACCTTTTAAAAGAGTTGAGGGTTTCTGCCTCCACCACCATTCCTGGCAGTGAATTCCAGACACCCAACACCCTCTGGGTGAAAAAGTTTTCTTCATGTCCCCTCTAATCCGTCTACCAATCACCTTAAATCTGTAGCTCCTGGTAATTGACCTCTCTGCTAGGGGAAACAGGTCCTTCCTGTCTACTCTATCTAGGCCCCTCAATTTTGTACACCTCAATTAAGCCTCCTCTAAGAAAAAAAACCCTAGCCAATCCAATCTTTCCTCATTGCTGCAACTTTCGAGCCCTACCAACATTCTCGTAAATCTCCTCTGTACTCTCTCCACAGCAATTATGTCCTTCTTATAATGTGGTGACCAGAACTGTACGCAATACTTGAGCTGCGGCCTAACCGGCATTTTATACAGTTCCAGCATTACATCGCTGCTTTTGAATTCTGTACCTCGGCCAATAAAGGAAAGCATTCCATATGCCTTCTTCACCACTCTATCTACCTGTCCTGCCACCTTCAGGGACCTGTGGACATGCACTCCAAGGTCTCTCACTTCTTCTACTCATCTCAATATCCTCCTGTTTATTGTATATTTCCTCGCTTTGTTTGCCCTCCCCAAATGCATTACCTTACACTTCTCTGGATTGAATTCCATTTGCCACTTTTCTGCGCACTTAACCAAACCATTGATATCATTCTGGAGTCTACAGCTATCAACTACATGGCCAATTTTTGTATTATCTGCAAATTTCCCAATCATGCCTCCCACATTTAAGTCCAAATCATTAATATATACCACAAACAGCAAGGGACCCAACACTGAGCCCTGTGGAACACCACTGGAAACCGCACTCCATTCGCAAAAACATCCGTTGACTACTACCGTTCGTTTCCTGTTACTGAGCCAATTCTGGATCCAACTCGCCACATTCCCCTGTATCCCATGGGCTTTTATTTTACTGACTAGTCTTCCATGTGGGACCTTGTCAAATGCCTTACTAAAATCCATGTAGACCACATCCACTGCATTACTCTCATTAATCCTCTTTGTTACTTCCTCAAAAAATTCAATTAAGTTAGTAAGACACGACCTACCCTTAACAAATCCATGCTGACTATCCGTGATTAATCCGTGCCTTTCTAAGTGGCGGTTTATCCTGTCTCAGAATTGATTCTAATAATTTACCCACCACCGAGGTCAGACTGACCAGCCTCTAATTATTTGGCCTATCCCTCACATCCTTTTTAAACAATGGTACAATGTTTGCAGACCTCCAATCCTCTAGTACCTCGCCTGTATCTAGTGAGGATGAGAAGATGATCCTCAGAGCATCCACTATTTCCTCCCTGGCTTCCTTTAACAACCTGGGATACAATCCATCCAGCCCTGGTTATTTATCCACTTTCAAGAATGTCAGACCCTCTAGTACTTCCTCTCTCATTACGCTTATCGTATCTAATATTTCATGCTCCTCCTCTTTTACTACAATATCTGCATCATCCCTATCTTTTGTGAAGACAGAGACTAAAAACTCATTAAGAACGCTGCCCACATAAGTTCCCTTGTACATCTCTGATAGGCCCTACCCTTTCCCTAGTTATCCTCTTGCTCTTACTGTGCTGATAAAACATCTTTGGGTTTTCCTTGATTTTACCCGCCAATAATTTGTCATGACCTCTCTTTGCTTTGCTAACTTCACCCCTGCACTTTCTATACTCCTCTAGGCTTTCTAAAGTATTAAGTTTTTTGTGACCATTATAAGCTTTCTTTTTCTGCTTTAGATAACCAGGGGGCTCTAAATTTGGCCATACACCCTTTTTCTTTGTGGGAACATGGCCACACTGTGCCTATAAAATCTCGAACATACAAATTAGGAGCAGGAGTATGCCGCTCGGCCCCTCTAGCCTGCTCCGCCATTCAATAAGTTCATGGCTGAACTGATTACTCCACATTTCCACCTACCCCGATAACCTTCCACCCCCTTGTTTATCAAGAATCTATCTACCTCTACCTTAAAAATATTCAAAGACTCTGCTTCCACTGCCTTTTGAAGAAGTAAGTTCCAAAGATTCACAACCCTCAGAAAAAAATTCTCCTCATCTCAGTCTTAAATGGGCGACCCCTTATTTTTAAACAGTGACCCCTAATTCGAGATTCTTCCACAAGAGGAAACATCCTTTCCACATCCACCCTGTCAAGACCCGTCAGGATCTTATATGTTTCAATCAAGTCACCTCTTACTCTTCTAAATTCCAGCAGATACAAGCCTAGCCTGTCCAATCTTTCCTCATAAGACAGCTCACCCATTCCAGGTATTACTCTAGTAAACCTCCTCTGTACTGCCTCCAATGCATCCTTCCTTAAATAAGGAGACTAGTACTGTACACAGTACTCCAGATGTGGTCTCACCAATGCCCTGTACAGCTGAAGCATAACCTCCCTACTTTTGTATTCAATTCCCCTCGCGATAAACGATAACATTCTATTAGCTTTCCTAAATACGTGCTGTACCTGCATACTAACCTTTTGCGATTCATGCACTAGGACACCCAGATCCCTCTGCATCTCAGAGCTCTGCAATCTCTCATTCAGATAATATGCTTCTTTTTTATTCTTCCTGCCAAAGTGGACAATTTCACACTTTCCCACATTATACTCCATTTGCCAGGTCTTTGCCCACTCACTTAACCTATCTATATCCCTTTGTAGCCTCCTTATGTCCTCTTCACAAGTTACTTTCCTACCTATCTTTGTGTCATCAGCAAATTTAGCAACCATACCTTTGGTCCCTTCATCTAAGTAGTTTATATAAATTGTAAAAAGTTGAGGCCCCAGCACAGATCCCTATGGCACACCACTCATTACATCTTGCCAACCAGAAAATGACCCATTTATGCCTACTGTCTGTTTCCTGTTAGCCAATCTTCTATCCATGCCAATATGATTCCCCCTACATCATGAGCTTTTATTTTCTGCAATAACCTTTGATGTGGCACCTTATCAAATGTGTTCTGGAAATCTAAGTACAATACATCCACCGATTCCCCTTTATCCATAGCACATGTAACTCCCTCAAAGAACTCCAATAAATTGGTTAAACATGATTTCCCTTTCACAAATCCATGTTGACTCTGCCTGATTACCTTGAATTTTTCTAAATGCCCTGCTATAACATCTTTCATAATAGCTTCTAACATTTTCCGTAAGACAGGTGTTAAGCTAACTGCCTGTAGTTTCCTGCTTTCTGTCTCCCTCCCTTTTTGAATAAAGGAGTTACATTCGCTATTTTCCAATCTAAAGGAACCTTTCCCAAATCTAGGGAATTTTGGAAAAGTAAACCTAACACATCAACTATCTCACTCGCCACTTCTTTGAATACCCTAGGATGAAGTCCATCGGGACCTGGGGACTTGTCAGCCCGCAGCTCCAACAATTTATTCAGTACCACTTCCCCAGGTGATTGTAACTTTCTTGAGTTCCTCCCTCCTTTCCATTTCCTGACTTACTGCTAATACTGGGATGGTACTTGTATCCTCAATAGCGAAGACCGATGCAAAATATCTGTTCAATTCATCTGCCACCTCCTTATTATCCATTATTAATTCCCCAGACTCACTTTTTATAGGACCAATGCTCACTTTGTTAACTCTTTTCTTTTTAAAATATCTATAGAAACTCTGACTGTCTTTATATTCCTAGCTATCTTTCTCTTGTACTCTAATTTTTACCTTCCTTATCAATCTTTTAGCCATTCTTTGCTGTTTTTTATATTCTGTCCAATCTTCTGACCTGCCTCCCATCTTTGTGCAATTATAGGCTTTTTCTTTAAGTTTGATACTATCTTTAACTGTTTTAGTTAACCATGGGTGGTGAGTCATACCCTTGGAATTTTTCTTTCTTGTTGAAATGTATCTATTCTGTGTATTCTGAAATATCCCCTTAAATGACTGCCACTGCATCTTTGTTGACCTATCCCTTAACTTGATTTGTCAGTTCACTTTAGCTAACTCTGCTCTCATGCCCTCATAATTGCCCTTATTTAACTTTAAAATACTAGTCTTGGACCCACTCTTCTCTCCCTCAAACTGAATGTAAAATTCCATCATATTATGAACGCTGCTACCTAGGGTGCCTTGAGCATGAGGTCATAAATTATTCCTATCTTGTTGCACAATACCGGGTCTAGTATAGCCTGCTCTCTGGTTGGCTCCAGAACATATTGTTCCAAGAAATTATCCCTAAAACATTCTATGTACTCCTCATCTAGGCTACCTCTGCCCATCTGATTTTTCCAGTCTATATGTAGGTTAAAATTCCCCATAATTATCACTGTACCTTTCTGACAAGCTGCCATTATTTCTTCCTTTATACCCCGTCCTACAGTGTGGTTAATGTTAGGTAGCCAGTACACCATTCCCACAAGTGACTTCTTGCCTTTATGATTTTTCATCTCTACCCAAACTGCTTCTACATCCTGGTCTCCTGAACTTAGGTCATCCCTCTCTATTGCGCTAATACCATAATTAATTAACAGAGTACCCCTCCACCTTTTCCTAGCTTCCTGTCCTTCCTAAATGCCATGTATCCTTCAATATTCGCGTCCCAATTTATGTCGTCCTGCAGCCATATCTCTGTAATGGCTATCAGATTGTACTTAATTACTTCTATTTGTGCTCTCAATTCATCTGTTTTGTTTCGAATGCTACGTGCATTCCGATACAGCGCCTTTAGTTGTGTCCTTTTATTATTTTTGTAACCTCCAGCCTTATCTATTGATTTACTCTTAGATTTTTACACTCTGTCCCTTCCTGTCACAGTCTGTTTATTATTTCCCATTTTAATACCTTTCTCTCTTGCCTTGTCTCTACTCCTTGATTTACCATATCTTCCCAAATTTGATCACTTGCCCCCACTACTCAGTTTAAAACCGTCTCTACTTCTCTAGTTATGCGGCTTGCTAGAACACAGGCCCCAGCACGGTTCAGGTGTAGACCGTCCAAACGGTATAGCCACCACTATCCCCAGTACAGGTGCCAGTGCCCCACGAACCTGAACCCACTTCTACCACACCAGTCTTTGAGCCACGCATTCATTTCTCTAATCTTATTTGCCCGATGCCAATTTGCACGTGGCTCAGGTAATAATCCAGAGATTATTACCTTTGAGGTTCTGCTTCTTAATTCGGTGCCTAGTTCCTCATACTGACTTTGCAGAACCTCTTTCCTTGTCCTGCCTATGTCGTTGTTACCTACATGGACCACGATGACTGGATCTTCTCCCTCCCACTGTAAGTTTCTCTCCAGTCCTGAGCAGATATCTTGAACCCTGGTACCGGACAGGCAACACAGCCAACTGGACTCTCACTCTTTGCTGCAGAGAACAGTGTCGATCCCCCAAACTATACTGTCCCCTACTACCACTACATTCCTTTTTTCTCCCTCCGCTTCAATGGCTTCCTGTACCATGGTGCCATGGTCAGGTTGCTCATCCACCCTGCAGCCCCCACTCTCATCCAAACAAGCTGAAAGAACCTCAAACCTGTTGGCCAATCGCAAGGGCTGAGGCTCCTCCACTCCTGTCCTCCGGGTTCCCTTACCTGCCTCAGCTGCAGCCACACTCTGCTGTCCCTGACCATTGACCAAATCAGAAGACCCTATCCTAAGTGGTGTGACTGCCTCCTGGTACAAAATGTCGAGGTAACTTCCCCCTCCCTGATGTGTCGCAGTGTCTGCAGCTCGGACTCCAGTTCAATGACTCTGAGCCGAAGCTCTTTGAACTGCAGACGTGTTCACCCTGGATCATAAGGGCATCCAGGAGCTCCCACATGCTGCAGCTGTGACACATCACCTGTCCTGCCATCCTTAATGTGTTTTAATTGACTACTTAATTATTTTATTCAATTATTTATTTTATTTTCCTTTTTTAAAATATATTTTATTAAGCTTACCACTAGTTCCTTTACTATTTTATACGTTAGGATTAGAATGGATCTTAATCACTTACCAGTTACTCACCAAACGGGTAGCTTCTTCCCTGCTCGCTTTTGAATATTTCCCACTGGTTTATTACTGATTTTCCTTCAAGTAGCTGTATCCAGCCCACTTTCACCAGATCACCTCTCAGCTTGATAAATTCAGCCTTCCCCCAAATTAAAAAATTTACTCCTGTTTTATCTTTGTCCTGTTCCATGATTATGCTGAAACTAACTGTATTATGGTCACTATCTCCAAAATGGTCACCCATTGTTACTTCATCCACTTGCCCAGGTTCATTTCCAAAGACTATATCTAGAATTGCACCCCTTCTCGCTGGGCTTATTATGTGCTGGCTTAAAAAGTTCTCTTGAATGCAGTTCAAGAATTTTGTGCCGTCTGTGCCCTTCACACTGTTTGTATCCCAGTTGATGTTAGGGCAGTTGAAATCCCCAACTATTATTGCCCTATTGTTTTTGCACTCAGAAATTTGCCTACATATTTGTTCTTCTATCTCCCTCTCACTATTTGGAGGTCTATAATACACTTCTAGTAGTGTGGCTGTCCCTTTTATATATTATTTTTTAAACATAAGTGATGGCAGTCTTTGGCCTGGAATAAAGAAGGGCTTTGGGTGCATTGAGTGTAAGAGCTGCCACCTGCCAGGGTAAGACTCATCAGAACATTTTTTGTGAGGTTTCCGTGAAATATTTTAAAGCATCTTCGTGAATTGATTTTTGAAATGCCTGTTGAAGTGTTGCATGTTTGCAGTTCTCAGCCAGATTGTATTTGTGACGTATCTACATAATGTCCATGTTACATGTGAGAAAGATTTCAATTACTCCCTTGAATGACTTCATAAGGAAAATAAACCAAGGATGCCTCCAGTCAATGGTCACTCCCAATGCTACCTGTTGACTTATCCAAAGCATTGTCTGCATGAGTGAGCATCATTTGAAAGAGTATTAAAATTGCAATAAACCATTGAATGTGATCAAATTAATTCTGAATAAAATAACTTCTGAATTTACCTCAACTTTGACTTCTTGGAAGAACCTTCGACAAATGTGACATTGATAAACTATTTCCACAGTAAAGTCACACAGTGGAATCTAGTCTCTCTTTCACGCAGTTATTAAACTCCACTCTCCTTCTCCATTCTGGAACTAAAGTGGATTACAATGTAGAAGTTTAATGAGATTTACAGTCAGAGCTCTTCATTCACTGCTAACCCTAAAGTTAAGCCATGGTTGAGTGGGTAGTATTCTGACCTCCAAGATCATGGATTTAAATCCCAGAGACTTCAGTCCATAATCCAGGTTGACACTCCAGTGCAGTTTTGAGGCAGTGCTGCACTGTCAGAGGTGCCATCTTTGGGACGTTAAATTGAGGCCCTGGCTGCCCTCTGGAATGGATGTAAAAGATTCTGTGGCACTATTTGAAAAAAAAAAAGAGGGTAGGGGAGTTAACCCCAGTGTTTACCTCTCAATCAACATCATTGAAGCAGGTTATCCGGTCATTATCTCATTGCTGTTTGTGGGATCTTGCTGTGCACAATGTGGCTGCCATGTTTTCTACATTACAACAGTGACAACACTTCAAAAAGTACTTCACTGGCTGTGAAATGCTTTGCAGCTTCTTGAAGATGAGGATGTTGCAAATTTACATTCGGGTCAATGCTGGTGTCTGTGAGCTGCAAGGTGCTATAGCATTGAATCATTAGAATCATAAATGCAACTTCTTTGTTTCTGAAGGCTGGCTATTTCAAATAACTCGAGGGTTTCTAGACTTTATAAATGTATTCTGTTATCACTCTGCAGCACCATAAGTAACACTGCAGAAATTAAATGCACCTGGATGATACAGTATTGAAGGATTCTGAAACCATTGAAATAAGCAGCTTCATTAGAAAATGACTGGAAATGGTAACTATACTCAACTTTGGATCAATTTATTGAATAACTAAGCTTCCAATTTTAGATTACGTTTGTGTCCTACTAAAGTGTGTTTTTGATATATTTAAGACAAAATGAAAAATGAAACAAAAATCGAAAATGATTATTAATACTTTATCAACAATGCTGGTCGGCCTCTCAGTTGATGGATTTTTTCAGGGAGGGTGACTGAGATGTTTTGACAATATTTTCGTGAATACCAGAAACATCAGAGAAATAGATGAACTTCAGAGCAATAAAGTTCAGAGAGTACTGAGAGAGAGATAGAGATATGTTCAGAGGAAGAGATGAAAGAGAGATAAACTTCAGAGAGAAAGAGTGAGAGATCAGAGATAGTGGAATAAAGATCCATGCCAACACTTGTAGCTAAAACATGAATGGAAATTCTCCCCGACTGCTTTGTGAATGGGTAGGAGACAGAGAGCTGGCGGGAATTGGGAAGAGGCTGGGAGGCAGTGGGTGGGTTGGGGGAGCTGGGAATTCCAGGATAGGTCCATGAACAGTTGGCCAGGGAAGAGCCAGTGTTTCCTGCTGAACATAATAAATGTGCCTGCAATCCAGTGTAGGAATTCAATGCAAACTCACCCCAGTAATATATAATTCAGGTTTTCATTCAACAATCACCAGTACTTGGTATATTTGGTGCATTTTATATTAAAAATACTTTGTATAACCCACACTTCTATAAAAGCATTACACAGATCTTAAATATTCCTACATCCAGTTCTGTAAATGTATTTCAATTATTAATTCACCCTCACTTACAAGCCCAAAGCCCAGAGCAACATTCCCATCCCTTCCAGCAGTTTCTCTGCTCTGAATATTCAGCTTAGAACCGACATTTCAAGAGATGGATACAGAGCTGGAGTTTGCTACAAATCCTGTGACCTTTCCCACTCTACCACACCAAGCAACAAGTGCCCTGCTCCTGTACACTCTACTAGCTCTCTTTCTCCTCCCTCATCATTTGTTTCTGAGGTGCAAATTCTCATTTTTACTTTCCTTTCTCTCCCTCTCCTCATTCTCTGCTCACCTCTCCCCTTTCCCTCTCTCCTTCTCACCTTTCTCTGTTCCCTCGCCTCTCTCTCTTACTCTCCCCCTGCCCACACTCTCTCCTCTCTGCCAGCCTTTCCCTCCCCTTTCCAACACTCTCCCCTATCCCACACTCACTCCCAGTCACCCTGCCACCCCCTTCAACACTCTCTATCCCCTCTCCCTCCCCCTCCTTCAACACTATCCCCTCTCCCTCCCCCTCCCTCAACACTCTCTATCCCCTCTCCTCATTCCCCTCTCCCTCCCTCAACACTCTCTATCCCCTCTCCCTCCCTCTCAACACTATCCCCTCATTCCCCTCTCCCTCCCTCTCAACACTCTCCCCTCTCCACTCTCTATCCCCTCTCCCTCCCCCTCAACACTCTCTATCCCCTCCCTCCCTCTCAACACTCTCTCTCCCCTCTCCTCATTCCCCTCTCCCTCCCTCTCAACACTCTCTGTCCCCCCTCCCCATTCCCTCCATCTCAACACTCTCTGTCCCCCCTCCCCATTCCCCTCTCCCTCCCTCTCAACACTCTCTATCCCCTCTCCTCATTCCCCTCTCCCTCCCTCTCAACACTCTCTGTCCCCCCTCCCCATTCCCTCCATCTCAACACTCTCTGTCCCCCCTCCCCATTCCCCTCTCCCTCCCAACACTCTCTATCCCCTCTCCTCATTCCCCTCTCCCTCCCTCTCAACACTCTCTGTCCCCCCTCCCCATTCCCTCCCTCTCAACACTCTCTGTCCCCCCTCCCCATTCCCCTCTCCCTCCCTCTCAACACTCTCTATCCCCTCTCCTCATTCCCCTCTCCCTCCCTCTCAACACTCTCTATCCCCTCTCCTCATTCCCCTCTCCCTCCCTCTCAAAATTCTCTGTCCCCCCCTCCCCATTCCCTCCCTCTCAAAACTCTGTCCCCCCCTCCCCATTCCCTCCCTCTCAACACTCTCTGTTCCCCCTCCCCATTCCCCTCTCCCTCCCTCTCAACACTCTCTGTCCCCCCTCCCCATTCCCTCCCTCTCAACACTCTCTGTCCCCCCTCCCCATTCCCCTCTCCCTCCCTCTCAACACTCTCTATCCCCTCTCCTCATTCCCCTCTCCCTCCCTCTCAACACTCTCTATCCCCTCTCCTCATTCCCCTCTCCCTCCCTCTCAAAACTCTCTGCCCCCCCCCCTCCCCATTCCCTCCCTCTCAACACTCTCTGTTCCCCCTCCCCATTCCCCTCTCCCTCCCTCTCACACTCTCTGCCCCTTTTACCTGCTCTGCTGATGCCAGTTTTCCTGCGCTCTCCGCTGAAGATGAATTCGTAACATTTCTTCTGTTCGACCAGCCCCCTGAAGCACAGCTCGGTGACAATGTGCAGCGCCTTCTCGCACAGGCTGATCCCGTCCTGCTTGTGGTCGTTCATCTCTGCTCAGCCATCCTCGCCGAGCCTCCAGCGGGCTCCCTGCCTCCCTCCTGCGCCGGAGCTGCGCCAAGGAGCCGCCGAGCGCTGGCTCCAGTCCGGGGCTCGGCTGCTGGATTGAGGGCGGCGCCGTTCCCTGCGCTCTCTGCTCTTCACTCAATACACACTGTCCCTGTCTGCAGTCACACAGGTAAAGCACAGAGGGATAGCTCCAGCCCGCAGCTCCCAGCACCAGCTATTAAACCACAGTGTGCATCACATCACATCACAACACAGGATCCGCTAAAAGCCACAGTCAGACTTTGACATTAACCCAGGCAACAGACACTGGGGCACAAGTTCCAGCTCCAAGTAAAATTAATTTCATCAACGCTGCAAACTACAGCTGCTAATTGCAACCTGTCTGATTTTCTCTTTATCTGTCAGCTTGGCTCAGTCGGTAGGACTCCCTTAGCCTCAGAGCTTTTGGGGTTCAAACCCCACTCCATCCCAGCGCTACACTGTACCTCCTCTAGATAAAACCAGGCGATAGCTACCTAAAGAAGGAACTTGCATTTATATAGCGTCTTTTACATCCTCAAGACGTCCCAAAGGATTTCACAGCCAATGGATGCTTTTGAAGTGTAGTCACTGTTGTAATGTCGGAAACACAGCAGACAATTTGCGCAAAGCAAGCTCCCACAAACAGCAGTGTGATAATGAACAGGAAATCTCGATGTTTCTTGAGTGATAAATATTTGTCAGGAATCCAGGAACCACTGCTTCTTAAAAATATTGCTGTGGAATCTTCAATATCAACCTAAAAGGGCAGACAGTTAAATATCTCATCTGAAAGAAAGCACCTCTGACAGTGTAGCACTCCCTCAGTACTGTCCGTCTGACAGTGCAATGTTCCCTCAGTACTGACCCTCTGACAGTGCAATGCTCCCTCAGTACTGACCCTCCAGCAGTGCAGCACTCCCTCAGTATTGACCCTCTGACAGTGCAGCGCTCCCTCAGTACTGTCCCTCTGACAGTACAATGCTCCCACTGTACTGTCCCTCTGACAGTACAATGCTCCCTCTGTACTGTCCCTCTGACAGTGCAATGCTCCCTCTGTACTGACCCTGTGACAGTGCAATGCTCCCTCTGTACTGTCCCTCTGACAGTGCAATGCTCTCTCTGTACTGTCCCTCTGACGGTGCAATGCTCCCTCTGTACTGACCCTGTGACAGTGCAATGCTCCCTCTGTACTGACCCTCTGACAGTGCAATGCTCTCTCTGTACTGTCCCTCTGACAGTGCAATGCTCCCTCTGTACTGACCCTGTGACAGTGCAGTGCTCCCTCTGTACTGTCCCTCTGACAGTGCCGCACTCCCTCAGTACTGACCCTCTAACTGTGCAGCACTCCCTCAGTACTTACCCTCTGACAGTGCAGCACTCCCTCAGTACTGACCCTCTAACTGTGCAGCACTCCCTCTGTACTGTCCCTCTGACAGTGCAGCACTCCCTCAGTACTGACCCTCTGACAGTGCAATGCTCCCTCTGTACTGCACTGGATGGCCAGCCTAGATTGGGATTTGAAGAAGAGCAAGGAGTTCTCCTGCTTTCCTGGCTGCTATTTCTCCCTCAACAATGCCTCCAATATTGGTCATTCACTGTGGGATCTTGCTGTGTGCAAGTCAGCTGCTGCATTTGTAATGTATGCACTTTAAAAGGTCATTATGTTAAATGTAAACCTCTTTGGGACATGAATAACACTCAAGAAGACCAGTGCCATCCAAGATAGAGCAGCTGACTTGATTGGTGCCTCTGTCACACAATATCCACTCTCTCCACCACCAGTGTACCATTGTTGCAGTGTGCACTATCTATAGGATGCACTGCAGCAATTCACCAAAGTTATTGTGGCAGCACCTTCCAAACCCAGTGATCTCTAACACTCAGAAGGTTGAGAGGTGCGATGCTGTGGAGACACCGTTGCCTACAAGTTTCCCTCCAAGTGACACACCATCCTGACTCAGACATATATCGATCATTCCTTCATCATCCCTGGGTCAAAATCCTGGAACTCCCTACCTAACAGCACTGTGGGAACACCTTCACTACAAGGACTTCAGAGGTTCAAGAAGAAGGCCCACCACCACCTTCTCAAGGGAAAACTCAAGGGCAATAAATGCTAATCTTGCCAGTGACACTCACTTCCCAAGAATGAATGAAAAGAGATTGCAACACCTGTCCTTTTACTTCCTCCCTTCCTACCCTCCATGGTCCCAAACATGCATTCCAGGTGAAACAGTGATTTGCTTGTACTTCTTTCAATTTACTGTATTCGCTGCTCATGAAGCAGTCTCCTCTACACTGGGGAGACCAAACGCAGATTGGGTGACTGCTTTGCAGGACATCTCTGTTCAGTCTACCAGCTTAATCCTGAGCTTCCGGTCGTCTGTCATTTTAATTCTCTGCTCTGCTCCCATTCTGACCTCTCTGTCCTTGGCTCCCAAACTGTTCCCATGATGATCAACATAAGCTCCAGGAACAGCATCTCATCTTTCAATTCGGCACTTCCGGACTCAACACTGAATTCAACAATTTCAGATCATAACCTAAAGCAAAATACTACGGATGCTGGAAACCTGAAATAAAAGCAGAAAGTGCTGGAAATACTCAGCAGGTCGGGCAGCATCTGTGGAAAGAGAAGCAGTGTTAACATTTCAGGTCTGTGTTGTGATGAAAGGTCACTGACCTGAAATGTTAAATCTGCTTCTCTGTCCACAGATGCTGCCAGACATTCAGATCATAACCTGTTGTTAATGATTCTGCTTTTCCCAGTTACAGCTCCTCTAGACCCCTCTTCTTTCTTTACTTGTCCCATTACCAACTCCTTTCGTCTTGCACCATCACCCCTTTTGTCATTTAATCTCTCCTGCCTTCTACCCTATCAGAGTTTCCCTTTTGTTCTTCCCTCCTCCCTTCAATCCACCTCCCCGCCCCCTTTCCCTGCATCTGTAGTTGCTTAAAACCTGTTTCATCTCCAACTTTTTCAGTTCTATTGAAGGGTCATCGACCTGAAACGTTCACTCTGTCTCAGGAGCTGGACCTCCTGAGTAATTCCAGCACCATATCTAAAAGGGGTATGATAAGTTGTGTTATAGCAACACAACCTAAATGCTCATTTGTGTTGGAGACAGACTATCTGTGAGAGTTAAAAGTAGAAATTATTTTTGTGATGTTTTCATGCAAATACTTCGGGTGCTCACAACAAACTCCTGCCCGCTTGCTATCAATAGGGAGAGGAACCTGGTACGAGAACAGCAGTTATTTTTACCCTGAACAATTTTAACTGTATCAAATTTCTGTCCTTCTTTGTCGGAGGAAACTACCCTCAGTCAGTGAGTTTTGCTGTCGTTCAATTTATGACTACATTTAGAGTTTATTTTCATTTGTGTATTTTTCAATGCATATAGTGCATAAACAGAACAGCTACTGCAATTCCAAAAGCAATTGGAAAGGCTTTGAATCATTTCCCAGAAATATAATCTGCCGTTATGTAAATACAGGTTTTTTTTTAAGTTTGTAAAATTATAGGCGTGCATTAGATTTTATTTTTATGGGTCACTAAGGTATGTACTATGGAGCCTCTGAAACTGAGTGTAACGCTGAGCCCACGTTCCCATTCATTTGCCTATATCACGGGGAGGGTATGGATTTTGCGGTTGTATATGAGCGTTTCCTGGTGTTCTCATTCAGGATTTACCTATCGGGGAGACAATGGGGCTGATAAGAGCCTTCTCCAAGCTAACAAACCCATCGCATTTGAACAGAGTAAACATGGGTAAACAGCGAATGAAAAATATAAGCACAAACAGTAGTGCACTCCCTAGTCTCTATGGGTTGGACTGACAGATACCAGGGGCAGTGTATGACTCGGGGATCGCGGTTTGGGTGTTCCAGCCCATCACAGTTTGATTGAAGGGCTGGTCATGCTTTCGAATCTGGGTTAATATTGGGTTAAACCAGTTCTGATGAAGGGTCACTGACCTGAAACGTTAACTCTGCTTCTCTCTCCACAGATGCTGCCAGACCTGCTGAGTATTTCCAGCATTTCTTGTTTTTATTTCAGATTTCCAGCATCTGCAGTATTTTGCTTTTATTTCTGGGTTAATATTGTGTTGACCAAGAGAAATAGCAGACTAACCACAGGTGTGGTTAAAGTAAGATAGAAAGAACTTGCATTTATATATGACCCTTCACAACCTCAGGACATCCCAAAGCACCTTACAGCCTATGAAGTACTTTTGAAGTGTAGTCACTGTTGTAGGAAACGCAGCAACCAATTTGTGCACAGCAAGTTCCCACAAACAGCAATATAATGATCAGATAATCTGTCTTTGTGATATAGATTGAGGGATGAATATTGGCCAGGACACTGGGGAGAACTGCCCATACCCTTCTTCATAATGGTGGCGTGGGATCTTCTACATCCACCTGAGATAGCGGAAGGTACCTCGGTTTAAGATTTCATCTGCACACAATAATATTAGTAGAAAACGTCTTGCACACAATCAAGGGAAATCTTCCTCACTTGTATATTAACTGAACAAACATTCAGTAACCAAGGAAATAAAACACTCAATGCAAAGCCACTCACACACACCGCTCTCTGTCTCACCATTTTACCAACAAACAATAAAAAGATTAAAGCTCACACATGCCTTGAGAACATGAGTATTGGGATCACATGACCAACAACAGTGTCTATTACTCATTTTTTATTTACAAGACAGAAATGCAATTAGCCACATCTGGATTCCCAATTCACCACATGAGGCTAGTGGAGGATGTATTGAAGGACATTGCTTTTAATAGATGGTTCTGTTCACTGCAGTGTAGACTTTGTAACAAATACACCAGCATTTTTATTCAGTCACATTATAATTGATGTCACATTCTAGATTAGCATGATCATCGAGTGACTTTAACATTATAGGGAGAAATTGTAACAGCCAACAAAAAATCTAACCCTGCAGATGTTCAGAAACCACTGAACAGAGTGACGCAAGAGTCCAAATGGGAACATCGGACCAGAAGGAGGCCATTTACCCCTCGAGTTTATTCTGTCATTCAGTAAGATCATGGGCTGGATTTTATCTTGGTGAAGGGGGTCCTGGCGATGGGCAGGAAAGCAGTGGGGGGGGGAGGGTGAGACCGAATTCAACAGTGGGCAGGTAATTAACTGCCTGCCGTTGCCATCCCCTTTAAGGGACAAGATCCCGCCCCAAGAGCTGCCAACCAATCAAAGGGCTGGCAGGTCAACAGTACCAGCAGTGTCACTGGGAGCGGTGGCCACTGCTGGTACTGCAGGAGGCCCGGGACCAGCAGCAGCACTGGAGCAAAAACAAGAAATGCTGGAATCACTCAGCAGGTCTGGCAGCATCTGTGGAAAGAGAAGCAGAGTTAACGTTTCGGGTCAGTGACCCTTCTTCGGAACTGACAAATATTCGAAAAGTCACAGATTATAAGCAGCACTGGAGCCCTGGACTGCACATCAGTGGGAGAGGGTTTGCCGGGGTCAGTCAGGCAGGCCCCAGCGAGGGGTTGGGGGGATCGTTGTTGAGGGCAGAGGAGTGGCTGTGACACAGGGGCAGCCTTTGCCACTGGGAACCCTCCATGGGCCACAGGTTGCCCAAACAGGAGGCCACCCCCCACAACCACAAGGAGGCCGCCTGGTGTTACTGTGCAGCCTTCCCATGTGGTAGAGGGCCCCGCCGCTGGTTAATTTCCAGCAGTGGCAGGAAGAGGCTTAAGGGCCTCAATTAGCCTCTGTGCAGGACGGCCATCCTCAGCCTTCCCCACCCTGGACAAAATTGAATGGCATCAGGAATATGACGGGCAGTCCAACACTGCCCCCACCCCACCATCGACCTTCCCCTGCTATTTTATGGGATCCCTGCTGCCCTGCCCGTCCCTAGACAGCTGATAAAATTCAGCCCAATGGCTGATCTGTGACCTAACTCCACATACCTGCCTTTGCCCCATATCCCTCAATACCTTTGGCTAACAAAAATCTGTCAATCTCAGATTTAAAGTTAACAATTGATCCAGCATCAGTTGCCACTTGCAGAAAAAAGTTCCAAACTTGTACCAACCTTGGCTTGTAGAAATGTTTCCTAGTTACGGTCCTGAAAGGTCTGGCTCTAATTTTCAGACAATGCCCCCCCCCCACCCCCCCCCCCCCCCCATCCTAGATTCCCCAATCAGCAGAAATAGTTTCTCTCTATCTACCCTACCTGTTCCCCTCAATATCTTGAAAACTTTGATGAAATCACCCTTAACCTTCTAAATTCCAGGAATACATAACCTACTTTGTGTAATCTGTCCTCATAATCTAACCATTGAATCCAGGTTTAATTCTGGTAAATCTACACCACACTCCGTCCAAGGCCAATAGATCCTTCCTAAGGTGTGATGCCCAGAATTACTCCCAGTAACTCCACGTTTGTTTAGCTGAAGCATGACTGCTACCCCCTTGTATTCTAGTCCTCTGGATATAAAGGCCAGCATTCCATTAGCCTTTCTGATTATTTTTTGTCCGTCAATGACATTTTAATGATCTGTGTACCTGGATCCCCAAGTCTCTTTGGACCTCCACTGTTTCAAGCCTTTCACCATTTAGAAAGGTCCCTGTTCTATCCTTTCAGGTACAAGTACAATAAAGAAAGGAAGAACTTGTATTGACATTTATTTATTTAGAGATACAGCACCGAAACAGGCCCTTCAGCCCACCGAGTCTGTGCCGACCAACAACCACCCATTTATACTAACTCTACAGTAATCCCATATTCCCTACCACCTACCTACACTAGGGTCAATTTACAACGGCCAATTTACCTATCAACCTGCAAGTCTTTGGCGGTGGGAGGAAACCGGAGCACCCGGCGAAAACCCACGCGGTCACAGGGAGAACTTGCAAACTCCGCACAGGCAGTACCCAGAATCGAACCTGGGTCCCTGGAGCTGTGAGGCTGCAGTGCTAACCACTGCGCCACTGTGCCACCCAATGGGCTGAATTTTGACCTTCCAAAATGCTTACAGCAGGGGAGACCGGCAGCGCATCAGGAACCCGAAATTCGAGCAGCACATTTGTCAGTGGCAGTGGCATTTTAATGAAACCACGGCATTTGCACCTGCCTTCTGGTTTTCCTGAGCAATTAGAGTGAGCAGACGTGATGATCCACAGTTCGCTGTGAAGCTTCAATATACAGGGACTCTACGAGGGTCAGAATGGAAGCATTCTACAAGAGTCAAGATGGAGCTAGCATCTTGACAGATGGAGTGTCAATGAGGGAAGGCTGCACCACAATTCTCAGATGTATCCCTGGACATCATGCTGATGGCTGTAAGGCCCATGGGGAGATTCTGGTCCCAGCAGATGGGAAGAAGAAACCTGCCTCAGAGAAGAATCAGACATGGCTGGAAGTAGCAGAGGAGGTCAACAATAGGAGTGTGATGCCTGACTCCTGGATAGAATGGTTCAAGAAGTTCAATGACTTGATCAGGGTAGGAAAGGTGATTGACATTCCACATTCAAGTACAAAACCTCCTCAGTCTGACTTCCCCAATCTTTTCCTGCACAGCACTCCTCAGACCAACACACCTTGCAGGTGAATGCATCCCTCTCTCTCGAGTCACTTCCTCACTTCTCCATCTGGCCAGCCACCACTGACACTCAGCCCCTTCTTGTTGCCATGCCACACCCATCCTTCACAGTGACCCTCCACAAATGTTCTCCTTCTATCCTCTCAAAGCATTCCATTTCTCACACTCTTTCTCTCCTTGCAGAAGAAGAGAGCATAGTACACCAAGCGGAGGCAGAGAACCCGGGTGTGGGGGGTGGGGGGTGGGGGGGGGGGGGGGGTGGTGGTCCTCCAGTCATTTCCACCCTGACTCGCTATGAAAGAGGAGGCCGTGGCGATCTGTAGAGTCTCAGCATGCCTGGTAATTGGCAATGGAGAGATGGGGGTCACTCACCTACATGGTGACATAGTTAAATCTCACTCAGCGTACAACACTCACTCACATATACTGGATGGCAGCAGCCATTGAAATATGGTGACCTGCACAATGATGAATTAGAACCTCTAACCTTGTCAGTTCTAATTCATGCCTTTCATCTCTCACAGGTCCTGCAAGCGTCCCTCAGGAGGTGGTGCCGGAGGAGGATGAAGACTCGTCAAAGGAGGTCACTCACTCTGAAGATACACCTCCACAGAACCCATGCGCACCCTCTACCAGTCCAGATACACACACCTCGGTGGGACTGTTAGGACTGTCACACAGTGTCTCATACATCACAGGTGAGCAGGAATAGGTGTTGGAGACAGGGTCAACTGTGGAGGGTTCCTGTCGGAGGGTGCAGAACCTTCTAAGCTCTGCTCAGCTGATGCAAATGCTGAGCCTTGGGGGTCATCAATGAAGAGAACAATTCTGGAGCAGCAGCAGAAAATGTGTGAGGTTCTGTCAGTATTTCCAGGGGCAACACACACCCTTGGAGAGAGATTGGAGGAGTCCATCTCTAACATGACTGCCATGATATCTTAGGCCTTCGTGCTGATGTCTACGTCCATGGAAAGACTGGCCTCCTGCATTGAGAATCAGTCACGGCAGGCAGCCTAGTGCATGCTGGCCTTCACCAATGGCCTGCACACTCACTCTGCCATCTTAACCAGGACGGAGACAAGCTTCACCTTGGCTGTTCAGCACCTCGCTGACATGCAGCAAAGTGCTCTCCATTGGCTAGTGGGGAAGTGTGGGTGGGCCATGAAAGGGCAGAAGGATAGAGGACACATAGAAGTGGGGTCTCTGGTCAAAATGTTCCCACTTCTCCTCCCTTGTCCCCCAAACCCACCCCCCCCCTCCCCCACCCCAGTCAGGACCCCACATGCTGCCTGCCCCTGCACAGGTACAGTTGGGGCAGTCTTTAGTGGAGTCTTCACGGGCTCCAAATCCCAGAGGGTGTCGACCATGAGCATCTGAGTAACCAGAGCAGGAAAACAAGAAGCCTGTCTCTAGCTCTGCTGAAGCCACTGAGGTTAGCACTACATAGGTGTAATAGGAAAATGATTTATAGTTGCACAAGGGAAATCACTGGGGTGTTTCACAATCTGCTGAAGTGTCAGTTTTCTGTTCAATAAACTTTATTTCAAAGCTGCATTGTCTCGGCCTCCCTATTGTTGCCTGTCTCCTGCCCAGTGACCTTCTGCCTTGAGGAAAATGGTATGACCAGAGTAAAGGATGAGCAATCAGTGTTTGTGAGAGGGACTTCTTTGTGCTGGGAACTTGGGACTGGGGGCACAGTGGGTTCAGAATTGTGGTGCCAGATGGCTGCCCTGCCTCAGATTAGCTGAAGCGGGTCTGAATGAGTCCATCCTGCCAGCTAAGTGAGCAGCTGCAGGTACCCTCGCCACATCAGGCTCCTCTTCCTCCTGCTCCTCCTGTTACTCTTCCTCTTCCTCTGAAGATGCAGAGTGGTCATCACCTTCCTCCTCCTGCAGATCCAGTCCTCTCTGCAGCGTAATGCTGTGCAATAATGTTGTGCAAGGCGCTGTAGACCACTATTATTCTGGACACCCTTATTGGTAAAGAGCACCCCCAAGTCTGCGCAGGCACCTGAAACACATCTTCAGCAACCCAATGGCTCGCTTTGTCACCACTCATGTGGCTTCTTTTTCACCTTTCCTGAACATCAGTGGTAGGGCTCCTCACTGGCGGTGTCAGCCATGTCCTTGTCTCCAAGCAGCCACCTGCTGACTCTGCTTGGAGTTGTGAACATCTGTGGGAGACTTTCCTGTTCCAGGATGAAGACATATTGACAGCTCCTTTTGTATCTTGCACAGACATGCATGATGACCTTTTGTTGGTTGCATAACAGCTGAAAATTAATGGAGTGGAATCCCCTTCGATTGACAAATACTGCTGCTTGATCTGAGAGTGATTGGCAGATGACACAAAACTTGAAAGTATTGTGAACTGTGAGTATAGGATAGTGATAGACTTCAAGAGGGCATAACAGGCTGGTGGAATGGGTGGGCACGTGGCAGATGAAATTTAATGCAGTGAAGTGCAAAGTGATACATTTTGGTAGGAAGAACAAGGAGAGGCAATATAAAATAAAGCATACAATTCTAAAGGGGGTGCAGGAGCAGATGGACCTGGGGGTATATGTGCACAAATCGGTGAAGATGGTAGGGCAGGTTGAGAAAGTGGTTAAAAAGGCATATGGGATCCAGGGCTTTATAAATAGAGGCATAGAGTACAAAAGCAAGGAAGTTATGATGAACGTTTATAAAACACTGGTTCAGTCTCAACTGGAGTATTGCATCCAATTCTGGACACCACACTTTAGGAAGGACGTGAAAGCATTGGAGAGGGTGCAGAAAAGATTTACGAGAATGGTTTCAGGGATGAGGGATTTCAATTACATGGATAGATTGGCAAAGCTGGGACTGTTCTCCTTAGAGAAAGGTTGAGAGGAGATTTGATCGAGGTGTTCAAAATCATGAGGATCTAAATAGTGTAGATTGGGAGAAATTGTTCCCATTGGTGGAAGGGTCGAGAACCAGAGAACGCCAACTTAAAGTGATTGGCAAAAGAATGGAAGGTGACATGAGGAAAAACTTTTTTACGCAGCGAGTGGTCCGGATCTGGAATGCACTGCCTGAGTGTGTGCTGGAGGCAGATTCAATGGAGGCTTCCAAAAGGGAATTGGATAATTACCCGAAGAGAAAAAAATTTGCAGGGCTACAGGGAAAGGGCAGGGGGATTGGGACTAGCTGAGTTTCCCCTCGCAGAAAGCTGGCACGAGCTTGATGGTTCAAATGGCCTCCTTCTGTGCTGTAACCGTTCTGTGATTCTGTGGGTGCCTTGATTGCTGCACTTATGCACAATGACTCCCTGTTGCTGTGAGAATCCAGCCACTGGAGCGAATCCGAGAGCCCTCTTGTTCTGAATGCATCATCAGTAGTGAAGTGGATGTAGATGGTTACCCTGGCGAACATGGCATTCCTCACCTGGGAGATACAATTGTACACTGCAGATTCTGAGATTCTACAGATGTCACCAGCAGA